>NC_080402.1:46962500-48231666 GCF_030265065.1 Corythoichthys intestinalis
TATAAGACGGCCCTGATTATAAGACGACCCCCGCTTTTGAGTTTGAAAAAAGACTTTTTGAACACCAAATTAATTTTTATACAGAAAATAATAACAGTACATCTGAAAGAAATGATTATAACAATATATTTGAGAAAAAAAGCATGTTATTTTGCCTCATTCAAATCTTAATATGTCAACATTTAAATATGTAAACTAAAGAGCAATCACATTTGTAAATGAACGGCTTCTGGTTTTTGAAATGTAAATAAACCAATCTATTGTGATAAAACAACAAAATTGCAATAAATCACCATCAAAGTGAAACCTAACTGTAACTGCAGTCTTGAAACAAATCTGAATAAGGAAAAACTATAAAATAATGCAAACTGGTTAAACTTGAGAGTAGCTGAGATCTGTCATGACAGAACATCGCTTCAATGATATCTGGCGCCATCTAGCGCCATGAATGGGTATAACGTCTTGACCGTAAATATAAGACGACCCCCACTTTTTCAGTCTTATTTCAATGCAAAAAACACTGTCTTATATTCGGCCCAATATGGTAATTACAATAGTGCAGTGATTTTACAGTTTTTCTCAATTGCTTTGGTACGTTTCTCGGATCAGAATTGAAATTCTCAAAACTACTTGTTCAATCCTCACAACATGTCGCACTAGTAGCAAAACAACATGGATTACCTGCAAAAGCCAGTTTTCTGTGCAAAATACTTCATCTGTCTCTAAAAATTCAATTTCTGTGTCAATGAACTAGGGCTGTGAAATTTATCGCGTCAATGGGCGATAATTAATTTTTTTGAATTGATCACGTTAAAATATTTAACGCAATTAACGCATGCGAGGAACGACCCACTCACGCATTACCGCAAACAGCCTACAATGGGGCTGTTTAACTTATATACAGTGCTTAGAGACAGCATCAAGTGAGTGGAGTAGATACAAGCAATCAGTGCAACAGTGCTTTTAATTGACATCTCTCACACAATAACTATAAATAGTGTGGGAATCGACGTGGGGAAGAATGGTAAATGTTGATCTTTTTCTTATCACCATGTATTGCACACAATGCAAGAAGATATAGCATTTGCGGGCACCACACACAGTCATGGTTGCAACCATGCATGCATGGTTGCACCCATCATGCATTTGGGCAGAAGTTAAATCGCTACAGTATCATTTACTGAGAGCTCAACAAATACACTCGATGGCAATATTTAGTCACAATATACAAACTCACATTTATCCTTTAAGAATTACAAGTCTTTCTATCCGTGGATCCCTTTCACAGAAAGAATGTTAATAATGTTAATGCCATCCTGTGGATTTATTGTTATAATAAACAAATACAGTACTTATGTACGGTATGTTGAATGTAGTATATATCCGTCTTGTCTTATCTTTCCATTCCAACAATAATTTACAGAAAAATACAGCATATTTTAGAAATAGTTTGAATTGCGATGAATTACGATTAATTAATTTTTAAGCTGTGATTAACTCGATTAAAACATAGCCCTACAATGAACATTTCAGTGCAGTCAGAATGACAGTCAAAAAGACAGTCAAATTCCTTAGTCATGATTAATTAATTTTTAAGCTGTGATTAACTCGATTAAAACATAGCCCTACAATGAACATGTCAGTGCAGTCAGAATGACAGTCAAAAAGACAGTCAAATTCCTTAGTCATGCTTTTAATTGAACATTTACTCTGGTGGAGGGCTCTGATGATGAAGATGGTGTGCCTAAGTTTTGATGAAAATTGCAAGTTACCCCTTTGTGTGATTAAGACTGGACAAGATTCAGTTTACACTTTTACTGTTTTTACAACCTTACAGACCATGTCATTGCAACACAGAAAGCAAAAGACAGTAATGAGTATCCTAAAGAATATATAACATAAAATCCCCAAATTAGAAATGTGAACATAAGACAATCGGCACAACTTAACTTCAAATACTGTCAGGATTATTCACCCATTCTTTCTACACATCTTGACATTGCTCTCTGTTTGGCCACAAATTTTCACCCACATCACAACGGATGTCCTCTTTTGCGTTCAGCTTGGAGAGAATCTTCTTGAATGCTTTACCCAGCCTCTGCAGGCATCTGCTGTGATGTCACTGCATGCTGCAATTATGGCATCTATGAGAGTCATCTGATTGTGAGGCTGGCGATCATACACTTGCCATCTCCATTTGGAGAAAAATTATTCTATGGCATGGAGGAATGGGGAGTATAGTGGTAGGAACTTTACATTACCATTCCGTTGTGGGTTGCAAACCATTCCCTGATTATGTTGGTGTGGTGGAAATTCACATTGTCCCAAACTATTTCACATTTTGGCAGGTTAAAATGAGTTACATAAAATAAGTAATGAAAATGCTCAGAAATAAACACACACGTGTTGACTTATTCTGACAACTTGTTCATCTATTTTGCATGCAAAGGCTTATGCAATGAAATAATGACTAGATGTTGTGAGTGGTGAGACTATTCAATAGAGACCCATGATAATCCATTTTGACCATCATGGCAGATGCAACTGATAATGTAGGAAACAGCAGAGAATTGTGCAAAATCATTTGCATGGATGCACAAAAACATCAGCGCTTTTTTGATGTGCACTAGTGATACGATGTTGTGAGAACTGAACAAGTATTTTTGATAATTGCAAGTCTGATCTAAGAAACTTACCAAAGCAATTGAGAAAAACTGTAATGCAAACCGGTCATTGATACAATAAACTATAACACGAATAAGCCATTATAGAACTTTAACCTGATCAAAGTACACATGTAGGACTTTTAATTCAAATTTTTTAAATATCAGTCCTGTAAAAATGCATAGTTTTGAGTTTGAGAGGTCCATTACTACTATTTACCAGCCTTGGCCAGAATGTATACAGAATTGTGGATTCACACTACCACAAAAATGAGAACTGTAACCAGATCAAATTCACATGTAGGACATTTAGTTCATTTTCTAAATATTGGTCCAGTAAAAATGCAGTTTTGAGTATGTGAGCAGTCAGAGAGGCCCACGACTAAAATTCACCAGCCTAGGTCAGAACTTATTAAAAATTGTGGATTTACAGTGCGACAAAAATGAGAACTGTAACCTGAAAGGCATAGTTTTGAGTATGGGAGTAGTTAGAGAGGTCTACTACTAATATTCACCAGCTCTGGTCAGAATTCATTCAGATTTGTGGATTTACAGTGCCACAAAAAATGAGAAGTAACCTACCATCTACTAAAACGACCCATTGCTATGGGGAATCACATAATATTGTATAAAACATGGCAGCGCACATAATGCTCATGTTGATAGAGCTGTTTTAAGACCAGGCGACTTTATTTCCTTTATTAAATGACGACAATTATATATTTTTGAGTTTTGAGAGTGTTTTTAAGAGTTGGGATCAGTGCCACCACATGGAAGTCAACTGTCTTGCATTTAGGGTAATGCTTAGATTACGCAAGTACGCTAATTTTAATGTCCGGTCATTTGACCATGGGAACACGAATGTCCGCTGACTTTACCGCAGTCACCAATTCCTACGTATTTTTCAACTAATACTTATCTTTCCCGTGTACGTGTAAAATATGTAAGATCGCAGTTCACACATGTGTTGTGACACTAAACCTTACTTATTTTAGGAGTTAGGACCATTCCTTTTTCCCCTGACACTGGCCCATCGGCCCACCAGGGAAATCCTCGGTATCCCTGTTTGCCAGTCCGCCCTTGTTCGCCAGGCAGTCGTGTTCACACATGGGTACTGGGCCTGATACGAACTGCTGTGACGTTGATAGACAACAACAAAACAACAAAAACAGCGAAATGATCGTTTTCATTTCATGGTGGAAAAACTCCACTAGAGGGCACTCATGCTCCTTGTAACGGCTAATGTTTCATTTTCTAGTCGGAATTTGATATACAGTATATACTGTATATAATATTAGTTTATTTAGATGACGTGTCAAGAAAGAAAATATCATTGTTTATATACTCTAAGCACAATGTTACTCATGACTTGAGTATTCATTTCACCAAATACCTTTTCACTTGCACTTAAGTACATTATTTTGGATGACTACTTTTACTTGATTAATATCATTTTGAAGTGACACCACTGGTTTCACTTAAATACTGGAGTATTCATTACTTAAATACTCAAGTACTCATTACTACTTGAGTACGCATTACCTAAATTCTCAAGTACTCATTACTTTACAACCCGAGTACTTGTTACTTAAGTACTCAAGTTTTCATTACTTAAATATTCGAGTATTCATTACCTTACTATTCGAGTACTGGTTGCTTAAGTACTCGAGTGCATTACATAAATATTTGAGCACGCATTACTTTACTACTTGAGTACTCATTACTACTCAAATACTTGAGTACTCATTACTTAAATACTTGAGTACTCTACTCATTATTTAACTACTTGAGTACTCTTACTTGCTCGTTATTTAAGTACTTTGAGCACGGACACGCTACCCCGCAAATGTTTTCATTGTAAAGAAGACAGCCACAACACACGAGGTCCATTTCATGTGGATAATTATAAATCATCAACCTTCTCCATTTTGCCTCTAAGTATTGGAGTACCTGTTACTTTGTTACTTAATTACTCGAGTACTGGTTATTTCAGTACTCGAGTACTCATTACTTTGTTATCTAAGTACTCGAGTGCTCGTTACTTTACTTGTTACTTAATACTTGAGTACTAGTTACGAAAGTACTTGAGTACTCATTACTCAAGTACTCGTTACTCAGGTACTCTTTACTTAAGTAGTTTAGCATCGAGTCTTGGCACAGTCTAGAGCCCCCCCTTGAACCTATGAACCCATTCTTGTATGTCCACATTTTGAAGTTCAGCTATGTTGATTGCTTACAGCCGCATCTTTACTCTAATGACCGAAACTGGCATTTTAGAGATTTTATAATATATATATATATATATATATATATATATATATATTTTTTTTTTTTTTTTTTTTCATATACTGTATATACACAAAAAGTAATGTGTAATGAAAAAAGTTATGTCAATTAAACCTTTATCTACTGTACTTATATACATAATACATACACTGTACTGTTCTGTACCCCCATATTCTTGAAAACTGAATCTGGCCAATTTTTTTCCATCACCATCTTTCAGTTTTGTGTCTTCTTCCACTCGTCCGTCCTGACTTTATGGTGTTTTATCTCCTTTGATCCATCTGAGCACACTCCGTCCTCTTCTTTCCACTTTTCCTCTTACCCCGTGGCGTCCACTAAGTCGGCCATGGACAGCATTCAGGTTTTGTGGAGAGTTCTTAGTTCTGAAGTTCACAACTGTAGTTCAGAGGATATCAGAATTGTCCGAAAGCGTTTGCTGGTTTCTCAATTTGACTTCAGTGTCGTTAAGTCTCGTCTTGTTCTGTCTTTTTTTAGTCCTCCTCTCTTTCCAAACACATACATACACACGAACACACACTCACCTACACTTTCTTTATCAAGTTTTCGTATTGTCACAATGCTCTTTATCATCCTCACCCTTCGTCCCCTTATTATTTAAATCTGTGAGCGCATCTCATGACCCCCCCTCCTCTTGCCTTACAGTGCCACCACTTACTTGAATTCTTTCCTTTGTAATTTGATTTTCGTATTTTTTTTTACAAAAAAATACTCTTAAAAAAAACAAGTGTATTCTTTTTCTCTATATATATGTAATGTATATATATTTTTTCAATTGAATGATATTATAATATTATCCCATTTCATTTAAAAGAAATTAAACTTTACTATTTACCCAGGCAATTTTAAATCTTAAATTTACAATATGAAAATATATACAGTATAAATATAATAAGTGTATTTATTGGAAGGATAAAAAACAAAAACAAAAATGTTTGTCTTATAATATTACAACTTGCTCTCACAAGATTACAATTTCCCTGTATCAGAAATATATACAGTATATTTTTTAAATTGACAAATACAGTATTTCAACCTTTCCTTTACTCCTATACAAACAATCATAATACAATTTCCCATAGACTTCATAATATATTGTCGGGGCGCGGGGTCGATTAATAGGGGGCCTTCTCTGTCAAAGCTCACCGGGTGGAAACACAGACAAAGAGCTTTTTCTGTTGAAAATTCTTGTGAATAAATGCTTAAATCCCTGAATACTTTATAGATATGGACGTTTAACAGTCTCGATTCTTGGTTCAAAGCAAAAAACGGGCAGTTAGCATTTAGTTTACATAAATATGTGCAAATACGTGAAAAAATGTGCTGCTATCCTTTAACCTGCTGTGGCGCCGCCATATCACCACAGAGAGCTTTTCACGTTGAAAATTCTTGTGTATAAATGCGTAAATCCCGGAATTCATAATAGATATGGACGTAAAACAGTCTTGATTCTTTGTTAAAAAAAGCAAAGAACCAGGCAGTTAGCATTTTTTTACGTAAATATGTCGAATGTGCTGCTAGTCTTTAAGCCAATGTGGCGCTGCCTTATCACCACAAACAGCTTTTTACGTTGAAAATGCTTGTGGGTAAATGCTTAAGTCCCTGAATTTTTTATAGATATGAACGTAAAGCAGTCTCGATTCTTGGTCAAAAGCTAAAAAAAAAACGGGCAGTTAGCATTTATTTACGTAAATATTGCGAATTATGACGCCAATGCCGTATCGGTTGATTTCCTTCATTGACTTTTTTCAAATGCATGCATGGTACGAAAAATACAATAATTACCTTTAATCCTCGAACAAATCACTCCTGAGACAATCCTTCCTGTTTGTATGCCGTACAGCTTTCGTACTTCTTCAACCTAAATCCGGTGTTGGATCGCTGCATGTGTTTGAGAATAACTGCGACCGACTTCGACCAACTGACGTGGAGTGTGGGACGGCCCCCTACTTGAAGGCATGGCGCAGTGTCTGGGGAAGGTGTCCCGTCACTATCGTTATGAAGTCTATGAATCTCCTCAAGTAGAACAATACTCATTAATTCTCATAGGAAAAATTTCCTAATTTCTCTTAAGAAAAAAAAAAAAATTTGTTTCTAGCCTTTTTTCTAAAAAGAATATTTTATTTGAAAGAAATTCAAGCATTTTCTTGATCAAAGACCTATTTTCATTGGGCAAACTTTGACTTGTGCATTTATAATTCACGTAATTTTCAAGTATCTCACAAATACCTTATTCTTATACTAGAATTTAGTCTTTGTTCCACCTTTTTAGATGAAAAACAAACGTTATTTTTCATTAATTTACAACTTTTGATAAAAAAAATAAAAAATACAGGACTTATTCAAACTTTTTTCTAAATTTTTATTCCCCAAAAACTGTAATCTTATATTATTACAACTTTTTTTTTTTTAACAAAAACTGCACATTCTTCTTATTAATCACGCATAAAAAATACAAATTAAAAAAAAAAAAAAAGAAAATATCACTTTTATTCGAAAACAACCATGATCTCATCCTCATAATTTATATTTATTTCCTCTGGAAAACAAATTATAATTCCCCAAAAATTACAAATATTTATCTTGAATAAACAACTTTAACTCTTTAAAATTGAAACATTTCTGGTTGAATTTTGGTTACTTTTCAGTGTGGCCTTACAAGTACTCCTTCGCCAATACTTCATATCGATTGACATGATAATGCAGTGAACGTGTCCTTGGATGGCGTAAATGAAAAACACAACGAACATCAAATCATGTCTATGATTTTTCACGTGTTTTTGTTGTCTTCTTTTACGGGTTTACCACAGTACTAATGCTTTTATTTCCTACTCTGACACCCCCTTTTTCGAGACACTGCACCCGTATAGCATTGAGAGAGATCTTGACTTCCCGTCCTGTTGGAAGAAGGAAAACAAAATTGGACTTCACAAAACACTCATTCAATTGGAGTAGGATCAATCATTTTCAGATTGAGGATACTCTCTTTGCGCGGATGCTCGGCTGCTTGTGCTGTCTGTGGAATGGGGTGGGGGTTGGGTGGCACCGGGCAGTGGTTTAAAAGGGACGTTGCATGCTCTGTAGGGTGGTCCACCAGGGGGTGTTGCATGCACGCTTGATGTTGGCCGATGCTCGCCGCCGCCTGCCTGGAGCATGCCCACAAAACCAACCGTCATCTGTGCTTGCCATGTGCGTGCCCAACGCTCATGTTCGGAGGTAAACCTGATGGATGTGACGCCCACCGGTCCAGATAGCAACCGCTCGCAAGCTGCCCTCCTGGCTGGCTTGTGTGGTTCTATCCAATGGGTCCTCCATCGGATTTACCTGATATATGCAGGGAACCTCCTGACTGGTAGGGGGAGCTCTATAGATCATGCCTATGTTACTTTAAAAAAAATAATAATAATGAAGCTGTCTCCTGAAAAAAAGCACTAGTGATACAGTTTTGTTTTGTTTTGTTTTTTTTGTTGGACTGCAATTAAGCTTTAACTTAATTGAAGTCTTTGCAGATGATTGTGTGTAAGTGTACCTTTGTTACATATATTGTATACATACTCTCTTGGTGTGGCACAGCATAGATGTGTGAATGTGCCAACGCATTCACACATTTTGGGAACATGGGCACAGGTTGGGTAGGAGGCCAGTTTGGCCCCTTGATTGCTCCTCCTGGTGGTTCCGGGCTCTGGTGGTCGTTTAGCAGAAAAAAGCCCCTCCAATACCCCCTCTAAAAATATGACTTTGATCTCCTAATATCATGTTTTTGATGTCACTCCAAAAAAGAATATGGTGAAATAAAATACACAGATTTGACCTTGTTCTGGATAATAGATGTCACTTCTTCATTATTGAGGATGGGCAGCGTTTTGTCTTAAAAAGGAGACTTCATTTCCATATTTTGACTTTTATTTTTTTCTCAGAATTAAAAAAAACTTTTGACTTTTTTTCTTGTCTCTAATTTTATTAGGTTCTTTCGAAATTAAGGATTTTCATATTTTAAAAATGCCACGATTTTGTTAAATGCTTTTCTAGAAAACATTTACAGGATTTTGCCCACTACAAAGCACATCAGAGTATAAGGCGGACCTTTAGTAAATGGCCTATTTTAAAGCTGTTTTCATATACAGGGCGCACAACATTACAAGGCCCAGTACTAGTAGTAGTAGTCGTTGGGGTTGTGTTATGCATCCACTAGATGGAGCTACACTATAAGAATGTCATGTCATGATTAACCAATAATAATACATAAATAAGGCTCATCGGATTGTAAGGGGAACTTTCAGTTTTTGAGAAAATTGGAGGCTTTTAGTGTGGAAAATACGCTATTCATTCTCGTAATGTACTCATGTTATGACTTCTTTTACAGAAAAATCTATATTTCTAACAACAACAAAAAAAACAATATTTACTTAAAACACATTTTATCGAGGGGGAATAAAATCTAATTATAATCATGAATCTTCCTTTAGCAAAATCATTCTTTTGATATGATTTTTCATCAAGAAAAAAATAATGCTTTTGTCACTTTTGTATGAATACTTCTTATCTTAAAAAGAAGAAATACTGAGAGAAATTGTATTTAAAATCCCAGTACAGTAGCATGATTTCTTCTGTCAAGTATCACTGACACATCAGGAGACGCAAGTGGCCCACTGAGTCAACGTTCTACCTCCCGCTAAACGCTGTCTCATTTGCCAGCGCATCCACCAGTGACATTTAAGCAGACTCCAAATCAAATTGGCTGTATCGTCACGATCCCGCCCTTTTCTTGGTTGTTGTCTATGGAGCTCTCTCAACCGCAACCCCCTCGAGTCCCTTACCGCCCCTGTCCCTCCACGGAGGTTCGGGTGCAGCTGTGGAGCAGGGAAGACACGTTTGCATTCTTACGTTCTCCGTGCCGACTGACTCTCCGCAGAGGCTGCTTCGTATGGACCTGCCCGTGGCCGACGACAATACGGTCCACTTCAACTCCACGCTAATGGCGCTCATCCGGACAGCCCTGGATATCAAGATCGCCAAGGGTAAGGGTACGAGCGCAAAGTCATGTTATTTGGTCATGACCATTGGCCGAATTTAAACTGCAGGTCTACCTGCACAAGTTATAATGGGAATATTTTGGTGAACTTCCTCACTGACTTGCTCTTTAACCCATTGGAAAACCTATGGGTGATTCAACTGAACAATTATTTATGTATTTATTTTTTATCTTTTATGACAATATTCTTACAATAATGTGACTGTTTGTTTTGACAAATTAGTTTACATTTTTGCTACATTATGACTTTTTTCTTTATAAATGTCAATAATATACAGTGGTATGAAAAAGTATCTGAACCTTTTGGAATTTCTCACAATTCTGCATAAAATCACCGTCAAATGTGATCTGAGCTTGGTCAAAACCACACAGATGAAAACACAGTGTCTGCTTTAACTAAAACCACCCAAACATTTATAGGTTTTCATATTTAAATGAGGATAGCATGCAAACAATGACAGAAGGGGGAAAATAGGTAAGTGAACCTTCTGCCTAAGGGAAATTAAAGAGCAATTGAAACAAATTTTTACCAAACAATTTAAGTCAGTTGTGTGCCCAATCACTGATGAGTGGTTTAAAGCAGCCCTGCCCACTAAAAAACACACACCTGGTTCGAATTGTCTTGATGAGAAGCATTGTCTGATGTGCATGATGGCTCGGTCAAAAGAGCTGTCGGGAGACCTACAATCAAGGATTGTTGATTTGTACTATATAAAGCTGGGAAAGGAAATAAAATCATCTCTAAAAGTCTGGATGTTCATCAATCGGCAGTCAGAGAAGTTGTCTACAAATGGAGAGAGTTTGGCATTGTTGCTTCTCTCCCAAGGAGTGGCCGTCTACCAAAGATGACGCCAAGAGTTCAGCGCAGAATACTCAGAGAGGTAAAAGAGAACCTTAGAATGTCAGCTGTAGACTTACAGAAATCACTGACACTGTCCAATATCTCTGTGCATCAACTATATGTAAAACTATGGCCAAGAATGGTGTTCATTGGAGGACTCCACGGAGGAAGCAAATGCTGTCTAAAAAAAAAACATTGTTGCTCGTTTAATGTTCGCAAAAAGGCACTTGGACACTCCACAGAGGTTTTGGCAAAATATTTTGTGGACTGACGAAACCGAAGTTGAATTGTCTGGGAGTAACACAAAACGTCATGTGTGGAGGAAAAATGGAACAGGTCACCAACATCAACACCTCATCCCCACTGTGAAGCATGGTGGAGGAATCATCATGATTTGGGGCTGTTTTTCTTCCGCAGGGCCTGGACAACTTGCAATCATTAATGGAAGAATGAATTCAAAAGTTCATCAGGATGTTTTGCAGGAAAACCTGAGGCCGTCTGTCAGACAGTTGAAGCTAAAAATATGGATGGATGCTGCAACAAGACAATGATCCAAAACACAAAAGTAAATCAACTTCAGAATGGTTTCAGAAGTCAAAGGCCAGACTTGAACCCCTTTGAGATGCTGTGGCATGACCTAAAGACAGCGATTCATGCCAGACATTCCAGGAATCTGACTGACTACAGCAGTTTTGTAGAGAACAATGGGCCAAGGTTAGTACTGATCGATATGCCAGACTGATCTGCTGCGACAAGAAGCGTCTGGTTGAAGTTATTGCTGCCAAAGGGGGGGCACAAAATATTAAATGTGATTGTTCACTTTCTCATTTTTCCCCCTTCTGTCATTGTTTGCATACTATCCTCGTTAAAATATGAAAACCTATAATGTTTGGGTGGTTTTAGTTAAAGCAGACACAGTTTTTTCATCTGTGTGATTTTGACAAAGATCAGATCACATTTGATGGTGATTTTATGCAGAAATGTGAGAAATTCCAAAAGATTCAGATACTTTTTACATACAACTGTACTTCAAGATGTGTGAAAGAAAAAATGCTTAGTAGTCTAACAGTTATTATTATTTTGGGTGAAAGGTTGGCTCTGTGATGCTTGTGTGCTTGACTTTCTTTATTATAAAAACATTTTTTTTGTCTTAAATGCACAAAATATCAATGAAACCCTCTCAGGCGGTGCAGACAAGCAGCAAATGGATGCCGAGCTACGTAAGGAGATGATGGCCATTTGGCCTAACCTGTCGCAGAAGACATTGGACTTGCTGGTCACGCCTCACAAGGGTAAGTTACAGGGGAAACTACCACTTAGTTTTTTGGTGGTAGCAGTGGTAGTAATTGTGTGATCACCAACTCACCAAGAGTACAGCTTTTACCAGTCAGTCACTGCTTTGCATCCCCTGATCAGGCTAGTGTATATATGATAAATAACACAAGAACATTAAATGCACATATTCACACAAATTTTGGGGGATCGATAGGTTAACACAGGGGTGTCCAAACCGGTCCTCGAGTGCCACTGTGGGTCCTGGTTTTAGGTCCTACCGTTTAACCAATGAGGTTTCTGCTAAAACAAGCAGCACCATACTACAATCAACTGATTACACTTGAAGATACCAGATTGGTGCAAAGGTGTTGTCCTGTTTTGTTGGAAAGAAATCCAGCACCCACTGCCGCCCGATGTGGAATAGTTTGGGGACCCATGGGTTAACATTAACCGAAAGTCAACAGTGAATCAACTAGTAGAATATTGCAAGTTAGTAATGCTCCATTGAAAATTAGGGGGCAAAATCAGTCCTTCGAAACCATTCAGCAATATGAAATTACGTAAGAGCCGGCAGAAAAAAAGTCTCAAGAATCTGATAGAACTGATGAAGAAATCAGCCATTTCAGTTTGAGGCAGTCTTTTTAGGCTGTTTCTTGTTAAACAACCACAAGCGAGTCCGTCCAAATGACGAAGCATGTGTCCAAGATAGATGGGTGACGCTACTGTATATTGCAAAGCTTTTTTGACTATACCATCTAAGCTGCAAACCTACTTGGGAAATTGCCTACATGAGCTCCACTCAGAAGCAGGTGTAGTTGACAGATGGCATATAAATCATCACAAGAAACAAAGCTTACATTGTAAACACTTGTGTACAATCTCACATACAATAAGACATATACAGTGATCCCTCCTTCTTGTCGGTTAATGGGGACCAGAACCCCCCGCGAAAATTAAAAAAACAGCTAAATTAAGTTTATTAACAGTACCTGCTTACTGCGTACATGCATGGGGGAACTTGGCACACCTCCTGGATGTCCTGTAGATCCACTCAAGGGTGAAGAGAACATGTGATGCTTCGTTTGCGGGTGAAGAAAAAGTTAAAATTTCCCCAGAGATGTTGTAGGTCTGTAGCAGGCTTTTAGTGCTCTCAAAGCAGGTAAAAATGGTGAGAAATAAGGCCGTATATCCCCTCGGAGCTCCTGAAGGTGTTTGTGGTGTGGAGTGAGTGCTCCATTTTCGTTTTTTTTTTTTATTATTATTAATTTATTTTTTTATGTTAAAATTTACCCAGAGGTTGTGGAGGTTTGTAGCGGGCTTTGGGTGCTCTCAAAGTGGGTAAAACGGCGAAAGGTTCAGCTGAAAATGACCCTGTTATCCTCTTGTTAAAATTCCCCTGTGAAACTGGCGATAGAACAGGGTAAGAGGCTAGGCAAGGCTGCTATGTGTGCAGCCAGTCAGCTCATGAGATAAATCCACTCTAATTTGTTTTATGGTTTGTCAATCAACATAGGGGAGGCTGCGATGATACGCAGCCAATCAGCTCAAGCGATAAGGCCACTTTTATTGGTGGACTCGTCTGTCGATCATAAATATTGAGGCTGCGATAGTGCATAGTCAATCAGCTCATGGGATGAAGACACTCTTATTGGCGGTCTCATCAGTTGGAGAGGCTGCAAAGGTGCTCATTGGTGCTCTAATGTTTCAATCTGGCAGCAGGAACCAATCACACGCCTTGTATGAGTGCCCAAGGATATGTACAAAGCCCCGGAGTCATGTCTGCCTTGGTGCAAAACAATGTCTCCTGCGCCTCAAAATGAAACAATGTGTATTATTTCTTTTTTTCTTTTTTTGATGAATACTTTATAAAACCCTGCAATGCACTGAATCCGCGAAACGAATGGCGAAGTCGCGAGGGATCACTGTATGTGCATTCTATCCTGCCATCAGGGGGTGCCAACTATAGAAGAATCTCTATAGGAGTCTTTTCACTACAGGAAGAAATGTGAAAACAAGAAAATACTGTTGGATAGGAAAGGATTAGCAGGAATAAAAAGTGAATGTACAGTGACCATGCATGTTTAGTATGGACTGCCTTTATGAATGAATGCATGGAAAGTATAATGTAAACAAATATGTTACTTTGGTGCTTCTGGTTTCGTAGCCACGCCACTGTGAAGAAAAAAAGCCCAAAATCAGGCTTGATATTTTTCAGATTTTATATGTTGTAAATGTCGTAGTACAAACTGTGGCTTGGTTCCCCATCCACAGTTTTTAACAAAACTAAGTTCCTGACCTCGAGGTGTCTGTTGTGTTTGGCAGTGAGGTGGCTACGTTATCCTGTCTGGAAGCATGATCATTAGGTATTGGGATAGTGACAGTTTATTGGAGTATTGAGAAAAATCAACAATAGCATCTGCCTGTGAAAAGACCAAAGGCTTTATTGACAAGTGTACTGTGTTGTATAAATGTATCTGGATGTTGCGTACCAGAGGATGAGATCACTTCTTTTTCGCGTAATGAGCCACTCAGACAACACTAACCACTAAAACTGACACAATCCCTGTTCTAACCGATAAACCTTCTTATCTAAACATGAACCCCTAGCAATCTAACTCTGATCCTAGCCTTGACAACAAAGCTACCTCTTAATGCCACCTTTAAACCATAACCATTACAATAACTCTAAAACCTAACTACACATCAAAGTACTATAAACTATATCCCATAATCCACCAAACGACATCCTACCCATAACCAGTTTTTAACGTTATAATCCTAACCCAGTCTATAAAACAAATTCACCAGCCCTAGCAAACCCTGAACCTGCTTCCATACACCTAGAGTATAATGGCGGAAAACACAGACAAGTTTCTGATCTTGCACCCCTCTTTAAAATAAACTGCTGTAATTAAAGCCAAAAGAACTGTTGTGTTTGATAGAACAATATTTCTATATGCTGCCATAGCAGATTCATGGCGCATTAAGCCCCCAAACTTTTTTTAATTTGTCAGTTTTACCCTGGAAAACCCCATTTACAGACATCGCGCAACCGCTTTTGTTTCAACCCAGACATAAAAATAAGGCAAGTAATTATATTTATTATTCAAAACGTATGTTATTTTTAGCTTAGAATCATTAATTGATGTCTAATATTTCGTTTAAAAAAAAAAAAACGACTTAGAAAAATTATTCACTCGCATATTTTAAACTTTTAAACAAATTACGTCACAATGAAAAAGATTAATGTCTGTAAATAAGTCACAGATATCTACCTCATAACTATCACTTAATTGTATTTTTTTTTTGTTACAGTCGCATTTTCCCCGATATGTTAGATGATAAATAATCGATCCAGACAAAGAAAATCGGAAGAAAAAAAAACGTTTTTAAAAAGGTAAATATATGAAAAAGAACATCTCGACCACTCCTTGATGTCTGTGATTTCTGCATCGCAACCACTGTTAGATGACCATGTTTCACCCATAAAATCCCCCCAAATCCGGCTTTGACCATTCACAGCTGTGTCTTGACACTCGGTGACACAAGCTACATGGAGTTTTTGGATCAAAAAGTGGTAAGTACGTGATAATATCTTGTTAAAATCATGGCGTCTTTAATTCTGCTCTGGCGTGCTCTCACCTCCAGTTAGGATTTTGCTGTTTAAAAATAGTTTTTTTTTTTTTTTTTTAAATGCCCGCCTGTTCAAAATTTTTCTTCCCCCTGAAAATTGAGATTTTAAGCTTTCCAATGATGTATCACACATGCATACAGGACAATTTTGAAATCTGGCCAAATTGGGGGTCTCTGAGCAGAACTTCAAGTCACTTGAGTGTTTTCCACCATAACCATAACTGAATGACCTGACCCAACCCATAAACCTAATGCTTAATAACCCAAACCTAAGTACATCACAACCACTAACACTTTAACGTAAAGGCCTAACCTGTACCCATAAAAATTGTCAATTGGCAAAATTGTCACAAAGGCTTTTACCCCACCAGAGTCCAATTCAAGACCACCTCACTTTATCTGGGGGGGGGGGGGGGCTGGATATACATAAAGTGATGGGGGAAAAACCTTGATAAACATAGTGTTTGTTTATCAAACGTTACAAAAGGAGTTTCATTTTTTTTTTCTGTCTTGGTCTGAAATTTTTTTTTTTTTAAATGGCAAAAAAGTCCAAAGGTGGCGATGAAACAGAATTGTTCTCATAGTCTGGTGCAACATTCTTGGTGAACTTGTGACATGTGTCTCGTCCCCCAAATCCCCCACCATCCTCTCACGGCGCAGGGTCCCATCTCGCTCGGGTCTAATCTTCCAGGGTAACTTGTCATTTTCTCAGCAGCCACAGACTTGACGGTGGGCAAAATCTACGCTGCCATGATGATCATGGAATACTACCGACAAAGCAAGAGCAAAAAGCTTCAAGACATGAGGGAGGAACAGGTAGAGCGGATCTCAACGATAGTTCCTGGCGGGTTTTCCAAGCGAAGTCAATGGACGGAGTTCTATGTTGTTTTTCCTCCAAAATATCGATGACATGATGATCTCCTTTTCGGAGTCCTCTCTACATTGTCTAGCATCGTGTAACTAAACCTTGACCGGCATGTTCATTTTGAAGCTTTGGGCCATTAACTGATAGCTGTTGGCAATAGGTGTGGGACTCACAAAAAAAGGCACGATGCGGTATCATGATTATAATTAGCAAATAGTGGAAAAAGCAGTTCATTTTCTTTTGATCAACTGGGAATAACCTTACCCTTCATGCAAAGGCTAACCATAACAACAACCTCGTAGCACTATCCCCTAAACTGAACCCTTCTTCTGTTGCCGTATCTCTGCGAATGCAAATACAGTGAGGAGCAGAAGTATTTGCACCCCTTGTGATTTCACCCACTTAGAAAATAGGTAAAGGACTGAAATTTCCACTTATAGAGACATAATCTTAAAAAAAAATCATAAATCAATTTGAATGATTTTTCAATGATTTATTTGTAATTTATTGTGGTTCATAAGTATTTGTACCGCTGAGAAAATCAGTTGTAATATTTACTACAGAAGCCTTAATTATCAATTACAGAGGTCAGACGCTTTCTGTAATTCTTCACCAGATTTTCACATATGGAAACAGAGATTTTGGGGTGGCGTGGCTCAGTGGTAGAGTAGTTGTCCCCCAACCCAGAGGTTGTGGGTTCGATTCTTCGCCCTGATGAACTCGCCAAGTATCCTTGAGCAAGATACTGAACCCCACGTTGCTCCTGGTGCTGTGTCACCAGTAGGTGAATGGCGAGATAGTGTAAAGCGCTTTGAGCGCCTTGAAAGGTGGAAAAGCGCTATATAAGTATAACACCATTTGGCCCATTCCTCCACACGAGTCTTCCCTAGATCTGTCAGTTTTCGGCGCTGTCGTTGACTAGTTACCCAAAGTTTCAGCTCCATCCAAAGATTTTCTATTGGATTGAGGTCTGGAGATTGGGTAGCTCACTCCAGAACCTTGATATACTTTTTATGCAGCCACTCCTTGGTGTGCTTCGGATCATTGTCATGTTGGAAGATCCAGCCCCGACTCATATTCAAGTGTGTGACTGAGGGAAGGACATTGTGGCCCAAAATCTGATGATACATTTCACCTTTCGTCCCCTTTGCGGAGAAGTAGCCCCAAAGCATGAGGTTTTCACCCCCATACTTCACAGTGGGGATATTGTTCTTGGGATTGTACTCATCCTTGTTTTTCCTCCACACACAACGAGTGAAGTTTGCAGCAAAAAGTTCTACTATGGTCTCATCTGACCACATGACTCTCTCCCATTACGCCTCTGCATCATTCAGATGGTCCCTGGCAAACTTTAGATGGGCCTTCACATGTACTGGCTTCAACGTGGGAACTTTCTGAGCAATGCATGATGTTAAACCCTTGCACCGTAGTGTTCTTCTGAAACTGTGCATCCAGCTCCCTTCAGGTCATTGACCAGCTCCTGCCGTGTAGTTTTAGCCTGAGCCCTCACTTTTTTTCATCATGAGTAATGCCCTACGAGGAGATATTTTACAAGGTAGATTATCAGTTCTGTTTAGCCTTTTCCATTTTCTAACAATTGCTGCAACTGTTGATTTATTCTCATCAAGCTGCTTTCCAATTGTCCCATAGCCTTTTCCAGCTTTGTCGAGCTCAACATTTTTTTCCTCTAGTATCTTTCGAAAGCTCTCTGGTCTCTGGTAGCAGTTGACTGACCTTGGAGTGCACAGGTGACAATAATGAGCTCAAATGGGTGGTGGGTAGGTGGTTACTCATGGGGTAAAGGTGGACTTTTTTTAAAGGTAGACTGACAACTCTTTGAGTGTCATAATTATTGCTGATTCTCAGGGGTACAAATACTTTTGAACCCCAATAAATTACAAATAAATTAATCAAAAATCATACAGTGGGATTTCAAGATTTTTTTTAAATTATGTTATTATGTATGTTTCTATGAGTGGAAATGCATCTATGATTGAAATTTCAAACCTCTGCCTATTTTCTAAACAGGTAAACTTGTAAAATCACAAGGGGTGCAAAGACTTCTGCTCCTCACTGTAAATGATAATCCGAACCATGACTATCGCCCTAATTTCGTAACCCCTAAATTTCACCCTGCTATTTCTCTAGATGTTTCAAAATCACCTAATCCCCACCCTGTGTTTTGGGATGTTTTACTATGAATACCTAAATCCCAAGCATTATCATAACATAAATGCCCTTTCCCTGAACCTCATCCCAAATCCCTTTACCTTGAAATCAGTCACTCGAATCCAATTATTCTAATACATTAGTGGTACATTTAATTAGCAATTTACTATACAACAGTGATTAAAAACAACAACACTCAGAACAGTTAAATGTCAAATTTGGTATTACAAATATACCAAAGGCTTTATATTCATTCATTCATTCATTCATTTTCCAAACTGCTTATCTCCAACGGGGTTGTGGGTGGGTGTATTTTATGTCAATTCTTTTTTTAGTTTTTGTTTAGTAGATACCATGTCGTGCCAGAAATTTGTAAAGTGCAATATTCTGTCCCACTCCGAGTTAGCAAGCTACTGCAGTGGTTCCCCCAAAGAGTGCTTGTGATCAAATGACCTTTTTTTTTTTTTGGTTTGTTTTCTGATGTTCTGAACCCTTTTGCTCCTAACTCCCACTTTACCCGTAGTCACGGAGAATGTCAGCCAAATTGCACTCGCGCTCAACCTCTGCTCTGTCATACAGAATTCCTGCTTGGGGTGTAACAGTACAAAATTTTGTATTATTTAATATAGAAAGAGTTAGCACATGAAACATTATCACAATAATGCCTAACTCACTCTTTTAAAAAATACATTGTAGTTCAGCCTCAGCTGTCTTATCTATTATTCAGGGCATTTATAATTTAAAAAAAATATATTTTACTGTTATGTTTGTTTTGTTTTCTAAACGGAAGACAAACTTGATGTTGCACGTTCCTAAAAAGGAGAAGCTTCAATCTGTTATGTAGACAGTTTCTACAAAGGCTTTTGTTATTTCTGATAACAAAAATCAGACTGTTCCACTTGTCTTTATTCATTGTTTCCTTAAAAGAAAGGAAACTAATTACTGTATATTGCACTTATCTAACAGGGTGAAAGTTGGGATTTGTGAATATTTCATTTACTGCTAGTAGTTTGCAGTTTTTAACTGTACTGTTACACCCCTCTCATTTCTCAGCCAATGTGGTCATGCAGTAAACCCTTGGAGGTACACTACACAGTCTCTTTGGTATACTCCTGAATGCAATCATTCCATTCATTGGACTGAATGGACACCAGTATTTGTCTACCCATTTGTCCCATCATGTTTGTGCTTGCTCGTCCTCGCTTTTTGTCTTTGATTTTCTCCATCCTTGCTCTTCTTTTGTTGTCTCTTGTCTATGTTGTCGCTCTGACGTCTTCCTTTACTGCCACCAGGATGAGGTGGGATCTCCTTTTTTGGTCAGTCCAGCTAAATGTTCACTTAGTTGTGTGTGTCTGTGGATGTATTTGAGCACTTTCTGGTGTTTGACTGCCTCTCTGTCCAACTGTCTGGTGGGATGTTTAGTGGTTGTCCCCCTGTGATGATTTAGTGGCAGGATACTGTACATGGGGCCCACCGCTGCGTGACGTGGAGTAAAAACCATTTCGTTCAACCATTTCCTCTCTAGCAACCGCGTGTGACTTAAACAGCCTGTGGCAATCATTTTGATGCCTATCATATTGCTTTTTTATATGTAAGGTGAGTGGTTACCAAGCTCATGTCCCGTTATGAGCCTCAAGAGTGTTAAAGCTCATTTATGTTCCCGCAACATAGTACTTACAAGAAGGCATCACTTGAAATCTATGTAATATGTAAAAATTTGATAATACAATAAAGCACTAGGAACTCAGCGATACAAACGAGGCTTATGGTTTTGAATTAGGGCTTGAAGCCAGGGTCAGATGTGTTGGTATATCAAACTGAAAGTTAAGAATTAGGGTTTCAAACAATGTTTGAGTCATTTTTTTTAATAGGGTGCCATTTATACGTAACAGAGTGGACACTAACAGAGTTGGAATTTTGTGCTAAAGTTAGCCCTCGGCCTAGCCTTACTAGCATAGTAGCTAACATGACTTTAGATACTTCATGAGAAATCTACAGCATAATTTTACAAATACAACTTTTGAAATGATTCAATTCAAATAATTTCTTCAATAGATAGCTTTAACAGGGTGGGCATGTTATGATCGACCATACTGAACGTATTTCATTAAACTCAAACATCTGATTTTTAAAGGGATCCACAGACAGAAAGACTTGTAGTTCTTAAAAGATAAACGTTATGAGTTAAAATAATTTTAATATGAAAACCCCTCTTGATGTTTTCATTTTTATACAATTTGTAAAAATTAGTTTAACTAGTAGGTCACCATTGTTGTTGAAGTTGCAGGGCGGTGACGTCACATACTTACGCTGCCAGAATTCCATAGTATGACTCTCATAAACATGCAGCACTGTCGATATTTCACAAAACGAGCAGCAAAAGCAAAATCAACAAGAAAGATATGATGAGACGAGAGTATGAAAAACTTGTGCTCTGCCAAAATGTGGTACACCGGCTAAAGGTCCTACAATAGTCGAATTTGACACTCAAAGTACTACCGTGCACTTTCAGCAATTTTGTTTAGATGCATACAGGCAGAACATAATAAAGCTGCCTTAAGAAAATACTTAAATGTAGTAATATCAAATAAGGGAGGTTTAAATAGGCTACGGGATTAATAAAGTCAGCAGATCAACAATCTGCTTTAAAGCTACCACAAGAAAACACGATGCTTAAAAATATGAGAGGGAAACATGCATAAAGTATTTTGAGGCAATTAAAAGGTAATAAAAGACTCACTAAAAACACAAATACTAAGTTCTCGCCGCTTTTAACCGACGTGCACATGTGATAGACGTCTCGCCGCGTAGATGGAATTGCAAAAGACCGTTAGTGTTCGTCTAGTGAGTTACAAACTACCTCATCATCACAAGAGTCCAATGTGGGCATAAAACATGGAGCCCTCCATAGGTCAAAACATTTACTAAATATTATAGATTTTAAAGTCAATGGCAATATTTTATGTGTTTCCAACAATATATTTTAGTAAAAGAGAACAATTGTGGCTTATTAGAGCCAACAATTCTTTAAGTCCGAGGTTCCCTTTAATATCATTTTTAATTTCATAAAAAATAAAATTGCTTACAACTGTTGAATTTCCCACCAATGGTGTGATGATGATCTCAGAAGGGTGATGTCATTAATAAATGGGAAATTTTCCAAAAGGGACACTAACACAACAGAATGGACAGTGACACTGAAAGGACGAACAGAAAACCTTTTTTGAATTATATATTTAATTCAAAGCATTGACTTTATAATAGACTGCAATTGATAATGCACAATAAAAAGAATGAGTGTTTTTTTTTTTTTTTCAACTTTATGGTAAATGGTGTTATACTTATATAGCGGTGGAAGTACAGCTTAATTTACTAGTATATGGAGGACACAAATGGCACCATATTAAAAAATATGACCCGTTTAGCATTTGAATTGAAATAGGCATTTCAAGCCTGGGTTTGAGTATAAATTAATGTTTGAAGTCTGGGTTTGGATGTGGCATATTGAACATAAATGAGCCTTGACATGCCTGAGTGGGTGTGGCCATGTAACTAGTTTGTCACCATGATCCATTCAGCTGATGGAGGCCATGGCAGGCAAACTCAAAAGTCACGCTGGAAATGTCCCCTCATTCATGTTTGTTACATCAATATATTTACATATTGTGTGTGAATGTATCCTGACACACACAGTCTTTGTTATGTATATAGTATGTCTACCTCCTCACATGTCTTTATTGTGTATGGGATAGTGACAAAAGCTCACTCACCCAATGGTGGAAGTTCCCTTTTGACGCAGGTCTGAGATCATTTGTTTAAGAACCTTTTCCATTGCACTATACCTGCTAGAACTGGAGTTATCGCGATACTACAAAATATGCAACAGTACCCACTATGCACAAATATCTATAGATATTAGAGTAGGCTAACAATAGTGTTGCTCAGAAGTCACTCATTTCGAACTACAGCACGTTGAGGGTTTTAAACCTAAGTTTTGCTTCTGCGTTGCGGTGACGGCGTGGTGACGATGTAGACCCTACGGCGTGAATAAGCATTCGATAGTTCTGCGGCAAGGGAACGCGTTGCTCTGTAATTCACCGCCAAGCCACTAGAGGGGTGTGGCATTGTGTTTATACGGTTTTGAGGGACTCTTGTTGACTTCCTCCAGTTTTCTTCCGGTTACGCAACAATGCCAACGAAAATGGAACGCTTGAATGTGGATCTTCAGGTCATCAACATTGAACAACAAATGTTGATCATACAAATCTTGAGGCGCAGGTGACGCAGAAGATGGTTGCGGAGGCGGTCTGTCTGACTGTTGATGCCACACAGAGGCTGGCAGATTCATTACGAATTCTAGCCTCGGATGGAAGCCAGCAAGCGGCTAGCTTCAAACTGTTGTCGAGCAATGTGTCCAGTGTTTTGTCTGAGGTCTGCAAAGCATTGTGGACAGCCCTCCAGCCCGATTTTTTTGCTGTGTCCTACAACCAGCCAGTGGGAAGCCATAGCAGATTTCTGGTGGCTATGGAACTTCCCAAACTGCATTGGAAGCCTTGATAGTAAACACTTTATCATAAAAGCACCGAGGCTCTCTCAATCAGTTGCCACATTTACATGGAGCCAAATATTCCAATTACAATCGGAATATTTGTTCAAACCGAATAAATGTGTTCCACATAAACACCTCATTCGGAATGAACAGGCCCAAACCGAATGGAATTTCATTCCGATTCACAGGGGTGGAATATTCCTTTTCCCAAACCGATTAGAAGTAAAATTATATCATGTAAACAGGGAAGCGGAATGGTGTCTGGTTGCGTTCTTTCTGCACATGCTCCGTACTGACGTGGTGACGTCACTTTGTGACGTAAGTAACGTCACTTGCAACATGGCTTCCAAGCACAGCGCACCTAATTGGAGTCCGGCGGAAAGATTGTATTTAATTCAAACTTTAAAAGAATTGAATATAATTGCTCGCTTAGACGGGCGTAAAACGAGGAACAGTGAACTATTTTAAAAAAGTTCACGAGAGGTTACACGAAGCCGGAATAGACCGGAGCGTTGACCAGATTAGAAACCGGTGGAAAACCGGCTACTACAAGGCAAAAGAGCAAAACAGCAGAAGCGGATACGACCCCACAAACACAACAAGTGGGTTAAAGTTAAAACAGCAGCACTCCGACGATCGATCTCCATGTTTTGCAACGTGACGCTTTGTTTTGATTAATCTGCGCATGTCGGACGGCAGTTGTCAAACGTCCTTTCGGAATAAAGGCTGTAAACGCTGGATCGGAATAGATGAAGTGACATGTAAACAGCTGATCTGAAATTTCCATTCGGAATTATTTGAATCGGTATGAATAAAAGTCAGCATGTAAACATGGCTAGTGATGATGTATCAAGTGTGTGAACTGTCTGGTGTTGAAAATAAAACATCATAACAACTCTTTTGACACCAAACCTGGACTTTATTCTTCACATACTTGAAATGTAAAATAAGTCACAGACTCACAGCAAACATATGTACACAATAAATGATAAAGTGCACCAACCAAAAATACAACATAAAGTGATCAAACACTGGCAGTGTTTGGCCGACTGTGTCACCGTTTTGTGTGGCCATTCGCTTCAGAACACACAAGCCATCTTAATAATGTCTTGAAAAGACATTGTAGAGGTTGTCGTACTCGCGGACCTCTTCGATGGTACTCTCGTCGGCTTGGTCCATTTATGCGTGTAGCACAACAATGTTTCAAAATGGCGTGATTGCACGCTGAACCGAAAACAACAGTCTGAGCGGACCAATCACAGTCCATTTGCGTCACGTCTCCACACGTTGACGTGACGCCCAGTTAGGAATCTGTGGAGGTGCACGTCAGGCTACGGCGGAGGGTTGTAAATCGGGTCTGTCTTGACGGTGTAGGTCTGTCGCAGAAGCATAACTCAGCCTTTAGTGCTATGTTCAGGTTATCCAACAAGGTTAAAGGTTTTAGATTTGTGTTTGAACCACAGGTTGGGTCTTTAAAGTAGGGTTTGAAGTCAGGTTTAGTGTTTTGAACTGTAATTTAGAGTTTTAAATGAGGGTTAATGTTTCAAATTAATTTTCTACGCCTGAGTAAGGGTTGTTTGAGAGGGTTAGAGTTTCCAACAAGACTTAGGGTTACATATCTTGGTTTGAAGCTTCAAGTTAGTGTGAAGTGAAGCCTTGGTTAGATGTTCGTGACTGTTGGGGGGGTTTTCCAACTGGGGTTAGAGTTTAAAAAGTAGGGTTTCAAGCCTGGGTTAAATTTGGCTTCAAATTATGATGCCAAGTACCCCAAAGCACCAATTCCTACAATTAAAGTCTCTGAAGTGCAATGGAAAAGTTTCTTAAGTCACAGGTGAGTCCTGATCCCAGATCAGCTGTCAGACTTCACCTGTACAAAGCCCCGTGGTGCTGATGGTGTCCCCGTGTGGGATCATGCCACGAGTGCATCCTCTGTCTATGTTTGTTCTGTTTTCCACATTTATCCACTCCACCCACCGTCCTCCTTTTTCTTACTGAGGCTACTTTGGTATCTCACACAGAACCGACCACCATTAATGTTTCAGCGAATGGAAGCACCACCAGAAGGCGATGGTACCGACGGTCTTGGGGGGCTGAACAGCCTCCCTGGCACGCAACCCGACAATGTCAACAGCATGTTAGTATTCATTCAACTCATCAACATATAGTAATGTCAGTTGTTTTTTAAATGATTTTTAAAAAATAAATTAAAAAAAAGAGAGAAAAGAAACAAATGAGACATTGAAAAAGAATTGCACTGTTCACACTCCATGAAAAAAAATCACATAGGGGCAAAGAAATCGGGATTGACCTGTAGTGTGAACGTAGGCTTTGAATGGCCTTGTGATGATTGACTGTGTCAACATACCTTGTCATCATATTCTATCACAGACCTTCTGAAGGCGGTGGCATGACCGAGAGCCAGTCGTGGATGACCACCAAGGCCCAGGAAATGTTCCAAAAGACGGGTAACTGGAGCCCTGACAGACCATACCCTGACGACCTCCACGACAACCGCCACAACCCGCAGGTATGACGAGCACAACACAGTGTTCCTGCCATGCCAACAGGCATATGACTATTATGGTATGGTTGAGCCATCATCAAAGAGATGCAAAGTGTTGTGTACTGCTCATGTGGCTCATCTCACCATTTACCGATTCTTCATACTCAAAAAAACAACCATCCAAGCAAGAACTGTATTGGTTGTAGAAGATCTGAGGTATGTGAGGTATTTGGTATCTTGTGACTGCTGAGAGAATAATAATAATCCTAACTTAAATTAAACTTAAATTTCATCTTTATAAAAATAAAAAATTGTATATTTTCATCTTTTTAAAAATAAGAAACACCTTTTAGAGTTAGAATAATGTAAATAATCTTTTTGTTTAGCAAGTGTGCCTACAAGTTTGATTTTTTTTTCAGAGGGTTGGTTAATTGTTAGAGTGCTACCTCTAATTACGTACGTCTGTACATACAGAATTTTCAGGTTAAGACACGCCTCAACTGGATAATGTTGCCTCTTATTACTATGGAAATTTCAGGATATGAAAACCAAAAATACAGTATGGCTGGTACTCGCAGCTCCCAGAGTTTACTGAGCGTAACATACTTATGGCTGCGCTGCCATTGGCTATTGCCTGGCATTCCTGGCCTCCATTTAGCTAACCCTGGTAGCACACCAGGCATGTCCATGGCGCGACAACGATGCCGTCACGTCAACGAGGTGAAACGTGGCCGTTAAAGTCAGTCAGGCAGTGCACACCAGGCGCAGTGCGGCTGCGTTTAAGGCGCGTCACAGAAGTGGCTCAACGCTTCGCCCGTGAAAGGAACGGAAGTTTATTATTTGACGAGACGTGACACTGCTGCGTCAATACTACTAGGTAGGATCCGGCAGACCAGAAGTCACTTGTGCAAAAATACGGTGGATCCGGTCGATTTTCAAAATAATATGCAATCGTAACCCTTATTTTCCGAGTCCATCAGATCTCTTGAGGCTGTGGGTAGATTGGGTCACAATTTACTTGTTGTTGATTTACTGCTGTCTTCTCTGCTATGATAATACTGTAACCAACACGGCAGGACAGTATCAACTCTGCTTTTAATCTTGGCGCGGTGCGCACCAATACCCCCATGTTCAATACAAAACCCTCCTACAATAACAAAACTAGTAGGAACTAATATTCACATAGGAACTAAAATTATACAACATAAAATATAGAATATAAATGAATACTACATCACATTTGTAAAACATAAATTAGGGCTGTCAAACGATTAAAATTTTTAATCGAGTTAATCACAGCTTAAAAATTAATCGTAATGAATTGCATTTTTTTATGTAGATTATTGTTGGAATGGAAGATAAGACACAAGACGGATATATACATTCAACATACTGTACATAAGTACTGTGTTTGTTTATTATAACAATAAATCCACAAGATGGCATTAACATTATTAACATTCTTTCTGTTAAAGGGATCCACGGATAGAAAGACTTGTAATTGTTAAAAGATAGATGTTAGTACAAGTTATTGTAATTTTATATGAAAACCCCTCTTAATGTTTTCGTTTCAATAAAATTTGTAAAAATTTTTAATCAAAAAAATTAACTAGTCGGCGACGTCAACAATGCCTGCTAGTTAATGCCGTTCGTCCACAGTGTCTTTAACTACGTAAGGTAGTGATTGAAATACACCACAAGGTGTCAATGGCGAATTTTAAATTTCTTTGAAATCAAGCCAATTTGTAGTGTATTTGTTGAGCTAAGCGAAATTTTTTAATAGAGTTTGACCAAAGTCTGACTCAGTTTTTTGTGTATTTTGCATAGCTATTTTAAAAGGGAATGCCAGTTCTCTTAGCATTGAGCGCTTTTCTTTTTGTGAACATTATACTTTTAAAGAGATAGGAATATTATTTTTGTTGTGCTTGCACTACTTATGTTTGTTGTGAAAGAGTTGCCAAAGCTTATGCAAATAAACAGCGCGGTACAGTGAACGCCTGTGTCCACTCGCCTTTCTCAGCCTCTTAGCTCTCAATCTGCAACAAACGGCGTCATTGTCATCTGTTTGAGGCAATGCATGAGTGGGTCATTCCACGCATGCGTTAAATGTGTCAAATATTTTAACGTGATTAATTTAAAAAATAATTACCACCCGTTAACGCGATCAATTTGACAGCACTAACATAAATACATACTAAAATACTGTAAATAATAGCCCATATAAGTAAAATTAAATAAGCCAAAACACCTGTAATTAAATAATAAGAATGATACTTACACAGTTAAATTTATTAATTACTGCGTGGCGCTTTAACTTGAGAAAATCCATCAATATAGCTTTGGAAAACTGTTCATAAGGAAAAAAATGATTCATTGAGGCATTTCATTTGTAAAATACAAGTCAAAATCTTTGTCATTGGGATTGCTTTTCTTTTTAGCACAGGACTTTTTGCTTCTTTCTTTCAAAAAGAAAGCTGACCAACACGCAGGGTCTGAAAGGCAAATGGTTGTTGTATTATTATCTTTAAATACCAGCTACTCTCGCACGATCTTGCAATCCTCGCGTGAACCGATCGAGCCGCTCCACAGACGCTTTGCTCGTAAAACGCGTCCTATAGAAATTGACGGCGAGCGTCAGTGGTGCGTTGTCACACCGGCATTGCTGACGCGCCGTAGACGTGCCTGGTGTGTTACCGGGGTAAGAAGGACCTTTATTGTATGTATATGTGTGTATCCCAGCGTCCTCTTCATTCGCCCCTCGTGTTCCAACAGCTTTACATGACTGTATTAACTTTTATTCTTTTCTCTATTTTTGTTTTTTTTTTACATTATGCACAACTCAGGTTTTATGTTTATTGTACAATGATCTAACTGTATATGTGACATGTTTCGATGCATTTTTATGCATTATAAAAAAATTATGTCTGAATTTTGGGAGGCTTGGAACGGATTTGACCATTTACATGGAAAAGACGTCTCACAGATTTTTCAAGTTACGAAACTACTTTCAGAACTAATTAATTTTGTAAGAAGAGTTGCCGCTGTATTCTAGTTAATTATCATAGAAAATAAAGTGTTTTTAAGCATTGACAATATTTTTTGAGAATAGAAAGTTTTTCAGGGGATGGGGTCTTTTTTTCTATTATCGTTGTTCTTGTGAATAAGTATTACCGTACTTTTCAGAAAGAGAACATCGAATGTGAAACCTTTTTTTTTTTTTCAGTCCAAACGCTTCTCTCAACTTTTTCATTAGTGCGCTCTGAAACAATTGGATGGAAATAAAGCTTTGGCCTTGTTAAGTATGTTAAATGTTTTCTTCAGTCCAGTAACAGTATCCTATATTCGTATTTTAGTGTGTGTATTTGGATTTCAATCTGTTTGGGTGGACGCTAGACACTAGCAGCATTAGCATAGACCTCAGTGCTAGTTTGTTGTGCTTGCAATCGATCTGGGAAAAGCAGTTATTTTTCAATTTTCACCTACCCGCAGAGTAAATGAATTTTTGGTTCAAAAATAGCTTGATCGCTATTTGAGTTTAATTTTTTATGTTGATCTCTCGTTTAATTCTCTGCTAGCGTTGTGGCGTAATACCTCTCCATACCATAACTGGCAGCAGCAAGTCTAAAGTCATTTTATTTTAATGTATTATTCATTTTATTATGATTTTTTATCATTGTATCTAATTGTTCTGATTTCAGTTTTGTTAGCATTTATATTTATTTACATTGATTAATTCTCATTCTTTTTTATTATTTACTTTTGTTTTGACATTGTCTTCCTGTACTGAAGTGTACTGCTGCCACACAGACCTTCAAAAAGTTGATAAATGTATGATTTTTAAATTTTATTCTTATTTGATTTTAATTTAATTAGGTGATCAATTTATTGTTTTTAATGTAATACATTTTACAGCATAATCCAATCAATTTTAGGTTTTAACATCATGAATTTCGTACATGATTTTTTTTTTTTTTTTTTTTTTTTTTCCCCCGGGCATAGCAGCAATAAGCTTCTTGAGTGTCGTATCATATTCTAATGCACTTTTTTTTTTTACTTATCCTTCCATTTTTGGTGTGGATTCAGTCAAATTTTAATATAGGAGCTGGCAAAAGATGCATTTAGCTCATTGATTTGTCCTATTTTGGTATAAATTGAGATGAGACGCACCTCACACACTGGCTAAAGTACCCCCTGCCAGGTGGACAGCGGTCACGCCTCCTGTCGTTGTCTTCTTGCAGACGGTAGAGATGCGGGAGATGGGGCGGGACGGGTACTCCGACACCGAGCCCTGTCACCCAATGGATGGGCACGGGCGCACCCTCTCCATGCCCCGCCTCTCAGCAGACAACCAAGTGAGCACCTCCATGCCCCCCACCCTCCATCCATTCCGAAACCAAACTCTCTCCCTCCACCACCATCCTCCCACGCTTATCCCTGCACATATTTTTTTTTAATCACTCATCCAGCAATAAGGAGGACTGACGTGATTTTAAACAAGTCATTGCAATCTGATGAACGCACTGTGCAACGAGTATCAGGCACATGTTAAAAAGAAAGAAATGTTTGCTGTGGTGCAATTAAATTGAGTTGAATGCATTCTCTGGTCACACTTGGGAGTAGCAAAACTTGTATCTCAGATTTTCTTTCATCTTTATATCTTTCCATAGTCTGTAAAAAAAAAAAAAATCTCCATGATTTGTAAGATGTTTTAATTATGTTAATATGTTTCTCCAAAACTTAGTCAAAGGAAAAAAAACTGACAATAAGGAAGGACTTCTCTCTCAAGAAGATAGATCCTTCATGCATCCTAGCAGTACATTATTTCAAATAAATTATACTGACTGTAGTAATTTTATGGAAGGGTGAAGACATATTTTTACAAAATTAGTACACATTTTACATTTAGTACACATTTCTCTTTTTTTTAATTCAGAGAAGAAGGTTGCATTGCTTACATTTTAAATAAATATTTAAAGTCATGTATTAAGTTTTTCTAAGTAAGGCATAATCATGATGAGAATAGATTCTTTTTTTCACGAAATTGTCAAAATATCATGCGGATGAAGTGATTTTCACATTTCGTTTTACAATTTGAGTGGCAATACCAATGTTAAGGGAATACATTTGTATAAAAAAAATGTTGTACCATGAAGAAAAAAGTTGGATTCCTATCAAAGTATAGAAGAAAATATATTTTTGCAGCTAGGCATTTCAGTCATAATTTGTGGAACAATTATATATATATTTTTTAGAGATAAAATGTAAAAAGCAACATGACTTGACCCGGAGAAAAAATGTGCCAATAGCATTTCACAAGTCAAAATATTCTTCGTATAAATACAGCTAATACCATGACTTGAAATTTACTTCAGTCTTCCTCTTCTTTTCATTGTCCCCCGCCCCCCTTCACACCAATCGGCACTCCCTTAAACCAATAACTGAGGCACTGAAAACTGGAGTGGGCCAATTCTTTCGCATTTAGCAGAATAATTTAAAGTAGCTAGTAGTTTACCCAACTAGCTGTCATTAGCTTAATATCCGTCACCCCTCCACATGCACCAAGCACCACATCAAAACTTTAGCCCCTTTCCTACATTTATGCCATAACTCATCGCCACAATTGACGCTTCAACGGTAGAGCCTTGTCTTTTGACTCAACAATTGTTGGAGAAGGCTTATTAAATGTCAACAATTTGATACTTGTGATCATTAGATGGTTTGATAACTGAACATAGTTGTTTGTCGTCATGTAGCACATTAATAACTAAGTAATTCGTACACACGAGACATCTCCTTAATAAACAATTACTGTATATGTTCGTATATGCAAGGTAGCATTGATGGCTGTAATAAACTGTCAATCAAAAGCGAAGCAATTCAATAACTAGAAAGTACCTGTAGGTTCATTGTTAAGTTTGTAATCACAAGGTTGTTTGTACAATTGTACATTTGTACGTATGTTTGTAATTAAGAGGCAGCAAACAATATATACTGTATATTTTCACAAGGCAAAAATTTGTGATCACGAGAAGGCATAATAAGCCCTATTAACAGTGCTGTCACTCAACTAGCAATAGGAGTGTATCTTCGGTATTTCTTCAATGGTGAATGTGTGCACTGCTCCATTATCCAACAAAAGTCATTTGAATTCGAAAGGTACACGTTAAAATGACGTGACTATCGTGCAGCGTTGTTTTTGGCAGCCCTTTTAATTTTGGTCTTAGTCCTTTGGATGATAATAGGATGGTACCTCGACATACGATGGCTTTGACACACAATCTTTTCGACATCCGACGTAAAATTTGACTCGCCATATGTTTCTACATCTTACGAAATGCTTGAAATATGACGATTTATGACAGCGTCGCAATTTCATTGTTTTCCCGCAAGACGGACGCACAGTGGATTTTCTTGTGAGAGAAATCAACATGTGTTCCAAGAATATTAAAGCAGGTGGTGAAAAAGGTGAGGCTTACCATTGAAATGAAGATGGAAATGATAGGAAAATATGATCGTGGGATGCGCATCCGTGAACTGCTTGACAATACTCCTCCGTTCGCCAGTCTTTATTAGTTAAGGTGACAATTATTGTGGTACCATCGCCAAAGAGATCGCCAGCTTCGTCAGGTTTTTAATCATTAATTTCAGAACTTGTGCAACAGAACCCGCCAACTGTCCACGGCAGTTAACGCCAGCAACAACAGCACGTTAAAACAGAAAGAAATATCTCAACTGCACTCTCTCTCTCACTCTGTCGTCAGCCACGCGATGCATTAAAGTACACCACGCAAAATGCATCCACCACATCACAAACCAATTTGTTACATTATTACAGGTTTTATTATTATTATTACTATTATTATATTATTATTACGATTTGTATTCATAATTTATTTGTTTTGCTCATTGTAATTGCTATTTGCAACAGTAACGGCAGTATTTATTAAGGGTTTAGTGAAGGTTTTCGGGCTGTGGAACAAATTTCTGGAATTAAATATTTATATATATATATATATATATATATATATATATATATATATATATATATATATATATATATATATTAGGGCTGTCAAACGATTAAAATTTTTAATTGAGTTAATTACAGCTTAAAAATTAATTAATTGTAATTAATCGCAATTAATTGCAATTCAAACCATCTATAAAATATGCCATATTTTTCAGTAAATTATATATATATTCTGTAAAATAATTTGTTGGAATGGAAAGATAAGACACAAGATGGATATATACATTTAACATACGGTACATAAGGACTATAGTGGGCATTTCACTCTACTGTCCTTTAAATCTGTCTATGCTGTCCTCACTCCGAAGCGTCTACTTTTTCCAAAGCTAGACAGCTAGTGAACGACGCCTTAATAATCAGACTTCTTCCTTTTTCATCTGATTTATTAATAAAATGGCCTCAAACCATTGTCCTCTTTAGACCGTCGTAAAACTACAAAATAAAAGTACACAAGCATTGCATTAGCAACGACGTTAGCTTAGCACGCTAGACAGGTTCACTAAACATAAACAATAAGCGTCTCATACAAAAAATATAACATTTCGCTTACTAACATAGTATGTACATTCTTTACAACAACCATACTTACGGACAAATCTTGTCCAAGGATCATATAAGCACAACATTATCAGCCCGAGACGTCGTGCAGCCATAATGAACTGGCAAAAAAATAATAAACCATGTCGCAAAGCGACCACAAGAGTTCGCTGTTGGACAGCAAAAAAAGCCTTGCTGTAAAACTTAACAAAAGGCAGAATACTTTCTTCTTACTTGCGTCAAATATTTTAACGTGATTAATTAAAAAAATTAATTACCGCGCGTTAACGCGATAATTTTGACAGCCCTAATATACTGGACTGTCTCAGGAAATTAGAATACACAATATTCTAATTTTTTGAGACAGTCCTGTGTATATATACAGGACTGTCTCAGGAAATTAGAATACACAATATTCTAATTTCCTGATATATATATATATATATATATATATATATATATATATATATATATATATATATATATATGAAAAAAACAACTTTAGTAAGGGGGAAGTGTAAATAAATTATAGGATTAAGATGTGTTATCAATGAAAAAATTAAAAGTGTTCGTTGGCTGTCATTGAGTAGCATTTGCGATCGCTACACAAAGCTAACTAAATTACCCCCAAGAACGTTAAGAGACGTAGGACAATCAGAAGATATATAAGAAAGACAGGGCTGATGGTAAAGGATAGCTTGTTGAAACAGGAGAATGTCATTGTCAGTTGCGTCGATGAAAAAGCTAAAGCTATGCTTAGGTCGGCTCGTTTTTTTTTGTCTTTTTCAGCCTTCGACACTAAAACCATCTCTTTAACTGAACATTTTTATGTTCTTCCACATCTTTGCCAGTGAATTTGGTACCAGGCACATCATTTTCGGAGAGAATTGGTAGGTTTAACTCTGTAAACATCTCCTTCGTACACGATTCCCATTCATTTCCTATTAGGGACAAACGGTGGCTTGTCCTTACTTAGCAACAGTGGCTAATGTCATGAATATTGATGAGCGGAAGTGACGTTTTGCTTGCGGTACGCCATTCTAGCGAGCAAAGGGCTACAGACTAATACGGTGCATTGTCTCGTTACTGAAACAGTGACAAAATCTGAACGGACAAAAAAAGTAATGCGCGAAAAACGTACAGATTTTGAACGTACGGCGTACACATTTAAAAGTCAGTGCTCACTTGTACAAATTACGCCGAAACCGTACAACTTGACAGGTATGCTAATGCAAACGTGAATGCTATGCTAACTGGGAGAAAAGAGAGTCGGTTTTTCATTTTTACAGGTTCTTTAAGTCTTTTAACGAACAGGAGATGACGACACACAATTCAGGAGTAGGAAAGATGCTGGCTAGCCAGGAGAGTCTACCGAGGTGTCTCGAGTAGAAGTCTCTCAACCTTCGATAATCATACAGTTTATATTTGCGTAACAAACAGTGCAGAAATCCCCAGAGTAGCTTAGTGCCCCCTCCTAGACAAAACAGTGAATAAGCATCTTGGGGAGGTTAGAACTCCCCTTGGATAACATACACTGGTGTGACAACAAGGAGTGACTGTGAGTGTGGGAAAAGGCTGGTTAGATATATTGTTATGAGAATCAATAGAAACATATGTCGACATAACACTACGAATTACATTTAGTGTGTGATGATCAGTCAGCTCAGATATTTAAAGGCTAAAGCAACATTGCATAATCTCTCTGGCCAAGAAAACAAATCTTACCGTGTGTGCAAGCCTGCATGGAGACTGGAGACGACACACTGGTGAGTCGAGAAGATGGGGGGGCGCAGCATGTCACAAGTGACACAACCAGACACTGCTACGATGTTAACTACATATAAATTCACACATTATGAACATGAGATGGAAACTATTGCGCATTTTCGTCTTGTTCTCGTCAGAAGAAAACTGGCATTCGTCTCATTATGTTTTAGTCTCCCATAACATATCTTTAGCTCGTTATCGTCTCATCGTCGTCATGAAAAAAGCGTTCGTTGACGAAATATATTCGTTGTCGTCATCGTTGACAAAAACAACAATGCTACCGTATGATGAGATTTAATTGATATTAAAAGGAAATACATGGCGAAGTGAGGCTTTACACACAGGTAGGTTGCTAGTATTATTAGCATTACTTAGCTTCCATTCCCAACTAATCTAGAAATGTTTATAGTATATTTCAGTTCGAAATATGTTTGGCGGAAAACACTCAGGTGACTTGAAGTTCCGCTCTGAGACCCCCAATTTGGCCAACTTTTAAAATTGTCCGATATGCATGTGTAATACATCATTGGAAACCTTAAAATCTCAATTTTCTGGGGAAGAAATTTTTCGAACGGGAGGGCATTTAAAAAAATTTTTTTTTTTTAAACACCAAAACCCTATCTGGAGGTGAGAGCACGCGAGAGTAGAATTGCAGACGCCGTGACTTTAACGAGATATTATCGCGTACTTACCTTGTTTCAGTCCAAAAACACAAGACACAGCTGTGAATGGCCACAGCAGGATTTTGGGGGGATTTTATGGGTGACACATGGTAATATAACAAGGGTCGCAATGCAGGAATCACAGACATCAAGGAGTGTTCGAGATTTTCTTTTTCATATATTTACCCTTTTAATCGTTTTTTTCAATTTTTCTTTATTTGGATCGATTATTTATGATCTAACATATCGGGGAAAATGCGACAGAAACAAAAAAATACAATTTAGAGATAGTTATGAGGTAGATATCCGTGACTTTTTTACAGACACCTTTTTTTTTTTCATTGTGACGTAAATTGTTTAAAAGTTTAAAATATGCGAGTGAATATTTTTTTGAAGTTGTTTTTTTTTTTTTTTTTTTTTTTTTTTTTAATGATATGTTAGACATCAATTAATGATTCTAAGCTAAAAATGACAGACATTTTGAATAATAAATATAATTACTTACCTTGTTTTCATGGCTGGGTTGAAACAAAAACGGTTGCGCGACGTCTGTAAACGGGGGTAAACGGGCATATTAAAAATTGTTCGGAAGCTTAATGCGCCATGAATCTGCTATGGCAGTATATAGACATGTTGCTCTATCAAACACAACAGTTGTTTTGGCTTAAAATAGAGCGGTTTCTTTTAAAGAGGAGTGCAAGTGCAGAAACTGCTTTTTCAGTCTCGTCTGTTTTTCGCCGTATACATTTAGCAAAACAACATACTGTATTGCCTTGTTGTAAATAATATTAATCTTCAGTATACCTTTTGAAATTGAATGACCCGGAAGAGGGTATGACGTCATGTGAAGAAGGCTTATTAGCGATTTTATGTTTATTATTGCAAATCAGCTAACTAGCTATTAACAATTGTATGTTTATTTGAAAAAAGTCAGGGAGATTACAGAAATAGATGTAATACATAACATTCTACTACATAATGCTATCATTTGCAAAGTTGTACACATGGAATGCGTTAGTTGGCACCTAATCCTTTCCATTTCATTTCCATCTGATCCTTGGTGTGTCTGTCCTGTGCACAGTGTGGCCACCTAGTGGTTACTGGTAGAAACGATGACACGGAAACGATGTATACACTCATGCAGTTGTGTGAACGTGCGCGCACGCACTAAGCTTCCTTCAATAATGTGTTTTTTCTGTGTTGCTCTCTTTTAGTTGTTTTGCCTCTTTGTCACGCTGACCACCAATCTGTTTTGTGTGTGTTGCCCTTTGTATCGTTTTTGTGTGTGTGTGTGTTTGCAGCGGAGAAGACACAGGCCTCGCGGAAATAACCTGAGTGTATGTACTTTTTCGCTCTCGCTGTGTGTCAAACGCAAGGCCTCGGTTGCCACGTGCACGCTGCTCTTACTGAGGTTGGAACTGCAGAACGAAAATACGTTCAGGCGCTCACGTGTTTTTGATTTTCCAGTTTTTAATAGTTCTTGCGTTGCCTTGTATGTAAGTTCTCTTAGTTTTTTATTAATCTAGATTTCACTGAATTTATTTTTTTTTACAATGAAAATAAATGAAATTCATATTTTTCTTCATTTGTGCTTTTATTTTGTTGAATTAATTTATTTTATTTCATTCATTGAAAATGAGTTATTTTTGTCTTCCTATTTTATTCAGATTTGTTCCTGTTATTATTTTTTTTTAATTGATGGTATTTTATTTATTTGTGGTAATTTGAGTCAATTTAATTCGTCCCAACTCTCATACTTATATTTTATTCACTTTTTTTTTCCTTTGTATTTATACTCTTCTTATTATACTTTTGATTTGGTTGATTACTTATGCTTTTTGCTCAGTTGTTGTTGTTTTTTTTTTTTTTTTTAATTTTCCCAATTAATATGAGTACTTTATTATAATTAATATGAGTACTTTATTATAATATATATATATATATATATATATATATATATATATATATATATATATATATGTGTGTGTGTGTGTGTGTGTGTGTGGGTTTTTTTTTTTATTATATTGATCTAAATTGATCTTTTTCCAATTTTCCTCCATCCTTTATTATATTTAATTTACGAATATATTTTTAAATCTTTTTTTGTGTGTGTGTTTATTACTTGATTTAATTCCTTTTGTTTTATTTCAGTTAAAAATTCCAACTTAGTTTGGTGGTGGCGGTGGTTACAACTTAGTTTGCAAGGCTTAGGTTACAAGCTAGTTTCTAATATTTTGGTCACCATGCAAGACGGTACAAATATTAGAAACACTTTTCTGAAACCATCAAGCAGGAAGAGTGCGCACTGCATTCTTTAAATCACGCGTCCCGACTTATGCTGTCTCGAGCATTTATCTTTCCTTATCTCCGTTGTGGTGTCTCTCTGTTGTTTCGGCAGTCAAAGTGACGGGCATGTCCATGTGGTGCATGACCTGAGTAGTCGGTCAAGAGACGGTCTTGAGATCTTGAATTTGTTTTGTGAACAAACCATCGACTAAAACAAGAGCACTCAGTAGACATAGGCGGAGTTTGACTTTTGTCGGAGGAGGGGCAAAACATGTCGATGACTCTGAACCACAGTGTCAGCAATAAAAATGAATTTCCAAGATATATGCTCGGTTTGTAGGGTTAGGGTCTCTTAGACATTAGTCACATGATCTGTTCAAAAAATAATTTTGACCCATTATGAAATACTTTGTAGGATTCTTGTTCGTTTCATGAATTTTTGCTATTTGTTTTATTGCTTGACAACATTTTACCTGCTAGGTCTTTATTTTAATTTTATGTAATGGAATGTTAATTACCATATTGGCCCGAATATAAGACATTGAAATAAGACTGAAAAATAGGGGGTCGTCTTATATTCACGGTCTAGACAGTATACCCATTCATGACGCTAGATGGTGCCAGATATCATTGAAGCGATGTTCTGTCATGACAGATCTCAGCTACTCCCCCCATTCACGACGCTAGATGGCGCCAGATATCATTGAAGCGATTTTCTGTCATGACAGATCTAAGCTACTCTCAAGTGTAAACAGTTTGCATTATTTTATTGCAATGTTTTTCCTTATTCAGATTTGTTTCAAGACGACAGTTACAGTTAGACTTCACTTTGATGGTTAATGCAGTTATTGCAATTTTGTTGTTTTAACACAATAAATTGGTTTATTTACATTTGAAAAACCAGAAGCCATTCATTTACGAATGTGATTGCACTTTAGTTTACATATTTAAATGTTCAGATATTAAGATTTGAATGAGGCAAAATAACATGCTTTTTCTCTCAAATATATTGTTATAATCATTTGTTTCGAATGTACTGTAATTATTTTCTGTATAAAAATTAATTTGGTGTTCAAAAAGTCTTTTTTCAAACTTGAGTCTTGAAAAAGAGATGGGTCATCTTATAATCAGGGCCGTCTTATATTTGGGCCAATACGGTATTTTACATTTTTTTTGCCATTGGGGAGAAGGGCACTGCCCCGCCTGCCTACCCTCAATCTCCGTGTATGTCAGTAGAGCAATATTGTTACTCTTTTCGAGTTCGATAAATGCTCATGTTGTTATTGGGTTTTTACAAACATTTATTTGTAGCTTTGGTGCCCCAAAAATGTCGTGAGAAAACAGAAAAGTAATGTATAAACCTAATTAACAAACAAACAGATATTATACATGACAAGCAAATAGTGTAATGTTTACCTCATTAGCCACATTCACTGAAGAGAAATAGATTTTCAAAGTATTCTTCACAGAAACATTGGTAACACTTTATTTGACAGTGGTGGCTGTCATAAGTCCGTCATTATTATGACATGACGCTGTCATGAGCATTTATGCTTACGACAGATGTCATTAGATGTCTTATAACCTTTTTTAATTAGTGTTAGTTATGTATTATGTTAGTTATGTGTTGTAAATTTTTTTGTAATTAAAATGCCTTTTTGTGTTTACGTTGATGATGGGACTTTTTTTCATTTGACCTTTTTATTTGTAGTTTTTGTTTAATTTTTACATTCTAATAGAGAGTCACGTATTTTTTGTGTTATCGATTTCACTTTTTTAGGATTCTTATTCATTGAATACATTTCTGTTTTACTAGTATATTTTTCTTGGTTTTTGTTTTACTTTCATTAATATCGTATTAAATTTTGTTGGATTTAATTTTGCAATTTAAAAAACACTAGCATGTATTCGTTTTTCGTTTTCATTTTTGTTCCTATATTATTCTATTTTCATTTTGTAATATGTTTTTTTTTTCAACTCCACATTACAATCACTTTAAATTCATATTTATTATTTTTTATTGTATTGAATTTCATTAGCTTTTCAATGTTTGGCTCTCATTCAGTTTTGTTTTTATTAGATTCACTAAGATTTAGAAATACATTTGTTATACACAATCTTTGCTACATCATACTGTGAGCCAGTAGCGCAACCAATTCCTTCATGCATGTTCTAAGACTGTAACCAAGGGTTTAGCAGGATGTTACTGAGTGAGTTCATGGTTTTAGCACAGTTGCCTGATGATGTCATTTTTAGTCCAAAACATGCGCCTTGTGAAAAGAGTCATAGTCTCTCCTTTGCCTTGTGCATGAGGAGGCATGGACAACACCGTCATGCTTGTTCTTCCTCGAATTATCCCCGTCCTGCTGATACGTCCCGCTTGCTCGGAGAAGCATGTTTGTTTTCTCCTATGCCGCCGTGCGAATGCTAATGGCTAATGGTTGACTGCTTTCTGATGTGTCTGTTTTGTAAATAATATGGCGAAGTAACTTGTCAGAGCCAGACGGGTGCAAGAGCCAAGACTAGGATGCCGCATTCGGGTGGCAGACACCCATCTGGTTCATCTGGAAAGGAGGATCATTGACCCCTTTAAAGCTGAGCTGGTGCCAGTTTGGGTTTGGGGCTCAATCAAATCAAACAAGGTTTTACATTTAAAAAATTGTGTTTGAAGCCTGGGGTAGGGTTTCATACACATTTTTTTGCATCAAGTTTGAAGTCAAGGTTAGGGCTTAAAGTTCAGGTTTTGAGCAAAGATTAAAGTTTCAAAATGGGGTGTCAAGCCTGGTTACATTTGTTACGCTTATGTTTGGACTAGTGTATTGAAAAAAACAGCAGCGTTTCAATGTAGTGTTTAAAGCCAACGATGGAGTCTAAGGTCACCAACCTCGGCTAGCGTTTCAAGCAATGTTGTTATTAGCAGCCCTTTTAATTTGTCTTAGTCTTTTGGATGAAAATACCCAGTAGTCTTAGTCATATTTAGGCACATTTCACTATGTGTTAGTCTTCGTCTAGTTTTAGTCAACAAAAATCTTAACAAATTTTGTCTACATTTAGTCGACAGTAAATCAAAATGCTATCATCGGTAAAATTCAAAAGTTTAAGTCCAAAAATAAATAAAGGTGTCCCAACAATTTCTAATGAACAGTCAAGAATATTGTAGCATGTACAGGGACAACGCCCACTTCGTGAAGATAATTCACACTCAGCAGAAAAAGCAGTACATTTTCAATTAATCCCACTTAGAAGCCACAAACTACATGTAAAGCGTTTAAGAGGATGCTCGCCACACTAAAGTTGAGGCTAATGCTAACGCTAATGCTATGCTAACGCAATGAGTTACATTTAGTGTGTGATGATTACTCAGCACAGACCTTTAAAGCCTAAAGCAGCATTGCATGTTCTCTCTTGCCAAGATAAGATACCAAATCTTACCATGTGTTTCCAAACAAGCAAGCCGCGCCGCAGCCGAGCTTGAAACAAATCCTAAACTCCGGTGCGGAGAGTGAGGGAGAGGTGCAGAACATCTCAAATGAGTGACATGACCCAAACATTGCTACGATGGAAAATGTCACGCATTGTGAACATATGACAGAAACTATGTCACGTGTTCGTCTCAATGTTGTCTCGTCAGACGAAAACTGACATTCCTCTCGTTCTCTCCTAAGCCACTTTTTTAGCTCGTCATCATAATGAAAAAAAAATTTCGTCAACGAAATATTTTCATTATCGTCATTGTTGATGAAAACAACACTGGTTTTAAGCATGAGTTAAGATTTTAAATTAGGATTTGAAGCTTGAGTTTGGGTTTCTAGCAAGGCATTGTGTTTCAAAATTGGCTTTCAAGCCCGGGCTGGTATTTCAAACAAGGGTATGAGTTTAATGTTACAGTTTGAACCTTGGTTTATGGTTTCAAATTTGGGTATGAAATGAACATTAGTATTTCACAATTGGGTTTCCAGGCTGCTATAATCCGGGTTTAAGACGAGTCAAGTCCAGTGTTTCAAACATGGATTTGGATTTCAAATTAAGGTTTGAAGCCGAGATTAGCAAAAGTGATGAGCATTTATTTCTTGTTTTTACCCCTGGGTGCCTCACAAAACTGGGCCAGATGTATACAATTATATCAGTAGCTTGATAGGCTGTGACCTATGGTCCCTAGCCTGAACCATTTTTCCATTTCACACCTACAAACCATACTCATATGCTGACATTTAGACCTTATGTGGGGGACAACATGACATGATGGAGCTGTGGGTTTACCAAATTGAGCCCTGGTATCTGACCAGTACTGGCACCAGTTTAGTGTGCAATGGGGTGCAAGAACATCAATAATCCAGAATCACAGCAACATGCTATCTACTGTTTGTGTGTTCTCTTCCTTTCCTTGTCCTTATCCTGGAACCCTCAGACCATCACAGACACTAGTCCAATGCGGCGCTCTACCTCCAGCTTGGTCCACGGACGCTCGGGCCGTGGCGTCAGGCTAGACGATTACTCCCTGGAGAGGGTGGTGGCTGAAGATGGGCGGCACGGGGCCGGGGGTCGCCGGCACAGGGACCGAAGCCACAGGACCTCACAGCGATCCCTCACAAGATACACAGACGCAGACACGGGTGAGTTTCCAGTCAGAGGAACGGTCCGCTTTGTGGTTCGGTAGGGTATACCCTGAACCCACGATGAAGGACTTCAATCTTTACATCATGTTGGAAGATTGTTGGGATATGCATGTATGAGTGCGGGGCACAATGGTTTCTTCAACAGAATAATAGTAAGGGTGTTAAGATTTGAGCCTAAATTCGAGTTTGTTGCCAGGTTTAGAGTTTCCAAATGAGTGTTTGAACCCAAGGTGAGGGTTTCAAATTGTTTCAAGATGCGTTTGGAATCTCAAAAGAAGGTTTTATTTGTGGGATTCAATGAAGCACTGAAATCTAGTAGTTGGGGGGGAGGTAAAAGACAAAAATGTTTGGGCTGTTGTTTCAAACAAGTGTTATAAGGGTTTAATATTAGGATTTCCAAACCCGGTAAGGCCATTAAAGCAAGGTTAAAGTTTCAGGCTAGGGTTTTGGTTTCAAAAGCTTCTGGAGCCACGGTTAGTTTCAAACCAGCTAGGAGTCTGAAACAAGGATTTGGAGGCAAGGTTACAGTTTAAAACTACATTTTGGTTGTCAAATTTTGATTTCAAGCCAGGGTTATGGTTTCAAATCAGGGTTAAGACCCCTTTTCATGGTTTCAAGAGAGTGTTTCATTTTCAAGGATTTCAGGATTTGAAATTGGACTCTTTCAGGCTGAAAATGTGAGAAATAATGAAAAACAAACTCAACACCTACAGGTTCATGCAATGGCCCCAGGAATGATAACAGCAGGTCCCAGGTGGCTTTGATGTCCGTACTAACTACTTGTTTCCACTATCAAACTAGGCCTGGGCACAGATCTGAGTACCACCACACAGTCCGGCGACCTGCCTCCCAAGGAGCGCGAGCGGGACCGGGGCAGGACCAAAGACCGTCGTCACCACCACCACCATCACCATCACCATGGCTCCATGGACAAAGATCGCTTTGACCGACACGAGTTAGCTCATCGACACTCACATGACAGACACTGGTCACGTTCACCCAGTGAAGGTCCAGACGGACGGGGCCACAGGCAGGTGGGTCATGATGACACCCATGTAAGGCTTCTTTCCAGTGTTTGCTATTTCCATAGATATAAGATAATTTACACGGATGTGTTGGAATGGTTAGCAGTTCTTCGCACAGGTCACATTGACTCGCAGCAGTTACTAGTCGAAAGTGTAACCCGCCTCTTGCCTAAAGTCTGCTGGGATGGGCTCCGACTCACCTGTGACATCTTGAGTATAAGTGCTGTAGTAAATGGATATATCTTACATAATGCTCTGAGTTGGTGCAGTGATCTATAGTCATGCCTTGAGCTACAGCATCTGTAGTCCAACAAATAGTTTTAAGTTTAAACCACTTATGGATGTCAATTTGTCCCTCTCCTTCCAATGTGACGTGACTTCTTTTATTGACTTCTTCTTTGCCTTATCAGTGTTTATGACCAATCTGCCTACCAATCTGCATTACCTACTGCTCCCTGCCATCTACCAACTTTGCTCCAACTCTGGTCTTTGTTCTTGTTGTGGTCCGTTTTGATTTTCCTTATTTACATTGTGCTGTAGGGCAGTAGTTCAGTGAGCGGCAGTCCTGTCCCCTCGACTTCGGGGACCAGCACTCCACGAAGAGGCCGCCGCCAGCTGCCCCAGACCCCTGCCGTCCCTCGTCCTCATGTCACCTACTCCCCAGCTGTCCGTAAGCCCACCTACGGCCCCCCGGGATCAGGCCGCCTGCGCTCGCCCTCACCACGGCACTTCTCGCCGCCAGACCACGACAGGGGCTACCACCACCGGCCCCCGTCCCGTCAAGCCTCTCCGCACCATGGGGGTTCCTCGTCAAGGCATGGGTCGCCCCGTTCCCCCAGGCACCAGTCCCCCCGCTCACCCATCCACGGTTCACCGCGGTCCCCACACCGAGGCCGCTGGAGTGGACCTCCACTGGGAGACAGTCTGGAAGGGGATGGGCCCTTTTACGAGCGTGACTACGAGTATGAGCGGCACCACGAGCCCCCTGCGTATGAGCAAAGTCTTTCCCATGGCAACCCCCACCCTCACACTGGTAACCCGCATCCCCGCTCGCCAAGGACTGCCCGTCATGGGCCCCCTCTGCCACCCCCACATCCACGCCGGGTGCCCAATGGCTACCGATCATCCTCACCTTCTCCACATCGAAGGGGCCCTCCCGGGGCACCTCACCCGCACCACCGGCCCCCTCATGCCCGCGGACCCCGTAAAGGCCTGCATGAACCTTACAGTGAGACAGACGAGGATGACTGGTGCTAGCGACGGAATCAGGGCAGAAACACAAGGAGGTAAGCGTCGACCTCCAGAGTTCTGGCCTTGCATATGTAGACTTGAAGGGAACGGGGAGATCTAGGCATCCTCCCGAGGACTCTGCCTTCAGCGCCTGAAATCTGTGAGTGAGAGTGCAGAGCAAAGAGGGCGACGGTGCTTCAAATAGACTGGTTAACGGAAGGTGAATAAGGCCATCAGAGCTATGCTTGCCAGAATTCTCTCCTGGGAAGCCAAACTGCCGGCGGAAACGTGGAACATCTGATTTTAACAAAGGGTCCTGATAAAAGGGTTGGCCAGGTTTCTGAGGCAAAAATTGCTACTCGCAATTGGTCGAATCCTTCTTCTTCAGGTGACTCTCTGACCAGTCTGCTTCTAGAGAACTCTGTAAGTGGGTCCTGCTGCTTCTACTCACGTTTTAAGGGACACGAGTCACTAAAAAGCCAGAGCCTCTCCCTAACTAAACCCTTACATGCCAAGCTTTGCCTCCAGGAAAAATAACACTAAAGAACAAAACTTATTGAGGAGAAAAAAAGGGAGAAAAACCACTTGATCTTTATCTTTTTTTTTCCAAGGACAAAACCAGGAAGCTCCGCCTATTCTGCAAAAACCAGCCAATCCAGCGCCGGCTGATATTTGATGAGTTTTATCATCTCTGTTTACTGTTAGACTCTCTCCGTGCTGGTATTAAATCACTTCCTGTTTGGTAGGGGGATGCCGAGCGCTGTTTAAGCCCCGCCCGAACGTAGCCTGACAGGAAATGACATCACGCAGTTAAAAGGGCGGAGAAGAGGAAAGAAAGAACAGACAAATTTCTTCAGTATTTCTTCTCTTGATTACTTCTTGTTCTTCTTCTTCTTGGAAATTGAAAGCTCGGTTCTTCTGTTTGCGTTCGCTCCTTTGACCCATTTGGATGGAAACCTGCATGATTGATTCAACACATACTAGAGAGGAACCCCATGTTTTGGGACTGTGGGGGTGGGGGGATTGGGAAACTTTGCATTTACGTTTACAAAATGAAGCTCTCTTCTCTTTTTCACTCTTTTCTCTCTTGCAATTGCTTGGCACTCCAAAGGAAAATATCTGTTGGGATTTGGCACATATTGGAGGTTAAGTAGGATTGATTCTGGTATTCTGGGGTGCTGGCAAAGAGGGAGACAGAGTGGAGGGAAGCGAACTTCTGTCATCTGGTATTTAGTATTGTTCATGATGATAGTCTTGATAAAAATGTCAATGCTGAATGACAATGATGTTGATGATTGTTAGCGCTGTTGCTTTAGAGTTGTCATGTTAATGATATCCCTTCAAGTATGCCAAGTCCGTCCTGTTTACATCTCTAAAGTCAGGGGTGTCCAAACCTTTTCCCAAAGGTCGAAGGACCACTTTGAATTCTTTGCATCAAATTTATCAGTTTAGGTAAAGATGTGCGAAAAATATATATATATATACAGTATATATATATTATTTTATATGTACAGGATTATATTTATATTATTTTATATTTAAAAAAAGTTTGGTGATGAAGAAAAAAAGTCAATGATTTTTCTGAATATTTTGGTGGAGTGCAGCCCTGTATCCCACTTACATAGCATTTTCAACATTCAGAATCTAAACAAGCGCAATATGAGCTAAACTGAACATTTGTCAAAAGGTAGTGTGAACAGTCCTTATCCTCCGTACAATATGAATACATTTTTGTTGCCCTCTCTCTCTCTATATATATATTTAAGTAAATATATAGGACAAAATTCTTCTGGTTCTACACTTCTCCTGCCTTGCCTCTAAGTGTAGTGGGTAAAGTATAACAATTTACGAAAACACAAATTGTAAATTTTACGATATTTTGCCGGCTGCTAAAAAAAAAAAAAAAGCATGGTAGGCCTAATGGTCTCTGAGCCATAGTTTGGACACCCCTGCCTTACGTTGACGATCACGGGTTCCGAGAAGGCGACATTTCAGGCTGGCTCAGGGAGGAGGTCCGGGACTTCTTTTGTTTCACGTCCACCAAAAGAGAAGCGGTTGTAAAAGGCAGTAAACGGTGGGTGATGAGTCTTGCATCCATCTTTTTCGTAGCGTTCTAGGCAAACTGAGCAGCACAACCGCCCAATTTAGAACTCCATATTGGTCCCATCCCCCTGTAAGGACATGTAGACCACTTCTGGTCCCCTCTGTGCCAATGCTGACCTCCTCTGCCCAAGCCCTCCTCTCAGGTCTGGACTAGGTACCAGGTACCACTTAAGGTTGTAGCACAGCCGAGTCCTCCTCTGCCAAAAAACAGGATTAGTATTCAGCAGCCCAGTTTCGTCGCCACTCGGTTTCCCTTGGACATGGTGTTACATGACACCTTTCTTTTGGTTGTCATTTATATGGAATATTCTAAAACCAGATGATCAACTAGTATAGATGATTTCCTGAATTTAGGTATGATAACTGTAGCCGTAGTTCTCAATAGCTTTTTGATCCGGTTACCGCTCTTGAACTTGCACTCATGCAGATCCTAGATCTCCCCAGTACACTTAGCCCACATCCTTTGACTCTATGCAGACCTTATGAGCGTCCGCGCGATTTCCGCAGGAACTGTTAGACCCGATCCCTGACGGAATACAACAAAGGGGTGACGGTCAGCACCACTTGCACACTTTGCCCACTGCGAGCCCCCCTACATCCGCCCCCCTTCCCCACCATGCTCCTTGCCCAACATCCGTTGCCTCAAAGGCTAACATGTAGAGCACAGACTTGTTCTAGAAAGTGAAAGCGCACAAACTGGAACCCTGTCTGCAGTTACTTCCCCCTGTATCCCAGACCCTGACAGAGCCGCAGTGCCTTCTGTATCCGAGTAACATTAGTCAACCGCCACCCACCCCGCCCGCTGTAATAGTGAAAATCAACAACACTACGCCTTAAAAGTCCCACTGGCTCCTTTGCAATGGTCTTGGCAACGGGCCCACGAGAGGGGCAGCGCAGATGTCGTTCGTAATGGAAGCCAACCCTAGCGAGGTCCAGAACAGGGTAACCACCCTGTCATTTTGAGCCCTCCTCAATGAAAGTAGAAGGATTTCCCTATTCCCCTCTGAAAATCTGCAATTGACCTTTCGCAAAAGCTCCACCCTTAGTTACAGTTGCGAAGTCGACAAGCTCCGTGAGTTCAGATGTATACTGGAGTGATTTAAGTGATTTATTTTGGAGCAATACCAGTGCATTATCCTCCGGATTGAGGCAAAAGTATTTACATTATGCAACGGAAGGTTAAATTGAAAATTTGTTGCAAGCTATCGAGGCATACAGCATCAGCTTCAACAGTTAGAGCAAAGCAAAGGGTTGGGATACTAAGGTGTCCTTTCACAAAATGTTACATGAAAAGTCACTTATCAGCATGCTATGTTGACAAAGCATCGCTTTAATATGAGCTTACACATAGAACAGACAGCGAACAAAGACATGAATTTAACTAGCTTCAGCTAATGAAACGGCTATACTTTGACGTTTTAGCGATGACATCCTAGTAAAGATGTAGTACTTGAAACTAACTACAACTTTGATATCCACTTTTAAGAAACTTATTGCCGCTACTAAAGCATTTTAGGCAAGACAGCTCGCTAGTTAGACTCTGGCGTTAGCTTAATCTTAAAGTCTGTAGGCTATGCGTATTTATTTTGGAGACATTTAGCTGGGAGTGACACCGTACGTCCCAATTGTTTAATGAATTGGAATCCAGTTGTTTTTTTCTTATCAATTTTGGGAAACCGTATTTATACTGATATATTCCTGGGATACCTCGTGTCGTGCCCGATATTCCATAGGCGCATCGCTTCAGCATTATGGACCTCCGCAGAATATTGATCCTTTTCGTCTTCCAAAATGTTTTTGGGCAGTTGGCGCTCTCAACACCACCAAATAAATCAAGTAGACCATGGGGCATCCAAGAGTTTTCTCAGACATACTCCCTTAACGATAGTCTCTCGGACATATGATGGGTTAATGGGAAAGAGAGTTTGCGAAAGGTCAATTGGTATGCAGCAAAAAGGTTTGTAGTTGCCTAAATATGCCACAAGACGGCAGTAAAGTACGACTTTTCTATTGCAAAGGGCATCAGCAAGTCTAGTAGAAACTCCTTCTGGCGTCAATGCACTTTTTTACCATAGAGGGCTTTGGCTTGAGCACATAAACTGCAAATATATAAGACCCTTAATAAATCATTGAGGATAGATTTTTTTTAAATCAGCTTATAGTAGGTAAAGTTGCAAGAATTGAATCACAACTTTCCAGGGGAACACTGTAAGATCTCAAGGTTACCAATTTCCAACCCAACAACATTTAGTTATTTTTACCAAATACAACTTTTCCTCTTGAAAAAAAAGCAAATTTATTCTTGTAAAATGTTTCTGTGAGAATTTTCAGTTATCGTAATATGACTTTATTTCTGGAATACAGGCAACTTTTTAATTCCTATGATATTCAGGGTTACACATAGTACAGTTGTATCTCGATTCACAATTTTCATTTCTGCTGTGAATGAGCCTGTTACTCAATTTACTTATATCTCAAATTCTAAGCGAGAAACGGGATACTGAGCGAATGTTGTGGTGGCAAAGCTGAATCATGCTCGCACAGTACCTCGCGTTTAAACTCGTTAACACGGCATCTTGACCAAAAAAATCACGCTGTTCTTCAGTGGAAATACAGTTTGAGTAAAAAAACAACTGTTTAAAGTAAAAGTACTCAGTCACCTTATACATGTAAATCACTTTTTGTCCTTTTTTCGAAAATTGTCAATAATGCTTGACAGTATTGAGTAAACTCATCAGGGGCGGAGGGTTGTCTAGCCCGATAAAATACAACCAATCTGAGACAGAAGGCGTGACTGGCGATGTTTCAGTCGTTTACAGAACATTTGTGGGCACACTGATGGCCGGCATGGCCCCAGTAAAAATGAAAAGTTTTTCCTTTTTTTAAAGTCCAGATAACTGAGAGATCTACTAAAGAACAATATAACTTGTAACTCTGATGGTAGCACTGTACAAAAGTTTACATGGCGTTTGGATTTTGTGACGGTTGGAAAAATATCTCTTCTATTAGGGGTCAGTGAAACTGACTCCAAAAATTCGAGAGGCCCACCTTGAAGCATATTCTTTGTTGTTTACGTTGTGGTGATTATAATGGTGCGGTATTGCGGGTCAGCGGAGTGCGGACAAACTCACAACTCAAGGGCTCTCTTTGCAAAACATCATGTGGGTTTTCTTGTACATATTCAGTGCTGCCAAAAGTTGTGCTTATGTAGCTCAAACCACACGTGGCGGTGGTCTCCCCTGTGGGCAGCACTAGTGTGTGCATGTGTGTGCGTGTTGGGGAGGGGGTAATTGGGACTGGGGGCTTTAAAGGTAAGCGTCCCGTGATTATAAGAGCGGATGAGGGGGGATCGGCGGTGAATTCATACAAAAGGCACTGGACCGCCAAGTCACCTCATGCCATGATGTCATCGCTACCTTGATATCATCGCATCATCACATTACGGTGTTTTCTCAACCACATGATGTCACAGCCACAGGGAGACATTCACTTTGTGCGTATCTGTGTGTGCTTCAGGTATGTTTTAGCAGCTGTTTGTCATGATTGATATTTTATTTATTTTTTAAATACTTTATAAACAATCCATTTGCTTTTAAGAACATAATAATTTACAGCCTCCTGATGGTGTCAGTATTAAAAAGCATAACATTTATTAGTGTACTGAAAGTACGACAGTATTTTTTAACATAGCATTATTATGGAAAAGTCCATAAAGCAGTATATTTTTTTCCAAAAGAGAAAAATACATTTTTGAAATGATTTTTTGGTTTGTTTATTGGCGTCATAGTTTGTTTGTATATTTGGAAATACAATACATAAATGTATTTTCTTGTGAATTTATGTGAAAATAGATTTTTTTAATGTTCATTTTCAATATATTTAATTTAAAATGTATTTGAATCATCAATATTTTATTTTTTATTTATTCGTGTATTTGTTTTATATACACATTTGTATAGGTTTATTTGCAAATTTTGCACATTTGAAAAATTATTTTCTAATGTTTTAGTATTATTAGCATTAATTACCTATTTTCCAGAATAGCCCAACAATATAAGGAGTATCAGTTCTACCTTTCATTTAGTCAACTTTGGCACTACAAATTGACAACCAAATGACGTATGTTAAAAACAAAAAAATGTGTGTGTATGCGTGTCTGTCCACCCCACACCCTTTTCAACTCCTACATTGTCCACCCTAGCTTTGTAAATTGTTCTGTACACTTTGACGCATAAAAGTTTGTCAATGGAGATGATGTCTGTCCTCGTCTTGCTTCTCATCCACCCCATCTCCTCAACAAAATATACAATAAAATGAATTTTAAAAAATACATCCTTTCACATACACGCAGTATCCTTTCATGACCACGCAGCGGCAGTCTTTGGCTGCCGTGTTCATATAAGGTCCATTTTTTTTAATGAGAAGCTTTCTTGTTGAACAGGAAATTGTCGCAAATTTCACCCAGGACTTGGTATCACCATGGCAACCTTTAAATAAAACCAAATACATTTGAAAGAAGTTACTATTTCTTAGATTTTAAGGTGGGCTGAAAATGATGTAACCTCCTGTAAGAAAAAAAAAAATGGCCACAGCTCAGTTTTTTTTGGACGTTAAATCAGGAAAAAAATATTTAAAAAAAAAATAATAATAATTAAAGATAATAATAATAAATGACAAGTTTCAAAGGGGAGTTTGAAATTTGAGTTGGTCACAACACATATTTTTATCGAAGCATAATATACTTATAATATACTTACATAAACTGAGAGCTGCCTAAACTAGTGCAACTTTCAACGTGTTGGAATTTCTCTCCCTCATACACTGGAGAACAAAAAAATTTTTTTTGTAAGGTTTGACAGCTGTTTTCAACTCATTTTAGGATGTAAAATGCAAAACTGATCTCTTTTTTTTTTTCTCTTGCGTCGTCTTTTTAAACCAAAAGCTCTCGTTTTATTAAAAGCCATGAAAATACAGTACTGCAGATATGTGCTTATTTATTTTGAGTTCAAAAACTGACATGTAAAAGAAACAGACATTACTGCAATGTTTTTTTATGTTTTTGCAAAGATTACATCTACTGTAATTATAATTGTGTGCAAGTAGCAGAGGTGGGTAATGCGTTACATTTACTTGAGGAAATTTTTGAGAAAACTACCATTAAGAGTAGCTTTACTCAGCCATATTTTTAAAGTAGAAACGCTACTCTTATTCCGCTACTTTGGGCTAAACTAGTCATTACATTTTTTCCTTTTTATCCTACCTACAAGATTTTCCTTTTTCTTTTTGCCAGAGATGCTAACAATGGCGCGACCAGTTTTACCAATGAGACGGCGCAACAATACTCACATGACTCCATTATACCAATCAGACTCAAGCTTGCCGTTTTATGATCATGTCGGCCTGTTCAATCACGTGGCTTCTTTAAAGCAACGTAAAAAAAAAAAAAAGTATTTGACATTGAGAATTGCCGTCAATATGGCCCAAAAGCCAGTTTATATTTACGAGTATCACTGACTGACCTTGAAAAAACAGATTTGATCCTTTTAGATTGCATAATAGGAAATATTTTCTCCACTAGAAGGCACTCATCCTCTTTGAACAATGATGCTTCGTTTGTGTTTTTTTTCTTTCGACGGAATTCATTGATTTTTTTGTTTTGTTTTTTTGCTATTTCTTCGACTTATTCTGGTTTTGTAATAAGTTATAGTCTCCTTCTTCAAACTATGACAATAACAGTTCATATTGATTTAAAAAAAAAAAAAAAAAAAAAACATTGTTTTTTTTTTTACTCAGATACTCAGTTACTCAGATTTGTTACTCATTACTTGAGTATTCTTCTTAACAAATACTTTTTTACTTGTACTAGAGTACATTTTTTGGATGACTACTTTTACTTTTACTTGGGTAATATTATTTTGAGTAACATGTTTGACTACTTTACCCACCTCTGGCGAGTAGTAACAGTATAGTATGTGAACTGTGATGAAAAAAAACGACGTAATGGGGAAAATAGTTAAATCGGCAAGCGAATTTTGGTTTTAGTCTAACCTTATTCTAACTCAACAAATTGTTTTGTTTCGTTTCTTTCTTTCTTTCTTTCTTTCATTGCGTGCTTCCCAAGTACAAGATGGGTCCAAAGCATTTTTGGGAGAAATTTTAAAACCCTCCGTATAATCCCTCTGTTCCAACAATTTACATGGACCAATTTTAACCATAACAACAAAACTTTTTAGCCATTTGTCAACATTTATGCATAAAAATGTAATTAGTTAAGGTGACCACTCCTAGCTACATCTGTGGGTATTACCATAATGTTTAGTACATACTTTGTAATACTATTTGCAACTAAATTAGACATTCCTCCCCTACTTTTAAACATTACACAATGTACGGAGCATGGTAATTCTAAAACATTGAACAAAATCTAGAGTCAAAATTAAAACATACATTTTTGAGAAATCTCGAGTTTAAAAATGTCAATTTGACTTTCAAAATGAAAGAAAGATCAATTAAAAAAAAAAAAAAAAACCAGTGTGCATATATCAACATCATCCATTCATCCATCCATCTTCCTTCCTTTAACTCCATCACCATGGCAACTGTTGGACCCAGTCGAACTCGAGCCAGTGCCACAAAAGACTCACTCAGCAAGTTGGGGATTCAAAAAAGAAAATAGAGCATAAATGGCAGTTTGAAGTGAAAAAGAGACAGTATTTAATTAAAGATTTTGCATGTGCAACGTGCATGCCACTATGTGGGGTAAACTTCAGGAATTACAAGAAAAAAATAAAGATATATATATATAAATATACGAAGAAAAAGAAATATATATATATATATATATATATATATATATATATAAACATATATACTGTATATGTAAAAATATATATATAAATAGATGTTTTTAAGAGCAGTGTGTTACTTTTTTCCTTCTATTTTTAAAAACAATAAAATGTTGACCAAAAATGTAAAAGTGTTTAAAAAAAATTGACCAAAAAAAAAAAAAAAAAAAAATCTAATAAAAAAGGGGAGAAAAATAAGACCAAAAAAGACTTTGGTGATGAACTCAAAGAATGTTTGTTATTTCACACGGGGGGGAAACCAGAATACTTGAACAATAATAAAAATATGAAAAAAGAAATCCCTTTCAGGGAGTTGAGCAGCTGCCTGAACTTCAATCTGGTCATGTTTTGTTCCTGGTGGATGAAATCTCTTTTCCTTTTCTCCTGTGCTCTTCCTCTCTCTCCCGCTTTTTTCCCACCCAGCCATCATCGCTCTTTGGGTTCTGGATCTTTCTCTGCTGTTTTTATCTGCAGTGCATTTTGTAATTTCCAAACATGACTCTTCCTAACAACGCTGAATAAAACCCGAAAGAATGCATTGTACAATCACTGCCTCAGCTCTCGTGATTCTTGCTGACATTTGAATTCCAATTAACATGTCTGATTGTTTATTTGACATTTAAAAAGGAGATCTCGGCCGAGGTCTTTAATGGATCCACACTTTACTAGAAACGGTTAACTGAAAGGAGTAGGTTTGGTCCCAACATTGGTAGGGAAGATATAACAGCATAACATGCATGTACCCTTTGTGCTGGGGACGGGACATTAATAAGGCCGAACAGACTGGGTGAACAGGGGTCAGGGCTACATTTCTCACCAATATGAACCTAATGAAATGATAGGCTAAATGATCGATGCAAAAAAAAAAAAAACTGTACTGACTTTTACTTTCAAGTGTATTGGCTCAGGTGATTCACCGTTCGATTCAAACCTTTGTTTTCAAAAACTGCTAAAGAAACATTTTGAAAACTTCCAGAATAAATGTCTGGATTTTATTAGCAAATTTAAATTGCGATATTTGAACATGAATTATATTAACATACACTATAAATACGTTTTTAATAATCTCTTAACTATACAGGTATGCAAAAAAAAAAAAAAAACATTTGTCTTAAGACCACTCAACATTGTCCGTTTAAATAAATAAATCAAATATAACAGAAAAAAACTTCTTAGGCTAGGTTCATACCGCAGGTGTTAATGCACAATTACGATTTTTTTTGTCATATCTGTATTTTTGGCGTGTCTTTGTCCATTGAGCCCATTTAAGTATCACACATGCGCACTAATTCGCAGTCCGACATGCGCTGTGTAAACTAACCCGCATGCGCAGAAGCATCAAAACAAATAGCTACGCACTGTGCGTGCATGACACACACTCATAAGCCTTATGTGTGTGCATAGGCTGAGTTTGACTTTTGGGGCGGGGGGGCACCACATGTTGATGACCCGAAACGCAGTGTCAGCAATAAAATTAACTTACAAGAATATTTATAATATTTAGTTGACAATGAGCGGTTTTTGTTTCCCATCATTCTTGAGGGGAATTCTTGCTGCTAGGCAATACTTTTCGCCAAGATCGTCAACCATTGAATATGATACGCCCGCCGGTGTTGTGCCAATGTAGTTACTCCAGTCAAAAATTATATCCCCTGGGCGGAGCCATATGGAGGTAGATTTGTGTCTTTACTATTCAATCAAAAAAAGTTGCTTCAATTTAAAAAAAAAAGTTGCTTCAGTCAAAATATATATTTTCAATAAAAAAAATAGGGTTTGAATGCAAAAAATTAATTTGAAACTCAAAAAAAAATGCATGGGGAGGTTTTTTTTTTTATTGGGTTTTTTTTTTTTTTTTTTTTTGGGATTGAAGCAACTTTTTTGATTGAAGTAATGTTGATATTTGTTTGGGCCACATTTTTGGCTAGGACGTTTTTGTCTTTATTATTCAGTCAAAACAAATGTGGCTTCAAAAAAATATTTTAAAAAAGAAAAATCACTTCAATCAAAAAAAGAAAACATTTTTGAATGCGAAAACATATTTTGAGATTTAAAAAATTGCATTTAAACACTTAATTTTTCATTGAAAAAGTTTTCTTTGATTGAAGCAATTCTTTTCGTGTTTGGGCAGTTTATGGGTAGGACATTTGTGTCTAAATCATTCAATCCCCCAGAAAGTTGCTTCAATAAAAATATATATACAGTATATATTTTCAATCAAAGAAAAAAATCTTTTGAAAAATAAAATTGCCCTCACCTAATTTTTTTTTTTTTTTAAATTATATGCAAAGCAAATGACTGTCTAAGGTGCTAGTCACATGATCTGTTCGAAAAATAATTTTGACCCATTATAGAAATATATTTTTTTGTTCATTTCATTCATTTTTGTTGCAGTTTCATTGCTTTACAATGTTTATATAGTATATAGGAAAGTCAATTTCATGCAATGACACTTTTAGGCCACCTACCCCCCCCCCCCCCCCCCCTTAAAATCGGCATATGTGTGTGTGTGTCAGTTTGCCCCGACTCGGCCATATGAGCAATACTTAAATATTGCTCAATTGGTGCACAGTCAGGCTTATCCTTTTCTTCATTGTATTTTTATATGACTGTGGACAAGCCAGCATCCTGTTTAGTAAAAGTCGAGTTCAAGCTAGACGCTAACAGGAATGAACTGCTACATCGCTGCCATCTTGCATGCTGCTCTCGCTCTTTGCTTACGTAATTGCTGCATGAATTCCGATGTGGGAGACTTGACAGTTCAGACCGCCGCTACATTCTGAAAAAATGTGGCCCAGATCGGATTTAAACCACAAACTAAAGTGGCCCACATCGGATTTGAAATGGTCCACTTCTATGCGACTTGTCAGGTTCAGACCGTCACGTTAATGCCTCACTCGAGTTGGAAAAACACGGGGAAAAAATCGGATTCGTGCATTAAGACCTGCGGTCTGAACCTAGCCATAGTCAGGGAAAAACAAAAATAAATAAAAATGGAGTTCTTTTGGGTAAAACACTACTGCTTTTGTCCACAAGAATCTTTTTAAATGCATTAGTAGGTTAAGCAATTATGGAAAAAATGTAAATCAAGATTAATTAAACATTTTACCTTAATTATTATTAATGTATGATTATCTGGAAAAAATGGCTGCATAGGCTGCAAATAAAAATATTTTTCAATGAATATTGTAGAAAATAAATAAATAGATTTTAATTAATTAGTTTATTAATAAAGTTCATTAATTTATTTAGGAATACTTTTATCAACGTGTTAAGAAAATAAATTTTGAAACATTTTGGGTGACTTGATTTAGTTCAGTTTTGTGAATTTATTTCAAAATTACAAGGGTTTGTCAATTTATATATTTTTTTAATGTTTTTTTAGATATATATATTTCATTTTAAAATATTTTTTATAATTATTTTTTTTAAATACATTTAACCAATCATAAAATATTTTTTTATGATTTATTTTCTGATAAATTTATTTTAGCGTTTTTTTAGCTTTTTTTTTTTTTTTTAATAATATAACAAACTGGCCTTAATTTAAGAAATTCTTTTTTTTAATACTGTATATTTAAATGTAAGGTAAATTTAGGAAAGTTTCATCAATTTTATTTTATAATTACCGGTATTCAGAGCGGCACGGTGGCTGAGTGGTTAGCACGTCTGCCTCACAGTTCTGAGATCAAGGGTTCAATCCCGGGCTTCGGCCTTCCTGTGTGGAGTTTGCATGTTCTCCCCGTGCCTGCGTGGGTTTCCTCCGGGAACTCCGGTTTCCTCCCACATCCCAAAAACATGCATGGTAGGCTGATTGAACGCTCTAAATTGTCCGTAGGTGTGAGTGTGTGCGTGAATGGTTGTGTGTCTCCTTGTGCCCTGCGATTGGCTGGCAACCAATTCAGGGTGTCCCCTGCCTACTGCCCGAAGTTAGCTGGGATAGGCTCCAGCACCTCCGCGACCCTCGTGAGGAATAAGCGGCATGGAAAATGAATGAATGAATGAATTACCGGTATTCATGAATTGAATTATAAGTTACTGTATACCTAAAGAATGAATTTGAGCTTTTTCAAAAATATATATGCATATATACAGTACATTCAGCAACTTTTCTTTTAAAAAAAAAGTTTGCTTCATTGGTTCACCACAAAATGTGCCAAATATTGAAAACATAAAGGGAAAGGAATTCATGATCAACACTTTTCAGATCTTCATCGAAATGCCATAAAGTGGCTTCAGTATAATCCCTCTAAACTAACAAATTTATTGTTTGTCAACTTCCTTGGCGGTCATATTTAGACAGCAAAGAGATCCTTGAGGCTTGTAACTGCATAGTTTGACTTCCAAGCAGCAGCTCACTTAGAGGACAGGAGCAGGAATAACAATAAGGAATGTCGTTTGCTCCTTGATAATACCATTACGAGTCTGCAATATGTCATTTTAAGACTTTATGAGAGCGTTGCAGCCTATGAATTCATGTCTTTTGACTGACTAAGCTAAGAGAGCTTGTTAGACATGCGTTTCAGATGTAAATACACAAAATGCGGTTTCACAATGACCTGCTTTATAAGACACAGTAATTCTTCCATTTTGGTTCGAAGGGGCATTTTAAGTTTAAATTTTGCCACCCGGGTTTTCGAAAATTGACAACTCAAAGCAATTTAGCAAAATGAAATCTGGTAGGTATGCCTATCATAATTAGAAACAAAAAACGCATAACCACAAAAAGCCACAAGAAGCTCATCAGAAAAAACACACAATGTCTTCCTTTTCGGAAAAAAAGAATCATTTTAGTTTTTGAGATGTCAGCACTCTCAACTAATTTATTTAATGGGAAAAAATATGGCAATATTCATCGTAACGCAACCCACAATAGTAAGTCCCAAAAAGCTTCAAGCTGCAATTATTACTTTATTTTATTTTTAAATTCTTGCCTGATTTAAACAATGTATGGAATAGATAACTGTCTTGGTTGACTGGGTGACACTAAATTACCTCTATACAGTGTATTATACAGCTGTGTTCAAAATCAACCCCCACAGGAGCTAAGTGTTTTTGCAAGTTTGTCATTTATTTTTCATCTTGTTTACAATCACATGAAATAATGACTTGTCAAATAGTCAAATACAACTGAAATAACAAAATATTTTGGGGAATATTCTAATTTATGGCTTTTCTGTGAATACTTCATTGACAAAATTATTCAACCTCCTAGGTATGTATAACTTTAGTACTTAGTACAACATCTTTTGAAACAATAACGTCCTTTAGACGTGAAGCATAGGTTGACACAAGTTTCTTGCAGTGATCCACAGGTATCTTGCCCATTCCTCATGGGCAAAGGCCTCTAGTTCATTAAAATTTATGGGCTTGCGTGCTGCAACTGCCTTCTTCAAGTGCCACTAGAGATTTTCAATGGGATTTAAGCCTGGTGATTGAGACGGCCACTCCAGAATCTTCCAGCACTTCTTTTGCAACCAAGATGTGGTAGATGTTGAAGTATGCTTAGGATCATTGAACTGTTGGAAAGTCCAACCTCACCCAAGCCTCAGCTTTGTCAATGACTGCATGACATTTGCATCCAAGATTTGGTATTAAACTGAATTCATAATACAGTGGTATGAAAAAATATTTGAACCTTTTGGAATTTCTCACCATCAAATGTGATCTGATCTTTGTCAAAATCACACAGATGTAAAAAGTGTCTGCTTTAACTAAAACCACCCAAACATTTATAGGTTTTCATATTTTAATAAGGATAGTTTGCAAACAATGGCAGAAGGGGGGAAAATAGGTAAGTGAATCCTCTGCCTAACAAGACTTAAAGAGCAATTGAAACCAATTTTTACCAAACAATTTAAGTCAGGTGTGTGCCCAATCACTCATGAAGGGTTTAAAGCTGCCCTGCCCATTATAAAACACATACCTGGTAAGAATTGTCTGGATGAGAAGCATAGTCTGATGTGTTGATTTGTATAAAGCTGGGAAAGGATACAAAACCATCTCTAAAAGTCTAGATGTTCATCAATCGACAGTCAGAGAACTTGTCTAAAAATGGAGAGAGTTTGGCACTGTTGCTTCTCACCCAAGGCGTGGCCGTCCACCAACGATGACGCCAAGAGTTCAGCGAGAATACTCTGGGAGGTAAAAAAGAACTCTAGAGTGTCTGCTAAAGACTTTACAGAAATCACTGTATCACTGTACACATATCCCTGTGCACACATCAACTATACAGTGGGGAAAATAAGTATTTAGTCAACCACCAATTGTACAAGTTCTCCTACTTGAAAAAATTAGAGAGGCCTGTAATTGTCAACATGGGTAAACCATTAGCCATGAGAGACAGAATGTGGAAAAAAAACAGAAAATCACAATGTTTGATTTTTAAAGAATTTATTTCCAAATTAGAGTGGAAAATAAGTATTTGGTCACCTACAAACAAGCAAGATTTCTGGCTGTCAAAGAGGTCTAACTTCTTCTAATGAGGTCTAACAAGGTCTAACGAGGCTCCACTCGTTACCTGTATTAATGGCACCTGTTTTAACTCATTATCGGTATAAAAGACATCTGTCCACAATCTCAGTCAGTCACACTCCAAACTCCACGATGGCCAAGACCAAAGAACTGTCAAAGGACACCAGAGACAAAATTGTAGACCTGCACCAGGCTGGGAAGACTGAATCTGCAATAGGTAAAACGCTTGGTGTAAAGAAATCAACTGTGGGAGCTATTATTAGAAAATGGAAGACATACAAGACCACTGATAATCTCCCTCGATCTGGGGCTCCATGCAAGATCTCACCCCGTGGCGTCAAAATGATAACATGAACGGTGAGGAAAAAACCCAGAACCACACGAGGGGACCTAATGAATGACCTACAGAGAGCTGGGACCACAGTAACAAAGGCTACTATCAGTAACACAATGCGCCGCCAGGGACTCAAATCCTGCACTGCACCAAAATAAAACTTTTTGGTATACAGGGTGACCCAAAAAAAAGTTTACACTGCCATAATACAACTTAAATGCCATGTTCATTCATCTTAGAATTAGAATTGAATCACAAATTATACATTATTGTAAAGAACATGTACAGTACACTCTATTTTTCAATGTGTCCTCCCTTAAGTGTCACAACAGCCTCCAGGCGCCTGCGGAACGCTTGACAGGTCTTCTTTATGTAGGATGCTGTCATCTTTTCCCAAGATCTAACAATGGACCTCTCCAAGGCTGCCACAGAAGTTTGTGGCTTCTTACAGGCACTGTCCACAGTTGCCCATATGCTATAATCCAGGGGATTGAGATCTGGACTCTGGGGTGGCCACATATCACCTTGTCAATCAACTTTTTGGTCCGCACAGATCTTCACTTCCAGACCCAGGTTTTCGTGAGGCTGTTCCAGTATCTTTCAGCTTCTTTTTAACTTTGTAGACTGCACATCTGGATATTCTCAGATTTGCTGCAATCTCAGTAGGTTTCAGACCGGCACGCAGCAATTCAGGTACAGCTAAAGTTTTCTTCATTTTCAGCAGAAGCACAGGAATTGTAGAGACGAGAGATTACCAGCTGCATTGAGTGACCTTAATGTATCACTTAACCATGACAACCTACTTAGATATGTTTCAATGGCTTTTAAACAAGCAGTAAACTGAGTGTAAACTTTTTTTTGGGTCACCCTGTAAACACTAGGGTTGGGAATCTCTGGCATGAAGCCGATTCGATAAGTATCTAGGTACACAGGTTACGAGTCGATTAAAAAAACAATACATTTTTAAGGCAGAGCGATTCGATACGATTCGATACAGTGTAAGAACGATACGGTTCGATAAAGTGAAAACGATACGATAGTAAATATTTGTTGTGTGTGTTTGTACAGTAATTTAAACATATAAAAAGACCACATTGCTAATATAGCAAAATTATACAACAAAATTTCATACCAATGTTATGTTTTACTTTTTTATGAAAAAATAAATAAATAAATAAGGCTTACTATATGACCGTCATTTTGTTGGATGGGATTAATAATAAAATAAAACTCCAGTGACAGACAACAATTAAGTGCAGTAATTCAAATACTGTATTTCCTGGTGCTTTTAACACAAGAGGTAAGTAATTAAAGTGCAAACTTTCAACGTAAACATCTTACAAACAAAAAATACTAATTATATGCAGCAGCTCTCGAAAAAAAAAAGAATTAAACCTGCTAGTGTTATCATAAATAAATAATAAATTATGCTTTACGACTGGTATAATTGGGGGAATAAAAACATGGCATTTTAGACAGACAGGTCAATAATCATTACTTTAACCTAATACACAGCAAAGTCATTCACTTATGCCTGTACTTCCTCATTTTTTATTCCTCATCACTGTCCATATCTTTTTTGAAGGGCAGATTTTTCTTGAGGAAGATCAACTAATCCACATGTTCATGTTCAAGTAGACTGCGTTTCGTGGAAACAATATGCCGACCTTTCCACCATTGTAGTGGGTTATTTTTCAGGGTTAAAAACTCACGATCTCTGTACCGCTCCACACTTCACACAAGCTCTGTCCCATGCGAACAGATCTGGCTGCCTTCATCACTTCAAAGTCCAACTTTTGTTTTCCTGGGTGCGTTGAAAATCAGTCGCTGCACGTCGCTGGCGTCGGTGATCACACTGTCCATTGTTTTAGCATGTTGCTTCGTTGCAACTTCTAGTTTCGTTTTGGGCTGTGAAGAAAATGCTACAGAGCGTGCGTTACTGTGGTTTCGTTAGCTCTCGCGTTGTTATGACAGGCCCGTGACGATTGGGTAATGACGGCGACTAGTCGCAGTTCTGGCGAAATGCATGGGAAGTTAAGGCAACCACGACTGTGAGTAGTGCTTGTCCATATTATATCATGCGTGCGGTCTTGATCTAAGTGTGCTGTGTGGTGAATGACACAAGCGCAGCATGTGAAGTAAAAGCTAAATTATCATATTATGCAATGCATTGAACCAGGCATTAGAAGCCGATTCTTGTGCTCGCGATAGCCGAATTCTATCTCTACTGTCGGTTCATTGAATATTTAATGGCTAATAACTGTCGAATGGTAACTTTACTATCGATACATCTGTATCTCTCACCTGTAAAATATCCGGTCGTATCGGTTTATCGTTCTCAAGCTTAATAAACACAAGTTTTCGTGTTTGGAGGAGAAAGAATACTGAATCGCAACCGAAGAACACCATACCCACTGTGAAGCATGGGGGTGGAAACATTATGCTTTGGGGCTGTTTTTCTGCAAAGGGACCAGGACGACTGATCTGTGTAAAAGAAAGAATGAAAGGGGCCATGTATCGAGAGATTTTGAGTAAAAATCTCCTTCCATCAGCAAGGGCATTAAAGATGAGACGTGCCTGGGTCTTTCAGCATGACGATCCCAAACACACAGCCAGGGCAACAAAGGAGTGGCTTCGTAAGAAGCATTTCAAGGTCCTGGAGTTGCCTAGCCAGTCTCCAGATCTTAACCCCATAGAAAATCTGTGGAGGGAGTTGAAAGTCCGTGTTGCGCAACGACAGCCCGAAAACATCACTGCTCTAGAGGAGATCGCATGGAGGAATGGGCCAAAATACCAGCAACAGTACGTGAAAAGCTTGTGAAGAGTTACAGAAAACGTTTGGCCTCCGTTATTGCTAACAAAGGGTACATAACAAAGTATTGAGATGAACTTTTGGTATTGATCAAATACTTTTCCACCATAATTTGCAAATGAATGCTTTAAAAATCAAACAATGTGATTTTCTCAATCAAATTGTTTAATTCATCTTAATTCATTAATACAGGTAACGAGTGGAGCCTCATTAAACCTCGTTAGAAGAAGTTAGACCTCTTTGACAGCCAGAAATCTTGCTTGTTTGTAGGTGACCAAATACTTATTTTCCACTCTAATTTGGAAATAAATTCTTTAAAAATCAAACAATGTGATTTTCTGTTATTTTTTCCTCATTCTGTCTCTCATGATTGAGGTTTACCCATGTTGACAATTACAGGCCTCGCTAGTATTTTCAAGTGGGAAAACTTGCAAAATTAGTGGTTGACTAAATACTTATTTGCCCCACTGTATGTAAAACTATGGCCAAGAATGGTATTCATGGGCTGACTCCACGGAGGAAGCCACAGCTGTCTAAAAAAACCATTGTTGCTCGTTTAATGTTCGCAAAAAGGCACTTAGAAACCCCACAGAAATTTTGGCAAAATATTTTATGGACTGATGAAACCAAAGCTGACTTGTTTGGGAGTAACATACTGTACAACGTCATGTGTGGAGGAAAAATGGAACAGCTCACCAACATCAACACCTCAACCCCACTGTGAAGCATGTTGGAGGGAGCGTCATGTTTTGGGTCTGTTTTTCTGCCTCAGGGCCTGGACAACTTGCAATCGTTAATGAAAGAATAAATTCAAAAGCTTTTCAGGATGTTTTGTCGGAAAACCTGAGGCCGTCTGTCAGACAATTGAAGCTAAAAAGAGGATGGATGCTGCAACAAGACAATGATCCAAAACACAGAAGTAAATTGACTTCAGAATGGTTTCAGAAGAACAAAATACACGTTTTGGAGTGGCCAAGTCAAAGTCCAGACTTGAACCCCATTGAGATGCTGTGACATGACTTAAAGACAGCAATTCATGCCAGACATCCCTCTTACTCAACTATGGCAGTTATATAGAGAAGAATGGACCAAGATTAGTCCTGATCGATGTGCCAGACTGATCTGCAGCTACAGGAAGCATCTGGTTGAAGTTATTGCTGCCAAAGGGGGGGCCACAAAATATTAAATGTGATGGTTCACTTTCTTATTTTTCCCCCTTCTGTCATTGTTAGCATACTATCCTCATTAAAATATGAAAACCTATTAATGTTTGTGTGGTTTTAGTTAGAGCAGATACCGTTTTTTCATCTCTATAGTCTGGGATGAAACCGGACTACCTTCCAATGACATGTCCTGTCGTAGTTCCTCAGCCTTCACCCGGGGATTTTTCTCCACCTTTCGCTTCAGGTATCACACAGCAGATGCAGACAGTAATGCCTTTCTACCACGCCCAGGTAGCGGTTCCACTGTGCCTTTAGCTTTAAACTTGCGGACTATGCTCCCAATTGTGTCTTTTGAAATTTTTAGTCCTTTTGCTATCTTTTTATATCCATATCCTTGCTTATGAAGTGAAATGACCTCCTCTCTAAACGTTTTTGACCATTCCTTGGACTTCACCATGTTGTACAGATGTCATTAACTGCCAAGAAGAGCCATGTGTCACAGTCCTTTTAAATCTGCATAATTGGTGCTCTTTAGGGTTCCGTTCACATCTACAGATATTTTCATCAGCTGTTTGAAAACACCTGATGGAAACCTTTGTTCTTAAGAGTGGTGGACTGGGGGGGTTGAATAATTTTGTCAATAAGGTAATCACAGAAAGGCCATTAATTGGAATATTCCCAAAAATATTTTTTGTAATTTCAGTTGTATTTGTCTATTTGACATGTCATTATTTGATGTGATTATAAACTTCAAACTTGCAAAAACACGCATCCACTGTGGAGGTTGAATAATTTTGAACACAACTGTATATACAGTATCTCTACATTGTTTGTTTGTTTTTTTTGTTTGTTTTTTTTTCCTGGCAATGAAAATGGGGTCAGCGTGACGATGATGTATATTCTCGGGAAATTTGTGATTGAAAAAAGGTTTTTGAAAATTCCGCACCAAGGGCTAATTCACTCCACATGAAATGTGGTAGGCATACTTATCATCTAGCAAGACATGAAATGTGGTAGGCATACTCATCATCTAGCAAGAGTAAACACGAAAAGGTGTAAAGGAACCATGTCTGCAAATACACTACATGTAAGTCTGACATTTTTGGTGGAATCCAAGGTATTTTGTGGTTTAATCAAAAATCATACATTTCATTGTGTACTTTCAGTCGTCTCTTTTCAAGAAACAAAACGTCCTCACATAGCATCATCAGCCTCCACCTTCATCCTTCATCTTCCCTCTCCTCTTCCCCCTCATCTGCGTCTGCTGCTACGTCACCGAAATGTGCTCAGAGGCTCACTAACACGCCCACACACCCCCACACACACGCACACAGTCTCGCCCTATCCCCCATGACTTTTACTTTTAGTTTCTTCCCTCTTCTACAGCCTACCATTTCTGTCCTATGTCTGTCTGTCGACCACCTCGTATCTCGCATAGTCTCACACTGACCAAAAATAGACCACTCCTACACATTATTGCAGTAACACATCATTTCCTCTCAGCCTGCCACAGTTGCTCATTCACATTCATTGTTAGTCAGCACTCGGTGAGAGTACACACACAACACAGGGCTATACTTCCTTTTGCCTGCAAGTAAACACTCTCATTTCCTGTGCTTCAAATGTCCTTGAGTGAAGCTCTTCGGTCACCAGCCACTTCATTAGGTACACCATCTACAGTATATGAGCTCCAGCGAGGTAAAAAAAATAAATAATGCTCACTTTGGTTTGCATTTATTTTACAGAAGCCTCTATTACGCATTAAAAATGCATCTGTTATGCAATTACATTTAAAGGAATATTTACATATGGTATTACCAATTGAAATATGAATGCTAATCATTAAAAAAAATGATGCGTTTATTTTTTATCAACAATTTATTTGCAATTGGTTACTGTTACCAATAACTCTGTCCAAAATGTAATACTGTTGTAATAAATTCCTTCAGTTGAAGAAGAAATAAAACTAGATTTTGATTTTTTTTTTTTTTTTTTTTTTAGTTCTTTTGAAGAAAGGCTGAATTTAATTCAATGGAATGGAATGGAATGGAATGGAATGGAATTGAATTGAATTGAATTGAATTGAATTGAATTGAATTGAATGCCTTTATTGTCATCATACACAATGAGATTTGAAGAAAAATCTAATGGTGCAAAAGTTAAAAGAAAGAAAATACAAGTTTAGAATAAAATTGAGATTAGGTAAATTACAAAATGTACAGTATTTCAAGATGTACTGTATTAAAGAAGGAGCCCGTAAGTGTACGCATGTGCAGTCGAGAGGGCAACAAAGCAACAATAGAGAACAAATATAATAAATACTGTATATTGCACAGTAAGCAGTAACTAAAGACAACATCATGTTACCAGTTACTGCGTGTTCAGTACCCTAATTGCGCTGGGGAACAAAGTGTTCATAAATCTGGAAGTACAGGCTTTGATGGATCAAATGTTTGTTGCATTATATGTGTTGCAAATCATGGGGGGAACCTGACTTTATGTCCACTTACAGTCATGACAAATGTCCACTATTCAGTCAACAGCACATGATATTATCATAAAACAAACTTGTGATGGCGTTATTGTGCCATCAAGTCCAACATTATAAAGAAAAAAATGTTCCAACTCACTTCAATGTTCAATTACAAGTGTGAAAAGGTCTATTTTCTATGATTCTTCTAAATTTAAAACCATCACAAGGCTGAGGGAACACTACAAAATGCTAAAAAAAAATAAATAAATAAAAATTAAAAATAAAAAAAGCACGGTCCAAAAGAAACTGGACATCAAAACTCATAAGGAAGGACAATGCACCCATGATAAACAACCAGTGGGCACTGAGAGCCAGCAAGGAACTCAATGCAAACAAAGTAATAAGACAAGGAGAAAGACTCGTTTACATGCATAAGCGTATATGGTTGTAATCAGTAGGGATATTCCAATACAAACTATAATACATGTGCAACTTCATCACGCATAAAGAATGTTTTGACACAAATCGAGTCATTCCCGCATTGTGATGAACCATGTTTCTCATAACCTTTTGTGCACCTTCTTGTAAATCTAGCGGTGCAGGTACTTTCTTTGGTCAAATAAAGACAGAATCTTCAAGTCTTTCATTACATTATTGATGCGATGAGTTTCCTTCTCATTTCAAGAGTGTTTTAGCATAGATTATGCAGCAACTACTACTTTTTGTACAGAACAAGATTTCTTGTGAATATAATACTGTATATCATTTCCATAGAGCCGCATGCGTGATTTCCCAATATAGTTAGACTGCAAAAACACAACTCCTTTAAACTAGTTAAATTCCCTTCTTTTCAGTGTAAATCTACTAGAACTAAGTGAAATTATCTGGCAGAGCATCAATTAAATTTTACTCAGAAAAATAGCTATGTGAAGATAAATTAACAGATTTATTTTAAACAACAAATCCATATGTTTAATCTTAAAAAACCTTTGAAATGTCAGAAATGTATACAGAGCCCCTCAGGTGCTAGGGTAGAAAAAAATATTTTTCATAGCTAATCTGTACCCACAGATTCTGTACCCACAGATGACTAAACTGTACCCACAATTTAGTAATCTGTACCCAAGGTTTACTGCACTGTATCCACAGTTTACTAATCTGTACCCACAGATTACTAAACTGTACCCTCTGTCGCTTGTTCGCTGTACCCACAGTTTAGTAATCTGATAGATAAAACAGTTTTGAAGAAAATATTCTTCAAAACATTATTTGAAAGCAAAGTTTTCTTGATTTAGGTGAAAATGACCAAATTTTAGATGTATGGTCTTAATAGTAACAAATAGTAATATTTACTTAAAGTAAATGGAATAATCTGACGCCTTAATCTGTTAACTATTCTTTACCACTCAAAACAAGATGGAGTAAATTGTTGGACTAGATTTACAGGACGTTAAAAAAAAAATCTGATTAAGATGTTATAAATTTGATGTGTATTCCTTTTCTTACCCAAATGTATAATAATAATCAGATTATTTTTTTACGTAAATCTAGTCAAATAATTTTCTCCATCTTGTTTTGAGTGGTAAAGACTCGTTAACAGATTGATGCGTCAATAAGTATTACTATTTGTTCTCATTAAGTCAATCCATCTATAAATTGGTCATTTTTCACCGAAGAACAATTTTGCTTTCAAATAATGTTTTGAACAATATCTATTCTTGAATTAACAACATTTCTGACATTTCGAATCTATGTTTTTAAGATAAAATATACTAATTTATTGCTTGTTAATGGCTTTTTCTTATTTCAAGAAATCTGAGTAAAATTTATTCATAGCACTGTCAGATAATCTCCCATATTTTGAGTATATTTACACTGAAAACTAGGGAAATTACCTAGTTTTAAGGAGGTGTGTTTTTGTAGTATAAGCAGGGTTAGTTGAAAATGGTAGAAGATAAAAATGTATTTATAATTTGGGGGGGGGGCAAATTTTCAAGTGTAATGTACTCTACTTTGCGATAATTATTCACATTTGTCAACATATTGGGTTTTCCATGTATAGATGTGCAAAAAACATTGAATCAAATTTAAAATAAACTAAATAAAACACAAAATGAATGCACCAGTGTATCTAATTTTAGATTACAGCTTTTTTTAAAGTCATTAGATCTTCCAGGTGTCCCTAAATAAGTACAATGTGTGTATTTTAATCTTTATAATGTTCGTTGATTGTCATTTGTAATGTAAACACCCAGGATTAATCTGGTATCAGCATCAAGAAGATGTCAAATGTTTTTCCTCTGCTCCAAATGTTCCAGCTAGTTCTTTTCCGTTGCTAATGGAAAATTCGGTGAGATGCCGCCATCCATCTTTGAGCTTCACAGCCGCCTCAGCTTCCTTCCTGCTCTGTTCTATTTTTAGCATCCGCCGGACGTCACAGCAGTGCCTAGTGTGTGTGTATTTGTGAGGGTTTGCGTGTGTATGTGTGTTCTGCATCTGCATCACTCTCAGGACACTCTTGGAATCCTGAACACGATGTACCTTTTATATCAGAACAAATCACTGGCACGTAGGACCAGGTGCCGTTTTGACTGTGTCTTCGTCCAGATTCAAGAAACGAAGCCAGAACACTTCTGATTTGAAATAATCAAAAGCTATACTCGCTTTCAAAGGTTGTTGATCTTCATCGCAGCATCAACTCTTGGTTTTGAAAGACCCTTGCTCTAAGTTGATTGTTTCAAACGTTGGAGCTGTCATTTTTGACAGTTTGACTGGCAATTTTCATTTAGTCCTTATTAATAAACTGGTGATTTTTCTTCATTGTCAAAGCAAGAAAACCACTCATTTTGGGTAATAATTATATAAAATAATATATTCTCAGCATTCAATCAGGTATACAGTGTATCACAAACCTCTCACATTTCTGCAAATATTTAAGTATATCTTTTCATGGGACAACACTGACAAAATGACACTTTGACACAATGAAAAGTAGTTTATGGGCAGCTTATATAATAGAGTTCATATATTTTCCCCTCAAAATAACTCAAAATACAGCCATTAAAATCTAAACCCCTGGCAACAAATGTGAGTACACCGCATGGGAACTACGTACATCCCTAAATGTCCCAATGGAGTACTGCTTGTCATTTACCCTCCAAAATGTCATGTGACTCGTTACAGGAGTGCTGTCAGCATTGCTGCAGAGATTGAAGAGGTGTGGGGTCAGCTTATTAGTGCTCAGACCATACACCGTACTCTACATCAAATTGGTGTGCATGGCTGTCACCCTAGGAGGAAGCCTCTTCTGAAGACGGTACACAAGAAAGCCCGCAAACAGTTTGCTGAAGACATGTCAACAACGCACATGGATTACTGGACCCATGTCTTATAGTCTGATGAGACGAAGATTAATTTGTTTGGTTCCGATGGTCTCGAGCACGTGTGGCGCCGACCAGGTGAGGAATACAAAGATAAGTGTGTCATGACTACAGTCAAGCATGGTGGTGGGAATGAATCCCCCACCACCACCACCTCTTCAGTCTCTGTAGCAATGCTGACAGCACTACTGTAACGAGCCACATGACATTTTGGAGGGAAAATAAGAAGCAGTACTCATTTTGGACATTTAGGGATGTACGCAGTTCCCATAGGGTGTACTCACTTTTGTTGCCAGGGGTTTAGATATTAATGGCTATATTTTGAGTTATTTTGAGAGGAAAATAAATTAACTCTATTATATCAGCTGCACACAGACTACTTTTTATTGTGTCAGTGTCATTTTGTCAGTGTTGTCCCATGAAAAGATATACTTAAATATCTGCAGAAATGCGAGGGGTGTACTCACTTTTGTGACTCTCTGTAATTTACAACAAGTCCTTCGTTGGAGTTAAACATTTGATTTAGACAGAATTAAGAATTTATCACCTCTCAGCAACATTTTGGATATTTCACAGGAACATTAAGCGGTTGAGTCACTGATAATGTCGTGGTACATTTGCTTGGCTGCAATGCAGTTATTGTGAGTTTAGTTTCTACTCAGTGATGGTGTGATTGTGAGTACGAAAGGTTGATCGCCTCTGTATGTGCCCGTGAACTGGCTACCAGTTCAAGATGTAGTCTGCCTATCCCCCAAAGTAATCTGGGATAGGCTCCAGCACCCTGTGACAATGCTTTAAAATTGTTTAATGCATTAAGATAATGTCAGAAACAACACTTGAAATGTAAAGCATTAACTGGACATTGTGGTTATAGTAAGTTTTTTTTTTTTTTTTATTATTAATGGACATTTAAGGGTTTTGTATTTATCCTCTGGAGATCCTCTGTGGATTATCTCATCATCATCTCTATAAACATTTGGCCCTTCTCCGCCTCATTAATATCCTTGTCTCCTTGACAGAAATTTTGGTAGAAAAAGATAGAGAAGCAAAAAGACAATTGTGAAGTTACAATACTTATTATAGTTCATTTATACTTATGACTTCATACATGGAGATTTAGGGAGGGCTGGAGGTTGCATGCCCCCCCCGGTGGCTGAAAATGTCATTGCATGTAATTGAACTTCCCATATATGAATTTAAAATTAAGACTTTGCCGGTAAAATTGTTTTTTTTTAAATGTTGTAAAGCAATAAAACAAACAACAAACATGAATGGATTGAACAAAAAAATAGTTTTATAATGGGTCACAAACAATTTGAACAGATCATGTGACTAGCACCTCAGAGATGATCATTTGCTTTGCTTAGCCCCCTGAGGACAACAGAGTACAACAACAGAGCCACCATGGAAGACAATCTTGCCCAAAAGAATAGCTGTCCTAAGCAGCCTGATTTAGAATTCCCCTAAAAAATAATGGGCAACAAAAAAAAAACAAAAAAACGCTCATTTTTTAAAGTATCATTATTATATAAATATTATATTCTTGAATGGAATATTCAGTCAAAAAGGATGCGGAGTCTATTTTTATACTAGGTAAGACAAAAAAAATGTGTATGAGTCGCACACACACAGCTGGGATGCCTGTATGTACGAGCATGGGCCAAGCTACTATCCGAGCATTATCTTGTAAGTTAATTGTATTGCTAACACTGTGTTTCGGGGTCATCAACATGTTTTTCACCCCCCCGCCACAAAAGTCAAACTCCGCCTATGACGTCAATTATAGTTGCCGTCTCCATAAAATGACTTCGAGTAAGCATCCAAACCTCACTCCTTTGTCATTCTCCTTGTCACCTCAATGGAATTTATGGTGGGATGAGATGGCATGCATGTAAACACAGGTGTGACGATCCTGGAAGTTCCAATTAAAGACATGAGACGAATATTATGTCTCACAGCTCGCCTGGGATTGGCTCGGCGCCCTCCTGGGAGTCATTCATGTAAGAAGTGCCACTACAAGATGTACCTATAATGAAGTGTTTGGGTGGTGTGTGGCCGTCAGATCACAACGGGAGGATGTGATTCATAATTCTGTTGTAATCCACAGGAAGTAGTGTGACCGCATGCGTGTGAGTGTGTGTGTGTTAGATTAGAAAAAGGCCGTCTGGTAGTTGACAGGCTTGAGGATTAACCCACATTGGAGACTTCCTGTCTGGACAACAATCACCACAGGCATTTGTTCACTTTAAACACATTTATTATGATCACAATAAAAAAGCAGCTTTACATGTGAGGTATATGAGGTTTTCACATTCAATATTTCATTGACGTTTCTAGAAGTCTAATTTATATTGACTGGGAGCGGTTAGCCTTTCCTGTCAAAATGAATTGGACGTTTAGCACCATCAATAGCAGTGAAACATGAGCATTCACAGCCAGTCCTCCCAGTTTAAATTAACTGGACGTCTATCGTTGTCATTGCAGACAATGAGTTAAATACACAAAAATATATCCCCCATACCCCCCCAAAAGATGAAAGACAGGCTCTTTTTTTGAGTAGCACCATGTAGTTGGTCCACAACAGCAGTTTGTGTGAGTGTGTTGACTTAACACTGGACTTCCTCTGGAATGAGTCACTGCGTGTCCTGGCGGGTCCACCTTGTTTGTGTGACTCAGCTGGAGAGTCAGCCGACTCTGTCGCTCGTTCGACCCGGGCCGAAGTTACTTCACGCAGACTCCCTGCTTGGGGAGCTCGCTCTCTTCGGGTGATCAGGGACCATTCCTGTCCCGGGACCGTCGGTATGACTTCCAGGCCGCTTCCTAGTTTGGGCCAAATAAGCTCCAAGTCCAATGGAGCCTCCGTGTCTCGCCCTCTCAGCAGGCCGGTATGACCCAGTTCATGGACAGCGTGGTGAGGGTCTCAGGGGGGCCCATTCGGCAGCTGGCCGGCGGCGGCGGCGGCAGCAACGGCGAGGCGTGCCGCTCCTCCCCGGGCTCGAGTCTCGCCCTCTTACTTGGGAGGAAGTGTGGCGCCACCGACATTCTCCCCCGCCGCTTCCTGGATCGCCGCGTTGGGCTCTGGTTCTCTTTGTCCTCAGCGGGCTCCCCCTCCTCCTCTTCCGCCTCCTGGTGCGCACCTCCCCCCGCCGTTGAGCTCAGCTCGGCGGGGGTCTCGTCCGACTGAGGCCCCGATTCCAGGTCGAGCTCCACCGGCTCTTCCGGGCTGGTGTCCATGGGCTCGGCCGGCGGGGCCGACGAGTGGTAGATGTCCCGGGCGGAGCGCATAACCAGGGAGAGGAGGAGGCTCCGGTGGAGTCTCAGGCCACCTCGCTGGCTCCGGGACGCGTAGAGCTTGCTTATGGACACCGCCAGAATCCGCCGAGCCTCCGCGTTCACCTCCATTGTTGTCTCCGTTGATGTGTCACTCATGTTTCGTCTTGTTTTACTGACGTGCTGTTGTTTTTCACAACTAAGCAAAGAGCTTGATTGACGCGTTCCCGGAACAACTAACGGAAAAAAATTGGACTTTTAAAAGTTTCGATCTCGGTTCGGGATTTTTATAGTACTGCGAGCTACTTCGCCGTACGTCACCAACCGGAGAAAAGCAAGCGTGTGAGGCGCAGGGTGGCAATTTATCTACTCTGTGACGTCACGCCGAATTCCTCAGCCAGTGACAAACTAGGCACCGCCCACACCTGCCACACACAAACGCACATACACGCGCGCGCACGAACTACACGTGCACGCGCAAGCCTTCTGTTCCGTCTCGCCTGTTTTCTCACCCTTATTTCTTTCTCTTCCGCTGAACGATCGCGTTTCACTTCGAAAGCTATTTAAATTTGATCATATAACCATCTCACTTCATATTTCACACTGTTCAAATAGCAGTGAATCATTTAACCCTTTATAGGGCAAGGAACTATTTTTAGTCGTAAAAAAAAAAAAACTTAAAAAAAACGCAAAATATAATGATTTTCATCCATAAATACAATTATGAATTAATAAAATGTTAATAAAACAACATTAAAATGAAGAAAACAGAAATACATTCTGGTCCAATAACACTCTAAAGTTGTTGTTGTTATTGTTTTCATAGCATTTAACTTGTTGTCTGCCATCAAACAAAGATAGGCGTCCAATTCGTTTAAACTGGGAGGACTGGCAACGATCATTCGCTGCTAACCTTTTCCAGTTAAAATGGATCCGACCGACATTGAATAAACGTTGATTTTCCATCAAAATCATCAGTAGGGTGGACATCAAAATGTTCGACGTCAAGTGACGCTGAAACAACGTTGTTCTATGGTATGCCAGGCGATGGCTGGGTTAACATTGTTTTATAGTTGATGAACTAATATTGACAAATAGTTGATTTATGATTGACCGGGAAATATGATTGAAAAGTCATTGAATTATGGATGAGCGGGCGTTTTGGTTGAAAACATAACATTGATTCAGCGTTGTTCCAATATTATTAACAATCGAAATGACGTTTAGGTTTTGTAAGGATTTCAACGTTGAAACAACATTAATTGAGCTGCAAAAGTCACGTTGATTCAATGATACAAGATCGACAGCGGAATGTTGATCCAACATCTTTTCAACGTCGGTCTGCTATCTGGGGCTCCATCAATCGCAGCCAGCGAGTTTAACGATTGCCCTTTAAAATTGTTCAATCAAATCAGTTGCACGGTAACGACTTGAAGCTGACGTCAAATTTCGGAACGTTTTCGGATCAAAGTGTAAACACGCAGGAGAAATAGTTTCTCGAATGATGTCACATGTTTATCTTCTGGGAACTCGGTTTCTCTGAAAATGTCCGTGGGTAAGGAAGTGAAAGAAGCACAAAAAAAAAGTACCGTCTCAAATTTCACCGGAGTTTCTCTCTCACGCGCGCACATATGACTCACATACGTCACTGCCCTGCCATATATGGCTTATCCGGTTGTAAAGTCCCGTGGTGGCAGTGGAGGAGGGGGATAAAGGCGCAGTGGAAAAGCCGCGACGTCATCACCCCTCCCCCCCAGTCCTCATTGCTTCCTCCCTTCCTCCCTCCCAGATGTGGTGATGTCACTGGATCACCATATAAGGGGTGGCGGCCGCTGTAAACAAGGCTGCCAACGTTACTAGGCGGCGGGTCAAAAGGCAGTTTACCGTCACGACGCGTTTACGGTCCGTCGGATATGACCGCAAATCTTGACAGCACTGAGTTGTTTTCAAAGTTAATTGATTTTAAAGCGATCGAGAAATAATGCTGGGTTCAGCTCAGGTGAATGTGTTGCAGCGACAGTGACGTTACATTCAATCTAATGTGACAAAAGTATTTACCCTTTACACTTTGTACAAATATTGGTAGTATTGAGTCAATTGGTTTCACTCAAATACAGTAAAAATAGACACATGCAGACATTGTATGTTCCGTGTGAGTAATATCTTCAAAATGATTATTGATTTGCAACTATAATGCACAGATATTTACAAAATGTATGAATAGCCCGACTGACATTAATAAATGCACGGTTAATCATTATCTATGTTTCTGAAAAAAGACAATACTTTTAAAAAATTTATTTATTTTCTTTTGATGTTTGTCAGCGCAGTAGAGTGATCACTAACCTTTTTGTTTTATTGCACCAGGAACTAGTTTCACTTGAAGACATTTTGCACAGATAAACCCCTTGTGGATTTCCAGCTTTGTTGCCATGGATGAGAAAAGTGTCCTTTGCCTGTGCCTTTTTCCCCCGTAATTCATCATCTCTCATCAATTCCACTCAAAATTGTTTTGAATTCAGATGGGCAGTGGCGGTTTTAGGGGTGGGGCCACAGGGGCACTGGCCCCACCGTCCCACCTCTAATTTAAATGGCTCCTGAGGTGCACCTGTTCCCATTTTAGCACAAAGCATGGAAACCGGTGAATACTTCTTTTCTGAAGTGAGAGAGAATGAGAGAATATTGTTTCTCAACCTTCCTCCTGCTAAGCAGTGCAACTAAACTGTTTTTCTTGGTCACCAGTGCAGCTGGCGTTTGGTACTAAAAGTAAAAGATGATTGACAGGTTTGTAGCTTTGATCTGGCCAGAGAAGACTCCCCCAATAGCAGGCAACTGCGTCCCGGATCAGGCCTCAGCTCGCCAGATCCGCATTGCAATTACACCCGCTTAACATCAGTGCGCCGGATGCGGCCCAGATCAGCACTATGACAGTTCAATTGATAGGTTATGCACTGTTCCGGGGGGGACCGTGCACACCGGACATGCTCAAACTCCCGCTTGACGTCAGTGCGTCTGATGCGGCTCGGATCAGCACTATGACAGTTTTGCCTTAATTGTCGCCTTGATTCCACAGATGGGTGAGCCTGGGACTAGGTGCTGCTGCTCATCGTCAGCAGTTTACTTAAACTGTTCCTTGCCCTCACAACATTGAGATCAACAACTCACCTACAGGTATGTGACTTTCAGCTAACAAAGAATCTTGTAATCCTGATACCGAGCTCATTTTTGTGCCCCCCCCCCCCCCCCTACATCCTGTACTGCTTGTCTGGCAAAATGCCTGCCTGCCCATTCACCTGTTCTATCACCAAACTGCCCACCAGATTCTTTGGACACTATCTACCACTCCCTCTCATCGTCAATGAATTAGGTCCCCCATTACCCCAGCACCTTAACAAATACAGTATGTTGTTTACAGTATAAAAATGGGTCATCTTTAATGTTGAGTTGCTTGTTCCAAGTAAAATAATTTGTGAGAAAACAATTTTATACTTTTATGTTGTTGTATGTTGCATTAATATGCTAGCATTAATAAATTGCATGAAAAAGTGTTGTCATTATTGCTTTTAATAGACAAATTTATTTTGCAATAAAAACACATTACAATATGATACATTGAACAAAATGGACTCTGAATTTAATACTGAAAACCGTTTTGATACAAATCTGGCCCAGATTGGGTAACATGTGTGCCATATCCGGGCCATACATTAATGTCGTGTCTGCTACTTTGAACCAGTTCTGGTCCAAAGCTGGTGCTGATCTGCCAAGTGACTCCTAACTGAGTTTTGGCCATTGTTCGAAAAGACACTGGGACGGATCCGTTTTATGAAGTAAATGTGTTAATCATCGTTAAGCTTGTTACACACTATCAGTCTGAAGTGAGAGGCTGTTCTCGGCAGCGTGTGCGCCAAAGCGTGAGTGAATTTCAGTGGAATCACTCAATAAAGCATTTAATAAAGACAAGCATCTTCTACATTGTTCTTGTCTAAAAATAATTCACATTATGAAGGCGGCGTGTGTGGGTTTTCTTAGGTTCCTGCCACATGGCAAAAAAACGTGCATGGTATGGTGATTGAACATTCCAAATTGTCAGTAAGTGTTAGTGTGTGCTTGAATGGTTGTGTGTCTATATGGCTAGGTTCATACTACAGGTCTAAATGCGCGAATACGATTTTTTTCGTGTTTTCCGACTCGAGTCATGCATTAACTTGACGGTCTGAACGTGACAAGTCTGGACCATTTCAAATCCGATCTGGGTCGCTTTCGTATGTGGTTCACATCCGATCTGGGCCACATTTTTCCAGACTGTCACAGCGGTCTGTACTGTCCAGTCTCCCAAATCGGAATTCATGCAGCAATTACGTCATCAAATAGCGAGACAGACGCTAAGGTAGCGGTGCAGCTGTGCGTTATTAGCGCCTAGCTTGCAGTGAACACGACTTTTTGGGGAATGGCCGGGCTTGACAACAGTCATAAAAAATAAAAATGGGTTGAGGATAAGCCTGCGAATGATCAGTTTTCTCTCTGCTCTATGTGAGCAATATTTTAACATTGCCTACACGGCCGAGAGTCTGGGCAAACTGCCCATATGTGTGTGTGACATGCATGGACAGTGCATGCATGCTATCGATCCATATAAACTTTGACTATAACCCTAAACGGGGATTATTTATGTCTGTTATTTGTGTCCTCTTTTTGAAAAGCAAAATATGATATCCCTGGAATGACGGATAACATGTTTGTCATTTGTTTTGATGCTTCTGCACATCCGGGTCTTCTTGCTCAGCGAGTGTTGCACTGCGAATTAGTGCGTGAATAGTCTCAATGGACAAAGGCAGTCAGAACGGGCACGTCAAAAAAACGGATATGACAAAAAATCGGATTTGTGCATTAAGACTTGTAGTATGAACCTAGCCTATGTGCCCTGCGACTGGCTGGCAACCAGTTCAGGGTGTACCCTGCCTTCTGCCTAGAGTTAGCTGTGATCGGCTCCAGCACCCCGCAGACACTTGTGAGGATAAGCGGTTCAGACGATGAATTAATGAATGAATTATATGAATGGTTTGGAGAGTGATTAAATGTATGGTGTTAAAGGTGATGCAATTAAAAATGTGTGTGCGCCTAAATTTTGTGCTTGGTGCAACCTTAAGAAAAAAGTTAGGCGCACCAGTGCAACCAGCGCAAAAAGTGTGGAGCATTATATATTGCCCAATATTATTCATGCCTATTCCAATCAGAGCTTTTCAAGTTATCTGGTGAAAATTATTGTACTTTTAATATCGCAATGTAATATCACAATATATCGCAAACCCCCAACAAATCGCAATGATAGTTTCTTTTTTTCAATATCGTTCAGGCTTATTCTAGAGTATGTTAAATATTAATGCTGCTTTTCATGTTAAAATGGCTTTTCAGAAAAGTGATTAAAATTATTGTTCCATGTATTGTATCTTAACTTGCACAGAGTTTGATTAAATATGAATTGTTACAAACTTTACTGGTTCCTGCTGGGCAGTGTCAAGCAAAGATGTTTTTACCTACACATGCAGATTAATCTACAAATTGCATTGTTGACCAAAACAAACACTGAACAAAGATGGCAGCGACACTTGGACCTTGGGGCTTACATGTGGCCCCTTCTTGGCTCCAGTTTCAGAAAAATGCTAAAAGCCCCACTGCATATAGGTATTTATTCAGAACTGGAATTGTCCCCTTTGCTGAACCGCAGCGCTCACAAGCTCACAGAAAATGTTTTGTAGACTTTAAATATCCACTGTAGTTTTCTTGTATCTGCTTTGTAAATAAGTTTATTAACTGTGTTGATTATGGTAACTTATTGCCACGTTAAATACGTCTCCTACTGTTCTAGATTGTGTGAATAATTTCGACAATGGGTGCCATAGCCTCACATGTGCCAGCCGAAATCTTGATTATTGATTAGTCATCTTGAAGCGGTAAATGTCATTATGGACTAATGTGGAAATTTTTTTGTCAACTAATCGGTTAGAGATGTACAGGAATTCAATGCTGTATTAATCTTTCGACGATGTTGCCTGGTATACCAGACTCACCACTGTTCCAGCGATTGTGTCTGGCGACCGTCCGGCGGATCAAATTCCGAGGGCGGAGCAAGCCACAGCAAACAGACAGCGGAGTGGACCAATCAGCGACGGGCAGACGTGACGTTGTTAAAGCGACAAGTAATTAACGTGAACGGAGAATGGAGAAGTTTATCCAACATTGCTAGCGCGAGCCATGTTGACTGTTGTCAATGACTTGTTTCGATGTGTTTTTGGTAATTTACTGGTTTTACCGCAGATTGGAACACATTCTTGGCTCTCCAGTTCGCCATCTGTGTTGTTGTAGACACGACTTTCGGCGCGCAAGAGTGACGTTACTCGTTAAAAACACGTCACGCAAATAAACGAATCTGATTGGACGATTGATTTTGTACCTTGCTCGAGAGGCCGTTAATGGGCTGGGTCCCAGACTATTTCTCACAGCGTTTGAAAAATACAGGGAGAATAGTCTGGCTGTGCCAGGCAAGCAAATATGGTGGAAACACAAACAGTTCAAGCTCCCTCTTGAATAGTCTTACAACTGTCCATCCATCCATCCATCCATCCATCCATCCATCCATCCATCCATCCATCCATCCATCCATCCATCCATCCATCCATCCATCCATCCATCCATCATCTTCCGCTTGCTCCGGGGTCGGGTCGTGGGGGCAGCAGCTTTAGCAGGGAAGCCCAGACTTCCCTCTCCCCAGCCACTTCAACCAGCTCCTCCAGCGGGATCCCAAGGCGTTCCCAGGCCCACCGAGAGACATAGTCTCTCCAGCGTGTCCTGTGTCTTCCCCGGGGCCTTCCGCCAACTACATGCCACAAATGTGTGTAATTGGACTTTGTCCAATTACACACATTTGTGGCATGTAGTTTACAGAGTCCATCCTTTCCAACCATTTTGATTTAACACACACTTGCTTTAATAAACTAAAAATCCATTTTAGAAGACACAGGTCCAAAATAAAGCAGAACAGCCTCATTGTACACAAAGTTTGTAGCAAATGTAAAAAGAAGGATTAAATTTGATGCCCCCATTAGCTACTATTCACTTTCCGACATGACCCAAACGCAACGTACAGTACCTTTGGCTTCTTTTCTAGACTGAGCTGCTGCCGTCACTTGCATCACTGCATTTTGGTATGCGTGCTATCTAGCCACACAGCTGTAAAAATAGACGCAAGCAACCGCAACACATGTTATATAAACATACTCATACCGTTCATACTGTGACCTAATGCGTATCTATTTTGTACTTTTATGGTATTGTTTTATGGCCAGGTGACCACATTTTCAAAGTATCCTTATACTAGCTTTTTAATGTTAATTTAAATGTAATTTCACATATTTTACTTGATAAACTGATGTCATTTTCCTTGTCTTTTCTCCAAAAATCAAAATATAGTAGGCAACACATTTAAATAATGTATAACAGATACACATATTCAAATTCAGTATGCATTTTTTGTGCATCTGCTTTGTTATATGATATTTTTCCAGGGTATTATTTCTTCTTGTCCATTTTGCTATGACAATATTTTGGCAATCGTTGTTAATTGTATTGATTACAGTTTTTCTCAATTGCTTTGGTACGTTTCTCAGATCAGAATTGTAATTCTCAAAACTATTTGTTCAACCCTCACAACATGTCACACAAGTCGCAAAACAACATGAATTAAGTGTAAAATAATTTGTCGCTCAAAATTAAATGTCTGTGTCAATGAACATGTCAGTGCTGTCAGAATGACAATTCCTTGTGTCATTGTGTACAGGCAAAACAATCAAATTGCTTAGTCATGCTCTCAATTGAATGGTTACTCTAGTGGAAGGCTCTGATGCTGAAGATGGTGTGCGTAAGTTTTGATGAAAATTGCATATTACACATTTGTTTGTGGGAGATTGATTCCAAGAGACTGGTCAACATTCAGTTTTCACTTTTACTGTTTTTACAATTTCTTGACAGACCATGTCACTGCGATACAGAAAGCAAAAGACAGCACTGAGAATCACAAAGGAAAAAAAATAAAAGCAACTTTAGAAAAGTGAACATAAGACATTCGGCACAACTAAACTTTGAGTGCTACATGTTGGGATTTTTTTTCCCCATTGTTTCTGCGCATCTTGGCATTCCTCCCTGTTGGGCCACAAATTTTCATCCACGTCACAATGGATGTCCTCTCTTGATATAAAGCGTGGAAAGGATCTTCTTGAATGCCTTATCCAGCCTGTGCAGGCATCTGCTGCGATGTCACCGCATGCTGCATTCATGGTATCCAGAAGGGTCATCTGAGTGTGAGGCTGGCGATTATACACTTGCCATCTCCATGTGGAGAAAAATTCTTCTATGAGATTGAGGAATGGGGAGTATGGTGGGAGGAACTTTGCAACCGTTCCCTGATTATGTTGGACTGGTGGAAACCCACATTGTCCCAAACTATCACAAATTTTGGCAGGTTAAAATAAGTTACTTAAAGTAAGTAACAAAAATGTAACAAAAATAAGCACACACATTCTGACATATCTAACAACATGTTCATGCATCTTGCATGTAAAGACTTATGCAATGAAGTAATGACTAAATGTCGTGGGTGGTGAGACTATTCAATAGAGATCCCATGATCATCCATTTTGACCATCATGACAGATGCAACTGATAATATAGGAAACAGCAGAGAATTGTACAAAGTCATTTGCATGGATGCACAAAACATCTGCAGCCTGAGCAAAGAAATCAGATAAACAGCTTTTTTGATGTGCACTAGTGATATGATGGTGCGAGGATTGAACAAGTAGTTTTCAGTATTTCAATTCTGATCTGAAAACGTACCAAAGCAATTGAGAAAACCGTAATAAGTGTATTTTTAACTATTTTATTTTTTCCACAGATTTTTTTTCTTTGTTCGGCCATCTTTGTTCATTACATGTTTTTTTCGGGGCATTGTTTAAAAACATTTGAAATTATATTGTTGGACCAGCATTATTATTTTGTTACTGTAGCTTTCTTTGGCTTCACTGTTTTTAAATATGTAAGTATAAATATTATATATTTATTTGTGATGCTGGATTTTTAGCTGATCGTAAATTATTTTTATTATTCATTTTATATATCTTTGACATTGTGGGTTATATTTTTGATTGTACAGTATATTTCAAATATTTGTATTTTTCATAGTATTATCATTGTAATTATTCCCATCCTTTTTATTACTGTAGTATTCTTCTTATCTTAATTATTTATTCATCTTATTAAATTTTTCAAGACGATAACTGGTCAAATGCAGATTTAAAGAATGCATTCAAGCAGGAAGACACCTTTTAAAGGATGTAATTTTTAAATGAAATTTCCATAATGGTTTCATAAATGGCATGTTTCAGGTACTTTGAATAAAATATTCTTCTTCCATCACTCTTGGCTATTTTGGATTGTTAAAAAGTTTCCCTTTTTTTGTTTCGGGTCACCCTGTATATAAATATTTTTACAGCACTAGTTTTAATAGAAAAAAAAACAATTCAGTCATTTTTAAATGTTGTATTGTTCATCTTTTTACATTTTTAAATATTTTATCATTATTTTCTTATTCCTTGGCATGTTTGATTTTTGTTAGTTGTATCTCATAATGGCATTATATAATTTTAAGATAAATTATAATTTTCTTTCAATTTTTATATAGCATATTTAACTATATTTGTTCACAGTCAGCTGGCATAGGCACCAACATCCCAACGGCCCTCGTGAAGATGAGCATTACAGATAATGAGTGAATGAATATTTTGCTTTTATTGGTAGTTATTAATTTCACTTTACAGTGATATTTTATTTTTGTTGTTAATCCAAATAGCCCCAATATCTGTGAATTGTACTTTTAACTGGCATTATTAATGTTTCCAACTTGTGTTTATCATATTATTCTGGAGTCAGGTGTCTTACCATTAACCATAGACTATTGACGGGACACATTCCCCAGACACTGTGCCACGCTTTCAAGTAGGGGGCCGTCCCACACTCCGCTTCAGTCAGTGGAAGTCGGTCGCAGTTATTCTCAAACACATGCAGCGATCCAACGGTGAATACGAAAGCTGTACCGCATACAAACAGGAAGGATTGTCTCAGGAGTGATATGTTCGACGATTCAAGTTAATTATTATATTTTTCGTACAATGCATGCATTTTCAAAAAGAATCAATGGGAGAAATTAGCCGCAACGGCATTGGCGTCATAGTTCGCAATATTTATGTAAAATAAATGCTAACTGCACGTTTTTTTTTTGCTTTTAACCAAGACTCAAGACTGTTTTACGTCCAAATCTATAAAGCATTCAGGGATTTAAGCATTTATTCACAAGAATTTTCAACAGAAAAAGCTCTTTGTGCTGATATTGTGGCGCCACAGTGGCTTAAAGACTAGCAGCGCACGCATTCGACATATTTACGTAAAATAAATGCTAACTGCCCGTTTTTTTGCTTTTAACCAGGAAACATGACTGTTTTACGTCAATATCTATAAAGAATTCAGGGATTTAGGCATTTATTCACAAGAATTTTCAACGTAAAAAGCTCTTTGTGGTGATAAGGCGGCGCCACAGTGGCTTAAAAACTAGCAGCACATTCGACATATTTATGTAAAATAAATGCTAAATGGCAGTTTTACGCTTTTAATCAAGAATCGAGACGGTTTTACATCCATATCTATAAAGAACTCAGGGATTTAAGCATTTATTCACAAGAATTTTCAACCTAAAAAGCTTTTCGTCTGTCTTTCCACTCGGTCAGATAGGCACCCTATTAATCGACCCCGCGCTCCGTGTCACAAGAATTTTAAACGGAAAAAGTTCTTTGTTTTCATATGGCGGCCGCAGCTTATTTGTCATATTTACGTAAAACAAATGCTAACTGCACGTTGTTGTTTTTTTTTTTTGCTTTTAGCAAAGAATCGAGACTGTTTTACGTCCATATCTATAAAGAATTCAGGGATTTAAGCATTTATTCACAAGAATTTTCAACAGAAAAAGCTCTTTGTGCTGATATTGTGGCGCCACAGTGGCTTAAAGACTAGCAGCGCACGCATTCGACATATTTACGTAAAATAAATGCTAACTGCCCGTTTTTTTGCTTTTAACCAGGAAACATGACTGTTTTACGTCAATATCTATAAAGAATTCAGGGATTCAGGCATTTATTCACAAGAAATGCTCTTTGTGGTGATAAGGCAGCGCCACAGTGGCTTAAAAACTAGCAACACATTCGACATATTTACGTAAAATAAATGCTAAATGCCAGTTTTTTTGCTTTTAATCAAGAATCGAGACGGTTTTATGTCCAGATCTATAAAGAATTCAGGGATTTAAACATTTATTCACAAGAGTTTTCAACAGAAAAAGCTCTTTGTGCTGATATTGTGGCGCCACAGTGGCTTAAAGACTAGCAGCGCACGCATTCGACATATTTACGTAAAATAAATGCTAACTGCCTGTTTTTTTTGCTTTTAACCAGGAATCATGACTGTTTTACGTCAATATCTATAAAGAATTCAGGGATTTAGGCATTTATTCACAAGAATTTTCAACGTAAAAAGCTCTTTGTGGTGATAAGGCGGCGCCACAGTGGCTTAAAAACTAGCAGCACATTCGACATATTTATGTAAAATAAATGCTAAATGGCAGTTTTATGCTTTTAATCAAGAATCGAGATGGTTTTACATCCATATCTATAAAGAACTCAGGGATTTATGCATTTATTCACAAGAATTTTCAACGTAAAAAGCTTTTCGTCTGTCTTTCCACTCGGTCAGATAGGCCCCCTATTAATCGACCCCGCGCTCCGTGTCCCGTCAATATATTATGAAGTCTATGCATTAACATAACACAATTCATACTTCAGAAAAAATGATAAGCGCTTGTTAAATAAGCCTTCGCTTTCCCACGAGACGAGTTGCTGTGACTTTGCTTCGTGTCAATGCTCTACCTGTCACTATGGTGATGGTTTGTGTGTGTATGTGTGTTGTTACACTCCCTCCGCCTGAGGCCAAATGGAGTGTCTGTGTTCATGTGTGTCCTTGACTCTAATAAAGTTCACCCTCTGTTTAATTCTAGAATAACATACTAATTTACTGTAATATTTACTTAAAATTGCACTTTATTGCTCTTTATTATTATTTCAAGAGTGTTCAGCTGACATGTGCTTTCTTGTTTACAGCCTCTTTCATTGTTGGCTGTGTAATAAAACAGTGCTTTGTCTGTGTGTTTCATTTGTTTTTGTGTTGTTGTGTTTGCGCGTAAAGAAGCTTATAAGGCACCAAGGGTAAGCTTGCATGATGGTGCTGTATTTTACACCACAAAGTAGGTCATCCATACAAGGAGCACTTGAAGGCACCATTAGTGAAAGGGTGATTGGCTCTATTTATAAAGTGCTCCATGCTATGTTGTGCCTTCTGCTCCCCCAACACACACACATACAAACACACACACACACACGCACTTTTGTTTCATCTGGGTGGTCGCGCTTGACTTTGCTTTACGCAAGCACAAAAGTTGTAAGGCAAACAAACCACCCCAATGTTGTCCGGCTTGTACTAACAAGAGTTTTTCTGGTGCAAGGAATGATTCAGCATTTACGCCTTCAGTTGTCAGGGACAAAAATATACTACAGTAGTTGTGTAATTTGAGTCAGTATTCATATGATTGTTTTAATGTTGTTGTTGTTGTTATAGTAGTTGAGTTTTTGTTGTTGTTGTTGTTGTTGTTGTAAAATCCGCTTACCGCAAATCTTTCTGCTTGTTACACATGGGAAAATTTCAGCAAATTTCAGCCAGAAGATAAACAAAACATTGATGATGTTTAGTTTCAATTCAATTTCAGTTCAGTTTGTTAACTGTCACAATTTGTATTCATGCAATTGAAAATAAAATCACAAATAATCCATGGGATTATTCTTTTTTAATATAGATTGACAATTTTATTGAATATATGCATGACATTATTATTTTACTTCTTAATGAATTTTTGTGATTGCGTTTTCTAATAAGTATCTATGCATGCATGTAATTTAGGGAGGTGTACGTGTGACAAATTGGTTGCTGCTTTATTGATATTTTTCATAGCATAAAACTTGTAAAAAAAAATTCCCCATTCTGTCTGTCTGTCTGTCTGTCTGTCTGTCTGTCTGTCTGTCTCTGTTTCTCTATCAGTAAGAAAAGTCTACAGCGTGTGAGCAGATCACAGGGGCATGTGAATTCTCACAGGGCATGATGACATGAGACCGGAGGAAGGAAAGGAGGGGCAGGGAACAGGATGAGGACAGGAAGGAAGGAAGGCGAGGAAGGGTGGGCTTGCAGGGCGGGACATGATGGTCGGGATGGGTCAGGGCCCCAAAGGGTTGCCGGGACACAAAACAGGGAGGGCTAGCCCCGCATATGACCGTCCGTCTCTGTTTTGTGCGACGCAGATGTTTTGTATAGTCGATGGCACTGGCGTCGTTAGGCCTATTTTAGGGGGGGCTGTAGCCCCCCCTAAAATTTTCTTCAATCCCCTTAAATAATTTGGTGTTGTTTTATTTATTTTTTTTTTTTATTTTTTTAATCACAAAAAAATGCTGACATATTCACTATGAAGTTCCTAGAATATTAGTTTAAATCAATAATCCATATAACCTGTAATTATTAACTCAAATATCAGTATAAATCTGTCAGTTTCCCCTTACTTCATAGAGTAAGGTCGAGAGCCTCTTCAGTGTGTCGCTATCCAAGCCATTCCACTTTTTCATAAAGATAACACCCACATCTCTGAAAATCCACTCCGCGTTTTCCTGGTGACATTGCTAGCAGTCGGTTTTACCTTTTTTTTCGCAGTCGGTCCCTGCACACGTTTTACCTTTGTTGTTTTGCTGTCAAATGTTACATCCCAGCTCTAAAGTGGGGCAAATAAGTATTTAGTCAACCAATAATTGTGCAAGTTCTCCCACTTGAAAATATTAGAGAGGCCTGTAATTGTCAACATGGGTAAAACTCAACCATGAGAAACAGAATGTGGGGAAAAAAAACAGAAAATCACATTGTTTGATTTTTGAATAATTTATTTGCAAATCATGGTGCAAAATAAGTATTTGGTCAATACCAAAAGTTCATTTCAGTACTTTGTTATGTACCCTTTGTTGGCAATAACGGAGGCCAAACATTTTCTGTAACTCTTCACAAGCTTTTCACACACTGTTGCTGGTATTTTGGCCCATTCCTCCATGCAAATCTCCTCTAGAGCATAAATGTTTTGGGACTGTCGTTGGGCAACACGGACTTTCAACTCCCTCCACAGATTTTCTATGGGGTTGAGATCTGGAGACTGGCTAGGCCACTCCAGGACCTTGAAATGCTTCTTACGAAGCCACTCCTTTTTTGCCCTTGCTGTGTGTTTGGGATCATTGTCATGCTGAAAGACCCAGCCACGTCTCATCTTCAATGCCCTTGCTGATGGAAGGAAATTTTCACTCAAAATCTCTCGATACATGGCCCCATTCATTCTTTCCTTTACACAGATCAGTCGTCCTGGTCCCTTTGCAGAAAAACAGCCCCAAAGCATAATGTTTCCACCCCCATGCTTCACAGTGGGTATGGTGTTCTTCGGATGCAATTCAGTATTCTTTCTCCTCCAAACACGAGAACCTGTGTTTCTACCAAAAAGTTCTATTTTGGTTTCATCTGACCATAACACATTCTTCCAGTCCTCTTCTGGGTCATCCAAATGCTCTCTAGTGAACCGCAGACGGGCCTGGACGTGTACTGGCTGCAGCAGGGGGACACGTCTGGCAGTGCAGGATTTGAGTCCCTTGCAGCGCATTGTGTTACTGATAGTAGCCTTTGTTACTGTTGTCCGAGCTCTCCGTAGGTCATTCACTACGGGGCCCTGTGTGGTTCTGGGATTTTTGCTCACCATTCTTGTTATCATTTTGACGCCACGGGGTTAGACCTTGCATGGAGCCCCAGATCGAGGGAGATTATCAGTGGTCTTGTATGTCTTCCATTTTATAATAATTGCTCCCACAGTTAATTTTTTTTTATACCAAGCGTTTTACCTATTGCAGATTCAGTCTTCCCAGCCTGGTGCAGGTCTACAATTTTGTCTCTGGTATCCTTCGACAGCTCTTTGGTCTGACTGACTGAGGTTGTTGACAGTTGTCTTTTATACCGATAATGAGGTAAAACAGGTGCCATTAACACAGGTAACGAGTGGAGCCTCGTTAGACCTCGTTAGAAGAAGTTAGACCTCTTTGACAGCCAGAAATCTTCCTTGTTTGTAGGTGACCAAATTCTTTAAAAATCAAACAATGTGATTTTCAGTTTTTTTCCCCACATTCTGTCTCTCATGGTTGAGGTTTACCCATGTTGACAATTATAGGCCTCTCTAATCTTTTCAAGCAGGAGAACTTGCATAATTGGTGGTTGACTAAATACTTATTTGCCCCACTGGAGATATAAATATATATGTGTATAAATGTATACATACATATATATGTATATATATATATATATATATATATATATATATATATATATATATTAGGGCTGTCAAACGATTAAAATTTTTAATCGAGTTAATTCCAGCTTAAAAATTAATTAATCGTAATTAATTGCAATTAATCGCAATTCAAACCATCTATAAAATATGCCATATTTTTCTGTAAATTATTGTTGGAATGGAAAGATAAGACAAGATAAATATATACATTCAACATACGGTACATAAGGACTGTATTTGTTTATTATAACAATAAATCAACAAGATGGCATTAACATTATTAACATTCTGATAAAGTGATCCATGGATAGAAAGACTTGTAGTTCTTAAAAGATGAATATTAGTACAAGTTATAGAAATGTTATATTAAAACGCCTCTTAATGTTTTCGTTTTAATAAAATTTGTAAAATTTTCAATCAAAAAATAAACTAGTAGCCCTATTCTGTCCTCAATGTGTGTGAGTACACAAATTGACAGATAGCGAACATAAGTTCCAAAAAGAAATCAGACGGTGTGGCAAAGTTGCATGGGCTTTACTGAAGTCATCTCTTTTTGACAGGAGCACGTTTCTTGTATTTTTGTAAAACTGAAAATAACAAGGCAATGTGTCAATAACTTGCATAAATCACAAAATAACATAAAATGTACACACACGTGTCCATTTGAGCAGTAGCACTAGCCAATTAGCTCACAAGCGTCTAACAATGTAACTGCATTTCACCATATATGTGAACAAATTCAAATACACATCATCAATAACTATCTAATGCTCATGAATATAAACAAAGGAGGAATATAACTCACAAGCGATGCATGTATTAGACACAAACAGTGTGATGGGGCTATGAGAACTGCCACTGAATACTGGATGCGGACGTTAGCTGGTCTGAATAGCACTATTAGTGTGAGTTCGCGTCGACATATAATCACGTCAGAAAAGCGCGCCGAAAACCAAATAATCAGCTGCACTGAATCGCCAGCAGAGGGCGACATTACGCCACATAACATATGCAAGTCACACCCAAGCGCCAGCAGAGGGCGGAAAAACTCCATAAAACACAATTAACAAGTTGGCCTTTCACTGTACTGACATTGAAATCTGTGTGAGCGGGCCTAGTGCGTTAATTGCGTCAAATATTTTAACGTGATTAATTTAAAAAATTAATTAACGCCCGTTAACGCGATAATTTTGACAGCCCTAATATATATATATATATATATATATATATATATATATATATATATATATATATATATATATATATATATATATATATATATATATATATATATATATATATATATATATATATATATATATATTGTGTTTATATACTTTTTATATACTGGTCCTTCTCAAAAAAATTTGCATATTGTGATAAAGTTCATTATTTTCTGTAATGTACTGATAAACATTAGACTTTCATATATTTTAAAAGATTCATTTCACACAACTGAAGTAGTTCAAGCCTTTTATTGTTTTAATATTGATGATTTTGCCAAAAAATTCAAGAAAAACCAAAAATCCCTATCTCAAAAAATTAGCATATCATGAAAAGGTACTCTAAAGAAGCTACAAACCTAATCATCTGAATCAACGAATTAACTCAAAACCCCTGCAAAAGATTCCTGAGGCTTTTAAAAACTCCCAGCCTGGTTCATTACTCTAAACCGCAATCATGGGCAAGACTTCCGACCTGACTACTGTCCAGAAGGCCATCATTGACACCCTCGAGCAAGAGGCTAAGACACAGAAAGAAATTTCTGAGCGAATAGGCTGTTCCTAGAGTGCTGTATGAAGGCACCTCAGTGGGAAGTCTGTGGGAAGGAAAAAGTGTGGCAGGAAACTCTGCACAACCAGAAGAGGTGACCGCACCTTGAGAGAGATTGTGGAGAAGGGCCGATTCCAGACCTTAGAGGACCTGCTGAAACAGTGGACTGAGTCTGGAGTAGAAACATCCAGAGCCACCGTGCACAGGTGTGTGCCGAAAATGGGCTACAGATGCCGCATTCCCCAGGTCAAGCCACTTTTGAACCTGAAACAGCGGCAGAAGCGCCTGACCTGGGCTACCGAGAAGCAGCACTGGACTGTTGCTCAGTGGTCCAAAGTACTTTTTTTTAGATGAAAGCTAATTTTGCATGTCATTTGGAAGTCAAGGTGCCAGAGTTTGGAGGAAGACTGGGGAGAAGGAAATGCCAAAATGCCTGAAGTCCAGTGTCAAGTACCCACAGTCAGTGATGGTCTGGGGTGCCATGTCAGCTGCTGGTGTTGGTCTACTGTGTTTTATCAAGGGCAGGGTCAATACAGCTAGCTATCAGGAGATTTTGGAGCACTTCATGCTTCCATCTGCTGAAAAGCTTTATGGAGATGAAGATTTCATTTTTCAGCATGACCTGGCACCTGCTCTCAGTGCCAAAACCACTGGTAAAAGGTTTACTGACAATGGCATTACTGTGCTCAATTGGCCTGCCAACTCTCCTGACCTGAACCCCATAGAGAATCTGTGGGATATTGTGGAGAGGAAGTTGAGAGACACCAGACCCAATACCGTGGATTAGTTTAAGGCCGCTAACGAAGGATCCTGGGCCTCCATAACACCTCAGCAGTGCCACAGGCTGATTGCCTCCATGACACGCCGCATTGAAGCAGTCATTTCTGCAAAAGGATTCCCAACCAAGTATTGAGTGCATAGCTGACATAGCTGATATAATTTTAATTAAATTAAAGGTTGACTTTTTTTGTATTAAAAAACAGTTTTTGTATTGGTCGGATTAAATATTGGTTTTTCTTGACTTTTTTGCCAAAATCATCAATATTAAAACACTAAAAGGCTTGAACTACTTCAGTTGTGTGTAATGAATCTAAAATATATGAAAGTCTTATGTTTATCATTACAGAAAATAATGAACTTTATCACAATAGGCTATTTTTTTAAGAAGGACTAGTATATTATCAGTCTTTGGTAGTGATTTGTGAAGTTTTGTGCTTGTATGCAACGTTCACTTACATCCTGTGTAAACCCTAACCCACGCTAGTGACGCCTTTGGTTGAAGGACTATCTAGTCAAGGGTTGGTCTCGCTCAGGGACAGCCTGGAGACATGCAGTGGGATCTCTGTTGCCTTGCTAAATTTACAGACACCAAACACGTCCTTGTCACGCTTGACTGAAAAGTAAAATTAAAATAAAATAAAGAAGCTACAAGACAAATCCTTCACGAGGACGGAATTGTGACGGAAAGTTCACCCAAAGATCTATTGCACCGCATCATTTCATGTACGCATGCGCGGTAGTGTGACACAACCGGAAGTGGCATCATGTCGCTGGAGGACCCATTTTTCGTCGTGAAAGGGTGAGAAAACTGAATAAAACAACATTCAAACATCAGCAAAGACACTCCGCAAGCATACACTCGGCATGGATCTACTTGACGAGTTGCAATACGATCGAAAATGTTTTTTTATTTTACCCTTGCGAAGATAGCTGAACGCCTAGAGGTAGCTCACTAGCCTTGAATGCGCTCATCCACTTCTTGCAGTGATTCTGGAGTGCGGGGCTTTTTGTTTTGTTTGTGTTGGGCAACGAAATTCGCATCTGCATCCCATTATGCTTTTTCTTTCGCATGCAGTGTTATTTGTGGATCTCGAGGACTTTCTTTTTTGTGTGACACTCAACGATTAGCTATGAAGTTAGGAAATTAAGTTAGCTTGTGTGTTTGTTTGGCTTCCAAACAAAGATGTGTCCGTATTCAACATGGCATGTAAAATAACAAAGGCAACAATGACATTGAATGTGTTTGTTTGCATGTGCCCGCACGTGCAGGGAGGTGCAGAAGGCCACGGCGCGTGCACGTAGCCTTTTTGACAGATGGGAGGAGTTACTGCAGGATGGAACTCAGGTGAGCAAGGGGGACTACTTACACATGGGGAAAAAATTGCAGACCACTTTTTTTTTCTGCGATTTGTTGTTCAATTGAATGTCTGCTACTCCTTAAACTCTATCGTGTGAATAACGGGGAAAAACCATGAAGTGCTTGAACGTGCTGTTTTACAGTACAGTTTCAAAGCCAAGTTGATGTTGTAAACACTTGGATGATTTACAGTACATGATCAAGAAAACATACATCTTATACAGCTATTTTTGTTGTTGTATTTGTCCAAACAAATCAGTGTGTAGCACATAAATCACTCCAAGATATACTCATATTGTAGTGACCACTACCTCTTAACAAAATTCACATCGGTAACTTGTGTGGGGCATGTTGTGTTCCGGGGGGAAAACTTTGTTGTCGCGCGCGTTTCCGGCACAGACACTCCAGAGAGTCACAAGCGGCCGTACACGGCAACACGTCTACTCAACGAGCTATCGAGACTCAACAACATCATCCGCTACAATATACTGTTAAATCTTCGGAAATGCTCACACACACAGCCTAATGAAATACTACAAAAATACTCCAAATAATCCCATTGTACACTTAAATACTCCTTAAATGATACGCAGATGCTTCTAAACATTCTGGAATACTCTCCAAAAGTGACCGAAATACTCATAGAATTAAAGAATGACTGATCTACACCAATTACGTTCTCCAACTTTTCAGAGCAAGAAGCGCCTCAAATAATACTTAGCTCTTAGTATCACTAATTGCCAGTATTAAAGTGTCAGTTAAGTGTTATTTTTATTAGTGATGCACGATAATACATTTTTCAACCGATAACCGATCATTTCCTCCTCATTCCTCCCGATAACCGATAATGTCAAGCCGATAATTCTATTAAAAGATTTATGTAAAATTTTAAACAAAAGAAAATATTACTGTGCAAAAATATAATTTATTGCTTTTTTTTTTTCCAACATAAAATATGAACAAGTCGTCAATTCCAACATCTAAATAATGACATTGTCTGACATTGTGTAATGGTAAACTTTTGGCAACAATTACTTACAGAGTAAATACCTAAGTTGCACAAAAATGCCTTTAAAAGTAAGCCATTCCTAACATAACATTAATATACTGCAAAACACACTTCCTTAAAACTAGTCAGTTTTAAGTGTAAATCTATTGGAAATAAGTGAAATTATCTGCCAGCTCTTCATGTGCATTTCTCTCAGATTTCTTGGAAGAAAAATAGCTAGCTGAAAATAATCACAACAGCCTTATTTTAAGCAATACATTATTATACTTAATCCTAAAAAAAAACTTGGAAGAAGAAAAGATTTTGAATATTTGTGGCTACAGAATATTATTGTTATTTCATTACAACAGGAATGTGCATATTTAAATTAGTAAGTGTTAATAAGTGCCAATAAGTTTAGATTATCTACTGTGACTGTAATTGAGCAGACAAATAAGTTAAATTAATTTGAAAAGTGATTGCTAATGTTATATGCTTTGTTGCACACTGTGAAAATGATTAACTCAAAAGAGCGAGATGTCATGTACCCATTCTGCAGCGCTTTGTTTACATTTGCGGCACTCACGAGTCGCGACATTCGCTTTACAGCAGCTAAACTGATAAACGGCAGTACTATTTGGATGCAGTTGGAGCTCGCATCTCCGTGCGTGTTGTTTTGTGCCTGAGTTTTGTTAAGCCGAAAATAAAGGCGGCATTACAAAGTCATCTGACCGCTCGTCATTTTACATACTGAATGTATTATTGACGGGCTGACTTCGTTTTCTCCATGTTTAAATTATCATCTAAACACTGTGCCGTCATGATAAGCTTGCTTACTGGACATCACTTTTCCAAATGTAGTGGTGAAAATGTGATTGGCATGTTTTTCATGAAGAATGGTGGTCGTATAAACTGCATTATTTTTTTATCCAGGGCTTTGGCTCTCGGGTCATTTCGGTAAAAAAAAAAATCGTGTCTCGTCTCGGCGGCGGCTACGTTCGTACCGGATAATCCGCCCGCACCGGCCGGTTTGCCGCGGCGTATTCGGGGCCTGGCTCTGCTCACACCCCGTGAGGGAACGCTCAAGAAACCTGGGTGTTCGCCGGAGGTCCTGAAGCCGGGGAACCGGGCTCTGCCCGCCCCGCCGATGGCGAGGCGGCGGCGGCCTGCCGGACCGGCCAGAGCGGCGGGCTCCGTCGGAAGACTGCTACTTGCCGACTATCGGTCTCCAGTCGTGCCGGTGTTTAGCCTTAGATGCGAGTTTACCACCCGCCTTGGGCTGCTTTCCCAAACAACCCGACTCTGAATCGTCACAAGCCCCTAGTTTAACTTAGTGTTTACAATAGCTTTAGCATTCCCGCTAGCAGCAGCAGCCTGGCATTCGTTCCAAAAATCTTTGTGATGCAGTTTTAAATGGATGCTGGGTTAGTGATTTTGAATGAGGACGCTTTCTTTCTGCCTCTTGGAACTTCTGCGGTACATGTTTCGCAAATGGCGAGAGCGTCGTTTTTTTAGTAACAGCCGCCATAATATTCAACTATTTCTTGGCATGTAACTCCGCCTCCTCAACCCCTCCTCCCTCAGGGGCTTCAGAGAGGGGAGGGGTTGAGGAGGCGGCGTGCTGAATTCTTCGGTTGTGCACATTTGGAGGCTAAATCAAGTATATAATTATCGGATTACATTATCGGTTGAATTTTTTATTATCTGGATTATCTGTGTGACGTCATAATTGCCATTATCGGCCGATAATTATCGGCCACCGATATTATCGTGTATCTTTAATTTTTATATATATTATTTATTATACAGGCATGAAAATCTCTCACCTTTCGGCGAAATTCACCGTTTTGAAGTCAAAAAGGGCGACCTACGTGAATTGCGTAGATCCGAGGAGAAATTCTTTTTGGGAGGGGGGGGGTTGGGAGGTTTTATTTAATTATTATTATTATTATTATCATAATGTGATTAACTTAGTACGTAAACTGAGCACTTAAGAACACAGTCAGCAAATCCTTCTAGATGCTTCGCTGACGAGAACCAATCATCGGCCCAAGCTGCGTTCCATTATTCCAAACGCGCGCACTCCTTACTGTACATGGAGTTCTCGGAGAGCCTTTAGTTGCATTGCAAAGCTGCGAAAACAAAAAGCAGGCCTTATCCACACCGGGGCAGACCAGAGCGCATCATACACACTTGCCTGTATTTGCCAGCAGATTGAATTTGGTGAGTAATGGTTTCAATCGTTTTCACATTTTGCGATATAAAAAAAGTTACTGCCATTCGTTGCAGCTTGCGTTGAACACTGCCAGAGCTAGCCAAATCTCCCATGAAAAAAAATAGCTCCCGTTAAATTGGCGTCAAGCTTGTGTATTTAGCGGTAATATAAACGAAGAAACACACTGTTGAGTCAAATTAAGCGGCATGCTCTCGGATGGAGGGGGCGCCTCACATCGCTCCCGTCGTCCGCCGGAGACGCGTTATTTTCGGCTTGGATTTGAGCTGACGGCCGGTGTCGGCACAACACCGACCCGACGAGTGGTGGGAATGAGTCCTGCTTCTTAAAGCTTTTCAGAAATACAGGGATCCCTCGTTTTTCACGGTTAATGGGGACCAAAACCCGCCGCAATAAGTGAAAACCGCGAAGTAGCCCCCCCCCCCCCCCCATTTTTTGTGCGTGTTCAATGCATTTATTCAGATTTTACATTGGAAAAAAGATACATATATATATATATAAGACATGTTTTTTCACTTTTTTCACCAAAGTATCATTTATAAATGGTTTTCAAGCACTTCAAAATGTAAGAATTATGATAAGTTTTAAACATGTTACTGCCCCACCGAATTATTTTTAAACAAGAATAAAGTAGTAAGAAAATGCTTGGCTTTATTAAATGCTTCATAGTGAGTCTACTCAAACCCTCTCAGGCTTTGGTAAACGGTGATTGACACATGGGCAAAGTTTTTCTTTTTATATATATTTTTTTGTTTGAAACAACTTATTTGATTGAATAATAAAGACACAAATGTCCTAGCCAAAATGTGGCCCAAACGCTGACCCAAAGTACTGTATATACTGTATTTTGATTGAAGCAACTTTGTTTTTGATAGAAGTAACTTTGTTTTTTGATTGAATAATAAAAACACAAATCTACCTCCATCGTTATTGAGAGAGAAAGAAATTAAGAAAGCTTTAAAACTAAAAGCCACCGGGGAGTCTGTTTTTTTGTTTTTTTTAAATATTGATATTTCATTACATAGACATGCGTCGTAGGGAAGGGAGATTGAGGGATAAAAAAAGGAGTTAGATGAGGCTGCTAAAGGCAGTGGATACCTCATCAGCTGGGTGAATAGCAGACCTGGTAAGAACAAGTTTGCAAGGATAGTCGGGTATTAAATACAATTATAAACACAATTACAATGTTATTTTTCTGTAAGATTTTTATGTCATTGCTTTATTAATCATTAGGTGCTAGAGTTGTTAAGTATGGATAATAATGAAATAATAGTTTTAAGAAAACTGTGCTGTTGGTGGCTCAGTGACCATCTGATGTGGTTTGTTCTCAGATGAACAAGTTGAGGAAGGAAGTTTTGATGCAGAGGTTGAAGGAAGAAAAGAGGCAGACTGACTGAGTCACAGCCAGAAAGTGTTGATGACAGTTTTGATTTCTATTCACTGTTGCCCCCTCCCAATTAAAGTATGTCACAGTCGCAGCCAATTATTATCTAAAGCTGGTTAAAATTGAAGTTATGTTGTTTTAAGGTGTATTAAATACTTGTTCATGTGCCCCTTTTGATGTACGAGCACCCGCCCCTCCACCGGTCTCTGCATGGCCCTGCAGAAACACAGTGTGGGTCGACAGAGCTCAATATTTTGTTGGGGTGTACAGTGTACTGGAACATATTTCCTCCACACCCTTCTCACCTTTTTAACCCCTGACCCATTTTCATGCCTGATTATAACCTTGGATGCCACTTTATCAGATTTGCACTACAATTTGTGTTGAAAGTGCTCATGATTAAAAATTTTCAAGCCATTTTATTTGTTCCTTTTCTTTGCATTTCTGCAAAATCCTAATTCTCATTAATATCCACTTACTGACTCCAATGGCGTACTGCACGTAACACATCACTTTTGCTCATTAATATTCATGACTGTAGCAACTGTTGCTAGGCAGGTCAGGCTCGCGTTTGTCCCTAATGCTAAATGCATGTAAATAGTGTACGAACGAGATGTTTACTAAACTAAACCTACAAATTCTGTCCGAAAATGATGTCCCTGGTGCCAAATCCACTTTTAAAGATGCAGAAGAACATACAAACAGCTACATACTACAGCTAAAGATACAGCTTGAGTGACGAGGGCTGAAAAAGACGGGAAAAAGGGCCGGCCTGATCCAGAGGTAGCTTTTTTATCGACACCTTTTTCTTGTGTGCATTGCCTTACGCCACTGACAATGACATACTGTTTCAACAAGCTATCCTTTACCACCATATGCCCAGTCTTTCTTATATATTATATCCTCTGGTTGTCTTACGTCTTTGACCTTTCTTGGGCGTAACTTACATTGGTATTTTTGTGTAGCGATCGCAAATGCTACTCAGTGACAGCCAACGAACACTTTTAATTTTTTCATTAATCACAAATCTTAATTCTATAATTTATTTACAATCCCCCTTACAAAAGTTTTTACAACAGAAAAGATTCAATTTCAATTCAATTCAATTTTATTTGTATAGCCCTCAATCACAACAGAAGTCTCAAAGGGCTTAACAGAGGCAATATGAAATTAGAAATGAAGCAACAAAGATGAATAGATGCAATTCAAGTCCTGGGTATCCCCTATCCTTAAGACCCTCCATGCCGGCAAGGAAAAACTCCAAAAACTCCAGAGTCAATTGGGAGAAAAATGAGAAACCTTGGGGAGTACCACAGTCAGGAGAGATCCACTCCCAGGACGGATAGACAGGAACCCCAGAACGGCTAATGGGAATTAGCAAGCGAAATTATAGTCCGTAAAAATACAGTGGAGTAAAGGAGCAAGAAGAAGTCCCTCTAGTCAGATGAGACGGGGGTAGCAGCGAGGACGTCTATCCAGCCAGGGGTCCGGACAGTCAGGAGGCTGCAGCTGAAAAATAGCCCCTCCCCAGAGGGGAGGGGGGAAAGGGGACACCGGGTGACTAGTGATGAAGAGACTAGACAACTAGATATTAACATTGGAAAATAGAAATAAAGTAAGACAAGTGGTAGGTAGAGTAAGAAAAGGAGATAGAACTCAGCGGCTGTACTGCCCCCAGCATTATAGCTTCTAATGCAGCTTAGACTAAACTGTGAGTCTACTCCGACTTCAACTAGCCTAACCATAAGCTTTGTCGAATAGGAACGTTTTTAATCTAATCTTAAATGTGCAGACTGTCTCGGCTTCTTTAATACTAGCTGGAAGCTGATTCCATAAAACAGGGGCTTGGTGGCTAAAGGCTCTAGCTCCGACAGTACTTTTATAAACCCTGGGAACTACCAGTAGACCTGCATTCTGAGATCGGAGTGTTCTGTTGGGGCGGTATGGAACCAGAGCATCGATGAGATAAGGTGGCCCCAACCCATTAATGGTCTTAAATGTAAGAAGGAGTATTTTAAATTTAATTCTAAACTCGACTGGAAGCCAGTGAAGTGCCTGGAGCACAGGGGTGATGTGCTCTCTTCTATTGGTTCCTGTTAAAAGTCTTGCTGCTGCTTTTTGGACTAGCTGAAGACCTTTTAGAGAGCTTTTAGGACAAGCTGCAAGTAGGGAGTTACAGTAATCCAATCTCGATGTAACGAACGCGTGAATTAATTTTTCTGCATCGCTTTTAGATAAAATATTTCTAATTTTGGCGATGTTGCGCAGGTGAAAGAAAGCCGTTCTACAGGTTTGTTTAATGTGTGCTTTAAACGATAAGTCAGGGTCAAATAAAACTCCTAGGTTTTTAACTGTGGTGCTGGAGGCTACACTTACATTGTCCAGAGTGACTATCTGGGCAGCTAAAGAGTCTCTAACACTTTTCGGGCCTATTATAAGGACTTCTGTCTTTTCAGGGTTAAGTAGAAGATAGTTAGTGCTCATCCAGGTATTTATATCTCGGACGCAGGCGCTTAGTTTTTCTACTTGCCTGACCTGCTCAGGTTTAATTGATAAATACAGTTGTGTGTCGTCAGCGTAACAATGAAAGTTAATGCTATGTTTTCTGATGATATTACCTAGAGGAAGCATATACAGCGTAAACAAGATGGGCCCGAGGACAGATCCTTGCGGCACACCATAACTAACTCTAGAGTACGATGATGATTGTTGGTTTACATTGACAAACTGGTACCTATTAGATAAATATGATTTAAACCAGCAGAGGGCTGCTCCTCTAATGCCTATGTCACATTCTAATCTCTGCAATAAGATATTATGGTCGATTGTGTCAAAGGCTGCGCTCAGGTCCAACAGAACCAGGATCGAGACTAATCCAACGTCAGCGGCAAGTAACAAGTCATTAGTTACTTTAACTAATGCGGTTTCAGTGCTATGATGAGCTCGAAAGCCAGACTGGAACTGTTCGAATAAACTATTGTCCTGTAGGTGCTGACAGAGCTGTTTAATTACCACTCTTTCAAGGACTTTGGAGAGAAATGGTAAGTTAGAAATAGGTCTATAATTGGCCAAAATTTCAGGATCAAGAGTAGGTTTTTTCAAGAGCGGTTTAATAACTGCATATTTAAAGGACTGCGGCACGTAGCCAGTAACTAATGAGGTATTTATTATATTTAAGATAGTGTCAATAGTTAGAGGCAGGGTCTCTTTAAAAAGTTTGGTTAGGATTGGGTCGAGGAGGCACGTTGATGGTTTGGAGGACATTATAATTGAAATTACATCGATTTGGTCTACAGTGGTAAAGTTATTTAATATTTTAGAGGGGTTTATAGGAGATTCCGAATTCTTTGTCTGCACTTTATCAGACCTAATAACTGGAAGTGATTCATTTATTTTATTTCTAATAATTGCGATTTTATTGTTAAAAATTTTTAGGAAGTCATCACAGCTCAGGGTGGTTGGGATATAAGGTTCTATTGAGCTGTGACTGTTTGTCAGCCTTGCTACAGTGCTGAACAGAAACCTAGGATTATTTTTGTTTTCCTCTATTAAGGATGAGTAATATCTGGTTTTAGCCGTACGCAAGGCCTGCTTATATGTCACTAAGCTGTGTTTCCAGGCAGAGAGGGTGTGCTCTGTGTTGGAACGGCGCCAAAGTCTTTCTAATTTACGTGTCGATTGTTTAAGAGAGCGCGTTTCAGCATTATACCAGGGAGAGGCTCGTCTCGGCTTGACAAACTTTAATTTGGAGGGAGCGACGACATCGAGGGTAGTACGAAGCGTAAACATAACACGATCAATCATCCCCTGTTCACTATACGAGGCACGGACACAGTCTCTATCTTCTGGCCTGAATTTTGGATTTGTGACAGCTCGGAAAGAAGCGAGTGGTCACTACTAACAGAGTTGTGTTTTACACTACAACACTGCGCCCGGGCCCCCACTCTGAAGTGTCACTTTGGGAGACTTAGTTTGGCGGCCAAATTTCGAGTTAAGAGAGCAGCACCGTCCCAAGTCGGATGAATGCCGTCTCGGCGCATGAGCCCGGACTTGCCCCAAAACGCGTGCCAGTTATCAACAAAGACTATATCGTTTTCTGGGCACCATCTAGACAACCAGCGGTTAAATGATGAGAATCTAGAGTACATCTCATCATTGACCAAATTAGGCAGAGGACCAGAGAAAACTACGGTGTCCGCCATCGACTTAGCAAGTTTACACACCGAGGCTACGTTTAATTTAAGCACCTCAGACTGTCTCCGCCGGGCGTCGTTACCGCCTGCGTGAATCACGATACGGCGGAACCTCTTCCTACTCTGCTTTAAGAGCCTGAGGTTTCCTTCGATGTCACCGACTCTGGCCCCTGGGTAACACCTGACAGACACCGCCGGGTGCTTCACTATGGAGCTTCCAATTACGAGAGTGTCTGGTTCAGCCGGTGTGTCGCTGAGGGGGGCAAACCTATTGCTGACGTGAAGCGGCTGGTGCACTAAGGTTGTGCGTTTACCACTGCGCTTCCCCCGTACAGTCACAAATCCGTCCTTAATTTCCCCCGGCTGCACGGGGCTCGCTGGGGGGCTAACTGCGCTAGCAATCCTACTACTGCAAGCACGACCTGCGGGCCCTGCCACTACCTGGCTATAGCTAGGACTAGCTTTCGTCTCTAGAGTGCAGAGCCGTGCTTCTAGCTCAGAAACCCTGGTCTCCAACCCTGAGACTAAGCTACACTTCCTACAGCTACTACTGTCCTCGACGAAGGAGCCAGGGTGCTCGCTATACATACAGCACACTGAGCAGAAAAGACGGGAGGAAGAAGGCAGAGGGCTAGCCATAGCTCGGATAAGCTAGGCTAGGAAGATAGAGCTAAAGAGGAGAGTAGAGTAGTTTTAACCCACGACCTGTTAAATCGTGGGATAAAACAAATTAAGGAGCACTAGGAGAGCCGAACCAGCCTAGGATCGATTCTCCGATGTGTCCGTGGGATAAAACAAATTGAGGAGCACTAGGAGATTAGCGACTAGTAGCAGCGCTAACAAACAAACGATACACTCACCGGATGTGACGTCACGTCAATTAGCAGACAAAAGATAACAACAGTGACAGTCAGATACTATTCAAATTTTTTTCAGGTCATTCATTGTCAGACAAGCAGCACGGCAAAATGCCAGGCTAAAACATACTGGTAAGCAAAAATATCAAAATGGCTGACCTCTTCGTCCTCTGTAGTACCATGACCCCCAACAAAACGTTTACTACATATGAAGGTGAATGGCTTCACCTTGCTGGCGTTAAACTGGTCTTTTGGACGTCCACACAAGTTGATCCATTGTTCACATTTTTTCCTCTTTTTTGGCTTCGGGAAACGTATGAAGAAAACAGCCTTAATATGTCGTAATGTCTAGAGTCGTTTATACAAGTTCCATAGCAGCAATGTTTACTCGGCATGTTCTTTTTTGAATTACCGGCAGAAAACAAGCAGTACTAACATGGGTTGTATGCGAGGGCGTTTCTATGTTGACCCACTTCCGGTTTACGATGGTAACGTCCAGTGTTGTTAATAACGGCATTAGAATATAACGGCGATACTAATGGCGTTATTTTTTTCAGTAGTGAGTAATCTAATTAATTACTTTTCTCATCTTTGCAACGCTGTTACCGTTACTAAGGATGTAAAGGTGTGCATCAGAGGCACGTCTCTGACAAAAGTCAGACACGGAGAGAGGGGAGTGGGAAGGAGGAAAGAGTGTTGTGAGTGACGCTGTTGCAAACGTGATGCTAGGCTAGGTGGCTCCAATATTTCCTGACTGTAGCAGACAGCCTACAATCTACGCCCACTTGATGCTATGCTAGATACCACATGCATGTAGAATTAGATGTGAAATGACACTCGGCGGCGTTAGTAAACAGCCGCCATTTTAAAGCAGTAGACTTTTCAGAAAGGCTCTGTTGTAGTGAACCTTCCTAGCGAACCTAAGTAACTTTTTTATGTGAAATACTCCTAAATCAGCAAAAATGTTTTTTGTTTTTTTTTTAAATGGAAAAAAACATGAAAGGTAACACCAGTTACTTTGCCAAGTAACTTATTATTCTTACATTCAGGTAACTGAGTTACTTACTCAGTTACGTTTTGGGAGAAGTAATTTGTACCTGTAATTAATTGGTTTTTTAACTCATTTGCTCCCAAAAACGTATAAATACGTTCTATTTTTAATTGCTTCAGTGTCCCAAAAACGTATTTATACATCTTTTTTTTTTTTTTTAACAAGAGGCATCTGTATATGTTCCGATCTATCTAAAATATAATGCACAAAGCTCAAAACCCATTTTAAAGCAGTAAAGCTGGCCACTGGAGGTCATTAGCGCATTTGGTAAGAACTCATCTCTGGCCAAGAAAGGAAGTGAAGAAAAATAGTCATGAAACGGAAGTTGGAGGGATCTTGTGAAGACGGGTGAGGATTTGAGAAAAATGTGGAGAACGATCGGGAAAAACAAGGCAAACCACATTGGAGGAGTGTTTTGAAAAGAAAACGGAACCATTGTCAAAGAAGGATTAAAAAAAATCTATCTTGATGAGACAGATGGTGACGTCCACAACAGCGTCAGGTTCCACACGCGTTCTGCGGAACTCATGTTGCGTTTCTCCTTAGCCCGAGGTTGAAACCGACGATGAAGATGATGAAAAAAGTGAGACCGAGCTTGAGCCGGACTCATCAGATTAGCCACGGTAGCAGCCGAGAGCCTTCCCCGTTGTTATGTGCGCAAATAGTTCAATAGTTTAGTTATGTGTAAATAAATTGTTACTTTGCGATCAAAAGCTCTATTTGTCTTGTTGTTAATCTTATTTTGTAAAAGGAAAACATTATTCAAATGTTTGGGATGTAACTAAAGCAAAAAATAGCTGTGTATAGGTCAGTTACAGTATGTTTGAAATGTATGCTTTCACAAAAAGCTCAATTTCTCCGTTTTTTCATCAGATATTGGAAAATTGCTCAAACTAAGCTATTTTCCAATGATGATTTCTAAAGAATGCAAAAAGATATGAACTAACCTTTTTTCTGCTGAAAGAAGAGAGTCTAATCTTTCTTTTGGGTTCCATGTTTATATAGCAATAGAACAGAATTTTCTGTGGGCCTTGCAAAATCAGTCAAAATCCAGTAAAACGGCCGGGAGCAAAGGGCCTTTCTCGGCTAGAGTGAATGCTTTCACAAAAAGCTCAATTTCTCCGTTTTTTCATCAGATTTTGGAAAATTGGCTGGGAGCGAAGGGCCTTGCTCCGGTGAAAATGGCTGGGAGTGAATGAGTTAAAGTAAGATTAACAACACTGGTGACGTCACAGTCTAAAAACAGCATTCGTGTGGTACGCTATTCAAACATCCAATCTTTAAGTTATGAACGTGTCCGTAGAAAGCTCATTGGCATCGGCAATGCATGTGGTGAATTTGACACATTTCAGAGAAGTGGACTATAATCATTCTTCATTGATACCAAGCATCGCGATTTCACAACAATACAAAATACAATATTCACTCATTTGAAACTGACACTTTAGCGGGGATTCGTGCGCAAGTGTGCGCAGAGCAGCGTATTTTATGTGATGGAAACTACTGCGCATTTTCGTCTCGTTCTCGTCAGACGAAAACTGACATTTGTCTCCTTATGATTTTGTCTTCCAAAACACATTTTTAACTCGTTATCATCTCGTCATCGTCATGAAAAAAGTGTTCGTTGAGGAAATATTTTCGTCATCGTGGAAGAAAACAACACTACCTGAAATTTTAAAGAATTACTTTAATGCCTCTTTAAAATACAATTAGTGTAGTAAGCAAAAGTGGTCAGCAAAAATGAGACCAGTTTAATTCCTAATGAGTATCAATTCTGTGTTGCTTTTATCCTCACTAGAATCATGAGTGTCTTCAACTAACCTACAATGTATGTTTTTGAGCTATGGGAGAAAACCTTGGTACAGCAATAGTAACACCGGAGATAATAAGCCATTAAAAATATCCAATCACACTGTTTTATGTCAACCCATGTTTGCATGGCTTTAACAATTACGAATCTATTACTATCTGTTCAGGTGAGTCGTGATGAGTTGGATTGGAGCACCAATGAGCTGCGCAACTGTCTGCGGGCCATCGACTGGGACTTGGAGGACCTTAGCGAAACCATCAGTATCCTCCATGACCGGTGTCACGTTGTCATGTTTGGAAAACAAACACAAACTTTGTACTCTTCCAGGAACCCAGCAGCTTCTAAAGGCCATGCCGACAGTAGTATAAAAGAAAAAAAAAATCCTTATGAAAAATTTTAGCTTGTTTATAAGTTGCAATTTGTGTTGAGAAAGTTATATTAGGAAGAAAAACATTTGATCAGACTACCATTAAATTTGTAAAAATATAAAAAATTCCAAATCTTTTGACAATGAATTTGCCACATTGTGTGATCCGATCATATGATTCCTATAAACTTGTCTTGAGTCATATGATTAAAAAAAAAAAAGTCAGTTTAGGAGAATATATATTTATAATATTGTATATCATACTATCACAAGAAGAAAAGGACAGTAAGTCTGAAGGAGCAGTTGTAATTTACTAAGAAAGGAATTATTACCAAATTCAATGACTTCTCGTTTCTTTGTAGCTGCTTGACTGGCTTAACGCATGGAGTTGGTCGCCATGACGACACTAGCTACATTTACATGGACAAATTCCTTAGATCAGTTTTTGGATAGAAATTATGATCGGATGCAGCGTTTTCATGGAAACAAAAAACATTGAGCCGATTAAGATTTGCGTGCTCACGCATCGCACTTTTAATCGGAACAAATTATTTTGACATAAGCAGATTGACCAAATATACCAGAAATGGTAAAAGTTAAAGAAGCCTTATTGACTTCCATGTGAACAAAACATCGCTCCGTCCATTTCTACATCAACAGACAAGGTCTACGTTATCATGTGTATTTTCCAGTTTTTCTGCCATCAAGTCTTTCAACGATTTTAAGATCTTTTAATATCTCCAGCAACGTGTTTGTTTCAGATATAGGCCAGTTCCATCTTGCGTTTGCCATGTCTTTCATTCGTTCTGTTTCCGATTAATACCAGAAACGCGTATACTGACGTCACAGACATGTGCGCCGATCGGGTTATAAATAGAGATAAATTGGCCAATATTTGGAATTTTGACGTATATCAGCATCGGCCTTTTTTTTTTTAAATCCAACCGACCGATTTGAAAAAGTCTATTTAAAACTAGGGATAGGTACTAGGGATCGCGCCGTTTTTCAGAGGCTCAAAATCGGGTGAAAAGGATCAGGTTTTTAATTAAAAAATATATACATTGTATATTTGTTATATTTTATATGTTTCTCTCCCTCATACTCGTACAGCCCCATTCTCCCTCCTGCTGCTTTTCTTTGTCAGCAGTGCACTGCGAGTTTTGCTTGTTAAAGTTAACGATGATTGATAGGTGTTGAAGCTTTGATCTTGCCAGAGAAGCTTGCCAGCGCTACCTTCAAAGATGTCGAATGTGCCAATTATGGTTTAGCTTGTCCACTCAAATCCGCTCAAGCTTCTCACTTACACAAAATGAGTTGCCACAGCAACTGTTTAACAAGTTAAACGATGATTGACGCATGCAGCACTTTGAAGTTCGCGTCACTGCCAAGATGAAACCCAAATGTCTGTCAATCATCGTTTACTGTAATAAGCAACTGCAGGACACTGCCTGGCCAACACAGAGCGGGGGGAGGGAGGGAGAGTGAGACTACGTTATCAGCTCAGGACAACTCATCTGTATTTGTTTATTTTTTTAATTGGGAAAAAAAAAATCCACTATGGACTGAGGGTGCGAAGTTTGAAGCGCGAAGTAGTGAGGTATCACTGTACTCTGATGCATTGATCTGTTAACTAGTCTTTAACACTCAAAACAAGACGGAGACAGATATTCAAGAAAAATAATCTTATCAAGACGTTATAAATTTGCAGTGCATAAACCACCCTTCTAGTTCGAAATAAAATCTTGATCGGAATGGGCTTGATCGGATCACAATATTCCAAATGGGAAACATACATGAAGCATTTTTATTCCCATCAGGCTTTTAATCTGAATAAATGTGTCTATATAAATGTAGCCAGTGACTACTTTGTTGCATGTTTTCCCCTTGACCGTACGGTGCAGGTATTGTCGAGTCAAACCCAGGAAAGTTCCGCCTGGGAGATGAGGAGCTTCAGGAAAGGAGGGACTTTGTGGAGAGAACTCGAAAATCTGTGCAGGTAAAGTCATCTCTCTAACAAAGATGATGCGATATGATCTCATGTGACACAATTCAAAGTGGAGCAAATCTACTTGATTTGATTCAGTGGGATTGATATTGCACAGCTCATTTCGAGAGAGTGTGATGCAAAGTTTTGTTGAAAGGCTGCAGCTTTTTTACAATTAGGAATGAACTTGTCGGACTGTAAAGTAGTACTTTAGTAGCTGTACTGAAGCATTTCCCTCTAAGAGATTGATCATAGGACAGAGAAGTATTTATACTGTATATACTAGTATATATATTTTTAGTATTATTTGGATTTGTGGCTTTCGTTATGCGTATTAACTTGTCATTAACTCATTGGCTGCCATTGATGGCGATTGACATCCAGTCCATTTGAATTAGGAGGGCTGACAGAGAATGAATGTTCATTTGCTGCCATCCCTCCCAGTTCAAATAGATTAGACATCTACTAGTGACAAACTAATTTAAATTTGCAGCAGAAGGATGTAAAAAAAAAAAAAAGCCACATGATTGGACGTCTGTTATTATCAATGGCACTGATAGGGTTAATATTGTTCATGTTTTCTGCGCAGGAGATGAAGGATCAATTGTCAAGTCCATCAGCTGTGGCTCAGGCAGAGAAAAAAAACAAACAGGTTGGACACTGAAGCTCATCCCAAATGAAATAGACAATGTTATCATTTACTCATTTTGTTTGTTTCAGGCGCTACTGGCTTCGTCTGTTTCGGACCGCTCGACGCAACTAGATGCCCACCTAGTTTCCGCCAATTCCAGATACATTCAAGAGCAGCAGGAGCAACAGCAGGTAGCATATGCATGCGCAGAAAAAAATTAAATATTTCGTTGAATTTTGTTTATGAAAATATCTATGCTTAGTTAATGTGTTATTGAATGTAAAATCTGTTTTTTGTTGTTGTTTGTCGAAAGTAGATGCATAGTGGTACCTCGACATACGATCGCATTTACATACGATCCTTTCGACATCTGACGTAAAACTTGACTCGCAATTTGTCTCGACATTTGATGACGTGCTTGAAATGCAACGATTTATGACTGCGTCATAATATCATTTTTTCCCCGCAAAACGGATGCACGGTGAATTTTCTTTTGAGAGAAATCAACATGGGTCCCAAGAAGGTTAGTGCAACTAGTGAAAAAAGGGAAAAAGATGACGCTTACCATTGAAATGAAGAAGGAAATGATTGAAAAATATGAATGTTGTGTGCCTATGAGTGAACTGGCTAGACAACGCAGCTCACCGGTCGCCCCCACCCCCGCCTACAACAACATAAGATGAAAAGCAAAAGTAAAAATTTCCCACTCTTAACTCACCACTCTCACGCCAGTCACACGGTGCGTTCATGAACAGCATCCAAAAAACAACTGCCATATTAGAACCCGAATCGTTACATTAATTTATTATTATTACCTGTATAATTATTAATTCGATTTATATTTATAATCAATTTGTTTTGCTATTAGTAATTGGACCTACAGTACTATTTAGGATTTAGCTTAGGTTTTTGGGCTGTGGAACAAATTAATCAAATTATAATGTATTCTTATGGGAAAATCCCGCCTGGGAAATAACCATTTCGACTTACAAACCAGATCCTGGAACAAATTAAATCCGTTTGTAGAGGTACCACTGTACAGGCAGTCCCAGGGTTATGAACGAGTTCTGTTCCTACACTGGCAACCTAACCCGAATTTCCACATAACTCGAAATTAACCCTCTAAGTATACCTAAATACCCCCTAAATCTCAAAATAACTATCCTGAAACATGTATTATACATCATATTAATAAAATTAGGTAAAAAATAAGATGCTGTACTTGCCATCAATGCTGAGAGGTGTTACTAGCCCCTTTCAGACAAAAGCTGAATTCCCGGGAGTAAATCCCGGGATTTAAACAGCGAAGGAAAAAAAACTTAGATTTTTTTCTTTTTACAGGTTCTTTTATTCTCTTAATGAACAGATGACGACACAATTTAGGAACAATAAGAAAGCAATAATTACCTAAGATATATACATTTATTAAGGAAAGAGTAATTACGTAATTATCTGGTCGACCAGGACACACCTCCCAAAGCACAACGAGATGCTTTCCAGAATAAGTGCCTTGACCTTCAAGTTCATACAGCTTATATTTGTCATTTACACAACCAGTGAAAAAAAACAGGCAAACTAAGAACAGGGCTGGGAGCAGTAGCTCCCTGCTCATATCTGTCGACAACCTTGAAATGAAAATAGTACTCTCCCCGGAATTCACAAAATAGACAAAACACAGTGCTATGGGATAAGTAATTATGTGTGACAAGGTGAAATTATATGTTTACGTGAATAAAAGGAAATATATATCTACAACGGGTAGCCCTTATGCCTGAAAGCAATTTCCCGGGTCGACGACACGGACATTAACCGGGTTACGTCCTAGTATAATGTCCGGGATTTAACCGCGACGCGGCATGTATGAAAGCAGCTGGTTAACTGCCGGGTCACAGCGCAGCGTGAATATCATGGCGGGCCGATCGTTATTTCCTCTTTCTTCGCACTAAGACGAAAATCTGCGCACTACATTATAAGGCGCAGTAACATTAGTGGTAGTGGTGGTTTTGGTTGCGTTATGCATCCACTAGATGGAGCGGTGATAAGGGGAATGCCATGCCATGATTAACCAATATTGATCCATATATAAGGCGCATCCGATTATAAGTAAATTGAAGGCTTTTAGTTACATCTTATAGTGCGGGAAATACAACATGTATGGTTTGTGTAAAAGAAGAATATTATATTTTATTCAGAAAAAAATAATCTCTCATACCAAATGTACCATGAAAAAAAAGGTAATTATTTTTACTGTACCTTTGTTCTGGCTGTGAATTGTTGGCTCATGTTCTTGGTTTAAAAAATTCAAATAAAAAGATGTATACAAAAAATACATATATATATATAAATAAATAAATATATATATATATATATATATATATATATATATATATATATATATATATATATATATATATATATATACATACATACATACAGTGCCTTGCAAAAGTATTCGGCCCCCTTGAATCTTGCAACCTTTCGCCACATTTCAGGCTTCAAACATAAAGATATGAAATTTAATTTTTTGGTCAAGAATCAACAACAAGTGGGACACAATCGTGAAGTGGAACATTTATTGGATAATTTAAACTTTTTTAACACATAAAAAACTGAAAAGTGGGGCGTGCAATATTATTCGGCCCCTTTACTTTCAGTGCAGCAAACTCACTCCAGAAGTTCAGTGAGGATCTCTGAATGATCCAATGTTGTCCTAAATGACCGATGATGATAAATAGAATCCACCTGTGTGTAATCAAGTCTCCGTATAAATGCACCTGCTCTGTGATAGTCTCAGGGTTCTGTTTAAAGTGCAGAGAGCATTATGAAAACCAAGGAACACACCAGGCAGGTCCGAGATACTGTTGTGGAGAAGTTTAAAGCCGGATTTGGATACAAAAAGATTTCCCAAGCTTTAAACATCTCAAGGAGCACTGTGCAAGCCATCATATTGAAATGGAAGGAGCATCAGACCACTGCAAATCTACCAAGACCCGGCCGTCCTTCCAAACTTTCTTCTCAAACAAGGAGAAAACTGATCAGAGATGCAGCCAAGAGGCCCATGATCACTCTGGATGAACTGCAGAGATCTACAGTTGAGGTGGGAGAGTCTGTCCATAGGACAACAATCAGTCGTACACTGCACAAATCTGGCCTTTATGGAAGAGTGGCAAGAAGAAAGCCATTTCTCAAAGATATCCATAAAAAGTCTTGTTTAAAGTTTGCCACAAGCCACCTGGGAGACACACCAAACATGTGGAAGAAGGTGCTCTGGTCAGATGAAACCAAAATTGAACTTTTTGGCCACAATGCAAAACGATATGTTTGGCGTAAAAGCAACACAGCTCATCACCCTGAACACACCATCCCCACTGTCAAACATGGTGGTGGCAGCATCATGGTTTGGGCCTGCTTTTCTTCAGCAGGGACAGGGAAGATGGTTAAAATTGACGGGAAGATGGATGCAGCCAAATACAGGAACATTCTGGAAGAAAACCTGTTGGTATCTGCACAAGACCTGAGACTGGGACGGAGATTTATCTTCCAACAGGACAATGATCCAAAACATAAAGCCAAATCTACAATGGAATGGTTCAAAAATAAACATATCCAGGTGTTAGAATGGCCAAGTCAAAGTCCAGACCTGAATCCAATCGAGAATCCGTGGAAAGAGCTGAAGACTGCTGTTCACAAACACTCTCCATCCAACCTCACTGAGCTCGAGCTGTTTTGCAAGGAAGAATGGGCAAGAATGTCAGTCTCTCGATGTGCAAAACTGATAGAAACATACCCCAAGCGACTTGCAGCTGTAATTGGAGCAAAAGGTAGCGCTACAAAGTATTAACGCAAGGGGGCCGAATAATATTGCACGCCCCACTTTTCAGTTTTTTATTTGTTAAAAAAGTTTAAATTATCCAATAAATTTTGTTCCACTTCACGATTGTGTCCCACTTCTTGTTGATTCTTGACAAAAAATTAAAATTTTATATCTTTATGTTTGAAGCCTGAAATGTGGCGAAAGGTTGCAAGGTTCAAGGGGGCCGAATACTTTTGCAAGGCACTGTGTATATATATATATATATATATATATATATATATGTGTGTGTGTGTGTGTGTGTATGTGTATACACTCACCGGCCACTTTATTAGGTACACCTGTCCAACTGCTCGTTAACACTTAATTTCTAATCAGCCAATCACATGGCGGCAACTCAGTGCATTTAGGCATGTAGACATGGTTTAAGACAATCTCCTGCAGTTCAAACCGAGCATTAGTATGGGGAAGAAAGATGATTTGAGTGACTTTGAACATGGCATGGTTGTGCCAGAAGGGCTGGTCTGAGTATTTCAGAAACTGCTGATCTACTGGGATTTTCACGCACAACCATCTCTAGGGTTTACAGAGAATGGTCCGAAAAAGAAAAAATATCCTGTGACTGGCAGTTCTGTGGCGGAAATACCTTGTTGATGCCAGAGGTAAGAGGAGAATGGCCAGACTGGTTCAAGCTGATAGAAAGGCAACAGTGACTCAAATAACCACCCGTTACAACCAAGGTAGGCAGAAGATCATCTCTGAACAAACAGTACGTCGAACTTTGAGGCAGATGGGCTACAGCAGCAGAAGACCACGCCGGGTGCCACTCCTTTCAGCTAAGAACAGGAAACTGAGGCTACAATTTGCACAAGCTCATCGAAAATGGACAATAGAAGATTGGAAAAACGTTGCCTGGTCTGATGAGTCTCGATTTCTGCTGCGACATTCGGATGGTAGAGTCAGAATTTGGCGTCAACAACATGAAAGCATGGATCCATCCTGCCTTGTATCAACGGTTCAGGCTGGTGGTGGTGGTGTAATGGTGTAGGGAATATTTTCTTGGCACTCTTTGGGCCCCTTGGTACCAATTGAGCATCGTTGGAACGCAACAGCCTACCTGAGTATTGTTGCTGACCAAATCCATCCCTTTATGACCACAATGTACACAACTTCTGATGGCTACTTTCAGCAGGACAATGCGCCATGTCATAAAGCCTGAATCATCTCAGACTGGTTTCTTGAACATGACAATGAGTTCACTGTACTCAAATGGCCTCCACAGTCACCAGATCTCAATCCAGTTGAGCATCTTTGGGATGTGGTGGAACGGGAGATTCGCATCATGGATGTGCAGCCGACAAATCTGCACCAACTGTGTGATGCCATCATGTCATTATGGACCAAACTCTCTGAGAAATGCTTCCAGCACCTTGTTGAATCTATGCCACGAAGAATTGAGGCAGTTCTGAAGGCAAAAGGGTGTCCAACCTGTTACTAGCATGGTGTACCTAATAAAGTGGCCGGTGAGTGTATATGTGTGTATATGTATGTGTGTATATGTATGTGTATATATATATATATATATATATATATATATATATACACACACATCTATAGGCCTACTGTATATGACCAAAAAAGTCTATGCACTATTTGAAAAATACTTTTTGCAAGCATTTAGAAAAGTGCATTTTACAAAAATGTAGTTGAAATTTGTTACAAGAACCAGTCATAACTAATATTGCACAATGCAATATCAAAATTTGTAATAAGATGAAAGAATAAGGTTAAAATGTTTTGGTTTTCGGAACATGAAGTGTTTATTGTATGATGAAGTTGAAATTACGTAATGTGGAAAACCATTTGTCATCTTGGCTGAAATACAAGTCTGACATGCTGATACGCAGTTCCTGGGCAACACAAGTATTCCAACTAGTGTCGAGTGGTACCACCTTTCTTTTTTTGTGTCATATTTAATGATGACATCATGCCTTAAATATCTTAAACTGTTGCGGTTTTAGTAGGGAAACCCCATGTCTTGTTCACTCCTTGGAAGACTTGACCAATGTGTCATTTAAACTTCTATTGCGTACTATTAAGTCTTTTTAAAATACAATTCAATGTAACTGGAGCGTTTGTGCAACAAAAAACACTCACATGTGGACTGTGTGGCTTTGTGTTGTCCAGCTGATCATGCAGGAGCAGGACGATCATCTGGAGCTTGTGTCAGGAAGCATTCGGGTTCTTAAAGACATGTCTGGACGTATCGGGGATGAACTTGACGAGCAGGCCGTGTGAGTCCACCTCACACTTAGGCATCCCTACTTTTTAATTCATTTCATGACGATGCAGTTTCAATTCTTTGGACAGCGATACAATACATTCCGATATTAAAAACTACCTTGATTCGATACAGTAGCCTTCAAACAATGTATTGATCCAGACAGATTTATTGTTACACTCTCACCAATTAGCTTTTGTCAAGAGTCCCAAATCATAACTAAAATAATGAGAATTAATAATCAGTAGAACATGGGTTAGTTTGACCCAAATGTTGACACTTCTCCAAGAAACGCTACTGTGGGCAGATCTCATATGTAAAACGGTGCCATCTGTTGGCAGTTTTGGACCAGTAAACTTGCTTCTTGCGTCCATTTATTTTTTTGACATTTTGTGTCATCCCATCTGTCCCATTTGCTTACGAGCCCCCAACAACCTTGTGAATTTGAAACTCAATTTATATAGCTCTCCCACAACAGTTGCAGCTGTGCCAAAGCCGTTGACACAAGAATAATACATTCGTAAATAGCCAAACTGTATTCCACAGTTTTGTGATTAAAAAATAAATACAATGGATTACGTTGCAAGAAAAAGTCTTATAGAAAAGTTTTTTTGAAAACAAACAATCCCACTTTAATGAGAATGAAGTCATAATTGTGCACAAGAACAGTGGTAATATTTCAACCAATCTTTCAAGTCCAAATTTTGGGAGAATAAAATCACAATTTTGTGCAATAAAAACATTTTCCGAAAAGTCACAATTTTACAAGAAAGTCACATGGATAAACATTTGTTTGCCATGAACCAAACTTTGAAAAAAATCACACATTTTTTATCCTGCTTTTTAAATAGTCATGTTTCAAGTAAAATAAATTCTATTTTACTCAGATTAAATACACACTGTTGTGTGCAGAACATTTTATCAATACATACAGTAGAAGTGTGACAATATATCTGAAAGATGATATATCGCGATACTATGTAGCCCAAAAGGTTATAGTGCTGCAACGATTAATCGATTAACTCGAGTGATTCGATTAGGAAAAAAAGATTCTAGTTAAATTTTGCTGCTTCGAGTATTCGTTTCATTAAAGTGGCATTGTAATGGTGTGACTTGGGTGGATACGCTGCCTTATGACATAACTCATTTCACACGGCTGAATCCAGCTGCTCCCTGTTAAGACCGACATAAGCTAAAGTTTTTGTTTGAGCTAATGTTTTTTTAATGCATTCGTAATTTAGTTTATAGGTATATTTAGCCATTTTTTTTGTGGGAATATGTGTTCGAACCATTTAAGAGCATTGTACAAAAAAAACAAAACAAAAAAAAAAAGCTTTGAAGCTAGCGGACTTTTGCTATTTAACTTAGCGAATTGTTCTTTTGTTGTTCTTAGATTAAATTGTTTTATACCGTTTGAGGCTCAGCTCAGGTATTTTAATTTTTTGTGTTCCTCATCCGATTATGCGATTATTTGAACTAACTAGTTCATCAATTAATTGACAATTAAAATAACCGATAGCTGCAGTCCTAAAAGGTCCCACCAAAAAAACGATATATCGTTTTGAAAAGGTGACACTTTTTAAGTATGGTGTCTGCATTAGCTCACTGGCTGCCATTGACGGCATGAGACATCTAATTCATTTTGACTGGATTGGACGTTTAGCGCCGTCAGTGGCGCGCTAACCAGATCATTCACAGTCAGTCTTTTGTGGGCATTTACAGGTCAGTTTCTGCTCATTATAGGGCATGTACAGGTTACTTCCTGTTGACTTTGAGTAACTTCCCATTTATTTGGGGACATTCTTTAGTCAATTCATTTCCAGTAACCCAAAATCAACAGGAAGGGGCTTGAAAATACCCCCAAATTAACAGGAAATGACCCATAAATGCCAGAAAAGAAAGTGACCAAAAGTCAACAGGAAATGACATGAAATGCCCCAAAATGAACTCATTGCCTGGAACTGACAGACAGAGACGTCCTATCCATTTGAACCATTTGATTTGTTCATTCGCTGTCATCCTTCCCTCTTCAAACGGATTGGACATCCATTAGAGATAAACTCACTCCAATTCACAGAAGAAGGATGAAAATAGCTTGTTTTTCCTGTTTGTTAGTTGTTTTGTAGAACATCCGGGAATGATTTCCTGACCAATGAATCGAGAATTGTTGTATTGCTGTATTGTGAGATCATCATTATGGTGAGCCTAGTATCGCAAATTTAGGATGTCCCGATCGCATACTTTTGCACCCGAGTCACCTGATTTTGAGAATTGGCGTATACAGAGTCCTGATCCGCAACCGAAAAAAAGGTTTTGAACAAAGTTCCAAACATGTTACTTTCCCATCGTGCCACCTTCATAATGTGAAATTTTTTTAGAAAAATGCTCATCTTTATTAAATGCTTCATTGAGTCCACTCAAATCCGCTACTGAGAAGCCTCTCACACAATGAGTTGCCACAGCACACTTATGCAAGTTTAACAATGATTGACACATTTGTGCCTTTGATCGTAGAGCTACAAACCTATCACTCATTGTTAACTTTAAATACCAAACACAAGCTGGACAGTTTGGCCGCACTGCTTAGCAGGAGGGAGGCTGAGGCGCTGTACGAGCATGAAGCAGAAAAAACGATTTTTTAACATTTTAAAACCCAATTCTTTTCACCTGATTATAATCCTCTAAAAATGGCGCGATCGGCCGGATTTCCAATCTTATAATCGAATCAGGACATCCCTATCGCGTATCGTATCGTGGCATACCCAGAGGTTTCCACAGCTAACATACAGTACATTTTAAGAATCAAGTAATTTTGTGTGGCATAGCTTGATATTATGAGAAAAATACCGTAATTTTCGGACTATAAGGCGCACCTGCCTATAAGCAGCCAGCCACCAAATTTGGCACGAAAACATCATTTGTTCATAGATAAGCCAAACTGAATTATAACCCGCAGCTGTCCTCACTGTATAATGGCATATTTACACCAAAATATATTAACCAGTAACTTTATTTGACAGCGGCATCATACGACTGACATAAGACCAAATGAACCACCATGAAGCTTTGAACCGATTGGCTGCAAAACCTAATTTATTCAAGAAGCATCATTTGGCCATAACTGCTCCCTTGGGTTAGACAGTCAACCTCTGCTGCCACCTGCTGTCAACACTATTGTTGTCCAACATGCCGCCTAGCATGCATTGCAGCGCTACAGAAACAATAACAGTCAAAATTCATCTTCTGTGCTAATTTATTCTTCAGTTACTGTTCCAGTTGTTTCATTAATTGCTAGTTATGGTATTCGGTAACACTTTATTTTACAGTAGCGCAATAAGACTGTCATTAGACAATCATAATTATGATATGACACCATCATGAGCATTAATGAATGCTCACAACAGATATAATTTAGTGTTATCCGGAAAATTATCTCACTTGTCAATGGATGTAAAAGATTTCAAGCTGGACATAAATGAAGTTAGTGACATAATTGGCCAGATGACACTGAATGACATCTGTCATAAGCATTCAGTAATGCCTATGATAGTGTTATGTAGGAGTGGGAACCTTTTGGTACCTCGTGATACGATATGATTTGCGATACAAAGCTCATGATAACGATGATCTGACGATATAGCGATACAACGATTTTCGATACTTTGGTCAGGAAATCATTCTAGGATATTCTATAAACAACCAATAAACAGAAAAACAAGCTTCTGTTGTGAATTGGAATGAGTACATAATTAGTAGACGTTCAATCCATTTGAACTTTCGTTCATTCGCTGCCATCCCTCCTACTTCAACCGGATTAAACGTCTATGGCCGTCAGTGGCGGCCAATGCCAGGCAATGAGTAATTTTGGGCCATTTAAGGTCATTTACCTATTGATTTTCAGTTACTTCCTGTTGATTTTGGAGTATTTTATGGGTCACTTGCTGTTTATTTTGCGTTGCAGAACAGGAAGTGACCTGGGAATCACCCAAATGAAATGGCAGTGACTCAAACTCAACAGGAAATGACCTGTAAATGCCCTAAAATGAAATGCAAGTGACCTGTAAATGTCCCGAAAATCGGACCGAATGACTGAATGCTCTGGTTTTGAATGAACGAACGTTCCCAGTCTAAATGGATTGGGCGTCGAGCACAGTCAATGGCTGCCTTTTTTTTTTTAAATGTCTTTATAATTGACACCTTTTTAAAACGGTATCTCGATTCTTGACAGGAGCATATCAATAACCTTTTGGGATACAAAGTATCATGATATATCAACATTTCGATATTTTGTCACACCCCTAGTGTTACCTATTAACCCAAATAAATCAATAAATAAACTGCACCTGACTATAAACCACAGGATTAAAAAGGAAGGAAAAAAGTAGCGGAAAATTATGGTACATCATTTTCTCTAGTAGTCCTCATTCGGCAAAAAAGCATTTACACGTGAGATAAAGTACTAACATTCTCAATAATGGCCTAACTTTGCTTGAAAATATAATAAATTTCTGAGATTAATGTCCAAATTGCAATTGTTTCACATTTTCACCCTTCCTTTCAGCATTTTGGGGGACTTCGCTGAGGAAATGGACCAGACGTCGTCCCGTATGGACTCTGTGCTCAAGAAGCTTGAGAAAGTCTCTCACATGACAAGCAGTACGTTACACGCACGCACACGTACACACAAACGCACATTGTGAACACATCCTATGTTTGGGGGCAGGTCGGCGTCAGTGGTGCGCCATCGCCGTGCTGGTTGCCATTTTGATCGTCGTCCTTATCCTCTTCTTCGCCCTCTGACGCCGGTGACTACTAAGCTCTTCTTGATACCCCCCAACACGAAAAGGACCTGCCACGTTTTTTTTACCCCTGGACTCAAAGACTAATGTCCGGCATGGCTTGAACACGCAAGGTCCACATTTAGGTTTTGACCAACTATAATAAGTTGGGGGCACTGTGGTAAGCAAACGCCACACGCCATCACAGGACAGCATACGATTTTTGGTCGGGGAGGAAAAGCTATTACGACGTAATAAATATAATTATTACGTTAATAGTCGTAATAATGTGAGGTTAAAAAAATCCAAGAATGCTACCGAGAAAAGATTTTATCAGGTTAAAATCTGAATATTCGAGGAACTGCTAAATGATAGAATTTTTAGAGGAATTATTTCCTTTGAAAAGTCACGATCATGAGGCCAAAAAAAAAGTAAAAAGTCAAAATAGTGTAACTTTTTTGTTGTTGTTGTTGTTAAGGATGAAATCTTCCTCAAAAAAGTACAAAAAACATTAATAACAAAAAGTATATTGTTCATGCAACAAAAAATTATTATGTTTTATGTGTGAACGCCTTAACAAGTGAACAGAAATTGTAAAAGTTTTGGAAAAAAAACAAAGGTCTGAATTTTTTAAAAGGTTTTGTTAACAGAAATAACCTGGAATGGTACAGAGTTGTCATTATTTTACAAAAAAGGACAACATTTATAACAAGTCAAAACATTAGCGCAACTGTTTAATGGCAAAGAAATAAAAAATATTCCAGGTTTTTTTTTCCCATAAAGTATTAATTTTACAACTAAGTTGTGATATAACTGTAGTCATATGGTATTCTGGAAAATCTTTTTTTTTTTAGCAAAACATTATGAGCAAACAATATTTGACAAGTCCTCATTTTAATTTTAATTATGTATAAAATATATTTTAAAAATCCGATTTATAAGAATGGGGTGAGACGACGGCTCACCTCATTGAAATTGTGTGTTGAGAATCTTAATGTACTTCTTGATTGTGACTATTGTTACCAAACACATCCGTGTTAGTGTACTTGGGAGGTTTTTTTTTTTTCCGTCCTTGATGCCTTAAATCTATTTTTCTACATTTGTTAAGTAACGTGATGTCACCAAAGTGTGCGAGTCATCGCAGCTCTTGTACATGTTTGTAGGCCTGCCACGATAACCATATAGATTCATCGTCTGATATATAAAAGGGCCAACGATGTTTTTTTTTTTTTAATTACATGTGACATTAACTCATTAGCTGCCATTGACGGTGACAGACATTGGCAAATGTTCATTCGCTGCCAACCCTCCCGCTTCAAATGGATTGGACATCAACTGGTGATAAACTCATTTGAATTCATACGATGAAAAGAGCCACATCATTGGACGTCTATCATCGTCAATGGCACTGAAAGAGTTCATTCATTTGTGCTTCCTTGCCCTCTGTAAACCAACAAGCTCTCGACAATATTGTTTCAACAGCTCATTATGTAGAAGGTCGACGGTACATCAAGTCCTTGAGCCTTATTTTAGGCCGTGACGTCGGGTTAATGGGCAGTCTTTGTTTTGATATTTTTTTGACACGGTTCAAATGTTGAAAAAAATATATTAAAAACTTGTAAGCATCATAGTCTTTGGCCCTTTATTTTTTTATTTCAAAAGCCCAAATCCAGCTTCAAACCTGTATTTTTATTCCATGAATTGACCAAAGCTTATTTATTCATTTTGTACTACTTTTTTTTATTAATTTGCACAATCTGGAAAACATTAAAAAAAAAAGATTAAAAAGATTCAGCCATCTTGGCATCCAGTTCGGCTCGGTTTCTTTGACTTCCCGTGCGGTAGTTTGTATCTGTCGTGGCTCCCAATTGGACCATCTGGCATCATTTGTCACCACGGAGGTGACATGGGCTGAGGGTTCTGAAGGTAGGACATGACCACAGCAGAGATGGACAGCCTGCGCATTGAAGGAAACCGGCATCATGATTGACTGTGTTCATGATGCGTATGTTAAAAATGATCCAACACTTATATTACAGAAGTAAACAAAAGTGGTATAGCCTCTGACAAAAGGTACAAATGACTTAATTTGTTGTGTTTTCGATTTGACTCAATCGGTGCAGTATCTTTTTCCCCACTTCCCTATTTTTTTTCAATAAAATTGCTACTTTTTGTCTATGGAAAGTTGTAACTTTTCAAGAATTGCAGAAAAAAAACTTTCTGGTAGCTACTATTACAATGTTTGTTTTTTTTAAGCAATATCTACCTTAATCAGAAAAACTATTGAATTCTGATCCTGGTTGGTTTAAATATACAGTGAACAATATACAGGGTGTCCCCTAAAAAAATGTATACCGTAATTTTCGCACTATAAGGCACACATGACAATAAGCCGCCACCCACCAAATTTGACCTGCATTTGTTCATAGATATGCCACACTGGACTATTAGGCACAGATTTCCTCACTGTATTATGGGATATTTACACCAAAAGATATTAACTGGTAACACTATTTGAAAGTGCCATCATAAGACCAAATGAACCACCATGAAGCTTTGATCCAATTGTCTGCAAATCTTCATTGCTTCAATAAGCTTCATTTGGCCATCACTGTTCTCTTGGAAGAGACAGTCAACCTCTGCTGCCACTGCTGTCAACACGTTGTCCATCATGCATCCTAGCATGCATTGCAGCACTACAGATGTAAAAATCAAAATACATGTTCTGTGCTCATTTCTTCAGTTACTGTTCTAGTTGTTTCATTAATTGCTAGTTATGGAATTTGAAACACTTTATTTGACACTGGTGCCATAAGACCATCATAATTATGACATGACACTGCCATGAGCATTAACGAATGCTTATAAAAGACATCAATTTGTGCCATCCGGCAAATTATCTCACTTTTGAATGGATGTAAAAAATCCCGCTGGACATAAAAGGAGTTACCAACGTAATTTTACGGATGACACTTAATGACATCTGTCATAAGCATTCATTAATGCCCATGATAATGTCATGTCATAATTATGATGGTCTTATGGCAGTCTTATGACGCCACTGTCAAATAAAGTGTTACCTATTAACCCAAATAAATAAACAAGCCACACCAGGCTATAAGCCGCAGAATTCAAAATGAAGGAAAAAAGTAGCAGCTTATAGTCCGAAAATTACGGTACTCCCTTTTACAGCTAATAACTTGACAGGTTCACACTTGACTGCTGCCATCATTGATTCAATGGGTTTAATTAACAAAACAATCCATAGACAATTTGGCTACCAACTGCTAAAGAATATAAACAGTACATTTTTTGGGACACCCTGTAAATACTGTATACTAGTATATACCATACAAATTAAAAATTATAATGCAATAATTTTACATTACATGTATTCTTTTTAATGAAAATAAAAATCCAGGATATAAACAATATACTGTAATTTTCGGACTATAAGGCAGACCTGTCTATAAACCGCCGCCCACTATATTTCACATTAAAACATTTGTTCAAAGATAAGCCGCACAGGACTATAAGCCACAGCTGTTCTTTCTGTATTATGGCATATTTACACCAAAGGATATCAACCGGCCACACTATTTGTCACAGGCGTCATAAAACTGTCATAAGACAGTCATAATTCTGACAAGACACTGTCGTAGGCATTACTGAATGCTTACGACAGATGTGACTGTCATCTGGCAAATTATCTCACTTTTGAATGGATTTAAAAGATCCGAGCTGGACATTAATGGAGTAGGTGACAAAAATTACAGGATGACACTTAATGACAACTGTAATAAGCGTTTGTTAATGCCCATGACAGTCTTGTGATGCTGCTCTCAAATAAAGTGTTACCTATTAACCCAGATAAATCGACAAACACTGGACTATAAACTGCAGGATTCAGAATGAGGGGAAAAAAGTAGCGGCTTATAGTCCCAATATCACTGTATCTTAAAATAGACATATTTTACATGTGATACACTGTATATTTTTATATTACACAGAGATTTGAAAAGAATGACTCCCTGCACTGCAAAATTATCCTTTACCTGCCAGTTATCTTATTTTTATTTATTTATTATTTATTTTACTATTTAAAGTGATTTCATTATTTGTTTTCTTAACTAAAATGTACATTTTTTCCACGTGAAATACAGTATATAAAAATATTCTTAGATATTTGGGGGGGGGGGGGTGAAAGCATCCTGCTTTTTCTACAAAACATTTCTGTCTCAAAAAAATTACAAGCACTTTCTACCCCCACAGAAAATATCAAATTATTACTTTCTTCCTGATAAAGTTACCATTTTTCCAACATATTTTGTAGTACTTCACTAAAAAAATCATTTTTTTAGGGGGAAAAAAAAAACCTTCTAAAGAAATGAATCTATTCACCATAAATGACAACTTTAATACCTAAAAAAACAACCTAAACCTCAAGAGAATAAAATTACGAGTTATGACTCTTGTAAAAGTGCTAATTTGTGAATAATAAATACATACATTTTCTCAAAGTGTTGCCATTTCTTGAAAACAAACTTAATATGACCTTGAACTTTTTACTCCATTGGTAACCTTTTAGGGCTATTATCTCATTCACTCCCAGCAATTTTTGATGATTTTGAATTCAAGCGCCACAGAATAATGTGTTCTATGGCTACATGAACACAGAACTTTCCTCATAAAGAAAAAAGTTTCTCTTTTTCGTTCTTTATTTGTGCGCAATTCAGTGTGACAACATTCTTTATATTAGTGCTGCCACGATTAATCAATTAACGCAAGTAATTTGATTACTTGCCCTGTAGTGGCAACAGTGAATATGCTATAACTTGTCTAACATGGCTGAATCCAGCTGCTCCCAGTTAAGACAAACATAAGTTTTTGTTCTAGCTAATATGTTTGTTGATGCATTAGTTTTTTTTTAGTTTAGAAGTATACTTAGCAGCTTTTTGTAGGAATATGTGTTTGAACAAATTGTTAAGAGCATTGTAAACAGAAATGTTAGCATTTTATAGCACTTAAGATAGCGGACTTTGCTATGTAAGTTAGCCAAATTGTTCTTTTGTTGTACTTAGAGCTTCATTTATTTATTTTTTTGTATCGTTTGAGGCTAGGCTCAGGTATTTTATTTTTAAATGCATTTATTGCTCGTGTCAAATGAAAGCGGATTTCTGCATGACTTCTGTTTGAAGACACTCAGCAATTTTGTGTTTGCATTTAATGCTCTTTTGAAAGTCTCATCTCAGCAAGCCAAAATAAATATTACTGCAACAGGCATGAAAATGGGTCAGTGGTTAAACAGGTGAGAAGGGTGTGGAGGAAATATGTTCCGGTACACTGTACAACTATAGGGCTGTCCCAAACGACTAATTTCCTCCCGATTAGTCAGCCGACTATTTTTACGATTATTATATATTATTATTATATAATATATTATTATTAAACTATTTTTATTTTTCCCTTTTTTTCCTTTTTTTTTTTTTTTTTTTTAACTAATTTAGCACTGAAATTTTTGATGACAATTATTAATTTACAAAAACATTTTGGAACACTTAAATTCCTTATTAAAGTACAAATAAACACGTAAATTACAACAATAAATCACAAATAAACAATGAGGTCGATTGCTGATAGCAATAACTAGTGAAAAAGGATGGAATGAACATTTCTGACATTTTTTTAAAGATTAAATATGCCAACTTTTGCCTGCAATAAATCTGTTAAGCTTAGTTTCAGCTAGCTATTTTCTTCTGATATCTGAGTAAAATTTACTTGAATCACTGGCGGATAATTTCACTTATTAGTAGATTTTCACTAAAAACAAGGGAATTAGTCCCCTCCCCACATACAGTTTTAAGGAGGTGTTTTTTTCTAAATTACCTGTATAACTGAAGTCATTATACAATGCAAATAAAGTTGCTTAAAAGTTGGTGGGGAAAATTTGAGCATTCTGAAAAGTTGGTAGTGTGATGTCCCTACCGTCCTATGCAAACCTACGCCCTTCCAATAAACTTCTGTGAAAGGCACTGCTGTCTCATATGCTATCAGCACTAAAGCACATACGTATGCACGCATGCGCGCGGGGATAAGACGCAGCCATGAAAATTATCGCCCTCATTTTTATTTACCGTGCAATAAATGGACTATTGCATATCGCGACAGGCTTAGCAACTTCAATAAAACATCTTTAGTTAGTTCGATGTACTAACGAAGCTAGCGGAAGGACACTGGTTGGGTGTCTGCCCTCCATTAGCTCTCTGATTGGTTGGCTTTAGACACGTTAGTAGCGTGTGCTCAACTGAGCGCGCAGAGAAAAAGAAACTGACAAGCGCAGGAGTCGAGAAATTTCGAGAAAAATCCATTTTTGCTCGCTCGGAATAGAGGCAGCAATATAACGCCATACAGTATGTGCCGCTTTCCCCGCTTGCATACCAAGCGTCCGACATTAAAAACTCCCGACCCCCCCGGCCCCCTTTAAAAAATTTACTCCTCGGATCTACACAATTCATGTAGGTCACCCTTTTTTACTTCAAAACGGCAAATTTCGCCAAAAGGTGAGAGATTTTCATGCCTGCTGCAAGCATAAACACTTGTTTTTTGTTTTTTTTTACATATCCTAAAATTTATTCTGCAATATTTGTAATCCGATTACTCAATTATTCAAACTAATCGATAGATCAATCGATTACCTAAATAATCGATAGCTGCAGCCCGAGTTTATATGTCTTTCATAGTGATGTCTTTCACTTACATGAAGCTACTCATCATCTGTTTCGTGTCCTCAGAGCTTCTGGAGTTGGCGAAGCTGATGAAGGAGCAGTAGACAGCGATCCAGGCACACCACTTCAACTAAAAGGTAAAACATAAAATCACTGACAAGTAGATTTCTTTAATCTGTTGCCATTGTGTGTGTGTCTACAAGCATGAGTGTGTGTGTGTATACGTGCATGTGTCATGAAAATTTGGTCTTTTCACAGGTTCTTTAAATCTCTTCATGAACAGGAGATGATGACACACAACTCAGCAACAAAATGAAAGCAGTAATCACCTAAGCTAAATACATTTATTGAGACATTAGCAATCAAAAGCTGACCAGCAAGTAATGGTGGCCCTTGTGCCTTTGAGAAGATTCAGTCTCAACCTTCCAACGCATACACTTTTTTCTTATTCCAAATGCGAACAGGCAGGCACCCATGTTAACCCATGAAGTGGCTCACAAGCAAGTGGAATTTTACTAGCAGCTATGTTAATGTTCTCTGCTTTGACCTTGCTTCAGAGAAGAAGCTGAGAGCTGCACTCTCATCTTATCAAAATTAAGTCAGAGAAATAAACTTTATCGAAATGAATATATCAAGTAAAATGAACAAATATATGGGAATACATATCTCCATAGTCACCTTAAGCATCAGTCCACACATGCTGAAGATCATGCCCAGCAGGTTCATGTAGTCAGGAGTGGGATCCTCTAATGTGGGGTTGGCCTCCGTGGTGGGGGGCTTGTACCTGTAAGACATTTTAACTGTGTCATGGGTTGTTGCGTCCATGTCATGTCACATTCAATTTTCACAAATCTCAGCCGACACTTGTAATCGCTTTAGTTTAGGACAGCACATTAGCCACCGGTCAAGCTGTCGTGCCAGTGACGAGAGGGTTTATTAACATAAAAAACTCACCGCAGTATCTTATTTTGTCTCCTAGGATCCGCCATATTGTTAGAGGACATAGTGTGCACGAAAAATGTGAAATATCGATTCTGTTAGGAAGTTTGACGCGGACTCAAATTGAGTTTATCGTACATGCCTGAATGGGCTTTCTCTAAGTGGGAGGAATTTCCTGTGTTCTTCAAAGTGAAAGTATTCACCACGAATAGCGTCAATATTTCAATGGGAAGAAATATTTTGGCCTCTTATTTTGAAAAGTACCTTATGTCCCACGAAGCTCTGCGCGTAGTAGCGGAAATGACGTAGTTGAATGTCCTCTACTACCGCGGAAGTAGTGGTGGTGTTTGTGGTCCAAACAAATAGCGGTCGATTTGTAGAACGTTTAATGAACAAATGTTTGAATGTCCAGAATGAAAGTAAAGAAAGAACTTCAAACGTTTCATGTAGTTTTTACGTTGCAAAACATCACCCGCAGCAATTAAATTCTAAGAGGCAAAGAAACTATAACTCGGAGACGACTTCAAGTCCTCAAATTTCCACTTTTGAGTAAGTACTGTACATACATCAATGCAATCTATATTCGTGTTTTGTTTAGGTACAGTGAGTTCATGTGAGAAAACAATATTATTATTAGTTTTGAAAATGTATTTTAAAAGTACCGGTGCATTACCAGTACTGTACATGGTACCCATTGACAGTAAACGATGTTACCCATGAACAGTAATCAATGTTATATTATTTTTTGTTTCTTTTCATTTCAAATATATCATCTCTGTGTGAAGGGTTTTATATAATGGTAAAATTGTTGTATGGAATTGATTGGCAGTTTGTGGACAGTCGTCCATTAATGAATATCCCTTTCAGGATTTTTTAATATAGCATAGGTAGTCCCTCCCAAAAACGTTGTTCATTAAATTTGGAATTGTTTGCATCTCTTAATTTCGTTCTTGTAACTATTCTTTTGTTTACATTTTTTTTTCTCCCCGCAAAATGTAAAATCAATTCACCACAACTTCAAAATTATTCTTGAACATATAAATAACTAATGTTTTGTGTGTATAAACTTCAGTTACGATTGCAAACTGTTCTCACAAATATAACTCCTTAAAAATCTAGCTTCCACAAACAGATGTTCTGCTTTCAGATAACAAGTGTGAACTTCATTCTATCTATGACCCAATACTAACAAGTAACACTTTGACTGTTATGACGCCAATTAAAAATGTATTTTCTTTTGTTTAGGTTGAATCCACCATGACATTTCCTCTCCCTAAACCTCAGACCCCACAGCTTCCTCAACATCTTTTGCGGACCATTGACTGTGAACAAGGACCTGTCAGAGCAGTGCGCTTCAACGGTGATAATGGAATCTATAATACAGTAGGAGTCTGGGAACCTCTGAGTACCTCACAATACGATACAAATTGCTATACAAAGCTCAAAATAATGATTATCTCACAATATGGCGATGTAACAATTATCGATACATGGGTCAGGAAATAATTCAACATTATTTTAATATTAAAAAGTAAAAATCAGAAAAACAAGCTCTTTTCATCCTTCTGCTGTAAATTGAATTGAGTTTATCACTAGTAGATGTCCAGTTCATTTGAACTGGAAGGGTGGCTGCTATCCCTCCTACTTCAAGCGGATTGGACGTGTATGGCGGTCAATGGCACCCAATGACTTAATTTTGTGGCATTTCAGGTCATTTGCTGTTGATTTTGGGACATTTATGTGTCAGCTCCTGTTCATTTTGGGTTACAGAACATGAAATGACCAAGGAATCTCTCCAAAAGAATAGGAAGTGACTCGAACACAACAGGAAGTAACCTATAAATGGCCTGGAATGAACAGAAAGTGACCTGTAAATGCCCCGAAAATCAGAAAGACTGGCTGAGAATGCTCTTGTTTCAAATGAACGAATGTTCATCCGCCCGTCCCAGTCTAAATGGATTGAGCGTCCAGCGCCATCAGTGACGGCCATTGAGTTTAAAAAAAAAAGAAAAAGGCGCTATTCTAGTGGGAAATTTTAGTTGCAACTTTTTGTTGCTGTTCTTTTTTTGTTTTGTTTTGTTTTGTTTTTTTAAACAGTGGCACATTTTAAAAACGATATATTGATTCTTGGGAGGAGCATATCGATAACCTTTTGGGATACTACGTACATACAGTGGTACCTCTACTAATGAACGGCTCTACATACGAAATTTTCATGTTAGGTCACGTCTCAACGGGGAAATATTGCCTCTTTTTACAAAATAAATTTCAGCATATGAAAGTCAAAAATACAGTATGGGCTGCTACTTGCAGCTGAACGTAACATACTTATAGCTGCTTTGCCATTGGCTACTGCCTAGCATCTTCCTGTCATCAAGTGGGCTAAGAGGGACCGCTAATGTATGTGTATCCCAGCGTCCTATTTATTTGCCATGAGGTGTTCTGACAGCTTTACGTACTTCTATTCTTTGTTGTTGTTTTTTTTTACATTTTGCACAATTCTCATTTTATGCTTACTGTGCAATAATCTAATTGTAACATATACTTGTTACATGTTTTAATTCATTTTTATGCTTTATAAAAGATTTATATCTTAATTTGAGGGGCTTGGAATGGATTAGGGCATTTACATGAAAAACTAGTCTCTACTCAGGGAATTTTCAGTTTCAGAAACTACTTCCAGAACCAATTAATTTCTTAAGTAGAGGTAGCACTGTATCATGATATATAACCATTTTGATATTTTGTCACACCCCTATAATACATCTTATTGTGTTTTCTCCGTAAGCCAATGAAATGTGGTCATTAATTCTATTCACTTTTTTTTTGCTAGTGGATGGTCAGTATCTGCTCACCTGCGGTGCAGACAAATCTCTGAAACTGTGGAGCGGCAGCCGAGGGACGCTGCTCAAAACTTACACTGGCCACGGATATGAGGTGCTGGACGCTGACGGGTCAGTAAAAACATGGGAAGAAAAATGTGATGTCATCAAGCAAAAACACTCTTATTTTCTTATCATGTGTTAAAAATGCATTTCAATATTACTGTACCCACTAAACAATAAGTAACACACATTCTGCGTTTCAGTAGTGTTTCCTTACATGTTTCACTTGTTATAGTTGTGTGAATGACAGCAAGAATTTTCAAGTAGATTTCAATTGTGTCATTATCGGTTCTTCAAAATAACCTACCATTTTAGAAAGCGCTCACGTCAGAGTATTAAGCATTGAACAGTCACCATGCTCATAAATATACTGTACATCCTTGACAAACCAATTGGAATCAGAACGTTTTAAATCTGCAGGATTTTTGTTGTTGAGTGATTTTAATGGTGTTAACCCTAACTTATTCCCTTTTTTATGTGTTCAGGTCATTCGACAACAGTAACATTTGCACGGGCAGTTCTGACAAGACCGTAATCCTGTGGGATGTGGCTACGGGTCAAGTGGCTCGCAAACTACGAGGACACGCGGCGGTCTGCGCCTTTTCTACCTCTTCCTCTCTTTGCGTTCTTTAAATTAAAAACAATATTATGATTTCTTCATGCAGAAAGTCAACTGTGTACAGTTTAACGAGGAGGCCACTGTCATCTTGTCTGGTAGGCCGAACAAAACAAAACCAAATTGTGCAGTTGCATCCGAGGACCGCTGGTTAATCAGAATATTTGGTATGGAACAGGCTCCTTGGATGGGACGGTGCGCTGCTGGGACACCAGGTCACGCAACAAAGAGCCCATCCAAATTCTAGATGAGGCCCGGGACAGCGTCAGTAGCTTGAAGGTTTCAAAACACGAGCTGCTTACTGGGTTGGTACCCACACACATCTTACTGTATTAGGGTCCAAAAACAATGGTTACCATATGTGACACGGCACAGAAAATTTTTGAATAACTGATATTTTGCTATAATTGAATAGAAAGTGATCCCAGTTTTCCTAGGACATTTCATTTCTGATGAATTGTGATTTCCAGTTGAGTGCGTTGTGCATCTTGGGTTTCCAGTTAGGAGAAAAGGGATCCAGAATCTTTTTACAACCCGTCACTTGAAACTCAGACCATACTGACATACTGAGGAACAATTTATTGTAGGCTTCAGGCATGAAAACATGCCTTTATTGAATTTAATTTCATTTAAAAATTTATTCTCAGAGTCATTGAGGTCCATCAACAACTAGGGCAGAACGATATTGGAAAAACCTTGACATTGCGATTGTTTGGGGGTTTGCGATATATATTGATATATTAAAATGAGACCAATTTTCACCGGACTTCAATAGGTCTGTTTGGGAAGACTGGTTGACTCACTATGACTACATTGTATTCAATAGAGATGTCCCGATCCGAACACTTGATCGAAAATTGGGGCAATTTTTAATATTTAATGAAAAATATATGTTTATGTTTTTCTGCTTCTCATCCTCCCTCCTGCTAAGCAATGCGAGTCATGCGACCAAACGTTTTCTTGGTCACCAGTGCAGCTGGCGTTTGGTACTTAAAGTGACTGTTTTTTAGCTTTGATCTCGCCTGAGGCGCTTCCGTTGCTCTACGATCAAAGGCACAAATGTGTTAATCATTGTGAAGCTTGGTACACAGTCTGAAGTGTGCTGTGGCAACTCATTCATTTTGTAAGTGAGAGGCTGTTCTCGGCAGCCTGAGCATCAAAGTACGGAGCCCCTAAGGAACATCGACAGAAATAAAATAACTTAAACCAGAAATCCAAAAAATCTGGTAAACATTAGCATTATGTATTTCGGCTAGCGGACTTTTGCTATGCAAGTTAGCCAATTGTTGTAAACATTAGCATTATATAGCATTGAAGCTAGGGGACCTTTGCTATGCAAGGTCGCCAATTGTTGTGAACAATAGCATTATACAGCATTGAAGCTAGCGGACTTTTGCTATACAAGTTAGCCAATTGTTGTAAATATTAGCACTATATAGCATTTAAGCTAGCAATTTTGCTATGCAAGTTACCCAACTGTTGTAAACATTAGCATTACATAGCATTTAAACTAGCGGACTTTTGCTATGCAAGTTAGCCAATTGCAACAATGCAACAATTGGCTAACACCAGAAACAAACTTTTTTTTTTTCGGTATCGGCAGATTTTCTAAATCTGGGTTTATCTGTGACTGGGAATGACGAAGATTGGCTGTTATGAAGAAAAACAAAAGTTTACATAAAAAACAATTGCACGTCCTGCGATGGGACTATTGCGCAAGCGCACATTTCGCTGGCGATGTTCAAACAATATATTGTGCGGGCCTATCAACAACCATGAGGTCATGAGCTATTGTCATTCTTTGCTGTCCATAGGTCCATTGTTGTCACAGAAGTATAGACCCTACCCACCGACGTCACAAAAATCACGTGCTCGCTGTATGGTTCCGCCCCCTTGTCTGTCATTTTGTGTCTGTATTATCAATGGTCTCAATTGATCGAGCAATTTATAATGCATTTCATGGAAGACTCGGTGCTTTTGGATGCCGTAAACTCACTTGATGCGTTGCATAAAAGGCGTTATGTGGAAAAGCTTCAGTTTATCCATTCGCCAGATCCGTATTTGATGCCGAAATCGATGTTTTTCGCCCCGCTGTCTCCGCCGTATTTGCCTGACATCTGCTAGCAACCCTGATATGTACAACTATCTTGTCCACACAAAATCAGCCTATTCTCACGAAAATTTGAAAAACTTCAAGAGCTTGGAGGCTTATAAATACTTCGTTGCTGGTTGGGTGAAACAGGTCCTCGTCCAGGAAAATTCGGCAGGAATCTATGTTGTGCTTGGAAAGGTGAGTTACGAAATTTTCAATTCAAAATCTTTTGTTATTGCTAACATCCACTGTCAAGTCTAATGTATTTCATGTCGTTTGTCAATGGAGTTAGGGCTTTTAATGTTTATATGGTTTAGCGATAGCACTCTCATTACATACATACGTGTATGTTGTCGGCGATTAGCCTAGCAATGATCTTAATTGTGGTTGTCAGCCCAAAACCCTCTAAATATATATTAAATGCATCTTACCAGATATAAAATGACTACTACATAATCTGTGGTAATCGTTTGGAGCCCAGTTTTCTCGTCGAATTGCAGCAGCCCATCTCGCTCTCTTCTCTCCGGGTCTCTCGGAATCCGGTAGAACTTCAAGTCTCTCCGTCTTCTCCGTCTATCTTCTCTGTTATTGCAACCGACCGCCACACACGCCTTCACCATTTTGATTATTAATGGTAACGAGCAGAAAAACACGTCGTAAATAGGAGGAATGTACGTAGCCGTAACAGGTAAACATGATGTGTTGACGGACAAGTGGGCGGCACCAGTCAGGAGGAAGGAGTTGTGACGTCACGTGGGTAGGGTCTATAGGCACTAGTTGTGTCCGCTGCCATGCATTTGCATCAACAGCCAAATTGCCATTTTTGTTTTTTTACCTTGAAAATTCATGTAAAAGACTGTTTTTTTTTTTTGAGGCAGAGCAAGTTTTACAACCAGACTCAACATCCCACAATGCACTTTGTGTGAAGAAAAGACCAATCAGAGGCTGGTATATTTAAAAGTAAAAAAAAATAAAACAAAACAATAAAAGGTCAATATCTTTAGAAACAACTTTGTGCTAGAATTATTAAAAATACCTAAGCACTGCCTGTTTAATTTGTTGCTCATAATTATGTATAATTATTTAAATGAGCATGGAATTAGCAAAAGGGAATCTTTGTCTCTATACTAATATTTGGAAGTTGGGGGTTCCCCATATGGATAGTTATGAAAACGTTAAAGAAATTAGTAATTTTTATTCTATATTTTGAGATCATTTCTGTTGTAAGTACTTTGCAATGTTTATTTTATAATCATCAAACACTGAATCAATAAAAGTGGGTTGAGACCCAGTCTGGCTCTCCTATTTTAATGCATATCCTTCACTACCCTTCCCAAAAATCCCGTGATGGTGCTGGGTAATGGCAGCCAGTCAGGGACCTGGCAGCCACAGTAATAGGGCAGGGTAGGTGGTGGTAGCTTTTTTATGGGATGGGATTCATGACTGGGTGCAATTAAACTCAAATAGAGAGATTGTCGGTCCCAAGATTATCGATCAGGCAGCATAAAATAGGATGTCAACATATCCACACTTACAACTAATTCACATAATACTAGGCCCCCCACATCGTGTCCATGGGAAATTCAATTAGCTAACAATAGCACCACTATATTCATAGGTAGTGTAGGCGTTTAATGTATTTGTTGTTCTTTTCCTCTTCTCTCTCCCCTCTATTTTCCTTTCTGGCCCTCCACTGACCCTTCCTGCTCAGTGCTTTCTCCTAGTAAACGAAACCATGAATAATCTCAATTGAAGTATATCATACTCATATGTGATACATTAAAACTGTTCAGACCATAAGGGCACTCAGATTCCCATTCACAGTGCCAAAGCAGCTGAACAGCACTGGTTAAAAAAGATTAAAAGTGGTGTTACGTTTATTGGGTAATCGTAAATTTCAAAAATGTTCACCTAGTGAAACATTTTTTCATTTTATTTCAAAATTTGCAATTGTATGGCTCTTCTAATAGTAAGCACATCACAGTTATAGTTCAATTTCCTGGACTTCTTTTTTGATGGATTTTTCCTGTTGTTGACATTGTTTATCGCTCAGGTCCGTGGATGGTCGAGTGAGACGTTACGACCTGAGGATGGGTCAGCTTCACGTGGACTTCCTCAACAGTAGGTATCTTTGTTGTTGTCTTATTGTTTTGTCGTTGATTGTTCCGTTTGTTTGTGATTTGGTCAGGTCCCATCACATGCGTATGCTTCAGTCAGGATGGGCAGTGCACGCTCAGCTCCAGTTTGGACTCCACAGTCAGACTACTCGATAAGAGTACGGGAGAAATGCTGGGAGAGTAAGTGGCATCCATCTCATAGTGGAAGTCACATTGTGTGCAGCCATCTTGAGTTGTGTGTGCATCAGGTACACGGGACACAAGATGAAGGGATACAAGCTGGAATGCTGTCTGTCCAGCAAAGACACTCACGTGCTCAGCTGCTCAGAGGACGGAAACGTCTACTTCTGGGACCTGGTGGAGGTTAATAATTTTAAACCATTAGCACTTTTTTTTAAGCATTTACTTTAGTAAAGGAATGATATCTGCATGACACATGCCAATTACACCCTTTTGCAAGTTTGTTAACAAATGTACAACTTCTGCCAGGAAACATGCAAATTCAGGTTTGAGAATGTGAGAACTTTACTAACTATACAGTGAATGGCACTTTGATGCTTGAGTCATGGTTTAAATGTTGTCCTTTGTGTCTCTGTCAGGGTTGTTTGTCGTTGAAGCTTCCTGTGAGCAAAGCAGTGGTGCAGTCATTGTCCTTCCACCCTACGCAGACGCGCCTCCTCACCGCCAGCGAGAGCCGCGTACATGTTTGGTCGGCCGAGCCAGAAGAACCTGAACAAAACGACGACGACGCCGACAGCGCCATCCCAACGTGATTTACAGTTTCAATGCATCTGGACATTTGCACTCGTGTCTGTAAAAAAGGTTCACTGCCAAAGGAAGCCACAATGACAGATCATCAAAGATGCTAAAAATAGTAGCAGTTTTATTGGAAAGATGGAACCTTGGAAATTTTGAATGGTCGTACATGATCACGTGGCGCGTCATCCATTGACAAGGTTATTTTTTTGTTTTAAAAGATCCTTATTTTCCAGAAATCTTGCCTGTGACTATTTTTGTGTACAAAGCATCGACTCCATTATGTCAGTGCTTTGTCATGTCAATTCAAAAATTTGATACGGTTTTAATCCCTATTATAAAGAAAATGAAATAGCTGGTAGTCAGGGATATTTTTGGACCACTGAACACACCAGAAAAAAACAGAAAAGTAGCCAGCCACAAAAAAAAAAATTGTTAGCCATGATAATAAACACATAGGCCCTTTTAACATCCTAATAAATATACTACTTTAAGTTTTCAGATGTTAAGTCTTTGACCATGCTATCAAATTGAGTAAACCTCGCTCTACCGTGGTTCATCCTATGAGATTGCTAGTTTTCTTTTCAGCAATTTATTTTTTTAAACTATCGTTTTTGGGGAATCCATTGCTCTTCCATACTCTCAATGTATTATGTTTTAACGCAATTGTGGTTTACTACATTTGACATTACAAAAAAATAAGTGATACTACAAAAGCCTCAGGTACTAGATTACATATTTCATTTGTTGAGAAGATTGTCAAGACAAATGGATGGGGTGGTGGGGATGAATGTAGTGGTAGCCACTGAACATTAATGTGTTATCTGGGGTTCTAGAGAATAGTAATATACTGGACTGTCTCAGAAAATTAGAATACACAATATTCTAATTTTTTGAGACCGTCAGGAAATTAGAATATTGTGTATTCTAATTTCCTGAGACAGTCCTGTATATATACACAGGACTGTCTCAAAAAATTAGAATATTGTGTATTCTAATTTTCTGAGACAGTCCAGTACATTAGCCAAATGAAAATGCTTGTAAATTTGATTACTATGAGTTTTATGAACATTAACAAGGGGGATAATTTTGTCAAATAAGAGACAAATATGACAAGATATTTGAAAACTAAGCTATTGCTCCTGGAACTTTTTGTCCCAGCTGATCGGTCTGCTTTAATTTCCACAAAGACAGTGTATAGCCCATATCATGAAAATGTGACAAATGTGAATGAAGGCACTCATTAAGTTTTTCCATTATTTTAATTAGGAAAATAGTTTTTTTTCTCATATAACTCCAAAGTAATCAACAATACAATAAGGCAGGGGTCGGGAACCTTTTTGGCTGAGAGCCACAAGTGAACACCACATATTTTTAAATGTAATTCTGTGAGAGCCATACAATATGTTAAAAAATAAAAATATAACTAATGTGTGTATTTTATGTAATTTCAACAATTTTAAAGTACAATAACTCTGAATTATTTTTAATAACATTGTTATGTTGTTGCTAATCAATGATGAGTATTTCTTACCATAAGTTACTGGTCAACCGAAATAAGTTTATCCATCGGTAGATTTTTTTCCTTTAGCGGACTTCATAAAGGACTTGAATAAATCCTCCCCTCTTGTCCCTTTCATAGTCAAAACCTTGCAATCACGCTGAACTGGAATAAATAGCTTACATCTGTCGACTCATCCAAAGCGAGAGAAAAAAAACTGTGCCGCATTTATGTCCTGCTGAAAAGTATGATACTCCTCGTCTTTTAGTGTATGGACTACGTGTTCCATGATCACCCCGGGCTCATGCAGCCAATGGCATGGGACTTGGGGGTATATAATGTAGCACACCTAGGTTGCTATTTGATAATATCTAGTGTGAAGTTCGCGAGTGTTGTCGGAGCATTAAAAAAAGTTAACATACGCCGCTAAAGTCATGTCTGCTCATTACTGCACAACACCAGCGTATGACCGTTGCAGTTTCACGCAATGCACAAAGGAGTATGACGAAATTTTTTTTAATAATTAAAGATTTGTCTGCGAGCCAGATGCAGCCGTCAAAGAGCCAGATCTGGCTCGAGAGCCATAGGTTCCCAACCCCTGCATTAAGGACCTCTCTATACAGAGAAAGAAAATGTTCCTCTTCCTGTGTTGGAGTAAGAGAAAATATATGAGAAACACTTCTCGTCTACAATGTAGACAGTGATATCAGCGCTTACAGTTCCTGAGGAGTTCCACCGAGCAGGGCTGTGTCTTGCAGGAGATGGACAAGCTCCACCGGACCGGGAGGCTTCTGGGTCTCGGGCACCCTCGATTTTGCCATCTTGTCACTGCATCCGCTCAACCGGGATGCCAGTGACCTCTTGGGCCGCGTCATCTTCTTCCGCTGCGGGTCGTGAACAACACTGTGCCGCTGTAGGCTCTGCTTCATGGCAAAGGTCCGCTCACAACCAGGGTGGTCGCAGGAGAAGGGCCGCCGCTCGTCATGGAATGTGCGCAGGTGGCTTTGCAGGTTGAAGGTGGTGGTGAATGAGCGGTCACACGTGTCGCGCGGACACCGATACACCTTCCGTGTGTCGGCGTGTACGCGCCGGTGTTGCTCCAGGAACCAGTTGTCCTTGAAAGACTTGCCACACTCTGGGCACATCGCTTGGCGTCGATGTTGCTCCTTGCGGTGCTTCACGTATTCGGTCCATGTAGAGCCCGTGAAGGTGCAGCCTGAGAGGTTGCAGGGGTAGCCTTGGTGCACCTTGAATAGAGGTGGCAAAGTTTTAAAGGTCCCTAAGAAATTATGGATTATTTTGCAGCTTCGAGTATTGGTTTAATTAAAGTGGCATTGTAAATGTTTGTTTTGAAAGGGTTTGCATTTAGTTTTATTGATTTGGATTGATGCACTGCCTTCTAGTCGCAACAGTGAATATGACGTCTCATTTCACATAGCTGAATCCAGCTGCTCCCTGTTAAGACCAACAACAAGCTAAGTTTTTGTTTGAGATAGTTTTTTTATGCATTTGTAATTTAGTTTAGACAGTATATTTAGCCCGTTTTTGTGGGAATATGTGATTGAACCATTACTTAAAGAAAAATGTTACAATTTTATAGCATTTAAGCTAGCTATATAAGTTAGCCAATTGTTTTTTTGTTGTACCAACATCATTTATTTATTTTATACGGTTTGAGGCTCAGCTCAGGTAGTTTAATTTTTTATGTTCCTTAACAGATTACTCGATTATTTGAACTAAATAGTTCATCGATTAATCGACTACTAAAATAATCGATAGCTGCAGCCCTAGTTTGAGAGTATATGGTAAACTTACAGAGTGACAATACTTAACTACTTTAAAAGTAGTTGAAATGTGTTTAAAATATTTGAGAGGGGTCCAACTGCTGATTTGTTGTCCAGTGTGTTAAAGGAACTAATTTGAAGTGACTTCAGTGAGATTAATTTAAACAGAAATAGTGCTTCATTGGCATCTTGGTGCTAAGGAACTATGTGGAAGTGAGTTGAACTATAAAACAAAATTAACACTTTTATTAACGACTTACCCTTAAAGGGCACATTTAACTAGCTGCCTGCAAAGGCGTAGGTTTGCAAAGGGACGGTAGGGACATAATACTACTAACTTTTCAGGATAGTCAAATTATCCCCACCAACTTTTAAGCAACCTTTATTGCATTATATAATAGTTTAGTTATATAGGCCATTCAGATTGTCTTTCCATATGTTGTAAGAATAAAATTGACCCTACCATTATTAAGTGAATTATTTTCGTGGTGTTCAGACCTTAGATTTACCCTTTTCACTACCTGAATGTGCCGGTCCATTTTTCCCCCCCTCATACAAACGTTTGATTGGCTGATGACTTGCATTTATTTATTTTCTACATTATTTATCGAAGAATATTTTTATTTCTAGCCTATGCAGATATTTTTTTTTCAGATAATTATACATTAATCATAGTCGAGGTAAAAAGTTTTCATTTTTTGTTGCGTTTAGCTGTGCTTGTGGACAAAAGCAGTCGTGTTTACCGGAAAGAAGGCTCCATTTTTATTTTGTTATTCCCTGACAGATGAAGTTTTTTTCAGTTATATTCATTTATTTATTTATTTATTTAGACAGACAATGCAGAGTGGTAATAAGATAAATGTCTAATTTCTTTTTGCATTCCTGAATAGTTAAGAGATTATTAACAAGTGTGTATTTATTGTGTATGTTGATATTTAAATTATGATCAAATATTGTAATTTAAACATTTTTAATAAAAGTTTTCAAAATGTTTCTTTCGTAGGTTTGAATCAAACTGTATACGGTATACAAACCACTAATTGTGCAAGTTCTCCCACTTAAAAATATTAAAGAGGCCTGTAACTGTCAACATGGAAAACCTCAACCATGAGATACAGAATTGGGGGGGGGGGGGGAACAGAAAATCACATTGTTTGATGTTTAAAGAATTTATTTGCAAATCATGGTGGAAAATAAGTATTGGGTCAATACCAAAAGTTGATCTCAATACTTTGTTATGTACCCTTTGTTGGCAATAACAGAGGCCAAACGTTTTCTGTAACTCTTCACAAGCTTTTCACACACTGTTGCTGGTATTTTGGCCCATTCCTCCATGCAGATCTCCTCAAGAGCAGTGATGTTTTGGGGCTGTCGTTGGGCAACACGGACTTTCAACTCCCTCCACAGATTTTCTATGGGGTTGAGATCTGGAGACTGGCTAGGTCAATCCAGGACCTTGAAATGCTTCTTACGAAGCCACTCCTGTGTTGCTCTGGCTGGTGTTTGGGATCATTGTCATGCTGAAAGACCCAGCCACATCTCATCTTCAATGCCCTTGCTGATGAAAGGAGATTTTCACTCAAAATCTCTCGATACATGGGCCCATTCATTCTTTCCTTTACACAGATGAGCTGTCCTGGTCCCTTTGCAGAAAAACAGCCCCAAAGCATGATGTTTCCACCCCCATGCTTCACAGTGGGTATGGTATTCTTCGGATGCAATTCAGTATTCTTTCTCCTCCAAACACGAGAACCTGTGTTTCTACCAAAAAGTTCTATTTTGGTTTCATCTGACCATAACACATTCTTCCAGTCCTCTTCTGGGTCATCCAAATGCTCTCTAGCGGACCACAGACGGGCCTGGACGTGTACTGGCTTCAGCAGGGGGACACGTCTGGCAGTGAGGATTTAAGTCCCTGGCGGCGCATTGTGTTACTGAGATTAGCCTTTGTTACTGTGGTCCCAGCTCTCCGTAGGTTTCACTAGGTCCCCCCATGCGGTTCTGGGATTTTTGCTCACCGTTCTTGTTATCATTTTGACGCCACGGGGCGGGATCTTGCATTGAGCCCAAGATCGAGGGAGATTATCAGTGGTCTTGTATGTCTTCCATTTTCTGATAATTGTGGACAAGTGGACAGGTCTCTTTTATACCGATAAGGAGTTAAAACAGGTGCCATTAATACCGGTAACGAGTAGAGCCTCGTTAGACCTCGTTAGAAGAAGTTAGACCTCTTTGACAGCCAGAAATCTTGCTTGTTTGTAGGTGACCAAATACTTATTTTCCACTCTAATATGGAAATAAATTCTTTAAAAATCATACAATGTGATTTTCTGTTTTTTTCCACATTCTGTCTCTCATTGTTGAGGTTTACCCACGTTGACAATTACAGGCCTCTCTAATCTTTTCAAGTAGGAGAACTTGCACAATTGGTGGTTGACTAAATACTTATTTGCCCCACTGTACCACCTGAATCAATACACGTGAACGTTAGTACAAATCAATACAGATTTATTTTGCATTGATCATTTAGCCTATCAATTAATTAGGTTCACATTTGTGAGAAAAGTAGCCCTGACCCCCGTTCACCCAATCTGTTTGGTCTTATTAATGTCCCGGCCCCTGCAAAAAGTGTACATGCAGGTTATGCTGTTGTATCGTCCCTACCAATGTTGAGACTAGGCATGTGCTGGTTACCGGTTTCAAGGTTTACCGTGATATGAAATCGTCACGGTTTCAAAACTACTTAAATTTTCCATCATATCATAGTACGGTATTAGCTATTCCTTATGTCACAAAAATGCAGCGAGAATTGGCTTGGGGTGGCAGCGCTCACTCCTCCCCCTCTGGTTGTTGCTCTGTCCTGTGTGTCGATGACACTGCTGTGACTGTCTAAAAAAAACTATACCTGAGCTCCCTCGATCCCCTTTAATAAAGATTGTTGCTCATATGGTATTAGTATTAGGTATTAGTATTTCGGCTACCGAAAAGAAACAGACAGCCGCGGCTTGAAAGAGGGAGGACAGCCGACTTGCAGGCAACTCCTCCAACATGATTTCACATTTACATGACCGTCATCCGTCACTTTTCACAAACTTTAAGGTAAGTAAACGCTGCCATGAACGTTTCCCACCAGCTACAAGAGTTCAGTCCAGCATGTTTCGTGTGTCTACCGATGGTAAAAGAAATACTATAACGTAAGCTTGTTTACGAGGCTATTAATGTGCCGTTAGCATGCCAAGACCGGTAATTTGTTTCCTCACTATCATAGCTATAAGCGTACTTTTGTAAAGTCTTCCGGCATTGTTAACATATGTTCAAAATAACATTTTCATAATACAGCCTGTGTTTTTTTTCCTCTGGTGACTTTCTGAGTTGAGAGACGGTGTGTAATATGTATAATGTGTAAATAAAGATACCAATCATACACACGTGCTCAGTCTCTTACTCTCCCTCTTCATTAATATTTATCTAATTAATATTAATAGTAGTAGTGGTGTATTAACCCAGAAAAGGTGAACATTCTCAAATTCCTGCATCATAACTTGGACATAGATATATATCAAGTGTTTACTTTTTTATGGAAAATGATTATTTTTGTTCTAGTGTTTAGCAACTTCAGCTGTGGCTGTGGGTTTAGTCTAAGTTCTACTTCAGTTTTATGTAAAATATTTTAGTAACTTTTTTTGTTTTGTTATTTTATTTATTTTAACATATCCATGCAGATTTTCCAATTTGCAAATGTGTTGTGGGAAAAAAATCCTGTTCAATGGATTAATTTTAACCCATACATCTCATAATAACATTTATTAGAGCTATAATTGCAATATCGTGATACCATGAAACCGTGGTATTTTTGCTTAAGGTTATCATACTGTCAAAATCTCATACAGGCACAAGTTGAGACCAAACCTACAACCTTGGCTGGCTGCCATTGACAGGGCTAAACACCACATCCTTTGTTGACTGGGGAGGGCAAATGAACGAACGTTCATTCACCCCTCGAAGTCAAAATTAATTGGACGATAGCCTCATCAATGGCAACAATACAGGAGCATTCAGTCAGTCTTCCTAGTTTAAATGAATTGGACATATATCACCATCAATGGCAGACAATGACAAATACTTTAATAAAAATAAATTATAACATTAGAATGTTACTAGGAGCCGTTTATGTTTTTATTTTAATTTAATTAATTTAGTTTTTATTTACATCACATTGATTGATAAATGTATTACTATAAAAAAAAATATGAAAAAAATGCAATGATTAGTAGTTTTTAAAAATAATAATTATTTCTAGTATTTTTTTAGGGTTAAAGGTCTTAAGTGTCAATCTTTGAATAACTGTCCCTGAAAGGGTTAACATTTATATCGCGTATTTTCACTAAATGATGGAAAGTCTGGACAGTGCCACCGCGAAAAACGGGGGTTCGCTGTAGCCTTTAGTTACTTCTCACCTTGAGGTGTCGCTTGAGACGGCTTGGAAAGCTGAAGCGCTTATCGCAGCCCTCGTGCGTGCACGCGTAGGCGGGAACGTGCGTGTGGCTCTCACTCATGTGCGCCTTGAGCTGCTGGTGCTTCTTGAAGACGGCGTCGCAAACGTCTACCGTGCAAACATAGCGCTTCGTCTCTCCTTCCGCGTGGACGCGACTGACGTGGCGCACGCGGTTGGCATTGGTGGTGAAGGCCTCCCCGCAGCCGGTCACCTCGCACGGGAAGGGGCGCAGGCCGCTGTGAGTGAGCTGGTGGCGGGCCAGGTGATATGAGCTGGTAAAGGACTTGGCGCAGCCGTCTTGCGGACACGCGTGTGGCTTGATCCCCGTGTGCGAGCACATGTGGGCGTCCAGCTTCCACTGCTTGTTGTAAGCTGCCAGGCACTCCGTGAAAGAGCAGATGTAGCGCTTATGCTGCGGCGCGGCTCCCTCCATTGTTGTTGACCACGATCGAAAAGTCACTTTTTTAAATACTTTCTTCTGCTGGACCAGCCAGCGTGTTGTCGCCGGCTGTGACACGCTAATATAAGGCTAGATATCATATGTGCGCTGTAAACCAACGGGGACTGACGTCAAGACCCGTCGGCCATCTTAAAACAGAACCTTTCGACCCACATAACATTGTTGACAATAGGGTGTGTAGTCGTACTTTAAAATTGTACGACTGAAGTTGTGAAAATTGCTCAATATTCATCTGATTTACTTGATTTGTCATAAATGTAAGAGGTCGGTAAGATAAATTCAAACATTACTGATTTTTTTTTTTTTTATTTACACATCCATCCTGAGTCATAGCCACGGTTTATAATTCAGCGGAGGAGTGTTTTATTGGTGTAAAACACTCATTTTACAACAACTTCAGATAAATGTTCTGTCCCAAGGTGGCCGTCGGTTATATACCCTGTCTCCTCCACCTTAAGATATCCAGCCCTCTATATGATATCTATGCCGGACGCCATACAGACCTTTTTCTTTTTTTTTTTTTTTTTTTTTTTTTTTTAAACCAACTTTATTAACAACACATACAAATATACAAACATCGGGCGAGACAATTCACATATAATCAACAATTTACAACAACAAAAACAATAAAAGGGTCGGGGTTAATTTCAACACAAGCTGTATTGTTTGCAATGTCTTTTGGTCCCCTATAGCCTTTGGGTTCAAATTAAGTCGTCCAAAAATAAAGAAAACATTTTTCCAAAAACATAAAAATTTGGTCTTTGATTCGCATATTTTACATAGTGAATGTGAAATTTTGCCAAAATCTTTTATCTATTTCTAGTTTGTCAATGTTAGATAGGCCAAACAAAATATGTCTAAAAAGTACTAATTTCTGCCATACTTACCTTCCCACAATACTCTATTTTCGGATGTACGCCACAGTTGTCGTCACAATGTATTGCAATTTGCGATGCGATTTTTCTGGACCTGCTCTTTTTCCAAAAACTTTTGAAAATAATTATGCATGTTTATCGTCAGGACTCTACATGTGGACTTCAAACTCAAATGGGACAATGTCATTTTTTGTTTTTATAAAAAGCTCAAGAACGAAAATGTTTTTATCATGAATATACTCAGAATTTCTACCTCCACAAATGTAAATTTAGCAAGTTGTTGCCATCTTTTTCTCACTTTCATAATGAGACTGTGTGCTACATAAATCTGTTTAAAAAAAAAAAAAAATCAAAGAATCCAAAAGCGGAATAAACATTTAGTTTTAGTTTTTTGCAAATACATTTTTGTGAATAATTGCTTACAGTTATTGTTCATTGTTTTTGTATTTGTTTTTCGCTGATGTGCAATGTTTGGAATGTTTATACCTCCTGGCATATTTTTGTTTGATTTATTTTGTTTTTTTGGTTTGTTTGTTGATTGTTCTTCTGTGTGTTTATCATGTTGTTAATAAAAAAATAAAACAAAAAAAGATTTGCGATACGATGTAACGACTGGTAGCACCTTTTGTCTAATCAGAATTTCTGGATTCGTTTCAGTTTCCAATTAGTTGTATAATTATGTTAATCATAAATGTCAACTTGCCATTACAAAGTCTCCAGGATTCCAGCTCTTTACTCTTGCTGGAATCCTGGAGGGGGCTTGGGAGTATGCTCATCCAAGTGTACATGTGCTTTGTGGACCTGGAAAAGGCATATGACCGGGTTCCCCGGGATATACTGTGGGAGGTACTGCGGGAGAATGGGGTAAGGGCGGCACTCCTTAGGGCCATCAATTCCCTGTACGCCCAAAATGAGAGTTGTGTTCGTGTCCTCGGCAGTAAGTCAGACTTCTTCCAAATGGATGTTGGTCTTCGCCAGGGTTGCGCTTTGTCACCAATTCAGTTCGTCATTTTTATGGACAGCATATCAAGGCGTAGTCGTGGTGGAGAGGGTTTACAGTTTGGTGGGCCAAGGATTGCATCGCTGCTTTTCGCAGATGATGTGGTCCTGTTTGCATAATCGACCTGTGACCTGCAGCACTCACTAGACGGGTTTGCCACGAGTGTGAAGCGGCAGGGATGACGATCAGCACCTCCAAATCTGAGGCCATGGTTCTCTGCAGGAAACTGGTGGATTGCCTTCTCCGAGTAGGGAATGAGGTCCTATCTCAAGTGAAGGAGTTCAAGTACAGTATCTCGGGATCTTGTTCACGAGCAGTGTTGTTAATAACGGCGTTACAATATAACGGCGTTACTAACGGCGTTATTTTTTTCAGTAGTGGGTAATCTAATTAATTACTTTTCTCATCTTGGCAACGCCGTTACCGTTACTGAGGACGGAAAGGCATGCGTTACTATATTGGTCAAAAAGGCAGAGGGAGACGGACTCACCAAGACGACAGAGCAGAGCAGGAGTGGAGGCAAGAAAGTTGTGACGCCGAGCAAACGCGATGCTAGGTAGCTCCAATAATACATGTTGTAGCCGATAGCCTACAAACAAACTACGCCCGCATGATATGGTAGATATGGTAGACATGGTAGTTTACACATGTACTGTATATAGATATAACTAGATGCAAAATGACAGACATGGCACTAAATGCGTTACTAGACAGCCGCCATCTTAAAGCAGTAGACTTTTTAGGACGGCTCCATTGTAGAGAACCTTCCTAGCGAACCTAAGTAACTTTTTATCTAAAATACTTCTAAATCGGCAAAATCTTGACTTGAATCTATCTTTAAATGATGAAACAGTTTTAAAAATTTCATATGTCGAAAGTAGAGAGAAGGGAACTAATGCAATAACGGGAGCAATTTTAACAACTTTTAACAGTTGATTCAGGGTAAAGGGTAAATTAGGGTAAAGAATTGGGCTCGGGCCAATTGTACCAAAAACCTTCACAAAAAACTTCACATAGTGTGGCCAATGTTTTTTTTGTTTGTTTTTTTTTTGAGGAAAAAAAAAAGTAATTATCACCAATTACTTTGCCAAGTAACTGATTACTTTTACATTCATGTAATTGAGTTACTAACGCAATTACATTTTGGGAGAAGTAATTTGTAACTATAATTAATTACTTTTTTTCAGTAAGATTAACAACACTGTTCACGAGTGAGGGAACAATGGAGCGTGAGATTGGACGGAGAATCGGGACAGCAGGAGTGGTATTGCAGTCGCTTTATGTACTACTGCATCGAAGAGGGAGCTGAGACGAGAAGCAAAGCTCTCCATCTACCGTTTGACCTTTGTTCCTACCTTAACTTATGGTCATGAATGATGGCTCATGACCGAACGGACAAGATTTTGGGTACAAGTGGCCGAAATGGGCTTTCTCAGGTAGTTTGCTAGTGTCTCACTTAGAGACAGGGTGAGAAACGCTGCTATTCGGGAGAGGCTTAGAGACGAGCCGCTGCTCCTTCATGTAGAAAGGAGTCAGTTGAGGTGGTTTGGGCATCTGGTGCTGATGTCGCCAGGGCGCCTCCCTAGGGAGGTGTTTTTGACACGTCCAGCTGGGAGGTGACCTCGGGGCAGGCCCAGAACCAGGTGGAGGGATTATATCTCCACCAGGGCTTGGAAGGGCCTCGGGATCCCCCAGCAGAGCTAGTTGAGATGGCCAGGGAAAGGGAAGTTTGGCGATCCCTGCTGAAACTGCTGCCCCCGCGACCTGATTCCAGATAAGCGGTTGAAGATGGATGGATGGACTAATTTAGTTTCTGTTAATGTTTTGTATTTTTTACCTTCTGGCATTTACTCTATTTTTCTCATTTATTTTTAATTGATTATTATTTAATTTTTGTGTATTATCTGCTTATGTCTAAATCAATGTGCAGGGAGGATAACGACAAGCTAGACTACAATTTTTTTTCCCTTCACAATATCTTATATGGAACAAATCATATGTTAGAGACGGAACAAGTACATATATTTACAAAACTTTGTTGACAAAGATGTTGTTTATTTAAAGGAATGGACAATATATCACTTATGAACATAGGCGGAGTTTGACTGTTGGGGAAGGGGGAGCACAACATGTTGATGACCCCGAAACGCAGTGTCAGCAATGAAATTAATTTACAAGAATATTTATAAAATAATAAATTGAAAATTAGCGTTTTTTTGTTTCCCATCATTTTTGAGGGGAATTCTAAATCAGGCTGCATAGGACAGCTATATAAGATCGTCATGCATTGAATATGGTACGCCCGCCGGTGTTCTGTAAAACTTTGCACCCAATCAGAAACGTTAAAAATGGCCGGGCCACAAATAGAGCAGTTACAAAGACAACACTACAAACTTTCTTTAAATAAAGAAATAAAGAAATTACGTTTGATCATTGACGGATATGTACAAAAGTTCTCCTCAGACACATCCTGCCATGGTAGTGCACACAACAACTGCACACCACTCTCTCACTGTTTACGTAATTTACATCATAGCATGTGTTAGACGATGTTACTTGTTTATTTAACACCTGTGGATAATATTAAGAGTCCAAGTGAATGTAAAAGAGGGCTTATTCACTGCTTAAACAGCTTAGGGAGAAAAATATTACAAGGGTGCAAAATTTGGCAGAACACCGGTGATGGCTCTGTTGTACAATTAGGGTCTTTAGTGGGGCAAATTGAAACTCCGCTCACCATTTTAGTGGTGCGTTTTATGGCCCACATTTTCAATCCTTGGTTCTTGCTCAGTAGTTGTTGTCGCATTTGAAAGCTTAGGTTTGAAAAAATTACGTATATGCGTCTTGCCTCTTCGGTTCTCAGGTGGTTTTGGCTAGGCAAAGCAAATGACCGTCTAAGGCAGGGTTCACTAAATCCGGACCTCGGAGCCACTTTTCCTGTCGTGTTTTCCATGTCTCCCTCCTCCAACACACCTGAATCAAATAATCAGGATCATTATCAGGCTTCTGGAGAGGTTGCTGATGACATAATAATTTGATTCAGGTGTGTTAGGGGAGAGAGACGAAGAAATAACGACAGGATTGATGGCATCGAGGTCCAGATTTAGTGAACCCTGGTCTAAGGTGCTAGTCACATGATCTGTTTGAAAAATAATTTTGACCCATTATAATTTCCCCCCCCCCCATTTCATTCATTTTTGTTGTTTGTTTTATTACTTTACAACTTTTATAGACAATATTTTACCGGAAAACTCTTAATTTTAAAATCCGATATAGGAAAATCAATTACATGCAATGACACTTTTCAGTCTCAGGGTGGCCATGCCAGTCACCTCCGCTCATAAATTATGAAACAATTCAGAGGGAGAGAAAAAAATCCTTTTCAATCGCAAGAATTTAATTTTGTTGTGAAAAGCATATCTAGTGTATCGAATAGTGTTGTATTTAAAAAAAAGAAGGGAAAAAAAGATTGGCAGTAGGGGATCTATCCCCTGCTGCTACATAAGGTTACAGAAAAATAGAAGTGAATCTGGTTCCAAAAGCAATTTGGTACAACAATTTGTTTGAAAGTCGCGTAAGTACAATAATTCATGGTGCATTTTCTTCTGTCGTCTTTATTAGCCACGCCCCTCGCGGGTGGCTCAAAACAGGAAAAATATAGACGACTCTCCTGTAAAGAAACAAGAACTAGTCCTTGTCATCGTAATGAGTACTAATGACGAAGGAGGGCTATGGTGTATTTAGACTGCAGCCTTCTGAGGGACACCAACAAGGACATTAACATCGAAGGGCGTAGCTGGTGCGCGTCTCGCTTCCTGGTTCCAGAGGAGTCGCCGCTCCCTCAGACATAGTTCAGGAGAGGTTCGTTTTGGGCAACAGATAGCCTACCGCCTTGGAGTGGACCACCATGTCCCCCAGAGATTTGAGATTGTTGTCATGTGAGAGTCCTGGTTCTGTGAATTGCGCCATGGAAGTCAGTTTGGAGGTGAGTGAGTGAGTGAGTGAGTGAGTGAGTGAGTGAGTGAGTGAGTGAGTGAGTGAGTGAGTGAGTGAGTGAGTGAGTGAGTGAGTGAGTGAGTGAGTGAGTGAGTGAGTGAGAGAATTGGATACAGTTATCAAGCTTAACTCATTGGCTTCCAATGACGGCGCTAGACGTCCAATCCATTTGAAGTGGGAGCATTTCCCACCTTTCTACTTCAAATGGATTGGACATCTAGTGAAAAACTCATTTCAATTGCGTACTGCACGCTAAACGTCACTTCCGCTCATTAATATTCATGATGTTAGCAACTGTTGCTAAGAGGGGGACAAGCTCCCGTTTGTCCTCAATAGTAAATGAATGGAAATAGTGTACTAAGAAGATGTTCACAGAGCTAAACCTACCAATTCTGTCCGAAAATGATGTCCCTGGTGCCAAATTAACTGGTAAAGATGTGGAAGAACATACAAATGTTCAGTTACAGAGATGGCTTGAGTGTCGAAGGCTGAAAAAGACGAGCCGATCTGATTCAGAGCTTTTTTTATCGACACCTTTTTCTTAGAACACTGACAAAGACATTCTCCTGTTTCAACAATCTATCATTTACCACCATATGCCCTGTGTTTCTTATATATTATATACTCTGGTTGTTTTACGTCTCTGACCGTTCTTAGGGGCAGTTTACATTGCTATTTTTGTGTAGAAATCGCAAATACTACTCAGTGACAGCCAACGAACACTTATAATTTTTTCAATAATAACAAATCTTAATTCTATAATTTATTTACACTTCCCCCTTACTAAAGTTGTTTTTTACAACAGAAAAGGTAACAGTGGCAGTAAGATACCATTTAAATTTTTTTCAGGTCATTCATTCTCAGACAGAATCACCATTGCAAAACGCCATGCTAAAAAATAAGTAAAAATATCAAAATGGCTTACCTCTTCGTCCTCTGAAGGACCATGGCCCCAACAAAATGTTTACTGCATATGAAATGTGAATGGCTTCACCTTGCTGGCGTTAAACTGGTCTTTTGGACGTCCGAGCAAGTTGATCCATTCTTCACATTTTTTCCTCAGAGTTTTTGGTTTCGGGAAACGTGTGAAGAAAACATCCTTCATATGTCGTAATGTCTAGAGTCGTTTCTACAAGTTCCATAGCAGCAGTGTTCACTCGGCATGTTCTTTTTTGAAAGATTACCGGCAGAAAACAAGCAGTACTAACATGGGTTGTATGGGAGGGCGCGTCTATGTTGACCCACTTCTGGTTTACGATGGTGACGTCCAGTGTTGTTAATAACGGCGTTAGAATATAACGGCATTACTAACGGCGTTATTTTTTTCAGTAGTGAATAATCTAATTAATTACTTTTCTCATCTTTACAACGCCGTTACCGTTACTGAGGATGTAAAGGTGTGCGTTACTATGCATTACTACGTTGGTTGAGTGACGCAAGAAAAGTCAGAGACACAGAGAGAGAAGAGCGGGAGTGGGAAGGAGGAAAGAGTGTTGTGAGTGACGCTGTTGCAAACGCGATACGCCCACTTGATGCTATGCTAGATATCACATGCATGTAGAATTAGATGCGAGATGACAGACTCGGCGGCATTAGTAAACAGCCGACATTTTTAAAGCAGTAGACTTATCAGAAAGGCTCTGTTGTTGTGAACCTTCCTAGCGAACCTAAGTAACTTTTTATGTAAAATACTCCAGATTTTTTTTTTTTTAATGAAAAAAAAATAACAAAGTTAACACCAGTTAGAAGTTCCATAGCAGCAGTGTTTGATCGACATGTTCTTTTTTGAAAGATTACTGCAAAAACAAGCATAAATAATATGATTTGTATGCAAGGGTGTGTCTATAATGTCCCACTTCCACGTTGCAATGGCGACATCACGGTCTAAAAGTAGCATTCGTGCGGTACGCTATTCACAGCTTGATGTTGAAGGAGGATAAATTAAAAATTACATTGGCCGGAAATACATCTAGCAGAAGATAGCACCAATGTAGTTAGTCTAGACGTTCAATGTATTTCTTTTTGTAATTTGTGTTTCTTTTCTTTCTTCTCTTGTGTTCCCCCATAACCCCTTCCTGTTCGCTGCTTTGTCATAATAAACGAGGTATGTTGAATGATCACAATGGGAGTATGTCAGACTCTCAATGTGAAACATTAAAACTGTTCAGACTATCCGGGCACTTAGACTTCCATTCTCTGTGTCAAACAGCTGAACAGGACAGGTTTAAAAAAAATTTAAATAATAATAAAATTACATTGGCCGCATTAAATGTCCAATCCTTTTGAAGTGGGAAGATATGTTGTGTATAAACTAATGTTGATTAGCTGCTACCCTCCCAGTTCAAATGGACTGGACGTCTGCTAAACTCTTTGAAAAAGTTTTACTTTATTTTTTAAGAGCCACATGATGGGACATCTATCATTATCAATCACACTGAAAGAGTTAAATAACAGTAAAAGCTCTTGGTTTTCTACATTTAAATGGTTTTGTCTAAAGAAAAAAAAAGATTTTAATGCATTAATCAAACAGTCGAGGTCTGTGTCTGTAAAATGTTAACTAGTGAGGAACACAATTACCCTGTAAAGGGATCGCAGAGTCCTATTTTGAATAGCTTTACTATATTCAATATGTAGTTCACCAATTTGAGAGGATTAAATCAAGTGACAAACCCTTTTTATGTCTTGAACTCCGAGACTGCATTGCATAGTGCTCATTACAATATTTGTTAATCTGACACTACTGTTGGAATAACATTTAAACACTGTGTGGAGGAAGTACACAATCAGCAAAGTTTAAGCAATGAGTGATAATAGATATGTAACACAAATGTTATATGCATTAACGTAAATTATGGAAAATCAGAAAGCAACACAAACAAATGTAGCCTGGTACACCAGATTCACCGCTGTTCCAGCTATTGAGTCTGGCCACCATTCAGCGGATAAAATTTCCAGGGCGGAGCAAGCCACAGCAAACAGCGGAGTGGACCAATCAGCGACGAGCGGACGTGACGTTAGTAAAGCGACGAGGGATTTGCGCGCGGAAGTAGACATACGAGGAGAGCGGAGTTTATTCAACATGACTAGCGCGAGACAGACTGTTGTCAATGACTTGTGTCGATGTGTTTTTGGTAATTGAAAACTGATTTTACCGTGGATTGGAACATATTCTTGGCTCCCCTGTTCATCATCTGTGTTGTTGTGGAGACGACTTCCGACGTGGAAGAGTGACGTTACTTGTTAAGAAAACGTCACACAAATAAACAAATCTAATTGAACGGTTGATTTTGTGCTTGCTCGAGTGGCCGTTAATGGGCTCGGTCCCAGACTATTGTCACAGTGTTTGAAAAATACAGGGAGAACAGTCTGGCTGTGTCAGGCAAAAAAAAATGTATAGGAGATGTAAAGAAACAGCAAGAACAAGCCATTAGCCCCCTTCGGCATAGTACAAAAAAATACCTATAGATGGTATTGTTTCGCTGTGTGGATTGTGTAATGTGAGTTGAGGCTGGTTGCTTGTTACCACACTTCCTGTCTCGCCCCATTTAATTGAACCAGAAAAAAAGAACATTCATCAAGTTTAACCATGAAAGCTGAGATATTATGAGAAAATCAACGTAAAGTGCATAGTACATGAGAACTAAGATGGGAAATTATTTCATTCAATTATGATTTTTTTTGGTTAAATTTTCCCTTTCATTTTTCCACATGAAGATGATGCCCTGCCTCTCTTTAACTGCTGACCAGTCAGTCCAGGATTGCCAAAGTGGGCTGGGGTAGGCTCCAGTTACTCACCACCCTAATGAGGCAGTATGGAATGTTTCCTGTAGCAGTCAAGGCGGAGGTTATGGACTTCAGTCACATGACTTTACTTAAGTCGCCAACTTTAGAACTTGGAACTCGTCTGGCTAAAACTTCTGAAAGTCACGACTTGACATTGATTTAAACAGAGGTTGTTAGAGTAGCCAGAAATCTTACTCAAGGAAGAGTTGCGTTATTTCTAAATAATATTACTCAAGTGAAAGTAGTCATCTAAAAAAGGAACTCAAGTACAGATAAAAAGTATACGTTGAAAAGACGACTCAAGTAAAGAGTAACATTGTGATTAACTGCTTACAATGTCTGCCTTTTTTTAATAATAATGCTACAGGTATATATTTTTTCCCAGCACAACTTCATCTAAATGAATTGTTATTGTAATCCTGAACTAACCTATTACATGACTGTTTGGCTAAAAAGATGACACAAAAATCAACTAATTCAGGCCAGAGCAACACAACATGAGTGCCCTCTAGTGGAGAAAAAAACATTGTTACTTCTGAATGGTATAATGGAGTCATTTGGTTATTGTTGCGCCGTCTCATTAGTGAAACAGACAGCCACTGTCGGTATCCCTGGCAAAAATAAAATCAGTATGTAGAATAAAGAGGAAAAATGTAACGATTCTACTGTAGCCCAAAGTAGCAAAGTAAGAGTATTGTTTCTTCTTCACAAATCTACTCAAGTAAAAGAAGTATTGCGTGGTAAAACTACTCTGAGAAGTACATTTTTCTCAAAAAGTTACTAAAGTTATTGTAACGGAGTAAGTGGAACGCATTAGTACCCACCTCTGGATTTAAATACTAAGACTTGACTTAATTTAGACTTGGAACAAATTGACTTGACAAGTCTTTTCTGTTTACCATGGAAAATAATCATCATTTCCAATCAAGAGTGTGCTGCTCTTTTTTGATTATGAACAAAAAGTATTGCTGGCTTTCTCGTCCAATCACGGACAGTTTGTGACTCTTGTGGCTCTTAAAAGCTAAATTAAAACTCCTTCAGTGAGTTTATTAGTAGTAGATATCCAGTCAACTAGAAGTCAGAGAGTTGGCAGCAAATGAACATACGTTCTTTCACTGCCAGCCCTCCCACTTCAATTCGATTGAAGTGATTGATGGAGTGTAGCGCTGTCAATGGCAGCCAATGAGTTAATATGTGTAGCTATTGTTCCAGGTCTCACTGTAGTGATCGAGCTCTTTCCATACATTTTTTCCTGCTGCCTGGACGCCGCTATGGCACCTGCAAGGACTTGGCTCCCTTGGGCCTGCTGCCAGGACAAAACAACTTCTGGTCCAGATGAGGAGAGGGAAAAATACTGGGCCGATCTCTTTGATCAGCTGGATCTCAACAAAGATGGCTACGTCGACATGAATGAACTACGTAAAGGGCTGGCAGGGCGAGGGCTGTCCCGGGCTTCACTGGAGAGGGTAAGACTCTTCAGCTTTAATCAGTACTCACCTGCATTCTCCTATCATGCCGTGCAAAATGTATAATGAAGTAGGAATAGAAAACTGTCTACTGATAAATATGTTGATTGAATTGATGGAGCTTTAATCATCATTTTCCTTCTTGACACTTTTGTTTTCTTGCTTAAAATGCAGTGAAGGGCTCAATTAGGGCTGCAGCCATAAGCGGATTTTAAGAGGTGGGTTCAGGGGGGCCAGGCCCCCCCCTGGTGGCCGAAAAGTGTTATTGCATGAAATTGACTTTCCTATATATATAAAAGTTGTAAAGCAAATAAACTGCAACAAAAATGAATGAAATGAACAAGAAAGAATATTTTTATAATGGGTCAAAATTATTTTTTCGAACAGATCATGTGACTAGCACCTTAGACGGTCATTTGCTTTGCATTTAATTTTCAACAACAACAACAACAACAAAATTAGGGGAGGGCAATTCTATTTTTCAAATGATTTTTTTCTTTGATTGAAAATATTTTTTTTGATTGAAGCAACCTTTTTTGGGATTGAATGATTTAGAAAAAACAAATGTCCTACCCATAATATGGCCCAAACACAAAAAGGATTGCTTCAATCAAACTTTTTCATTGAAAAATTAAGTGTTCAAATTAGAGATGTCCCGATCCGATATTTGGATGGGATCGGACGCCGATATGGGCAAAAAAATGCGCATCGGTATCGGATCGGCCAACACGGAAAAATTCCGATCCAGACTTCCGATCCATTTTTTTTTTCAAACTCCGGTCCGGGTTTTCCAGCGCGCCGATTTACATAATCCATTCCAGTGTTTGCTTAGTTTTCCCTAAAATCCGGTCCGCATTTTACGGCACACCTTCAACACACTACATTTACATTACCGTCTCCCAATTTACCGAGAGACTTTATCGGTAAAAATGTCAGCTGTGTGGGATCATTTCACCTTAAAGGACGACAAAGACGAAGAGGCAGAGAGCAACATATGCCACAATAAAGTCAAGCGTGGTGGTAAAGCTGTAAGAAGTTTTAATACAACCAACCTAATCAAGCATTTAGCGAAATACCACCACAAACAATATAAAAAGTATGTTAAGAAAACCGAAGACAAAATGAAAGGTCCTACGTAACTAACACTGGCAGAAACTTTTGCTATGCGTGACAAACTTGCACTCGACAGTCCCAAAGCCCAGGGAATAAAGAGTCATTGCCGAAGAATTCATTCTGGATGACGAGCCATTATCTCTCGTGAGTAAAGACGCACCATCCAACACTTAGAACCACGGTACAACATGCCGAGCCGTCATTAGCGATTCAGCGATTCGGCCGTGGAAGATTCGAGAACGATTTTGCAAACATCCAAATTCCGATAATTTAAATATGTCAAGTAAAGCGGAACTAATACACAGCGCGGTCTTCGGGACGCAATGAGGAACTGACCGCATTGCGTCCCGAAAGTAAACATAACTTATCTTAGACCAGGATAATGCCAATGCTCAACTCACGGCTTTAGCTCAACTCATGCCGCTGGATAAAAAACAAGAATACCTGACTGCTGCTGACAGCCGCTACAAACTACGTCAACATCGTTTTACTGTAGATAATAGATATCATATGTATATAGAACTCATGAACCCATTGAAGTATTGAAAACTAGTTGCGTTAGTTAACAGCCGCCATCTGAAAGCAGGAGACTTCCCTCGTAGGCTGATGTGAACCTTCCTTTATCTAAAATACTCTTAAATCGGCAAAACAGTTTTAAAACTTTCACATGTCGAAAGTAGACAGAAGGGAAATTATGGAATAACGGGAGCAATTTTAACAACTTTAACAGTTGATTCGCAAAATTAAATGAATTGAATGTAGTTTAAAGCTGCTGATACAGAATGGGGACTTGAGTATTTTATTTACTGTTTTAAAATGTTAACTTGGTACTGAAATAGTCGTTTATTTAAACCTGAGAGGCTTTTTATACAATTTTTGTAACTAATGCAAGAAACATTAAAAGCATCTAATAGCTTGGGTGGTTTGTGGGATTTTCCACTGAGGTTGTGTGTTTTGCTTTTTTAAGACAGTTTACAATATTATTTGCACGTTTTACTGACTGACTATGCCATTTCTGTTTGTTATTTATAATGGTTTGTGTTTGTCACTGAATAAACAGGTCAGTTTCTTGTTACCAACCGTTGTGTGTTATTCAAACTCACCTAATTCAGCTGGCTAGTTGTTATCAAGAGTACTAAAACCTTTTTCAACATGAGTCTGACTAATAAGTAAGGAGGCTAAATAACTTCAAACTTTAACACATGCTCAGATAGGCTTGTATCGGCATCGGCCAGTATCAGTATCGGATCGGAATTTCAAAACAATATCAGTATCGGATCGGAAGTGCAAAAACCTGGATCGGGACAAGTGATTTTTATTTTTTATTTTTTTGTTCAACAATAAAGACAAAAACATCCTAGCCAAAATGTGGCCCAAAAAATATCAACATTACTTCAATCAAAAAAGTTGCATCAATCCAAAAAAAAAAAAAAATCCAAAACAAAAACAAAGAAAAATAGCTTTCACATGCATTTTTTTGAGTTTCAAATTTATTTTTGCATTCAGACACATTTTCTTTAATTGAAACGACTTCTTTTTTTTTTTTTTTTTAATTGAAAATATATATTTTGATTAAAGCAACTTTTTTTTATTGAAGCAACTTTTTTTTTATTGAATAATAAAGACACAAATCTACCTCCATATAGCTCCGCCCAGGGGATACAATTTTTGACTGGGGTAACTACATTGACATGACACCGGCGGCCGTACCATATTCAATGGATGACGATCTTGGCAAAAAGTATTGCCTAAGCAGTCTGATTTAGGATTCCCCTCAAGAATGATAGGAAACAAAAAATGCTTATTGTCAATTTATTAATTTTATTGCTGACACTGCGTTTCAGGGTCATCAACATGTACCCCCCCGCCCAAAAAGTCAAACTCCGCCTATGGCTGCAGCTATTGATTATTTAAGTACCAGTAATACATTAATCATTTAGTTAGTTTGAATAACTGAGTAATTGGATTACAAACATTTAATGTGTTGCAGAATAAATTTTGGGAGATGTAAAACAAAGAAACAAGTGTTTATGCTTGCAATAATATTTATTCCGGCTTGCCAAGATTGCACTTCAAAAGAGCATTAAATCTGAATACAAAATAAAATACCTGCGTGTTTCTTCAAAATATGCAGAATTGCACTTACATTTCACAAGAGCAATAAACACATTTAAAGAGCATATGACATGAGAAAAAAAGTCTTAAATGGCATTATTATGTGAATTACAATCATATTTTGAGACGATTCGACTATATACAACAATTTAGCAAAGCACAGATGACGAGAAATTAGTCTTTTAATCTGCCGGTTAGCCACGCCTACCATTATAGGGCTTTAGCGTCCCCAACAGGTTGATGACATCAGCGGTAGACTGGGCTCATCGGTTTTACTATTCAACCCATTGAGGGGGAATTATTCAGAACGAGGAAAACGCGACGAAGAGAGCCGCAAAATGTCATTGTTTCAGTCTACTCCAATATTGGGTCACACAGCTAGCTGGCTGTGACTTCCTTAGTGTGTGATTTTGCGTGCAACCTGAAGTCTATTTTGGTAGTGTGGTGTAAGACTTTGTAAGATGAGAATGGCAAACTACCAGGGTGACAAATCACTAATGGATCCCAGGGCTCCACTTTATCATGTCTACAAAAAAAAAAAAAAAAATCATAATATCAGTAAACCCAGAATTTGTAAACATTTGTGAGTTCATTGTAGTTTCACCACTGGTTTGTTTTAAATGGATTTTGAATCAGCTGCTCTAAATTGACATTTTCATTTTACAAGCTGTCATGCGTAAAGGCAACTTTAACGTTTTTGGATGACTTCACTGCTATTTTTTTTTAAATACAGTGGTACCTCGACATACGATCGTATCGACATCTGACGTAAAATTTGACTTGTCATTTGTCTCGACATATGACGACATGCTCGAAATACGCCGATTTATGACAGTATCGCAATTTCATTGTTTTCTGGCAAAACGGATGCATGATGGATTTTCTTGTGAGAGAAATCAACATGGATCCCAAGAATGTTCGTGCAGGTGGTGAAAAAAGAAAAAGATGACACTTACAATTGAAATTAAAAAGGGAATGATAGAAAAATATGAGCGTGGTGTGCACGTCAGTGAACTGGCTCAGTAATCCGGCCGGAATATGTCTACGATCTCGAGGACGCCTCTCATTATTATTATTGTAACACAAGGAAGTGGACAGCTTCGTCAGATTTTTAATTATTTATTGATTAAATTAGTAATTATTTATTTCAGAACTTGTGCAACACAACACGGCTACTGTCCGCCGTAACCGACGCCAACAACAACAGAACTTGGAAAAAAAAGTAAAAACTCTTCCACACCTCTATCAATCTTTCGTCAGTCACACGATGCGTTCAGGAGCAGCATGCGAAACACAACCTCCAAATTAGAACCCGATTCATTACATTATTATTTTTTTCAAATTATTATTAATATAATTCCGATTTGTATGAATAATGTGCAATGTGTAAGTGCTATTTCTAATTGTACCTTCAGTATTTATTAAGGATTTGGCGTAGGTTTTTGAGCTGTGGAAGGAATTAATCAAATTATAATGTATTCTTATGGTAAAATCCTGCTCGACATACGACCATTTCGACTGACAAACCAGGTCCTGGAACAAATTAAATTTGTATGTAGAGGGATTACTGTAATTCATAATTGTACAGCACACGCGTAAGAATGTGCGAATAAGATGTTCCAATGTTCAAAAGCTAGCACTTCCAGTAATTTATTGTCAATTTTTTACACCACATATTATGTGTTGTCAGATTGTTGAAGCGGGGGACACCAATGAAGATGGAGTGCTTGACTTTGAAGAGTTTACTCATTACCTGCGTACCCATGAAAAACAGCTCAAAGTCATGTTTCGCAACCTGGACAAGAACAATGATGGTTTGTAGCAGTCCGCAGAACACATTTTAATAACCATAATTAACCCGGTTGTCTTAAAATGAATTTCTAACCATGTATGTGTCTTTCTTCATGTATCTGTGTGACTACTTGCAGGTGAGATAGATGCATCAGAAATCCAACAGGCTCTACATGCTGTTGGCTTAAACATCAGTCTCAGGGCTGCGACCAGGATTTTAAAAAGGTCTGTGAACTTTGCTTTACTACAGTATTTCATAATTCAAGGATTCTTATATGGTAAAAAATATCAACACTAATGGTTTTCATCTCTATAGTACAGTCGTTTTCTAGATTTTTCTTGTACATTAAGGTTTAAGTGTTAACAGTGACACATTTCCAGATCTTAAAATCAGATAATTTACTGCATCTTTTTTCCTTAGTTTTAAATTTTAAAAGCGTTTTATTCCAGTATACCATCTTGTCACTGTGCTGATAAAGTAAAGCAGTGCTGAGTTTCCGATGAAATTTTCCAAAAACTTCAACGATTCTTGTTTGTTCATCCAGTATAGACAAGGACGGGACCATGACCATTGACTGGGATGAGTGGCGAGACTATTTTCTGTTCAACCCTCTCACAAACATGGAGGAAGTGGCGCGCTACTGGAAACGTTCAATGGCAAGGCTATGTACATGGAAATATACTGTATAGTGTAGAGCAGAATTTCATTTGCAATTCTGACTTGACTTCAGACAGCAGACTTAAACAAAGCAAAAAAAAAACCCAACAAGAAACTGCAAATATTGACAGTAAAATTGTTCCTTATATTGTTTGGAGCCCCGCCCCCAAAATATTAACCAATAATCCCTGCCTTCATTAGATGTTGGATTTAGGTGAGCAGCTAACAGTTCCAGATGAGTTTTCAGAAGAGGAGAAAAAGTCTGGCTATGTGTGGCGACAGCTGATCGCAGGAGCCTTGGCTGGATGTGTATCGCGGACTGGGACTGCCCCATTAGATCGTCTCAAAGTCTTTCGGCAGGTCAGTCACTAGCATATACGATCAAAACCAAATTACAGAGGTACCTCGACATACGATCGCTTCGACACACAATCTTTTCGACATTCGAAGTAAAATTTGACTCGCCATTTGTGTCTATATCCGACGACATGCTCGAAATACGACGACATGACACCACCGCAGATGGACGCACGGCAAATTTTCTTGTGAGACAAATCAACACGTTTCAAAAAGGTTTATACAGATGGTCAAAAAAGGAAAAAGGGGACACTTACCATTGAAATGAAGATGCAAATTATAGAAAAACTTGACCGTGGGGTGGGCATCCGTGAACTGGCTCATCAATTCAACACCACGGTCTTCCTATGACCACTGTTCGCCAGTCTTTATAAGTTAAGATGACAATTATTATTGTGGTAACATCGCCAAAGAAATCGCCAGCTTCTTCAGGTTTTTATCATTTATTTCAGAATTTATCCAACACAAAAGGCCTCGTGACGGTCAAAGTTGACGGTGTTCTCAAGAAAACATTGAAAGCGAAAGTAAACTCTCAGCCGCGCCGCTCTCTCTGTGCCACGTCGGCCACGCGGTGCGTTCAGGTACAGAAAAAAACGTCCGCCACATTAGAACTCGATTCGTTACACTATTACGGGAATTATTAGTAGTAGTATTATTATGAATATTATTCCGATTTTTATTCATAATTTATTTGTTTTGCTATGTGTAATTGCAATTTTTAATAGTACCAGTAGTAGTTATAAAGGATTTAGTGTAGGTTTTTGGGCTGTGGAACGAATTAATGGGATTATAATGTATTCTTATGGGGAAATCGTGCTCGACATACAACCATTTCGACTTACAAACAAGGTCCTGGACGAATTAACTTCGTATGTAGAGGTACCACTTTACCATGAAACCATTTAAAGGGACAGTTACTGCAGTATTTTTGGTTAAAAACAAAACAAAAAAACAGCATAACCCTATTAAAACCTGGCATCCATTTGCATGGACATTAGGGCTGCAGCTATCGATTATTTAAGTAATCGATTAATCTATCAATTAGTTCGAATAATTGAGTAATCGGATTAGGAGCATTTAATGCATTAGAGAATGAATTTTAGGAGATGTAAAGCAAAGGCCTTCTGAGATTGCACTTTCAATAGATTGCACTTTCAATAGAGCGTTAAATACAAATACAAAATAAAATTTTTGAGTGTTTTTTCAAACTATGCAGAATTGCACTTTCATTTCACAAGAGCAATAAATGCATTTTAAAATAAATAAAAAATACATGAGCATAGCCTTAAACATTATTAAAAAAATAATAAATGAGCTTCAATGTACAACAAAAGAACAATTGGCTAACTTGCATAGCAAAAGGCCGCTAGCATAAATGCCATAGAATACTAACTTTTTTTTTTTTTTTTTTTTACAATGCTCTTAACAAATTGTTCAAACACATATTCCTTCAAAATTCTGCTAAATATACCTCTAAACTAAATTGCTAATGCATAAATAATCCTATTAGCTCAAACAAAAACTTGAACAATCTTGTGTTGGTCTTAACAGGGAGCAGCTGGATCTAGTCATCTTTGATGAGTTATGTCATATTCACTGTTGCTGCTAGAGGGCAGTGTATCCACCCAATTGATAAAACTAAATGCAAACACTTTCAAAACAAACCATGACAATGCCACTCTAGTTAAACGAATCCTCGAAACAGCAAAATTTAATTCGAAGCTTTTTTCTAATGGAATTACTCGAGTTAATCAATTAATCATTGAACCACTAATGGACATCACATTTTGGTTCATGTCGGCTACAATATTAACATGTGGTATACAAGTATGAAACAAGTGAGCCAAAATGTGATCATTATTATATTATAAACTAATAACATGTTAATAAAAACAAAATTAATAAAATTCAAATGAATAAAAATTAGGGGACTCAAATAAAGAAAATAAATAATCGCATCATAGTTAAAAAAAAAAAAAAAAAAAAAAAAACCTAATCTTGATTAATTGCATTTTAATTACACAATATGATTTGTCCAAAAAATATATATATTTTTTAGAAATTTAAATAGGAAGGGTCCTCCAGTGCCATTTTATTGTCATTGATTAATTGTTTTTTCCTTTTAAAATTTTTTAATACAAACATTTAAGAAAAATAAATAGAAAACACGGCGGCAGAGTGGTTAGCACGCCCGCCTCTCAGTTCTGAGATCAAGGGTTCAATCCTGGCCTTCCTATGTGGAGTTTGCATATTCTCTCCATGCCTGCGTGGGTTTTCTCCGGGTACTCCGGTTTCCCACCACATCCCAAAAACATGCATGGTAGGCTGATCGAACACTCTAAATTGTCCCTAGGGATGAGTGTGCGCGCGAATGGTTGTCGGTCTCCTTGTGTCCTGCAGTTGGCTGGCAACCTTTTTGGCCTACCGCCTACTGCCCATAGTTAGCTGGGATTGGCTCCAGCACCCCCGTAACCCTCATGAGGATAAACGGCTAGGCAAATGAATGAATGAACGAATGAAATAGAAAACAATATTCTGTTTTATTTTTTTATTTTTATTTTTATAAAACGAATGTTAAAAAAAAGAGAACAAATAAAACAATGTTTGCATGAATTCCCCCATTTAATGTTAAAAAAAAACTTGTAAATAAAAAAATTAATAAGAGAATACTGTATTTGCTATCAACTTATTCACTACCAGCCTGGAAATGCCATATTATATGGTATTCACAGAGTGTGTGCTTTGGTAATTAGCAAAGGCAGAATTACATTAAAAAACCCAATTGACAGTGCTCTGCATCCATTTCATTTTGACTGGGAGTGTTAGCAGAAATCATTCGCTGCCCACCTCTCCCAGTCAAAATGGATCAGATGTCTAGCGCTGTCAATGGCAGCCATTGAGTTAAATGAGTTCCCTATGAAGGTTTAAGTGTCACCTTTATTTGCGGTTCATTGCCAATAAGTGCCACACAGGCAAATATCTTCATTATATCCTTTCGCAGGTTCACGGTTCGTCTCTTTTTAGTGGAAATGTGCTGGGTGGTTTTCAGTACATGATAAAAGAAGGAGGCGTGCAGTCCTTTTGGAGGGGCAATGGAATCAATGTTCTTAAAATTGCCCCAGAGACTGCAATCAAATTCACAGCTTATGAAAAGGTGAGAATAACATACTTCTTTTTTGTTTTCAGTGCCTCTGTGAAATTTTAGCATAAAATTACAAAAGCCATTTTGTGCACTTAATTTAGTCAAAAAGGATGATCAGTAAACAAAAATTATGAATGTACAATTGGATGACCGACATTTTAATTAATCTTCCATCATACACAGTGTGTGCTAGATTTGGGTTGCTGGTGCAAGACTCTGTATAAATGATTGTGCAAACATTTAACTAGATTTCATAAAATATACACTAACATCTACTTACTTGTACATGTCAGGTTAATCACTGTTGCTCTGTGCAATGTTACAGGACATGGAAATGTATACGGCGGCAAAACACTCCCACCAATTTGGCCAAATTTCAAAATTGTCCTATATGCATGTGTGATACATCATTGGAAAGCTTAAAATCTCAATTTTCTGGGGGAAGAAAATTTTTGAACAGTAGGGCATTTAAAAAATAATAATAATAATGTAATCAGCAAAACCCTGACCGGAAGTGAGAGCACGCGACAGCATAATTAAAGACGCCATGATTTTAATGAGATATTATCACGTACTTACCTCTTTTCGATCCAAAAACTCCATGTAGCATGTATCACCGAGTGTCAAGACACAGCTGTGAATGGCCGGATTTTTGGGGGATTTTATGGGTGAAACATGTTAATATAACAAGGGTCGCAATGCAAAAATCATGGACTGGTCGAGATTTTCATTTTCATATATTTACCCTTTTAAACGTTTTTTTCTTTTTTTTTTTTTTTTTTGGATTGATTATTTATCATCTAAAATATTGGGGAAAATGCGACAGTAACGAAAAAAAAACAATTAAGCGATAGTTATAAGGTCGATATCAGTGACTTATTTACAGACGCTAATTTTTTCATTGTGATGTAATTTGTTTAAAAGTTTAAAATATGCGAATGAATAACTTTTTAGAGTCTTTTTTTTTTTTTTTAACTAAATATTAGACATCAATTAATGATTCTAAGCTAAAAATGACAGACATTTCGAATAATAAATACGATTACTTATCTTCTTTTTATGGCTAGGTTGAAACAAAAGCGGTTGCGCGACGTCTGTAAATGGGGCTTTCCAGGGTAAAACGGACAAATTAAAAATAGTTAGGGAACTTAATGCGCCATGAATCTGCTATGGCAGCATATAGACATATTGTTCTATCAAACACAACAGTTCTTTTGTCTCAAAATAGAGCAGTTTATTTTAAAGAGGGGTGCAAGAGCAGAAACTCCTTTTTCAGCCTTGTCTGTGTTTTCCACCATACCCTTTTTCTAGATCAAGCATATAATGTATGGCAGAAAAGATACAAAAAATCTGAGGGTTCATGAGAGATTTCTTGCCGGCTTGTTGGCTGGCGCGACTTCTCAGACAGCCATCTACCCACTAGAGGTGATTTGACACATCCTCAAAGCAGTCATCGACAATTGTCCAAACTGAGGTTCCATCACATCTTTTTCATGAACAGGTGCTGAAGACGCGACTTGCGCTGAGAAAAACAGGGCAATTCTCCGGAATAACTGACTGTGCCAAGCAGATTCTACAGAAGGAAGGACTTTCAGCTTTTTACAAGGGTTATGTGCCTAATTTGCTGAGTATTGTACCTTACGCAGGCATTGATCTGGCAGTCTATGAGGTCAGGTGGATATGAGGGTAGTATGTCTCTACTTGCACAGTACATCTTGCTCATTTCTTCTTACTTGGTATGTTTTCCTCAGACACTGAAGTTTGTGTGGCTAAATAGGAACAGAGGCGTGGCGGACCCAGGGGTTATGGTCCTGGTTGGCTGTGGTGCAGTCGCCAGCACCTGTGGACAGCTGGCAAGTTACCCTCTTGCACTGATCCGCACCAGAATGCAAGCTCAAGGTTAGGAAAAGGGAGAGCATCAAATATTATTATTGTTGCATTGATTACTATTACCATGTTTAATTATTATTGGATATATTCTGCATTCCAAATGAAAAGTATTATTTTCCATGTCATCAACCGTTGAATCAGGAGTTGAATTTGAATGTTAATTGGTAGAAGGGGGTGTTTTATTGCCATAAACGATCAATGGGGGCTCACGTTTGTGTGAAATTCCAACATGAGCTTGTCAACCTTACTGGCAGTGAACAAATCACCATCTTTTTTTTATAAAAAATGCATTTGAAGAATTGGTTTAAATTTTTGCCATCCTAGGAAATTATAATTGTGGGTTCTATTTTTAAGGGGATAAATAAAAGGGTGGTCTTTTTTTATTTTTATTTTTTTTTTATGAGTTGCCATTTAGGCATAACAAAGTGGACAATAACACAGGGGACATTTTGTGCTAAGGTTAGCCATCATCCTAGCTTTGCCAGCATAATAGCTAACATGAATTCAGTGTACAATAAACCTTTTGAAATGATTCAATTCAATTTTTTTTTATATATATAATAGAGGTCGACCGATATGGGCTTTTCAAATCCCGATGCAGATACCGATATCTAAAAAAGGTTTTCAGCCGATTGCCGTTATCCAAAGCTAATTTTGTCAGCCGATGTACTTTTTTAAAGGGTATTACAACACCCGGGGAAATGCTAATATTCCATCATTTATCCATAAACGCATGCCTTTTGGATTCATATCATGCCACTTCGTGTAATTACACACATCGCAACACCAAGAAAAGGATAGCAATTTGGATCGATTGTCAAGCTAAAGCGACCGGCGCCCGAGATCCCGGAAATCTAGCATATTGTGTGCGTGACGTCACAACAAGGAAACAACCGGCTCAGTGCTTAGTACTGAATGGCGGCGATGATGGCGGACAATTTTGTTTCTAGTTGCAGCGATGAATCCGACGTAACGAACGTTCTTCTAATGGTGGCGAGGAGAGTTATGAATCTTTCATTGGTGTTTTGGGTTATCAATTTGAGCCCAAACGAAAGCCAATGCAGCCTAATGAAAGGATCATTGAGGGGAGCAATCATACTGATAAAACATCGGCAACAGATCGTGTGGGAAACACCGAATGGTTTGTTTTGCTTTTTTTTTTTTGTGAAACTGATACACCGTGACCGTAAAATAATGTATAGAATAATTATCATTTATTGTGCTATCATAGGTTTTCGCTCTGCCAACAGACACAACTATGAATGGGATTAGAGGATTTGTTCTATATATTTTCGAGCGATAATTTATACATGTGTCCAGTCCTATAGCCAATGCGTGATATGTTTTTTTGTTATAAAAGAGTACTCACTCTGGCAATTTCGAGCTTGGCTGCTCTGCTCCTTTGGTTAGCCTGGGGTGGTGGGGTGGTCTCATCAGAGCCAGTCATCGTACTCTTTCTTGATATCTCGGGACATTTAGGTGGCTGCGCGTGTATGGTGGGCACCGCATCTGCTTTCAGCAGCAATTTCTTAGTAAAACCTGATTTCATTTGTCCATAGTTCGAATAGCTTTCAGGTGTAAAATGCGCACCACACAAAACCGTGCCGGAGGCTGGGTCTGCAAAATTAGCCCTCTTAGCACGGACGAACTTCACTCATTGTCTGCGTAGTCCAGCTCTTTTTCTCGCGTTCGGGAACTCATGGGTACTACATTGCGACAAATGGCTATTTGTACACCACATAGCATGACAGGTTTGAACCATTTTAGCGTTTTTTTTTTTTTTTTTTTTTTTTTTATAAAACACGAACGCAACTCTCTCGTCGATAAACAACGATGGCACCTGCCTCGACCTTTTGTTTCCTTGTTGTGACGTCTCCGCCCCATTCGGCTGTTTCAGGAATACTTTCGGAAATGTTCGTAATTTTCGATCTCTTTTCGATAATTGCTCATGAATGTGATTTATTTTTTTGTTAACTTTATTAATATTTGTTATCTTGCCCACCACATAACGGTTCTATTGATATCTCACAGCCCTTAGTAGTATAATACCCTTTAAAAGCACATAGATTATAGATAGATTAGAAGGCAATTAAAAAAAAAAAATCTTCAACAGCTTTGAATTTACAATGATGACCTGAGACTTAAAGGATTAATTCAGTCTACTGCCACCTAACCAACGATTGCAGAAAAGAGAAAAGTTTTTTTTTAATGAAATAATATATTTTAATTAAAAAAATAACACATGATTAAAGATAGTTTATTCAGGACAATAAAATTATAACAATTATTTTGGAATTGTTTCTACTTATTAGTTATTTTATAGACTTTATATCAACTTTATAGTGAAACACACGAGGGACATAACAAAATTCCATAACAGCCTTTTACCACAATTAAATATAAAAAATAGAGTTTAGGAGTCTGTACCTATGAATTTATAATAGACGGCAATTTATAATACATAAAAAATAAGTTGAATGAGTATTTGTCCAACTTTAGTGAAAATACAGCTTAATATATAATTGGGACACAAAAGGCACCCTATTTGAAAAAAAAAAAAAGTTTTGCAGCTGTACTTCGGGTAAAAGAACTATTTGAGATCACATTTTATTTCTTCCATTCTCGAGGACCAATTCTAGTTCCAGTTATTCACAAATTAATACTAATGTGAGTGGAAATTTAACAGTGAATGAAAAGTTATGATTCATGCTGTTCCAAGTGAGTGAACATCAAGTTTTAAGTGGTTGTTGACTGAGGTTTTTCTCTCTTCTTTAGCCTTGATGAAAGGATCCAATAAGCAATCCATGTCCACCTTGATTTACGCCATTGTATCCAAAGAGGGTGTGACGGGCCTGTATCGAGGAATTTCCCCTAATTTGCTAAAAGTCATCCCTGCTGTCAGCGTGTCCTACGTTGCATATGAGTACACAAGGATAGCCCTGGGAGTGGATGTGGAGGGTAGGCGGGGAGGGAAAGGGAAAGTTTAAAAATAGGTGGATGGTTTGTTGTGGCTTTCATCTGCGGACAAATATAAATCCGTTATGCCTGAATGAAGATGTGAACTCTGACGGTGGATGAATTCGCACTCCGGTGATTGCAAATCTTGATGGAACAATAGTAGATGAGATAACACTTCCCTACTTTTGGATGACCTCACATGACGGCATAGAAGATCCTGTGAGCAATTTTATGTGTGAGTGGCATTACACTGCATGTACTAGCATCTGCATTCAAATGTACAAATAATGACTTGCATGCGGATACCTGAGAGGCAGCGGGTGCATCGTGAAATTGTACTGCATTGTCCACATAACTGTAAGAGGATTTCTCATCTCTTTCTCCTCCTCACAGGTGTCGTGTAGAGAAGAAATCTGACTGGAGTCTATCCCAGCTGACCATGAGCAGGAGATGGCACATACGTTGATCGCGAGTGTCTGGCAGATAGTGTCAGTCAATCATATCCTCGTTTCGGGGAAAAAAGGCTGGTAGTCCATCCATCCTTCCTTACTATTTGGTTTTTCTATTGATTGACATACAGGTAAACCAATGTGAGAGCCCCTTTTAGCCCACCATCCACCCTGCATGACTTGCATGACAAACATATTTGACAGCAAACCAGATCACGTTTTTACACAAGTCAAAACACATGCAGTACATCCAATGTTATCGTATTAGTGTTTCCCTTAAAGCTGTAATGTGAAGTAATTTCATAACATGCCAAATAGGGTCACAATTAAAGTAATTAAATATTGTCCAACAAATAAAGCATGAAAAAATAATTTATGATGTTGTATATTTGACAAAATAATCGCGTTTCCGAAGTTCGAGCCTGAAAGGGGACGAACCCGGAAGTGATACGTCACACCGAGAACAGCGATGGGAGCGCTCCATACGGCCACCCTACAAAGCCCTTCAAACAATGCTTCAAACAGCGATATAAGTGATAGATCACGTGCAAGTGAGGAGACCCAAGTTTTTGAAGAGTTGGAGGAAGAGGAGGAGGTTGGGATTTTATGTTGGATCGTACATGTATTAGCCAGACGCTAATCAGGATGCTAACAATGTGCCCAGACTACCTGACATCGAATGGAGACAAGACCCATCGAGATTACAAGATTGGTAAGATATAGGCTGTTATTATTTTCATGATTTGAAGATGCAGGCATTTGCACATAATTTTATGTTTTTGTCTATCTGATGACATTGTTTAAAAAAATAATAATCAGACTGCATGTTCATTTTGGCAGATCCGGCAGCGCTCATGCATATAAATTAATAATATAAAAACGTTGACGGGGGGGGAGAGAAGGAGATGAGTCGTTGATGGCTTTCTCCACTTTATTGTGGCAACAATAAGAAAACAAAATAACAACGGACTGCCGCCACATTCGACCGCGAAGTTTTGCTTCTCGCTCATCTCCGCCTCGCCTCGTACTACCAACTACTACTACTTCCAGTCCCAGCGTCTCTTAAACGGATCATGCATAGTGTCTTGTTATGAGCGTTTTGTTGACAAAGGTATCGAACACACGACGTGCTTACAGCTTTGTTTCTTTATTAACACATGGAGCTAACAGTAGCTGGGGCTTTCGGTAGTAAGTGGCGTCTAATGGCGTGAGGAAATGTAGTTTTTTCACACAAGCGAACAGATTACAAAGCACCACTTCAGTGTTGTCCCGAGACTACATTTCCTATGATTCACTGCGTGACTTGAGCCGCTCTCTGATTCGCTGTGAGATTGACTCAATGCCAACACGCTCGCTGTCACCTGTCAGCGGCTCTCGCGAAACATAAACTAGAAGGCTATCAAGCGATCACCATGAAAGAAACGCCACTACAAATGCAATGCAATGCTTGAAGCATGAAGGTGGAAATATATCATACAAATACAAATAAATGTGCACAAACTCACCGGCAGTGTAAACCTGCCGCTGGCAACGCTCTGGGAGGTCGCATTTCACAGCATTCTGCCGCGGTCCTTCTCGCCAGCTGTTTGCTCACCATTCACACTCGTTTGCATTTGATCCCTATTCTGATACACTCCCGCTTTTTCGGTGAGGTCTTTTGTGTTTATTCGTTATTGGATCGTTTTCGTTCACCACTGTAAATAAGAGCACTGAAGCAATAGGTGTAAGTCGCCATTTCTGTTCAACCCGTTTTCTCCTGTTTTGTTTAGCGTAAGAAGTAGGGCTGTCCCAAACGACTAATTTCCTCCCGATTAGTCAGCCGACTATTTTTACGATTAGTCGACTAATCTAATATATATATATATATATATATATATATATATATATATATATATATATATATATATATATATGTGTGTATATGTATATATATATTTTTTACTAATTTAATAATGAAATTTTTGTTAAAGCTTATTAATTCACAAAAAACATTTTGGAACACCTAAATTCTTTATTCACGTATAAATAAATAACATAAATATCAATAATAAATCACAAACAATGAGGTCAAATGCTGCTGGCATTAAATGGTGCAAAAAAATGTAAACGGAAACACTGTGACTTCACCTTTTTAACAGGAGTCAAAACAATTCTTACTCTTTTTGCGGTATGTCATTGTCTATATTGTTCTAAATGTCAAAATGAATTGTAATGTCCCGGACAATCATTTTCAGAATACTTTGTGTGAGTTCAGATGCTCTTTCCGGTGTGCATTCCGCATTTTTTGGGGAGGGGGAAAAACTGTTCAACTTTTGTTTGTTTTAACCTGAAGATAACGCAGAGAGCACACTGAAATATTACCACAATTATTTTGAATGAAAGGCACACATACCCACAGTAACAAAAATTAAGTATATAGTATTAATTTTATAGTATACTACTATGTGTAAAACTTTATAATATTAACTAACTAACATTAGTGCAGTCATGGATTACAGTAAGCAGGCCAGTGGTGTTTCCATATATATTTCTTATATTATGTATATACAGGATATATGTATATATTTTCCCTAAGTGGGAGCTTCCATGATCCTAATAAATTTAATAATAATTTAAAAAATATATATAATTATATTAATTATTTTATTAATCAAAATGTGTGTTGATACGAAGCACATAAAGGCAACTTCCATTTAAAAAATCATTAGAGAGTTGTATGGACTTACAATCCGCTAGCTTGTTGTTTCTTGTTGTCTTGGAAAATTATACTTGGGTGACGGCGCTTCAAGTGTTCGTTTATAGCTGACGTGCCACCGTGGTATGCGAGCTCAGTTTAGCAAAGAGTACACACAGTGGCACCCTCCATATTTTCCTTGAAATAATTCCAGGCTCTGGTTATTCTGGTCGGCTTTTTTGGCTTTATGCTGCTTTCACGTGTTACCATCTCTGCCCTTTTTGGAAATTGGCGGTGTTTTCAACTCCTCACCGGCGATTCACTTGGCTCGTTGTCGTCGGTTCGTCTGGGTTCGTCCGATTTCCTCTTCGGGAAGGCGGCGCCGTGCATAAAAAACACCGAGAGGCATCGGATGGCTCTTAAAGGATACTTTTATTGACCATATAAAAAAAGTGGGGGATGAAGCCACTCAACTCGGTGCTACCCGGCCCGCGCACTTTTCCAAATCGCCGATCTCGCTCCCTCTCTCTCGCTCGCTCGCCCACTTTCTTCCTCTTTGCTCAATCTGACAACGCCGGTCACATTGAAATAACAGCGGCCCCCTTGGGGGTGCCAGTGACAACCGCTTGTTTCGCGAGCGCCTGCGATTCTAAACTTTATCCGCATGTAATTTTTTTTTTAACCCGTCATTACCCGTCGACGGTATGTTTTGCCCGTCGACGCATTTACGTCATCGATGACGTCGACAACGTCGACTAGTCGGGACAGCTCTAGTAAGAAGCTAGGTTAGTGGCAGTCTTTTCTTTGTTCTTTTTCATGATCAGGGTTTAGTTAGCGGGTGGGGTTCAAGTGTAGATTCCTTTTGTTTGTTGTTTTGGCCTGGGCTTACCCTGAAGCCGCGCTTCATCCACATTTTGTACATATTCATTGCGAGTTTGATTGTTGTGTAAATAAATTTGTGCCACTTGTGAAATTGTGTGGCTCGTTTTATGTTACGCCCTTCGCAAGCCGTCCTTGGGACGTAACACTAGCAAACACAACAACAACTATGCCACGACTATTGCCACGAGTTGGCTTTCGGCTAACGTCGCTAGCTTCTACTGTACATTCCACAACAGTTGGCAGCTCTGCTTTGACAAAGTCATCAATCATCTATCCAAAAATCACACTTACTTTTTGGCAAATACTTGATCATAAGCAGACCGGTTATGGAAGCAGGCATCTTCGAAGTGTTTGCAGCAGAGAAGACTACTCGATGATGGCGTGAAATTCATTCGCTTCGTGCGAACGAAAGATGTCCATTTACGTGCCCTGCTATCCTTTGGCCACTCATCCAACTTTTCGTTTGAGTGAGAACAAAACATCTCCACGCACCGCCGTGGCATCTTACCGAGAAGCAATGCAACAAACAATACTGTTCTATGGCGGACTTCCCTCGCACTTCCCGGTGTGACGTAATTTCCGAAGATTGCCGAAGAAAAGCATTTTCGTTGTCATGGGCGTTGCTATGGGTTAAACAAAGAATCTGGAAGGGTTGCGTTAAGAAAAATAATGAAAATATGCTTATAATTGTTCAGCCATTGATATTATTCAAAAACATGGTTGGTCAACCTTAGTTCACATTTCCCCTTTAATGATTTCATATTGAGGCACTTTCACTTTTTTAAAGACTAACGCTAACTACTAAGGGGGAGCAGAGACAGAGAAAGTTCAATGAGTGAAAATTCAGTGCAAGTCATCTGAACAAGGTAATAACCAATAATACAGTTATATCAATTGTTATGTGCCAAGTACAGTATATTTGTGTGTGTATATAAGAAAAATGGGGTATTTCCTAAGGGTGTAACGGTACATGTATTTGTATTGAACCGTTTCGGTACGTGGTGCTCGGTTCGGAACGGTGGCGTACCGAACGAGTTTCTGACGTAATGTAACCCTTACTTTTCAAGGCTGTGAGTCGATCGGGTTACAGTTTCTTTGTGTAGATTATATTTACTCCGTCTTCTCTACTATAATGAGGACCAACACAGTGGGACAGTATAACCCAGAAACGTCAACGGCGCGACAACGTGGCCGCCGCGTGAACGCAGTGAAACACGGCCGTTAAAGTCAATCAGCCAATGCACACCAGTCGCAGTGCGGCCGCGTGTTAGACGCGTCCCAGAAGCGGCTCAACACGACGCACGCAAAAAGAACGGCAGAGTTTATTATTTGACGCGAGACGCGACCCTCCTGCGTCAATACTACTACCGGTAGCTAGGATCAGGCAGACCGGAAGTCACTCGTGTAATAATACGGTGGATCCGGTCGATTTTCAAACTAATATGCAATCGTAACCCACTTTTTGAGTCCATCAGATCTCTTGAGTGGTAGATCGGGGCACAGTTTACTTGTTTTTGTTGATTTACTGCTGTCTTCTCTGCTATAATAATAACCAACACGGCCCCGTGTTCAATACAAAACCCTCCTACCACAACAAAACAAGTAGGAACTAATATTCACATAGGAACTAAAGTTATACAACATAAAATATACAATATAAATGAATACTACATCACATTTGTAAAATATAAACACATAATAAAATAAATAATAGCCCATTTAAATAAAATAAATTTAAATGAGCTAAAACACCTGTAATTAAATAATAAGAATTATACACAGAACCTTGAGAAAATCCCCCAATAAAGCTTTAGAAAACCGTTCATAAGAAAAAAAATGTTTCATTGAGGCATTTCATTTGTAAAATACATGTTAAAATCTTTGTCATTGGGATTGCTTTTCTCTTTAGCACAGGACTTCTTTTTTCTTCTTTCTTTCAGAAAGAAAGCTGACCAATACGCGGGGTCTGAAAGGCAAATTGTTGTTGGATTTTTTTTAAATACCCGCTACTTTTTGAGCAGAATTCTAGCTTTGTATAGGCTAATGTTCATATTGTTGAAAGGTGTGTAACAAAAAACTAGCACATTTATATTTTGCATTTTGTTTTCATACTGTACCGAAAATGAACCAAACCGTGACCTGAAAACCGAGGTACGTATCGAACCGAGATTTTTGTGTACCGTTACACCCCTAGTATTTCCTTTTTTATGCAATACACGAGTGATATACAGTATATTATATAGTACTATATTACGTACTGTAAAGTATGATATTTCAGGTTTGTGAATCTACTGTACAAAAGTATATCTGTGTTGTTCTATAGAATCGAATACAAAGCCTTAATTGTCATTATACAGAGTACAATGTTGTGTGTGTATGCGTGTACAGGTGTACAGTAGATCATTTTAAAAGTAGCATGCAAAAAAGTCTGGGTAACCCAGGTCCAGGGAATGTTTGAACAACCAACCATACGTCACTTTGTGACGCAGGAGGAAACCAGAGTACTCTTAAAGTGCGCGACAACACCTAGTATAAATAATATATTTCAGTATGCAAATTGAGGAATTCTTAGACCTCTGATGACAAAGAAAATAATGTTAAAAAACACACAAAAAATGACACAGCTGAGCGGAAGTTCAGAATTTTTCACATTAGGCTTAATCTTTGAGTTAGCGGGGGTTAAATTAGTCTGTGGACTTGATTTCAACAAGTTTCTTGCAGTTTGTTAGTTATTAATTTCAGCCGGAGTGCCTAAGCTAACGCGAGTCAATGGTCCCTTCCTAGCATGGCAATAAAAAACAATATTAACAAATCTAACATAGTCAAAACAATATTAACAAATCTAACATAGTCAAATAAATTCAAAATGCAGATCGTTGTTCAAAATACCCATGCGGCCAAAACAATGTCACACCATACTGCCGTAATTCATTTATTTCTAGGGGGGTATTTTTTTAGATGCGTAATGCGACTACTATAGAGAGGAGTGCTTTGGCCACTCCTGCTCATGCTGCAGTCAAGGAAGGTGGGAAGTCGGACTTATCCCACTCTGATGGTACTAGTTGCGACCTCAAAGCGTTCCAAGCGTTTTTTTTTTTTTAATTTTGGCCATCAAAAGACACATTGACCTCCAGCAAACATGCATACACCATAAAAATGAAATTATTTTTTTCAATTAATTAAACAAGATTTTGCTGGGATGAACATGATATAGGTGTTGTCTTTCCCTTTAAGAAAACTCACACAGGCACACGCAGAACATGCAAACTGCACAACTGCAAACCAGTCATCCACCGTGCTGGCCAATTATATCTAAGAGGTATTTTTTTTCAATAAATATCAGCTGTACCTGTATTTATTTATTTCATGTTGAATTTCTAAATGAATAAAGAAATTGATTTTAATGTTGCAACTTGTTACTGGTTAATTTTTATACAAATAGTCCTCATTTTATGAGTGGTCACTGAAAACAAAAATGGAATGAAAATTGACTTGATTAAAATCAGACATTGTGTTTGCTATCACGCACACCCTCTATTGACTCCAAAACGCAAATAATACCATTTGCAATTAATTATTCAGCCATGATACGAAAATGTAAACAAAACCCCCCAAAAAATCAGGTTCTGAGGTGCAATGCGTATACACATCAGGGCTGGTTGTAAGCAGGCATGTATGAGGGGGTAGTCAGAAATGTGTAGGGGGCATCATTTGTACACATCATGCTCCAGCCCCTCTACCTTCAGACCTGTCCAACTTGGGTGTCCCACCTGAGGACTAAGCTCTTGCTGGTATAGCTCTTAAGGTTACTGAGGCATGCAAACCTTCTGACTACAATAAGGTGGCAATCCATCAAGGGGGGAAACTGAACAATAAAATAAATAAAACATCCTTCATCCAGATTTTTTAAACAACATTACGTATATCTTAACTGGATGACCTAATTCTCAAATAAATTGTAACCTGAAAACCAAAAGGGTAGTCTTATGAATAATAATAGAAAATGCTTCTCAAACAAATTTTTAAAACACAAAAGATATAGAACAGAACATTTTTAAATTATTATTATTATTATTTTTTTTTTTTTTTTTTTTTAGCAACCAAACAGTTCAGGAATCCCCACTCACTCCACTCTACAACAACAGTCTCCTACTTCTCTTTGCAAAAACTCACAAATTCATCAAGTTATTTGTTATAGACTTCTGGTGGGCCAAGATCATCATTTGTTTTTATTCTGTCATGTGAAGTGTACATGGACTTATTTCTGTGCTTGTTGTGACTGAGAAAACACAGGTGCGTCTTCTCGCTCCGAGGCTGCGCTGAAACCTGGATCCACATTGTCTGGCGACGTCTAGGCTCATTTACATATTAACAGTGATTGGATGTTTACTGGGGGCTGTGCACGCTTTACTGTGCACGCGTGCTGACAATGCTGACAGCATTCCTGTAACGAGTCACATGACATTTTGGATGGAAAATGACAAGCAGTACTCAATTTGGGCATTTAGGGATGTACATAGTTCCCATGCGTTGTATTCACTTTTGTTGCCAGGGGTTTAGATATTAATGGCTATATTTTGAGGGGAAAATAAATTAACTCTTTTTATATAAGCTGCACACAGACTACTTTTCATTGTGTCAAAGTGTGATTTTGTCAGTGTTGTCCATAAGCGGATTGTAAGGGGGGGGGGGGGGGGGCCTCCTGGTGGCCAAAAAGTGTCCTTGCATGAAATTGACTGTCCTATATATAAAAAAGTTGTAAAGCAATGAATCTGCAACAAAAATGAACGAAATGAACAAAAAAATATATTTTTATAATGGGTCAAAATTATTTTTTGAACAGATCATGTGACTTAGACCTTAGACGGTCATTTGCTTTGCATATAATATAAAAAAAAATAGGGGAGGGCAATTTTATTTTTCAAATGATTTTTTTTTCTTTGAAAATATTTTTTTTGAGTAAGGCAAATTTTGGGGGGATTGAATGATTTAGACACAAATGTCCTACCCATAATATGGCACAAACACAAAAAGGACTGCTTTAATCAAAACTTTTTCAATGAAAAATGAAGAGTTCAAATGCAAATTTTTCAATCTCAAATATTTTTTCGCATTCAAAAACATTTCTATGATTTTTTTCTTTTTTTTGATTGAAGTGATTTTTCTTTTAGAAAATATATATTTTTTGAAGCAACTTATTTTTTGATTGAATAATAAAGACAAAAATGTCCTAGCCAAAATGTGGCCCAAACACAAATCAACATTACTTCAATAAAAAAACCTTGATTCCAATAAAAAAAAAATTAATCAAAGAAAAATAGCTTTCACGTGCTTTTTTTAGTTTCAAATTAATTTTTGCATTTTAACACTTTTTTTCTTTATTGAATCGACTTTTTTTAAAATTGAAAATATATATTTTGATTGATGCAACTTTTTTTTTCTTTTATTGAAGCAACTTTTTTTTGATTGAAAAATAAAGACACAAATCTACCTCCTAATGGCTCCGCCCAGGGGATACAATTTTTGACTAGGGTAACTACATTGGCACGACACTGGCGGGCATACCATTTTCAATGGTTGACCATCTTGGCGAAAAGTATTGCCTAAGCAGCCTGATTTAGAATTCTCCTCAAGAATGATGGGAAACAAAAAACGCTGATTGTCAACTTATTATTATAAATATTCTTGTAAATTAATTTTATTGCTGACACTGCGTTTCGGGGTCCTCAACATGTTGTGCCCCCCCTGCCCCGCCTATGGTGTTGTCCCATGGAAAGTTATACTTAAATATCTGCAAAAATGCGAGGGCTGTACTCACTTTTGTGATACACTGTATATCGTCCCTACCAATATTGAGATCAAACCTACGCCCTTGCTCACAGGGTAACAATAATTTTTTTAATGTGATTTCTTTCGCGGTGGGAAATCTGTTGGTTCTACTCCAGGCCAGGAGATGACGCAGTTTAAGGCGTTCACGTGCGCTCTCAAAGCGTCCAAAGCAGAGGAAAAGGTCTGAAAAAGGCCGGACTGGGGAGGGCCGAGTGTAGCGTACATTGATTGGTTATTTTAAGCAGGGAATTTTGCCGGCGTGACAAGCGATCTCCCTCACATTGGTGTTCTTGTTTCGCTCAACACCAGCTTTGGCCTTCCCGCTTCTGCGCAGCCCGAGCCGGCCAAAGCTACCTGGACCTGGCCTGCCCCCCCTCCCCGTGTGTCATTTCTCCTTGTGGTCACCATGTCCGAATTCGGCTCCTTGCCGACGAACGGCGCCGGAACGAAAAAAGATGCTTTTGCGGATGCCATGGAAAGAGCCAGACAGGTAAAGCGAAATATATGTTAAGAAGTGACGAATGCAACTTGCAGCGTGCCATTTAGCAGCTAGCCCGATGATCCTTGTCGTTAGCTTCAGTTGACTAGCCAGCTTGTAGCAGTATGCTACCCGCCGGCCGGCAAGTGAGCTAAGTCGAGTCGAAAATGCTGGTTGGGCCAGCGTATTTGGAGTCCGACTCTTCTGCACGCCACAATATTAACGTTGCCCCTTTATTCATTATTTTATTACTCCTTTGAAAATTAACAGTATTGACTTTACTATTCACCTCAGTCTGCTAGTTGACAGTTTTCTATGCAATACATTTGCGCGGCTGAATTAAAACTAGCCCCAGGCAGCAATGTTTACTGAATTAAATTTTCTCGTTATAACTTATTTTTTACGGTCACAAAACCTTGATGGTTATCTCGATTTTCCCAATATGATCGTGTGTGCCGATCCGACACCTCGGAAATTTATTAACCATTTGAGGGACACTGGCAAGTACAATGGACAGCAATTCAAAACTTTTTACTTTCGTTTTATATTCTTTTTCTACCTTTAAAGCCCTTTATAGAGGAATTGGCTATTGTGGGTATTTTAAAAATATTATTTTGGGACACTAAAGACCTTTATCTCATTACAGTAACAAAACTTTGCATACAGGCTAAACAGAAATGGAAACAAACGCTCACATCCCAATCAGACACCGTGCCAAAATTATTAATAGGCCCGATAATATATAATGTTATTGGAGTAATTGGGATGACGTCATAATTCCTATTATCGGACTGATAATTATCGTGCACCTCTAATTGCAAGCGTCCGCCATCCTCAACATTATCCGCGTGTTTGTTTGTTTGTTTTTTTAACCCGTCATTACCCATTGACGGTATGTTGTGCCCATCGATGCATTTTCGCCATCGATGGAGTCGACAACGTCGACTAGTCCAGAGAGCTCCACATTTGACCTTAGGTGAGAGTGGAGTTTTTCTCGGACTAGATATCAGTCAATCGCAAGGCACTTAGAGACAAACATAGACGAACAATCATTCGTACTCACTTTCACAAAAAAAGGCTGAATACAAACCCATAACTGATGATCTTTTAACAGTGTCGTTTATGATAACCAGTCAGCACTTGGGCTGCCATCACTTTACTATACTCTGTTAAATATTGTATTGCAGGATTACAAGCAGTCTTCATCAGGTCTGGCTCAAAGGCTAGATATGAAACATCTTCTACCTGAACAGTCCAGTTGCAATCAATTCTTTAAACTATTGTTTAGATTGCTTTTAGCACCAAATGGCAGGAAGTCGCATATATTTTTGTGCTCTTCATAATGGTCATGGTTTTTTTGTTGTTGTTGTTTTTTTTTTTTTTTAAATATTCTTATTGACGATAAAGGCATAATTCCTTCCGAATTTTTCCAATTTCCATCTTCCTAGATTGCGGCTAAAATCAGTGGAGAGAGCAGTCATTTGGCGAGCAACAATGGAGGAGATGAAGGTTATCCGTTCGCCGCACAGAAACGATCCCTCGAAGAAGGAGGTTGACATTCAATCCAAACTTTTTTTTATTGTCTGAACCTGCTAAAATTATGAGAGGCTTACAGTTTCCTTTTATTTAGATGAACCAGATGCCAAGAAGGTAGCATCACAGATTGAAAGAGATTCATCATTGTGTACGTTGAATATGCACACTGATTCATCGCAATTGATGGATCTGCTCACTTTCCAGTCTCTCAAATGTTTCTCCCTCTCTTGCAGCCATTGGAGCTCAACTGGCGGCCATAGCTCAACAGAGGTGCGAGTTTATTTTTGTTGTTGTTTTTTTACTTTTATTTACTTCTGTGGATAATTTTATGTGTTATTGCTTTCAAGCGTCAGGCCCGCCGCAATGACTATAACAGAGGAGTGCAGAGTGCCTGATGGCATGGTTGGTCTGAGTAAGTGCATTCATTTTAACCTCCGAAGTTATATATATGAAATTATAGATGTGCTGTTCTACAAATGTTCAAGCCAAAATTTGTCTACTTTCCTTTAGTAATTGGCAGAGGAGGTGAACACATAAACAAAATACAACGGGACTCCGGCTGTAAGGTCCAGATTGCACATGGTGAGCATCACAATTAGGAAGTTGCCACTGCCATAGATTTCTTTGTTATTCTTGAGTTTTTTTGTTTTGTTTTTCTATACATTTCCGTATTATTTCAGACAGTGCCGGTCTTTCGGAAAGAAGTGTTTCTTTGACAGGTCCACCTGATGCCATAAAGTAAGTTCAGCTTCATACTTTACCCCCCAAAATGTTGAATCTCGAAGCAGATTTATGGTATTGCACTACTTTCACTCACTTCATTACAAAAGCTGTATCACATGCATACATCAAATTCTAAATCCATATTAATACAAGATGCATTACATGCATACACCTAATTCTAAACCCATATTAATACTTAGTAGAAACAGGAAATGTAATCAAAATAGACTTTCAAACATGAACTGCATGGAAAAACCGTTGGCATGTTTGTAGTGCCTATTACATGAACAGTACTGACCAGGCATGGGTTGTTTTGTTGGTGCATGAAACCTGTCCCAAATTATATTTTTTTCTAAAGCCAAAAATGTCCCTTGATTTTTTGTTTTGTTTTGTTTTGTTTCAGGAGAGCCAAAGCACTCATAGATGAAATCATATCAAGAGGACATGATTCACCCAATGGGCAGTCAGGCTCCATGCAGGAGATGGTCATCCCTGCGGGCAAGGCTGGCCTTATAATAGGAAAAGGAGGGGAGACCATTAAGCAGCTACAGGTTTGTAAAATGAGTTATAAACACTAATTAAATTTGAAGAGCTGTGGGTGTGAAAATTCCTTCATTGTGAAAATACAAGGTAGCCTCCAAGGTCCAACATGATATGTGTATTACTGACATTTAGGGCTGGAAACCTCCAGGACGGGTGCCTCACGGTAAATTGAGCAGATTTACCTCGATAACGAAAAATGACGATAAATTTGCCTAAGCGGGCTGTTACAGTGGTATGAAAAAAGTATCTGAACCTTTTGGAATTTTTCACATTTCTGCATAAAACCAAATGTGATCTAATCTTTGTCAAAATCACTCAGATGAAAATACAGTGTCTGCTTTAACTAAAAACCGCCCAAACATTTATAGGTTTTCATATTTTAATGAGGCTAGCATGCAAAGAATGACAGAAGGGGGAAAATAAGTGAACCCTCTGCTTAAGGAGACTTAAAGAGCCATTGAAACCAATTTTTATCAAACATTTTAAGTAAGGTGTGAGCCCAATCACTGCTGAGTGGTTTAAAGATGCCCTGCCCACTATAAAACACACCTGGTAAGAAATGTCTTGATGGGAAGCATTGTCTGATGTGCATCATGGCTTGATCAAAACAGCTGTCTGAAGACCTGCGATCAAGGATTGTTGATTTGCATTAAGCTGGGAAATGATACAAAACAAAATCTAAAAGTCTGGATGTTCATCAATCGACAGACAGAGAAGTTGTCTACAATTGGAGAGAGTTTGGCACTGTTGCCTCTCTCTCAAGGAGTAGCCGTCCACCAAAGATGACGGCAAGAGTTAAGTGCAGAATACTCAGAGAGGTAAAAAAAAAAAAAGAACTCGAGAGTGTCTGCTAAAGACTTAAAGAAATCACTGGCACAGTCCAGTATCTCTGTGCACACATCAACTATATGTAAAACTATGGCCAAGAATGGTGTTCATGGGAGGACTCGACGGAGGAAGCCACTGCTGTCTAAAACAAACATTGTTGCTCGTTTAATGTTCGCAAGGAACTTGGACACTCCACAGAAGTTGTGGCAAAATATTTTGTGGACTGATGAAACCAATGTAGAATTTTTTGGGAGTAACACACAACGTCATGTGTGGAGAAAAAATGAAACAGCTCACCAACATCAACACCTCATCCCCACCGTAAAGCATGTTGGAGGGAGCATCATGATTTGGAGCTGTTTTGCAGCCTCAGGGCCTGGACAACTTGCAATCATTAATGCAGGAAAACCTGAGGCCGTCTGTCGGACAGTTGAAGCGAAAAAGAGGATGGATGCTGCAACAAGACAGTGATCCAAAACACAATAGTAAATCACAAAATACACGTTCTGGAGTGACCAAGTCAAAGCCCAGACTTGAAGCCCATTGAGATGCTGTGGCATGACCTAAAGACGGTGATTCATGCCAGACATCCCAGGAATCTGACTGAACTACAGTAGTTTTGTTGAGAAGAATATTAATTAATATATTAATTAATATTAAATGTGATGGTCAGTAACTTATTTTCCCCCTTCTGTGATTTTTTTTTTGCATACTATCCTCATTAGAATATGCAAACCTATAAATGTTTGGGTGGTTTTAGTTAAAGCGGACACTTTTTTTTTTTTCATCTGTGTGATTTTGACGAAGATCAGATCACATTTTAATGGTGATTTTATGCAGAAATGTTGGATATTCCAAAAGTTTCAGATACTTATTCATACCAGTGTATATAATTTGAAAATCTGAATCAATGCATGAAATACAAACAAACCGTTTGTCGTTGATTTATTTACCAGCTTTCAATTTCACATATTTAACACTTGTACATGCAGTGTAAACATGAAATATATAAAATATCTTTGAAACAACAAGCATTCAAGTATGAACGTTTATAACTGCTTGTATGACTTGAACAATATGCAACATGGTAAATATTGCTATGGCCACTGTGCAAAAATGTCATTGTAACACAAATGATTTGCATCAAGATGGGCTTCAACTTCAGATTACTCAACACAACTGTTTACTTCAAGGTTTCAAGTTTATCCCTGAGCATTTACTGAAATACATGCGTGCACACATACACACACCCCGACACCTCTTACTGATCTGAAGAAATTTTGTATAAAAGTGCTGAGAACAATCTTTACTGTTTGTAAAGTGAGGCGGGGCACACTGTTGATTGCTACAGATCTCTTAGTGGCTATGTTTACTACGTGAGCAAAACATCATATTTGTGGTCATAGTCCATCTGAGTTATGTACTGAATTAACAATATTTGCAGCATTATCTATAGTCACTGGTATGGATTGATTTGGCCTGCTTAACTTCCATTCTGTCATGGCGGTTTTTAATTCATCAATGTAGTATATGGACTATGCGTCCCATGCTCAGTCTGGGCTCACGCAGCCAATGGCATGGGATCTAACGTAGCACATCTAGGCTGCTATTTGATGATATCGAGTGTGTGTGCGCGTGAGTGTTGTCGGGCATTAAAAAAAAGAAGAAAAACGCCACAGAAGTCACGTCTGCTCATTACTACACAACACCAGCATTTGACAATCGACTTTCATAAACAGGACTGGTTTGAAGTACAGCGCTCTTAATTTGCCACTCATTGTTAATCATGTAACTGTGAGTTAGTGCTCTGTGTCCCAGGGTCTTAGCTGTCAGGTGTCAAACCGAAGCTATTTGTGGCAGCCAAGTCGGCAACAATATATTGGCGGGCATTGTTGTACATATCCGCAAAGCCTGTCTTTGTCAATTACAGGCATGAAAATCTCTCACCTTTCGGCGAAATTCGCCGTTTTGAAGTCAAAAAGGATGACCTACATGAATCGTGTAGATCCGAAGAGAATTTTTTTAAGGAGGGTGGGGGGGGGGTCGGGTGTAGGCATGTGCCGGTTACCTTCACGGTTTACCATGCTATGAAAACGTCGCGGTTACAGAACCACTAAAATTTTCCGTCACACAGTAGTACGTATTCGTTATTTTTCATGTGTCGAAAATGCAGCCAGAAGTGGCTTGGCGCGGCAGCGCTTACCCCTTCCCCTGTTTTAATGCTGCGTGTGTCAGTCACGCTATTCCAGCAAACCCAAAAACACTCCAAACACAAGGCGTAATTTCTTCAATTTATTGATCTCTCAAATTGTGGTAACTGAAATATACCAAATGAATACATTTAAAACCTTGTACAATTGTATTTTTCCCCCGTGCGAGTAGCTTCAACAGTTTAGCTTCATGAAAACATTCGCCAAAAACAAAACACACATTTTCCTTTCAAATTCAATACACAAAGTTACTAAAAACTTACAAAGACGAATGATAGACAAGGCTTAGCTAGGAGAGCAACTTCATTGAGGTTAATCACAGCCGCTGAGAGAGGAACAAATTTGTATGCGGGGAGGAAAAAAAAAAAGAGCTTCAAAGATAATAGCTACTATTAGCTAATAGCGACAGATGATCTTGTCCTAAGCACAAATTCAGGTCAGGTCTCACTCCCAATTATTTTTTTTAGATTAATGCATTTGCCAGCATATTGAATTTGGTGAGTAATGGATCGTTTTCATATTTTGCGGTATGACAAAGTTACTGCTGTTCGTTGCAGCTTGCGCTGAACACTGCCAGAGCGTCCGGTGAAAAAATAGCTCCCGTTAAGATAGCGTCAAGCTTGTGTATTTGACGGTAATATAAAAGCAGTGTTGTCAGTAAAGCGTTATGTGAGTAATGCGTAACTGTAATCTGATTACTGTCGTTCAGTAAAGAACAATCTAACGCGTTCATTTTTCTATATCAGTAATCTGATTAAAATTACTTTCCTTGATGCCTGTGCCATAATGTATGTAGAATGAAGAATACTGTAGTCATGGGAGTGACATCACATGTCACATTTTCTAATCGGAGATAGGGGAAAAAACGGGTCACGTGTATTACCATGATTCATGAGCCGTGAGCGCTGGGAGTTTGCGACCAAACAACATAGCCTTGCTACCTCGCCAGGATGCAATGAAATAGGCAGGAGATATACTACAAATGGCTGCATTTGCACACTGGAAACACAGCCATTACTTCACATTTTTGTCCAGTAAAGATGACCAAAATATCTCCGTGCGCTGCGAACTTTGCGCTGGCTCAAAAAGACTGTCGACCGCTATAAGCATCCAATTCAAGCACCACTTGGAATTACAGCACAACAGGTAACACGACAGCCAGGACTTTTTGATACTGCTCGTGCTCAATCCTCGGTTCAAGCTCAGTTGTTGTTGAAGGTTTTGAAAGCTTAGGTTTAAAGAAATTCTAAATATCCATCTTGCCTCCTCAGCTGTTGTTTTGACTAAGCATTGCAAACGGCTGTCTCTAAAGTGCTATAGTCATATATTTCCTCCACACCTTTCTCACCTTTTTAACCCCTGACCCATTTTCATGCCTGCAATTATATATGAGTGCGGATAGCGTATCACTAACCCAAAATGCTGCCACACAACGGATCTGTATGACGTTGAAACCGACAAGCTGCCTCCTTAAGCTTCTGTGTTAACTCACGAGCAATGGTCCTCGTGTACCAGGCTCCCGCACTTCAGGCAGTTTGGAGGAGGAGTGAAGGGGGGGCTGCTAGCGGGGAGGAGCATTCTCATAGCTTTATTTACAAGGCAAAGATGCGCCGGACATTATAGCCAGAGAGACCACAAAAAAAGTCCGGAAAATAAATTTTGGGAGCTTTTTCAATTAGATCGAATGTTTTTGCGTATTGAATCGAAGAGGGCGTATCGAATGGTTCAATATAAAACAGTATTGTGGTAGCCTTAGCTGGAGGTGTTGCCTGCACGTCGGCTGTCCTTCCTCCTCTAAGCCGCGGCCGTTTGTTTCTTTTCGGTAGCTGAAATATTCCTATAGCGACTTTTTTGTGGTGTTTAAAAAAAAGCTCAGGTTTAGCGTTGTTTCAACAGCGTCGGCAATGTCACCGACAGAGCAAAAACTAGAGAGGGAGGGGTGAGCACTGCTGCTCCAAGCCATTTCTCGCTGCATTTTTGGGACATAAAAAATGGCTAATACTACGGTATGACGGAAAATTTTAGTGGTTTTGAAATCGTGACGTTTTCATACCACAGTAAACTTTGAAACCAGTAACATTCACTTGCCTAATACAAAGTATCACCATATATCACCATTTCAATATTTTGTCACACCCCTTCTGATATTGATTCCAAATCATCCAAATTTGGTCAAATTCTTATTTTTATCACAAAGCTATTGGTCAGCCGTTGTTTTATTATCAGCAATGTCGCAAGTGGCTGCAATCTGTGGGGAATTTTCTTAAATAAAAAAGAAACAAACAAAAAAAAACCCTGCACAAAGCAATTCAAATGTCTCTGAAGTCCTCCATAACAAATTCAAACTATTGATCGCAAAAGTTTATGAATACAATCTTCTCACAACTAATGTTTCATTTGCTCAATTTACATCAAGTTTTAGGGCATTGACATTAGGAGTGGGAACCTCTTGGTACCTCATGATACGATACGATTTGCAATACAAAGCTCACGATAATGATCTGACGATATGGCGATACAACGATTATCGATACATTGGTCAGGAAATCATTCTAGAATATTCTACAAACAACTAATAAACAGAAAAATAAGCTTCTGCTGTGAATTGGAATGAGTTCATCACTAGTAGATGTTCAATCCGTTTGAAGTGGGAGGGATGGCAGCGAATGAACGAATGTTCATTCACTGCCACCCTCCCAGTTCAAATGGATTGGACGTCTATGGCCGTCAGTGGCAGCCAATGCCTGACAATGAGGTAATTTTGGGCTATTTAAGGTCATTTACCTGTAGATTTTCAGTTACTTCCTGTTGATTTTGGGGTATTTTACGGGTCACTTCCTGTTTGAGTTACAGAACAGGAAGTGACCTCGGAATCACCCAAATGTATAGGCAGTGACTCAAACTCAAAAGGAAATGACGTGTAAATGCCCTGAAAATCGGACAGAATCACTGTGTGCTCTGGTTTCGAATGAACGAACGTTCCCAGTCTAAATCTATTCGGCGTCGTGCACCGTCAATGTAGCCTTAGAGTTAACTGAGACACTATTATGGTGAAAGATTTTGGTAGCAACTTGTTGATTCCTTTTTATTTCTTTCTTAAAACGATATCTCGATTCTTGGCAGGAGCATATCGATAACCTTTTGTGATACAAAGTATCACAATATATCACCATTTCGATATTTTGTCACACCCCTAATTGACATTGTAGTTTTGAGTCGTTGTTGTTATTCAGCTAAGTGTATTAATATCGTTGTTGTGCATCTTTGAAGGAACGCGCAGGAGTTAAAATGATCCTTATTCAAGATGCATCTCAGCCTCCAAACGTAGATAAACCACTGCGCATCATTGGAGACCCATTCAAAGTGCAGGTATTTGAGAATCCCATAATCATTGTGACACATTTTCTTGAGTTTTGAGTTCTTAATTTGGTTGACTTGTTTTTCAGCAAGCTATGGAGATGGTCAATGAGCTTCTACGAGATCGGGATAATACTGGTTTTGGTGAAAGGAATGAATATGGCTCAAGAATGGGGGGTAGTGGCGTTGATGTAAGTGTGAAATTTGACTTGGAAATGTATATGGTATGAGTGAAACTAATTCTCTCGCAACAGACATTGCTAGTTTGTAAGATGGAGTACTGCCATCACTCGTATGTATTATATCTTTCACTGATATTTTACGTGACTAGGTAAAATAGTTACGGTACAGCTGAATCAGTATATTCGATAACAGCTGTTACGTTCAGGGAGGTCTTAAATAGTTTTTTAAATGTGCACGAATAACATAAACGGTGTCAATTCATTGGCATTTGTGGGATTTTGCAGGTAGCTGTTCCTCGACATGCAGTGGGAGTCGTAATTGGAAGAAGTGGGGAGATGATTAAGAAGATCCAGAGTGATGCTGGAGTAAAGATACAGTTTAAACCAGGTGACTGCTCTTGGAAACATGTTTTCATGAAGGTTTTGCCAGATCCTACTCTTGATGTTGTTCCTCCTCTTCCAAAGTCTGCCTTTGTTTCTGCTCATTCACTTTTGGCTCTTTCAATATACATTAGGCATTTCATAAATTACAAACACTGACCTTTCAGATGACGGCACGACTCCAGAAAAAATCGCTCACATTACGGGTCCTCCAGACCAGTGTCAACATGCTGCCTCCATCATCACAGACCTGCTACAGAGTATCCGTACCAGAGATGACGGGGGTCAAGGGGTAAGTGCGAAGGAGATTGTAAGTAGGCCTGGTCAATTTTATGTTGATCGTCGATTTTATGTTGATCGTCGATTTCGGTGATCAGCCTTGAGCAGGGGTGAAAGTGGCTAGAATTTGTTGCCGGAACTCCCTGACATAAAGATCGCCACAGAGCCAGAATTTTAATTTTTTTCAATTACATTCTTCTGGGGGTGGGGTCAGACTTCCATTTTCCCATTAACACACAACAAAACACAACATGTTTTATACATGTATTAGGCTACTGCATTACACTTATGTAACAAGGCATACATGAGAGACTGATTTTCATTCGAAATTGTATTTTTTCCAATAATATGCAGAATAAGTTAACAAAAACACCATGCACTAACCCAAACCTCCATCTCCTAATTTTCATTTTCCCGCATTTCCTCTCATCTAAACAGAAAACCTCGATTTTAACTACTTAAGATCATATGATGTACAGTATATTAAAATTGAATATAATGTAAATATTGACATATACAGGTAGTCCCCGGGTTACGAACGTTTAAAATCTATTTTGTTTATGGACCACATAAAGCTTTAAAATTTTCATTATTTCTGGGGTCAGGCATTATAACATGGAAGATGTTTTGAACCTCCCCATCAGAGCAAATAAGTCTCTCCACCTCTTCCCTTTCTCTTAAAGATCTGATCAATTTACCGTTATATTGCCATTTTTGTCGCATTAATTCAACAAGCTTGTGCTTTTTTTGTTGTCCCAGAAACATGTGCATTTGAACCAGTCATAGCTAACTATCCATTCTGAATGATCATATATCGGTATATCTGCCAATTGAACGAACAACTGGAGTCCAGACAGGGTGGTTTGCTGCGCGCATTAGCATATCGACGCGTGTCGGGTTTTGACAGTCTCGTCGTACTCAGATACACACGCTGGGAGAACTCCGTGTAATAAATAAACAATAAATATGGAATATGTGGAAACAAATGACACTACACAAACACTTCATTAGGCTTGTTGTTAACACTTGTGTATGTAAATATGATGTGAGTAGATTGTTTTCTTCTTGGAGATGTGTGTGTGGCAGCCTGGCAGTTTTTTTTTTCCTTCTTCAACATGGAGGTTTGACAGTTGCCGTCATATTTTCGGGATCATAGCACCGTTCCGCCCTCGAATTTTTTACCAATCGTTCCGCCCCACTTTAGCAGTCCAATTTAAATTTCTTTTTTTTTTTTTTTTTTTTAATCAAGGCATTTATTACACTCCAGTTGAAATAAATGTAACTCACAAAACAACGTGTATTGAACATATTCTTACATTAAATTTGAACATGTAACCTGCTTATACTTTTGTTTATCGTTCAATAGGGCCACCCTGGTTCAGGGATGCCACCTGGAGGACGGGGGCGGGGTAGAGGTCAGGGGAACTGGGGTCCTCCTGGAGGAGAGATGACTTTCTCTGTCCCAGCTCATAAATGTGGACTTGTGATCGGCAGAGGAGGGGAAAACGTCAAAGCCATTAATCAACAGACTGGCGCATTTGTAGAGATGTCACGTCAGCCGCTACCAGATGGGGACCCAAATTTCAAAATGTTCATAATCAGAGGTTCTCCGCAACAGATAGACTATGCAAAGCAACTTATAGAAGAAAAGATTGAGGTACATTCAACTGCTGGTTGGTAACCCAATCACTACATGGGCTCATTTAAAAAAAAAACACTGATTAAAGGAAAGATGTGTTCTTTATACAGGCCCCGTTATGTCCAGTGGGTGGTGGTCCAGGCCCGGGTGGTCCCATGAACCCCTATAATCCCAACCCTTACAATTCTGGACCTCCTGGTGGTGCACCACAGTATGTAAATCCTCGAATATGGAAATTGTTTTAACAGCTAGCCTTGGACTAGTCTAGTAGTGAACTACAACTATTCAAATTGAGTGTCTCTGTCATCAGTGGTGGTGCGCCAGGTGGCCCCCAATACTGTGCTCAAGGTTGGGGAAACAACTACCAGCAATGGCAGAACCCAGGGCAACAAGACCCCAGTGAGTACTACCTTTTATTCATCAATGTTTGTATTTTCCAAGTAAGGAATCCTCAACTGCGGGGTTCACACCGCAAGCCTAAATGTAAAATAGTTTATTGATAATCAGATTCTGACAGAAATTTTCTTTATGAAATATATTGGATCTGGCTGCACTGGCAAAACACTTGGTCAAAAAAGTATAGCCAAAAGCAAAAAATGATTGCCCGTGGATAATGTATACCTAACAGTGTTATTAACAGCCCTTTTAATTTTCGTCTTAGTCGTATGGACGATACTACTTATTAGTCTGTCATATTTTAGTCATCTCAAAATGCTTGTCTTTGTCTAGTTTTTGTGACGAAAATTCAAGACTAAGTTCATCTAGTTTTAGTCAACATTTACTAAAATTGTTTTTGTTTGTAAAATAAAATAAAAAAAAACCTCCAAAAATAAAGGTTTCCAACTATTTCCAATGAACATTGTACAGCTGTCCAGATTAGTCGACATAATTGATGTCACCAATGACGTAAATGCGTCGACGAGCACACATCCCGTCGACGGCTAATGAAGGGTTAAAAAAATATATATGCGTGGAAAGTTAGAATGGCAAATGCTCAGAATGAAAGTGGCACAAAGCCAAAAAAGCGCAGCAGAGCTGCCAAACCATGGACTTTTTTCAACGAAACAAAGAAGGGTACACTGTCATGTGCAGTCTCTGCAATGCTAAGCTTGCATACCACGGCAGCACGTTAGCCGTATAAATGAACAACTGAAGTACCATCACCGAGTTCTAAATTTTGGAGGACTGCAGGAGACAACAAGCTGGGCGATCATAAGTCCATATAACTAACGACATTTTTTTATTGAAGTTGCCTTTATGTATGTCGTATCAACGTGTATCATTATGTTCACGTACTTCACTCAAGTGACACGTCACATTTATTTATCTACTCTGCTGCTGCTCCCGAAAGCTGTAGGTCTTACAATCTTTGGAGTCTGTGCACAGCATGCAGATCGTGTTTGTCCGAATGATGGATGCTGGGGAAAAAACATTAAAAAAACAAAAATGGATGGATAGATATGTATACTGTAGTATACTGTAATGTTAATCCTACATATTTTTAACATGTTTTTTTTTTTTTAATTAAAGAATTGTTTTGAATCATATTGAAAAGGTGAGGTCAGTGTTTAAAATCTGTTTACATTCCATTCTTTTGCACTAGTTAATGCTCTCAGCATTTGACCTCATTGTTTATTTGTGATTTATTATTCATGCATTTATATTTACTTTAATAAGGAATTTAGGTGTTTCAAAATGTTTTTATGAATTAATAAGTATAAAAGAAAAAAAATGCTAGGTAAGTAAAAAACAAACAAAAACAAAATAAACATATTTTAGCGTCTTAAAAGACGACGCCAACTTGGTGATAATGCACACTCAGCAGGAAAACATTACATTATTTTCAATAACTTATACCCACCTGGACGCCATTATCTTTGTTAAAAAGGTTGTCTGAGCGTTTAAGAGGACGCTCGCTGTTGGCATTAGCCTAGTGCAAACGTGAATGCTATGCTAACGCTAGAAGTTACATTTAGTGTGTTATGATCACTCAGCAGTGTCAGCACAGACATTTAAAGGCTAAACAACATTGCATATTCTCTCTGGCAAAGAAGATAAGAAAACAAATCTTACTAGAGTAGAGAGGACACTGCACTGGTGGGGTGGGGGGGGCAGCACGTCACATGACTGACACTAGACACTTCTACGATGCAGGCAACTTCACATGTCACACATTGCATTTTCGTCTCGGCATAACAAGCCTAATAATTAGGCTTATGTTTTAGTCTCTAAAAATACGATCGTCTCATCATCGTCATGAAAAAAGTGTTCGTTGACGAAATACTTTCGTTATCATCATCGTTGACTAAAACAACACTGATACCTAAAAATTGGTGGTGGTACAAATTCTCTTAATGTAAAACCAGTCCATTGCATGAAGGTTGAGAACTTGACCTGCTTGAAAAGAAATGTGTAATATCCTTTACTGTGTACATAATTTATTCATCCAGTCCCTCTTATCATCAGATAAGGCAGGAGCAGACCCTAATGCTGCATGGGCAGCCTACTATGCACAGTACTACAGTCAGCAGCCAGGGGGCAGTGCGCCAGCACAGACCCCAGCAGATCCTGGAGCAGTGGGGGACCAGAACCAGGGAGCACAGACTCCTGGAGGTCAGCCAGACTACACAAAAGCATGGGAGGAGTATTACAAGAAGATGGGGATGGGTATGTATAAATCATTAAGCTTTGGTACACCCAGTTAATGTATTTACATATTACCTCTGGGTTCCAATGGTATTTTTCCCAAATGGGATATTGTAATTATGTGATTGTGCTTTTTAGTCCAGCCCGGAGGAGGACCAGCAGCTACTCCGGGAGCTACGGCAGCACCAGCTGGAGGAGCAGCAGCTCCTGGAGGCCAGCCGGATTACAGTGCAGCCTGGGCAGAGTATTATAGACAGCAAGCTGCCTACTATGGACAGGGAGGCGCGGCCCCTGGGCAGGCAGCTCCACCACAGCAAGGACAGCAGGTACATTCCAACAATGGGAGAAAAGTTAGATCTCCCTCCTTGTAAAAAAAACAAAAAAAAAAAACAATGTTACCTCTACTTACGAACGTCTCTCCAAACGTTATTTTCAGGTTACGATGCGTTTAAACTTTTTTTTTTGTTTGTTTTTTTTGTTTTTTTTTTCTTTTTCTTTTTTAAAAGAAATTTCAGGCTACGAGAGGCAAAAATACTGTACAATACTGGAAAAGATAAATGTTTCATAGGAATCTGACAAATCAAGCATGTATTTTGATCCAAGGCCATTAAGTGTTTTGTAGACGAGCAGTAGTATTTTATAATAATAATAATAATACATTTTAAACTAATACATTATATTATATTATATTATAGTCTATCCTTTGACTCACTGGAAGCCACGATTTCAAAACCGATGTAATGTGGTCCAGTTTCCTTGTATTTGTAAGGACTCTGGCAGCAGCATTCCGTACTAGCTGCAGCTCCCTGACTGATTTTATATTAAGACCTGTACGTTGCAATAGTCTGATTTACTGAAAATGAATGCATGCATACGTTTTTCCATGTCTTGTTTAGTCAGAAGAATTTGTAGAATTCTGGCTACATTTATAGAATAGAATAGAATAGAATAGAATAGAATAGAATAGCCCTTTATTGTCATTATATAGTTGTAAAATGAAATTGTGGAGCATTTCCCTTTACAGTGCAGGACAGGTAAAAATCTCGAAGTGGCTTGCAAGAATAAAAGTATGAAGTCACAATAAATATAAAATAAAAATATGTAAGCGGTAGTCCTATGTTCAGGCAGTGCAAATAATTGAAGTGAAGTAGCAGCAGTTGACAGTGAAGGCATTGAATATTGCACATTAATGTTGCACGTAAATAAGTATTGCACATAGAATATGTGTGAATAGAAGTAACAGAGGTTGACAGTGAGGCATTGAATGTTTCACATTAATATTGAACGCAAATAAGTATTGCACATAGAATATGTGTCAATAGACCCTACCCACGTGACGTCACAACTCCTTCCTCCTGACTGGTGCCGCCCATTTGTCCGTCAACACATCAAGTTTACCTGTTACGGCTACGTACATTCCTCCTATTTACGACGTGTTTTTCTGCTCGTTAACATTAATAATCAAAATGGTGAAGGCGTGTGTGGCGGTCGGTTGCAATAACAGAGAAGATAGACGGAGAAGACGGAGAGACTTGAAGTTCTACCGGATTCCGAGAGACCCGGAGAGAAGAGAGCGAGATGGGCTGCTGCAATTCGACGAGAAAACTGGGCTCCAAACGATTACCACAGATTATGTAGTAGTCATTTTATATCTGGTAAGATGCATTTAATATATATTTAGAGGGTTTTGGGCTGACAACCACAATTAAGATCATTGCTAGGCTAATCGCCGACAACATACACGTATGTATGTAGTGAGAATGCTATCGCTAAACCATATAAACATTAAAAGCCCTAACTCCATTGACAAACGACATGAAATACATTAGACTTGACAGTGGATGTTAGCAATAACAAAAGATTTTGAATTGAAAATTTCGTAACTCACCTTTCCAAGCACAAGATAGATTCCTGCCGAATTTTCCTGGACGAGGACCTGTTTCACCCAACCAGCAACGAAGTATTTATAAGCCTCCAAGCTCTTGAAGTTTTTCAAACTTTCGTGAGAATAGGCTGATTTTGTGTGGACAAGATAGTTGTACATATCAGGGTAGCTAGCAGATGTCAGGCAAATACGGCGGAGACAGCGGGTCGAAAAACATCGATTTAGGCATCAAATATGGATCTGGCGAATGGATAAACTGAAGCTTTTCCACATAACGCCTTTTATGCAACGCATCAAGTGAGTTTACGGCATCCGAAAGCACCGTGTCTTCCATGAAATGCATTATAAATTGCTCGATCAATTGAGACCATTGATAATACAGACACAAAATGACGGACAAGGGGGCAGAACCATACAGCGAGCACGTGATTTTGTGACGTCGGTGGGTAGGGTCTATAGAAGTTAAGTAGCAGAAGTTGACAGTGAGGCATTGAATATTGCACTTAGTAAGTATTGCACATAGTATATTGCACGTAAATGTTGGACATTGGGTGATGGTAGTGTTACATATGACTGTTCAGGGTGGAGATGGCTTTAGCAGAGAAAGATTTCCTCAGTCTGTTCTTGCTTTTAAACACCTATAGCGTCTCACAGAGGGGAGCACTTCAAACAGCCGGGAACCAGGATGTGAGCTGTCCTTCAGATTACTTATATATTAAGTAATGTGTGTATCAAGTGTATTGACATTTTTTAGTAAGAAATAAGATTTTTTTTTTTTTTTTAATAAATACAAATATATAGTAGTGTATATATATATAATACGTTTTTTGAGTGAAAGCAGTAAATTTATTTTTTCTAGTCACATCTGACATGCAATTGTTGGCTGTTTTCCACAATGTACACCTAAGATAAAGACATTGATTGTCCAAAAATCGTTCAATATTACGTGAAATGTCTTGTTTTCTCATGAATATTTATAATTGTTCTATACCTTAAAAAATGTTTTATCCAATTGTTGATTAATCAATGAATTTTCAGGAGAATACTCGATAACTAAAATATTCGATAGCTGCAGCCCTACTTGGAACGGATTAGGGCATTTATATGTAAAACGCGTCTCTATTTAAGAAATGTTCGGGTTTTGAGACTACTTCCAGAACCAATTAATGTCGTAGGTGGAGGTACCACTGTATTGTAGAAATTCCATGAAATACTGCTTGGTGCCACACACCAGTGCATTCAAATCACATGAATTTACTTCTCGTTGCAGGCGCAGTAATAAAGGTTTGGATGGGTCGATGGTTTTGTTGGCTCTTTGGACTTCTGCCAGTATAGATTTCCAGTTTCGGTTTTCAAAAATTCAACCTCAAGATTGCACCGCCTCTTGTTTCAAACTCTTTCAAACTTTTAAAACTTGATAGTTGACTTTTTTCCCCCCCAACACAAATGGAAGAAGGGAAAAGGTTAATGCTCATGCATTGAAACAACGCAACTAAAACAACTACATTGATCAAAATTTGATTGCTAGTTACTTCACCCTCACCTTCTAATAAGTTTCTTTTCAAAGCTATATACCATAAGATAAGAGGATCTTTACTGCAGAATAATCACAACAAGGTTCAAGAATTTCACGATACAATGTTTTAGTTTGAATAGTTTCGATTCAAAATGTTCTGCCTTTTTTGGTACTTTTCAAATCTCAGTTGAAAGATGTTTGTTTTGGAATTTCATTTGTAATTTACCCTGCAATTCTTTTCAAATTTTATTCACTGTACTTTTTTTTTTTCCTGAAAATGTGCGTGTGGGTGCGCGTGTGTGTCAATGTCTGCAGGTTTGCTGTAAAATGGCTTTTTGCTTTGTTGGCTGGTTCTGTGTGGATGTCTTCCCTCTGGTTATGTCTCCAACTTAATCGATGGATGATTTTTTTTTTTTTTTTTTTTGCTATAGGTTCTGTCATTGCTTTTTTTTTTTTTTTTTTTTTTTTTTTTTTTTTTTTTTTTACAGCTTGTTTTTAAATACTTAAAAAATAAAACACCAGATCAACAGTTCAAGTTGAAGTTGAAGTCGACTGTGTTGATTAATTTGGATAATATTGTTGATAGATCTGTTTAGATTATGGTGTTTCAAATTCATTTTCATTACTAAACATTCATACATTCAAACAGTCAAGGGCAGATATCCCGGGGGGGGACATGTCCAACTCCACTAAGGCCATGTCCACACCTAGTATGGTTTTTTAAAACCGAGCATCCTGCCCTTATATGTTGGGAAAAAGTTGTGTCCACACCAGCACGTTTGTAGGAAAAAAAAGAAAAAAAAAAAAGCTTCCACAGCCAACCACATTCATTCATTAAGTGCATTCATAACAAAATTGGCCATAATATTCTTCGCATGTGTTCTTCAATATAAAGCATTGCAAGAGTTTGTAAATAAATGGAAGCAAAAAAGCACCCGTCTAATTTACTCCAAATGTAAACATTGGTGTAATGTGTGACGTAGGGACCAAGATTGTCGCAGTCGGTGGCATTTCCACAGTTAAATCTTCAGTTAGCAGTGTCCGCAGGATTGCGCCACAAACGCAGAATTCGCAAATCTTCTCTTTGGAAGGCGTTTTTAAGAACCCTTCTTAAAATGTGCAAGTGTGGATGATAGGACAAACCTTGGACGGCGTTTCTAAAAACCCTTGTTAAAATGTGCTTGTGTGGATGATAGGACAAACCCAAGAAAAAGTTATTCTTTTTGCCAAATACCCTGCTATGTGTGGACATGGCCGAAGAGGCGCCCCACAAATAATTTGGAACATAATAAGTATTTTTTGAGCAGTGGACTTAATTGAATGTGAAATCTATTCAGTTATCATTTTAGTAAGGCAATAATGTGCTATTTAAATATTAGAATCTTTCTCTCGCCTTTCCCTTCTCTGGAAATGGTTAAGTCCACTCCACACGGTAGAGCCTGAACTCTGTACCGTCTGCCCTCTGCATAAGCAGTTTTGCCCACTTGGCGACTTTCTCGTTAAATCTGACGACTTTCCGAAGCGTCTTGGTGACTTTTTTTGTTAAAAGTGACTAGCGACAAATCTAGCAACGTTTTCTGTGCTAAATAACGTAGCACAACCACGGCAAATGAATCCTTGTTTTGCTTGAGTGGTAGACATAATTTTGTAAAAGTTGGCACAGGCTTAGTTTACGGAGAGTACAAAGCTGTGGCAGCTGTGAAGACTTGAAACTGGTCTTGTGATGGGAAGATGAACACAGAAGCAACACAGGAACCAATTTGCGATGCGTAAATCGTCTTTTAAAATGGGAAAATCTAACTATTGAGATCCGTTTAAGTATTTCCAAAAAACATCTTACTTTAATGTCTTGAAATGTTATAGCTTAATTATGAATAATTGAAGTGCAAATTTGACATTGTGCACCTTTAAATATTAATGCTGCTTTTTGTGTTGAAAATGGCTTTTCAAAAAGTGATTGTGTATGATTAAATACGAATTATTACAAACTTTACTGGTTCATCTTTCTGTCAAGCAAGGATATTTTTTAAAGCCACATGCATGATAATCTGCATATTGCTTTGTTGACCAAAACAAACACTGAACAAAGATGGCAGCAACAATTGGCCAATGAGGGTTACAATGTGGCCCCTGTTTCAGAAAAATCCTAGAACCGCCACTGGGCATGGGTCTCAAACTTGCAGTATGCAGGAGGATATTCTGCAGCCTCATTCGAAATAATTAGTGTAATTAGTAATAGTGTTCCCTGCATGTATTTTGCAGTTAACAATACATTTTTAAAGAATTGACACATTTTTTGAGGGAAATATCAATTACCTAAATAGTGCTTAAAAAATATTTTTATTTATTTATCATTATTATGTTCTACTCGATATATACTAAAAAAAACTTTAACATATTAAATATTTCAAATATATTTTTTCCCCCTTTTTTTTTCACAACTACTCCCCCCCCACCCACTCTGTCTTAGCAGAGAATGGTTTGACCCGCTATGGCGCACTCAAGGCTACACTACGGACGTGCGCTGAAGCGGGAAATTAAAGTCTGTCATTGTTATAAACTCTAAACATGGCAAGTCGTCATAAATCGAGTGCGCAGAAAAGAAAAGAAAAAAAAAAGAGATGAAGATCATAGAAGTGAACGTGAAAAATGTTTTTAAAAGGGGGACAAGAAGTCAGAGAATTGGGGCTAGAGTTGGCTGTGGACCGTGATTTCGGTAAGTGAACAACAGCTGCTAACACAACGTTGACATTCGCCATCACCGTGACCAAAGCCTGATTCGAGTCTGTCACAGGCCGCTTGTAGCATATTGAACTGCAGTATGACAAGACATGCTGCTCTCGTTAAGCCGAGGAGAGAGAAGGTGATGGGAGATCAAGGATCTATGTTAATCTGTGGGGAGAAGGTGCACGAGGTTGAACAGACTCTGGTCCAGCTGCTGGATTTATTTACAAACCACTATGTATTATAGCAAACGCTAATACGAAGCACACTGTTACACACGTGCACACGCGTAGCACACTGCTACGTATTTTCTTGTCTTTGCCAGTGACTGTAGCTGGAGGAGAGCGAGCCTTCAGTAAAATGAAAATAATGAAAAACTACCTACGCTCCACCATATCACAGGGCAGGCTTAACAACCTAGCCATGCTCTCCATTAGGCGTGAGCTTGCTCAAAAACTGGATTTCACTGATGTTATAGATGACTTTGCTATCAAAAAATCTAGGCGCATCACTGTTTGAGGGCTTGATAACCCCAGGGATGTGGACGGGGCAATACAGGTTGTTTAGTTATACTGTTTTGTTGCTTAGCAGGCAGGCATAGCACTCTCAGTTGTTTTGTATTGTAGCCTACATGGGACAATGGATAGAAATTGTTTATATTGTGTCACATCACATTACGGTCTGTTAAATTTAACTGTCCATCTCAAATTATTTGAAAATTTACACTTTCATTGCTCGCAAAGCATTAAAAGTACTGCGTATGTTGTCGTGACAAGCCGGTGGCAGGGTTGGGAGGCCCTATAATGGTCTCTTGCCCCTGCAAGTCTCTTGATAGCCCTGGCTACCACAACACGTACTCTGTGGCCTGGGCTGGCACTGAATGAGTTAAGAGAATGATAACTTTTGGAGTTTATAATTAGCAACATTAATATTTGGGGTGATTCCTTGATTCATCCCTGACTTATTTCCAGCGACCCTTTGAATAGCTGTCCACTGTCGTGACCACCTCTGTCCCTGAAAGGGTTAAATACGTCAGCGACGTGACGTCTTATTTAATCGACGTCTTCGCGAATTTACGTCATCGAGGAATAAACGTTTTATGCTGCATTCGATGGAGGTGGGAAATCAGAATTTTCGTACCCCCGATCAGGAAAAATGTCATTGGAACGCCACTCGAACTAGAGGTCCTAGTCGTGAAGTCGGGGCTGGGTCCATGTATTTTTTTCTCATAAAGAAATATCTAATAGAAGTGTAGTTTACAGTGTAGGCTATACCTCAGCTGTCGTTTTTCCTCCACTATTTCATCGCTTACGAAAAGGCAGGTTTGGTGGAGGTCAAAATGTCTTTTGATGGCCAAAATAAAAAATGAAGGAAAAAAAAAAACAACTTGTCGTGATCAGCCATCTTTAACGTTTTCATTTGCTTGGAACGTTTTGATGTCGCACCATCCGAGTTGGATCAGTCCGACTTCCCACATTCCTTGAATGCTGCGTTATTTCCCCGAGCGTTTGTCTCTTCTTTCCTCTGTTGTTGTACTCGACTTTTCTACATGTCTCTTGCGGGATGAGCTAAAATGAACAAAGAATAGAGAATGGTGCAGATTGAGGATGAATATTGCCGCATATACCTGGCCGAAAAGTCCAGGGAAATTGTCCCGGTGTAGGGTCTCGTGCTGAAGCGAGCCAATCAGCGACCTCCGGACCTAAACACAAACTAGTACAGATCAGTCAGAGATGGCGCCTAGTGCGAAATCAGGACAGGATAATAGCAAGCACAAAACACAAAGAAGATACAAAGACCACATCGTTAAACTTCTCGTGCGAGGGAAGGTATGCTGGATATTTACAATACTTAGAACTGCAATATATTTTTTTAGTAATATGATACGTGGATCCTTGTTTTCATCTGTGACCGAAGCTAACTTGGAGCTGCTACTTAGCTCGTTAGCGAATTAACAGAAGAGAATAGTTCAAAGCAGGTTCGGCTTTAACTTCTTAAGACGTGAAAAGGCATCCCAATAGAGCTCCCTAGTATTATTTTGAGTCATGTCCATCTTGTCTCAGTCAATAAAGACGCTAACAAACACCCGTTCTGCTCTTATTGTTCTATTATCTAGCTTTCAGGACAGTTTTCTCAGCATCTGTTCAGAAAGCTCCCTCCTCGTGTGTGTGTTCCATTAAAGAACATTGTCAGTGAAGAATACCTGAGAGCAGGGTAAGCCTTTGTTGTTTTTACATCCCCTCACTATTTGCCACTATTGCATTTGAACAAATAGTGTAGATGAACACAACACAATCGGTGCATTAATTACCTGCTTGATTTCTAGTAGTGGGTACCTCCTCCTGATACGATCTGCGGTACAAGGCTCACGATAACGATTATATGTATATGGCGGAAAACACAGACAATACTGAAAAAGCAGTTTCTGCTCTTGCAAGCCTCTTTAAAATAAACTGCTGTATTTTAAGCCAAAAATACTGTTGTGTTTGAATGAACAATATGTCTATATGCTGCCATAACAGATTCATGGCACATTACCCCCCCCCCCCCCCCAAACAATTTTTAATTTGTCCATTGTACCCTCAAAACCCCCGTTTACAGACATTGCACAACCGCTTTTGTTTCAACCCAGCCATAAAACCTAGGTAATTAATAATATTTATTATTCAAAATGTCATATTTATCTTAGAATCATTAATTGATGTCTAATATTTCGTTTACAAAACGAAACGAAAACAACTTCAAAAAATTATTCACCCGCATATTTTAAACGTTTAAACAAATTGTCACAATGTAAAAAATGGTGTCTGTAAAAAGTCAAGGATATCTTACCCCATAACTATCGTTTAATTGTATTCTTTCTTGTTACTAACACATTTTCTCCGATATGTTAGATGATAAATAATTGATCCAAAGAAAAATTGAAAAACAACATTTAAAAGTGTAAATGAAAAAGAACATCTCGACCACTCCTTGATGTCTGTTATATTACCATGTTTCACCCATAAACAAATTGGGGGTCTCAGAGCGGAACTTCAAGTCACCTGGGTGTTTTCTGCCATATGATCTTTTTCAGGAATCAAACGGGGTACATACTGTATATATCCCTCCATATAGCGATTAGTGTTGCACCAATACCATTTTTTGGCTCCCAATACAGATTCTGTTACCTGTCTGTGATACTGCACCTATACCACATTTTGTAAAAACATGTAAAAGATTATTTTCCCCGCCTTTTAAGCACCAAATTACTCACTTGAATGTGAAATAATTTGTTATTCTGGATTGGTCAAATTGCCTTTGTGTCTACCTGTTATGATTAGCAATAAATGAATGAACACCTCAAAAACTTGAGACTTAAAGGGAACCTCGGACTTAAGACTTGCAGGATCTCATAAGCCACAATTGTTCTCGTTTACTAAAATATGTTATTAGAAACACATAAAATATTGCCACTGATTTAAAAATGTATAATATTTAGTACATGTATTGACCTACGGAGGCCGCCATGTTTTTACACCTGCAATGAACACTCGGGGTGATGTTGTAGATTGTCACTGTCAATACTACCGGCTAAATGCAGTTCTTTCTACGCGGAGAGACGTCCAACACATGCACTCATCGGTTAAAAGTGGCGAGTACTTATTATTTGTGTTTATGAGTCTTTTATTACCTTTTCATTGCATCAAAATACTTTTTGCATGTTTCCCTGTCATACTTCTAAGCATTGTGTTTTCTTGTGGCAGCTTTAAAGCAGATTGTTGATCTGTTGACCACATTAGTCATATTTAGGCATATTTAAACCACCCTTTTGATATTACTACATTTAAGTATTTTCTTAAGACATCTCTGGTATGTTCTGTCTGCATGCATCAAAACAAAACAAGCTGAAAGCGCACGGTAGTACTTTGGGTGTCAAATTCGCCTCTTGTAGGATGTTTCGCCGGTGAAGCACATTTCGGCAAAACACTTTTTTTTTCCTACTCTCGTCTCGTCTCATCCAATCTTTCCTGTTCATTTTGCTTTTGCTGCTCGTTTTGTGAAATCGATGGTGCTGTCATTAGACATGTGCCGATTACCGGTTTCAAGGTATGCCGTGGTATGAAAACGTCACGGTTTCAAAAGCGCAAAAATGTTCAGTTCGTGCCGTTCCTACAGTATTAGCTATTTTTTATGTCTCAAAAATGCAGGGAGAAATCCCTTGCTAGCAGCTGCAAGGCTCAACCCTCCCCCACCAGTTGTTGCTCAGTGTCAGTGAGTCAGCTGTGCTCCACGATGGCTGGGGGAGGTGAAACTCCTGAACTTTTTCCCCCATAAAAGAAAACTTAATCGCCGCTACTATAACACTTCGACAACAGAAAAGTTACAGATGGCCCCGGCTTAAAGGAGGAGGGCCAACCGACATATAAATATGTTTGCGGAGGGTGGCTGCCGAGTAAGCGATACCTCCAATATGATTTCACTTTTATACATATATAAAAGCTACTAAACACTGTCATGAACGTTTCCCACCAGCTACGAGAGTGAACTTTACCTTTTTTTTTTAAAACCCAGATATCTCAAAGTAACACATTTTAGAGATGTAATTGCAATACCATGAAACCATGATATTTTGGCTTAAGGTTATCATACCGTCAGAATCTCATACCGCCACATAGAGGCAGTCGGACATCCGGGAATTTAATGACGTCACCAGCCACAACAAAGCGTCTCCATATTGACAATGGGGTAAAAGACGAGTCACTTATAATACAAACGCATTGAACTTCTGTCTTATTTGCCGTCTTTTTTCCGTCGGAATGGCTAAAAGTTGCTTGGTTGTGACACAAGGAAGAGTTCAAAGCCGCATTTGAAGTTCTTCATTCTTCCACGTGAGAAAAAAAGGATAAACAAATGGCTGAGCGCAATTAATCGAGGAACAGTAATATAAGACGGTTCCATGGACTATTTTCGCCTGTGGGAACCGAAATCCAAGCACATTTACGTTTGCAGCCGACATTTTATTACTGGTGAGTTTAATCGATTATTTTTTGCCCCAATTAGCTGCTACGATTCAATAGACTGGGCAGTGGTTATTTTTACCTTAACCGGCAACTCGCAAAGCGTTTTTTTTTTTCTTTTGCAGTGAACTGCTCTGATTAGTCAATCGGTATATTATTGGCCTGGTGGAAATTGGTCATTTTGCCGTGACGTATTGACGGCTAAATAACGCTTGGAGGCGAATTACCGGTAACGGCAGAAATAATCACTTCGTATATACTGCCAATTTTCGCAGTTCCACACAGTACAAATTCCACGTAAATGATAAAGGTCAACTTACTGGGTGACTTTATGAGGTAGTTGTAGATGTTTCCGAACTCCACTGCAGGCCATTCCTTTGTTTATCCAGCTATCAGCTGCGACTTTGTATCGGCAGCCTTGTAAGCCAGTAAATGCTAATTTTAAATTGCATCGCCTCCTCGCGTCTGTTGGCAGTGACTCGTGATAATAGTAAGCCAAGTTTAAGACTTTTTTCGGAAAAAAGACGCAAAACACCCCTGAAATATATGATTTTCAGACGTTTGTCTATGGAATGTTTAGCTGTGCGTACCCCCTTCACAAAATGGCGACACGTTGCTAAGCGAGGTGACGTCATCGTGACATCACGCCGACTTCCTCCATGCCTAGCTGTCATGCTCATTAATGTTCCTCGGGTTCAAATTGAAAGGGTTGAACAGATGACATGTTTGTCTCTAGAGTCATACTCTGGAAACACGGCAGCGTAACCATGTGACGTCAACGCCTTGCGACTTCAACAACAACGGCGACCTACTAGTTAAACTAATTTTACAAATTGTGTAAAAAAGAAAACATCAAGAGGGGTTTCAATATCAAATTATTTTAATAATAAATAATAATAAAGTTTTATCTTTAAGAACTACAAGTCTTTCTATCGGTGGATTCCCTTTAAAATGCTCTCAAAGGACAAAACATCAGTGCAATTAAACAACATTAGTACAATAGCTTAGCTCATGGACTAATCACTTATGCCAACAGAGAACACAAGTTCACTAGCATTCTATTTTACACTTTCCCACTTTCCCACCCTTTCTGACAAAGCCAACATCTTTATAGACGCTCATGTCAGTGTTCATAAATCTTCAAATCTTGGCTAGTATTAAAGTGATCCTCTAACTTAAATACATGTAGGCTCTAATAAACCACAATTGTTCTCTTGTACTAAAATTAGGGGTGTCAAACTTATCACGTTAACGAGCGGTAATTAATTTTTAAAAATTAATCCCGTTAAAATATTTGACACAATTATCGCACAAATGCCCTGCTCAAACAGAAAGGACAGCAAAAAGGACTGCAAAGTGAAAGGTGCACTTGTTGTGTTTTTCGGAGTTTTGCCGCCCTCTGCTGGCGCTTGGGTGCGACTGATTTTATAGGCTTCAGCACCCATGAGCATTGTGTAAGCAATTTTTGACATCAACAATGGCGGGCTACTAGTTTATTTTTTGATTGAAAATTTTACAAATTTTATTAAAACGAAAACATGAAGAGGGGTTTTAATATAAAATTTCTATAACTTGTACTAGTTATTATCTTTTATTTTCTATAAATTTTTATAAATATATATTTTATTTATTTATATATTTATATATTTTATATATCTTTTAAGAACTACAAGTCTTTCTATCCATGGATCGCTTTAACAGAATGTTAATAATGGTAATGCCATCTTGTTGATTTATTGTTATAATAAAGAAATACAGTACTTACTACTTATGTACCGTATGTTGAATGTATATATCCGTCTCGGTCTTATCTTTCCATTCCAACAATAATTTACAGAAAAATATGGCATATTTTATTGATGGCTTGAATTGCGATTAATTACGATTAATTAATTTTTGAGCTGTAATTAACTCGATTAAAAAATTTAATCGTTTGACACCCCTAACTAAAATATGTTGTTAGAAACACATAAAATGTTAAAACAATGGCAATATTTTATAATATTTAGTCCATATTTTGACCGTTAGTTGGCGCCATGGTTTGTGGGCTCGCAGTGATGACGTCATTGGTATCTTTCGTGTTCAACAATTGCTTATTGCTGCCTAAACTCGCGAAGTAAAATGCCACGATGTGGTGCTTTTGGATGCAATTTCCAGTCAAATGGAAACAAGGAGAGTGAAGTGAGTGGTCAAGGTGGAAATATTATCTTTTGTAATTAAAAGTGTGTATAAGTGGAAGATTCTCCCCTTTTTGGTGCTTTTATACACGTATCCTAGCTACCACCGTTACAATGTACAAGACATGGATTACACAAGGTGTGCTCTTTGGCTTGTACTGTAAGCACACGACAGCTCTGGATGCTAACAGTCTACATAATTATATTGGGATAAGTTTGAAAACGCAATATGCTTACCTTGAATATCTGCTAATAAAACCGGACAGCATACACTCTCGCTTCCAACCGGACTTCCCAACAGGACTCTCTCGCATCACCAGTTTTGCTCAACTTTTGTGTTATCAGGTATTTGCTGCACGCATTTTTTCCCTGAAGCTCGTCTTGTGAACGACCGACAGTGCTGTCCTTCTCTTCACTTTTCAGATCTGGTTCAAATAGGAAGGGTAGAACTGACGACATGTTGAGAAAGCTAACGAGTGACACGCTGGAATTTCTGCAGCGGGACCAGTGACGTCACGCACTGCGACATAACAAGAATGGCGACCTATCACTTAAAATAATTTTACAAACTTTATTAAAACAAAAACATTAAGAGGGGTTTTAATATCAAATTATCATAACTCATACTAACATGTATCTTTTAAGAATTACTTGTCTTAAAAACAGATGATCCCTTTAATGTTTAACATGTACATTTATCCACCATTTAAAGTATAGGCTCATGTTAAAAAAAACACAAGAATAAAAACTTTTTCTGATGCTGCTGCTGTTTCTTAGTACATACGCACAACATCAGCGCGTTATTTCTCAGTACAAACCGATACCGTACCGAAGCCTGCATTTTAATGCTATATCGGACCACCTTCCGGTACTAATATCTGTGCAACACTAATACCAAAATAGTAATTATCAATACGAGTCAGGAAACAATTCTACGATACACCTATTAAAGAGAAAAGCACGCTATTTCTAGATGGAAATGTAAACAATGCATATTGTAGTGTCTGCAAGGACAACGCAAACTTGGTGATTAGCCTATACACACTCATCAGGAAAACATTATATTACAATATTTTCAATTAGTTATACTTACCTGGACACCATGTTGTCCGACAGTTTAAGAGGAGGTTTGCTGTTAGCATAAGCCTATTGGGAAAGCAAATGCTATGCTAACGCTACGAGTTACATTTAGTGTGTGATGATCACTCAGCTCAGACCTTTAAAGGCTAAAGCAACATTGCATTTCCTCACATCTCTCGCCAAGAAAACAAATCTTACTGTGTGTGCAAGCCTTCACGGAGACTGGAGATGACACACTGGTGAGTCGGAAGGTGGGATGAATTGGACATCCCTCGCCGTTAATAGCAGCCAATGAGTTCACAGACACACTGTTTTAGTGGAAAATTTTGGTGGCAACTCGTTACCACAAGCCGCAAATTTTGATAGGCTATAGCTTTAACTACTGTATTTTTTTTTTTCAGAACATCATATTAAATAATATAATAAACTAGTTTTAGCTGCAGTCTCTTTTTATGCAAAAATGAAAATCAAGAAATGACACCTATGCAAATTTGGGGCCTGTTTTTTGGAGGTCACTCTGTAAAACAGTAACGTGTTTTTGAAATGATATATTGATTCCTTGCGGGACCATATCAATAACCAATAGGGATTTATTATCGTACCCTTATTGGTTTCAGGCATATCTTTCTTGGCTTCACCAAGTGTGGCCGCTACATTCTCTCCTACACCAGGGACTGTGGAGAGGATGATGATTTCTCTTTCTACACCTACCATTTATATTGGTGGGAGTTTAATCTTCACAGTAGACTCAAGCAGGTAAAATACTTCTTCAACAGTATCTTGGACTTCTACATGCTACTGTACAATCAAATTTGATATGTTTTCTTTAAACAACAATGTTTTTGTCAACCGCATTTATTTTTGTTCCAGGTCCAATATGTGCGACTGTTTGCAGGCGAGGAAATCTACAATGACCTTTATCTAACTGTGTGCGGGTGGCCATATGACCAGTCTAAAATTGTCATCTTTGGTTTTAAGTAAGACAGAATTCTGATCACCCTGTAGCTACAAAATGTGATTCAGTTGATTCATCCTTTAGTTAATAGTAATCCTATTCGCTTACTTGTTACAACCTATTTAGCTCTCTCTTGATGAACTTGATGAGCGCCGAGAACTACAGAGATATCTACATCACCATCGTCTCAATGCCGCCCCCTCACCCTTGCCATGAATGCTGCGCACTTCCTTTGTCCACATCAGTACGCAATGGTAAAGGAGTACGAGCATACTTCTCCGCTGTGCTCGCTCCTACAGCCTGTATCCTCTAATTGTCATGTGGATCTTTGCAGAAAGTGGTGAGTGTCTGGAGCACGGTTACGTCCTCAACAGCAGGTATCAGGTGGTGTACCCCTTTCCCACTTTCCAGCCTGCTTTCCACCTGAAAAAGGACCAGGTCATCCTATTGAATACGAGCTATTCTTTGGTGGCTTGTGGAATCTCCCTCTGCCAAGGTAGGAAACTTGGCTTTTTAAATCTCAACTTTTTCGAATCAAATGCAGTACAGCGGCACTTCTACTTACGAACGTCTCTACAAATGAAAATTTCAGGTAACGACCAGGCCTGTCGCGATAACAAATTTTAGTGTGCGATAATTTATCTCATAAATTATTGCGATACGCGATATTATTGTGCCCCCTCAAATTTTTTTTTTAAGCCAATTTACAATAACACAGTGAGAATACAGTATATATTAATAGATCAAATACGCCTATTTAAACGCGATAAATATTTACTCTTAAATTCAAAAATACTTAAGAAATCACAACTAAAAACAGACGATGCCTCTTAAGTAAAAGACAACAATATTAATACCGCAAAGAAACACAGAATAAATAAAATGTGTTTTTCAAGAAAAAATTAACTTAAGCATTTAGGCAAATAAAAACTTTTCCCCTGATAGCTTCTGCTATGGTGTTCCATAGGGATGCAACGATACAGTTAAGTCACGGTTCAGTACGGGCAACACGATTTTCGATCCGATTCAAAACATTTAATGCAATTGTATTTTTTATTTTTTTGTATTTTTTTATTTATTATTATTATTTTTTTTGCTAACAAGCAAAAATTAAATTGCCATCATATAAACATGCATTTTATTGCATAATATTTATGTGTTTACGTCTTATTGATCTGAAGAAATTTTGTATAAAAGTGCTGAGAACAATCTTTACTGTTTCAGGGTCCCCCCAGGATTGATAAATCTAAATTCAAGACTTTTAAGACCTTTTTTAATGCCATTTCAACTGAAAATTAACTTTTCTCGCACTCATTATTTAGATCATATTGAATCATATTAAATAAAGCAGTGAACATCAAATTCAACCTCAATTACTAATTGTGTTTAACAAAAGAATGCACATATATTGAAGATACAATTAAAACACATTTAAAGTAACATTGTAAAGTCTGTCAGACTTTTTTTAAACACACACACGCACACAATAATTATGGACAAAAAGAGGAGGAGGACAAGACTCAGACCAGCCATCTTCTGTAACAGGCTAGCCGTAGTGCACCTGGCAAGACCCCAGTGAACATGGCTAACTCTTGAGTTAAAACGGCAAAATTCACATTCATTCGAAAGGCAAACCGAAATGTTTAAGCAGGTCCACTGCCTTCGCAAGACCCATAAACTGCAACCTAAAGTATCTGGATGTAACTTGAGCCCCTATCACATACTCCAAAACAACGGGAATATCACGTGACTTAACCGTGCAGCAGTTGTGTGTGAAAACAATTTCCCGTGTCGACTGACATGGGAAGCAGTGGGCGTGAAAGCAGGCGTTAAATTCCCGGGTCACAGCAGATGGCTAATGACTTATATATCATAGCGGCGGCCGATGTAACTTCCTCCCTCTTCACAGTAAAAGAAAAACTGGTAAACAAACAGCGCAATTATAAACATAGCAAGCTGGAAACAGCTAAATTAAACTGAAAACATAACCAAAATTAAAATGTCAATTATTACGTCGGTCCGGGCAAGGGTTCTTTCTCGCTAACTTTTTGAAATAACTATATATTAACGATGTATGAATGATAAACTAAGGAATACTTGTTATAAAATAAATAATTTGGATTAAAAAAAAGAAGGCGCTGTATGGTCATTGCAGAGCCAGAGCGTGCCTATATGCCCTTTTTAATCTTCCCCTCTGCGAGTCCGCAAAACCGCATCTTTTTATTTATATTTAACAAACTTTTACAGCGTTATTTTGTTGTGTAAATAAATTTATAATGATCATCAAAATATGTAGTCTATTTAAACATTAAGAAAATGTGCGTTTTTTTTTCTGCCAACCGAGAATTCGTTATAAAAGACAGGCTTTTATGCAGACATCGTCACAAATGTTATCACACAAAACGCGGGTCGGGCTTTAATACCCGCGGACCAGTTCAGGTCGGGCTGGACTTTTTAGGCCCGATTTTACCTCTATCTTAAAGTCTTGATGAGCTTAAATTGGCTGCAGTTACGAAGTCGGGAATGCTCCCTCCGGAAAAAAACACGATCTGACCAACATTGTGTTTAACAAACTTTTCCAGCGTTATTTCATTGTGTAAGTGCATGATCATAAAAATATGTAGACTATTTAAACATTAAGAAAATATGCGTTTTTTTTTCCTGACAACTGAAAATTCGTTACAAAACGGTTACGACATCGGGAACACTCACTCTGGAACAAAGCGCAATATGACCAACATTGTGACAGCCGATGCCGACCAAAAATGACGTAATATCCGAAACAGATCACCAATGGACTCATTTGAAGTATATGAATGGTGGTCTGTTTTGGTGTTCAGAATCCACAATACTTCCGCCTGCAGGGTTTTCGTTCCACCGACAAACGGACGCATTCCTGATGCAGAGGTGGATGGATTTTCCGTTTTGCCGGGTGTGGGGGTTTGGCACGCACGAGTTGCATTTCGATTTGTAGTGCAGTGCATCGTAAAAATTCTATGCGTCATCTTCGAAATGGATTTTTTTAAAAAACGAAAAAACTTTGTCACGGGTATAATTTAGGTTGCACTGAGATCTTCTTGAAAATTAAGACCACGGTGAAAAAATTCCAGACTTAAAACAGCTAATTTAATACTTCTAATACCTTTAATAATGGAAAACTAAATTCAATTTATTTTTAATACTTTTAATAACCCGCGGGTACCATGTGTTTGTAAAGTGAGGCGGGGCACACTGTTGATTGCTACAGCTCTCTTAGCAGCTAGATTTTCTACATGAGCAAGACATCCTATTTGTGGTCCGAATCCATCTGTGTCACGTACTGAGTTTACAATATTTGCAGCATTATCTATAGTCACTGGTGTGGATTGATTTGGCCTTCTTATCTTCCGTTCAGTCATGGCGGTTTATAATTAATCGATGTAGTATATGGACTACGTGTCCCATAATCACTCTGGGCTCACGTAGCCAATGGCATGGGACGTAGCACATCTATTTCATGATATCTAGTGTGTGCGCGCATTAAAAAAGTTAGCAAACACCACAGAAGTCACGTCTGCTCATTACTGCACATTTCTGCACAACGCGGCATATGACAATCGACTTTCATAAACAGGACGAGTTTGAAGCACAGCTGTCCGTTGTCAAAGCGAGGTTGTTCGTAGCAGCCACATCCGTAACAATGTTTTGGTGGACTTTGTTGTAAATTTCCGGTGTCGTGCTGAAAAATAGCCGCCCCACGTGAATTGTCACCCCTGACTGGAGAGCCCACACGTCAACAACACCGGCACACCGGAGATAGTCCGCAGGCAATCCGGAGCACTGACGCGGCAGGTATACGTTGAACAATAGGATATAATGGGAACGATTGGCTTCGGCGCTATTTTTTGCCGGACCTGGAACGAAGATGCATTTTGAGTAGTTGGTAACAAGGAAGCCGAACTTTTAACAGCTCGTCTGCCGCACGCGCGCACGCACATGCACACAAGGCGATAAATCGCAGCGGAAAAATTACCGCCTTCATTTTTATTTATCGTGCAATAAATGGAATTATTGCATATTGCGACAGGCTTTGTTACGACACACCTCAACGAGAAAATACAGCCTCTTGTTACAAAAGAAATTTCAGATTACAAGAGGCAAAATATACAGTACAGTACTGTAAAAGATTTGCATATACTTTATGCTTTTAAATGTCGCGTCTTAAGATCCTGCTACCTGACTGCTCATTATCTTTTTCATCATGCTTCTGGAAATGAATTCTGTCCTTCTATTGGCCTATTGTTGATGAGGTTTCAATTTGGGTGTCGCAGTATGATGTCGCGCACAGGTGCACCAGTCTTATAGTTAAGTAGCGGGCTCGATGTCTCTGCCAAAAGAGCCTAGCCTCATCGTGTTTTTTTTCATACAGTTTTTGAAGCCCACACATAGGGTTCACTACATTAGTAGCACATTAGATTATTCGCGTTTTTGTGTCACGAAGAGTAAAAAAGGCGACAGGCACCACCTTGAGAGAGAAGTTAAGGTATATTATTTTTCAATTTGCATTATGTTCTATTATTCATTACAGGTATTCTGGTTAGGTTAGGTTAGGTTAGGTTAGGTTAGGTTAGGTTAGGTTAGGTTAGGTTAGGTTAGGTTAGGTTAGGTTAGGTTAGGTTAGGTTAGGTTAGGTTAGGTTAGGTTAGGTTAGGTTAGGTTAGGTGTCAGAAACCCGTGTTTTGAGAGCCGCGGGTTTCTGTGTTTTGAGAGCAGCATGCGCTGCCCTAGTGGCTCCCTGGAGCATTTTCAAAAATGTTTGAAAATGGAAAAAGATGGTTGAGGGAAATATGTTTTTTCTTGTTTTGATATCATTTCTGTAGGAGGACAAAAATGACACAAACATTCATATAGTTTTCCAATTCTGTAAAATGTATAGAATAAATAAAATTTCAACATTTCTGTCCAACGAAGATTTGCGTCATAGCCTGCGACACACGTTTCTATCATCAGGGCGGGATGCCAGGCAGGTGGCTATTGTAAACAAACCGGCGGATGTGTGATGGACCATGGATCCGAAAGGGAAAAAGATTAAAATAACTGACGATTCAACGTTTCTTGGACCGAATCATTTTCATTCATGCCAATGCGGAAGGATTGCCTGTATGTTTACTCTGTGGTGAGAAGTTGTCAAATAATTAAAAGAGTAATGTGGGTCTGCAATAAGCCCTCCCAGACAAAATGGATTGGACGTCTAGCACCGCCAATGGCACCGTAGCTTGAGTATTCACAACTGCTCCTCCTAGTTTAAATAAACTGGATGTTTATTGTTGCCACTGCCAGGCAATATGTAATTAAAAAAAAATATATATATTAGAGCTGAAACGAGTACTCGAGCAACTCAAGTAACTCGAGTTTAAAAACTGATCCGAGTAATTTTATTCACCTCGAGTAATCGTTTATTTTGACAGCTCTAAGCATCACGTTTTGCTCGGACTACTTTTAATGCGGGACAACGCGCTGTCACGTGCGGAGAGGAAGAAGGAAAAAAAAAAAAAACTTACTGCAGCTGACAGCCGCCACAAACGACGCCGACGTTGCCAAATACTAGCCCGCACGATGCTACGTTGGTAACAGCTAGCGTCTGATGCGTCTCATAAAGATCACATGTATGTTGAACTAGATGGGCAATGACAGACTCGGCCGCGTCTGGGCAGCGTTATTAAACAGCCGCCATCTTAAAGCAGTACAGCGCTAAGCGCTAGTAAAGAGCGCTAAGCGCTAATAAATAAGATTAACGTTACTGTTGCTACTAGCTCACGTAAAGTTAGCCCTGCGGAGGGCTAGGTTTCAATTAATTATGACCACTGTCGATGCGTGGCTAACGTGTCTTACATACAGGCTTTAACATAACATAGCATTGTGGAGTGATGAGGGTGTAAAATAAAAACTTTATCATGCTAACTATCAATTTTAGCTCAGTAGTCATTGCTGGATAAAACACCAAGTAGCACTGGTCCCTAATGTGCTCCAATACAGCCTGTATCATACATTTATTTTGAACACTGCAAAAACTCAAAATCCTATCAGGACTTACAGTTTAGACTAACTTAAAACTTAACTAGAACTTAAAAATGGCTTGACACAAAGAGAAATTCAATTGAAACACGTGGGAAAAAATCCTAACTTTTAAGTGATGTGTGTTATCAAGCGTAACGGCATTTTTAGGTAATATATATACATATATATATATATATATATATATATATATATATATATATATATATATATATACTGGACTGTCTCAGGAAATTAGAATACACAATATTCTAATTTTTTGAGACAGTCCTGTGTATATATACAGGACTGTCTCAGGAAATTAGAATACACAATATTCTATTTCCTGAGACAGTCAGGAAATTAGAATATTGTGTATTCTAATTTCCTGAGACAGTCCTGTATATATACACAGGACTGTCTCAAAAAATTAGAATATTGTGTATTCTAATTTTCTGAGACAGTCCAGTATATATCAACTTTAGTTTGCTATTGGGGGGAATATCCAGAATATAGTTCTTTTTCATTTTCATATTGATTTTGTTTAACATAGTATTAATTTATAATTTTGATAATTTTTTTAAATAACATATATATACAAAAATCATGATTAATAATAATATTATAATTGTGGCCTAATTACAGTATTAACATTTGGTATACAGTTGTGGCCTTCATGGCCAAAAATGTTATGAACTTGCACAGTGTTACTTCTGCTTATAAAATTAATTGGTTCTGGAAGTAGTTTCTTAACCTGAAAAGCATTTTCCATGTAAATGCTGTAATCCGTTCAAAGCCCCCACCAAAAGCATAAATATGCATCAAAATAAGGTAATACACGCACGTAAAGCTGTCGGAACAACTCATGGCCCAAAGGCGAATGGCACGGAAGCTGAGATACATGCATCAAAATAAGGTAATACACGCACGTAAAGCTGTCGGAACAACTCATGGCCCAAAGGCGAATGGCACGGAAGCTGAGATACACAAATAGTAGAGCCAATTGGATGTCAGGAAAATGCTAGGCAATAGGCAATGGCAGAGCAGCCAACGGCAGAGCAACTATAAGTATGTTACGTTTAGTACACTCTGGGCACTGTGAGTAGCAGCCCATATTTTATTTTTACCTTTCATATCCTGAAATTTATTTCGCAACAATAGCCAATATTTTCCCCGTTGAGGCGTGTCGTAACCTGAAAATTCAGTTTGGAAACGTTCATAAGTAGAGGTACCACTGTATGTGGTCTTGGTATGATCATTTTTATTTTACTTGTAAATTGCCAAAAGTACTGTAGTTACTTGCCCGGTAAAGGCTTAGGGTTTGGCAAATATTTTTTATGAGTGACTCACAGTGATTTCAGCACAAGTTTACTAAACATGGCAAATATATAATGAGTATTACGAGCTTCACAAACACTGAGCGATAAAAGGTTTTGTTCTCAAATTCATCAATGTTGCATAATTAATAAGACAAAGGGGCTGAAGTTCAATACATTTTGTACTTGGGGAATGGCCCGTTAGAAAGAGTCAAACCACTGTCTGAAATGTGCATTACCTTGCCACAAAACTAGCCTAAAACAGCACCAAATAATTTTTGGGGATATTTTTTTTCTACAGGCATGTTTTTTTAAAGTCCTGCACTATAAATAATGTGACAATATTTATGGCGTTATAGAGGCCCCTAAAATTTATGATGAATTAAGCGAGATAAGCAAATAGTTTGTCAATGTAATCCATGTCGTTTATGCTTAGTATGTTGTTGTGGTTTAACACAACAGTTTATCCGACATTCAATTGCAGTTAATTGGCTTTCTTTGTTTCAGGCAAAGCGGGCAAGTCGTCACAGATTCTCTATACTAAGAGAGCGTCTTTGTCATGTCAGGCGTCCACGTCGTCCTCTCCCAGCGCTTCAGCTTCCTCGCTGCCTCAGGGATCACCTGATAGGCAATCAACTCAGAGCAAATTAACACAGAGTCCCCTTTCTCCCCGCCAATCACAAGCCGTGACACGAGCTCGAGAATTTGCAGCCGACCTTTTTCGACGAGCCCAGGGTGGCGCTGCTGGCGATGGAAAAGAAGCCGCATTCAAACCGTCCGAGCCATTGGTATTAAACGATCGCCAAGAAGAACCGGATTGTCCCAAAAAGATGCAGAAAGACAAACAGACTTGTTTAACAGAAAAATTAACATTGGGCCATAGTTCAACACACTCGTCAGAACAAATGTTGTGTCCTGCGTCGTCTTCATCATCGCCTTCCCCCCCTGCTACGCTGTCGACATCTCAGGAGCTTGAACACAGTGAGCCTGGATATGTCAACTACTCATGTCTACACTACTGTCCCCAGCCGGGCTCATTGGAGCAGAATACAGGGGGCAATACAGGTGAAGTAACAACAGATAAACACCACGATATTGTACAATGAGGCCCAATATACAAAACTGTTGCACCTAACAGTCTGCCTATTTTTGTTTGTTTAACACTTGCCATAGTTTGTCCCTCTTTTGGGTAAAAAGGAACAAATTCACTGTGATTTAAAATTGAACATGACCTCCATTTTTTTTTCTTTCTTGGAAGGTGAGATTTTAGCTCACTTGTCTCAAAGCTTGATTTGTTTTAGGCACAGAATATTTGGATTCCAAACTATAACTTCCAAAATATAACTTGAAATAAGATCAATTTTGACTGCGTATACTTAAAGCAAGGGTCAGAATAAACAGCTCAAAGTGCTGTTTGGACCCACATCCCGCAGAAAAGAAACCACACTTTTTTTGAAAAATAAGCCTTCATGCTTAATTTAGTGTGGGGTTAGGCAATGACAACACATATTATTTCCTTGAGATTAACTGTGATGAATTGCATTGTCATACACTCGATTGCAGTGTTTAGCGCACTTTTGTAGGGCTGCAGCTGTGGATTAAGTAGTTGATTAATCTATCAATTAGTTTGAATAATAGAGTAATCTTGATTAGAAACATTGAATGCATTGCAGAATCAATTTTAGGAGATGTAAAACAGTCTTGCTAAGATTCTTGCTGTGCAGAATAGCACTTTCATTGCACAAGAGCAATATTTCAAATGTATTTGAAAATTAAAATAACTATCTTAGCCTCAAACGGTATGAAAAAATAAGGATCTAAGTACAACAAATGAACAATTGGCTAACTTGCATTGCAAAAGTTCACTAGCTTAAATGCTATAAAATGCTAACTTGTTTTCAATGCTCTTAAGAAATCGTTCAAACACAAATTCCCACAAAAAACTGCTAAATATACTTCTAAACTAAATTACGAATGCATAAACAATCATATTAGCTCAAACAAAAACTTGTAACCTTGTATTGGTCTTAACAGGGAGCACCTGGATCCAGCCAAATGAGATGAGTCATCTCATATTCGCTATTGCCACTAGAGGGCAGTGTATCCACCCAAATCAATAAAACTAAATTCAAATACTTTTAAAACAAACCATTAAGAGTATTGTTTTAAAAAATTTAGCATTTTATAGCATTAAGGCTAACACTTTTTGCAATACAAGTTAACCAATTGTTCTTTTGTTGTACTTAGATCCTCATTTATTTATTTATTCATACCATTTGAGGCTAAGATCAGGTATTTTAATTATTTTTAAATGAAAGTGCAATTCTGCATAGTTTGAGGAAACAAGGAATTGTATTTTGTATTCGCATTTAACGCTCTTTTGAAAGTGCAATCTTAGCAAGCCTTTGTTTTACATCTCCTAAATTTTATTCTGCAACGCATTAAATGGTCCTAATCCGATTACTCCATTATTTGAACTAACTAGTGGATACATTAATCGATTACTAAAATAATCGATAACTGCAGCCCTAGTTTAGTGTAATTTTCTTTAACCGCTAAACAAAAGATGTCATTTTTACTATTGTTGGTGAACTCTGTTGGAGAAAACAAAATTACACTTCTCCGTGCAACATAAACAATTAACAATCAAATATTAGCCTACGTACATGAATGTACGCAGAAACACATCTTGTTTTCCTTTTGCATCGCCCTTCGACTCAATCAGCCAATCACAACTCCCACAAACAGTTGGTTACTTAAAGGCCTCGCAGAAAGTCTGAACATTTTTAAACAACTCAAATGCAATGTTCCAAGTCCGTCAAAATTTTATAGTTTTTTTCACTTCCCAAATACGCAGAACATACTTTTAGGAATCACTTCCATACGTGATGATGATAATGTTCTGGTCTTGTTTTATGTGGCCCATACTAATGACAAATATGTGTTGTAATTGCATTCTGCTTTTTCTACACTTGTTATTTCTGGTGGTAATTGCAAAGTGCACACTTGCAATCAAACAAACTACACATAAGGACTCCCTAAAGGTTTTGTCTTTTAAAGTTGCTCATTTTATTTACCGGCAAGGTTACGAAGACGATAAAGTACAGCTGGCATTCACGGTCACCGATCTTAAAGGGCGGAGCCTGCAGCTGGTCAACGAGCCAGATGATGGACAGGTCAGTCATACAAAGAAAATGTACCACTTTCAGGCCCCATTTTATGCTAGATGTAATATAGATAGGTGAGGCCCTATCACTTTTTTGAATGTATTTTTACGTTGCATTAAGGCATCATTTACATATAAGCAGATGTGGGTAAAGTAGCCAAAACATTTTACTCAAGTAAGAGTAGCGTTACTTCAAAGTAATATTACTCAAAATAAAAGTAGTCATCAAAAAAATGTACTCAAGTACAAGTAAAAAAGTTTGTGGTGAAAAGAATACTCAAATAATGAGTAACATGAGCAAACTGGTCATAATGTTTGATTTTTTTTTTTTTAATGGTTTTTTTTTTTTTTTTATCCATATGAAATGTTATTATACTTTGAAGAAGACTATAACCTATTACATAACCAATTAATGCCAAATAAATAAAATAATAATCATTGAAATCCGACGAGAGGAAAAAAATACAGAAATGAAGCATCATTCGTCCAAAGAGCATGAGTGCCCTTTGGTGGAGAAAACATTTCCTATTATGAAAGGATCATATCTAAAGTTTTCCGTGGTCAATCTGTGCCAAATTAAAACTGGGAGAGAGGTTAAAATCCGTGCTTTCGAGTCATGTTGACGTCAGTGCTCTTTGTCAAATGCTTAACTTTTAACGGCGCTTTAAAAAGCCACATGAGTGAACAAGCCGGCGTGATCATGAAACGTCAAGCTTGAGTCTGATCGATATAATGGGGTCGTGATTCTTGTTGCGATGTCTCATTGGTGAAACTTGTAGTGCTACTGTTGGAGTCTCTGGTTAAAAAAAAATCAAAAACGTATCTACTCAAGTAAAAGTAAAAATTATGGCTTAGTAAAACTACTCTAAGAAGTAAGTTTTTCTCAAAAAGGTACGTTTACTCCATTACAGTTATTTGAGTAACGCATTACTACCCACCTCTGCATATAAGCGTGTTTTCTTTTCCAGAGCGTACGTGTGGAGCAGCTGACTCTGGACTTTGAGTATCTAATTAATGAGGTGATCAGGAGAGATGCTGCATGGGCATCACAGTTCTGCTCTTTCAGCGATTACGACGTGGTCATTTTGGAGGTGAAAACACAAGCGTGGATTTGCTCTTCACAGTGCACATTTGAATAGTTTCCAACCTGTGTCAGGTGTGTCCAGAGACCAACACCGTCATAATCAGCATCGGCCTGCTGTTATTGGCCTTCTCCCCCTCAGAGCATTGCAGGTATCAGTCCTACCTTTTTTTCCTGACTTGGCTAGCAAAGATTTTCTGCTCTTTCTTTCAGCATAATCACTTCTCTTCTCAGGCCCAACACGTACCATTCAAACTTGCAGGTCAGTTGGGACCTTAACACTGGTGTATGTTGCACTGTGGGTGTCGGCGATCTGACAGAGGTCAAGGGTCAGACCAGGTAAGAAAATACTTGTCTGAAAAAAGCAGTGAACAACAATTTTAAGATAATATCTCTAAACCAGAGGTGTCCAAACTACGGCCCACTGCATTGTTTTTTATATGCCCTGAGCAAATTATGAAAGTATCACTGAATATGGCCTGCACAAGAATCTAACAGCATTTTCACACCTGCCCTGTTTGGTCCGGGCCAGTGTTGTTTTTGGCAGCCCTATTAATTTTCGTCTTAGTTGTTTGGACGAAAATACTTAGTATTAGTCATATTTTAGTCATTTCAAAATGTGTTAGTCTTCGTCTAGTTTTACTCAATGAAAAATCAGACAAATTTGGTCTAGTTTTAGTCGGTTTACTAAAAATATTTTTGTCTGTAAAAGTTAAAAAAAAAAAAATTTTACTCCAAAACTAAATGAATAAAGGTTTCCAACTATTTCGAATGAACATTGACAGACGAGCACATATTGTAGCGTCTACAAGAACAACACCAACTTGATGATAATACACACTCAGCAGGAAAACAGTACATTATTTTCAATTATTTAAACTTACCTGGACGCTACAAACTGTGTGTAAAACGTTTTCCAAGAGTTTAAGACGAAACTCACCATGCTAATCCTGACGCTACAAGTTACATTTAGCGTGTGATGATCACTCTTTTAAAGGCTGAAGCAACATGGTGTACAGTGAGGAGCAGAAGTCACTTGCACCCATTTGCACCCCTTGTGATTCTGCAAGTTCACCCACTTAGAAAATAGGTAGATGTCTGAAATTCCAATCATTCAGATTCAGAGATTTACTTGTCATTGACACCACCTCTCACAAGATGACAACAGATGCAACAAAATTCCGTTCGATGAGTGAGCATCTGGCCGCTGCAGACTTTGTTCCGCCCCGCCACTTCTCTCTTTTCTTCAGAAATTACAGAGCAAGTTAGAAGTAGACACACATATATCATACAACATAGCATTGGTATGACAGGCCGCAAAGGAACGTGCAGGGATTTTTTTTGTACGAAAAAAAAGAACTACCAGTCATGGCTGGAGGAAGGGAGGGGCGGGGAATCAGTGATAGTAAGAAAAAGGCGGTGGCGGACCGAAGGGGATGGGGTATGTGTGATTGTGTGTATGCGCAAGTGTATCAGTATTTGTACATTTCTGTAGACAAAATAAGAGTCGCAGGGCCCTGCGACTGGCCTTGGGAAGAGATCAAGGGCAAGAGATAGGGCCATCTGCGCGGCTCTCTTCAGGAGAAGGGGGGGGGGGGGGTAAGGGTGTTCGGCAAAGGAAAGGAAAATTTTAACCAAATTAAGCCGAATAAGTAATTTAATACAGTGGGGCAAATAAGTATTTAGTCAACCACCAATTGTGCAAGTTCTCCTACTTGAAAAGATTAGGGAGGCCTGTAATTGTCAACATGGGTAAACCTCAACCATGAGAGACAGAATGTGGGAAAAAAAACAGAAAATCACATTGTTTGATTTTTAAAGAATTTATTTCCAAAGTAGAGCGGAAAATAAGTATTTTGTCACCTACAAACAAGTTAGATTTCAGGCTGTCAAAGAGGTCTAACTTCTTCTAACGAGGCTTCACTCGTTACCTGTATTAATGGCACCTGTTTTAACTCATTATCGATATAAAAGACACCTGTCCACAACTTCAGTCAGTCACACTCCAAACTCCACTATGCCCAAGACCAAAGAGCTGTCGAAGGACACCAGAGACAAAATTGTAGACCTGCACCAGGCTGGGAAGACTGAATCTGCAATAGGTAAAACGCTTGGTGTAAAGAAATCAACTGTGGGGGCAATTATTAAAAAATGGAAGACATACAAGACCACCACTGATAATCTCCCTCGATCTGGGGCCCCATGCTTGATCTCACCCGGTGGTATCAAAATGATAACAAGAACGGACCTAGTGAATGACCTACAGAGAGCTGGGACCACAGTAACAAAGGCTACTATCAGTAACACAATGCGTCGCCAGGGACTCAAATCCTCCTGTCAGACGTGTCCCCCTGCTGAAGCCAGTACACGTCCAGGCCCATCTGCGGTTCGCTAGAGAGCATTTGGATGATCCAGAAGAGGACTGGGAGAATGTGTTATGGTCAGGTGAAACCAAAATAGAACTTTTTGGTATAAACATAGGTTCTCGTGTTTGGAGGAGAAAGAATACTGAATTGCATCCGTGTAAAGGAAAGAATGAATGGGCCATGTATCGAGAGATTTTGAGAGAAAATCTCCTTCCATCAGCAAGGGCATTGAAGATGAGACCTGTTTGGGTCTTTCAGCATGACAATGATCCCAAACACACAGCCAGGGCAACAAAGGAGTGGCTTCGTAAGAAGCATTTCAAGGTCCTGGAGTGGCCTAGCCAGTCTCCAGATCTCAATCCCATAGAAAATCTGTGGAGGGAGTGGAAAGTCTGTGTTGCCCAACGACAGCCCCAAAACATCACTGCTCTAGAGGAGATCTGGATGGAGGAACGGGCCAAAATACCAGTAACGGTGTCTGAAAAGCTTGTGAAGAGTTACAGAAAACGTTTGGCCTCCGTTATTGCAAACAAAGGGTACATAAAAAAGTATTGAGATGAACTTTTGGTATTGACCAAATACTTATTTTCCACCATGATTTGCAAATAAATTCTTTAAAAATCAAACAATGTGATTTTCTTTTTTTTTTTTTTTTTTTCCACATTCTGTCTCTCGTGGTTGAGGTTTACCGATGTTGACAATTACAGGCCTCTCTAATATTTTCAAGTGGGAGAACTTGCACAATTAGTGGTTGACTAAATACTTATTTGCCCCTCTGTATGTCCAAATACGGTTGGTCTACAGTCAAATTCGCGCTCCTCATGGCATAGGCGAGATCTCAGGTCCCTTAATAAGATGCATTTCCACTCATAGAGACATAATCTAAAAAACAAAACCAGAAATCACATTGTATGATTTTTTTTAAAATAATGCATTTGTAATTTACTGGGGTTCATAAGTATTTGTACCCCTGAGAATCAGCAACAATTAAGAGGTGTCAGTCTACCTTAAAAAAAGTCCACCTTTACCCCATGAGTGAACACCCACCCACCCACCACCCGTTTGAGCTCAATATTGTCGCCTGTTCACCCCACAGTCAGTCATAATCCAACTGCTACCATGGGCAAGACCGGAGAGCTTTCGAAATAGCCCAGAGAAAAAAATTGTTGAGCTCCACAAAGCTGGAAAAGGCTAAGGGACAATTGAAAAGCAGCTTGGTGAGAATAAATCAACAGTTGTAGCAACTGTTAGAAAAATGGAAAAGGCTAAATATGACTGATAATCTACCTCGGACGGGGGCTCCATGTAAAAATCTCGTGGGGCATCACTCATGATGAAAAAAGTGAGAGCTCAGCCTACAACAACACGGCAGGAGCTTGTCAATGACCTGGATAGAATAGAATAGAAAAGCCCTTACTTGTCATTATACACTTGTACAATGAAATTATAGAGCATCTCCCTTTACAGTCCAGGATAAGGTAAAATCTCAAAAGTGACTTGCAAATATAAAAGCATCAAATCTAAATATAAAGTGTCTATGAGATAGTCCTACGTTCAGGCAATGCAAATAATCGAAGTGAAGTAACAGCATTTTGACAGTCAAGGCATTAAATATTGCACGTAAGTAAGTATTGCACATAGAATATGTGTGAATAGAAGTGAAGTAGCAGCAGTTTGACAGTGATAAGTATTGCACTTAGAATATTGCATGTAAATGAATATTGGACATTGGGAGATGTGGTGTTGCATATTGCAGTTCAGAGTGGGGATGGCTTTAGCGCAGAATCTGTTCCGCAGTTGCTTTGTTCTTGCTTTTAAACACCTATAGCGTCTCCCAGAGGGGCTCAGTTCTAACAGCTGGAAACCAGGATGTGAGCTGTCCTTAAGGATGTTTAGAGCTCTGCTGAGTCGCCGGGAGGAGTAGATGTCTATCAGGGAGGGGAGAGGACCTGTTGAAGCCAGTACAAGTGAAGGCCCGTCTAGAGTTTGCCAGAGACCATCAGAATGACCAAAGTAGAAGTTTTTGGTGCAAACTTTACTTGTTGTGTGTGGAGTAAAAAGAAGGATGAGTACAATCCCAAGAACACCATCCCCACTGTCAAGTATGGGGGTGGAAACCTCATGCTTTGGGGCTGCTTTTCGGCAAAAGGAATAGTACGACTGTACTATATAAAGCAGAGGATGAATCATCACATTTTGAGCCGCAACCTCCTTTCCTCAGTCAGAGACTTGAAGATGAGTCGTGGCTGGCTCTTCCAACATGACAATGATCAGAAGCGCACAGCCAAGCTGACCAAGGAGTGGCTGCGTAAAAAGCATATCATGGTTCTGGAGTGGCCTCGCCAGTCTCCAGACCTCAATCCAATAGAAAATCTTTGGATGGAGCTGAAACTCAACAACAGCCCTGAATCCTGACAGATCTAGAGAAGATTTGTGTGGACAAATAGGCCAAAAATCCCTGTTTCCATATGTGAAAACCTGGTGAAGAAATACAGAAAGCCTCTGACATCTGTAAATGAAAACAAAGGCTTCTGCACTAAGTATTAGCACTGGTCTTCTCAGGAGAATAATTATCGGTCTGACAATTATCGGTCCGATAATAGGAATTATGACGCCATCCCAATAAATCCAATAACATGTATTATCGGGCCTAATAATATTAGTTTTGGAAAGGTGTCGGTGGATTGGTATGTGTGCGTTTGTTTCCACTCCTGTTTTGCCAGTATGCAGTTTTGTTACTGTTCTAGAAGCCTAATTTTTCCATCACTGAGTGATGAACCTTACTATAGCAATCAGCAAATGTTTGCATTTTACAGTGTTATGTTTACAAGTTATTGAGAGGGCTATGGGTTATTGACAAACTTGCTGTCCTATAATTGCCAGGCTAGGAAAGTTGTTTCATACACAAGTCTCCTCTCCTGTTGCACCAAATATTTTATCTGCTGACAAAGCACAATACCTGTTGGGTTTATGTTTGTTTTAGTTCTCTGCTTATTGTTCAGGGGAACACATCGTCAATGATATTGACTGTTTGATTGTGATTGTAATTGAAAAAAATAATATGGGCAACTTTATTTGAAGTGAGAACTGTTCTTGTCTTTGTTTTGTTCATGTCATCATGAAAATTCTGGTTAGGTCAAAGGCAAATCTATGCTGAATCCACCACTAGTATTTTTGACCGACAGGTGTTCAAAAACTCAGGTGAATATACATTGAAAAATTATATATATGGCAGAAAACGCAGACAAGACTGAAAAAGCCGTTTCTGCTCTTGCACTCCTCTTTAAAAGAAACTGCTGTATTTTAAGCCAAAACAACTGTTGTGTTTGATAGAACAATATGTCTATATGCTGCCATAGCAGATTCATGGCGCATGAAGCCCCCGAACTATTTTGAATTTGTCCATTTTACCCTGAAAACCCCCGTCTACAGACGTCGTGCAACCGCTTTTGTTTTAACCCAGCCATAAAACAAAGGTAATTAATTATATCTATTATTTAAAATGTCTGTCGTTTTTAGCTTAGAATCATTAATTGATGTCTCATATTTCGTTAAAAAAGAAAAAAAAAACGACTTTAAAAAATTATTCGTTCACATATTTTAAACTTTTAAACAAATTATGTCACAATGAAAAAAATGGCGTCTGTAAAAAAAAGTCCCGAATATCTACCTCATAACTATCGCCTAATTGTATTTTTTTTTTTTTGTTACTGTCACATTTTCTCCAATATGTTAGATAATAAATAATCGATCCAAACAAAAAAAAGAAAGAAAAAAAAAAAAAACGTTTAAAAGGGTAAATATATGAAGAAGAATATCTCGACCACTCCTTGATGTGACATGGAGTTTTTGGATCGAAATAAGGTAAGTACGCGATAATAATTCGTTAAAGTCATGGCGTCTATAATTCTGGTCTCGCGTGCTCTCACCTCCAGATATGATTTTGCTGTTTAAAAACCTTTTTAAAAAAAAAAAAAAAAAAAAAAAAAAAATGCCCTCATGTTCAAAATTTTTCTTCCCCCAAAAAATTGAGATTTTAAGCTTTCTAATGATGATTTGAAAGTTGGCCAAATTGGGGGTCTCAGAGCGGAACTTCAAGTCACCTGAGTGTTTTCTGCCATATATTATCGGTTATTGTATCTGTATCGGCCTTAACTCATTTGCTTCCAGAAACGTATAAATACGTTCTATTTTTAAATGCTCCACTGTCCCAAAAACGTATTTATACGTCTTTTTTTTTTTTTTTGTATAAGAAGCTTATATAGCTTCCGCTGTATCTGAGAAACAAAGAACAACGCTCCAAACCCATTTTAAAGCAATAAAACTGGCAACTGGAGGGCAGTAGCGCATTTTGTAAGACGAGGCAACCCGATTCAACAGCAGTGAACGGCCGGGCAGCATGGTCAGAGCGCTGGCGGCATGAAGCCAGGCGGCGCCCCGACCGAACAAAACAACGAGAGGACGCCTGGGACGCCAGGCGCTGGACGACCGTGCAAAACGAGTGAAACCCCCCCCCGTGGAGTGGCTCGCCAAGCAGACCCCGCAGAAATGCAAAAATAATCCATCTTTGTGAGACAGACAACGATGAGGGAAAAGTTTACACAGCTGACGTGGCGACAATGGCGTCATCTCGGCGACAAACCGTCATCTCTCAGTAGTCGTGTGTGAATAAATTGTTACTTTGCTATCTAAAGCTCTATTTGTCTGGTTGTTCATGGTATTTTGCAAAAGGAAAACATTCAGATGTTTGGAATGTAACTACAGTGCCTTGCAAAAGTATTCGGCCCTCTTGAACCTTGCAACCTTTCGCCACATTTCAGGCTTCAAACATAAAGATATAAAATTTTAATTTTTTGTCAAGAATCAACAACAAGTGGGACACAATCGTGAAGTGGAACAAAATTTATTGGATAATTTAAACTTTTTTAACAAATAAAAAACTGAAAAGTGGGGCGTGCAATATTATTCGGCCCCCTTGCGTTAATACTTTGTAGCGCCACCTTTTGCTCCAATTACAGCTGCAAGTCGCTTGGGGTATGTTTCTATCAGTTTTGCACATCGAGAGACTGACATTCTTGCCCATTCTTCCTTGCAAAACAGCTCGAGCTCAGTGAGGTTGGATGGAGAGTGTTTGTGAACAGCAGTCTTCAGCTCTTTCCACAGATTCTCGATTGGATTCAGGTCTGGACTTTGACTTGGCCATTCTAACACCTGGATACGTTTATTTTTGAACCATTCCATTGTAGATTTGGCTTTATGTTTTGGATCATTGTCCTGTTGGAAGATAAATCTCCGTCCCAGTCTCAGGTCTTGTGCAGATACCAACAGGTTTTCTTCCAGAATGTTCCTGTATTTGGCTGCATCCATCTTCCCGTCAATTTTAACCATCTTCCCTGTCCCTGCTGAAGAAAAGAAGGCCCAAACTATGATGCTGCCACCACCATGTTTGACAGTGGGGATGGTGTGTTCAGGGTGATGAGCTGTGTTGCTTTTACGCCAAACATATCGTTTTGCATTGTGGCCAAAAAGTTCAATTTTGGTTTCATCTGACCAGAGCACCTTCTTCCACATGTTTGGTGTGTATCCCAGGTGGCTTGTGGCAAACTTTAAACGAGACTTTTTATGGATATCTATGAGAAATGGCTTTCTTCTTGCCACTCTTCCATAAAGGCCAGATTTGTGCAGTTTTCGACTGATTGTTGTCCTATGGACAGACTCTCCCACCTCAGCTGTAGATCTCTGCAGTTCATCCAGAGTGCTCATGGGCCTCTTGGCTGCATCTCCGATCAGTTTTCTCCTTGTTTGAGAAGAAAGTTTGGAAGGACGGCCGGGTCTTGGTAGATTTGCAGTGGTCTGATGCTCCTTCCATTTCAATATGATGGCTTGCACAGTGCTCCTTGAGATGTTTAAAGCTTGGGAAATCTTTTTGTATCCAAATCCGGCTTTAAACTTCTCCACAACAGTACCTCGGACCTGCCTGGTGTGTTCCTTGGTTTTCATAATGCTCTCTGCACTTTAAACAGAACCCTGAGACTATCACAGAGCAGGTGCATTTATACGGAGACTTGATTACACACAGGTGGATTCTATTTATCATCATCGGTCATTTAGGACAACATTGGATCATTCAGAGATCCTCACTGAACTTCTGGAGTGAGTTTGCTGCACTGAAAGTAAAGGGGCCGAATAATATTGCACGCCCCACTTTTCAGTTTTTTATTTGTTAAAAAAGTTTAAATTATCCAATTAATGTTGTTCCACTTCACGATTGTGTCCCACTTGTTGTTGATTCTTGACAAAAAAATTAAATTTCGTATCTTTATGTTTGAAGCCTGAAATGTGGCGAAAGGTTGCAAGATTCAAGGGGGCCGAATACTTTTGCAAGGCACTGTAATGCAAAAAATAGCTTTGTTAAAGTCAAAGTTACGTTTGAAATGTATGCGTTTACAAAAAGCTCATTTTTCTCCGTTTTTTCATCAGAAATTGGAAAATTGCTCAAACTAAGCTATTTTCCAATGCTGATTTCTAAAGATTGGAATAAGATACGAACTTACTTTTTTTCTGCTGAAAGAAGAGAGTCTAATCTTTCTTTTGGTGGGTTCCAAGTTAATATAGCAATAGAACAGAATCTTCTGTTGGCCTTACAAAATCAGTCAAAATCCAGAAAAAACAGCCGGGAGCGAAGGGCCTTGCTCTGGTGAAAATGGCTGGGAGTGAATGAGTTAAGGAGCAGGAAGTTTTCGATATCAATATCGGTTTCAAAAAATGGATATCGTGCACCCCTAATACTTATGAACGCCATTAAATTACAAATAAGTTTTAGATTTTTTTTAGATTGTCTCTATGAGTGGAAATAAATCTATGATTGAAATTTCAGACCTTTACCTATTTTCTAAGTGGATGAATTTGCAAAATCACAAGGGGTGCAAATGCTTTTCCTCCTCAGTGTATTTTGCCAAGATTAGAAAAAAAAACTTACCAAGCAGCACTTGACGTTTCACAAAAAGCAAGTCTTGAGCCTGGAGGATGCCGTTCAGTAAGCGTGTGTGCGGGGCCGGTGGCATGTGACACGACCAAATACTGCTACGATGCACACTAACTGCATATATGATAAGAAAATGTCACACATTGTGAATTTACGACGAAAAACTATGGCAAATTTTCATATATTTATATATATTTTCATATTTAGGGGTATGTAAAGGGTTAATTCCGACTTACGCGGAAATTCAGGTTACGTCGCCAGCGTGGGAATAGAACTCGTTCGTGACCCGGGGACTGGCTGCATATTTTTTACCGGATTCCATTGATTATTGCCTCATATTAATAAACTTTCTATGATAGAATAACATAATGAACTTGTCTCTTGTGTCAGCGGCCGTGTGTGGAGCTCTTACAGGAAGTCGTGTGTGAACACGTTGATGAAGTGGCTCATTCCTGAGAGCAGCTCGCGCTACATCAACCGCTTGACCAATGAAGGACTACACAAAGGTTTGTTGTTTTTGTCGCTTCATGTTTACAGGGCCTGAGCGTTGAAAATTGCTTGGAGTTTGAACTGTGGAATTACTTCTCTCTCATATAGGAACATCTCTTCAGGTGTTGGCTGATAGCGACAGATGCACCTGGATTGTTCTGTGATTGGTACGGAGGCAAAAGGAGTAAAACGGGCTCAACTGCACTGTGATAACATGCACATGCATCCAAATTGTACTCGGGGTCATTTATAACTGCACATTTTGTTGTTTTGTTTATACAAGTACACATTTGTATTTACGTAATGTTGTCTACTTTGTAAATACAAAAGAAAGAACAATTCTTAGGGTTTCTTTCTTAAACATAGGCATACCTGAAGTGTTTGTTTCTGAAATTTACAGTATGTATGAACTGTATTTTTGTTGATCTGCATGATCTGTTGATGTGTTTAATGGGGCTGTTTATTGTTGTTCGTGAATAACTTCTTGCCCTATTCAGTTGACTCGCAAGGCTGAAGCTTTTCAAACTTAAGAAGCAAAACAAAACTTTGTTACTCAAAATATGTTTGGATGAGATCTATAAAAATGTTTGATTGACAGAAGTTGATCCCCTACAGTTTTCACTGGTCGATGTGCCATATGTTCACCGCAAGGAAAATATTAAATAAAATATTACGTGGTTGCAGATGTGTATGGAACTCTTGGATTTCTTTTTTTTCCAGAGTAATTTGTACACAAGACCATTGTTGCCAACCTTTATTTAGCCAAGGCACCCATTAAAAATCTCACGGAACACCACCAAACAAAAATGTCACAAAAGAATCGATATTGAAAATGACGTATCAATTTTCTCACTCTGGACTTGATTAAACACAAGGCGGAAATATGTTATCAGGAAGTCATCACTCATTCCTTCTCCCATCTACTGTAATTTTCGGACTATAAGGTTCACCTGACAATAAGCCGCCACCCACCAAATTTGAAACTCAAAACATCATTTGTTCATAGTATAATGTGATTTTTACACCAAAAAAATAATTAACCAGTAACACTTTATTGCACAGCGGCATCATACGACTGTCATAAGACCAAATGAACCACCATGAAACTTTAAACCCATTGACTGCAAATCTTCATTGCTTCATTTGGTCATTGCTCCCTTGGGGGAGACAGTCAACTTCTGCTGCCACTTGCTGTCAACACTGTTGTGGTCCAACATGCCTCCTAGCATGCATCGCAGCGCTACAAATGTAAATAACAAAATTCACGTTCTGTGCTAATTATTTCCTCAGTTACTGCTCCAGTTGTTTAATTGCTAGTTATGGTATATTGGAACGCTTTATTTGATAATAACGCGATAAGACTCATAATTGTGACATGACACAGTCTTGACCATGAATGAATGCTTACAGCAGATGTCATTTAGTGTTATATGGCAAATTATCTCATTTTACAATGGATGTATAATATCCGAGCTGGACATACAGTGGGGAGAAGAAGTATTTGATACACTGCCGATTTTGCTGGTTTTCCCACTTGCAAAGCATGTAGAGGTCTGTAATTTTTATCATAAGTTCTCTTCAGCTGTGAGGGACGGAATCTAATACAAAAAAACAGAAAATCTCGTATGATTTTTAAATAATAAATTTGCATTTAAATGCATGAAATAAGTATTTGATACATCACAAAAATTGAACTTAATATTTGGTACAGAAACCTTTGTTTGCTATTACAGATACCAAACGTTTCCTGTAGTCTTTGACAAGGTTTGCATACACTGCAGCAGGGATTTTGGCCCACTCCTCCATGCAGATCTTCTCCAGAGCCTTCAGGTTTCGGGGCTGCTGCCGGGCAACACAGACTTTCAGCTCCCTCCATAGATTTTCTATCGGGTTCAGATCTGGTGACTGGCTAGGCCACTCCAGGACCTTAAGATGCTTCTTACGGAGCCACTCTTATGTTGCCTTGGTTGTGTGCTTTGGGTCGTTGTCATGCTGGAAGACCCAGCCACGACCCATCTTCAGGGCTCTCACTGAAGGAAGGAGGTTGTCAGCCAAGATCTGGCGATACAAAGCCCCATCCATCCTCCCCTCAATACGGTGCAGTCGTCCTGTACCCTTGGCAGAGAAGCAGCCCCAAAAAATGATGTTTCCTCCTCCATGTTTCACGGTTGGGATGGTGATCTTGGGGTTGTACTCATCTTTCTTTTTCCCCCAAACACGACGAGCCGAGTTTAGACCAAAAAGTTCAATTTTCGTCTCATCCGACCACATGACCTTCTCCCTCTGGATCATCCAGATGGTCAGTGGCAAACTTCAGACGTGTCTGGAGATGCACTGGCTTCAGCAGCGGGACCTTGCATGCGCTGTAGGATTTTAATCCATGTCGGTGTAATGTGTTTCCGATGGTTTTCTTCGAGACTGTGTTTCCAGCTCTCTTCAGGTCATTGACCAGGTCCTGCCGTGTAGTTCTGGGCTGATCCCTCACCTTCCTCATGATCAGTGATGCCCCACGAGGTGAGATCTTGCATGGAGCCCCAGAACGAGGCAGATTGACCGTCAGCTTGAACTTCTTCCATTTTCTAATAATCGCTCCAACAGTTGTTACCTTCTCACCAAGCTGCTTGCTTATTTTCATGTAGCCCATCCCAGCCTTGTGCGGGTCTATTATTTTATCCCTGATGTCCTTACACAGCTCATTGTCTTGGCCATTGTGGAGAGGTTGGAGTTTGTTTGTTTGAGCATGTGAACAGGTGTCTTTTATACAGGTAACAAGTTCAAACAGGTGCAGTTACTTCCAGTAATGAGTGGAGAACAGGAGGGGTTCTTAAAAAAGAACTAAGAGCCGAAATATTTACTAGTTGGTAATGTATCAAATACTTATTTCATGCAGTTAAAAACAAATTTATTATTTAAAAAATATACAATGTGATTTTCTGGATTTTTGTATTAGATTCCGTCCCTCACAGTTGAAGAGAATTTATGATACAAATTACAACCTCTACATGGCTTGCAAGTGGGAAAACCAGCAAAATCGGCAGTTTATCAAATACTTGTTCTCCCCACTGTATATGGAGTTAGTGACATAATTTACCGTATGGCACATAATGACATGTGTCATAAGCATTCAGTAATTCCCATTATAGTGTCATGTCATAATTATGACACTCTTATGACACCACTGTCAAATAAAGTGCTACCTATTAACCCAAATAAATTGGCCGCATTGGACTATAACCAGCAGGATTCAAAATGAAGGAAAAAAGTAGTGGCATATAGTCCGAAAATTACGGTAATTACAGTGGTATGAAAAGGTATCCGAATCTTTTAGAATTTCTCACACTTCTGCATAAAATCACCATCAAATGTGAACTGATTTTTGTCAAAATCACACAGATGAAAAAAAGTGCTTTAACTAAAACCACCCAAACATTTATAGGTTTTCATATTTTAATGAGGATATTATGCAAACAATGACAGAAGATATTGTGCAAACAATGACAGAAGGGAGGAAAGAAGTGAGTGAACCATCACATTTAATATTTTTTGCCCCCACCCCCCCTTGGCAGCAATGGCTTCAACCAGACGCTTCCTGTAGCTGCAGATAAGTCTGGCACATCAATCAGGACTAATCTTGGCCCATTCTTCTTTACAAAATAGCTGTAGTTAAGTCAGATGTCTGGCATGAATCGCTGTCTTTAGGTCATGCCACAGGATCTCAATGGGGTTCAAGTCTGGATTTTGACTTGGCCACTCCAGAATGTGTATTTTGTTCTTCTGAAACCACTCTGAAGTTGATATACTTATGTGTTTTAGATCGTTGTCTTGTTGCAGCATCCATCCTCTTTTTAACTTCAATTGTATGACAGACGGCCTCAGGTTTTCCTGCAAAACATCCTGATAAACTTTTGAATTCATTCGTCCATTTATGATTGCAAGTTGTCCAGGCCCATAATTTTACATACAGTTGATGTGTGCACAGAGATATTGCACTGTGCCAGTGAATTCTGTAAATCTTTAGCAGAGGTTTCTTTTTTTTTACCTGAGTATTCTGCGCTGAACTCTTGGCCTCATATTTGGTGGACGGCCATTCCTCGGAAGAGAAGCAACAGTGCCAAACATTTGTCCATTTGTAGACAGCATCTCAGACTCTCGTTTGATAAACGTCCAGACTTTTAGAGGTGGTTTTGTATCCTTTCCCAGCTTTATACAAATCAACAATCCTTAATCGGAGGTCTTCAGAGAGCTCTTTTGACCGAGCCATGATGCACATAAGACAATGCTTCTCATCAAGACAATTCTTACCAGGTGTGTGTTTTATAGTGGGCAGCGCAGCTTCGAATCAGTGACTGTGCATACACCTGACTTAAATTGTTTGGTAAAAATTGCTTTCAATTGCTCTTTAAGTCTCCTTAGGCAGAGGGTTAACTTACTTATTTTCCCCCCTTCTGTCGTTGTTTGCATGCTATCCTCATTAAAATATGAAAACTATAAATGTTTGGGTGGGTTTAGTTAAAGCAGACAGTTTTTTCATCTGTGTGATTTTGACAAAGATCAGATCACATTTGATGGTGATTCTATGCAGAAATGTGAGAAATTTAAAAAGGTTCAGATACTTTTTCATACAACTGTAGGTAGCATTTAATTGCTCGACCTGTCACTGGCATTGATGAACTAATACATTTGTAATCATTGTAATCATCTGGAAAAAAAATAAATGAATATTGATCATTTTGGTCATGATCCCTGATGTCACGGCACCCTGGTTAGGAGTAAATGCAGTAAACGTACACAATACGCACACTTCTTAGAAAGCAATCTTTTAAAGCTACAAAGATCACAGATTGTACAAAGGTCCTAAGAGGGACATCAAGATCACTTGACGAAAGTTACAGCAGCATAACCTTGAAGGTCGAATCCACATTACAGTGCATGAACAAGAACGCATTACCTTCCAAAATGTTTTTTTTTTTGTTTTTTTAAACTTTTCTCTGACTTCTACCCAGACACAACAAACACACAAAAGATTTTTTTTCAGCAAAATTCTGACATAAACATTCCTGATATAACTTTGTGCTCTTTTTAAAGGGTCAGTCTTAAAGGTCAGCACTTCTCCAAGCCTGGACCAACACCAAAATAGAGCTTAATACTCTGTAGGCTTACTACGACATGTATACTAAGGCAGTTATGGTCAACCAACATAATTTGGATATCTGACACGTGAATACGAAGCTTTACCACTACGAAAAGGCTGGTACAGTAATACACGGGTAACCACGGACAAAGTGAAGTGCTTAAGATTCACTCAAGATTCAAGTTGCCCTTCATCTTGTATGATTGTTTGCATGTGTGAATGTGTCATTATGTACTATGAAGGAAATAGAAGGATGGCAAAGGAATGATGACAAACGACCTTTGTATGAATATGTGATTACGTATCTTAGAGGAAAATGATCAGGATGGGCAAAGCAAAGATGAAACGGCATAGTAGACAGATTCATCACATGGCTCGCATGATTTTTTAATAGCTACAAAAGTTCAAAAACAACAAGGCTACTTCACAGAACCCCATATAAATGCAACAATACAGAATATATAGAATATGAGCTTTAACAATCTCTCAAAGGCACAGTGTATCAATCATACGGTAAATTGGCTGAATTAAACGCACTGAATGTACAGTGGTACCTCTACTTACAAAAGTCTCTAAAAAATTGAGTTTTCAGGTTACGACACACCTTAACAGGCAAATATTGCCTGTTACAAAAGAAGTTTCAGGATGCGAGAGGCAAAAATACAGTATGAGGTGCTGTTCGCAGCAATCGGCGGAGATTGAGGGGGGTCAGTGCCTCCCACTGGACGAAAAATGTCATTGCATGTAATTGACTTTCCTGTTGATTTAAATGGGAAGTTCAGAATTTTTGACGTAAGGCTTAATCTTCGAGTTAGCGGGGGGTTATTTATTTATTAGTCTGTGGAGTTGATTTCAACAAATTCCATGCAGTTTGTTATTTGTTAGTTTCGGGGCTCCGGAATGGCTAAGCTAGCGCGAGTCAATGGTGCCCGCTTAGCATACCAATAAAAACAACAACATATGCACGCATGGGAGTCACCAATGACCCATGCAATCAATAGTGTTGGCCATGTTTTCAGGATAAAACTATTAAAACTCATCATTGCATGTCAATAATTATAGTATGAACAGTAACATTTCTAATCCAGCAGCTCTGCAGGGAACAGACTGTCGAAGCAAGCACGGCGGAGTGATATCACATTGTTTTTTTTTCACCACATTTTTTTTTTGTGGGAACAAAAGCAGACTGAGCTCGAGTAGCCTAAGCACTCCTCACTATAGTGGTCGCATTATGCATCCCAAAAAAAAAAAAAAAAAAAAAAAAATAGTCCTACAGAATGTAATTAATTACGGCAGTGGGGTTTGACATTGTTTTAACCACATGGGTATCTCGAGAAATGATCTGCATTTTGAATTTAGGTGACCATCTGTTAATATCTTTTTTTATTGCCATGCTGAGAAGGCACTTTTGATTCGCACTAGCTCAGCCACTCCGGAGCCCTGAAACTAACAAATAACTGACAAACTGCACTGAATTTGTTGAAATCAACTCCACCGACTAATTAAACCGTCACTAATTGAAAAAATAAGCCTAATGTCTGAAAACTGTTCTGAACTTTCCCTTTAAAATAGAGACCTAGCTGTTAAAATGTTTGCTATAAAAGTTGTAAAGCAATAAACAACAAAAATGAATGAAATGAATAAGAACCCTACAAAGCAGTTCATAGTGGGTCAAAATTATTTTTAGAACAGATCATGTGACTAACACCTTAGAGGTCCTTTGCTTTGCCTAGCAAAAACTCCAGCTGAGGAGGCAGGAATGCATCCAATAGCGTACCGCACGAATGCTATTTTTAAACAGTGACGTCGCCATCGTAACTCGGAAGTGGGTCAACATGGACAGGCCCTCACATACAACTCATGTTATTATTACTCCTTTTTTCTGCCGGTAATCTTTCAAAAAAGAACATGCCGAGTAAACACTGCTGCTATGGAACTTGTAGAAATGACTCTAGACATTACGACGTATGAAGGATGTTTTTTTCATACATTTCCCGAAGCCAAAACTCGCAGGAAAAAATGTGAAGAATGGATCAACTTGTGCGGACGTCAAAATACTAGTTTAACGCCAGCAAGGTGAAGCCATTCACATTCATATGCAGTAAACATTTTGTTGGGGGGCATGGCCCTACAGTGGACGAAGAGGTAAGCCATTTTGATATTTTTACTTATTTTTTAGCGTGGCGTTTCGCCGTGCTGCTTCTGTCTTGACAATGAATGACCTAAAAAAATTAAAATGATATCTGCCTGCCACTGTTGTCACCTTTTCTGTTGTAAAAAAAAAAAAACTTTAGTAAGGGGGAAGTGTAAATAAATTATATAATCAAGATGTTATTAGTGAAAAAAATAAGTGTTCGTTGGCTGTCACTAAGTAGCATTTGCGATCGCTACACAAAAATAGCAATGTATATTACCTCCAAGAACGGTCAGAGACGTAAGACAACCACATGATATAATATATAAAAAAGACAGGGCATATGGTGGTAAAGGATAGATTGTTGAAACAGGAGAATGTCATAGTCAGTGGCATAAGGCAACGCACACAAGAAAAAGGTCGATAAAAAAAAGCTACCTCTGGATCAGGTCAGCTTTTTTCCCTGTCTTTTTCAGCCCCCGACACTCAAGCCATCTCTTTAACTGAACATTTATATGTTCTTCCACATCTTTACCAGTGAATTTGGTACCAGGGACATTATTTTCGGACAGAATTGGTAGGTTTAAGTCAGTAAAGATATTATTCGTACACTATTTCCATGCATTTAGCATTAGGGACAAACGCAAGCTTGACCTGACGAGCAACAATTGCTAACGTCATGAATATTAATGAGCAAAAGTGACGTGTTGCTTGCGGTACACCATTGTAATGGACGCTGTCGGAGAGAGGAATAATGTCGTGGGAGAAGCCAAAAGTGAGTTTAAAAAAAAAACTAAATATGGTTAGCTACAGGTGAACCCTAACTTTTTTTTTTTAACATTGCAAAACTATATTGACCAGAAATACAATCCAGTAGGAATAAGGAATAAGAAAAAATTATGGTAACTTGTCACTAGATTTGTCGCTAGTCAGTTTTGACAAAAAAAAAAAAAAAGTCACCACAAGGCTTTGGAAAGTTGCCAGATTTAGCGAGAAAGTCACCAAATTGGCAAAACTGAGAGGGACGTTTACTGTATACGTATGTGTGTATCCCAGCATCCTCCTCGTGTTCCGACAGCTTTGCATGACTGTATTAACTTTTATTCTTGGTTTTTTACATTATGCACAACTGTCATTTTATGTTTATTGTGCAATAATCCAATTGTAACATGTATTTGTTACAAGTTTTGATGCATTTATGTCTGAATTTGGGGGGGCTTGGAACAGATGCGGGCATTTACGTGGAAAATGCGTGTCTACTTACAGAATTTTCATGTTACGAGACTACATTCAGAACCGATTAAATTCATAAGTAGAGGTATCACTGTATATCAAACATGACAGCCACTCCGCTAATATCCCTTGTTCCTGATTATAGAACACCCCTGCATAGACATTGCTTAAAAGGCAATGTGAGTGCCATTTTAAAAAATCACGTGGACAATTTCTCCGCATCCAGTAAAGGTTTAAGGCGGGGCAAGGGAGACGCATAAGGATATCAAACGATTATTATATAAGGTAATCATGTCAAGTTTGGGCAGCGCTGGCCACCAAATGTTCTGGGAAGGCACGGGGATTATACATGATTAGATGACCAAAAGAATGGCAGCACAGAGGGCAAAGATTACATCATTGGCATTAAAAAAAAAACGCTCCCATTTTCTTATACATGCTGGACAAACACTTAACACCAAAGTATCTTTGAGAAATTCAAAGTACAAAGGACAGTGGGTGAAGAATGGGATGACTTGATGATGTTACAGCAAAGTGTGTGTTTACATGTTCTCTATGTGTTGTGCGTCTCTGTCAGATTGTGCAGGTTTAAAGCAGTTCTAGGCTGCTTGGCTGGCGGCTCCAAAAGCTCCTTGTCTTCCAGCATGCTCAAAGAGCCGGACTGCAAAACCAGATCGGCGCTCTCCTCCTCACTCTCCTCATCCTCATCCTCCTCTGTCTCATCTGATGGACGAGACAATCAGGCATCAGTGTGGAGATTCCAAAAGGTACAGTATCAACATTTCATAAAATTAGCAGCATAGCTTCTACACTGCATATTTATAACATCTTAATCTGATTATTTTTCTTTAAATTTAGTCAAATAATTTTCTCCCATCTTGTTTTTAATGGTTAAAGACTAGTTAATACAGTACTTCTCAAATAGTGGGGCGCGCCCCCAAAGCGGTGCCAGGGTGGGAGGGGGGCGCGCATATGATCTCACGGAACATACTTTTTTGCGTACTAGAATAACGTGTAATTGCGCATCCACTCAGCGGGTGGCTACAAGAGTAGGGTTTAGTAATCGATTATCTATCAACAAGTTAGTTCGTATAATCAATTATTAGGATTAGGAACATTTAAAGGGAAACTCGGAATTAAAAGACTTGTACAGTGTTTCACAAAAGTGAGTACACCCATAGGCGGAGTCTGACTTTTGGGACGGGGGGGCACAACATGTTGACCCCGAAACGCAGTGTCAGCATTAAAATTAACTTACAAGAATATTTATAATAATAAGTTTAAAATGAGCCTTTTTTTGTCTCCCGTTATTCTTGAGGTGAATTCTAAATCAGGCTGCTGGCAGGACAGCTATACTTTTCACCAAGACCATCATCCATTGAATATGGTACACCCGCCGGTGTCGTGCCAATGTAGTTACCTTAGTCACAAATTGTATCCACTGGGTGGAGCCATATGGAGGTAGATTTGATTCTTCATTATTCGATCAAAAAAAAAAAATGCTTCAATCAAAACAAAAAGTTGCCTCAATCAAAATATATATTTTCAATAAAAAAAAGTCACTTCAATAAAAAAAATGTGTTTGAATGCAAAAATAAATATCAAACCCCCAAAAATGCATTTTAAAGCTTTTTATTTATTTATTTATTTTTATTCAAGTCTTTTTTTTTTTTTTTTGATTGAAGTAATGTTGTTTTGTGTTTGGGCCACATTTTGGCTAGGACATGTGTCTTTATTATTGAATCAAAAAATTAAGTTGCTTCATACAAAAAAATATTTTCAAAAGAAAGATCACTTGAATAAAAAAAAAAAAAAAATTCAATCATAAAAAAAAAGTTTTTGAACGCGAAAAAATATTTGACGCTCAAAAATTTGCATTTGAATACTTAATTTTTCATTAAAAAAGTTTTCTTTGATTTTAGCAATCCTTTTTGTGTCTGGGCCATATTATGGATAGGACATTTGTGTCTAAATCATTCAATCCCCCAAAAAGTTGCTTAAATTAAAAAAAAATATTTTTTTTCAAAGAAAAAATCATTTGAAAAATAAAATTGCCCTCTCCTATTTTTAAAAAAATAATATGTCACATGATCTGTTCAAAAAATAATTTTGACCCATTATAAAAATATCTTTTTTTGTTCATTTCATTTATTTTTGTTGTTTGTTTTCTTGCTTTACAACTTAGACTTTCCTATATATATATATATATATATATATATATATTTATATATATATATATATATATATATATATAGGAAAGTCTATTACATGCAATGAAACTTTTCGGCCAAACTCCGCTTCTGAGTACACCCCTTGCATTCCTGCAGATATTTAAGTGTATCTTTTCATGGGACAACACTGACAAAATGACACTTTGACACCATGAAAACTACCGTATTTTTCGGACTATAAGTCGCAGTTTTTTTTTCATAGTTTGGCAGAGGGTGCGTCCTATACTCTGGAGCGACTTATGTGTGATTATTTATGGTCGGGACGACTTCTTTCTCGCTAACTTTTTTTTTAAATATATATATTCTCATATATTTATACTAAAACGATGTACAGTATGGATGTTAAATAACATAAATAATTTGGAAGAAACAGAGAAGGCGCTGTGCATGCCTGTGCACGTAAACGCAGTGGTTCTCTTTTCAATCTTCCCCTCCTGCGCCCTGGCGCTTTCCACGACCATTCTGGTATTTACTTTTCGATATGGAGCAGCTATAGGAGTGAAAAACAAACTAAGGACAGGGGAATTGAAAAGCAAACAACTGCAGAAGTGGGATATGGAAAGGATTGAAATTGATTGTCAAAGATGCTATACATGAACCTTTCATTCGCTGAATGTAAACGAATGTGGCGCTCTGGTCTCATACGAGAAATATATTTAACAAACTTTTCCAGTGTTATTTCGTTGTGTAAATGCATTTATAATGATCATAAAAATATGTAGACTATTTGAACATTGAGAAAACTTGCATCAGATTAAAATAAAAGTCAAATCCACTATCCGCCTGTTAGAACAGACACGCAAATATAAAAGATATCTATCTTAGAGTCTTGTTTAACTGGGAGAATTCTTTACAAAAGACAGGCTTTAATTTGTTATCATTATGCATGTATGTACTGGCATCGTCACAAACGTGATCACACAAAACGCAACCACGCATCGCATCCCCTCCTTCTCCTGAGTCCCCACAAATCAAACATAAAATTTCTCTGTTTTTTTTTCGGGCTCGTGCCTACAAACAAAACATAAAATTTCTGTTTTTTTCAGGCTCGGGCAAGCAAATCAAGTTGATTGATCGGGCTGGGGCCGCGTTGGGCTTTTATACCCACGGGCCGGTTGCGTCGGGCTGGATTCCTCTTCTGAAGACGGTACACAAGAAAGCCCGCAAACAGTTTGCTGAAGACATGTCAACAAAGCACATGGATTACTGGAACCATGTCCTATGATCTGATCTGACGGGCAGGGTTTCTTGTGTACCGTCTTCAGAAGGGGCTTCCTCCTAGGGTAACAACCATGCACACCAATTTGATGTAGAGTGCGGCGTATGGTCTAAGCACTAACAGGCTGACCCCCCCCCCCCACCTCTTCAATCTCTGCAACAATGCTGACAGCACTCCTGTAACTAGTCAAATGACATTTTGGAGGGAAAATGACAAGCAGTACTCAATTTGGACATTTAGGGGTGTACATAGTTTCTATGGGGTGTACTCACTTTTGTTGCCAAGGGTTTAGATATTAATGCCTATATTTTAAGTTATTTTGAGGGGAAAATAAATTAACTCTATTTTATAAACTGCACACAGACTACTTTTCATTGTGTCAAATTGTCATTCTGTCAGTGTTGTCCCATGAAAAGATATACTTAAATATCTGCAGAAATGCAAGGGGTTGGACCGGTACTCACTTTTGTGATACACTGTAGGCTCTGATAAGCCACAATTGTTCTCTTTTACTGAAAATCTACGGAGGATCTACGGCGGGGCGCCATGTTTAATGGATGCTCGGGGTGATCACGTAGAACAGGGGTCGGCAACCTATGACACGCGTGTCAGCACTGGCACGCGAAGGGTTAACCAGTGACACGCGAGCGCATGGCAAAATAATAAAAAAAAAATATATTTTTTTTTTTTAACCTGAAATTAAGACATTTTTAGTCGCACGCCCTGTTATTTAGGGCTTTACAGGAGCGTCCCTCCCGACCCCTCTGCCTATAGCATTATTTGCGAACAATTATGGATTTTAAGCACACTTCCAGCTCTTCAATTTCTCGATTCCTGCGCTCGTCGTTTTTTTTTTTTTCTCTGCGCGCTCAATTCTGCGCGCTCAATTCAGCACCCGCTACTAACGTGTCACGAAGCCAACCACTCAGAGAGCTGGTGGAAGTACATAGTGTTACCAGTCTGCACTTTTTGGTACTGTTACTCCAAGCCCCAGTGTGGAGGCTGGCGGGCCAGTAAGCGAGTAGACAGCCGGCGAATCGCCGGCGTCCGTGCCGGGAGCCCCGTCGCTTTAACTTTGAATTGAGATCCCGATGTCACACCCTCGCCCCGGCGCGGAGGCCGGTCACTTAAGATACGGGGCTGTACACCCCTGTCCCGGTGCATCGCAACACTCCGGTTGGACCCCGATTGCCAGCCGTCAGGTCAGGGCAGCGGTGAAGCGATGCTTGCACTGTAGTATGGAGTGGACCGGCGATTAACGTGGCTCGTTGCCGTCGATTCGTCCGGTGCTTACTTTCGGAGAGGTGGCAACGTGTATAAAAACACTGTGACGCGTTGGATGGCGTTTTACTGGAGACTTTTATTAAACAAAACAAAAACCAGCGGGGGACACAGCCTCTTCTCTCCTTTTCACGGCGCTCTCCGCTCTCTCTCAACACCTTCCATCGCTCCCTCTCTTTTTCTCGCCCAGACGCCCAATTCTTCTTCTACGCTTAACAAGCAAGCCAATCATATTGTAGGGGACAGCGGCCCCTTGGGGATACCGGTAACAAATGGTTGCCTGGTTACTTCTGGTAGCTCTTTTTGTGCATTATGCCTCGAGAGAGTTGTGTGTCGCACAACAGGTGTCAAACGCCACTACGAGACAAAACATGAAAATTCATAGAAAGCAGGGCCAAGGAACACATTAAAGTAGGTATCTTTTATATTTGTAATATAAAATCTAAAATTGTATATATATAATTCACTGTTTAAGTTGCTAGTGAACAAGACAAAATGTAAGAGTCGGCTGTTCTGACTTTGAAGGCTCTCTGTACTGTGAGAGACCTGCACTGAGAATCACACCTGTTCCCCTTTGCGTGCTGGGGTGTGTGTGTGTGTGATATGTTTGCAGTAAATGGTGCAGCTGTACAGCTGTTATTACTGTTGCACTTATTTTCAAGTTTTGATATTTTCGACAATATGCATTAGTTTTTAGTTAATTGATGAAGACGAATGGTAGTTATACAAATTAAATGTATGTCCATGTTTTTTTTTATTTGGAGTAAAATTACAGCTCTGCTGAATATAAAAATTCGGATGCGCGTCATTAATCTTGGGGTGGCACACTGATTGACAAGAAATTTTGAAAGTGGCACTCCACACCAAAAAGGTTGCTGACCCCTGACGTAGAATGTCACTGTCACTCGATGAATACTACCGGGTTACTGCAATTCCTTCAACATTGCGAGACGTCCGACACGGTACTTACTATTTATGTTTTTAATGTGTCTTTTATTACCATTTCATTGTCTCAAAATACTTTTTGCATGCATTTCCCTCGCATACTTTTAAGCAGGTGTGTTTTTGCAGTAGGGTCTTTGTTGATGGCTCCCTCTTTTGGATCATTGGAATACTGTGTTTATTTTGATTTAGGATATGGATTGCGAAATTATGACTGCCCATGTTTCACTTTATGTAGAAATAAACATAGCGTGTAAAATCTGAGATGTGGATTTGAAATATGTGTACAACAAAGACAAAAAAAGACTGATTTATGCATCTGCAGCTGCAAATACACACATTCCATCTCCGTTGCCATTGCTGTCAATGACCGGAGGAAAACTAAAGGAATTCATCAAGAGTCCTCCAAAACCGTACAAAGACAAAGCCACACCCTTCTAGTGGCATGGCGGTGAATTACAGAGCAATGCGTTCCCTCGATGCAGAACTAGGAATGCACAATGAGGGCATAGGGTCTATGCCGACGCTACGACATCACTGGAACGCAGAAGCATGAATCAGCCTTAAGGCGGCAACACCTAATCGATTAAAATCGATGAATGAATTAGTTGCCAACAAATTTTATCATCGGTTTTTGCCGGCAGCTATGAGAAGTCCCGTTTGGGTCCTTGTTTGTGTACAATGTGAGGCTTCCACGCCAGTGATTAGGGCAAGAGAGAGTGAGTTCATTGTTACACTCAGGTTAGGCTGCTGAATCAATAATATTACGAAGAGTCAAGAGTTAGATCATCTTTTGTGTTGTTATTCCCAGTGTGCCTGCGTCAAGAGGTGGGACAATGAAGCTAATTGCATAGTTTGTAATCTTTGTTGATGAGCCATTACTACTATGCACAAAGCGCTAAGCTAGTTAGCAATTCTGCTAATTAGTGTCTTAAGTGCCCGTTTATATTGTGTTTTGGAGAAGTATATTAGCACTTGAGTTATTGTTACAGTAAAGTTGTTTCATTTCTTTTTATTAAGAAACCAAAAACATAAACCCATTTATATAACCGTTTAGTCTTCTTTCAACACAAGCTCCCATTCAAAATGTAAATTGTCATACAAGAGAGAGTGCTTTGAAATTGGTTTTGGATTTTATTTATGAACAAGTGTTTGATTAATAAAACTGATTTGTTACAGTCTGCCCTCCTCCTTATTTTTAGTTCCCATTCAAAATGTAAATCGTCATACAAGAGAGAGTGCTTTAAAGTAGGATTTTATTTATGACCAACTGTTTGATAAAGAAAACTGATTTGTTACAGTCTGCCTTCTCATTATTTCATTTTATTTTTTAGTGTATGTTTAAAGAAAAATGGGTGAATGACACAATTTATATCAGCACTTTGCCCGCAAGATTTAAAAAAAAAAAGTCAATCAGCAAGCACTTTTTTTTTAAAATTTGCATGAACAGGATTTTTGTTTGAGAAATTATTTTTGTTTTCTATTCAGAACCTATATTAAACACTTTAACTAGTTTTATGCACTTAAAACAGTACAGTTGCAGACTAAAGTTAAGTCAGGAAGCTTGTTACCTTTCTCCAGGTCCGGAGTGGCTCGGCTCTTGACGGTGCTGGCAAACTACAATACATAAGAGGAAAATGTATTTTAATGGCCCATTTTCCGACACTTTTTCCATAACGGGATATTCGGACACTCACTTCTCCCATAACTGCAACCGGGGTCTCCCCTTTAGCCTGAGCTACTCTGTGCTCGATCAGGTAGTACATGTACTCATCGTAGAGTAAGCGGATTAGGTGAAAGGATCCGAAACTGGCAGCGCTTCGCAAGGTCAAGTCTCGGATGACCATGGAACTGGTGATTTGCTAAGATGTTAGAATTGAACACATTGGAACAAAAAACGCGTACTTGCCTCTCACCTGTAGAAGGACCAGTTCAGCAGGAAAACCTTGGCAGCCTTTGGAAGGGCGACAGGGTTGGCCTCGTAAGGTTTGAGCACCTGAGAAACCACGCCATCCAACCATGAGGCCCACTGCTCCAAAGAGTTCTGCTGCTGTAGGGTCATCTTAAAGTCTTGCTCAAGCTGCTGGACAATGCGGTCCTCACACTGACACACCCAAGATGCTTGTTCCTGAACGAGACCAGAAAAACATGAGGATTAGTGTCAGCCACGCTTCCATTCCTCTGAGAGCCACGCCACCGACACACCTGGACGTTGGTGAAATCCACGCGGTTGAGGTCGGACAACATCTGGTTGATCTGGGCCGAGTTCTGGAGGACGGCACGGGCCGCCTGGGCCAGGTGGTTCAGGCTGGTATAGCGACGCAGCGTTTGGGAGAAAGAACCTACGCACACCACCTAAGTGGACAGCACAGTTCTGAACTCATTGTTTGGAATTGACGATAGACAGTTCAATCATTTAGAGTGGGACGACTGGCTGTAAATGCTAACATTGGAATGTCGAAAGAACATTCGTTCATTTGCTCCTCCCAGTCAAAATGAATTGGGACGTCTAGCGCTGTCAATGGAAACGATTAAGTTAAAAAAAACTAAAAACTAAACATGCAGTACGTAAGTAGTATTTTTTTCCACTCACGACCATTTTAGTTTAGAACATTGAAAATGGTGGCCAGGCCCGTCACGCTAATTACGGAGTAAAGCTGTATCGATATATCGGGCCGATAAACCGGCCAATAGAGCCGATATTTATTGGATAACTGTTATGATCACTGTTTGGGTGATCATTTTTCTTATGAAGCTTGAGCTGATATAAGGACTTTTTTTTTTTTATCGATCGATATTAGCAGATCTATAGCTGATAGATAAGGATAACTTATTTTTTTACTGTTTACATAATGTTGTTATCAGAGCTGCAGCTATCAATTATTTAAGTAATCGATTACCGTAATCTATCAATTAGTTCGAATAATCGGATTAGACACATTTAATGAGTTGCAGAATGAATTTGAGGAGATGTAAAACAAAGTCTTGCTAAAAGTGCAATTTCAAAAGAGCATTAAATGCGAATACAAAAAAAAAAATCCTGAGTGTTTTCTCAAACTGTGCAGGATTGCACTTTCATTTCACAAGAGCAATAAATGTATTTAAAAATCAAGTAAAATACCTGATTTTACGCTTAAAGAGTATAAAAATAAATAAATAAGGATCGAGGTTCAACAAAAGAACAATGTGCTAGCTTAAATGCTATAAAACTTTTTTTACAATCTTAACAAATCGTTCAAAGACATATTCCCACAAAAAACTGCTAAAAAATACCTCTAAACTAAATTACAAATGCATAAACAATCATATTAGCTCAAACAAAAACTTGCAATCTTATGTTGGTCTTAACACGGAGCAGCTGGATCCAGCCATGTTAGATGAGTTATGTCATATTCACTGTTGCCACTAGAAGGCAGTGTATCCATCCAAATCAATAAAACTCAATGCAAACACTTTCAAAACAAACCGTTACAACACCACTCTAAACGAATCCTTGAAGTAGAAAAGTTTGATTCAAAGCTTTTTTCTAATCGATTTAATCATGGCAGCACTAGTTGTTACTAGTTATTTGTGAATTTGCACCACCTCGTGGCCAGTGTTACAAAAGGAAGTCGCAGAAGAACAATTTTACTTCTTATACATTTCTACAAAGAAGGTTTTAATTGCCTTTCATTATCAATGTACTTTATATACATATACAGTGATCCCTCGCTACTTCGCGCTTCAGTCCATCGCAGATTTTTTTTCAATTAAACAAAAAAAATAAAATACAGATGAGCTGTCCCGAGCAGATCGTGTAGTCTCACTCTCGCTCCCTCTCCTGCTCTTTGTTCATCAGGCAGTAAACGTGCACTGGAGAAGCTTATTAAAGTTAACGATGATTGACAGATGAATGTGTTTGATCTTGCCAGAATCACGAACTTCAAAAGCGCCGCATGCTTCAATCATCGTTTAACTTGTTAAACAGTTGCTGTGGCAACTAATTGTGTGTAAGTGAGCAGTTGAGTGGTTTTGAGTAGACTCACTCAATGAAGCATTTAATAAAACCAAGCATTTTTCCACTACTTTATTCTTGTTCAAAAATAATTCGGTGGGACAGTAACATGTTTAAAACTTATCATAAATATTACATTTGAAGTTCTTAAAAAACATGTATTAAAATATATAAATACCTTTTTTAAAAAAAAAGGGGGGGGGGGGTGAAAAAACATGTCTTATATGTATCTCTTTCCAATGCTAAATCTGAATAAATACCATATTGGCCTGAATATAAGATGGTGTCTTTTGCACTGAAATAAGACTGAAAAAGTGAGAGTCGTCTTATATTCGGGGTCTAGTCATTATACCCATTCATGACGCTAGATGGCGCCAGACATCATTAAAGCGAATGCTGAACCATAGGAGTAATGTTCTGTCATGACAGATCTCAGGTACTCTCAAGTTTAACCAGTTTGCATTATTTTATTGCTATGTTTTTCCTTATTCAGATTTGTTTCAAGACTACAGTTACAGTAAGACCTCACTTTGATGGTTAATGTAGTTTTCGCAATTTTGTTGTTTTATCACAGTAGATTTTTTTTATTTATATTTCAAAAACCAGAAGCCATTCATTTACGAATGTGATTGCACTTTAGTTTACATATTTAAATGTTCAGATATTAAGATTTGAATGAGGCAAAATAACATGCTTTTTCTCTCAAATATATTGTTATAATCATTTGTTTCAGATGTACTGTAATTATTTTCTGTGTAAAAATTAATTTGGAGTTCAAAAAGTCTATTTTCAAACTTGAGTCTTGGAAAATAAGGGGGTCGTCTTAAAATCAGGGCCGTCTTATATTCGGGCCAATACGGTACATTGAACACACAAAAAAAGTACTTAGCGGTTTTTCACTTATCGCGGCAGGTTCTGGTCCCCATTATCCTCAAAAAACAAGGGATCACTGTACATCAGCCTAAAATATCGGCTTACAAATTTAGTCTAGACATTGGCAGTCGACTTTTTTTTTCTGAATCGGTATTGGCCTTTAAAAATCCCATATCCATTTTTCAATTTCATAGATTGACTTAACGTCCACTATACCATTGTTTTTTAGGACGTGATAAATTAACCGTATCATCAACATTATTTGCGCTGCCTTGTTCTCGCTCTCCTGTAAGCAAACTAGCTCTCTGCCAGAGAAAGTGTTTCTGTGATGATTAATTTATAAGTAGTAGTATTATGCTAGTAGGAAAAAAAATCCACAATATTAAAATTTATCGCAACAGCTTTCGGAGAATATATATAATATATATCTTCCTACAAAATCTGTTATCGTATCAGCCCTAGGTGGCTGCAGCAAAACAGGATGCAAACCTTAATGCGGACCATCTCTTCAGGGATGTTCATTAGGGCGCCGGACAGCCAGCTCTCCAGACTTTTGGCAAAATTACGGATGGCCTGGGTTAAGGCACCTGTAGGCCAAAGCAAACATGTAGAAATTGAACAGGTCCCTCCTCTCGGCGCACTTCTTTCCATCCCCCGCGTTCTTACTGGGAATCGGTCGGAGCACATCAGGGATGAGGATCTCCACCAGTGTCTGATAGAGCAGGTTGTCACACGCTCTGGTCCAGTTTAGTACAGGCTCGAACTTACACAGCAGAACCAGGCACGATTTAGGCAGACGTTTCTCCGACTCGTGGTGGCTGGAAGATTATATGGTTGTTATTGGAACGGCATGATGGCGGGTCGGATATTTTACTTTCGACCCTCACAGGTTGAGAGTTTCTGCGTCACCGCCTTGGCTGAACCGCCAAAAAGACTTCCAAAGCGTCTCCACAAGAGTGAACTGAAGATTCACCATCACATCCAGAACAGCCTAGTGACAAGGGGGAAAAAAGACAAATGGAGGAGTACAGCAGTGCTTTTAAACTGAAATATGCAGTATATACTGTTGAGGGATAGCAAAAGTGAGAAAGAGAGAAGTCTGCTTTTCTGATGCCTAACCTCACAGTGTTCCCTGTAGAGAGTCTGAAAGGCTTTGAGGTGTTCAGGCAAGATACCATCAGGAAGGCTACGAGCTTGCAGATTCATGTCAGTGAAATCAGGCAGTGGACGGGATGCTTCTACATAACATGGAGGACATATTATAGTTACCGTTGTACTAGCAGTGTGAAAAAATATTGAAATGGTGATATATGCTTATACTTTTGCATCCCAAAAGGTTATCGATGCGCTCAGGCCAAGAATTGAGATATCGTTTTAAAGAGATGTCAATGTTAAAAAAAAATTTTTTTTAAAAAGAAACAACAAGTTGCTACCAAAATCTGTCACTATAATAGTGTCTCAGTTAACTCTATGGCTGCTATTGATCGCGCTCAATGCCCAATCCATTAAGACCGGGAAGGGCGAATGAACGTTCTTTCACTTGAAACCAGAGCATTCACAGTCACCCTTTCCAATTTGCGGGGCATTTTAAGGCAACTTTCTGTTGATTTTAGGGCATTTACAGGTCACTTCCTGTTGAGTTTGAGTCACTGCCTGTTGTTTCCTGGGTCACTTTCTATTCTGTAACCCAAAATCAACAGGAAGTGACACATAAAATACCTCATAATCAACAGGAGGTGACCATGAAATGCCCCAAAATCAATAGGAAGTGACGGAAAAACAACAGTTGATGACGTGAAATGGCCCAAAATGACCTCGTTGCCTAGCATTGGCTGCAAATGACGGCCATAGATGTGGGAGGGGCCCGACTGAAGTGGGAAAAAAATCACTGCAGAGGGTGGTGAAAGCAGCGTAGAAAATTATTGCTCCTCTCTGCCACCTCCGGAGGACATTGCTGCTGCGCGACACCTCAAAAGAGCTAAGAACATTATTAAAGACTCTTCCCATCCTGGTCATCAACTGTTTGAACTGTTGCCCTCTGGCAGGAGATACAGGGCGATGAGATCACGTACAACTAGACTCAGAGATAGTTTTTTTCCCATGGCCATCCGCGTTCTCAACACTGAACAGCACTAATTGTTCATGATGCTGCTATGTAGCGACTTTTGCACAATAATTTATTCTTTGTCTTTTATTTAGTAGTATGTTTAAGTTATGTGTTATTTTACAGTCTTGTGTTTTATGGTCCCACAGAGTAGCTTTCCAATTTCGTTGTTTGCTTGGCTTGCAATGACAATAAAGAAATTGAATTGGATTGAGGGGTTAATTCACTGCCACCCTCCCAGTTAAAAATGGATTGGACATGTACTAGCGATAAATTTACAGCAACAGGATAAAGATAGCTTGTTTTTTCCTGTTTATTAGTTGTTTTGTTGAATATTTTCCTGATCAATGTATAAATAATTCGTTCAATCACCACATCGTGAGATCATCATTATCGTGAGCTTTGTACCTCTAGTCTAGTGTCTACCAGTTCTAATAACAACTAGTTGTTGGCCAGATGCCAGTCTGCTTCTTAAATACTCCATAAGTTTTATCTGATTGTTGTTTCTTGCAAAACAAAAACTATATTACGCTAAAGTGCAAATTCAGTTCATCCTCAAGGGTAATTCAGAGTAAAAATAAAACTGTTAAAAAATATAATCAGGTCTGGGCAACAATTACAATTTTTACTAGAGCTGTCCCGACTAGTCGCCGTTGTCGACGTCATCGATGACGTAAATGCGTCAACGGGCAAAACATACCATGGACGGGTAATGACGGGTTAAAAAAAATTACATGCAGACAAAGTTTAGAATGGCGGGTGCTCACGATACAGGCGGTTGTTACTGGCACCCCCAAGGGGGCCGCTGTTATTTCAATGTGACCAGCGTTGTCAGATTGAGCAAAGAGGAAGAAAGTGGGCGAGCGAGCGAGAGAGGGAGCGAGATTGGCGAGTTGGAAAAGTGCGCGGGTAGCACCGAGTTGAGTGGCTTCATCACCCACGTTTTTGTTTTGGTCAATAAAAGTATCCTTAAAGAGCCATCCGACGCCTCTCGGTGTTTTTATGCACGCCGCCGCCTTCCCGAGGAGGAAATCGGACGAACCCAGACGAACCGACGACAACGAGCCAAGTGAATCGCCGGTGAGGAGTTGAAAACACCGTGAAAGCGGCAAAAAGCCAAAAAAGCGGACCAGAATAGCCAGAGCCTGGAATTATTTCGAGGAAAATATGGAGGGTGCCACTGTGTGTACTCTTTGCTAAGCTGAGCTCGCATACCACGGTAACACGTCGGCTATAAACGAAAACTTGAAGCGCCGTCACCCAAGTATAATTTGCGAAGACAACAAGAAAAACAAGCTAGCGGATTGTAAGTCCAAACAACTCTAACGATTTTTTAAATGGAAGTTGCCTTTACGTGCGTCGTATCAGCGCGCATTTTTATTTAATAAAATAATTAATATAATTATATATTTTTTAAAATATTATTAAATTTATTAGGATCATGGAAGCTCCCACTTAGGGAAAATATATACATATATCCTGTATATACATAATATAATAAAAAATATATATGGAAACACCACTGGCATGCTTACTGTAATTCATGACTGCACTAATGTTAGTTATTTAATATTATAATGTTTTACATATAGTAGTATACTATAAAATTAATACTATATACTTATTTTTTGTTACTGTGGGTATGTGTGCCTTTCAGTTAAAATAATTGTGGTAATATTTCAGTGTGCCCTCTGCGTTATCTTCAGGTTAAAACAAACAAAAGTTGACAGTTTTTCCCCTCCCCCAAAAATGCGGAATGCACACCGGAAAGAGCATCTGAACTCACACAAAGTATTCTGAAAATGATTGTCCAGGACACTGCAATTCATTTTAACATTTAGAACAATATAGAAAATGACATACCGCAAAAAGAGTAAGAATTGTTTTGACTCCTGTTAAAAAGTTAAAAGTCACAGTGTTTCCGTTTACATTTTTTTGCACCAGTTAATGCCAGCAGCATTTGACCTCATTGTTTGTGATTTATTATTGATATTTATGTTATTTATTTATACGTTAATAAAGATTTTTGGTGTTCCAAAATGTTTTTTGTGAATTAATAAGCTTTAACAAAAATTTCATTATTAAATTAGTAAAAAAAAATAAATTTTTTTTCATTTAGATTAGTCGACTAATCGTAAAAATAGTCGGCTGACTAATCGGGAGGAAATTAGTCGTTTGGGACAGCCCTAATTTTTACCGTAATCGTGAATAACACCCTGAGATCCTTGCGATTAACCCCGATTAATTGCGCACTCACTCATACAATTCAATAATAAATTCCAAAGTAACACTACTGTTCTGTAATGTACTGGACTGCCATATGATTGAAAATGTATGTGTAAAAAATACGAGAAAACACCTTTCACAGTCAAATGATTTTGCCGTTGTGGCAAGTACTTGTCTGACTATTCGGCAATTAAACTATTATCAAATTGTTCGGCAACTATTTTGATAGACAATCATTTAGAGACATTGTTTGCAATTAAACCAAATAACTAAATTCATTAATTTGTGTCTTGTGAGTTAAATTGTTAACTTGTCCAGCCTTGATTAAAAAAAAATCAAGAAACACCATTTAGATAAGTGTCAAAGTTCCTCACCCAGGAACTGTTGATACTGCTGGACTTGGGCAGAAATATCACAAACCACTCCTGCCTGCTGCTGGGACGTCCCTCCTGATGTCCCATTGGTAATCCCCTCTGTTTTCTGAACAGCCTTTATCCTGTTGACCAGAACACGCTGGGTATAAACAATCAACCATGCTCAATAGGTTGTAGTATTACAGAGCTTCTTGGGTATAAAAGCCCACAAGGCGACCTGTTTTTCTGTGAGAAAGGCTGTTGCCGCATTGCCATGTGCTGCTGCTCGTCCATGAGTCTGAGCAGAGGGGAGCCAGATTTGATCCTGAGTCCATAGTAGTGATACTTTGAGTTCCCCCTGAAATGAGCATGCCAAGGTTTACTACAAGGTGGGGCCTAAAAAAATCCCACTAACTAGTGCCATGTACCTACCGGGTCCCAAGCCTTCGAGTGCGGAGCCCCATGAAGACAGACCTGATGAGTTTACCAAAGGAAGCAGCATTCACCGGCTCCAGCTTCTGCTCTTGGCAGTGTAGTAGGTAATGGTAGTACAGGGTGCAGCGGGGTAAACTAACTCCTTCTGCACCCTCGTAGTTGTCACACAGCCACTGCACCTGAAAAGTAAATGTACCACAGTCACATTATGCCATAATCACTTACTTCAACGAGATTTGCAGATGTGCACCACATAAAACAGAAGCAAAAGTACAATAAGGTTCATATAAAAACACAGGTTACAGTGTACACAGATTGGGAATAAAGTGAATAAGTGACTAGCAGCAAGTGGTGATGTAGTTGTGATATAACAGAGCGCAACAGTGCGTATATGACAATTTACAGTACACATACAAGGAGGCAGATGGCTGACCTGACATGACAGTGAAAATGACAGTTTTTGCATAGATATTGATGTAACAGTGCAAAAATGCTTTCATCTAACTGCGCAAATATCGCATATGCAGTACCTAGATTGGGGTCAATGCCTGGGAACATATTACTTAGTAAGATGCATGTGACAATGTTGTGGAATTAGCAGTGCAATCACAGTAACACTTCAGTGCAAACTTGAGTTGAGTATGGTGACAGGTCTTGGACGAGTGGCTCGCATGTTTCTTGCTAAAACAAAAATATCTGTAGTGATCAATAAATGAACAAGGACTACAGAAATCCCAGAATACCTGCTGCTTTTGTCGTGGTTTGAAATACATTAAAAATAACTACATTTCTTTAACTTAAAGAAGGACGACAACATTTCAGAAGAACTTCAAAGTCTATTAGAATAGCGACTTGACAGACTTGTATCTGTACCTGACTTACATGATTTGGACTACGACGCCTGAGTTTCATTGTATTTTTTATATGTTGACTTTTTTTTTTTTTTATGTATGCTTTTATTTTAGCGCAGGAAGCGTAGAGCAGGTAGTACTTCCGCACATGAGCCCGTGTACACAAGCGCCCACCCCACACACGAGAAAGAGTGCAGCCAAATGAGAGAGGTGACAGCCTGCGCGCACATTTGTTGCTTGTGAAGCATCCAGAGGCGACAGCTGTATATAACCCCTTGTGTACTCTTTATTGTGCGTTTTCAATTGTGGTCGAATACTTGGGGCGAGTTTATGCGATTGTTTTTGATGAGGTGCGGACACAAACTGATACATGCTAATTGCTTGTTATTGCTCTGTCAGCAGCTACTTGTAAACACTATTTATTGAAAATGAGACTGACTTAATTTCATTATATTTTAGTTTCATTCTGCAGGTGTTGATGTCATGAGCATGTGAATAAAGTCAGCAAACCACAGACGTCTGACATCATCATTTCGGAGCTTAGCTCGCTGTCTAGCTAGGACTTAGCTCCTAAGTCTTGGCGAGGACAGTACAATGACATATTATACATGTTTTGGGATAGTTTTTTTTTTTAATCAATTTAGAGGGTGTTTAGAGGTATTTAAAGGGTTAATTCCGATTTAGGCAAAAATCTGGGTTACATCACCAGCACAGGAACGGAACTTGTACGTACACCAGGGACTACCTGTATATAAATTTTTTCCCCCTTCCCCTTTTTTGTATTTTTAAATTAAAATATATATTTATTAACAAATATTTACAAGTTTCCTCTTTATATTATTTGCAAAAATGTTTTTTTTCTATTAAGAAAACAAAAATTAAGATTATAAAAACATTTATACTTACATTTTCCCTTTTTTTAAAATAAAAATTTAAATTAAAAAAAGATAAATATAAGAGATTATTTGCTATCAAGAAGCTCAAAAAAAAAGAGAAGTTTGACAATTTTGTGGTACAAAATGTCTAAGAAATTCATAAACTATCAAAATCATAATTGTTGATTAATCGATTAATCGAGCAGTCCTAGTTAGCAGACGTAATGATCATCCAGAGAAAACAGCAATGTGGGCCAGATAAACATGTGTTTGACACCTCTGAATGATGTGCAGAATCTTAAAGAATGATGTTGAATGTAGAGTGGAAAAACAAATTAAACCGAAGCACTCACAGTGGCTGGAGGGGCACGTGAATTGGGGCTGGAGTAGCTCTGTCCTCCTCCTCCGGTTCCTGCCCCGCCTCCTAATAAATAAGCCCCCTGAATGACATAACCCGCCCCACTGGCAGAGTTGCCCCCACTTGTGGCACCTGCCGCCCCCACAGACGAGGAGAGAGTCTGCGACGTCACCGAGGCGCTGATGTCGGACTCTGAGCTGGATGTGGCTTCGTAGAAGTTGGAGGAAGAGGAAGCCGGAGGGGTCTGAGAGTAGAGGGGGGAGTCGGAGAAAGAGTAGCTGCCTGTTCGGCTGAAAGGAGGATTCGAAGAACTATAAGTGGCCAAAAAATGAATTGTGTAAACCTGCAAAAGTTTTTTTTGTATCTCACATAGCAGATGTATTGAACGCGTTGTCGGTGCCGCCGCCATCCACATACTGTACTTGGCCAGAATATACTTGCTCCACCTCAAAAAAAAATACACAAAAAGTAGAGCTTTGACCTGACTTGCTTGTTTTGATTTGACATGTTCATTTCAAAACTAACAAAAATACAGAATCACTTAAGACACAGTGACTGTGTTTGAAACAAATCTATATCACCTCCACCAGTGATTTTCAAAGTGTATCAGAGTTAGTGCTGCAAAAATTAATGAACTCGAGTAATTTGATTAGAAAAAAGCTTGAAATCAAATTTTACTGCTTCGATGATTCGTTTAATTAGAGCAGTGGTGTGTTTTCAAAGTGTTACATTTACTTTTATTAATCTGGGTGGATACACTGCTCTCTAGTGGCAACAGTGAATATGACATACAGTGGTATGAAAAAGTATCTGAACCTTTTGGAATTTCTCACATTTCTGCATAAAATCTCCATCAAATGTTATCTGATCTATGTCAATCACACAGATGAAAAACAGTGTCTGCTTTAACTAAAACCACCCAAACATTTATAGGTTTTCATATTTTAATGAGGATAGTATGCAAACAATGACACAAGGGGGAAATAAGTAAGTGAACCATCACATTTAATATTTTGTGCCCCCCCGCCCTTTGGCATTTGGCCCATTCTCCTCTATAAAACTGCTGTAGTTCATAGTATAATGTGATTTTTACACCCAAAAAATTAATTAACACTTTATTGCACAGCGGCGCCATACGACTGTCATAAGACCAAATGAACCACCATTAAGTTTTAAATCCATTGACTGCAAATCTATATTGCTTCAAGAAGCTTCATTTGGTCATTGCTCCCTTGGAGGAAACAGTCAATCTCTGCTGCCACCTGCTGTCAACACTGTTGTTGTCCAACATGCCTCCTAGCATGCATTGCAGCGCTACAGATGTAAATAACAATCAAAATTCATGGTCTGTGCTAATTATTTCTTCAGTTACTGTTCTAGTTGTTTCATTAATTGCTTGCTATGGTATTTCGTAACACTTTATTTGACAGTACCACAATAAGACTGTCATTAGACAATCATATTTATGACATGACACTGTCATGACCATAAATGAATGCTTACAACTGAAGTCATTTAGTGTTATCTGGCAAATGATCTTACTTTTCAATGGATGTATAAGATCCGAGCTGGACATAAATGGAGTTAGTGACATAGGTTACCGGATGGCATTTAATGACATATGTCATAAGCATTCAGTAATTCCCATTATAGTGTCATGTCATGATTATGACAGTCTTATGACACCACTCTCAAATAAAGTCCTACCTATTAACCCAAATAAATTGGCCGCATTGGACTATAAACAGCAGGATTCAAAATGAAGGAAAAAAGTAGTGGCTTACAGTCCGAAAATTACGGTAATTACAGTGGTATGAAAAAGTATCTGAACCTTTTGGAATTTCTCACATTTCTGCATAAAATCACCATAAAAATGTGATCTGAGCTTTGTCAAAATCACACAGATGACAAAACAGTGCTTTAACTAAAACCACCCAAACATTTATAGGTTTTTATATTTTAATGAGGATAATACACAAAAAATGTGAGAATGGGGAAAATAAGTAAGTGAACCATCACATTTAATATTTTGTGGCCCCCTTTTGGCAGCAATAACTTCAACCAGACAGTCCCTGTAGCTGCAGATCAGTCTGGCACATCGATCAGGACTCATCTTGGCCCATTCTTCTCAACAAAACTGCTGTAGTTCAGTCAGATGCCTGGGATGTATGACATGAATCGCCATCTTTAGGTCATGCCACAGGATCTCAACGGGGTTCAAGTCTGGACTTTGACTTGGCCACTCCAGAACGTGTATTTTGTTTTTTGAAACCATTCTGAAGTTGATTTACTTCTGTGTTTTGGATCATTGTCTTTTTGCAGCATCCATCCTCTTTAGCTTAAACTGTCTGACAGACAGGTTTTCCTGCAAAACAGGCGAAATATACGCACAATAATACAACCAAGAGTGTCCGGAGCGGAAAACACTCACGGAAATATGTAACCGAAGAAGTTTCGGAAAGTAATAGTCCAGCCGCCGCTCGCAGCCTCAGGAGGACGTAACCCACGTAGCTCCAACCAAGTTGGTTTCGAGGCTTCCGACAAGCGTGGTAAAACACAGAAATACGACCTTCGCTGAGGCGAGAATGTAGAAAAGGAACTCGTGCTGGGTGAGCGGGTGCCTTATTGGCCTGTGACGTCACCCAGGTCACCATTCTTGGCCATAGTTTAACATATAGTTGATGTGTGCACAGAGATATTGGACTGTTCCAGTGATTTCTGTAAGTCTTTATCAGACACTGTAGGGTTCTTTTTTTACCTCTGAGTATTCTGCACTGAACTCTTGGCATCATCTTTAGTGGAGGGCTACTCCTTGGGAGAGAAGCAACAGTTCCAAACTCTCTTCTTTGTAGACAGCTTCTCTGACTGCCGATTGATGAACATCCAGACGTTTAGAGATGGTTTTGTATCCTTTCCCAGCTTTATACAAATCAACAATCCTTGATCGCAGGTCTTCAGAGAGTTTTTCAGAGGGGTCTTCTCATCAAGACAATTCTCAACAGATGTGTGTTTTATAGTGGGCAGGGCAACTTTAAACCAGTCATCAGTGATTGAACACACACCTAACTTAAATTGTTTTGTAAAAATTGGTTTCAATTGCTTTCTAAGTCTCCATAGGCAGGGGGTTCACTTAATTATTTTTCGCCCTTCTGTCATGGTTTGCATGCTATCCTCATTAAAATATGAACAACCTATAAATGTTTGGGTGGTTTTAGTTAAAGCAGACACTCTTTTTACATCTGTGTGATTTTGACAAAGATTAGATCACATTTGATGGTGATTTTATACAGAAATGTGAGAGCAAGTCAAAATAAATGTTACAGTATTGCAAGCGTAAACACTTATTTCTTTGTTTTACATCCTCTAAAATGTATTCTGCAGACGTATTAAATGTCCGATAACTCGATTATTCGAACTAACTAATCGATAGATTATTTGATTACTTAAATAATCGATAGCCGCAGCCCTAATCTAAGTACTACTTGTGGTCACTTTTCCAAAGAAATGTTCAATTCTATTTACCCATAGCTTTGAATGCATTTGCATTTAATTTGAAACAATGTTTTTTTTTTTTTTTTTTTAAACATTTAATCATTTTTAAATGAAATTTCATGGGCAGCAGATTTTAATTGAATCATTAGGATTTTTTTCTTAATGTTTTTTCCCTCCTTTTGACTTTGTTGTTAACATACATATTTTTATTCTTATTTTAACTTTATTCTCATGAATTTCAATTTTTTAAAAAATGAAATGATGATGAAATGCTTAATTCTGATTTTGTCTTGCTTTAATAATTTTATTATGATTTTGATGTGATGTAAAGCACTTCAAATGACCTTGTGTTGAATTGTGCCATACAAATAAATTTGCCTTTCCTTACCTTGTAGTATCCTGTCTTAAGTCTCAAATATTTTTCCTCATCATATCTTGACTTTAGACCCTTCAACCCTAAACAGTTGTTTTTGCCAAAATATCTTTTTTTTTTTTCAGATACTGAATTTTTGTCCACTTAATATAATTACCATGCATGTGTTTTTTCATGTTCTTGAACATGAACTTTAGACCCTTCAAACCTGAGCAGTTGTTTTTGCCAAAATATATTTTTACCATATTTTTTTTTCACTTAATATAATTACCATACATGAGTTTTTTCATGTGCTTGAAAAGTTGATGCGGCTAGAGACCAAACCAGACCTGAATTGTCAAATATTTACAAAATTACCCCCAAGGTGTTATAATTAGTATGTAAAATTTGTTTGTGGATAAAGTTGTAATTGCCTATATTATTTGTTTAGACCACAACGATACCACAAACGATGATACTCAAAACTTTTTTTTTTCCAACACTTACATCTTCATAATCATCAGTCATAAATATTACTGTACTCCTAAATATGTGCCAATACACATAAACAACTTTTGCCAAATCACACATCGTACTGAGAACTAAGTGTGGTTACTTTTCTTCCATGGTCATTGTTTAAATTAGTGGATACGGCAAATATTGCAACATCAATGATTAAGGTAGAGTAGTGGAACATCTAAAGCAGGGTTTTTCAACCGGTGTGTCGTGGCACATTAGTGTGCCGTGAGAGATAGTCAGGTGTGCCACGAGAAATTATCCAATACCAGACCAGACCAGTTCCCGGTCGTGTGCAGATGAGCAATGTATTTCTCATGTTGCGTTCAAGAACTGCTCAGATTTCTACCAATCAGCCACCGTGCTATTCGCGACAATGTGGACCCCAGTAACTCTACTGTACATATTGTGATTAGACTCATCAATTGATGATATACACGAAAGTGTCCTTTCCATTTTATCCCAATGTGACGACCATCAATCCTCCACCTGTGTTTTATTCCAACACATTGTCAAGGACAGCAAGGTAGCTGATGGCTAGAAATCTGAGCAGTTCTTAAGCAAGCTTAAAAAAAGTCATCTCCAAACGAAACACCCGTCGCTTCAAACTATGGACTATTTTGTTTGCCGTTGTGAAAACAGAGAAACATGCAACTTTTCTGAGGAAAAACTACAAAGGTAAATAAGAAACCCCCTCAAAGTCAGTTACCTTGTTGCTGAACTTGTTTCTAAATCCAAAAAGTCCCACACTGTGGCAGGGACATTAATACTAGCTGCCTGCAAAGCCATTGTCAGCTAGATGTTCGGCCCTCATGCAGTTAAAGACATTGTTAAGTCCCCCTATCTGATCATTCTGAGCTTTTCAAGCTTAACCGCTATAAAAAAAATAAAATAAAATAAAATAAAACAATTAAACAGAGAGAGACTAAGAGCTGTTGAAGAAGATTCCTGCCAGGATAACGGCTTTGTTTTCATCTAAACAGGCTCAAGTTTCACACTGAGTAAGTATAAATACTGAGAAATTACTTTAAAATTAAATATATTCTACAGAAAGTAATTTTGGAACATTTCTGGTTTGTGATGTGTCGTGAAATTTTTTCCAATGTAAAACGTGCCGTGACTCAGAAAAGGTTGAAAAACACAGATCTAAAACATTGTTTGAGGAGACAATCACCTCAAACAAATGAATAACTTTTACTTTATTTTCCTCAAGTAAAAATGGTTGTGAAATCAACCACTATCACCACAGATGACAATCAACTGTAAGTGTTAATGTACATAGGCCTACTATAATGCACTAAACAATGACGGCAATGGAATATTTCTCAGTAGTTTTTATGTTTACCTCCTGGTTGATGTGCACAGACTGCAGGTTGTTGACGTGCCCTGACTGAATTCTCTTGCCAGCCTGTGACACCGTTTGCAAGACTGATCTCTGCTGGTGAATAAAAAAAAATCGTTAACCTAAAACTAGAACAGAGGTTATCAACTTCTTCTCGCACAGTACAACTTCGCACCTGAGTGGTGGTCTGCACCGGCTGGACCACCTGTGTAGGCACTCCAGGGGCTGGTGAGCTGGAATCTGACAGACTGTCATTGGAATGAGCAGAGCCCTCTGAGCACCAAACAAGGAGAGAAAGAAAGACTTGAATGAGCAACAAAAAAATTCATGCACAATATGACTACTCACGACATGCGGCTTTCAAATTGTAATAAAAGCCAGTGCAGGACATCCTACGTGTTTTTTGCTTCGGCTGAGAAGATCTGACAAATACACTCCTCTCGGCTTTATATTTCGTGTAGGGAACGACAGCCTCGGACAGCTAATCTCCCCAGATGGAGAGAAATCCCTCCATCTTGTAAACATGCATATCGGATGCGAGAGGAAAAGGAGACGAGGAAGCGTGTTGGCTACAGAATGATGTTGAGTCAAAGATCATGTAATGTACTTTTTTCATTTTAACTAATTGATTTCTCAATTGTGCTTACTGCAGCGTGACATAACGTGAAAACTGCTGGCCTTACGATAAATAACACGTTACCCCTAGGTGTCCCACTGAAACGCCTCCTGCTGCATCCTGTGACTTGTGGAACAAACCTGTATGACTTTCCTGTGAGGACAGTGATTGTATCACCCAACGGACTCTTTCTCCCTCTCTCTGCTACTACTCTTCTCAGTGACTGGCTGATAGATGTGATAGAAGTTCTGCTTCTTCTAACTTGTCAATACATCTGAAATGAAAGCAGAGCTGTATACAGATCATGAAACATGAAATGATCGGGGATACTGTGAGTGGGCCACGCTGATATCACCGTTTAAATTGTCTAACACAATAAACAAATACCATCAGACAAGCCTTTCTGGGAATTTGCATAAAGTACATTCTTACCTCAACTTCAGATTTAAAACGAAATTCTATTAAACCGGTGGTTCTTACCTAACCGTGCAAGTTTTACATGTATTTTATTTGCCTTTCACTGTTGTTGCTGCCACATTAGCCCCTTTCAGACATATATCCCTGTAAATTCCCGTGTAAAGTGCATACCTGTCAACCCAAGGCCGTTGGCCTTACAAATACTGACGTATGCCCTTACAAATTGATGACTAATCTTACAACGTTTTATATAGCATGCAATACGAAATAAAAATACTTCAAACTCCATTTTTAAAATAATATGAATTTATTGGTAATATTGTCACATATAACCTGGTGCAATCAAAGAATAATCAATATCTTCAGCTACATCATGATTACTAAAATTTAACAGAGACTTTTGTTATAATTGTATGTAGCACTTTTGGCAATTTCTATCCTGTCTTTTGATGGCTGCACTTCAGCTCGCAATTCAGTTTGACTTAAAGGTAGTTCGTTAGTGCGTCCAATTATAAATTAAAAAAGGTCAATTGATAATATTAACTTACCGATGCAATCTTTGAGTCAGGGAACATTTCTTTTGCTAATTCTGAGAAATGATCAGCAATAGTTGCAGGCAAATTGTGTTCGGCAACAAATTGGCAGAATAGAATCTCCGCTTTCGTCAATTTTCATTCTGCAGACTGCATCTTTATGACCAGTGTTGTTAATCTTACTTTAAAAAAGTAATTAATTACAGTTACAAATTACTTTTCCCAAAAAGTAATTGCGTTAGTAACTCAGGTACCTGAATGTGAGAGTAATTAGTTACTTGGCAAAGTAACCGGTGTTACCTTTCATGTATTTTTTTTTCATGTAAAAAAAAAAAAGAAGAAGAAAGAACGAAAAAAACATAGTAACCTTTGCTCTGTTTGGAAGTCATTTAATGTTGTGAATCAACTGTTAAAGTTGTTAAAATTGCTCCCGTTTTTGCATTTGTTCCCTTCTGTCTACTTTCGATACGTGAAAGTTTTAAACTTTCATCATTTTAAGATAGATTCAAGTCAAGATTTTGCCGATTTTGGAGTATTTTAGATAAAAAGTTACTTAGGTTCGCTATGAAGGTTCACTACAACAGAGACTTTCTGAGATGTCTACTGCTTTAAGATGGCGGTTGTTTACTAACGCCGCCGAGTCTGTCATTTCACATCTAGTTCTATATGCATATGATATCTAGTGTTGCATCAAGTAGGCGTAGATTGTAGGCTGTCGGCTACAGTCAGGAAATATTGGAGCCACCTAGCCTAGTATTATGTTTGAAACAGCATCACAACTCTTCCCTCCTTTCTGCTCTTCTTTCTCCGTGTCTCTGATTTTTCTCGCGTCATTCAACCAACATAGTAACGCATAGTAATGCACATTGTCTCGTTAGTGAGACGGTGACAAAATCTGAAGAAAAAAAAACCGTAATGCACGAAAAACGTACAGATTTTGAACGTACGGCGTACACATTTAAAAATCAGTGCTCACTTGTACAAAATACGCCGAAACCGTGCAACTTGACAGGTATGAAGGTGATGTGGGATTTACCCATATCATTGCTTTCACACATGGAGAGATATCCTGGGAATAACGCGGGTCGAGCATTTCACAGACTTGTCCCATGTTGCCGACTCGGCGCTCTCTGTGCAGTAGGGCGGGTTGCACGATTTTATAACTCAGACGTTCATCATTTTTTGTCGGCATCGGCAACAAAATAAACCACACATTTCCAAAGATGGACGATGGACTCTCTTCCTCCGCTCTACGATTCAGTAGCAATTTAATTTCATTATGTTTTTCAGTTGAATTTTGCCATTTCCACTTTGCCATGTTGATAACCGCTTCCTGTCTTACAGTGAAGAAAGAGGAAATGATGATCGGCCCGCCATGATATTTACGTCATCAGCCATTGCGAGGTAACATGGGAATTTAACGCCTGCTTTCACACATACCGCTTCCCGGGAAAGTCCCAGACATTATACTAAGACGCAACTCGGTAAATGTCCGCATCGTCTCCGTGTCCGTCGACCCAAGAAATTGCTTTCACACCTAAGGGCTGGGCTACCAGTTTAAATCCCGGGATTTTATCAGTGCTTAGGTATGTGTGACAGGGGCTTAACATGGAGGAAGAGAAGTTAAATGAAATTGAGTAAAGCCTGTGGATTGGGTGCAAAACAATCCAAAATCTGTTCTAAAATGCCACATTTCCTGGCCGACTCGCAGTGATCTAGGTACAGTCGCCGTATGGAAATATGGTCCTGCATTTCTTAACATTCGCCGAATCCCTTACATATACTCACAGGACCACAGGGGTTTATACCCATCTTAGGAATAGGAACTACTGTTGTAAACATTTCCACATTTTTCACTCTTCAGAACTCAGATCTTTTAAGTATGCTCATACAACAACCAATGAAAATTCCTTTAACTGGCTTTCTAGTACAAATGTAAAGAGATGGCTAGACACTTAGAGGTGAAAATTATACCTTTAATATGCAGTTACCAGGATGACTGAAGAGACCTCATTAAGACGCAGACATGCCCCATGTCTGCCTTACCCAACGTTTGACTTTGTGGGTGAGAGTATACTGTCACTTGACACTAGTAGGCAAAAATATCCACTAACAGACAGACCTAAAATAAACATCCAAGAAAAGAACCAGCCTAAGGCTACATTCTCTTCTCATTAAGGGCTGATTTTCATAACGCCAAATATTTTCCTGGACAAAGTATTTTTTCAGGCTAGAGAAACCAGGCTTCATTAACTTATTGGCTGCCATTGACAGCCAGGGATTTCGGTCTCATTTCAAGGAAACAGTAGTTGTAGTTACATGCCAATTTATGTTGCTATGGCTATAGAGTTCTTTGTTAGTAACACAGAATGTTGCAGTTTCATAAGCTCTTTGATTATGCATCGAAATCCCCAGCAAAATTTAAAAAAAAAAAAAAAAAAGCTGCATTCCATTCCTCACATTTCGTACAATGTAACCTAGCAACCACACGCATGGCATTATATTGTTTTGGTCTGCTCCTCCACACACACACACGCACGCACAATCGTATTTAGTGTGCCGATGATAGTGATAATGACTTAAAAAATACATCATGACCACAAATTAAAATGGCTAGAGAACTGAAGGAAAATAGTCAACCCTTTTCCTTCACAAACTTGATGGAATGGACTAAAACAGTGGTGACACTGAACAACTGAAAAAACAGAATGACATTTTCTTTAGAACAGACAAAAAACAGTATTACACATGAGATGAAAGCAATGGTTGAATTCTATCCACGACATGAGTGATCTTTAAAGTATTGGTGAAATTTGACAAAAAAAATTTCCAGTGCAAAGACCATTTTAGTCAACAAATTTACCTTTAAAGGAGAAGACACAAACTAGTATAAATGACCGTCAAGTAAAAGATTGTTGCAAAGTACGAAAATTGTAAATTTCATAGAGCTCTGATAACAGAGACAACAATTGTTAAACACAACAATTGAAACCGCTTATAAGTGGAGTGCAGCCATTGCTGCTGCAGTTACTGTACATGTTCAATCCATCGCTGTCTTTCTCTTTTCTCCATTTAAGACACAGACAAACCACGTTTCACTTGCTATAAACCTAATTCAAGCAACTATTTCCTCAATAAGCCCATGTCCCTCAACATCCTGTTCATACAGCTCAAAGTCGAACAAGGAAAATCAATGACTATTAAAGTAATTATTCCAATCTTACTGTTAATGGTTAGAACAATGGGGTTCTTGTGACAAGACGAGTAGGACAGACATCTGGAATACTCGCATTTGATTGGTTGCACTAGTACTTTCATTTAAAAATGTCAGACCCACTTACAATGGCCATTTCTCGAAAATGCAAGCTTTTATTTACTTTTACTCCATCACTTGTTCAGCTGCTTATACATGAAGAATGGAAAATGTAAGTGTCTAAGTTTAAAAGCTGAAAAGGTTTGAATGTGCCACATTGGAGTTTGGTTTACTCCCCTTGTGGCTGTTTATATTTTGTTGTTTATTCAGAAAGTTCAGCTGGACCGAAGGCGGTTTAGGGTGTGGGTCCCCAAACTATTCCACATTGTGGGTACACAATTTCTTTCCAACAAAACAGGACGGCACCTTTGCACCATTCTGGTGTCTTTCAAGTGCTGTCAGATGGTTCGAGTCAGGTGCTGCTTGTTTTAGCAGAAACCTCATTGGTTCCACGGTCTGTGCTCAAGTGGTAGGAACAAAAACCAGAACCCACAGCGGAGGACCAGTTTGAACACCCCTGGTTTAGGGGGACAGCGAAAAAGGAAGACGAAGAATAGTGATACCAAAAACATGACCAAATATAGTGAGGAGCAGAAGTATTTGCACCCCTTGTGATTTTGCAAGTTCACCCAGTTTGAAAATAGGTAGACGCATAGACTTCATAACATATATATGCATATGTATGTATATATTATGATGTCTATGGTAGAGGTCTGAAATTTCAATCATGGATGCATTTCCACTCATGGAGACATAATCTTAAAACAAATCCTGAAATTGCATTGAATGATTTTTTTCATAAATTATTTGCAATTTACTGACTGAAGGCTCAGCCTAGAACTATATGGCAGGAGCTGGTCAATGAACTGAAAAGAGCTGGAGGCACAGTTTCAAAGGCTACTGTCAGTACAGTGTTACGGTGCAATGGTTTAAGATCATGCATTACTCGGAAGGTTCCCCTGTTGAAGCCAGTACATGTGAAGGCCTGTCTGAAGTTTGCCAGGGACACATCTGAATATTGCAGAGGGGTCATGGGAGAAAGTCATGAGGTTAGATGAGACCAAAACAGAACTTTTTGGTGCAAACTTTACTCTTCGTGTGTGGAGGCAAAAGATGCATGAGTACAATCCTAAGAACAAGATCCCCACTGTGAAGTATGGGGGAAACTCATGGAAACCTCATGCTTTAGGGCTGCTTTTCAGCAAAGGGGACAGGACGACTGCATTGTACAAAGCATAGGATGAATGGTGAAATGTATTGTCAGATTTTAAGCCACAACCTCCTTCCTTCAGTCAGAGACTTGAAGGTAAGTCGTGGCTGGATTTTCCAACATGCCAATGATCCGGAGCACACAGCCAAGCTGACCAAGGAGTGGCTGCGTAAAAAGCATATCAAGGTTCTGGAGTGGCCTAGCGCGTCTCCAGACCTCAATACCAATTAGGGCTGCAGCTATCGAATATTTTAGTAATCGAGTAATCGACTGAAAATTCTATCGATTAATCGAGTAATCGGATAAAACATTTTTTTTAGGTAAAGAGCAATTATAAATATATATGAGAAAAAAGACATTTAATCCAATACTGAATCATTTTCAGTCAATCAATGCCTTTATTTTCGATGTACATTGTTGAAAACAGCCAACAATTGCATCTCAGATGTGACTTGAAAAAAAATCACTGCTGTCACTCCAAAAACTTCTAGATCTTATAAAAAAAAAAAAACATATTTCTTACCCAAAGATGTAATTACGCTTGATAACACACATCACTTGAAAGCTACGTGTTTTTCCCACGTGTTTCAATTTAATTTCCATTTGTGTCAAGCAATTTTTAAGTTCTAGTTAAGTTTTAAGTTAGTCTAAACTGTAAGTACTGATAGGATTTGGAGTTTTTGCAGAGTTCAAAATAAATGTACCATACCTGCTGTATTGGAGCACATTAGGGACCAGTGCTACTTGCTGTTTTATTCAGCAGTGACTACTGAGCTAAAACTGACAGTTAGCTTTATTATGTTTGAATTTTACACCCTCATCACTCTACAGCGCTGTGTTTTTACAGATTAAATAAAGCCTGTACGTAAGACACGTTAGTCATGCATCGACAGAGGTCATAATCAATAGAAACCTAGCCCTCCGAAGGGCTAACGTTACGGGAGCGAGTGACAGTAACGTTATATTTATTGGCGATGAGAAGTCTACTGCTTAAAGATGGTGGCTGTTTACTAACGCTGCCCAGACGTGGCAGAGTCTGTCATTTCACATCTAGTCCTAAATGCATGCTCATCGGACACTACCTGCTACCACATGAGCAGCGTAGTTTTTAGCAACATCAGCGTAGTTTGTAGCAGCTGTCGGCTGCAGTAAGTTTTTTTTTTTTTTTTAATTGCGTCTTCCTCTACGCATGTGACGTCAGCGCGCTGTCCCGCATTAAAAGTAGTGGGCAAAACGTGATGCTTGGAGCTGGCAAAATTAAACGATTCCTCGAAGTGAATAAAATTACTCGGATCAGAGTCTAAACTCGAGTTATTCGAGTTGCTGGAGTATTCGTTTCAGCTCTAATACCAATAGAAAATCTTTGAATGGAGCTGAAACTTCGTGTTTCTCAACAACAGCCCTGAAACCTGACTGATCTAGAGAAGATTTTTGAGGAGCAATGGGTCAAAATCCCTGTTTCCATATGTGAAAACCTGGTGAAGAGCTACAGAAAAAGTCTGACCTCTGTAATTGCAAACAAACGCTTCTGCACTAATTCATAAGTATTACATAGCATATCATAAGTATTTGTACCCCGATTTTCTCAGGGGTAAAAATACTTATGAACCCCAGTAAATTACAAATCAATTATTGAAAAAAATGTCCAATGTGAGTTCCAGATTTTATTTAGATTATGCCTCTATAAGTGGAAATGCATCTATGATTGAAATTTCAGACATCCACCTATTTTCTAAGTGGGTGAACTTGCAAAATCTCAAAGGGTGCAAATACTTCTGCTCCTCACTGAATATAGGCTAACGTTGCAATTTCAATTTGACTACTCTTACCAGGAAGACACCATGAGAGGAGCGGATACACATATTCACTGAATTTATTTGCGTTCTTCTCCAGTATTACCCATCTGAAAAACTAAATTCTGCGTGTTTTCAATTTGATAAACAAGATGCTTTTCGCTGGTATGGAGGTGCTGTCTTCTCCTTTAAGAGAGTTGTGCATGATAAGTTGAAAGATTCTCATTGTTTTTTAAATTCTCATGAAATTTGACAGCCTACTCGCAGGAGCTACACATTGGCCATATTTAATAATTCAACATGTTACTCACCTGTAACTGTCACTATGATGTACTGTGGTGAGGTACTTTGACCATTACTCTTCTGGGCCCCAGTGTGCTGGATTTCAGGGTTTATGTAGTGCCGTGCTGGAGCCGCTAAAACGGCTGCCTTCTGGCTCTGAGCCTGGGTAGGTGGTGCTTGGGAAGAAAGTGCATCCTGTCCAGTTTTGGCTGATTGGTTAGCAGATGCAATGCTTCCAGAGGTTAATGGTAGTCCAGCCAGGAAGTGTGCCGCTGTCTTTGCTGATGAGGGTGTGGTGGAAGCCGGCGTTGCTATGGTTACCGTGTTGGTCTGCTGAGGCTGGAGGTCTTCCGAGTATCCAGAAGTTGCCATGGCAACCAATGCTTTCAGCCGCTATTTCTGTTGATTAAAAGAGGGAAATGGATCTCATGCGAATAATCTAGAAACATACTCATCCAAGTCATATCCCCTTGCACATTATTGCCAAACACATTGGAGGGTGTGTCTAAAGAGGAAGTAAAGCTCCAAAACAAAGCGACATTTCCAACTAAAGGAAACCTTTTCAATACAGATGTAAACATTGACCAAACATACAAACTGCAACATAGAGCAACTACTAATTCCAGTAATAAATAGCATGATTAAGATCTTTTGTAACTTTATCGCCTATGTAGCTAAAACTAGATTCAGATTGACAATGATTGCACCCAGTCAGGACTTTAGACCATCCTGACGTAAAATAAACCACTCCTGTGTGCGCCCACACGGTAAACAAGAAGTGTAGATGATCACACTTTGAGTCCGCGGGGGTGTCTTTAGTGTCACGCCACAAACTTTTCTCAAGTCGTTAGGAACACCAAGCAAACAACTCCTGAATAGGCACGTTTAAAACAAATACGCGATTACAGAAACTGGGCAATATGACGGAGTTGCTTGTTAGAAAATGAGTGTTGAGTTAGCGAGAGTGATAGCTTCCGCAGCTAGCAGTTCATGTCACAATAGTAAGCTTCACGGGAGCTATCAAGATTGAAACAAGTGCTAACGTGCCTGAAATTGCTTGAACAAGACAATCGAAGTTAATTGTGTTTAAAGTTAGTTCACATAGTGTCACGACAGTAGTCGGGGAGAAAGTAGGGTAGTCACAAGCGTAGAACACACCCGCCATCTTGTGCTCTGATCAGAGATCTGACATCGCCATAACAACCGCCTGCGCACGCAAAAAAAGCTAGCAACCACTTTCATCACCGACATGACATGCTCGACCACTTTCACCAAACGCAGACCAGTGCACGAACAAAAAACAGGCATGCAACTTTGTATGGCATAAAATAATGATATAATCTCGTTTTGGTTTGTTCACCTCTGTTTTTCCTCGATAATGTCCCTTTTAGTCTTAAGTTTGCCCTTTACATTCGGGTTGTTGTTGACTCCCGTTGCTTGGTTCTTGTCGCTAGGACTACGGTGACTATGGCGCCTTGCCTTCACCGGGGCAACTGTTGCTAGCCTCTCATCTAAGCTCCGCCTGCTGCTATATTCTGATTGGACCACTTGGGAGGTGGTCCATGCGTCATGAACAGTGCTCTTCTCTTATTGGACAATCACAACTGTCTTTCACTCATACTGTGGCCAAGTGTCTTATGACCACTTTTAATGTCGGTGAAGAATCACCAGAGGCCTCGAGAAAACCTTGAAGGGAGAATAAAAGTCAAATCGTTCTGTTAGACGTCAATGCATTCAATTTTTTTAAACTAATGCGACTATTTCCTTCATGGAAAAAATGTGTCATTCTGAACCAAACAAAGTGTAGGGTTCTCCCATAAGTTGTTTGTCACACAATATCAGAATTGAAATGATCACAATCGTGCTAAGTAGAAATTACTTTTTTAGGGTCAATTTCAACATTTTATGGTCTTCACTGTTTCTTTCGTAGCTTTATTGTTACATAAGTGTTACCAATAAAAGTATAATGACAAAGCTACAAGTTTTCCCATTCCCCAGCTAGCCAGTTGCTTGCTAGCTTTTGGTTTAGTTTTTGTCACTGTGTACAAGGCACGGTGACAAGGGCGTAGGTTTGGTCTCAATATTGGTAGGGACTCTAGGGAGTCAGCATAACCTGCGTGTACTTTTTGCTGGGGACGGGACATTAAGAAGACCAAACAGATTGGGTGAATGGGGGTCAGGGCTAAATTTTCACGAATATGATCCTAATCAATTGATAGGCTAAATGATCAATGCAAAATACATCTGTATTGTACTAACTTTCATATGTATTGGTTCAGGTGAAACACCGTTCGATTCAAACCTTTGTTTTCAAAAACTACTAAAGAACCAGTAAAGGGCAAAAAAATGAAATCTCCTAGGGGGCTGCTTTAAACCCACATAAATAAAATAAAAATGAAAATTGTGGAGAAGGGGGAAAACCACGGTTCACAACATTTCTCACAATTTAACTAACGTTAACAGTAGAAAACATATACAGGAGGCTATTTCTATTTAAGCAGCTTCCTACTCGAGTTCGGGATATTAGCACAGATTAATGTTACGCTAACTCTGATTCAGGTCGGACTTTCAGTAGCAAAATTAGCGGTGTGTTCCCCACCTCCACAACATTGACGTCTTTTTACATTACTTACCGTGGCTGCTGCTGGCGGGAAAAAAACTTATATAAATAATATAAATTATCTGTATATAAAAATTCTAGAAAACTAATATTTCTCGTGTTCGAAGGGAACGGAGGAGGCGGCATGTTGTATTTGTGTCGGGGCTGTGATTGCGTGTGTGTGTGTGTGTTTGAAAGTGGGGGTTAAAGTCATCAGCAAATGAAACGGGCATTTAAGGGAAAAAAATGGACTGGTACATTCAGCAAGTGAAAAGGGGTCAATGTAAATCTTAACAAAACTAAATGAATGCAGTATTTTATTTAAAAATGTTAATATACATGCACGTATACATGTACAAATCATTGTTTTCTTTTATGTATATATCTCATTTATATCATAATTATTACATTTACAGGGCTTAAAAAAGTGCTTATAAAAATATACATATACCATAATTTTCGGACTATAAGCCGCTACTTTTTTCCCTCAATTTAAATCCTGCGGCTTATAGTCCAGTGCGGCCTATTTGTTGAGTTATTTGGGTAAAGATGTAACACTTTATTTGACAGCGGCGTCATAAGACTGTCATACGACCATCATAATTATGACATGCCACTGTCATTGGCATACAGAATGCTTATGGCAGATGTCATTAATTGTCATCCAGAAAATTTTGTCACTAACTCCATTTATGTCCAGCTCGGATCTTTTACATCCATTTACAAGTGAGATCATTTGCGTGCCAAAATGTTGTGCTGAATATTTTTTGTGAGAGCATTGTTCCAGGATGTATGCCAATCTTTACTGACAAGTGCAACAGTGGTATTGTATGTACATTTGGAACATTTGACGTTAGGGGTCCATTGGAAAATTTAATCTGGCTCTCTGAATTTTCCAACTACCGTAGTACTGGCTGTTGAAGTGGATTTCTGAATGAACATTTTCATATTTGAACAAAACATTTTTTACAACCCTGAAGTACTGGTAAATACCTTTACAAAATAATGAATTTTCTAAATATAAAAACAAACCCTTTTTTGATTATTTTTAAAAGAAAAAAAGTGTAATAGGCCTATACACACAAAAATACAGCAAATCCATATAGGCTACTTTACTTCTCTGGTAACTATAGTTTTACTTACTGTGTCCTCCTGCTGGTGCTTGTACTAAAAGTGGCTCATCTCTCAGACAATACGTCAAGTCACAGACAGAATAATTCGCTTTATAATGATATTATGTCAATCATCCAAATTACAAATTTGGCAGAATTCTGAACTGCTTACGGACACATTTTAGAAAACAGCTAGCAAAACCATCCACTTGTTGCAAAATTTCATACTTCAATGCACCACAGACACCTAACTGCTATATTTGTGATTACTCAATTAAAAAGGGAATTTTCACATAATAAAAAACATATACCGTGTGCCTTAACAACAGTTTCAATGTAGGTTTTTACCTGTGGAGGCTGTTCTCGTGCAGAATATGGATGTCAGACATAAAAACTTCAGTTTTGGAAGCATAGACTGTGATCAGCATTAGTGTTTTATTTGTGTTTGGTCGTGAATGTCCTGCGTGTGTCCCATGCACACATCTAATAAGTGTTATTCTGTAGTAATCTAAGACCACACTTTATTAGTACAGCTCAAAAAATGTGTTGTAGCTTGGTTGCTTGTCGCCACGGTAACAATTTTTTTTTAATGTTGGCCCACCTCACTGCCCAAGTAGGCTTAGAGTTAGCAGTGGCATGACAAATTAAATTATTTCAACAGAGGTTTGAAAGGGCTTGCCAATTGTGTGGTTATTTATCATTCTTTATTTTCATCAAAGCATATCAGAAACCTTTTAACGTGAAAACAGACATGTGAAACAGTAATAGGCAACTGGAAGTCATGCAAACAGCAAAAAAAAAAAAAAAAAAAGCGGTACCCATAACACTTTATTTGACAGGTGTTGACAGACAAAACTAAAGAGAACTCTCATTCTACAAAAACTGAACTACAGGTTTAAAGACTAATTTCATGACGTACAATACATACAATATTGATTCTTTGGAAAACGACACAATATTTCAAGGTATTACAAAGTCTGTCATGATTAGATTCAAGGGCCTTCGATCGATTTAGTGCAATATTATGTACCGTATTCTCCACACTATAAGGCACATCAGAATTTAAGGCGCACCTTCAATGAATGGCCTATTTTAAAACTGTTTTCATATACTGTATAGGGCGCACTGCATTATAAGCAGTGTTGGGCACGTTACTTTAAAAAAGTAATTAGTTACATTACTCACTACTTCTTCCAAAAAGTAACTGAGTTAGTAACTGAATTACTCTATAGTAAAAGTAACTAGTTACCAGGGAAAGTAACTATTTCCGTTACTTTAAAAAGAACTTGTTGTATGTCAAAGAATTTGAGTTTTCTGAGCAGTATTCGAGTCAGTGGAATAGAGAAGAACACACAGGTAGTTAACTTGTTAGGTGCTTCAGCAGATTTGAATTGCTTACCACAGATGTCGACTAAAGCTTTGCCCCGGGACATAAATTACACATTACATGCAGGTTCTTTCCTTTAATTTCGACAAACTTGAAATAGTGTCTATATCTCCACCTCTAAAAGGACAAATTTTCTTCTGAATGTTCTGCCATCCCAACCCTGTGCATCTGTTTTGCGTGTGTGTTTGCCGCACGTGCTGTTCCGGTTTGCTTGTGAAATCACCGGCTCTGATTGGCTTACCACGACACATGACTCTAACCCTCAGCCAATCACAATCCCTTCCATCGCATCTCTCGAGGGGCTGCATTCAGGTAGGCTCATTTCCCGACAATTCACGTCACCTTCAAAGTGTCTGCCGTCCTCAAGATGGAAGCAGAATTATTGCTGGCTGACAGTGGAGATGGGAACGAGGCTAGCATCAGGTGTAGCAAACACAGAAACGTTACCAAACTTTGGAAAGCATTGTCTAATTGAATGAGCAGGGACAAACAGCTTGGAGTCAGAAGTACGTGCGCTATTCTCGAACCTGAACGCACCCCAAGTCTTGGATGACAAATCAACAGAGCAGAGAGTCGACTCGACACGGCTGGTAGTTTCCTTAATTTTTTCAGAGTAAGTAACGCACCGCTTTTGACCGTCAGTAGCGGTAACGGCGTTGTAACGGTGGAAAAAGTAATTAGTTAGATTGTCCCGTTACTGAAAAAATAACGCCGTTACGTAACAGCGTTATTTATAACGGCGTTATTCCCAACACTGATTATAAGGTACAGTAGTAGTAGTTGTTAGGGTTGCATTATGCATCTACTAGATGAAGCTGCGTTAAAGGGAATGTTATGCCATGATTAACTAATAATGATTCATATTAAAGGCGCATCGGATTATGAAGCACACTATCGACTGTTGAGAAAATTGATGGCTTTTAGGTGCGCCTAATAGAGCAGAAAAAATGGTACACATTTAATACAATCAGTTGCATTTCACCCAAAGCAATAAAAATTAAAAAGCAGTTTTGATGTTCCTGACAATTTTCTTGCTGGAAATTTTCAGAAATTTGAATTAAAAAATGTTCTTTTAACAACAGAGCACAACTAAAGATGACGGTTTTAATCAATGCTTTGTGTTATGATTGATTTGATCGTTGCCTAATCAGTGTATGTATCGATCCAGATATAGATGTATCGGATTCAGAATCACCCTTAGTCTGAACACAGGAAATCAGTTTACCTTGCTGATTATCCATGTATTTTTAAGCATGGATACCAGTAAATCGGGGGAGCGTATTACAGTATGAGTAGCTTTAAAAAACAAAAACTGCTTTTGAAGGGCAATTGTGACTGTATAATAATAATAATAATAATAATAATAATAATAATGCATACTATACATGAGAAATGAAAATCTTTGAGACACTAACTCTTGATTCAACTTTGAAAGAGCACTTTGATAAACAACTGCAACTATCAAAATTCTACATTACGACGGCTTTAAAGAGCTTTTTCCATCAAATGGCATTCCAGTAGATTGAATCATACGGACATTGGAAATGCCTCCTCACCATTCCACCGGAAATGCTAATGCATTGTCGTGCATATGGTCCATTGATAAATTAAAGTGAGAGTGATCAGTTCCTGTCGGGGGGATACGATGACTGAGATATTGTTGTCTGTCACACAAAGCACAACAACAACTAACAGTGAGGGCAGAAAGGGCAATTAAAAGGTCACAGGTGATTACATTGCAGAGAGCTCTGTTGACGTCACCTGTGGCATCATTTTCTATGTAATCACAAGTTTTCTCTTTCTGCATGTGCATTGTTGCTCCTAAAGGTCTCAGCTCTTATCTCTGGAACATGACAAAGACCATAGATGCTTCTCTGAGAAAATTAGACCTATAAAAGATGTCAAAAACCACTGCACTGACAAGAAAGAGGCACATCTATTGGGTTTGTCGAGCCTTTCTCATCAGAGTGAGACAACCACAGCAGATTTTTAGCACCATGTGGAAGGCAGCACTCTTGACCCTGTGTCTCTTGGTGGCATTGGTGGACAGGGTGCGGCCCAATGAAGGCCATTCCTCTTTCTATGGAATGAAGCTGTGTGGAAGAGAGTTTATACGAGCTGTCATTTTTACCTGTGGGGGCTCTCGCTGGAGGAGAAGCATTGGAAATTCAGGTAAGACTGTAAAGTGAAGTAAATCATTCAAATATATATTTAGATACATATATTGATTGCTAAATATTTTTCTTTATATCAGATCTTATTGGAGCTGAGGTTTTTGAACAATGGAATGCGAAGCCTATCCCTGAAATAGCCAGTGAGCAGGATCCTGTGCAATCCGATGTATGGAAGGGTCAAAAATTCGATGTAGCCGCTGGATTCAGCCGCTCGGTTCGCTCGCCAATCTCAGAGGAGATTCTGGAGGCTCTTCGAAGTGCAGATAGGAAAGGACGGGATGTAGTGGTGGGACTGTCCAATGCCTGCTGCAAGTGGGGCTGCAGTAAGAGTGAAATCAGCTCTTTGTGCTAAAGATTGTCCTCTTTACAATGCAGGACTCTAGTTGATTTCTTTTCTTTTTTACATCAAGGTCATAAATTGTGTATAGAGTGTACATTTATTTTGCCCAGTTTGGCTGGTCAATAAAATGAAATGCTCAATAAAGGTTTGTGTCATTGTTGAGAAGATATCTTATTCTTTTCCTTTGACATATTTAGTCTTGAGGAAAATGTCTACTTTTTGCAAACTTTTGAACAGCCATGCGAATAAACCTTCCACAAAGAATAGAGCTATCAGTGTTATTACTTGCAATCTTCTGGAGGTTTAACAGGTCAACTTAATCTCACAGTCTGCAATTTTGTTAGAATGTGAATGCTGCACTGGGTCATACACCTCTTACTTATGAACATCTTTACATATGGAATTTGTAGGTTTTGAAACACCACAACGGGAAAAAATTGCGTCTTGTTACGAAAAAAATTACAGGATACGAAAGGCAAAAAAACAGTATAGTCTGCTACTCGCAGCTCCCAGAGTTTACTGAACTTAACATAATTATAGCTGCTCTGCCATTGGCTATTGCCAAGCATCTTCCTGGCATCCAGTTGGCTAAGAGGGACCTCTACTGTATGTGTATGTGTGTATCCAAGCGTCCTCTTCATTCGCCCCTCGGGCCATGAGGTGTTAAGACAGCTTTAGGTGAGTGCATTACTTTTATTCTTTACTTCTATTCTACTGTATTCTTTGTTTTTACATTATTATGGGTTTTAATAAAATTTGGCCGGGACATTCTAATGATGCATACGCATCAATACTCGAAGCCCGACTTTATATTTATTTTTTGTTTTCGGAGCTAATTAATTAGATTAATTAATTGTAGAATTAAAATTGATACTCCTCTGTTATTCATGGACAGCTCACTTTGAAATTTTGTAGATCTATTCTTGTTACAACTCTATATGCATCGATCCTCTCAGCCGTATTTGTCTTTTTTTGGGTCAAAGGTCTTACTTAATTACATAAATTAATAGTGGAATTATTGTTGCCTGTAGGCTCCTGGTAAGCCAGTAGAAGGGGTTGGGCAGTCATTGTCTATTCGGACTTTATTGGAATATTTTTGAATAGGAATGGTGTGAATCTGGTTCAAAATGTGGGAGGACACAGTAAGGGCTAACGTTTTGGCGACAAAAAGAACAGTAATATGTGGAAAGCTTGCTCTCACTTTGACATGATTGGTAAATTTGACATGAATGTGAGTTGTTGATTAACTTATTCAATGCCATTGACTGTAATAGATGTCAATTACATTTCAACCCGTAGTGCTGGCAGGGAATGATCATGTTTCAGTGCCATTCCAGTTCAAATGAATTGGACATCTATCGCCGTCACTTTAGGTGAAAGAGTTCAGAAGTCAATTGAGCATAGGCGGAGTTTGACTTTTGGGACGGGAGGCCGGGGAGTGTAGGGGGCACAACATGTTGATGACCCTGAAACGCAGTGAAAGCAATAAAATTACCTTACAAGAATATTTATAATAATAAGTTGAAAATTAGTGTTTTGTTTTTTTTTTTTTTTTTTTTTGTTTCCCATCATTCTTGAGGGGAATTATAAATCAGGCTACTTAAGACAGCTATGCTTTTCGCCAAGATCGTCATCCATTGAATATGGTACGCCCACCGGTGTCATGCCAATGTAGCTACCCCCGTCAAAAATTGTATCCTCTGGCGGAGCCACTGCGCTGCACTGATTAGCTTGATTTCTGTGTTGTGGTGATGTAGTTTTCTACGAGGTTTTAAAATGGCCCATTCATCAAAGAAAAAAAAAACCTTTTTATTTTCTGTAGTATAACGTAACATACATACTGAACGTAAAAAAAAGACCTATAACTGTTAATACTGTAATTCAAGTCCTGTATGGAGTTTTTCCAGTTTAATAAATGTCTATAGCCAAAATATATAACTGTGGTTCTTTTCTGGCTTCAATTAATTTTTGAAGTCAACATAACTCATAACTAGTGTGTGTGTGTGTGCGCTCCCGCGGGCAGGGGACACAATTTTTAATGGGGGTAACTACATTGGCAAGACACCGGTGTTGCTCTGTTGTACAATTAGCATCTTTAGTGGGGCAAATTGAAACTTCGCTCACCATTTTGGCAGTGCTCTCTGTCGTTTCATGGTCCACATTTTAAATCCTTGGTTATTGCTCAGTTGTTGTCGTCGCTTTGAACGCTTAGGTTTGAAAAAATTACATATATCCATCTTGCCTCTTCAGTCCTCGTATGGTTTTTGCTAAGCAAAGAAAATGACCATCTAAGGTGCTAGTCCCATGATCTGTTCGAAAAATAATTTTGACCCATTAAAAGAATATCTTTTTTCGTTCATTTCATTCATTTTTGTTGTTTGTTTTATTCAAGGGCGTAGGTTTCCATAGGGACAGTAGGGACATAACACTGCCAACTTTTCAGGATGCTGAAATTGTCCCCACGAACATTTAAGCATCCTTATTTGAATTATGTAATGATTATAATTATAAATTATTAAATAATTTATAATGTCTTCTCATATGTCGCAAGAATAGAATAGACCCTTCCATTATTTAGTGAATTACTGTATTTTCATTATGTTCTGACTTACAGTTGTGGTCAAAGGTTTACATACACTTGTGAAGAACATAATGTCATGGCTCTCTTGAGTTTCCAGTTATTTCTACAACTCTGATTTTTCTCTGATAGAGTGATTGGAACAGATACTTCTTTGTCACAAAAAACATTCATGAAGTTTGGTTCTTTTATGACTTTATTATGGGTTAACAGAAAAAGTGATCAAATCTGCTGGGTCAAAAATATACATACATGGATCTGAAAAAGCGAATCATTGACTTGAACAATTCAGGAAAGTCACTTGGAGCCATTTCAAAGCAGCTGCAGGCCCCAAAAGCAACAGTGCAAACAATTGTTTGTAAGTATAAAGTGCATGGCACTGTTTTGTCACTGCCACGATCAGGAAGAAAACGCAAGCTATCACCTGCTGCTGAGAGAAATTTGGTCAAGAGGGTGAAGATTCAACTGAGAATCACCAAAAAGCAGATCTGCCAAGAATTAGAAGCTGCTGGAACACAGGTGTCAGTGTCCACAGTCAAGCGTGTTTTGCATCTCCATGGACTGAGAGGCTGCCGTGCAAGAAGGAAGCCCTTGCTCCAAAAGCGGCACCTTAAGTCTCGACTGAAGTTTGCTGCTGATCACATGGACAAAGATAAGACCTTCTGGAGGAAAGTTCTGTGGTCAGACGAAACAAAAATCGAGCTGTTTGGCCACAATGCCCAGCAATATGTTTGGAGGAGAAAAGGTGAGGCCTTTAACCCCAAGTACACCATGCCTACCGTCAAGCACGGTGGTGGTAGTATTATGCTGTGGGGCTGTTTGCTGCCAATGGAACTAGTGCTTTACAGAGAGTAAATGGGATAATGAAGAAGGAGGATTACCTTCAAATTCTTCAAGATAACCTAATGTCATCGGCCCGAAGATTTGGTCTTGGGCGCAGTTGGGTGTTCCAAAAGGACAATGACCCCAAACACACATCAAAAGTGGTAATGGAATGGCTAAATCAGGCTAGAATTAAGGTTTTCGAATGGCCTTCCCAAAGTCCTGACTTAAACCCCATTGAGAACTTGTGGACAATGCTGAAGAAACAAGTCCATGTCAGAAAGCCATCAAATTTAATTGAACTGCACCAATTCTGTCAAAAGGAGAGGTCAAAGATTAGACCAGAAGCTTGCCAGAAGCTTGTGGATGGCTACCAAAAGCGCCTAATTGAAGTGAAAATTGCCAAGGGACATGTTACCAAATATTAGCACTGCTGTAAGTATATTTTTGACCCAGCAGATTTGATCACTTTTTTCTGTTCACCCATAATAAAGTCATAAAAGAACCAAACTTCATGATTGTTTTTTGTGACAAAGAAGTATCTGTTCCAATCACTCTATCAGAGAAAAATCAGAGTTGTAGAAATAACTGGAAACTCAAGAGAGCCATGACATTATGTTTTTCACAAGTGTATGTAAACTTTTGACCACAACTGTACATTTACCCCTTTTCACATGCTGAAAGTGCCGGTCCATTTTTTCCCCTCAAACGCACGTTTGATTGGTTAGTGACTAGAAGAAACAAACAAGCACACTCAAACAACCCCGACAGAAATATATGTCAACATGCCGCCTCCTCCATCCCCTTCAAAGACAAGGGATATTAGAATTTTTTTTGGGCAGCTGCAGCAGCAGCCAATGTAAGTAGGCTGTTGTGGAGGTGGGGAACACACCACTAATTTTGCTACTGAATGTCCGACCTGCATCACAGTTAGCATAACATTAAACAGTGTGAACTTGCTAACCTCCAAAACTCAAGCTTAGAGATAACTGTCCTGCTGTACTGTATGTGTTTTCTACTGTTAACGTTAATACAACTGTGCATTTATTCATTAATTAAAATTATTTATATTTTCCATCGTTCATTTATAAATAATTTTATTTGCAGCCTATACATACATTTCTTACCCCCCGCATAAAAAATAACACACACAAAAACACAACCACTGTAAATTTTAAATTGTAAAGGGGGATTTCCCCATTTTCTCCCTTGAAAATAACAATTTTAACTTTTTTTCATTTTTACGTAGGCAACACATCACAACATTTGTAAGAAATGTAGCCCTGACCCCCAATCTGTTTGGTCTTATTAATGTCCTGCCCACAGCAAAAAGTGTATATGCAGGTTATGCTGTTATAGCGTCCCTACCAATGTTGACCAAACCTACGCCCTTGGTTATATTGTTTTACCTCTTTCATAGACAATAGTTCACCGGAAAACTCTTAATTTTAAAATCATATATTGAAAAGTCAATTAAATGCAATGACACTTTTCGACCACCAGGGGGAACCCCCCCGGCCCCCACTTAAGCTCCGCGTATGCAATTGAGATCAAATCGAGGTTAAAGTGCCCTTGGAACTAAAATGACAAAGACACCTTTGGCCTTGAGAAAATCGCGAAGTCGGTGCATTGGTATTCTATTTGCCCCCCTCCCTAAAAACATCTTTTGAACTATTTACTGTACATTATTGACACGACAAGCCGCCCAGTACGGAAGCCGACCGTGTTCATGCCCATCACCGGCTTGATTGCAAGGCATGCAATCTCTGTCACAGCTAGCAACACAGCACTATCGAGAGCTCCTGAGAGTTGAAGTTGCTTTTCGGTTTTACTCATCTTAGTTATATGACGTTGATGTTTGTTGCCTCTGTGCAGCCGCAGGATTGCTTACAAAAACGTACAATCGATACATCAGAGTGAGCAGGTAAGATTTTCGCGGCACATTCAAGCAGATGCTAGCTAGCCGCGCTATATACTAGCTACCGGGGGTTTTGATTCGCGACGGTTCTGCTTTGAATATTAATACGCTTCATTTAAACGGTCGCGGTAGTCGTGAAAATAAGCCCGAGCCCCGTAGATTGACAAGGTGCTGCAGTGGTCGTTAGCGCAGGAGTATTCGTATTAAGGTTTGCAACGATGATTTGCTTGTCCGTCGGATATCTGTGCCTGTGTCGTCTGGGCCTCCTGTTATAAGATTAGTCGGATCGTGATTTTAACCATACAGGCTACCTAAAGTGCCCTGTTAACCAAGAATTGCTATTTTATCATACGGACAGATCATCACATCAACAGCCCATAAATGTAACCTAACATGGCGATACTCGTTGCGTCACAATGGGGTCATTCCAAATGTTGTTGTGTGCAATATACAGTAATGTTCATATTGATATCATCTGTTATAGTTGATAGACTGTGGACTCTACATTGTCCTTAGATGTGATTTTTTTTTTCTTTTTGTCTACACAGTATGTTCTAGCTGTACTGTCCCATGGTGGTGACGATTAGGCTCGTTGGGTTAAAACTAATTGTTTATGTGCTTCAGAATGGAGTGGCAACCTGATGAACAAAGTCTCCAACAAGTGCTCCAGCTTCTCAAGGACTCCCAGTCTCCAGACACGGCAACACAAAGAGCAGTGCAAGAAGTATCCTTACATGTCTGTTTGAAAAAGCAGAATTGGAGAATAAGCTTGTTTATTGCTGCTCTATGGTCTCCCTAACAAGTCCCTCCAAAAACTGCAGCTCCTCCGGAACTCAGCAGCACGCCTCATCACTCGGACCCCCGCCACACACCACATCACCCCCATCCTCCGTCAACTTCACTGTCTTCCTGTCAAACAAAGAATCAATTGCAAGATCCTCATCATCACCTTCAAAACACTCCATGGCTTGGCCCCTCCCTACCTTTGCAATCTACTCTGTTTAAACAACCCACCCCATCCACTTCGCTCTTCCAATATCCTCCCCCTTTTCTGTCCCATGTGTCCGCCTCTCGACTTTTGGTTCCGGAGCTTTTAGTCAGTGCGCCCCCCAGCTCTGGAACTCCCTACCCCCTGATCTTCATAGTATATCTACCCTTTCACTCTTCAAATCCAGACTCAAAACACACCTGTTCACTCTTTCTTACCCACCATGACCCCTAGCTCAGTTATATCTTTACTTCTCTTTATTGTGCTTTCAATATTTTATCTTTTTAAATTTTTTTTATTTATTTATTTTTTATTTATTTATTTTTTTATGATTGTTTCGATAATACTGTGATTCCATCTCTCTTGTGAAGCGTCTTTGTGTGGCTTGAAAAGCGCTCTAGAAATAAAATGTATTATTATTATTATTATTATATATGTTTTAAAGTAAACTGTTGTAAAGTCAAACAACTATTTCAGTTATGTGAGGGTGTGTTAGCCTTTGTAACATGTGATTAGCTGGTTGAACTCCTTAATGCAGCTACAGAAACTGGAGCAACTTAACCAGTTTCCGGATTTCAACAACTATCTCATCTTTGTCCTCACAAGCCTAAAGTCAGAGGGTGAGTATGTTTATCAGTTCATTCAATAACCGCAACTCGCTTATCACTCAAAGTATTGGAGGATGCACACAAATACTACGGAGGTTCAAATTCAAAGTGGTCACTATGCTTTTGCGTTCCAAATATATATATATTTTTCTTCTTCAATAGATTGAGGTCGGGTGTGTGTTGCGTTGATAGGTTCAAATGAATCCATCTTTTCAGTGCCCTTAAAGGGAACCTAGGACTTAGACTTGTAGGCTCTAATAAGCCACACTTGTTCTCTTTTAGTAAAATATATTATTAGAAACACATAAAACATTGCCATTGATTTTAAAATCTAACATTTAGTGCATGTTCTGACCTACCAAGAGCGCCATGTTGTATGGACGCTCGGGGTGATGGCGTAGATTGTCACTCGATGAATACTACTGGTGTTCTGTCAAAATTTGCCCTTATAAAATTTTGCTACCAAAGCTTTTGTGGCGCTGAAAAAAAAGCCCTCTTTTACATTGTTGGACTCTCAATGTTATCCAAAGGTGCTAAATAAACTAGATACATCATAAACATACATGTGCAACACGAAAATGGCGTAAATTAATGCTTAACGACACGGCAAAGTCGTTAATAGTGAGAAAGCGTTGCAGCTAGCATGGTAGGACGTGTCTGAGGAGAACTTTTCTACATTTCCTTCCATGGTCAAACTTAAGTAAATATTCCTTTAAAGAAAGTTTGTAGTGTTTACTTTGGAATCGCTGCATATGTGGCCATTTTTAATGTTACGTGCATGCGCAACCCGCAAAGTTGCAATTTTTGATGGGTTGCAAAATTTGTCAGAAGACCGGGTTACTGCAATTCCTTCTACGCGGCGCGACCTGCAACACATGCGCTCATCGGTTAAAAGTGCCGAGTACTTAGTTTTTGTGTTTTTATTGAGTCTTTTTTACCTTTTCATTTCCTCAAAATACTTTTTGCCTGTGTTTCCCTTTCATACTTTTAAGCATAGTATTTTCTTGTGGTAGCTTTAAAGAAGACTGTTGATCTGTTGACCACATTAGTCACATAGCCCTTATTTGATATTATTGCTTTTAAGTTTTTTTCTTAAGGCATTTTTAGTATGTTCTGTCTATATGCATCTAAACAAAACAAGCTGAAAGAGCACGGTAGTACTTGTGTGTCGAATTTGCCTCTTGTAGCACGTTTCGCCGGTGTAGCACATTTTGGCAAAAAAAACGTTCTTTTTTTCCCCTACTCTCGTTTCATCCCGTCTTTCCTATTCATTTTCAGCTCAGCGTAACCATGTGACGTCACCGCCCTGCGACGTCAACAACAATGGCGACCTACTAGTTAAACTAATTTTACAAATTGTATAAAAACGAAAACATCCAAGAGAGGTTTCAATATCAAATTATTTTAACTCATGATAACGTTTATCTTTTAAGAACTACAAGCCTTTCTATCGGTGGATCCCTTTAATGAAATAATTTCACAAACTGATTAGCCTGCAAAAGGATACTGCACACGCCTGTGTCTTGCTGCTCAGCGATATAAGATGATTTGATTATATCATTTAGTTTTAGCTAAAAAATATAAACCTAAAATTCAAATAGCCAAATAGATAATGAGAGTTAAAGAAGAGAAAAGTACACAGAAGTATCATGAGCAGATTGTGTATTTTATTGTAGAAAGGCATGCTACCCCTGAGTACAGTTGAAAGTAAAGAATTCAAGTGATTAATTAAAGTATTGGGGTAAATCAACCCCTATTACAGCAATTGGAAGATTTGATAGCATTTGCTTGTTGAAATTCTCCATATTCAAACATGCATGTTTTATTAATTGGACCCAGTTGTATGATTTTCTGTCTTTTTAATCATTTGACAGAAACTCATGTGTATGTAAATAACTAATATCCTGTTGTTGTCTTCAAATCGTACTTAAGAATAACAGGACATTTATGATTAAAAAAATATTTATGTGTTCAATTTTATGATGTATTAATGGTATTTGAATAAAATATAAACAATATTCCCTGCAATATTGCCCAGAAGTACCATTTTTGCATGAAAGCTGTGGTGCAAAAAAGATTGGGGACTGCTGCCCTAGTAAACTGTCAACTCGGCTGATTGCGCAGTTCTTTACATTCATCCAGTTAGGTCGGGTGGGTAAAAAATGAGCACTGCCACCATGTAATAACCTCCATCCATTTGAAAATCAGACCAAAATAGTTGTGCAACCCTGTTTACAATGTTCTCTAATCTCTTTGTTACCTTCCTTCTCTAGATGAGCCTACTCGCTCGCTCAGTGGCCTGATACTGAAGAACAATGTTAAGGCTCACTATCAGAACTTCCCTCCCAATGTAGCTGACTTTATCAAACGTGAATGTCTCAACAACATTGGAGATCCTTCACCGCTTATTAGAGCTACAATTGGTGGGTGCTAAAATGAAGCTGGAGTCAATGTGTCACACTGCTATGTAGGTGGATTGAGTGTGTGCGTAATGTGGCTGTGGAAGTGTTTTTAACTCTTATTTCAATATTCTTAGATTTCTCTGGCTGTTATATTTCTGTTTAACTTTTGTTTTGTCATCAAGGTATCTTGATCACAACCATAGCTTCGAAAGGGGAGCTACAAGCATGGCCGGAACTGTTGCCGCAGCTTTGCAATCTTCTGAATTCGGAGGATTACAACACCTGTGAGGTCAGACTGGTGTGGCGGCACATACAAAGCATACAGCTGTTGCTATAGACCCTACTCACATGACGTCACAACCACGCCTCCGCGCCATATTGTCCGTCAGCTCGTCGGGTTTAAGCATTACCGCTACGTAAATTCCTCCTATTGTGGCGTGTTTTTCTGCTCGTTAACATTAATCATCAAAATGGTGAAGGCGTGTGTGGCGGTTGGTTGCAGTAACAGAGAAGATAGATGGAGAGACTTGAAGTTCTACCGTATTCCGAGAGACCCAGAGAGGAGAGCGAGATGGACTGGTGCAATTCGACGAGAAAACTGGGCACCAAACGATCACCGCAGATTATGTAGTAGTCATTTTATATCTGGTAAGATGCATTTAATATATATTTAGAGCGTTTTGGGCTGACAAGCACTATTAAGATCATTGCGAGGCTAATCGCCGACAACATACAGTTTCAAAGATGTTTATTTCTTCCGCCATCATTATTTTTTTGAATAATATTTAGCTGGTACCAAGTGAAAGAAGCTGGCATCGTCTCCGGATCATCAGTTAAACAGGTGTGTCCAAACTTTTTGCAAAGGGGGCAAGATTTGGTGTGGTAAAAATGTGGGGGGCTACCTTGGCTGATTTACGTAGAACAATATATTTAAACACATTTTAGCAAGCCCTTCTGTGTGTCACATTTGCTTTATTATAATTTTTAAAATTCATAATTTCAACAATCTCGCCTTTGTGGCGTTCTCTTTCGACACTCGGGCTCTTGCGAAATAGTGCTGCTGTGAAATTAAACTAGCTTCAAGTTGCTATAATTTCTCACTGCGTAGCTTCCCTGTAATGTACATGTCAGCGTGTCTTGTTTGGTAATATACATCGAACTCTTTGAAAACAGCGACTGTCTTTTTGCAAATGAGGCAAACACAGTTGTTGCGTATTTTATTGAAAAAATAGTCCAATATCCACCTATCCTTGAAGCGTCGGCCATCGCAGTCAACTTTTTTTCTTTTTTTTTTGATTGTCACCATTTTTAAAAAATGGAGGTAAAGGGTCACACGGGGTAATGTTGCATAGAGTGCTGCTCTTAAAGTTTTTCAAAGTTTCGTGAGAATAGGCTGAGTTTCTGTGGACAAGATAGTTGTAGATATCAGGGTAGCAGATGTCAGGCAGAGACGGCGAAGACAGCGGGTCGAAAAATATCAATTTAGGCATCAAATATGGATCTGGCGAATGGATAGACTGAAGCTTGTCCACATAACGCCTTTTATGCAACGCATCCAATGAGTTTACAGCGTCTGAAAGCACCGGGGCTTCCATGAATTTAACTATAAATTAGAGCTGTCCCGACTAGTCGACATAGTCGACGTCATCGATGACGTCGACTATGTCGACGTCATCGATGACGTAAATCCGTCGACGAGCACAACATCCCGTCGACGGTTAATGAAGGGTTAAAAAAATATATGCGTGGAAAGTTAGAGTGTCGGATGCTCTGTTTGCAAGCGGGGAAAGCGGCACAAAGCCAAAAAAAGCGCACCAGAGTGTCCAAAACATTGACTTATTTCAAAGAAACAAAGGAGAGTACACTCTTCTGTCCTGTCTCTTCAGTGCCAAGCTTGGCTGCGCGTCGGCCGTGAATAAACACCTCAAGCGCCTTCACGCAGTTTGTAATTTTTTTTTGTTGTTCATTTTTTGTACACCAGAGGGTGCTGTCGCCTTACTAAATAATAATGTTTCATTGACAATGGGCCTATAAGTGTTATTAGTATTGTTCTTAATGCTAATTGAAAGGTTTATTTCATGTTATGGTTTATTTTAATGTATAGAAAATTATATAAGGTTAAAAGGTCATAAATATATACAGTATATACAGTCATTGCACTCAAGGGAGAGATTGTCAATGATAAGGTAATAAGGTAAAGGCAATTCATATAGGCAATTCATTGATATATAAATAAGGTTTAAAAGGAAAAAGGTGAAAAGTTTTTGTTAATTTCTAATTGTGTTGCTTTATTTGTGTGCACCGTAGCTCTTACAGTGTGTTTACATCAAGGATGGAATAAAAGTTGTAAACCATCAGTTTAAGAGACCATCTTTTCAATCGGGATGCTACACTAGTTAATTCTATCAGCATTTGAACTCATTGTTTATTTGTGATTTATTATTGTTATTTACGAGTTTATTTGTACTTTAATAAATAATTTGAGTGTTCCAATATGTTTTTTGTGAATTGATAAGCGTCAACAAAAATGTCATTGCTAAATTAGTAAAAAAAAAAAAAAAAAAAAAAAAAAATTTATTATTAGATTAGTCGACTAATCGTAAAAATAGTCGGCTGACTAATCGGGAGAAAATTAGTCGTTTGGGACAACCCTACTATAAATTGCACGACAGATTAAAACCATTGAGAATACGGATAAACAATGACTGACAATATGGCGGCCGGATACAGCGACACGTCATTCTGTGACGTTGGTGAGTAGGGTCTATAGAAAGTACTCATATTGATTGTGTGGTTTTCTTTCATAATTTTTTCAGGGCTCATTTGGAGCTTTGCAGAAGATATGCGAAGACTCTTCTGAGCTGTTGGACAGCGACGCACTGAATAGACCACTTAACATTATGATTCCTAAATTCCTGCAGTTTTTCAAACACTGCAGCCCCAAGATCAGGTCAGTTTGAATGACATTTTAACTCTGTTTCCACTAGGGTAAAACGGGTCATGTGGTTGTATTGAACCGTTATGGTTGTTTATGTCCTGTTCGGTTCACTTGCGTACCGTTTCAGTTTTGTTTTATGCATATTTTTTTCTCATAAAATTTATCACGGTATTAGTGCAAGTGAAGCGCTTCATGCGGAATCAAAGTTCTGTGTAAGTTTCCGCACGGAAGTGTCGGACACTCGGGGGTCTGAATCGGTAGTTAAGACTTTAAAGCCTGTGAAGTCCTGTAAATTACAGGCATGACAAATGGCAATAATCAGTTTGGTTTTAAACCTAAGCATGGTACAGATATGTGTATTTACGTTCTAAAAGAATTGGTAAATACATATACAGTATAAATAAAAACTCCTATGTGTTTTTTAGACACTTCCTAGGCTTTTGACCGTGTGAACCATGGGAAGTTGTTTAAGAAATTTAAGCCAAGCGGGCGTTTCCAACGATATTTTAAGAATTCTGTCATATTGGTATGCACACCAAACTATGCACGTGAAGTGGGATGACTGTGTGTGTCTTGACTCTTCCAGGTCACCAGTGTGGTTAGACAGGGGATCATCTTATCTCCAATTTTATTCAATTTTTATATGAATGATTCGTCAAAGCAGTTAAGTAGGTGTAAAACTGGCTGCATGGCTCGTGGGTTGGTGGTGAACCATCTTATGTATGCTGAGTTTGCCGACGACTGTGTGCTTTTTAGTCCGAGTTCAGCTGGTCTCCAGCAGCTGCTCACTGTGTGTGCCAGGTACGGGGAGCTACACGATATAAAATATAATGATATTAACCCTTGTGTGATCATAAAAAATATATAACGCATCATACAATTTTTACAAAAAATGTAGACGTATTTTAAGTGTGATAACTAAGTCATTTCTGAATATTTTTTTACTTTCAACCACTCAAAATGTTCAGTGGCATCATAGCTATCTATTCACATATAGTTTTTATTTTTAATTTGTACTTTTTTGCCCTCTTTTGACAATAAATGCAGCACTGCGCTACGACCAAAACTAACTATGTTGGATATATATGTACAAAACAAAATTGAATTGGAAAATTTCATATCACACAATTAGAGCCTTGAAAAGGTCAGTGAGTTATAACAACAGATTTTTTTTTACCCATGCCCATATTTGGCAATGGCCGTTTTTGTGTATAATACCCCTAAACATACAATTGTTTACAATAATTGTAAATGTTTTGAGGTGCGATAACTAAGTCATTTCTGAATATTTTTTTACATTCAACCCCTCAAAATGATTCAGTGGCTTCAGAGCTATCCATACATATATAGTTTTTATTTTTTTATTTGTATTTTTTGCCCTCTATTGACAATTAAAGGAGTACTGTGCTACGGCCAAAACTAACTATGTTGGATATATATGTATAAAACAAAACTGAATTGGAAAATTTCATATCACACTATTAGAGCCTTGAAAAGGTCCAAGAGTTATAATATCAGAATTTTTTTTATCCATGCCCATTTTTGGCAATGGCTGTTTTTGTGTATAATACCCCTAAACATACAATTGTTTACAATATTTGTAAATGTTTTGAGGTGCGATAACTAAGTCATTTCTGAATATTTTTTTACATTCAACCCCTCAAAATGATTCAGTGGCATCAGAGCTATCCATACATATATAGTTTTTATTTTTTTATTTGTATTTTTTGCCCTCTATGGACAATAAAAGCAGTACTGTGCTGTAACCAAAACAAACTAGGCTGCATACATATATATATATAAAACATGAATTGGAAAATTTCATATCACACAATTAGAGCCTTGAAAAGGTTAAAGAGTTATAACAACAGATTTTTTTTTATCCATGCCCATTTTTGGCAATGGCCGTTTTTGTGTATAATACCCCTAAACATACAGTTGTTTACAATAATTGTAAATGTTTTGAGGTGCGATAACTAAGTGATTTCTGAATATTTTTTTACATTCAACCACACAAAATGATTCTGTGGCCTCAGAGCTATCCATACATATATAGTTTTTATTTTTTTATTTGTATGTTTTGCCCTCTATGGACAATAAAAGCAGTACTGTGCTATAACCAAAACAAACTATGCTGCATACATACATACATATATATATATATATATAAAACATGAATTGGAACATTTCATATCACACAATTAGAGCCTTGAAAAGGTCAATGAGTTATAATAATATATATATATTTTTTTATGCATGCCTATTTTTTGTGATGGCCATTTTTGTGTATAATACCCCATACATACATAAATACACACACACACACACACACACATGAATTGGAACATTTCATATCACACAATTAGAGCCTTGAAAAGGTCAATGAGTTATAATAATATATATATTTTTTTATGCATGCCTATTTTTTGCGATGGCCATTTTTGTGTAAACACGCAATTTTTACATTAATTGTAAATGTTTTGAGGTGTGATAACGAAGTCATTTATGAATATTTTTTTTACTTTCAACCACTCAAAATGTTCACTGGAGTCAGAGCTATCCATACACTATAACCTTGAAAAGGAAAGTCACAACAGCTATGAAGAATTTATAACAGAATTTATATAAAGCAATCAGTCAGCGAGTCCCAGCACCACAAGCAATCCCACGTTGTGTTGACGCGTGTCCCCTGGAGGATTGCCGGTGTAGACCTCCAGCTTTGATGCGTAGGAGGTTCGGGCGTCACAAAGGGCCCAAATCTTCATGCCATACTTTGCGGGCTTTGACGGCATATATTGTTTGAAGCAGCAGCGTCCTCTAAAGGCAATTAGGTGTTCGTTCACGGACGCGTTACGTCCCACGTTATATATTTCATGCAGCCGGAAAATCCAGCTGATCCACAAATCTTAAATCGGCGACAGTTTGCTTGCATAGTACCGCTGTGGTCTAAGCAGCTTATCATCGAACCGGAGCATTCGGTTGATCTCCATGAACCCCCGATGAGCCATTGCGTCGGGGAACGTCGAACGCCCGGTCTTGACGCACCACAAGCTGCTCGTCGCTTCATGCCTGGAGCGGTACATTCCAGATAGGATAAGCAGCCCGATATAGGACCGCAGCTCTTGAGGCGTGAGGGGAGACCAGTTCTTGAGCGATTGGAGCCCTTGGATGTTGGTCAATGCGACTATTTTCGCGACGATCTCCTGGTTTACAAATAACGCAAACGCCGTCTCCCGACTGCTCATCTAGCATCATACTGCATACAACGTGGGGATTCGCGCAGGGACGTAATGTCCAGCCACTTCGTTGGTTGGATGCCATATCGCTTTTTTGTTTTCCGAGTTCCATAAGTATGATCGGCGCTGCCCGATGGATCCGACCCGACTATTATGACTGCCGTCATCCTGACGCTCCCTAGGATGACGCCGCGTAATAAGAGGAGGACCTCCTCTTTCTATCAATCGGAGCTTGACCAATCGCGGGCTAATAAATTCAAACACGACGCGGACCAATCATAGTTGAGATTCAAAAACGCAACTCAAAACGTAACTTTCGAAATCTGAGCCAATGTCTATGCAGAACATCCGTTTGAACTAAAGACGCACACACGCATGCGTATTGCGTAGACGTATAAAATTCAAACAAACACTTTATTTTTTGAAAAAGAACTCGGCCAGTCATTTCTGGAGGTCCCCACCAAGCCCTACTAAAGTCCCGACCGGAATTGTTGAACACAGATGCAAAATTTTGGAGCCGGCTGCAAAAAGGCAAAATCATTTGCGAGCCTCTGGCGTTACCCAACGGTGAAGGGGTGTAAATGCTCTCAACCCAAAAATTTAGCATGCATACGTCTGAACAAGCGTAAATAAAGCAATTGATGTGGTAATCGCGGGAAATGCATTTTTGCACATTAGGTTTACAATGCATTCAAAAATTGGAATTATAATGGGTGTCTATGCTACAAAAATGTAAAAATGCTATGTTTCAGTATCAAAAGTAAAATCTCATTGCTGCAATGCCTTAGAAAGCTCAGCAGGTGGCATTTTGAAATTCAGGACATTTTAGACACCCCCTGGAAATGGCAGCTCTCTGGTGTTTTTTTTAATATGCTTTTTCTTTGATTTAAAGGTGAGAAATTCGAAAATTTACAAAAAATGTAGACAGTGTAGCATGAGGGTTAAGGGTGTCGTTATGATCTTAAGATTTGCCCCACTGTATGTGCCTTTTAAAAGTGGGACGCTAGGAGACCCAGTGTTGTATACCGAAGTCCACTTGTTTTATTATTATTATTATTTAATCTATTGCTGTGTTATGTTGTGATTTGGACGTTGAGTCTTATAATAAAATCTTATCTATCTTACAAAAAATAAGGCTTCTTCTAAACAGAATCCTGCTATCTTCTTCAGGTCCCACGCTATAGCATGTGTGAACCAGTTCATTATTAGTCGTGCTCAGGCTCTGATGGATAATATAGACACCTTCATTGAGGTGAGTACTTTTATCATTCTCCTTCCCCCATCGTATGAATCCAGAATGCGATTATAGTGTCCCATCTAAGTTAGACTAAATCAACCTATTCTTGTACCTTTAAAGTCTGATCAGTAAAAGAAAAGAAAATGTCACAGACTGCATAGAGTAAAGTAGATTGTATTATTTCAACACAGCAGTGGTAGATAAAACTGTGATAGTGATTTGGAAGATGAGGTTTTGAATACATGCTTAAAGTAAACTTAACTGTTTTGAGTTTTCACTCACGTTTTCTCTTTATATTCTTCTCTATGCTGAAAAAAATGATCATGCAAACATTCCTGGCCTCATTGCCTTTTTCTCTTCTATCCAGAGTCTGTTCGCGCTGGCAGGTGATGAAGACAGTGAAGTGCGGAAGAACGTGTGCAGGGCTCTGGTGATGCTGTTGGAAGTCCGCATTGACCGTCTCATCCCTCACATGCACAGTATCATCCAGGTGAGACTTTCAGTTACGCTCCCATATTTAGAGTAGGGATGTCCCCATTTTTCAGGGGATCGGAATCAAGTTGAAAGATCAGGTTTTAAATTTAAAAGAAACTTAGTGTGCTGCCCAGAGTCGACAGTGTTACGAGCCAGTTGATATTTTACAGTACGTTACTGCCACCTTGTGGTCATAATAATTCATTGCATCCATTGTGTGACGCTGTTTGGAACACGGGCCCATTCACTTGCCCAGTACAGTCTGTCTGTCTGTGTCTGTCGCATTTACGCTGTTGAGTGTTTTCTGTTGCGTTTCTGCCTTGGAAACTATATGTTTGAAAGTATTTTACGTCTACACCAACCTGTTAATATGCAGTTTATGTGGAAAAGCTCTATGAACAAAATTTGAATAAATCTGCTGTATGGAAGCTAACCTATACTCACAGCTTGTGGCGCAAGGGAAGTGTGATGTCTACATGATGGGTGTCAAACCGATTCTACAAAGAGCCGCAGTGGGTCCTGTCTTCGTTTCAACAGATCTAGCACAGACACTTCAACCAATGATGTTTCTGCTAAAACAACCTGACTGCAATCAACGGATTAAACTTGTAAGACACCAGGCTGGTGTAAAGGTATTCATCTCATTTGATTGGAATGAAATCCAGCACCCACTGCGACCCTTGGAGGACCGATTTCACAGCCCTGGTTGACATAGTATTTGTATACCGGCGTGCATTGTGCAGTTTTGTTGAATGCACACATTTTTTTTTGTTACAGTTTCACAAAATTAAACGAATTACTTCATATGAAAAACAAAAGACCAAGCCCTGTGTTTCATTGGAGGACATTCAATGTTAGCTGGCTGTCAGGCCTTGCACAAGGAAACACACTATTTTGGGCAGTACACTGATATGTTTTTTTTTTAAAGGGCTAAAAAGTAACAAAATAATCCAGATAAATAAATACATATAACAATTAATAAATACATAAATAATTTTTCGGTATTGGATTGAGACTGTATCGGCTGATCCTCTAAATCAGGTGACTCTGGTGCAAAAATATGCGATCGGGACATCCCTGATGTAGAGTAAATCAGCGGGTCTTGTGGGGCTCTTTGTCATCATTATTAATATCTCTCTGTTCCCGTCAGTACATGCTGCAGCGGACCCAAGACCCAGATGAGAACGTGGCTCTGGAGGCCTGTGAATTCTGGTTGACTCTAGCTGAGCAGCCAATCTGTAAAGAGGCCCTGTCAGGCCACTTGGTCCAGTAAGTGCCGCACAATCGACTCATAAAGAAGTCAGACAAGCCTGATTTACAAAATATAGTGAAAGAAATGCCTTTTGTCAATCTACTCTTCTCGTTTCAGACTCATCCCGATCTTGGTGAATGGGATGAAATACTCTGAAATAGATATTATTCTTCTAAAGGCAAGACAATTACTCCCAGCTTTTGGCATGCAGCCACCCTTGGCTCCCTTTTATTTTAGTCTAAGGGCTCCGTCACTGCTTTCTTGTTCATCTGCCAATTTCTTGTTCTCCAGGGTGATGTAGAGGAAGATGAGGCAATTCCAGACAGTGAACAAGACATCAAACCTCGCTTTCACAAGTCCCGCACTGTCACACTACAGCATGAAGGAGGGGAGGGAGAGGAAGGAGAAGACATTGATGATGATGAGGACGATGATGATGATACGTTGTCTGACTGGAACCTACGTAAGTAAAACAATGGTGCCAGCCGATCAAACAGGACTGTTTTCATAAATTATGTGTGATTGGTAATCGGTGGATCACAATAAAAAAAAAAAGACCAAAAAAATGATCGCTAATCGCATCAAGAGTCAGTTAGCCACATGAGCCCACTCGCATTATGTTGCAGACTTTCGTGGTCATTAATGTGAGCATATAAATGTACTTGTTGGTGTCCTTCATACTTTTGCCTTCCCACCATAATGTTAATGATCATAACATCTGCTGCGCTTTGTTACGTTAATGTGAGGAGGAGAAAATTGGTATTAACATTCCATACCATTGCATTTGGACACCATTTGAACCAACCTGTAAGCAACAAAACTCCCACATATACTGACTAGCCTCATAATGGTCACTTGTATAGTATAATAAAAAAACCTAAACTAGAGATGCATAAAGTTTTCTGCCTTCAAAAACTGTGTGGTAATTGTTTTGCGGCCACTAGATGGCCTCATTTTATTCTGTCTAGTGATTGAATTTAATCTGATAATCTGTTCAATGAAAGCCCACATTTGGCTCACATTCCAACTGTTCCAAAATTAAAAGGTATTGAGATGTTAAAAAAGAGAGATTTAGAGACTTGATATAATGTAGTAATTTTCAAGGAAAAAAATTTATCCGTTTCCTTAAACCTTTGGATTTTCTTTTTGTAAAGTACTGTTGCATTTTAATTTTTGGTAATGGAAATGATAATTTTAGCATTTGGGACAAAAAGTTTTTATCTTGTTTCACTGGTAATTTTGTATGTTTTACAGTAAAACAAGATTGATTGGAAAAGCTGCATGAAAACGCTAAACTTTTTTAAACTTTTTTTTCCCACCACAACTCTTTGGTACATTCACCATGATTGGTTAACATCTTGTTATTACTTGATTAACATTTCAAATTTAATCTGATTTACTGCTGATTTTCTTTTTAAGGGAAATGTTCTGCTGCAGCACTGGATGTTCTGGCCAATGTGTTCCGAGAAGAGCTGCTTCCTCATCTCCTGCCCCTACTGAAAGGTCTGCTCTTCCACCCCGACTGGGTCATCAAAGAGTCAGGCATCCTTGTCCTCGGGGCCATTGCTGAGGGTGAGACCATCTGTCCACTTGCCGTTGTTACTTTCAACTATATACAGGGTTTCCCCTAGGATTTTTTTTAAAGGGTATGTAGTGCCCTGGGCAAATTTTAATATTCCATCATTTATCCATAAACTCATGCCTTTTGTATTCATATCATGCCACTTCGTGTAATTACACACAAGAAAATGAGAGAAATTTGGCTCGATTGTCAAGCTAAAACGACCGGCGCCCGAGATCTGGCAGATTGTGTGCGTGACGTCATGACAAGTGAAGAGAGTGCCACCGGCCACTAGGGGAGCAGCGCCTGTCTGCATCAATATAATTCCTTCTAGTGAGGGGAGAATTAGGGGTGTTTTGAGCTGTTTATGCTGATGCATTGTGTTCGTCCTGCACATATTCCAGGTTCCCTCATGAAGAAACACCCCTCGTTGTCAATAAAAGAGAATTCAGAATTGACAGTGAGGGGTGTTTCTTCAGCAAGAAAAAGGCTCAGTGCTTTAATACTGAATGGCGGCGATGATGGCAGGCAATTTCGTTTCTAGTTTCAACGACGAATCCGACGTAGAAGGACGTAACGAATGTTCATCTAATGGTGACGAGTAGAGTTACGAAGCTTTAATCGGTGTTTTAGGTTACCAATTTGATCCCAAACGAACGCCAATGCAGCGTAATGAAACGGTCATTGAGGGGAGCAATGACACTGATGAAACATTGGCAGCAGATCGTGTGGGAAACACCAATGATTTGTTTTGCATTTCTTTTTGTGAAGCTGATACAACGTGACTGCAAAATAAAGGAATGCATAGAATAATTATCATTTATTGCGCTATCATAGCTTTTCGCTCTGCCAACAGACACAAATATGAATGGGATCAGAGGATTTGTTCTATATATTTTACTTGTTATTTTTTGTTCTATATTTTATATATTTATACATGTGTCCAGTCTTGTATCCAATGCGTGACATTTTTTTATTATAAAAGAGTAGTCACTCTGGCCATTTCGAGCTTGGCTGCTCCCCTCATTTGCTTAGCTTTAGCCTCCTTTACCAGTCATCGTCCTCTTTCTTGATATCTCGGGACATTTAGGTGGCTGCACCTGTATGGTCGGCACCGCATCTCCTTTGAGCAGCAATCTTTTAGCAAAACCCGATTTCTCTTGTCCATAGTTCGAGAAGCTTTCAGGTGGAAAATGCGCACCACAGAATAGCGTGCCGGAGGCTGTGTCTAGAAAATTAGCCCTCTTTGCACGGACGAACTTTACCCATTGTCTGTGTAGTCCAGCTTTTTTTTCGCGTTCAGGAACTCATGGATACTATATTCCGATAAATAACTATTTGTACACCACATAGCACAGCAGTTTTGAACCATTTTGTGATGTTTTGGTCAAACAAACCCCAACGCTACTCTCTCGTCGTTAAAAAACAATGGCACCTGGCTCCGCCTCGACTGTCAATCACTTGTCGTGACGTCTCCGCCCCATTCTGCTGTTTCCGGAACACTTTCGGAAATGTTCGTCATTTTCGATCTATTTTCGATAATTGCTCATTAATATGATTGATTTTTTTTGGTAACTTTATCAATATTTGTTATCTTGGCACATAACGGTTCTATTGATGTCTCACACCCTCTTTGCCGCTACATACTCTTTAAGCTGTGGTAGTGGTGGGCTACATCGGAGTCGGACAGTCCCGACAAGGTGCCACGGCAAAATGGATTCATATAATGACAAATGAAAAATGTTTTTTTTTCACGTTAATTTTTTTTCCAAGAAGAACCATAACAAATATCTATTTGAAATATTTAATTAGCCAGACTAATGTCGTAGCTCTCAGCTACAGTAGATATACGTAAAATGCATAGGTGATAACAGCTACTTAGATCTCAGTCCTTTTTTTTTTTCTTTTCTGTATTGGGCCCAAATACGTACTACATTACCACAACAACCCCTCGTCCGTTGACAACTTAAATCTTTTCTTATTATACTTCAAAATACTCATCTGAAATTACAACCAGGGATATCACAACTTGCTTGAGCGACTACTAGCCTTAAGCATAGGCTGGCTTCTACAATACAACAACACTTAAGAAGTTTTGTACGTATGACTTTTCTCCACAGAGGTATGCATATACGGCGCATCAATAGGTTACTGTAAATGTAAAATACTTAGACATGTATTTCCGAGGCGGAAACGTAGCAGGAAGCACTCTCGAGTGTCAGTGCGACCGATAGACACAGCACTGTAAAAGTAAATGACTTGTGAGCCAAACTGCGTCACAAAATAGATGCAATGAATTATTTTGACCGACAGGTGGCAGCAATGCACTTCACAAGGTTAACTGGTTTCCCACACTGGCGCATATTGACAGCACAGATGTGTTGTTAAATTGTACAAATTACAAATAAGAATATATCTTTAAATAAAAAAAATCTCATTTTTAAGGTGTAGTGGCTTTTATTTTGGTGTGGCGGTGCGCCACAATCTTTTATGCCTAAGGGAAACCATATATTTATGTAATATATATATATATTATATGTATATATGTGTGTATATGTATATGTACAGTGCCTTGCAAAAGTATTTGGCCCCCTTGAACCCCTTGCAACCTTTCGCCACATTTCAGGCTTCAAACATAAAGATATAAAATTTTAATTTTTTGTCAAGAATCAACAACAAGTGGGACACAATGGTGAAGTGGAACAAAATTTATTGGATAATTTAAACTTTTTTAACAAATAAAAAACTGAAAAGTGGGGCGTGCAATATTATTCGGCCCCCTTGCGTTAATACTTTGTAGCGCCACCTTTTGCTCCAATTACAGCTGCAAGTCGCTTGGGGTATGTTTCTATTAGTTTTGCACATGGAGAGACTGACATTCTTGCCCATTCTTCCTTGCAAAACAGCTCGAGCTCAGTGAGGTTGGATGGAGAGTGTTTGTGAACAGCAGTCTTCAGCTCTTTCCACAGATTCTCGATTGGATTCAGGTCTGGACTTTGACTTGGCCATTCTAACACCTGGATACGTTTATTTTTGAACCATTCCATTGTAGATTTGGCTTTATGTTTTGGATCATTGTCCTGTCGGAAGAAAAATCTCCGTCCCAGTCTCAGGTCTTGTGCAGATACCAACAGGTTTTCTTCCAGAATGTTCCTGTATTTGGCTGCATCCATCTTCCCGTCAATTTTAACCATCTTCCCTGTCCCTGCTGAAGAAAAGCAGGCCCAAACCATGATGCTGCCACCACCATGTTTGACAGTGGGGATGGTGTGTTCAGGGTGATGAGCTGTGTTGCTTTTACGCCAAACATATCGTTTTGCATTGTGGCCAAAAAGTTCAATTTTGGTTTCATCTGACCAGAGCACCTTCTTCCACATGTTTGGTGTGTCTCCCAGGTGGCTTGTGGCAAACTTTAAACGAGACTTTTTATGGATATCTTTGAGAAATGGCTTTCTTCTTGCCACTCTTCCATAAAGGCCAGATTTGTGCAGTGTACGACTGATTGTTGTCCTATGGACAGACTCTCCCACCTCAGCTGTAGATCTCTGCAGTTCATCCAGAGTGATCATGGGCCTCTTGGCTGCATCTCTGATCAGTTTTCTCCTTTTTTGAGAAGAAAGTTTGGAAGGACGGTCGGGTCTTGTTAGATTTGCAGTGGTCTGATGCTCCTTCCATTTGAATATGATGGCTTGCACAGTGCTCCTTGAGATGTTTAAAGCTTGGGAAATCTTTTTGTATCCAAATCCGGCTTTAAACTTCTCCACAAGAGTATCTCGGACCTGCCTGGTGTGTTCCTTGGTTTTCATAATGCTCTCTGCACTTTAAACAGAACCCTGAGACTATCACAGAGCAGGTGCATTTATATGGAGACTTGATTACACACAGGTGGATTCTATTTATCATCATCGGTCATTTAGGACAACATTGGATCATTCAGAGATCCTCACTGAACTTCTGGAGTGAGTTTGCTGCACTGAAAGTAAAGGGGCCGAATAATATTGCACGCCCCACTTTTCAGTTTTTTATTTGTTAAAAAAGTTTAAATTATCCAATAAATGTTGTTCCACTTCACGATTGTGTCCCACTTGTTGTTGATTCTTGACAAAAAAATTAAATTTCATATCTTTATGTTTGAAGCCTGAAATGTGGCGAAAGGTTGCAAGATTCCAGGGGGCCGAATACTTTTGCAAGGCACTGTATATGGTGCTAGCGATCCACAATGGAGAAAGCCGTATAAAGAAAAACAGTCAATAAAGTTTTAGACTTAATCTGCCTTCAACTTGAAATACTATTTCATTTCAATTGTTGAGAATTTTTTAAGATTAATTTAGTGTTTATCACTTTATATTTGTAATTATTGCCATTATGATTTTTGTTTTTGTATTATATTAATTTCTTTATGCATTAAGTCTTTCAATAATTGTACTTGTGGAAGCTGCGCATGAGAATTCTTTGACCAGAGTCTAACAAAACTGAATTGTATTTCTTCGGTCATTTACTCACAAATCTCCCAACTGTTTTGAATGTTTAATGTAGAACTGTTATTTTTGTCTTACTTCAGGATGCATGCAGGGGATGGTACCTTACTTGCCGGAACTCATCCCACATCTCATACAATGTCTGTGTGACAAGAAAGCCCTGGTTCGTTCCATCGCATGCTGGACACTCAGTCGTTACGCACACTGGGTAGTCAGCCAGCCTCCTGACGCTCACCTCAAACCTCTTATGACTGAGCTTCTCAAACGCATCCTGGATGGCAATAAAAGAGTGCAAGAAGCGGCCTGCAGGTACAAATGTGGCCTAGATGACCTCTTCATCCACATGTGCTATTCCCAATTCCTCACTAGCCACATTTTTATTTTCTAAAGCGCATTTGCCACCCTTGAGGAGGAGGCATGCACAGAACTAGTGCCTTACCTCAGCTTCATCTTGGACACGCTGGTATTTGCTTTTGGGAAGTACCAACACAAGAACCTACTCATTCTTTATGATGCCATAGGAACCCTAGCGGACTCTGTTGGACACCATTTGAACCAACCTGTAAGCAACAAAACTCCCACATATACTGACAAGCCTCATAATGGTCACTTGTATAGTATAATAAACACCTAAACTAGAGATGCATAAGTTTTCTGCCTTCAAAAAGACAATACTTGGCAATTCCTGTTTAGTTTAAATAGCCCATAATGAAGTAATTCACATCTTACAACCCTTCTTTTTTTAGGAGTACATACAAAAGTTGATGCCTCCCCTGATCTCTAAGTGGAATGAATTGAAGGATGAAGATAAAGATCTCTTCCCCCTGCTTGAGTGTCTGTCATCTGTTGCTACGGCTCTGCAAAGCGGCTTCCTCCCCTACTGCGAGCCTGTCTACCAGCGTTGTGTCACATTGGTACAGAAGACCCTGGCACAGGCCATGGTGAGCCACCCCTACTTCAGGAATTTTAAAGCAAAGTTAATTACAGGGATGTTTCCGATCAAGTGATCTGAAATTGGGCCGATCGCACCATTTTTAAGAGGATCGGAATTGAGTGAAAAGGATCGGGTTTTTAACTTACTTTTTAGTCCTTAAATAAATTTGAAAAATTAACGAAATAATCCAGAAATACACTGGCATTGACAAAAGAAACTCGGCATCACTTCCAGAAAAAGCAGAAGAGAAAGTACAGTGATCCCTCGCTACTTCGCGGGTCAAACTGCGCACCCTCAGTCCATTGCAGATTTTTTCCCAATTAGAAAAATAAATAAATACAGATGAGCCGTCCCGAGCCGATCACGTAGTCTCACTCTCCCTCGTGCTGCTCTTTGTTGGTCAGTCAGTGCAGTGGAAATGCTTATTAAAGTTAATGATGATTGACAGATGTTTAATGTTTGATCTTGCCACAGATGCCTGAAAGCCAAAGCTTCAAAGCGCCACATGTGTCAATCATCGTTTAATTTGTTGTTAACAGTTGCTGTGGCAACTCATTGTGTGTAAGGCAAGGCAAGGCAAGGCAAATTTATTTATATAGCACAATTCAACACAAGGCAATTCAAAGTGCTTTACATCACATGAAGATCATAAAAATCACATTTAAATCAACACAACGTAAAAACCAAGACAAAGATCGCATTTAATCACAGAATAAAAATAAATAAAAATAAAACAAAAACTACTACTAATAATAATTGAAATCAGCAATGGAGATAAGCACAAGAGGAATAGAAAGCAGGTAGATTGAAATATATAGACAGTTATGGATATGCAGTGCTAAACAAAAGCGTTTTTAGCCCTGATTTAAAAGAGCTAACAGTTTGAGCATACTTCAGACGTTCGGGTAACTTGTTCCAGAGGTGAGGAGCATAATAACTAAATGCTGCCTCCCCCTGTTTGGTACTTGTTCTTGGAACATGCAGAAGACCGGTTCCAGACGACCTTAGGGGTCTTGATGTCTCATAGGAATCTAACAAGTCGAGCATGTATTTTGGTCCAAGGCCATTAAGTGTTTTGTAGACGAGCAGTAGTATTTTATAGTCTATCCTTTGACTCACTGGAAGCCAGTGTAGCGATTTCAAAACCGGTGTAATGTGGTCCAGCTTCCTTGTATTTGTGAGGACTCTGGCTGCAGCATTCTGTACTAGCTGCAGCTTCCTGACTGATTTTTTATCAAGACCTGTAAATATACCGTTGCAGTAGTCCAATCTGCTGAAAATGAATGCATGCATAAGTTTTTCCATGTCTTGTTGAGTCAGAAGCCCCTTAATTCTGGTTATATTAAGTGAAGACCTTGAGTGAATTTGAGTGAACTCAATGAAGCATTTAATAAAGACAAACATTTTTATCCTTTATTCTTGTTTAAAAATAATTTGGTGGGACAGTAACATGTTTGAAACTTATCATAATTATTACATTTGAAGTGCTTAAAAGCCATTTATTAAAATATAAAATATATATTCCAAAAGCCTTTTTTTTTTTATTATACTTTGGGGGGAAAAAAAGGTGGGAAAAAAGTCTTATATATAGCTTATATATCTTATATGTATCTCTTTCCAATGCTAAATCTGAATAAATCGCGGCGGGTTCTGGTCCCCATGAACCGCGAGAAACGAGGGATCAATGTACTGTAAACAATACAGTTCTGTAGCATGTTTGGAACTTTTGTTCAAAAATATATATATTTTTTTCGGTATCGGCTCGGGACTCTGTATCAGGAGATTCTCAGAATCAGGTGTCTTGGACTTGGGTGTGAAAATATGCGACCAGGACACTCCTGTTACTTTATATTGTGACTTTCCTTATAGTCAGGAGTTTTCCTCACTTTTGTGTGTGTGTTTTTCATAGATGTATAGTCAGCAGCCCGATCAGTATGAGGCACCTGACAAGGACTTCATGATTGTGGCTTTGGATCTTCTAAGTGGCCTCGCTGAAGGATTGGGTGGACACGTGGACAAACTTGTGGCTCACAGCAACATTATGACTCTGCTCTTCCAGTGCATGCAGGTGCGACTTGCAGTTTTTTTTTAAATACCAGTAATAAACATCTGGTTGGGGTAAAATTCTCATTTATTCAAACAGCCAACTTTAAAAAATGCAAGCGCAAACAGTGAAAGTTTTTTTTTTTTACTGCAAATTACAGCCAATACAGCTATTCTGTAAGAACAATATTATCAAAAGTATATTTTCTCTCCTTTGTATTTCCATTTCTTGATTACTCTCACTGTGTTGCCATAGGATACAATGCCTGAAGTAAGACAGAGTTCATTTGCTCTACTGGGCGACTTGACCAAGGCTTGTTTTCCTCATGTCAAACCTTGCATTGGTAATTCACTTCCCCGAGTAAAAATGTAAAACACATTATTCACTTTTGGTTTTCTCATCTAAAAGTCTTCTTTTGTTCTTATGTATTCCTTCAGCTGAATTCATGCCAATTCTCGGAACCAACCTGAACCCAGAGTTCATCTCGGTCTGCAACAATGCCACCTGGGCAATTGGAGAGATATGCATGCAGATGGGTGTGGAGATGCAGCCGTACATTCCAATGGTTTTGAGCCAGTTGGTTGAAATCATCAATCGACCAAACACTCCCAAGACCCTGCTCGAAAACACTGGTATCTAAAAAAGCATTTGCAGTATTCAGCAACTAGTAGAGCATGTTTAAAGAAATAATATGCTTGTATGAATCTGGTACGACCGCCAGAGGACGGTACTAAATGCATTGAAATATCCCTGTATGTGCGAAAAGGGATCATTCAGTGCTTTCAGCAATGCCCTCTGGCCTTGCAAAGTTATGTATGATATACAGAGGCATATATATTTTGCGTTAAACAATGGCACGTTGGTTGAAAAAGTATTATTGACAGTCAAAACTGTTAGTAAGAGAACTTCTCTCCACACAAGTTTGGTTACATATTTTTAGGGGTGAGAGGTATGGTCTAAAAATAAAATCTCAATTCCCCCCCCCCCTTTTATTTTTAATGTGTAACAATAGTAACACAAGTAAAGCAAACTTTGTCTTTAATTTCTTGTTGTATCCCCTTATTAGTGCATTCAGCAGCACCCAAATACATAGAGATAACTACATTTAACTCATTCACTCCCAGCCATTTTCACTGGTGCAACCCTTTTCGCTCCCGGCCGTTTTACTGGATTTTGACTGATTTTGCAAGGCTCACAGAAAAACATGGAACTCACCAAAAGAAAGATTATACTCTCTGCTCTCAGCAGGAAAAAAAGTTTGTTCATATCTTTTTCCATTCTTTAGAAATCAGCATTAGAAAATAGCTTAGTTTGAACAATTTTCCAATTTCTGATGAAAAAAACAGAGAAATTGAGCTTTTTGTAAAGGCATACATTTCAAACATAACTTTGACTTTAACACAGCCATTTTTTTGCTTTAGTTACATCCCAAACATTTGAATAATGTTTTCCTTTTACAAAATAACATAAACAACAAGACAAATAGAGCTTTTGATAGCAAAGTAACAGTTTATTTACACATAACTAACTGAAAGATGACGCTGTTGTGGCCGCGATAGCTGGGGTAAACTTTGCGCGTTTCCGGCTCAGTCGCAGGGGATGGGAGCGGACGGCACTGCGGCACGGGCTCTGCTCAGCGAGCAGCACTGACTCAACGGCATCGTCCGCTGCACTGGTGGTCCCGGTCATTCTGCGCGGTCGTCCAGCGCCTGGCATCCCGTGCATCCTCCCAGTTGTTCTGCTCGGTCGTCTGCCGCCTGGCATCCTGTACGTCCATTCGGTCGTCTTCTGCTGGCGCCCTGGCCGTGCGGCCCGGCTGTTCGTTCCATTGAGTCGGGTTGGGGGTCTTACCAAATGCGCTAATGCCCTCCAGTGGCCAGTTTTATTGCTTTAAAATTGATTTTCAGCATTGTGCTTTGGAGCCAAGTTGAATCAGAACCTAGAGATGTCTCTTATGAAAAAAAAAAAACGTAAAAGACGTATAAATTCGTCTTTGGGAGACTGAAACAATTAAAAATGGAACGTGTTTATACGTTTCTGGGAGAAAATGAGTTTAAAAACTCATCGAATAATCTATTGCGAAAAGTGGTTTCAAGATTTCTTTCCTGGCAAAACAACAACAACAAAAAAATCCTTCGCAATGAAGAAAAAATTAAACCTTCTTATTGCCCAACCCTGCGTGTTTTATTTTTTAAATTTGTTTAGCTCGTTAAGGGTTCTAACGGACTTGAGCGTTTAATTCCACGAGCGTATACTTTACACAAGAAACAATGGAATATGATGCAGGCTTCTAAAATATGGATGGTGGTCACAACCTGAACTAAGCGAACATTTTATTGCTCACCATTTTGTTCATTGCTGAACCAGTTGCAACTTCCTTTTGTCTGTCAAGTAGTGGATGATGATTTGATTACCAGAAGTTGTTGCGACAACGCAACATAAACATGCTTTAGGATGCATGATATCATCTTTGAGGTGATGCAAAATCTAAGAATTTTGCCATTCATAATGGAATTTATAGTTGACCCGAATGAAGCGCACTGCCTCAATTTGATCTCTTTTAGCAATCACTATCGGAAGACTTGGCTACGTGTGTCCCCAGGAAGTTGCACCCATGCTGCCGCAGTTTATCCGACCATGGTGAGAGTCTGAACTTTGAAGTCTCACTTCATTTGGTATGCTTTACACACGAAATTTGGTTGTAAATGATTTTTGCTATGGAAGGTGTACATCACTCCGCAACATCCGAGATAATGAAGAGAAAGACTCTGCTTTCCGGGGAATTTGCATGATGATTGGTGTAAATCCAGGAGGTGTGGTACAGGTGAGACTTTTTTTTTTTAACTCATTTGGTACATTTTCTTTCCTTGAAACCTTTTTAACTCACCTATCCTTTAATTATTTTTCCCCCCAGGACTTCATCTTCTTCTGTGATGCAGTTGCCTCTTGGGTGAACCCCAAAGATGATCTGAGAGATATGTTCTATAAGGTGAGGGACTGGTATTTTTGGAGATATCACTCGGAGCAGTGTTTGGCAAGCTGGAGTTGACGATTTGCAGACTGCGCAATGTTTTACTAGGCAACTGGAGTTTCATGTAGTCATAGACTTCATAATATATTGACAGGGCGTGGGGCCGATTAATAGGGGCCCCGCATTGTTGGCGTGGCCGTCAAAGCTGACCGAGTGGAATCGCAGACAAAGAGCTTTTTTCGTTGAAAATTCTTGTGAATAAATGCTTAAATCCCTAAATTCTTTATAGATATGGACGTAAAACAGCTTGGTTAAAGGCAAAAAAACGTGCAGTTAGCATTTTTTTAATGTAAATTTTGCGAACAATGATGCTAGTCAATAAGCAAATGTAGCGGCCACCTTACATAAGGTAAGGAGAGATTTTCTGTTGAAAATTCTTTTGAATAAATGCTTAAATCCCTGAATTCTTCATATATATAGACGTAAAACAGGCTCGATTCTTTGTTAAAAGAGCAAAAAAAAAACAACAACAAAAACGGCCAGTTAGGATTTTACGTAAATATGTCAAAGACGGATGCAAGTCTGTTAGACAATGTGGCGGCAGCCTTACAACAAAGAGGTTTTTACGTTGAAAATTTTTGCGAAAAAAAATTATAATAATTACCTTGAATCCTTGAACAAAGCACTCCTGAGACAATCCTTCCTGTTTGTATGCGGTACAGCTTTTGTACTTTTTCAACCTAAATCCGGTGTTGGATTGCTGCATTTGTCGCTGAGACCAACTGCGAATAACTGAAGTGGATTGTGTGGTGGCCCCCTACTTGAAGGCGTGGCGCAGTGAAGGTGGAATCTGACCCGTCAATCTCATTATGAAGTCTATGATGTAGTAAATTAGTAATCGCATCATGTCGCAATTTTGTGACTCATGGAGGGTGTGCAGTTCCTGTCGAAACACAGTATTGTTTGTAATTGGCAACTCTCTTCCCAATAGATCCTGCACGGATTTAAGGAACAGGTTGGGGAAGAGAACTGGCAGCAGTTCTCAGAGCAGTTCCCCCCTCTGCTGAAGGAGCGACTGGCGGCCTGCTACGGTGTATAAACTTGCCTCCATACACATCCAAGAGGTGACTGTACTAATAATTTGATGTCAAGTATTTTAACACTAGAGCTCTACAGAATACAATATATCTAATTTGGAAATGATACCTAAAAGGTGGTTACATCCAGATTTTCTATTGGATCAGCGAGATTATAATGAAGAGTGGTATGTAGGTTTAGAAAATTTAAATTGGGTTTTCAAATATGCAATCTAAATCAAATCTTTTACAATAAATGGATATGCTGGTTACTATATTTTTCAGTTATAAATCACACCACCCAACAATGCACACAGAAGATGGAAAAAATACGTAAATTGCTCTCGAGTATAAGTGTCATTTTTGGGAGGAATTTTATTTTATCAGACTACAGCAACAAACATTATACATTATTGTAATAACAGTAAAAAATTAAGGTATTCAGATAATTATTGTCTAAATAACATGACGTAACTTGTTTTGCAAACCCTCGATTTCACTCCAAATCCTTTAAAGTCTTAATTTTTTTATCACTTCCGAACAACTGTGCCACCACTAGAAGTAGAGGGCATACCGATAGTGCCTTTCTCAAGGCTGTCAGTGTGGAAAAAGAAACGTAACTCACACTGTGTACAAGCCAGTATCTCCAACTCTGCCATGTTGAAACTTTTGCTCCGTGGCGCCGAATCCCATGAGACTGTAATGTAAGAAGCCACCTGGGATAACTCTCGCAAGATGTTATTACTTCTGCAGAATTCAAAGCGCTGCTAGCTAGTGCACAGGAGTAGAAGTGCAGCCATTGTATTGGTTATTTCCACCAAAAACACACGTGTGAGGATTAATACAAATGGATTTTGAGTCGATACGAGAATTGCGTGATGGAATATTGCGATATCTCAGAATCTTTTTTTTTTTTTTTTTTTTTTTTTGACACCCTTAGTAATTACTTTTCAGTGAGAGGATATTGAATTGGTCCACTTGTCACTATACATCACTGCCAGAATGGATAGCATTCATTGTTTATTTGAAGTGAAGCACTTCAACATTATTTATCATAAATGTGCTCATTTGATGTCATGTTATTGTTATACACGACTTTTGTAAAAAAGTAACCTGTTTCTGTGTCTGCTACCTTGTGTGTTCAGGTGAGCCAGCAGGAGGAGGGTGAATGGGAAACTCATCCATCTGTGTATTGCACTGCCCTGATCTGGGGGGAGGGAGAGGGACGCTTATGGCCGCTCCCCCTGAAGGACGGCCCTCATGCCCTTATGTGTTTGTCCATAGACGAAGGGTGGGCGGGAGGGAATGGGAGGGACAGGGGGGACACCTCTAGATTAACTAGGCAGGGACCCGACACAGAAAAACTAACTGGTAGGGACAGAGAGAGGCACCGAGAAATTAGTAGGATGGATAGAAGCGTGAAAAGGAGGGAGGCAGGGACAGAAAGTTCAGGAAACGAGAGGGAGGGACTTCATTAACAAGGCAGGGAATATAAGCCACAGACACTTGTGTTACCGGGCTGCGAGGACAGGAATAGTTGCGATAGTTTATCAGGATTCTTATTCGCGAGAGTAGCTTGACCAACAGACAGATGAGACAAGACTGACTGACATTTATAGACTTAAAACTTGCACATTATGCTGCGGAAGCAGAACTTGGAATTGACTCTGGGTGGCACTATACTATGGACTTCTTACAACCCATAGCATGCAGTTAGAGACGGACGGGTGTCTTAACTCTATCCACTGTCAGGGTGATGTCATATTTTCCGGGGTTATAGGATTCAATAAGTTTTCCACATAGCTGTAAACTAACCTCACTATCGGGCATCTGCCATCATTTTTTCTTACCTTCATTTTGACCACAGTGCTGCTTCACACAACTTATCCATTAGATACGTTTATTGTCAATTTTCTACCTGATCTGAAGAGAGAGAGAATAGCCTCTATTGTGTCTCTTCACAGGCACCACTCCTCCATGAAGGGAGGATTAGGGCTAACAGTTTTTTGTTTTCTCACCAAAGGGGAGCATTTCATAGAATCACACCTTTGCTTGTGTTTATGACAGCTAATTGCGTGTACATACGTTGACGTGCGTGCATGTGGACTTTGTAAACCCTTCATCATTCTGTGTCCACTAGTGACTTGTGCTTTGTTTTCGACATGGTACAGTACTGAGCTTAACTTGACTCCCACTGCAACGTCCTTGCCACCTGTTAGCTGTGATAATGTGTGTGCGCGAGTTTATGTACGTGTGTTCAGTTCTACATTTGTATTGATATCCGTTTGCTGCCATATTGATAGTTTACGCAAATGTCTTTTGATGTTTTACATCTAGTCCACTTTTTTTTGCTGCTACTGATGTCTTGTTTATATATAATTACACAATAACATAAATGCTCCTTTTCAGTTACTGTTAAGTTGTTTTTGCACTTTTTATTTTATTTGACCTAATTTGTATAGACATTTTTTTTAACCGTACCCATATAATGTGTTTATCCTAATGTCAGTGTTCTGTCATTCTGCACTGTGAACTTAAGTGTCTTTGACTTGCAAAAAAAAAAAAAACTATCCCAATACTAAATGGCAAATAAAATCAAGTTTGTGAAACTGCGACTAATCCGCACTTTTACAATGACTAACCTTGCCATATTGCTTGTCTGAGTGTGTGTGCGCTTCTATTCAAGAGATAATGCATGAGAAGTTGTTTGCCTTTAAGCATGATTAAGATGAAGTGAAGGCGTTTGTAAGATGAGTGAAAGTGAACTTTCATTTTAAGGGAAATTACTTGCCCCTTTCCCTCTGTGAGCATGCTCCCTACCTGTGTTATTGCCAAGTTTTGCTTTGCATACGTGGATGCTTGATAAGTACAGTATATCAGTGCCCTTTAAACAGCTAAGACACCACCAAAAAGCAATACTGCAGATAAAACATGGATCTATTGTAGAAAGTCAGAGAAGCGTTGAATTTCTCCATGTGTATCACACTTAGTGATTTTGATATACATCTTTTAAGCGTTTGCCAACAGCTAGTGTTTGACACAGACACATTATTTGACCTAAACTGTGACCATTGCGATTCAAATACTGTATGTTTATATAGAAATATAAGACAATCCAAACCCCAGTTGGCTCTTATTGACGCAATCAAATTGGTATAACTCTTGTAAAAAGAAAAAAAAGGATGTAATCTTTATTTTAGTGGCTTATTGTTGTGAAGATTTTACAAAATGGTGCCAAATAGATGGGAACAAATGAGATGTTTTTTTTTTCTTCAATTTTTTAAAGTCATACTTTGAGACTACAATAAAGAGCATGAGTTTGGCGTAAAACTGATACATTTTATTGTGTTGATGACTGGTCAGGTGCAGCAGTTTAATAACATTTTATGTCCTTGAATCTATAAACTAAAAAGGGGGGTTTAGGAAATTGTGGAGTGGTTTTTATAATATTTTCCACCTAGAACTGACTGATAATTGAAAATACTCAACTTATGAAGTAACACCATATACATTATAGGGGAAACCCCCCACTTAATTAGGATACCTTAAAAACACAAAACTAATGATTAAATCCAAATGCACTGAATATACAAATTTACCACAACTGATTGTACCTGTAGGACTTTAATCTTATAGGGTACTGATTGATCTCACTGGTTACAATTGATGGCGCTAGACGTCCAATATATTTTGACTGGGAGGGTTGGTAATGATCAATTGACTTGACATCTAGAGCCTCAATGGCACAAATTCAGATCGCGTCGAAAAATAGCTACTTTAGTGTATTGACACACATTATTTTGTATGCGCTTTTTGGCATCTGCTTGAAAATATGTAATGCAATTTTCGCACTATAGGGCGCACCAGACTATAAGCCGCCACCCACCAAATTTGGCCCGAAAACGGCATTTGTTCATAGATATGCTGCACTAGACTATAAGCCGCAGCTGTCCTCACTGTTTTATGGGATATTTTCACCAAAAGATATTAACCGGTAAAACTTTAAGACCAAATGAACCACCATGAAGCTTTGAACCAATTGGCTGCAAAGCTTAATTGCTTCAAGAAGCTTCACTTGGCCATCACTGCTCCCTTAAGGGAGACAGTCAATCTCTGCTGCCACCTGCTGTCAACACTGTTGTCCAACATGCCTCCTAGCATGCATTGCAGTGCTGCAGAAAATCAAAATTCATGTTCTGTGCAAATTATTTCTTCAGTTACTGTTCAACTTGTTTCATTAATAACAAGTTATGCTATTTGGTAACAATGTAATTGACAATGGCGCCATAAGACTGTCATTAGTCAATCATAATTATGACATTACCTTTTCGTGAGCATTAATGAATGCTTATAACAGATGTCATTTAGTGTTATCCAGCAAATTATCTCACTTTAGAATGGATGGAAAAGATCGAAACTGGACATAAATGAAGTTAGTGACATAATTTCCCGGATGACACTAAATGACATCGGTCATAAGCATTCATTAATGCCCATAATAGTGTCATGTTATGATTATAACGTTCTTATGATGCCACTGTCACTTAAGGTGTTACCTATTAACCCAAATAAATCAAGGAATAAGCCGCACTGGATTAAAGCTGCAGGATACAAAATGATGGAAAAAAGTAGCCGCTTATAGTCCGAAAATTACGGTAAGTCCAATTGTTAATATTTTGCTGATGCTCTGTCCCAACATACAGTAGGTAAACAGTCATGTGAAAAAATTAGGACACCCCATGAAATATTCAGTTCTTTATTAAGAAATGTTCACATATCAATGTCTGATCTTTTTTTCCCTTTATCTTTGGAAGGGAAAGTGATTTAATTGCAAATAAACAACAAAAAATAAAATTGTTTTACTCATTAAACCAATATATCAACAAAAATGCATATTCTAACGGAGGAAAAAGTTAGGACACCCTACCACCTAATAGCTAGTGTTACCCCCTTTTGCTGAAATAACTTCAGTGAGGCGCTTTTTGTAGCCATCTACCAGTCTTTGACATCATTCTGAAGAAAGTGCCACACCCCTCAACGCAGAATACTGTCAGCTGTAAGATGTTTGAGTTTTTGTTTTTTTTTGCATGTCCAACCCGTTTGAAGTCACCCCACAGCATCTCAAAGGGATTAAGATCTGGGCTCTGACTCAGCCATTCCAGGACTCTACATTTCTTCCTTTTCAGCCAGTCCTTGGTGGATTTACTGTTATGTTTTGGGTCATTGTCATGTTGCAGGGTGACGTTTCGCTTCAGCTTTAATTTTTTTCACAGATGATCTCACATGTTCCTCAAGCACCCTGACACATGATAGAATTCATGGTTGTTTCTATGATGGTGAGCTGGCCAGGTCCTGCTGCAGCAAAGCATCCCCAAACCATGACACTTCAATCTCCGTGCTTCACAGTTAGTATGAGGTTCTTTTCCTGGAATACTGTATTGGGTTTATGCCAAACATGTCCTCTGTTCTGGTGTCCAAATAATTCAATTTTAGATTTATCTGTCCAAAGAAAATTATTCCAGAAGTCCTGGTCTTTGCATTCCCTCTGGCAAACTTCAGTCTGGCCTTCATGTTCTTCTAGGAGAGCAAACGTCTCCTCCTTGGACACCTCCCATGAAGGTCTCTGATTGTAGAGGCATTCACTTTCACATCAACAGTAGCAAGAGCCTGCTGTAGGTTCCGTGATGACATTTTAGGGTTTTTGGAGACTTGACATCTTGCGTTCTGCTCTCGGGGTGAAATTACTTTGACGGCCAGACCTAGGCATGTTGGCTGCTGTTTTGAATGTCCTCCACTTGTAGACTATTTTCCGGACAGTTGAATGGCTGATTTTATATCCTTTTGAGATCTTTTGAAATCCCTTACCACACTCATAAGCGTCTACAATCTTCTCAGACAGCTCCCTTGATCTCACCATGGTGTTTTCTCTTACTTCAACAGTCAGCAGTGGCGCCCCCAGGGGGTGGCCAGGGGTGGCCACGGCCACCCCTATAAATTTGTTGACCACCCCACTGGCCACCCCGCTTGCCAGTATATCATTAGATTGTTGTAGCATCAGTTATGCATTTCATCCCAAATGCAAATCTGCCAGCACCTGCTTTTCCCCAGTAATTATTTTGTTTTGTTAAATGTACACCTAGGCGGCACGGTGGCTGAGTGGTTAGCACATCTGCCTCACAGTTCTGAGATCAAGGGTTCAATCCCGGGCTTCGGCCTTCCTGTGTGGAGTTTGCATGTTCTCCCCGTGCCTGCGTGGGTTTCCTCCGGGAACTCCGGTTTCCTCCCACATCCCAAAAACATGCTAAATTGTCCGTAGGTATGAGTGTGTGCGTGAATGGTTGTGTGTCTCCTTGTGCCCTGCGATTGGCTGGCAACCAGTTCAGGGTGTCCCCTGCCTACTGCCCGTTGTTAGCTGGGATAGGCTCCAGCACCTCCGCGACCCTTGTGAGGAATAAGCGGCATGGAAAATGAATGAATGAAATGTACACCTTATGCCTAATATATACATAACACAATAAAACAGAATTGTTGTGGAACTCAAAATGTTGACTGGACAGTTATGGACTATGCACATTAAATCATTAGTAACATCAAATATTACACAATACACCAAAGTAGATCAGTAGCCGTGTCCTGAAGTCTTTCTGATAGTTTTCCCCTGACCTTTTTACTGCAATAATATAATGAAAACCTGAAAGTATGGCTTTTAGTTTTGGCCACCCCAAGATTTTAAGTGGCCCCATCTGGCCACGCCTACGAAAAATTTCTGGAGGCGCCACTGACAGTCAGGGGCACACCGAGCTAAATGTGAGGTTTAAATAAGGCAAGTCTCCTTCAAAACACTGGGTTATGATGTTCTGATCATGTGCACCTGATGTGATACACTTGTGTGTGATTTTAGCCTTTTTAAGTGGGATTGAATGTTGGGGTGTCAATATATTTCTCAACAGAAATTGCATTATTATAAAATATCTTTTTTTCAGTTTTGATTGCTTAGTTCTATTACTTGAATCTCTCAAGATTGTTAAAATTGATATTAAATATCCATATGACCAAACACAGTATGTTAGAAAAAACATAGGGTGTCATTTTTTCCACATGACTGTATGTAATTTATTCAAATTATAAACACATATTGTAAGTCTAAAATCAGAAATGTTCACGACACAAAAAGTCATTGATGAAAAATGCACTACTTATGATGGTGCAGATAAACATGGCTGTGGCAAAAGCCAGGAAGGAAGTGGAGTGACATGATGGGTCCCTTCGGTACCAATATGTATGTGGAGATCATAACAGATCATTTTCTTTCTGTGGTAGAAACAGAACTGAATCTAATTGTGCCTTTCCCAGTGAAATAATTTCCAGGCAATACATTTTATCCAAAATATTTAAAGAGGGTACAACTCATGGTGTGGCCTCCATCAATCCAAGACCCAAATCCTGCTAGTTGCCCGTCCTCAAAATGAAAAGCTATGACTTAATTTTGACCCTATCGTTGCTTACTCATCAATATGAGAAAAATAAAAAATAACCTTTCATCAATTTCCCCACAAAGTGTTATGAAATCTGACGCATTTACTGACCCCGCTTTCTCCTCCATTTATCTCATGGGGAAGGGTGGGTCACACCCGGTCACGCCGTTTACGTTTCATATTTTTTCCTCTCATTCAATTCGAGAATGGCGCTTTAAAGCCCGCCTTTCTGCGTTGTTGGCCAATGAAAAAAAAGAATGGCGCAGAAGTAGTGCCACCAAGTTGAGAAAGGTTGTACAAGCTAGTGCTTTTCACAATATATTTATCTTGAGCACAAAGATCCATATTCTTTTGTATTTATTGGTGTTTATTTTTTTCCAAATTTTGATTTTTAAATAATAAAACCGTGTGATTAAATAGATACAAACTAGAACTGATGAGGTTCACACGTCATAGCTGGATAATGCTTTTATTCTGTATTCGTTGGTTCTAGTGTTTCCTGTTTTGCCGTGTTTTTCTGTGGTGTGGTCGCCTGGTGGCACTGGTTGGTTGCTAGACGACCCGATGTGAAACAAGTAACTTCATTAACGAGGCAAAAACGAGTAACCGCCACTTGCAGATGCAATATCGCCAGCATGGAATACCGGCAGCGTTTAAGCGGAGAAGGTGGACGACTTAATACGGAGTGAGCGTGCAACACTGCAGTCCTTTTGATTGGGAACGGCTCAATGCTAGCGATGCTACTGTACTATTCAAGAAAATGAAGAACGAGTTTATCCAAGGTACATTCACCTTGTTTAAAATGTTTTTAATTGAAATTGATAAAAGTCAAAACTATAATTTTTTGACAAGAATAGTTAAAAATAGCAGTGTGACGTCTGAAACAAACTAGTGACGCCATGTTTGCCCTCATTTTGTTGCCTGCCTTGACTTACGTCATGGACCGTTTCCCCATTACGTCACACTTACTTTCGAGTGGCAAGTACTTAAGTATTCTCATCGTAAACAACCACTTACTGCTGTGCCATTTTGTCCAAGGCGGAGTGATTGAGAACACAGAGAGAAAGGCTTGAATGATAATTATGATCTTTTTTTGATTGTCGCAAAAAATATGATTGATGAATTACTGGACGGATGGAATACACGTCATAATTTAAAACTTCAAAAGGTAACGATTACAAGGCTCCAGACTGTCACCAAATGGGGGTATATTGTCCTTAAAATTCATCACAATGCACTTAAATTTTTTATCCACTTGTGCCTAGGCCTGTCACGATAATTACCATATCGACTTATTTTCCTATATAATAAAAACGATTTCATATATTATTTAATTGTTCGTACATAAAATGGCCAACAATTTAGTTATTCAGGGCGCGATAAATAAACGTGTCATCAACATTCATTCATGCCACCTTGTACTCTCTCCCTCCTTTTGAACTGTTTTACAGTCGTGAACATTTTGCCATTGATCCGGTCCATGTGACTACAGGGCCCTTATTGCCGGAATGGATACTAATTTCTATTTAAAAAGGCACTTTACTCTACTTTCCGATATTTTGAACTGTTTCATGTAGGGCTGCAGCTATCGATTATTTTAGTAGTCAATTTATCGCTGAACTAGTTAGTTCAAATAATCGAGTAATCGCTAAGGAACATAGAAAATTAAAATACCTGAGCTAATCCTCAAATGGTATAAAAAAAAAATATATGAAAAAATAAAATAAATAAATGAGGATCTAAGTACGACAAAAGAACAATTAGATAATTTAGCCATAACATAGCAAAAGTCCGCTAACTTAAAGAGCATACGACATGAGAAAAAAAGTCTTAAATAGCATTATTATGAGAATTAGAATCATATTTTGAGGCGATTCGACTATATACAACAATTTAGCAAAGCGCAGATGACGAGAAATGAGTCTTTTAATCTGCCGGTTAGCCACGCCTACCATTCTAGGGCTCTAGCGTCCCCAACAGGTGGATGACGTCAGCGGGAGACTGGGCTCATCGGTTTTACTAGTCAGCCCATTGAGGGGGAATTATTCAGTACGAGGAAAACGCGACGAAAAGAGCCGCAAAATGTCATTGTTTCAGTCTCTCTACTCCAATATTTTTACAGGATATTCTTTTTATCCAAGTATTTTTCCCCAATAGCTAAATAAATGACTTGAGAAGGACCAGTCACCCCGTCGAGGGGGAACTATTCACAACTAGGAAATTGTCATTGTTTCTGTCTCATATTTTTACAGGATATTCTTTTTATCCAAGTATTTTCCCCAATTGCTAAATAAATGGCATGGTCATGACAAATAAGTCTTGTGCTAAATGGAATATGAAATAACAAAAATGCACTTATTCAGGATGACATGGCAAAATTACTCCATAATGGTCAAAACTGTCGACTTCACCTTTACTGTCGCACCTCTCGAACGATATTTTATGACACCTAAATCGGACATATGTCATTTCCCTTCCCCGGCTTCAAAGAATGTAAACAAGCCAAGAGGCGTGACAGTTAGCCGACATGCTAACCCGAACCGAGTGATGTTTCAAAGTCTTCGAAACGGAAAATCACACATAACTCGCCCGGATTATTTGACATGACGACTGGTTTGTCGATTGTCTTTGCGGATAGGCAAACCGCCCGGCGGAGAGCAATTTACAATTCGTTCCCCGCAGGAGGGCGGCTGCAGTTGTTGTGCAGCTAACGTGCAGCTAATGTGCACGAGGAGAGCTTTTTACATGCCTATCAATGATCAAACGTAAGTAGTCCTTTATTAAAAGAAAGTTTGTAGTGTTTACTTTGTAATCGCTGTATTAATATTTGACATAATACAAAACAAGATGTTTACTCACTTCCTCATAAGTCCAATGATCCCACAGTAGTAGGGCTTGTTTTGGACAATATCCACAGTGAATGGGAACCTTTTGAAACTCCAAAAAGGCGCACACGCCTCTCCCTCATAAAGCAAGATTTTTCTGCAGCCGTTTGGCTGATGTGATGTGAAAAATAAACGTATTAATCCGCAAAATCAGCTGAATCCTTAGTCCTCATACACAACAGTACAGCTGTTTAGTGAAGAGGACGCCTTCATCCGTACACGTCACAGCGCCCTCCTCCTCAATGCAAGACCGAAGCCGGAAGTCACTCATTTTCATGGCGCGGGATTAAAAAAACTAAATAAATATAGCGATCGCTTCCACACACATCCAAGCGGTCCATATCCTTCAGGAGCATAAAATACGGCGTGTATTATGAAATAAACATGCTTTTTCGTGTCACATGCACTTTAAATGCTGTAAAATGCTAACATTTTCTTTTACACTACTCTTAACAAATGGTTCAAACACATATTCCCACAAAACGGCTAAATATACCAATAATCTAAATTACGAATGCATTAAAAAAAAAGATAAGCTGTTTGTGTTTGAGCTAAAGTTGGTCTTAACAGGGAACAGCTGGATTCAGCCATGTGAAATGAGTTAGGCCATATTCACTGTCGCCAATAGAGGGCAATGTTTCCACCCAAATCAATAAAACTAAATGCAAACACTTTCAAAACAAACCATTACGCCGCCACTTTAATTAAAAGTATACTCGAAGCAGCAAATTTTAATTCGAATCTTTTTTCTAATCGATTAATCATTGAAGCACTAGTTTCATGCATAAGTTGAAATGGAAGTGTGCCTTTGGTTGAAGTATGTTATTTTATTGGATTGCAATCCCGTATGGAAGTTAAATTCCCTGGCAGATGCTCAGATTTGAAATTGTGCACTCTGTGACATCACACGGCGCACAAATATGCAAGTACCCTCCCTCTTCATTCATCTTTCATGCCCACTATTATCAGGAGCGCTGAGCACTGAGCTGTCTGGAGGTTGCCACTTCTTGCATCCGGTAAATAAATAATACTATATTTAGATATATACATGTCCAGTTGCCTTGGGATTAGTGCAATACTTTCATCGCACGACCAGTTCCTGTCTTTTTTCACTTTTTTTTCCCGCAACCTCCATCCCCGCTCAGCTGTTCGCTGTCTAGGCGACCCAGAGGCACCTCCGCCGGTGCTAAGTTTCCCCTCCTTGTCTTGTCTGCAATCGACTTTAACCACCCCTCCATCAAGCTCTCTGACGTTTACCCATCTGACAGGTCTTGCTTCATTGCCAAAAGATGCCGTCCTCGCTTGACGTTTTTTTTCTCCACAACGCTCCTTCTAGACAAAAGGCACTTCTGCCGGCATGTTCGCCGCCAAGAGTCTCCGTCCCTAACCCCTTACTCCTGTGCTTTGTCTCCTGACGCTTGCAAGAGGACGATTAATTCCACGCACTGTGAGAGTGTGCTCGCGTCAAGCGTTTGGATTATTCATTTTTCTACGCCAATTTTTACACTTTTACCGCAAATGAATATTGGCTCCAAAAATCTGTACTCGGCCCCTCTCACTACTAATAATCAGTATCTGTCCTGAAAAACCCATCTCGGTCAATCTGTAATAGATGTACCCTCTTTGAATGCATACTAAGCATGTTTGCTTTTTTTGCAAAAATTAAAATGACAATTTTAGGATAATAAAACAAAGACAGGCCAATTGTCTTACAGTCTGTAAGATGCTAAATCTGATGCCTTGTGTTGTCAAGAGGACGCAGTAGCAACAGATATTGTACTGTATTAGATAACAGAAACTACAATATTTCTGACAGCAGCTAAAATCATGTCTTAGTTTTTAGTGAGACATACTGTATATATCCTATTGTAATTAAAGTTTGAATAAAATCTTTTTCACCACCCCGATATACATACATTTACAGTATCTGTCCCATATGACAAATTAAGGTATTTTCCTTTTACCTAACTACCATGTATGACACATTGTTTTTGAGGTTATGTACAGCATCTGTTTATATCTAAATTACGATCACTATGCGTGGCATTTTCCTTTCGACTGACACTTCACACTTCTAAACTTCGGCAGTACAAAAAAGACCTTTTTTAGACCCTTTAAAGACATTTAAAACAAATTTCAAGGAAATTACATTTTTGGTCAATTACTCTGCCTAGGTCAAATCATGTAAAACAGTTTGTTTATAACACTGGCAATAAAAAGTTCGGTTGCCATTCTAAATGCAGAAACAACAAAGAACAATTTTACCTGTACCGGTAATTGATCAAGTTTAATCAGAAATGGCTCATGTGACAAAGACTTCTGGATCATGCTTACTGTATCGTGAAAGTATCAAGATTGGATCTTTCGTCAATTTTTTTTTTTTACAGCCAGGTCAGATTTTGCCTGGACAAAGTCTTGTCTCGCCTTTAATTGATTCAACCAACCCCAGATTAGAGCTTTATTTGTGACAAATACTTGCCTGGCTCTGCCAGACTATTCTCCCTGTATTTTTCAAACACTGAGAGAAATAGTCTGGGAACCATCCCATTAACGGCCTTTTCGAGCAGGTACAAAATCAATCGACAAATCAGATTCGTTTATTTGCGTGACGTATTCTTCACGAGCAACGTCACTCTTGCGCGCCGAAAGTCGTCTCCACAACACAGATGGTCAACGGGACAACCGAGAACATGTTCCAATCCGCGGTAAATTCTGTTTTAAATTACCAAAAACACAGCGACACGAGTCATTGACAATAGTCTGCCTTGCGCTAGCCATGTTGCATAAACTCCGCTCTCTTCGTATGTTTACTTCTGCGCGCAAGTCCCTCGTCCTTCCGTCGTCAGTTAATAACGTCACGTCTGCCTGTCGCTGATTGGTCCACTCCGCTGTCTGTTTGCTGTGGCTTGCTCCGCCCTGGAAATTGTATCCGTGGGAATGGTGGCCAGACTCAATAGCTGGAACAGCGTTGAGTCTGGTGTACCAGGCAAGACAAATACTGTAACCAACACATTCCTATCTGTGTTACAAAGGATCTCCAGCACACCAGACTTTCCTGTGGGAGGCAACTTCCAACAACAACAACATGGGTATTAACAGACTAAAGAACAGACTAAAGTGCTGGTTTTCAAGAATCCGAATAGCAAATCTGTTGCCGAAATGGCAGACCTCTTCAGTGTAACCAAACGTCAAGTAGAGACGATTAAAAACAAAAACATTTGAAGAAACTGATAAAAACTAATTGACAAGTCGAGGTCAGACAGACCACGTATGACAACTTTTTCAAAGCAACTGTTTGTTGCTTTGACTTTTTCAACTGAAACATAGTTACGTGAGAAATGGTGGACAGAAAACCCAGTATCCACAAGAACAGTTCATTGAATTCTCATAAGTACTGGTCTCCGTGGGTGCATTAGGTCTCAAAACCCATCATTAATCAAAGGACAACAAAAATTCCTGTTTCATTTGCCAAGGCCCACAGTGCGAAAGAAAGATTGACAGTGGAAAAGTGTTAGGAAAAAAGTTGATTTCTCTTATAAATCACTCAATGAATTGCATTCCAATCCCAGCAAATATTGCAGAAGACCTGATAGAAGAATCCTCATCGACCCAAAATTAAACTATAAAACAATAAAATAGTTAAGTTTGCTAAAAGCAATATCGTGATTTGGCATTATGGAAATGTGCGAGGGTTCTGCAAAGTTGTTGAAAACATCAACATCTTAAAGTGCCATGAATTGATTGCTGTTAGTGACATTCTAAACCACAGCAAAGGGCTAAATCATAGAATGATGGTGGTCCTTTTTATACCTCAGCCTCCGGAACAAAGTTCCTAAAAGTGAAACAGGTCAAGGATCGCCAGGTTCGGCCAGCTCTGTCACCAGACATGAACTTTGTTAGACTGGAATAAAATGAAAGAGGAAGATGAAACCCGATAATATTGATGAGCTCTGAAAGTCCTACTGCTTTCTTTGCTATTCCGTTACCATGACTTACGGAGGCCTTCCTCAGAGCCCAAGACCCAAGAGAGCCACGTGATACTGATATTTTTCCCAAGGGCCCCAACTTTTATGTTGTGGCGTATTTGTAAACATTTCTACATTACATTGCATTTTGTACAGGGGTTGGACAAAATAATGGAAACACATAACTTTTGGCACCACAATCAGCATAATTGTTTAAAAAATGACCTGAGGAACATTCTAATGAAGTTGAGTATCTCGTATGGCCGGCACAATCCCCAGACCTCAACATTATTGAGCATTATTGGTCAGATTTAGAGATTCAATTAGGACGTCGTTTTCCACCGCCATCGTCTCTAGAAGAGTTAGAGGGTATTCTGACTGAAGAATGGCTTAAAATTCCTTTGGAAACAATTGTATGAATCAATACCTTGGAGAATTGAGGCTTTAATTGCTGCAAAAGTCGGACTTACACCTTATTAAATTAGTTTTTGTTGATTTTTTAAAAAGGTGTTTCCATTATTTTGTCCAACCCGCCTGTGACTTTTGTCCAGGCAAAATCTGACCTGTCTGTACTGACAGATTTTTTTGAATCAATAACTGATCTTAATTTTTTCCCCACAGTGAGCATTATCTAGAGACCTTTGGCTTTCAGATGAGACGTTTTTGATTCAAATTGATCACCTATAACGCCAATTTATTCTTTGTTTCTGCATCCTAGGACCGTGACAGTAGTTTTGACAGCCACTGTAGTGGTTCCACCATTGACACGTTGACTTTTGCCGCCAGAAAATACACGTGACATGGTGAAATGCCCAACAAATTGAAAGTTTGTTACATGTCACTGTTCTCAAAAATGACAAGTGATGCATTTCTCTCTTGCTACGTTTCCTCAGCAGCCTACTCCTGTCTCTGGGTCCACTCGAGTGCTACCAGAGGCTGACATGTCCATCTAACACGCACCCTTGTCAGCCGCCATCATGTCAGCGGTGGCGAGTGACACTCCAACAGATGAAGACTACGAGGTGCTAGTCAGTCAGAGTAACCGAATAACAAAGTATTGCCACTACATGATGCGCCAGCACACATCACTGCAAACCTTCAACATATTATAACACAAAAATCACACTCATACGCTCTGCGGAGAACGCTAAATACTGCTGCAGCATAATTGTAATGATGGTCTTCCTGTTCCATGATTAAGTGGATTTTCAGTATGTGTGTTTTTTTTACTGTGCAGTAGTTGCCAAGGTTTTAATGAGAAAAGGTGATTTAAGATGTGATTCTCTTGTCATAGAATAAATTAATCTCATAAATCAAAGTACTACTGAATCACTAAAATACAAAATTAAATCAAAGGAAACCTTTTTGATTTATACATTCTCTCTTTCACTACCAAACATCACATCGTAAGACGTCCCTTTCTTTCAAGCGCCACAGAATATTGCGTTCTATGGGTACATGAACACAGAAAACATACAAAAACAAAGATAAGATTCCCATCTTTCATCATTAAAATTTTTTTTTCCTACTCTTTTTCGTTCTTTAGTTATGAGCTGTTGAACATAAAACAAAAACATGGCGTGTAATGTCAAGATGTGCCTAGTCATTTGTTATTAAAACTTTTTGTTATAGGGTGAAGGCCTGTCAAGTTGGCACTCATATTGTCTTGGATTTTACACTATAAGTTTTAATCTATTCCTCCGTTGTTTGTTGACGGATCACAATTAAATTTGGGAGGAATATTCTTGGGATGTATACGCACGCATCAATCTCCAGAGCCCAATTTTTTATATATATATTTTTTGTATCAGGCATGAATGATTAATTGCAGACGTATCAATGCCTGTAGGTTGAGAGTTATGCAGTAGAGGACATGCGCTTTCTTCATCTGCATCCTGTAGTCACAAACTTTTGCCTGTTTTAATGTACAGTGGGGCAAATAAGTATTTAGTCAACCACTAATTGTGCAAGTTCTCCCACTTGAAAATATTAGAGAGGCCTGTAATTGTCAACATTTGTAAACCTCAACCATGAGAGACAGAATGTGGAAAAAAATAACCCACAAAATCACATTGTTTTTTTATTTTTAAAGAATTTATTTGCAAATCATGGTGGAAAATAAGTATTTGGTCATTACCAAACGTTCATCTCAATACTTTGTTATGTACCCTTTGTTGGCAATAATGGAGGCCAAACTCTTCACAAGCATTTCACACACTGTTGCTGGTATTTTGACCCATTCCTCCATGCAGATCCCCTCTAGAGGAGCGATGTTTTGGGGCTGTCGTTGGGCAACACGGACTTTCAACTCCAGAGATTTTCTATGGGGTTGAGATCTGGAGACTGGCTAGGCCACTCCAGGACCTTGAAATGCTTCTTACGAAGCCACTCCTTTGTTGCCCTGGCTGTGTGTTTGGGATCATTGTCATGCTGAAAGACCCAGCCACGTTTCATCTTCAATGCCCTTTTTGATGGAAGGAGATTTTCACTCAAAATCTCTCGATACATGGCCCCATTCATTCTTTCCTTTACACAGATCAGTCGTCCTGGTCCGTTTGCAGAAAAACAGCCCCAAAGTATGATGTTTCCACCCCCATGCTTTACAGTGGGTATGGTGTTCTTCGGAAGCAAGTCAGTATTCTTTCTCCTCCAAACACGAGAACCTGTGTTTCTACCAAAAAGTTCTATTTTGGTTTCATTCTCCCAGTCCTCTTCTGGATCATCCAAATGCTCTCTAGCGAACCGCAGACGGGCCTGGATGTGTACTGGCTTCAGCAGGGGGAAACGTCTGGCAGAGCAGGATTTGAGTCCCTGGCAGCGCATTGTGTTACTGATAGTAGCCTTTGTTACTGTGGTCCCAGCTCTCTGTAGGTCATTCACTAGGTCCCCCCATGTGGTTCTAGGATTTTTGCTCACCGTTCTTGTTATCATTTTGACGCCACGGGGTGAGATCTAGCATGGAGCCCCAGATCGAGGGAGATTATCAGTGGTCTTGTATGTCTTCCATTTTCTAATAATTGCTCCCACAGTTGATTGCTTTACACCAAGCGTTTTATCTATTGCAGATTCAGTCTTTCCAGCCTGGTGCAGGTCTACAATTTTGTCTCTGGTGTCCTTCGACAGCTCTTTGGTCTTGGCCATAGTGGATTTTGGAGTGTGACTGACTGAAGTTGTGGACAGGTGTCTTTTATACTGATAATGAGTTAAAACAGGTGCCATTAATACAGGTAATGAGTGGAGCCTCATTAGACCTCGTTAGAAGAAGTTAGACCTCTTTGACAGCCAGAAATCTTGCTTGTTTGTAGGTGACCAAATACTTATTTTCCACTGTAATTTGGAAATAAATTCTTTAAAAATCAAACAATGTGATTTTCTGTTTTTTTCCCCCAGATTCTCTCTCTCATGGTTGAGGTTTACCCATGTTGACAATTACAGGCCTCTCTAATCTTTTCAAGTAGGAGAACTTGCACAATTGGTGGTTGACTAAATACTTATTTTCCCCATTGTAAATGTCTTTTTAACCCATATTGTTTGTTTCTCACAGACACCACATAAGAAATCAGGGAAGCCTCCCAGTTTTCTCAGTGAGTCATAGTCCACATGATTTTTAATAAGATTGTTAAGTTTGTTAACTGACACTTTAGTGAATTCCCTTTTTTTTGCTCAGGGTCCCCGTACCGTTCAAGCCTTAGTATGAATCACAGGAAAGCGGCATTGTCAGCCTGGAAGATGCCAAGGGCATCTTTTAGCGACACTCCCGGTGGGGAGACGGTCCCGGCTCGCTTCACGTCCCTCAGCAACCACCACGGTAGATGTTCAAAACACCGGCGTGGCTTCCTCGGGAGGCTTGCACCCTTGGTAGTCTTATATAACTGGATTTTCAGTATTCCTTTATCTTGCTGACTTTATTTACATTAGTCATTAATGCCGAGTGGTCTTTTTATATTTTTATACCCTGAGCAACTTTGTGGTGATTTAAATTAGTCTTGATTGAAGCATGTGCTTTTTGAGGGGATTTGTAATAGGTGTATTTTTACCTCTGCAACATTTGTTAGATTGTTTTTAGTATTATTAACTTTGCAACTTTGGTGAATTTTTGGTAGTCGTTTTTTAACCAGCACAACTTGTGGGTTTAGGCCGGTTAAAGTAGACGTGTTTCAGCTTGCATCTGAGAAAATTGTACAGGATCAAAAATAGTCTTTACCGACTTCATATTCTTTTGTTATTTTAAAGAACTGAGATCAGATTGGGACTTGACGCCAGAGTTTCCTAGACATACCTTGCCCACCAGAAAACATATTCAGCGTTCATCACACTACAGTAAGTGGAGACGGGAAGCGGGAGCAGGCGTGACTTAATTAACCAGCTGTCATTTTTGTCTCGGCTTTGTTGCAGTTTCCAGAGAGAAGGAAGAGATGTATAATGAGATCACACTTCTCAAGAAGGTAAACCTCAGAATTTGGATTGGCATATGAATGTGCTCTGAGATGGAAAATTTTTAAAATTATTATTCCAAGACTAATTTATATTGTCTATTGTTTTGTTTTTGGTTAGAATAGAATAAAATGATCTATTCTATTCTATTCTATTCTATTCTATTCTATTCTATTCTATTCTATTCTATTCTATTCTATTCTATTCTAAACTCAAGGGTCGAGTGCCAGATCCGGCCAGCCACATAATTTTAGAAGAAAATAGAAAGCCTTTATTATTCTCATTGTACAGAGTACAAGATTTAAGGCTTTGCCATAACGTGCATCACATTAAATAGAAGCAAAAGTACCATAAGGCTAAGATATAAAAACAAAGGTTGCAGTGTACACAAATTTGGAATAAAGTGAGTGAGTAGCAGCAAGTGGTGATGTAGTGGTAATATAGCAGTGCATATATGTCAATTTACAGTACTCAAACTAGAAGGCAGATGGCTGACTTTATATGATAGTGCAAATGACAGTTTGTGCATAGATATTGATGTAACAGTGCAAAAAATTGTATGGTGTACAGTGGTATGAAAAAGTATCTGAACCTTTTGGAATTTCACACATTTCTGCATAAGATCACCATCAAATGTGATCCGATCTGTGTCAAAATCACACTGATGAAAATACTGTCTAGTTTAACTAAAACCACCCATTTATAGGTTTTCATTTTTAATGAGGATAGCATGCTAACAATGACAGAAGGGGGGAAAATAAGGAAGTGAAGCCTCTGCCTAAGGAGACTGAAGCGCAATTGTAACTAATTTTTGACCAAACATTTTAAGTCAGGTGTATACCCAATCACTGATGAGTGGTTTATAGCTGGCCTGCCCACAACAAAACACACACATGGTAAGAATTGTCTTGATGAGAAGCATTGTCTGATGTTCATCATGGCTCGGTCAAAAGAGCTGTCTAAGGCGATCAAGGATTGTTGATTTGTGTAAAGCTGGGAAAGGATACAAAACCACCTCTAAAAGTCTTGATGTTCATCAGTCGACAGTCAGAGAAGTTGTCTACAAATCGAGAGAGTTTAGCACTGTTGCTTTTCTCCCAAGGAGTGGCCATCCACTAAGATGACGCCAAGAGTCCAGCGCAGAATACTTAGAGAGGTAAAAAAGAACCCTAGCGCGTCTGCTAAAGACTTACAGAAATCACTGACACAGTCCAATATCTCTGTGCACACATCAACAATATGTAAAACTATGGCCAAGAATGGTGTTCATGGGAGGACTCCACGGAGGAAGCCACTTGTCTAAAAAAACAAACATTGTTGCCTTATTAATGTTCACAAAAAAGCACTTGGACAAAATTTTTGCAAAATATTTTGTGGACTAATGAAACCAAAGTTTGAATTGTTTGGGAGTAACACACAACGTCATGTGTGAAGGAAAATTGGAACAGCTCACCAACATCAACACTTCATCCCCACCGTGAAGCATGGTGGAGGGACCATCATGATTTGGGGCTGTTTTGCGGCCTAAGGGCCTGAACAACTTGCAGTCATTAATGGAAGAATGGAATCAAAAGTTTATCTGGATGTCTTGCAGGAAAACCTGAGGCTGTCTGTCAGACAGTTGAAGCTAAAAAGACGATGAATGCTGCAACAAGACAATGATCCAAAACACAGAAGTAAATCAACTTCAGAATGGTTTCAGAAGAACAAAATACACGTTCCGGAGTGGCCAAGTCAAAGTCCAGACTTGAACTCCATTGAGATGCTGTGGCATGAACCTAAAGGCAGCGATTCATGCTAGACATACCAGGAATCTGACTGAACTACGGCAGTTTTGTAGAGAAAAAACAGGCCAAGATTAGTCCTGATTGATTTGCCATACTGATCTGCAGCTACAGGAAACGTCTGGTTGAAGTTATTGCTGCCAAAGGGGTGGGGGGGGCACAAAATATTAAATGTGATGGTTCACTTACTTACTTAATATCCTCATTAAAATATATTTTTTAAAAACTATAAATGTTTGGGTGGTTTCAGTTAAAGCAGACAGTTTTTTCATCTGTGTGGTTTTGACGAAGATCAGATTACATTTGATGGTGATTTTATGCAGAAATGTGAGAAATTCCAAAAGGTTCAGAAACTTTTTCACACCACTATAACTGCGCAAATATTGCAAATGCAGTACCCAGATTATGCAGTACTCAGATTGAGACTGATGCCTGAGAACATATTACTTGTTGACATGCATGTAACAATGTTGTGGCATTAGCAGTGCAATGACAGTGGCATTTTAGTGCAAAGTTGAGTACGGTGACAGCTCCCCTTGGAAAGAAACTGCCTCTCAGTCTGTTTGTTTTGGCTGTTATGGCCCTGTAGCGCCTGCTAGAGGACAACAGGTTGATGAGGTGGCAGCTGGGGTGTGTATTTTATGTGTCTTTTATGATGCTCCTTGTCCACTGTTTGCAGTTTATTTCTGTATTTTGCCTGACACTCATTGCTTTCCTAATTTCTACATAGCAAAAAAAATGGTACATCAGAGTTGTGACAAAAGGAGAAACACTTGCAGAGTTTTATCTGAAAAGCACATGCTAATCTGATATGTTGGGGCAGTGCCTCGAAGACAGAGTTAATGAGCAATTCTTTTCTTAACCTCTGAATTTGGTGCACCCGCACCTTATATTGACTTTCGATCTAACGAAAGTATTATTTACGCCTGTCAGCACGACGCGGTGTACCTCTCATATAATTTATCCGTGTTAATGACCTGCAGAGTCTCCACGAGCAGAAGTCTGACAACCAGAAGATGAAAGTCAAGCTTAGGCGTCTGGAAGATGACAATGTGAAGAGGGAAAAGCAGCTGGAGGAGCTATTGGATCCCACCAATGTAGGGTAATTGTATTTATAAGCGGGAGTTTTTGTAATGTAACCTTTACAGCTGTGCGCATGTAACGTAAAAACCAAGAGACTACTGGAATATTATTTTGACCCGCGTGTCTTTTGAAGATTTACAGTAGTCATTTGTTTTAAAACGGCAATTTACCTGCATGTGGGATCTCCATGTGCAACTTCTAGATTCAGGGTAGTTTTATTCTAGGATGCTCAACTTTTGGGTATTTTATTGTTATCCTATTTTAACATGTGCAAACTTAAAGGAATTTATGACAGCCTTGTTATAACTCGTAAAATGACAAACCTCTTGAGGTTTTATGATAGTCTTTTTTAGCCATAGTATTATGTTTAACTATTGTTTTATTCATCACAAAGAGACTGAATTAATTGTTAAACCTTTAATGCCTCCACAGAGGTCCGAGTACATACGCAGTTTGGTGGACAAGAAGCATGAGGGCAGTGTGGTGAGTTGAATGTTTTGAACTGAACTTATCTTTTTATAGTATTATTAATGATTAAAATTAATCGTAATCTAAGATGGCGTCCATGCGCACAGGTGGTAAATGGTCTGAAACAGAGAATACTGAAGCTAGAGCAGCAATGTCGAGAAAGGGAAAACGCCATTGGGTAACGTCGAACAAAATTCAGCATTTTTCTCTTTATGATGCAAATGAGGTAAGAGAAATTACATTTTATACAACAGAAACCTGCAAAGTGAGTTAAGGGCTACTAACCTCTATGAGATGAGGACGACTATCAGGAACTATTATGAAGAGGTAATCAAAAATGGCTATTGTCACACATTTCACAGATGAAGGCACATTATTTAATCAATGGGACCTGCCTCTTCATCTTTCAGATCCAGAGACTGAGGCTGCTTTTGGAAGCTACAGAAAAAAGGTTTATCAATTTCTGTTGTTCTAAACTTAAACACAAAAGTCTGTGTGTGTTTGCTGCTGACTGAATGAAGAATGAGTGACGTCTTTGTATTTTTTTTATACAGCTGCATGAGTGCATCGACTCAATAATGAAAGAAAATGATAATAACTGTATGAACTTTCATTTGGCTGCCAACAGACTACTATACGCTACCGCACAGATTCAAATTGCATTACATTTTCAATATAGATGCATTCATTTATTCACTCTGTAATGATCTGTTTTAGATTTACAATCAATGGCACAACCAGTGTATTTTCTCCAAAGCCACTTACCTCTCACACTGGTGTAAAGTTGCTCCACAAGACCACTTTTTTTCTAAAGCATATTTCACACAGGGTTGATTTATTATCAAATGTGATTGTTCCCAGAGATTCATCACACTCTAAATCATCTTTCAAATGGAGGCATTACTGTTATCCTCTTGCTTAAAATGCACTTTAAAAACTGACACGTTACCCCACTCTCACATACTAAATTTTAGGAGAAAATGCATATGAATCATTGGTCAGAATGAATGATTTAATTTGAAATTTGTCCTCACCATTTTGTGTCTTCCCCCATTGCAGCGGTCTATCAGAGAGTAAAGCGTTCCGCAAGCAGCAGAAGGCATTGAGCTCCACTGTGCTACGTCTGTCGGAGGACCTCAAGCAACTGCAACTTGAAAACACCAAGCTCACAGAGGAGCTAGACACAGACTGTCCAGCCGCTGGCATCAAAGGTTTGCATGCACTCAACAGTTGAGCAGCCTACAGACAAAATGTTTGTCATCAAGTGAGGACACATGAAGTAGTTGAAACTACATATTTATATGAACTAAATGACTTGACTGTGATTGGCTGGCACCCATTTCAGAGTGTACATTGTGTCCTGTCCATAGTTAGCTGGGGTAAGCTTGTGAGGAAAAGCGGTACAGAAGATGAACAAATAAATGACTGAATAAATGAACGAATAAATGAACGAATAAATGAAGAGACACTTTTCCCCCCATGGTCTGACATTAAATCAAATAATTTTCCTTCTTTAGGTCACTTACATGACCAAAGAGGTTTCAATTAGTCAAAACCAAAATAATAATAATAATTAAAAGTAGAGCTGAAACGAATACTCGAGCAACTCGAGTAACTCGAGTTTAAAAACTGGTCCGAGTAATTTTATTCACCTCGAGTAATCGTTTATTTTGACAGCTCTAAGCATCACGTTTTGCTCGGACTACTTTTAATGTGGGACAACGCGCTGATGTCACGTGCGTAGAGGAAGAAGCAAAAAAAAAAACTTACTGCAGCCGACAACAGCTACAAACAACGCCGACGTTGCTAAATACTAGCCCGCTCATGCTACGTTAGTTGCAGGTAGCGTCCAATGAGTCTCATAGAGATCACATGTATGTTGAACTAGATGCACAGTGACAGACTAGGCCGCGTCTGGGCACCGTTAGCAAACAGCCGCCATCTTAAAGCAGTAGAGCGCTAAGCGCTAATAAAGAGCGCTAAACGCTAATATATAAGATTAACGTTACTGTCACTACTAGCTCACCTTACGTTAGCACTGCGGAGGGCTAGGTTTCAATTAATTAAGATCGCTTTCGATGCGTGGCTAACGTGTCTTACATACAGGCTTTAACATAACAGCATTGTGGAGTGATGAGGGTGTCAAATAAAAACTCAATAATGCTAACTATCAATTTTAGCTCAGTAGTCATTGCTGGATAAAGCACCAAGTAGCACTAGTCCCTAATGTGCTCCAATACAGCCTGTATCATACACTTATTTTGAACAGTGCAAAAACTCAAAATCCTATCAGGACTTACAGTTTAGACTAACTTAAAACTTAACTAGAACTTAAAAATGGCTTGACACAAATAGAAATTTAATTGAAAAACGTGGGGGAAAATCCTAACTTTTAAGTGATGTGTGTTATCAAGCGTAAAGGCATTTTTAGGTGTGTTTATATATATATATATATATATATATATATATATATATATATATATATATATATATATATATATATATGTATATACTTTTTTAATATACACATATACTTTTTTAAAATAAGATCTAAAGGTTTTTTGAGTGAAAGCAGTGAATTAGTCATTTTTTGAAATTCTAGTTACATCTGAGATGCAATTGTTGGCTGTTTTCAACAATATACATCAAAAATAAAGACATTGATTGACTGAAAATGATAAAATGTCTTGTTTTCTCATGTATATCTATAATTGCTCTTCACCTAAAAATATATTTGTTTTATCCGATTACTCGATTAATCGATAGAATTTTCAGTCGATTACTCGATTACTAAAATATTCGATGGCTGCAGCCCTAATTAAAAGAAAACAATCTAGTTGAACAGCTTGCGAAGGGTGGGACATTTTAAATTTTAACCCTATAACCGTGAGACCAAAACAAAGTATTGAAAGGAAAAAGAAAGCTTCATATGGGGTGACAGTGGCACAAAAAAAAATTCATCACCAAAAATCGAATAACTTCAAAAAATTTTATTTAGATTGACACAAAACGTCAGCTATAATAGGTGAAGCCAATGTAGCAGACATCTCTAAAGTTTCAAGTCTGTACTACAAAAACTCTGTTGCACTGGCGCTCAAAAAAAGTGCTCAAAATGAGCTCCTCGGCGTAGGAGGCACATTTGGATACGATGGGCAAAGTTCTCAATCACCCTCTCGCAGTCCTCCAGAGTGGGATTTTCTGTTAGTGTCTTTACCATTTAGGTCAGTGATCCCCAACCACCAGACCGAGGCCCGGTACCGGTCTGTGGCGCATTTGCTACTAGGCCGCAGAGAAATAATAAATCATTTGTTGGCTGCAATTACTGATGTGTTTGCACACCTATAGCAGCCCAGCGCCAGTCAATGTAAACAGTAACTTTAGCTGCTGTGTGCTGCGGGTGGCGACTTTGGACAACTTTTTTATGAGGAAAATGGCCATCTGCTGAGCCAGAAGAGGACCCTACAACCAAGTCCATTCTACATAATATGTGGCTAAAAGCTAGAAAACGAGGCAACAAAAGCAAATGCACTGAATGCATCATACCTCATGGTGAACCGTATTGCTAAAGCCAAGAAACCTCATTATGCTTGCGACCACGGATATATGCTGTCAAGTTTTAGGAGAGGCCGCCGCTAAAAAAGGTTGATTCAGCGTATGGTTATTGACATTTTCCCTGCACTTAATATTCATTTTTAGCCCTTTCGTGTTATTTTATATTTACTGGTCTTTTCTGCCACACATTGCCGGTCCGTGAAAAAAAGGCCCACATTACACTGGTCTGTAGGGCAAAAAAGGATGGGGACCACTGATTTAGGTTATGCACAGTCTTATGGGTTCTGAACTTGTTGATTCATCTGTAGATCATTGATGGGACAAGAAATTCGCAACATCTGAACCGTTGTTTGAATTGCAATTTTGCTGCGTGGATAAACTTCAATCAAACATATGCCTCAACTATAAATGTCTTCCTCTGTAGTCCATGGCATCTAGAAGGTCAGATTTGGTATTAATTATTTTTGGTAAATCCGAAAAATAAAAAGAATTGATTAATAACTTCAAAAGTTATTCAAGTTTAGGTGATGACCGTTTTTTTTTTGTGTTGCCCTGTAAACTGTTGCAATTCCTAAACTGTTGACCTAATTAGGGTATAAATACACTCAATTAAAGCTCTGCAGTCAAAGCAAATCTTTTTTTTTGAATCCAACACTTTGGTGTATAGAACCAAAACTAATAATTGTGTCCATGTTTCAATATTTACGGATCTGTGTACTTCCATTATTTCCTTTGGGAAATGTACTGTGATTTCTGGACTATGAGGCAAACCTAACAGGATGCCAGACTGACCAAGTTTGACACTCCTCCCACCTCAGCATTTGTTCCTATACATGCAGCACTGGACTATAAGCCAAAGGTTTATTCTTAACAAAAGACATGGAGTTTATCAACTAAGAAAAATCTATATTTATAGCACCACATTGTTCAAAGTGGAGGAAAAAAATAGCTGCTTATACCCCGTAAATTTTGGTGATTAGCAGTCCAGGAGCCATCAAGATGTTTTTTTTAGGGCTGTCAAAATTATCGCGTTAACGCGCGGTAATTAATTTTTTAAATAAATCTCTTTAAAATATTTGACGCAATTAACGCATATGTCCCGCTCAGAAAGTATTCTACCTTTTGGTAAGTTTTACAGCAAGGCTTTTTGTGCTGTCAAACAGCGAACTCTTGTGGTCGCTTTGCGACATGGTTTATTGTTTTCAGTCCAGTTCAATATGGCTACACGACGTCTCGGGCCGATAATGTTGTGCTTATATGATCCTTGGACAAGATTTGTCCGTAAGTATGGTTGTTGTAAAGAATGTACATATTATGTTAGTAAGCGAAATGTTATATTTTTTGTATGAGACGCTTTTTGTTTATGTTTAGTGAACCTGTATAGCATGCTAAGCTAACGTTGTTGCTAATGTAATGCTTGTGTACTTTTTTTTGTAGTTTTACGAAGGTCTAAAGAGGACAATAGTTTGAGGCCATTTTATTAATAAATCAGATGAAAAAGGAAGAAGTCTAATTATTAAGGCGTCGTTCACGAGCTGTCTAGCTTTGGAAAAAGTAGACTCTTCGGAGTGAGGACAGCATAGACAGATTTAAATGACAGTAGAGTGAAATGCCCACTACAGTCCATATGTACCGTATGTTGAATGTATATATCCATCTTGTCTTTCCATTCCAACAATTTATTTTACAGAATATATATATAATTTACAGAAAAATATGGCATATTTTATAGATGGTTTGAATTGCGATTAATTGCGATTAATTATGATTAATTCATTTTTAAGCTGTAATTAACTCGATTAAAAATTTTAATCGTTTGACAGCCCTAGTTTTTTTTTTCAATTTTATTTTATTAGAGGTTCCACTGTCTTTGTTTTTGCATGAAGTAACTATATTTTGTGTCAGAATTAGTGAGATGTGTTTGCTGTTTGTGTAAATGTCTGTGTCTTAGGGTACAAAGAGTGGAGCAAACATAGGCTTTTGAGGCGACTGCTTGAACTGGAGAAGGTCAGTTGAAGCTGTTATTGTTTTAAAATATTTCTTACAGCAATTCAAACAATTAAAAAACATACAATTCATATTGTTAAACAATATTGTACTTACTGTATTCATGGTAGCTACAAAAGGTAATCAGTAAACGATATAAAATACATTTGTATGACAAATGTAATGTATTATTTCCATAATTTCACATGTCCACATGTAATGCGTGCCTTCTTTTTTTCCAAAAGGAATACTATACACAATAATCAAAGTAGATTAAAAACACTTAGAGCATTAAATAAAAGTTTAATCCATCCATCCATTAGGACGCTAATAATAACTACAGTTTCAAGTTTCAACATGTTCTACTAGGGGAAAAAAAAAAAAAACGGGATTCATGGAGTAGGTTATCCAAGAAGTGGGGAAAGGATGGATTGATAGCAAATGATTTTGTTTAAGATATTGACATCCATGTAGGCATAGGCCAGTTGCCAGTTTAAAGGTGCACCAAGGTTTTATAAGTTTAAGGTATCAGATATTATTGAATCTTGCCCCATATTTGTGTAAACACGCCCTTGATGAATATGGTAGACCCACCCACACAAGTCATACTGTTGTGATGAAGACCCCAAACAGACAACGGTGATACCTACAGCTCTCATGTCTCTTTTGTTGGTTAATAATGCAAAATATTAATATCTTGAACTATTCATCAGATTTATTTGAAAACATGTGGCAGCATTTTCAGTTTATTTCCTCGGAGATTAAACTGTCCCTTTTGGAGAGAATATCCATTTTGCCTAGTTCTTGGAGAGAATATCTGTTTTGCCTAGTTAAAACTAATGTAACTTCCTGTGCTTTGTGTGACACTGTATTCCAATTCTCTGTCCAATCAGAGGCTGGAAGAAAAAAACGCTCTAAAAGCAAGGTATCGATCAGATCAGCCCTGTCAGACCACACCCGCCGTCGTTGAGCAAAGGGAGGTTCAGACCACGCCACCTGAGTGCCTGGACCTGGCTGTCCAGACCATGGCTGTGTACACTGCTGACGCAGTAACAGAGACCCTAGAGGAAGATGATGTGTCAAGCCTAAAAGGATGTTTGGAGCAGTTGGAGGCGGAAAGGACGCAGCTGCAGGCGGCGCTGACCAGTAATGAGTGAGTGACAATGCAGGTGCTATCGTCTCCGCGCTTGCCGTATTTTGTATTAAAATTGTGTGATTTTTGTGTTTTCAGAGAGGAAGTGAGATGGCTAAGGACTCAACAGCAAGAAGTGGAGCAAAAATCACGACTGCAGCACAAGTATGTTTAATTTGTGGCGGCTATTTTGCACACACCAAACATGAGTGTTTCTCATACACCTGCACAGTTAAAGAAGATCCAACTACTTTATTTTCTGGACTCTTTTGGACTTTTTTTCCTAAATTATATTATTATATTCAACTTTATTTCACACTGACCTACATTACTATGGAGTAAACATTGTCACGTTCCGATCTACTGCTGGTCTAGAAAAAGCCTTGCTGTTCGCTTCCTGGTATGCTGCTACATTACACTGACACTGGTGCGGGATTCTCTATCTTGTACTAAACAGTGGTTCAAATTGGCATTGCTGTGTGTCGCTTTGCACCGGAGCCAAGAACAGAGGGAAAGTCAGTGTGCATTTTGTCATCAAAAACTAAAGAACAACCCACTAATAAGAAATGCACACTTGCAGTATTTCAACTACTGCTAACATAATTACATAATTATGACCTCATGCACTGCCAAACCTCTCAGTTAACGTGCATATGTGGCATCTGTAATAGTCATCTACTATGAATACTTCTTTTTTCAAAAATGTTTTGTTATTTTTCAACTACTACCATTCTACTGTTACGTTTACATCTCCCACTGCTACTGTTACGTTTACATCTCCCACTACATGACTGCAGTTTATAACTATTAGTAGTTACTACTAGTGCTTGCTTGTACTACTACAATTACTACTATAAGTAACGCTACTGTTATACTACTTCTAACACTACTGCTACATCTATTACTATATTTACTATGCTTGCTAATACTACTGCTTATACTAGTAATGCTTCATTCACACAGTACACACAAAGCTACTACAGTGGTACCTCTACTTACAAAATTAATTGGTTCTGAAAGTAGTTCCGTAAGTTGAAAATTCCATAAGTAAAGACGCGTTTTCCATGTAAATGCCCTAATATGTTCCAGGCCCCCTAAAATTCCGACATGAATCTTTAATAAAACATAAAAATGCATTAAAACCTGTAACAAATACATGTTACAAATACAATATTTCACAGTAACAATAATATGAGAGTTGTGCATAGTGTAAGAAATAAAGAATACAAGTTAATACACTCACGTAAAGCTGTCGGAACACAAGGGGCAAATGAAGAGGACGCTGATATACACACATACACATACAGTCCAGGTCGCCGCTCTGAGGCAATGGTTGCCAGGAAGATGCTTGGCAATAGCCAATGGCAGACCAGCTATAAGGATGTCACGTTCAGTAAACTCTCGGAGCTGCAAGTAGCATCCAGACTGTATTTTTGCCTTTCGTAAACTTCGTAACAAGAAGCAATATTTTCCTGTTGAAGCGTGTTTTAAATTAACCTGAAAATTCCTTATGTAGACATGTTCGTAAGTTGAGGCACAACTGTACTGATATTTCCTATTACTACTGCTACTAGTAATATTTCTTCTACTGCTATGACTATTGCAACTGTTTCTACTATAATACAGCTGGTGCTGCTAATAACTTCTACTAAATTCTACTAGTATTTCGGTTAGTCCTGCTACTAATGCTGCAAATGCATCCATTGCACTAATTTACGACTATGTTTTCCCATTGAACAGGATTTTTATTTTTCAAAACATTAGCAATTCGAACATAAGTGTAATATTAATTTTAAATAACTTTTCATAAATTAACAAAATATTTTAAATAAAATTAAAATAAATGCAGTCCTTTAGTGAGCCTAAACCCACAGCCACAGCTCAACATTATTACTATCAAAACGAAAATAATTGAATTACAGTTGTGGTCAAAAGTTTACATACACTTGTGAAGAACATAATGTCATGGCTCTCTTGAGTTTCCAGTTATTTCTACAACTCTGATTTTTCTCCGATAGAGTGATTGGAACAGATACTTCTTTGTCACAAAAAAGCATTCATGAAGTTTGGTTCTTTTATGACTTTATTATGGGTTAACAGAAAAAGTGATCAAATCTGCTGGGTCAAAAATATACATACATGGATCTGAAAAAGCGAATCATTGACTTGAACAAGTCAGGAAAGTCACTTGGAGCCATTTCAAAGCAGCTGCAGGTCCCAAGAGCAACAGTGCAAACAATTGTTTGTAAGTATAAAGTGCATGGCACTGTTTTGTCACTGCCACGATCAGGAAGAAAACGCAAGCTATCACCTGCTGCTGAGAGAAAATTGGTCAGGAGGGTGAACATTCAACCGAGGATCACCAAAAAGCAGATCTGCCAAGAATTACAAGCTGCTGGAACACAGGTGTCAGTGTCCACAGTCAAGCGTGTTTTGCATCTCCATGGACTGAGAGGCTGCCGCCCAAGAAGGAAGCCCTTGCTCCAAAAGCGGCACCTTAAGGCTCGACTGAAGTTTGCTGCTGATCACATGGACAAAGATAAGACCTTCTGGAGGAAAGTTCTGTGGTCAGACGAAACAAAAATCGAGCTGTTTGGCCACAATGCCCAGCAGTATGTTTGGAGGATAAAAGGTGAGGCCTTTAAGTACACCAAGTACACCATGCCTACCGTCAAGCACGGTGGTGGTAGTATTATGCTGTGGGGCTGTTTGCTGCCAATGGTACTGGTGCTTTACAGAGAGTAAATGGGATAATGAAGAAGGAGGATTACCTTCAAATTCTTCAAGATAACCTAACGTCATCAGCCCGAAGATTGGGTCTTGGGCGCAGTTGGGTGTTCCAACAGGACAATGACCCCAAACACACATCAAAAGTGGTAATGGAATGGCTAAATCAGGCTAGAATTAAGGTTTTTGAATGGCCTTCCCAAAGTCCTGACTTAAACCCCATTGAGAACTTGTGGACAATGCTGAAGAAACAAGTCCATGTCAGAAAGCCATCAAATTTAACTGAACTGTACCAATTCAGTGAAGAGGAGTGGTCAAAGATTCAACCAGAAGCTTGCCAGAAGCTTGTGGATGGCTACCAAAAGCGCCTAATTGAAGTGAAAATGGCCAAGGGACATTTTACCAAATATTAGCGCTGCTGTATGTATATTTTTGACCCAGCAGATTTGATCACTTTTTTCTGTTCACCCATAATAAAGTCATAAAAGAACCAAACTTCATGAATGTTTTTTGTGACAAAGAAGTATCTGTTCCAATTACTCTATCAGAGAAAAATCAGACAGGATACCCGCAGGTTAATAAAAGCATTAAAAAAGCATTGAATTTAGTTTTCCAATATTAAAGGTATTAAAAGTATTAAATTAACTGTTGTCTTTTTTTTTTTTTTTTTTAAATCCATAACGAAGATGACCCATAGAATTTTTACGATGCACTGGACTACAAATCGAAATACAACTCGTGCGTGCCAAACCACCACAACCGGCAAAACTGAGAAGCCATCCACCTCTGCATTGGGAATGCGTCCGTTTGTCGGTGGAACGAAAACCCTGCAGGCAGAAGTATTGTGGATTTTGAACACCAAAACAGACCACCATTCATATACTTCAAATGAGTCCATTGGTAATCTGTTTCGGATATTACGTCATTTTTGGTCGGCATCGTCTGTCACAATGTTGGTCATATTGCGTTTTGTTCCAGAGGGAGCGTTCCTGATCTCTTAACTGTCTTTTGTAACGAATTTTCAGTTGGCAGAAAAAAACGCACATTTTCTTAATGTTTAAATAGTCTACATATTTTTATGACAATTATAAATGCATTTACACAATAAAATAACGCTGGAAAAGTTTGTTAAACATAATGTTGCTCAAATCGTGTTTTTTTCCGGAGGGAGCATTCCCGACTTTGTAACTGCAGCCAATTTAAGCTCATCAAGACTTTAAGATAGAGGTAAAATCGGGCCTAAAAAGTCCAGCCCGACCCGAACTGGTCCGCGGGTATTAAAGCCCGACCCGCGTTTTGTGTGATAACATTTGTGACGATGTCTGCATAAAAGCCTGTCTTTTATAACGAATACTCAGTTGGCAGAAAAAAAACGCACATTTTCTTAATGTTTAAATAGACTACATATTTTTATGATCATTATAAATGTATTTACACAACGAAATAACGCTGGAAAAGTTTGTTGAATATAAATAAACAGATGCGGTTTTGCGGACTCGCAGAGGGGAAGATTAAAAAGGCCGTATACGCACGCTCTGACCATACAGTGCCTTCTTTTTTTTAATCCAAATTATTTATTTTATAACAAGTATTCCTTTGTTTATCATTCATACATCGTTAATATATAGTTATTTCAAAAAGTTAGCGAGAAAGAACCCTGGCCCGGCCCGACGTAATAATTGACATTTTAATTTTGGTAATGTTTTCAGTTTAATTTAGCTGTTTCCAGCTTGCTATGTTTATAATTGCGCTGTTTGTTTACCGCTTTTCCTCTTACTGCGAAGACGGAGGAAGTTACACCGGCCGCCGCTATTATATTTGTCATCAGCCATCTGCTGTGACCTGGGAATTTAACGCCTGCTTTCACGCACACGGGTTCCCATGTCAGTCGACACGGGAAATTGTTTTCACACACAACTGCTGCACGGTTAAGTCCCGCGATATTCCCGTTGTTTTGGAGTATGTGATAGGGGCTCAAGTTACATCCAGATACTTTAGGTTGCAGTTTATGGGTCATGCAAAGGCAGTAGACCTGCTTAAACATTTCGGTTTGCCTTTCGAAGGAATGTGAATTTCGCCGTTTTAACTCGAGAGTTAGCCATGTTCACTGGGGTCTTGGCAGGTGCACTAGCCGCTAGCCTGTTACAGAAGGTGCCTGGTCTGAGTCCTGTCCTCCTCCTCTTTTTGTCCATAATTATTGTGTGCGTGTGTGTGTTTAAAAAAATTCTGACAGACTTTATAATGTTACTTTAAATGTGTTTTAATTGTATCTTCAATATATGTGCATTCTTTTGTCAAACACACTTAGTAATTGAGGTTAAATTTGTTGTTCAGTGCTTTATTTATTTAGTATGATTCAATATGATCCAAATAATGGGTACGAGAAAAGTATTAATTTTCAGTTGAAATGGCATTAAAAAAGGTCTTAAAAGTCTTGAATTTAGATTTATCAATCCTGGGGGGACCCTGTCAGAGTTGTAGAAATAACTGGAAACTCAAGAGAGCCATGACATTATGTTCTTCACAAGTGTATGTAAACTTTTGACCACAACTGTATTTGCCATAAAAAGCACGTGTGTATGACTCGTATCATGTTTACATTATGCACACACTCTCTCTTTCTCAACACAGATAGTTGCCAGAGGAAAAAAAAAACAAAAACACAGGTTTTACCCCCGCTAGGCACACTAAACACGCTGCGTGCAAAATCATATGGAGGAATTGCCTCCTCGGCAGCCACCCTCCACAACCACGTCGGTTGGCCCTCCTCCTCTAAGCCGTGGCCGTCTGTAACTTTTCTGTAGCCGAAGTATTCCCTTACCAGCGATTTCGTTGTCTTCGATGGGGGAAAAAGTTCAGGAGTTTCACTTCCTCCAGCCATCGTGTAGCACAGCTGACTCACTGACACTGAGCAACAACTGTTGGCGGAGGGTTGAGCCTTACAGCTGCAAACGACAGATGTCTCCATTTTTGGGACATAAGAGTTTTTGCAGTGTTCAAAATAAATGTATGATACCTGCTGTATTGGAGCACATTAAGGACCAGTGCTACTTGTTGTTTTATCCAGCACTGACTACTGAGCTAAAATTGACAGTTAGCTTTTATATGTTTTTATTTTACACTCTCATCACTCCATAGTGCTATGTTTTTACAGATTAAATAAAGCCTGTATGTAAGACACGTTACCCACGCATCGACAGTAGTCATGATTAATCGAAACCTAGCCCTCCGCAGAGCTAACATTACGTGGGCAAGGTACAGTAACGTTAATCTTATTTATTAGCGCTGCGAAGTCTAATGCTTTATGATGGTGGCTGTTTACAAACGCCGCCGAGTCTGTCATTTTGCCTCTAATTCTGTATGCATGTGATATCTATGAGACATCTATGAGGCATCAGACGCTACTTGCTACCACCGTAGCATCATGCGGGCGTAGTTTTTAGCAACGTCGGCATAGTTTGTAGCGGCTGTCAACTGCAGTCAGTTATTATTGCTTCTTCCTCTAAGCACATGACGTCAGCGTGTTGTCTCGCATTTAAAGTAGTCCGGGCAAAAAGTGATGCTTAGAGCTGTCAAAATGAAATGATTCCTCGAGGCGAATACAATTACTCGGATCAGTTTTTAAACTCGAGTTACTTGAGTTGCTCAAGTATTGGTTTCTGCTCTAATATACATAGCATTATAGCAGAAGAAACTAATATAAAATCTATCGATTTATAAAATGTGACACAGTAATTTGTGTTTAAAGTTATCTTATGTGTTATTATGAGCAGTCTTAAAAGCTGTTGCATTATTTTAGTTGTTGAGGGTAACGTGTGTTGTTGTTGCCCTCAGCGATGAAGTTGGGGATTTAAAGAGGGAAAAAGAGGAGCTGGAAAAGCGACTGGAACGCTGGAGAACTGAGCAGACGAGCGAACGAGAAATAGAGAAAAGGCGGCATCAGTAAGTTGGCTGTTGTACTCGTCATAGAGTATGTGACATCAGCTTGGCCTCCATTTTGAAAGTGTGTGTTTGCCTTTTGCAGGGAGGAAGTGCTACAGCTGAGCAGCGAAAAAGAACAAGAAGCTGAAGGATGGCGGTGTCAAATGGAAAGAGAGCGACAGAAGCAAGAGTACATTTGACTTTAGATATGCAACATATGAAAACACACTTTAAGCGGAAATATGTCCACCGTACTTTTTAATAGCCTGTTAACAAATACTTACGGGGTCTAGAGCGCCGTCGCAGTCATCATTTGTCCAGTGATACAGGGAATGAGACAGAGCCACTCATACATACAGTAAATCTGTAAACTTGTAAATTCTGAACAAAAGGAGCAATTTGTCTTGCGTGGCGCAATAATACAGTTTCCAATTACCATGTCTATTTGTCTTTCTCAGAAAGGAGCTGAGGCAGTTGAGGTCTCTGGTCCAAACTCTGAAGGAGACGGGAAATAATGCCTGTGATGCTCCTGTCATTGATGAGGCGGATGACGATGACCAAGGGTTTGAGGGACACGAAGGCCTGAAGCTAGATTCAGAAAACCTTGCCACAAGAAGGAAGTCCACAAGTGAAGTATGTAAAAAACAAAATTGAAATAAACTACAACAACTCAGCTCTTTACTGGCTAACGCTGAACCTACAGGCAACAATAGGTCTGCAATTAATCCATGTAATTCATCAGCTCTGAGACAAAATAGAGAAATAGGAGGCTTATACAGTACATTCCCAGAATACGCCTACCAAATTTCATTCTGATCCGTCCACAAATAATGAAGGAGTAATATTTTTAATCCCGCAATTAATTAATGGGCCCTGTGGCAAAGAAAATAAAAAATCCAGCTCTAAGGATCAATGCCTATTAGCTAGGAATGTCTTGGTCCGATCATGTGATCATAAATCAGGCCGATCGCTCCATTTTTCAGAGGATCGGAATCGGGTGAAAAGGATCTGGTTGTTAATTAAAAGAATATAATCATGCTTTTCTTCTTCATGCTCGTACAGCCTCTCACTCTCCCTCCTGCTTCTTTTCTTGGTCAGCAGTACCCTGGAGTTAGCTATTTAAAGTTAATGATGTTTGCTTTGATGCAGCTTTGATCTTGCCAGAGAACCTTGGTAGCTCTACCATCAAAGGCCCAAATGTGTTAATCATCGTTTAGCTTGTTAAACACTAGCGGCAGTGGGCTGTGGCAACTCATTGTGTAGTGAGACGCTGTTCTCAGCAGTGTGAGCGTCAAAGCGTGAGTGGATTTGAGTGGACTCATTCATTGAAGCGTTTAATAAAGACTAGGGCTGTCAAAATGATCGCGTTAACGGGCGTTAATTAATTTTTTAAATTAATCACGTTAAAATATTTGACGCAATTAACGCATGCACTGAATGAGCCGCTCTCGCATTGCCTCAAACAGATTTCAATGAGGCTGTTTATGGACATTAAGAGTGAAGAGAATGCCACCGGCCGCTTGGGGGCAGCGCAGCGCCGTTCCATACTAATGTTATTCCTTCTAATAGTGGGAGAATTAGTAGTTGTGAGACGTTTATGCTGTTGCTGTTTACTCTCGTTATTATTTGAAGTCAATCGACCAACTAAAACGTGAGATATTGTCATTTAAGTTTTATAGTTTTATTGTCCTCTCAAAAAAACATTAAAACGCTGCATGGATCATTTGTTTATGTCTATATTTCCATCATTTCTTGTCCCTTTTCAAAACGGAAGCTCCATGAAAAAAACACAAATCAAACGAACCCTTTCGAAGTCACAGTGGAAGCACAAAATGCGTTTTTTAAAAAAATAAATATAACTGCCGTGCGAGGTTCCACCGAACGAGGGGGAGGAGTGTTCTGAAGCAGCGAGGTGGCGAGCGACGGCCGTTTGGATCGAGCAGCGACTTTGTGTGACTTTGAGAATGAACGGAAAACTAAATTTAGCGCAAGCAATTGTGCTTTTTGATCAACTTGAGGAAGAGGATGGTCCAAATTCGTCATCATCGTCTTCTTCGGAAGAGTCCTCGAGTGAAGATAGTGACGGATTTGAACACGTGGGTGACGCCATCGACGAGCAGAGGTAAGCAAACTCACTTTTTTTTTTTTAATGCTGAAAAAGTTTCTTTTGAAAGTTTCTTTTGATATTGCAAGACAAAGTTAATTTTGATGCAATATAAGTGTGTGTTTGTGTATATAATAATAAAATGTGCATATCAGATCAAAGTCGTACGTGCACTTTGTGTATCCAAGGCAGGAATTTATGATTGTGGTGTTCTTCTTTCTATATGAAGATTAGGGATGTAGCACATATTCAGCTATGGTATTCTTTCTATTGTCATACATATAGATTTCCATTATTATTTATTGCTGTATATATTATTATTTTATACTTTATTATTTTCATAAATACTGACTTTTTTTCATGTACATTTGTAGTGACAGTGAAAGTAAAGTGAAATGAAAATGGAAGGGTGGAAAGAGGACCGACACCCCATGGAAGTGTGGGCTGTGTGATGTCGCCCTGTGTCTAATTCCAGGACGAAACTGCTTTTCGGAGTTGCATGCCTGAAAAAATTTTAACTTGTTTATTGTAAATATTTTTGAAAATGTTATATATATATATTTTTTTCCCACAATCAGTCTTCTCAATTTGTGTATATAAATGTGTGTTCAAGAAGCTTGATTGTGTGTACATAATTTTCATCAAGTGGTGGGCCGCAATACCTAAACTCATAAAGAGATGGCCTCTAAACACTTTTTGTGTTAGATGGTATATATTTTTTCACTGTTCGGTCTGCTGTATATAACCTGTTTTGACTAGAGCATGTATAAAGGCAAAAAACGCCTATGGCTATACCTGTTGTTTATGTTGAATTGTCAAATTTAAGACAATTTATTCTAAATTTTTTTGGTTGAATGTTCATCCTAACATGTTGAATAAATATTACAAAGTTTCAAAACGGTTCGTTACGCATGTTTGGTTGTCAATTGGACATCAATATTAAAAATTTTGACAAAACGATTTTGGAATTTTTGGTCTTTTTGGGCCCAAAATTATGATTTATAATTGGTCAGTGAAGGAAACAACAGTTTGGACATGAAGTTCAAGGTGTCACAAAAAAAGGGACCAAACCAGGCCATCGTAAACAATTCTTTCTTTGAAATAAAAAGGCAACTTCAAAGGCATGCAAAATCAGACAAAATAGGCCCAGACCTTAAAGGGTTAAAAGTAATTCACATTATGAAGGTGGCATGGTTGGCCAGTAACATGTTTAAAACTTTTTTTTTTTAACATTTTTTTTTTTCGGAATCTGATTGGGATTTTGTAACAGCAGATTCTCAAAATCAAGTGACTTGGACTCCGGTGCAAAAATATGCGATCGGGACATCCCTCGTATTAACAAATTTAATTATTTCAATTAATCAGCCCTGAGACTATAATATCAAAAATCCAACTCCAAGAATTAATGCGTATACATGCCGAAAATGTTCCTCCTGAACAGAATTCCAATCCTTCTATGAATAACAGAAGAGCAAATATAGTTGAACAAGCAGGAAGTGAGGTCACAAAATGGTGCAATACATCTATTTAAACAACTTTTTATTCACTGTAATTACTTGTTTACCATTTACTGAGTATCAACGAAAGTGTTCTGAAGCATTTTATTGTGATGAAATTACAGTAAATTACAGTAAAAAGTAAATAGTGCAAATACGGGACAATGATGCTTCTTCAGAGATTTATATGACACCATAAAATAGTCACTGTAGTGCAAATAAATGGCAGTAAAGCTGCTCCCGAAAATTGCATGGGAGTCAGCAAATGAGAGTGAACTATTAGCTGTTGTGAGCTCAGTTTAACGGCTGGATTTGAATAGCGTACTTTTAGCCAATGAATACCTGGACATCAATTATGGCCATGGCAGGTAGTGAATAAATGTGCTTATTCCGTGTTTATTCAAGTAACATTTGTTCAATACAGTAAATAAAAATAAAGCAAATTTTCCCCCTGGCATACCTGACGATCTGTGCTGGTACAGTGGTGATTTATTCAACTGTACTTGTCTGACTTCTTATTGCATTTGCATGTCAGGTTCTTCAGGCTGGAGATTCCACAAATCCACAGGATGGAGAAACCCTAGATGAGAGCTCGCTTGTCAGCATCCAGGCTGCATTCCGTGCCCACCTGGCTCGCACTCAATACATTGAACAGAGGTGAAAAACCTGCACACGCAAGTATCAGTACTATAAATTATGTATGTATGTATATATATATGTGTATATAATGAAGTCTATGATATAGTAATATATATAGCGGAAAACACTCAGGTGACTTGAAGTTCTGCTCTGTGACCCCCAATTTTGCCAAATTTCAAAATTGTCTGTTATGCACCTGTGATACATCATTGGAAAGCTTAAAATCTCAATTTTCTGGGGGAAGAAAAAATTTGAACAGGTGGGCATTTCAAAAAAAAAAATTTTTTTTTTTTTTAAAAACAGCGAAACCCTAACTGGAGGTGAGAGCATGAGAGAGCATAATTAAAGACGCCATGATTTTAACGAGATATTTTTGCGTACTTACCGTGTTTCGATCCGAAAACTCCATGTAGCATGTATCAAGACACAAATGTGAATGGCCACAGCCGGATTTTTGGGGGATTTTATGGGTAAAACATGATAATATAACAAGGTTCGCGATGCAGAAATCGCAGACATCAAGGAGTGGTCGAGATGTTCTTTTTCATATACTTTTTCATATATTTACCTTTTTAAACGTTTTTTCCCCCCTATTTTTCCTTGTTTGGATCGATTATTTATTTCGGGGAAAATGCGACAGTTACAAAAAAAATACAATTAAGCGATAGTTATGAGGTAGATATCCGTGACTTATTTACAGACACCTTTTTTTAAAATTGTGACATAATTCGTTTAAAAAAATTAAAATATGCGAAGGAATAATTTTTGTTCAGTCTTTTTTTTTTTTTTTTTTTTTTTTTTGGCGAAATATTAACATCACTTGATGATTCTAAGCGACATTTTGAATAATGAATATCATTACTTACCTTCTTTTTATGACTGGTTTGAAACAAAAGTGGTTGCGTGGCGTCTGTAAACGGGGGTCTCCAGGGTAAAACGGGCAAATTAAAAATAGTTCGGGGGCTTAATGCGCCATGAATCGGCTATGGCAGCATATAGACATATGTTCTATCAAACACAACAGTTCTTTTGGCTTAAAATAAGGCAGTGTATTTTAAAGAGGTGCAAGAGCAGAAACTGCTTTTTCAGTCTTGTCTGTATATATACATTTTTTTTAAAATTATACTTTGGGGGGAAAAAAGTGAAAAACGTGTCCTCTATGTATCTCTTTCCAATGGTAAATCTGAATAAATACATTGAACACACACAAAAAAATATACATTTCTATATTTTTTTGCTACTCCGCGGTTTTTCACTAATCACGGTGGGTTCTGGTCCCCATTAACCGTGAAGAACGAGGGATCACTGACTGTATGTTGTATTACATATCTTAGGTTGTGTGTGTAACAACGAAAGGCCCTTTTCATTTGTAAACAGGTTTCCAGGAGGAGCCGCATCAGAATTTGAAGACAATATAGGTGCTGCATGCGCTAAAATGTGCATAAACGAGGAGGAAGAGCTGCTGCCCGTCTCCAGGCCTCCTAGAACGCAGACACCGCCAAAAGGTTGTGAAGGGAACTGGCTTTTGACTTTGGCACTTAGGAGGCCGATTTTTCAATTTCAGTTCCCCCACGAGTGAGATTAAAGTATGATTTAAGAAAAAAAGATTAAAAGGACAGACATCACTCTATCATCTGAATCCCAGCTAAATTAGTCTTGTTTGATAATAAAAAAAAATAATAATAATAATAATTTTTTTTCATGTGTAATAATGGAGATAAATGTGAATTAAAGACAGTATTTTCAGGAAGTGGCTGCCCCACACAGGGGCAGACATTTTATCAATGGTGATACCACAGTAGTACCTCTACGTACGAATTTAATTCGTTCCAGGACCTGGTTTTTAAGTTGAAATGGTCGTATGTCGAGCAGGATTATCCCATAAAAATACATTATAATATGATTAATTCGTTCCACAGCCCAGAAACCTGGGCAAAACAAATAAATTATAAATTCAAATTGAAATAATAATGATATATTACAGGTAATAATAATGACAACAAATTAATGTAACGAATCTGGTTCTAATGTGGCAGTTGTCTTTACTATAATGTTGATTAAAGTTGAAAACCTTAGTTTCTAAATTTGCAGTTTTTAGTCCATGCCATCATTTTGGTTGTCATTTTCTTGTAGCCCGATTCCAGCTTGACGCAGTAAACGCCGACTCGGAGGACATGGACAACTCTGACGATTCGGACGACATCATTGTGGCTGAGTCCTACCCTCGGAGAAACCGAGAAGCCAGGCTCTTGTGACTGCAAATGGAAATCAGGCTTGGGGAACCCTGGATTATTGCGTCATGTTTATGGACTGTAAATTCATCGCTGAACTTCCTTTTGACAGCGGAACACTTGCGTGAAATCCATCATTCCTGTCTCCAAAGTGCCTAAAAATGTGGAAATTCCTATATTACATCTGACAGCAATAAAGATGTTATTTTTCTTGTACTGAGTAAACCGCACTGGAAAAATGACTGAATGATCCTCAGTGACATGTTTTTAAATGCCTTATACTTGTATACACTATATTATTCAAAAAGATGGATCACAGTTATTTAGGGACTATGTTCAGATTTTAATATTTTGTAACATTTGAATTTAGTTTCCTTGTTTTTATAAGGCTTTCAAATTTCAATTTAGGGAAGATATCTAATAAATTGAAATTCACCTGGAAAATGTTATTTTTTCGCCTTGTTTTCTTTTTCTCTACCTTAATAGAAAAGATTTTGCTGTCACATGTAGTTTCAAATATTCTTAATGCAATTATTCTTAAAACAATCCTAAGTACAACAATGTTGGAGAGAAAAATAGGAAAGGTTTTGTAAGTTCTCACATTTCTGAATCAACTAGTGAAAGTGGATGTTCATGGATACACTAAACAGACAGAAAAAAACTAAATTTGTCATTTCAGAATTCCCACTCTTCCAATATTAAATAATCCACAAACTAATACTCAAACAAGCAGTTTGAGTAAATGTACATGTTCTGAGACAAAAACCAAAACAAAAACTGAAGCATGCTTGAAAATATATTTTAAAATAACAAAAACGTCTGGAGTACCGATTCAAATTAATTTTTCTTTTGAACCACTAAATACAATTTTGCTTAAACTAATACCAAACAAACAACTGGTTCCATATTTTAATTGAAAACAACCTGAAACTTTACAGGACATTGAGGAAAAAAAACTAAGTGAACCCAGTGGTTTACTAGTCTCATGAGTTGACCTGCATTGAACAGTTACCTCTAGCTAATGATCAAACTTAACTACTGTATTAGGATGGTTTTGCACCATTGCTCTTGAATGAACTGTCTCAGTTTAGCAAAATTCCTGGGATTTCTCATGCAAATTAATTTTGAAGTTGTGCAACAGTGTCTCGACTTGGTTGCCGCTCCAGAACATGTATTTTCTTCCTCTGAAGCCATTTGATGGTTGTTTTACTTCTGTATTTGGGTCAGTCCTGCTGCAACACATCCTCTATTGAATAAATTACAGTAAAGACCGCAACACTTTGCTTCGTGGTGCTGTCCCGTCAGTTGCATTGTTATTGAATTTTGACATAAAATGTCAATACAGAATGAAACTACAGTACTATATTTAGCACATATGAATTCAATTTTGCCAGATTTCATGGGGAAAACCTAGTCAAAAACATTGTTTTTATGGGGAAAACTAACCTTTTAAAGGACACTTTTTTAATCAATTGGTAGCCATTGACAGTGCTAAATGTCCAATCTATTTTGAATGTGAGAAGCTGGCGGTGAGTGGCTGCTGCAAGACTTCCCAGTCAAAATGGATTGGACGTCTAGTGTTTTAAGTGGCACTGAAAGATGAGTACTCACTGCCAGTTCCGGCAGTTTAACTGAATTGGATGTCTTTTTGTTAATGGCAGGCAATACGTTGAATACCAAGAAATAAAAGAATCAACTTTACAGCGTCATTGAGTACCATAACCAGAGTACATTTCTATTTATTTAAATTTATATATACTTGTATTTATTAAAAAGTATATTAAAAATAATGGTTATTAATATTATACACACACAGTATACATAAATAATTGGGACTTGGCATCCACATATTTGGATATCCCTCTTTGGGTCGTGTAAGGCCACACTTGTAGTATGAATAGGGTTGCATAAATCACCCAAAATGTTGATGTCCATGGATACGGATCTCAGATCTTTTTGAGTTTTTTTTTTTAAATGCCCAAAAATAGTCACTTACCCTAAACGATTTTTCAAGAGAAATGTCACATGCAAAAATCTTTTTGAGAGCACATTTAACAAATTAGAAATATTTTTCTGGAAAAAAAATAGTTCTTTGTTTTTCCCTCAAAGAAAAATTGAAATACCAACTTTCTTTATGAGAAAGAGGTAAAATATTTTTGGGATGGACGAAAGTGAATGTTTTCTTATTTAAATTTAAGTGATCCCTGGCTACTTTGCGCTTCAAACTTTGCGCCCTCAGTCCTTTGTGTATTTTTTTCAATCTAAATAAATAAAAACAGTATTTTAAAATGTTAAGATATATGTATGTATACATATACAAATCATTGATTTCTATTATATTTATCTCAAACATAAGGATTTTCAGGGGGGGGGATAGGGGCTACCCCTGGTGGGCGAAAAGTGTCATTGCATGTAAATGACCTCCTTTATAGTAAATGATTTTAAAATTAAGAATTTTCAGGGAAAATATTGTCTATAAAAGTTGTAAAGCAATAAAACAACAAAAATGAATTTAATGAACGAAAAAAATATATTTTTATAATGGGTCAAAATGATTTTTCGAACACATCATGTGACTATCACATTAGACTGTCATTTGCTTTGCCAAAACCACCTGAGGACCGATAGGCACGATGGAGATACATAATTTTTTTCAAACCTAAGCTTTCAAAAGCGACAACAACTTCCGAGCAAGAACCAAGGATTGAAAATGTGGACCATGAAACGCTAGAGACCACCATCAAAATGGTGAGCGGCGCTTCAATTTGCCCCACTAAAGACGCGAATTGTACAACAGAGCCACCACTGGTGTCTTGCCAATGTAGTTACCCCCGTCAAAAATTGTGTCCACTGGCCGAGGGAGCGCACACACACATTAATTATGAGTTATGTTGATTTAAACATTGAATTGAATGCAGAAAAGAACCGCAGTTACATATTTTGGACATCAAAGTTTATTAAACTGGAGAAACTCCATACATGATTTGAATTACAGTAATAACAGGTATAGGTGTGCTATGACTAAAGCAGTGAAACATTGTGTTTTTTACATTCAGTACGTATGTTACGTTATACGACAGTAAAAAAAAAGTTTTTTTTTTTTTTTTTTTTAATGGATGTGCCATGTTTTAAAACTTCATGGAGAACTACATCACCAAAACACAGAAATCAAGCAAATCAGTGCAGCGCGGTGGCTCCACCCAGGGGATACAATTTTTGACTGGGGTAACTACATTGGCACGACACCGGTGGGTGTACCATATTCAATGGATGATGACCTTGGCGAATAGTATAGCCTAAGCAGCCTGATTTGGAATTCCCCTCAAGAATGATGGGTAAAAAAAAAAAAACAACAACACTCATTTTCATGTTATTATTATAAATATTCTTGTAAGTTAATGTTTTTGCTGACACTGCGTTCTGGGGTCATGAACATATTGTGCCCCCCTGCCCCAAAAGTCAAACTCCGCCTATGATCTCATATCATAATTATTACATTTGCAGTGCTTAAAAAAACATTAAAATATACATTTACTGTATTTTACAACTTATAAGGCCACCTTCAAAGAATGGCCTATTTAAAAACTTCATATAAAGGGTGCACCGCATTATTAAGGGACAGTAGTAGTAGTAGTAGTGGTTGGGGTTGCGTTATGCATCCAATAGATGGAGCTGCGGTAAAGCCAATATTGATCTGTATTAGGTGCGCCTTTTATTGCGGAAAATAAGGTACATATAAGAGGTTTTGTTTGTTTTTATTTCAATTGTACTTTTGGAGAAAAAAAAGAAAAAAAATGTCTTCTATGTATCTCTTTTAAATTCTGTTAAATCTCAATAAATACATTAACTCATTTGCTCCCAAAAACGTATAAATACATTCTATTTTTAATTGTTTCAGTGTCCCAAAGATGTATTTATATGTCTTTTAAGTTATTTTTCATAAAAGACATCTCTGGGTCCTGATTCAACTGAGCTCCAAAGCACAAAGCTGAAAATCAATTTCAAAGCAATAAAACTGGCCATTGGAGGGCAGTAGCGCATTTGTAAGACCTGGGCAGCATGGTCGGAGCGCTGGCAGAATAATGCCTGGCGGCGGACGACCGAGCAGAACAACCGAGAGGACGCCCGGGATGCCAGGCGCTGGACGACCGAGCAGAACGACTGGGACAACCAGTGCATCGGGCTTGCCGAGCAGACCCTGCAGAGACTAAAAAAAATCCATCTTTGTGGGACAGGCAACGATGAGGGCTGACGCAGCGACAACAGCGTCATCTCGTCGACAACAGTGTCACCTCTCTGTTGGTCAAGTGTAAATAAATACTCTGCTATCAAAAGCTCTATTTGTTTTGTTCTTTATGGTATTTTGTAAAAGGAAAACATTCAGATGTTTGGGATGTAACTAAAGCAAAAAACAGCTGTGTTAAAGTCAAAGTTATGTTTGAAATGTATGCGTTTACAACAAGCTCATTTTCTCCGTTTTTTCATTAGAAATTGGAAAATTGCTCAAACTAAGCTATTTTCTAATGCTAATTTCTAAAGAATGGAAAAAGATATGATTTTACTTTTTTCTGCTGAAAGAAGAGAGTCTAGTCTTTCTTTTGGTGGGTTCCATGTTTATATAGCAATAGAACCAGGGGTGAAAGTGGGCCAGAACGGTCAGGAATGCAGTGCCGGTATAAGATTCGGGGCCGGAACGCAGTTCCGGTATAAGATTCAAGGCCGGAATGCTGTTCCGATACACGGTGCTTTGATTCCGAAAATATGACGGCAGCTGTCAAAACGCTATGTTAAAAAAAAATGCTAAGCTGCCACACAAGCATTTCATCTCCAAGAAGAAAACAATCTGTCAGCATCAGATTTATATACACAAGTGTTAACAACAAGCATAATAACGTGCTTGTTTAGCGTAATCCGTTTCCACCAATATTTATGATTTATTTTATTTCACGGACGGCATGGAGGTTTCCCCAGCTGCTGCAGTTATCTGAGTCTGACGATGATGATTCACGTCAATGTGCGAATGCAAGCAGCAAAGCAAAACGGCTGGACTTATTTATCTGTTCAATTGGCTGACATACTGGCATGTGATCAGCGGAGATAGTTAGCTCTGATTGGTTCAGATGTGGATGTTTTCTGGAACAGCAAAAAAAAAAAAAAAAAAAAAAAAAGGTTGTTGAATTGATGCGACAAAAAAGGGCAATGCAACATAAAATGGATCAAATCTTTAAAAGCAAGGAAAGAATTGAGGAGGTTTATTTATCATATTTTTATTTGCTCTGATGGGAAGGTTCAGAACATCTTAGCTGTCAATGTACACTTTGGACTTATATTTTTTCATTTATTTTAGGCTACTTATTAATTTCCTTATGATTTAAAAAAGTCAATGCTCAAACTATATTCCATTTCACTCAGCATAATATAAGTATTTGAACTTATTTTTCTGAATTTATGTTACTTATATCTTATTAAAAAAACAAAAAGTATTAACTTTAATTTTAATATACATCCTATGTAAGTAGTTAAAATTGAGATTTGGCATTTAGTATGTGAGGAAATGAGGGAGAATAAAAATTAGGAGATGGAGGTTGGGGTTATTGCTGTTTTTGTTAACTTTTATTTTGCAAATCATTGAAAAATACAATCTTGAATGAAAATCAGTTTTTGTATGTGTTACACAAATAACTCTGCCAAAACAGTTTTCTTTGCATTTCATTAGTTTTAGGAGGTTTGCCCCCCCGCGTCCCCGAAAAAAGAAAGAAAAATAAATAAATAAAATTTCTGACTCTGTGGCGACCCTCACGCCGAGGAGTTCCGGCAAGAAATTCTAGCCACTTTTACCCCTGAATAGAACAGAATTTTCCGTGAGCCTTGAAAAATTAGTCAAAATCCAGTAAAACGACCGGGAGCGAAGGGCCTTGCTCTGGTGAAAATGGCTGGGAGTGAATGGGTTAAACACACACAATTAAGAAAAAAAAAAAAAATTAATAAGCACCGCCTCTACTTCGTGGATTTTCAATTTTCGTGGGACGGCGGTCCCCATTAACAGCGAAAAACGAGGGATCCCTGTAATGCAAGGTATTTCAAGAGCAAATGTGAAGTAATTTCATAACATGCCATATAGGGTCACAAAGTAATTAAACATTGTCCAACAAATAAAGCATGAAAAAATAATGTATACGTTGTATATTTGACAAAATAATCGCGTTTCCAAAGTCCGAGCCTGAAAGGGGACGAACCTGGAAGTGATACGTCACACCGAGAACAGCGAAGGTAGCGCTCCATACGGCCGCCATACAAAGCCCTTCAAACAATGATTCAAACAGCGATATAAGCGATAGATCGAGCGCAAGGGAGGAGATCCAAGTTTTTGAAGAGTTGGAGGAAGAAGGCTGAGGCAGGCTGTGCGGAGCGATAGATAGAGCCTGTAGAAGTGGCGTCTAATGGCGTGAGGAAATGTAGTTTTTTCACACAAGCGAATAGATTACAAAGCACCACTTCAGTGTTGTCCCGAGCAGAGGTTGCGCTAGACTTTTTCGTTGTCTGTCATTTTGACTGACAGGGTCATAAAAATCCGGTCATAATCTATTTTTACCCGTCACTTAAATTTTTAAAATGATGATAATGACATTGTGTTGACCCTTTGTTTGGCATAATTCACCTTCCGTACTTGTGTATCCATTTGGCCGAGCGCGTTAGCGGCTACGACACAGTCACGTGACAGAGACACTTAAGAGCCGCGCGCGTTCCGGCTTGAATAGAGAGTTCACACTCACAGAGAGCAGCAGAGCTACAGCGGCTGGACACAGAAAATTCGAACTAACAAGACTCTTAACATTGCATACCGCTTCAACATATTCAATAGTATTTAGTCTTCATTCATTTTAAATTAATATTCTGTCCGAACAAGCTTAACAGAGAATCCACACCGTGCCATCACACATCAAGCAGATGAATATGCAACTTTTTCTCCGCAGTGACAAAAACAGCTGACTGTGGCCCCAGTAGGTAGGCTACATACGGAACAATGAAATTAACAGTTCACCTGCTGTGGCCTGAACGTAGTTTCACACCTTCCTCCTGGTGCGCATGGACTTGAATTGCGTGCCCGCTTGTGCAGTCCCTGTTTTTTCACCTCTTTTATCAACACCATCGTCGTTTTGGGGCTTTTTGAAGAAACTTCGGACACTCAGTTGCCTTGACATTTTTCATGGTAAGGCCAACGACGTCATGCATCAAGAGAGACAATAGCTAATTAATATGCTCACTCGCCACCCTGTGGTCTGGGGTGTGAATTGCAACCTGTCAAAATGACGGATGGACTTCAGTTTTTTCCGTCACCGTTTTAAAAAATCGGTCAACGACGGAAAATATTCGGTTAACGCGACCCCTGGTCCCGAGACTACATTTCCCATAATTCACTGTGTGACCTGCGCCGCTCACTGATTCGCTGCAAGATTGACTCAATGGATGCGCTAAACCAACACACTAGTTGTCAGCTGTCTCATAAAACACAAACTAGAAGGCTATCATGTGATCACCGTGAAAGAAATTCTGAACCGTCCAAAATCAATGCAATGCTTGAAGCATGAAGGTGGAAAGACATAATACAAATACAAATATACAGTTTAGCTTTCGGCTAACGTCGCTAGCTTCTACTGTTCATTCCACAACAGTTGGCAGCTCTGCTTTGACAAATTCATCAGTCATCTATCCAAAAGTCACACTTACTTTTGGCGAATCCTTGATCATAAGCAGACCGGTTGAGGAAGCAGGCATCTTCGAAGTGTCTGCAGCAGAGAACACTACTCGATGATGGCGTGAAATTCATTCGCTTAGTGCGGACAAAAGCTGTCCATTTACGTGCCCTGCTATCCTTCAGCCACTCATACAACTTTTCGTTAGATTGAAGACAATACATCGCCACACACCGCCGTGGCATCTTACCGAGAAGCAATGCAACAATACTGTGTGTATGGCGGACTTCCCTCGCAGTTCTCGGTGTGACGTCAATTCCGAAGATTTCCGAAGATTGTCGAAGAAAAGCATTTTCATTGTCAAGGGCGTTGCTATGGGTTAAACAAAGAATCTGGAAGGGTTGCGTTAAAAAAAAAAAACGAAAATATGCTTATAATTGTTTAGCCATTGATATTATTCAAAAACATGGTTGGTCAACCTTACTTCACATTTGGCCTTTCAGTTCTTTAAAATTTGAACGGGGTTTTGGTGTCCGCTAGAGTTCGCCATTTCGCTCTTTCTAGTGCACTCTCCGTCACGCACGCGCGCGCGAGCACAGCCTGTGGGCTACCGCAAAGCCTCCGCTTTCTTCACGTCGTCAAGGCTCTTTAAACACTTGGTGCGGGCGTATGCGTGCGTGACTCGACCACGTCCGTGATTAATATGAGCAGTGGCGGGCTGACTGCAGACGCCGTCGCCAGCCGGTGAACAAAGCGCTCGGAGGACACTGGAAATGGTCGCCGGGCGCCGCCGGTGAACCCTCGCCGCCCACCGGCCGCCGCGTTGATGCGGCACCAAGTAGGCGATAAGCCGAGACCGAGTCAGTAGATAGGTAAGTGGGACCGACAGCGCTGGGGGCTTTGCTTGGGTTTGGTGCTTCTCCGTGTTGGTTGCCGTGGTGACTCCAACGAGACTGCGGTACTCGGTGAGGACAAAGCCGGGTTGACGCCAGCTAATCCCCGATGACTAAACGACGACGAAGCGTCGAACGCGGGACCTTTTGCGTCCATCGTCTTGACCTACTTGTGTGTCTGTTTACGTATGTGCGCTATGTGTCATCCAACGGCCATTTTCATGCTTCATGTTATGGCGGCGGGTTGTCAACAAGCCTTTCCCTCCTCCTCCTTTTCTTTTGTCAGCGTTCATTTACAATGTGTCTGCGTACACGCACAATGAGCTCTTTTGTTTTAAGTAGTCCCCCTGCGCATCACTCATCCTTTTAGTCCATTTGCTCTCCGGCTACCCATCCATTCATCTATCCATCCATGATCCATCCAGCAAAGAAACCAGTGTGGTTCTTAATATTCCCAAAAGAGCGCTCCGCTTTGATTGAAATCGATTGTAAAGTCAAGTGGTGTCAGCTTATTACGGGGCCTTGTGTAAATACAGCAAGCAAGCATATGCTGGTGACTCATCATCCACATTGAACATTTAGGAAATTAAGGCTATTACTGTCAATTTAAATGTTACTGGGCATTTTGGGGGATTTGAAAAAAGATGATGCCTGTATTTTATTTTTTAGGAAACATGTAGAATTAGGACCTCGGCAGGCTCCTCGAAGGTGCATGGGAGTTCGCCCAACCAGTCTACATGTGCTTTGTGGATCTAGAGAAAGTGTTCGATCATGTGCCTCGGGGAGTCTTTTGGGGTTTGCTCAAGGAGTACGGGTTACCGAGCCCTTTGCTAAGGGCTGTTTGATCCCTGTACGGCCGGTGTCAGAGTTTGGTCCACATTGCCGGCAGTAAGTCGAATTCGTTCCCAGTGAGGGTTGGACACCGCCAAGGCTGCCCTTTGTCACCGATTCTGTTCATAATTTTTATGGACAGAATTTCTAGGCGCAGCCGAAGCGTTGAAGGGGTCCGGTTTGGTGACTTCAGCATTGAATCTCTGCTTTTTGCAGATGATGTGGTGCTGATAGCTTCATCAAGCCGTGACCTCCAACTCTCACTGGAGCGGTTCGCAGCCGAGTGTGAAGCGGTTGGGATGAAGATCAGCACCTCCAAATCCGAGACAATGGTCCTCAGTCGGAAAAGGGTGGAGAGTCCTATCTGGGTCAGGGAAGAGATCCTGCCACAAGTGGAGGAGTTTAAGTATCTTGGGGTCTTGTTCACGAGTGAGGGTAGGAGGGAGCGGGAGATGGACAGGCGGATCGGTGCAGCGTCTGCAGTAATGCGGACGCTGCACCGGTCCGTCGTGGTGAAGAAGGAGCTGAGCCGCAAGGCAAAGCTCTCGATTTACCAGTCGATCTACGTTCCTACCCTCACCTATGGTCACGAGCTGTGGGTCGTGACCGAAAGAACAAGATCCCGGATACAAGTGGCCGAAATGAGTTTCCTCCGCAGGGAGTCCTGCTCTCTCCCTTAGAGATAGGGTGAGAAGCTCGGTCATCCGGGAGGGACTCGGCGTCGAGCCGCTACTCCTCCGCGTTGAGAGGAGCCAGCTGAGATGGCATCTTGTTCGGATGCCTCCTGGACGCCTCCCCGGAGAGGTGTTCCGGGCATGTCCTACCGGTGGGAGGCCCCGGGGACGACCCAGGACTCGCTGGAGAGACTATGTCTCTCAGCTGGCCTGAGAAAGCCTTGGGATCCCACCGGAGCAGCTGGTTGAAGTAGTTGGGGAGAGGGAAGTCTGGGCTTCCCTGTAAAACTGCTGCCCCTGCGACTCGACCCCGGAGCAAGCGGAAGATGATGGATGGATGGATGTAGAATTAGACTTTTAACAATGTTTCATGTCTTTTTAAGAAGGTATTTTTCCATTTTATTTTTCTTTACAGTGATCCAATGTCCCCTCTAATTTTTTCATGTGTCTGAGCAGACACACAACATCCCTGAGCAAACTGAGGACCACTGTGAGCAACATCAGATGTATTTACACTGTGGCCACACACCAGTATCAAGCCTGTCCAAAACCTTGGATCATAGCAAGTTACATGGCTTGTTAAAAGAATGAAATTACAGCAGCAATTTGCATTAGTTTACTTTTAATATAATTGATTTGGCCCACTTAAAATAAAAAAGACCAAAGTGTCATTATTTATGAGATGTGTACTATGATTTATGTGAGAGTCCTGCTACAACCATGGGAAGAGTCCTGCTTTGCCCTTGAAAAGGTCCAATTGTGGCATAGGTGAGTTGATAAATCAAACATAATGAACAACCACAATGGGAGTATATCAAATTCCCACATTAAAACTGTTCAGACAATAAGGACACTCAAGATTCCCATTCTCCTTGTCGAAGCAGTTATACAGGACAAGTTAAAAAACAAAAAAACAAAACAAAAAAATCTCAGTTTTACCGCTTGTTCTTCTATTTGCACATACTGTACTCTGACAGCCGTTCCATCTTAAAAGAACCACATTTCTTTTTTACTTTGGCTTGATGAGTGTAGTATTGCTGCCCGATCCTTTCACCATGATAATGGTTAGCATTTGCATCTCTACTCCGCTGCACTGTTGTTGGCTAGCTAACCAACAAGGCACGTACAGTATGGGCTACATAGTGTAAGTGAAGTGAACTGTGTCACATCATTGGCTAAACAACTGTTGCTCATTGAGTTATGTTGCAAATTGGTACAGAAAACAATTTTCTTGGTCTTAATTAACTATATTATATCAGTTCTAAAACTGGACATTAATTATTACTGTAGTGCTTGCAAGAATTGGCAGTGGTTATGGCTTTGTAAATCAGCACAGGAGTCTAGCTCACTTTTCACTCTTTATTTTTCTCTGCACCCACCCAGGTCATGCACCTCACAACTGTATAAAATCGTGGTGTAGTAAACCACCAATGGGAGCACCGCGTTGCCATATCGAACGCACCAATAAGAGCGTCGCGTTGGCTTATGAAACGCACCAATGGGAACGTCGTGTTGCCGTATCGAACGCACCAATAGAAGTGTCGTGTTGCGGCAACAGTAGTCCTAGTGACACTACAATACGTTTCTGTTCAATTTTATTTTGTGCGCAGAGTTTGTGCAAGCAGTGCGCGATTGCGCACACACGCAGCTTAGAGGTAACGTTGCAGTGATCCCTCGCTACTTCACGCTTCAAACTTCGCGCCCTCAGTCCATAACGGATTTTTTTTTCAATTAAAATAAATAGATAAATAAATGCAGTATTTTATAGAGCTGTCCCGATCTGATCACATAGTCTCTCACTCCCTCTCCTGCCGCTTTTCTTGGTCAGGCAGTGCACTGGAGTTGCATATTAAAGTTAACGATGATTGACAGATGTTAAGGTCTGATCTTTCGATGGGGGCTGAGAAACCGAAACTTCAAAGTGCCATATGCGTCAGTCATCGTATAACTTGTTAAACATTTGCAATGGCAACTCATTGTGTGTAAGTGAGCAGTTGAGCGGATTTGAGTGGACTCACTCAATGGAGCATTTAATAAGGACAAGGATTTTTCTACTTTATTCTTGTTTAAAAATAATTTGGTGGGACAGTAACATGTTTAAAAGTTATCATAAGTAATTCATTTGAAGTGCATAATAAACATTTATTAGATATATGTATGTAAATATATATACATACATAAAGGTTTTTTTTTAAGTTATACTTTGGGGAAAAAAGTGAAACAACATGTCTTATATATGTATCTCTTTCCAATGCTATCTGAATAAATACATTGAACACATACATACAAAGACACACGCACAAAAATAAATTTTTGGGTGGGGGGGTACGCTACTTTGCGGTTTTACACCTATCGCAGAGGGTTGTGGTCCCCATTGACCGCGAAAAAGGAGGGATCACTGTAATATTGAATGTCTTTTTTTTTTTTGGTTTTGAACAATTTTAACATTTTTCAAGATTAATCTGCTAACTTTTTAGCAACTATTTTTTTTTCTTCTGAAGGTTTTTTTCTTCTTCTCTTTGTAGGGGTTAACGGCCTCGTTTTTTCCCCTGTAAACGCTATGTTGAGGCCTTTTCCCAAAAAGCTCTGCTTTTGTCTCATCTGACCAGAGAACCATTTTTCCAAAATGTTTTTGGCTTCCTCAGGTATGTTTTGGCAAACTCGAGCCTGGCTTTTTTATGTCTCTGGGTCAGAAGTGGGGTCTTCTTGGGTATCCTACCATAAAGTCCCTTTTCATTCCAATGCTGACGGATAGTACAGGTTGACACTGTTGTACCCTCAGACTGCAGGACATCTTGAACCTGTTTGGATGTTTGTTGAGGTTCTTTACCCACCACCCGCACAATCTTTCGTTGAAATCTCTCGTCAATTTTTCTTTCATTTTCTTTTCCGTCCACATCTAGGGAGGTTAGCCACAGTGCTATGGGCTTTACACTTATTGATGACACTGCGCACGGTAGACACAGGAACATTCAGGTCTTTTGAGATGGACTTGTAGCCTTGAGATTGCCCGTGCTTCCTCACAATTTTGCTTCTCAAGTCCTCAGACAGTTCTTTGGTCTTCTTTCTTTTCTCCATGCTCAATGTGGTACACATAAGGACAAATGACAGAGGATGAGTCAACTTTAATCCATTTTAACTGGCTGCAAGTGTGATTTAGTTATTGCCACCACCTGTTTTGTGCCATTGGTAAGTAACAGGTGCTGTTAATTACACAAATTACAGAAGCACTACATGATTTTTCAAAGGGTGCCAATACTTCTGTCCAGCCCATTTTTGGAGTTTTGTGTAAAACGATAATGATTTAATTCCCCCCCCCCCCCCCATTCTCTTTACTATGTTTTTTCAATGCAAGCAAAATCAATAAAGATATTACTACCAAAGAAGTTGTAATTGCAATCATTTTCTGGGAGAAATTGAGCATTATCTGACAGAATTGCAGGGGTGCCAATACTTTTGGCCAGCAGTATACACATTTAATGGTTTTGGCAAGTCCTGAAAACACAGTAGGAATAATGCCATTTACCTTGCACCGGAAACGAGTCGACTGAGCAATTTTTTGTGTGAGTTTTTGGGCAAAGATTCCTTTGAACAGTGTGATGAGATAAGAAACATGTTCTGTCAAATATAAGTTTTAAAAAATAACGCCACAATCTTTCTCCTTTTACTGCAGTGTTCGTGCGATTGCATTTTAACGAGGGAACGCTCAGACCCCCTCGTCCCGTCTTGAAGATGGCGGCCGTGGTAAATTACGCGCCACCGTGGTGGGTCAACCTGCTCCACCGCTTGCCACACTTCAACTTGGACTTCCAGATGGTCAGCAGCGACTTTCGGCCCGAAGACCCCGAGTATCAAAAGGTAAGGAGGCGCTTTTGCTTAAGATGAGTCCTGCGTCTTATTTTAACAATTACAAGCAACAAAAATTTATAGGCGACACAAACCAAAAAATAAATCCCTGTCGATGAGTCAGTGGATCAAAGCATGTCAAGCTCCACCCATCATATCCTACCTCTCAATTAGACACGTTAAAAAGTCAAAGCGAAAGTAAACACCTTGTATAAATGACCTTAACGTGAAAGACTGATGATCAAAAGTATTTAATTGTGCAAATGTCGAATTTTTTCGACCTCTGATAATTGACAAAATAATGTTTAAATTTACACAAATAAATGACAATGCTTATGGACGCAGCCATTTTGTGATCAATAGACTCGAGCACAGGTGCATGTGATAATGGGTATTAATGAAATAATGAGGAAGGGCGAGCAATTTGGGATGCTCACATTTGATTGGCTAGATAAAATGTCTGCCCCCAAATTGAGCAGCCACTTTTTGGCTTTTATTTGTTTTTCTTCACTGTTGTAATACGAAAAATGAAATATTTGTTTTCTTTTCAATTTGTTAGACAAGATTCTTTCTGCTTGGATGGGCCTGATAAAGGTGTTTTCACAAAACATTGCTCTGTTTATTTGATTGTTTTCTCTAAAGACGAAATTGAACAAAATTGAATTAAACATATAATAAATAATAATAATAGTAAAAATAATGTTTAAAAAAATGCTTTTAGTAAAATAGTAATAGTAAAAATTAGGGACGTTCTGATCCAATCACGTGATCGGAAATCGGGCCAATCGCGCCATTCTTCAGAGGATTGGAATTGGGTGAAAAGGATCGGGTTTTTAATTAAAAAAAAACATATTTGCTTCTCTGCTTCATGCTTGTACAGCGCCACACCCTCCTCTTGCTAAACAGTGCGGCCAAACTATCCGGCTTGTGTTTGATACTTAAAGTTAACTATGATTGACAGGTTTGTAGCTTTGATCTTGCCAGAGAAGCTTTGTAGCTCTACAATCAAATTGCACAAATGTGTCAATCATTGTTAAACTTGTGGAATTGTGCTGTAGCAGTATATTTTTTTAAAATAAGAAAATATGAGGAAAGCCTATAGTCTACAATAAACAACAACCCAGTAGAATCCAACCTGTCCAAGCACTGTATTCACCTGACCTGAACTGTAACACACCACCAACATTGTTTGGGATTGTTGCCTTTAAATAAAGATCCCCTCGTCCAGTACAGTAGAGGCCTCTCCCACTTGGAGTTGAGTAAACCCATGTGTGAAGGTGACTTGAGTTCTGCAGTTGCGGCGTTTGCGCTTGACAGCGTGGGAAGGCAACGTGGCGCTACAGCCGTGTACAAAACAAAATGGGGGAAGGGTGGTGTGGTGGGGGTGATGATGATGGTGGTGGTGGTAAGAGATGAAGAGGAGGAAGAGGATAAAAAGACTCGAGAGGCGCAGGCTTGATGAGCCGTGGGAGGCGCTTTTACTTCTAAATGGCTACTTCCTGTGAGCCATTCACTCTTTAACTGAGGCTCTTTGTGTATGTTTGTGTGTGTGTGTGTGTGTGTACGTGTGTTCGTGTGTGTGCTGTGCAATTTAAAGTAGCCCTCCACAGTCATGTAAACACTTGCATGTTTCCATGTCATCCTGTGTTCTTGTAGTAAGTCACATGTTGAGTAGCGTTTCTATGTCAGTGCGTATTTAGCACTTAGTGCTGTTTTGAAGAGGTGAGGTCACAAAGGTCCCTCAGGGGTTTGTGTGCGTGCATTACTGTGTGTGTCTGCGTGCGTGGGGGTGTGTGTGAGTGGGAGAGAGGGTGGGAATATAGGGGTTCCATTCAGGGTGAATCATTAATTGTGGCTAGACTAGGAGAGGGAGGGAAAGTGGATGAGAATGACAAGAAGAAGGAAGAGGTTCAATTAGATAGGGGAGGTGTTGGGTCAAAAGAGAGAAACACTCTTTTTCTTTCAGTTTTCACAGCAAGCCGTCTTTAGATTGGCTTGCTGTATCTGCCTTGGAGGCTTTTCTGCGTCCACCATGCACACACAAAAGCATGCACACAATCACACCCAGTTGCAAGAAAATGTCAGCAAAGACCTAGAAATGGCCGTAAATTCTTTACAAATTTATTATTAAAAAAAAAAAAATCTGGTCTGATGACAAAGCCACAACAATTGACCATCCATCCATCCATCCATGCTTCTGCGTTGCGGGAACGGCGTAGCGACAATGTAGACCCTACGGCGTCAATGAGCATTCGATAGTTCTGCGGCAAAGGAACGCGTTGCTCTGTAATTCACCGCCAAGCCACTAGAGGGGTGTGCGTTGTGTTTGTACGGTTTTGGGGGACTCTTGTCAATTTCCTCTAGATTTCTTCTTCAATGCCAGTCGAGATGGAACGCTTGAATGTGTATCTTCAGCTCATCAACATTGAACAAAATATGTTGATCATACAATTGTTGAGGCACAGGCGACGCAGAAGACTGTTGCGAAGGTGGTCTTTCCGACTGTTGATGCCGAACAGAGACTGGCATTTTACGAATTCTAGCATCGGGTGGAAGCCACCAAGCTGCGTTGTCCAGCGTTTTGTCCGATTTCTTTGCCGTGTCCTACAACCAGTCAGTGGGAAGCCATAGCAGGTTTCTGGCGGCTATGGAACTTCACGAACTACATTGGAAGCCTTGGTGGTAAACACGTTATCATAAAACCACCAAGGTAATCTCAATCAGTGATAATGTATCAAGGGAGTGAACTGCCTGTTGTTGAAAATTAAACATCAAAACAACTTTTTGGACACCAAACCTGTGCTTTATTCTTCATATTCCTGAAGTGTAAAATGTAAATAAGTACAGACTCACAGCAAACATACGTACACAATAAAGGATAAAGTGCACCAATCAAAAATACGACATAAAGTGATAAAAAGCTGGCAGTTTTTGGCCGACTGTGTCACCGATTCGTGCGGCCATTCGCTTCTGAACACACACATACTTGTCTGGGTGGTTCTTCCATTTTTTTTAAGCAATCGCTGACCTCCAGCCCCGTATTTTCAGCAGTCTCCTTCCACGAATTGCTTGCAATTTGGCAATCTTTATAATGTCTTGAAGAGACATTGTAGAGGTTGTCGTACTTGCGGACGTCTTCGATGATACTCTCGTCAGCTTGGTCCATTTTTGCTTGTAGCACAACAATGTTTGAAAATGGTGGTGATTTCGTGCTGAACTGGAAACAACAGTCTGAGCGGACCAATCACAGTCCATTTGCGTCACATAACCAGGCGTTGATGTGACGGCGACGCCCAGTCAGGATTCTGTGGAGGTGCACGTCAGGCTACGGCGGAGGGTTGTAAATCGGGTCTGCCTTGACGGCATTGGTCTGCTGCAGAAGCAAAATGCGGCTTTAAAGGGGATGTTCAGAATTTTTGCCATTAGGCTTGATTTTCGAGTTAGCGGGGGATTAATTCAGTGGTGGTTGTCGGTGGAGTTGGTTTCAGCAAATTTCGTCCAGTTTGTTAATTAGTGGCTCAATTAGCGTGAGGCAGTGGTGCTTGCTAGCATGCTTATAAAAAACGATTTTAACAGATCTAACTGTTCAAACGAAGCCATGTCGTGTTCAAAGAGTAAACAATACAGTGTGTCAGGGTGTTTGATTTGGAGAATGGGGAGTCCCTTTCATTCCCATCAAAAGAATCAGAAGTGAAAAAACGGTGTGATGTCACTCCACCCAGCTTTCCTAGACAGCCTGTTCCCTGCAGAGCTGCTGGATTACAAATGTTGCTGCTCATACTACAATTATTGACATGCAATGGTAGACTTTATCACTTTATCCTGAAAACATAGCCAACACTATTTGTTGCATTGGTGATTCTCATGGGTGCATGTTTTAAAAAAAAATTTTTTTTTTTTTACTTTTTTGACCATTGACACGCGCTAGCTTAGCCACTCCAGAGCCCTGCAACTAACAAATAACTAACAAACTGTACGGGCTTTGTTGAAACGAACTCCACCGAAAAATTAAACCCCGCTAACTTCACCTTTAAGGGTTTAAATTATTATTTGTTTTTAATTACCAAAAACAGCCACTTGCCCTGTAAAGGGTTAAGACTCTTCAACTAACTAGTGCTCCTATTTACAAATTAGCCTAGATTTATTTGGTCAATTAGAAACTGTCTTTTAACAAAATTACATTTAGGTTCTAAATGGTGGCAAAAGTTTGTTGAGAAGCTTAGTTGTTGCTAAAATTTTAGAATTTTCTCACAAACAAAGAACAAAAAGACATATTTTTAACATTGTTTTTCTTCTTGAGGGAAACTTGCATATTCGTGGCAGTCATTTTGACTCAAACAATAGCTTGAAATACATTAATCTTTGTGCTCCCAAGCTTTTTTTTCCCTAGAAAGCTGAAATTGGAGATTGTGCCCCGAGGTTCTGCAGGGCCTTGGAATAGATCTGGTGTGTGTGTCTCTGTGTGTGTATATTGTACAATGATGGAACTGCAGAGTCAGCTTTGCGGTAGCACAGCTGCAGAACATTACTGTACGCTGGTGTCACGTGAGCTGTAATTACACACAAACTCCTCAGATTTGCCTTTTAATTTATAACTCGTTACAATTTTTTTTAGGCGCTTAAAAGCTTTATGTATTCGGGTGCCAGTCTTGACTGGGTCAAAGGCGTACGGAGGTATGAACTGGAGGTCAGTGAACGCTCTAGGCAAAGACCAGTGGTTGTTTACCAGGCCAAAACGTGCAACGCTGGCGGGCGTAGGGTGCAAAGGATGAGTCAGTGCAGTGGAAGTGATTGATCCTGTCAGCACTTGCAACATACACACACATTAAAAAAGGACAGATTGAAAGTAGATCACAGCGGCTGACCGCTAAATCCCCTCCTCCACTCTGCAAGCCGATCTGGAGTAAAACACATATACACACGCACGTACACGCACACACACGCTCAGCGACTGTGCTAATTACAATCTAATTGGTCTTCGCCTAAGCTTCGCGCTGCTTTGCCGGCTCCCCACTTAATCTCTCGGCTGTCAGGTTGAACGTGCCAGTTGGATTGCTGTTTTATTAACAACAAGATTCACTTTTTAAATCATTACTTTGGGGAGTTTGCTCCAGTGAGATGAATTCAATGTGTGTGTTGTGGAGAAGAGAGTTGAAAATTTGGGTCAAACGACAGTGAAAATATATCAACGAGCGCAGTTGTGTCGACAAGATATTTGCCATTGATAATACAGCAAACTCCGGATGATTCGATGATCGCTATTTGTCGAAAATAATATAATTTAACAATGCATTTGCCATGGCTGAAAACATGTTTCTAAAAAGGTTGCGCCATCCACATCATATTAAAAGTCATCTACTGAAATGACTTTTTCAAATCACCAACTGACATCCAACCAATTACTGGTCTTGACAAAGTGTTGACTATGTTTTTAAACAAGTTGGAGTGGAACAGCCTGCCTGTGATATCCAAGTACTGTATGTCAATCACTGTAATGAGTAGAAGATCCCTATCTACGGCATTGGCAGCATTTACAGTACATATTTTAAATATAAATTAAAGATTATCGGGTAAACATCATGGTTGTAACGTTGATTATGAGGTAGAAAAATGTCTACACGTAAGTCAGATGAGTTAAGGTGACCGGCAGTCTAACAACATATGAATACAGTGGTACTTCTATGTACGGCATTAATTGGTTCTTGGAAAGTCTCGTAACCTGAAAATTCCGTAAATAGAGATGCTTTTTCCATGTAAGTGCCCTAGTTCATTCCAAGCACTACTGAAACGCCTATAATCTGGGTTAAAGCGGAAAAAAACAGACAAACAATTTGAATCATTCCATATACCTAACTGTACTAACTAACATAATGCAAAGATGTTGAACCGCTATTACAGCAACACCGCCTGTGCAAGTCATCATACTGCGACACCCAAATTGAAACATAATCAACAACAGACCAATAGGAGAGCAGAATCAGATTACTGACACATGATGGGAACGATAATAACCAATAGGGCAGCAGGATCTGATGGTACAACATTTAAAAGCAGAAAGCAGGAAGTACATACTGGACTGTCTCAGAAAATTAGAATACACAATATTCTAATTTTCTGAGACAGTCCTGTATATTGTTCTATGTAAAGGACGTCAGCCAAGGTCGGCCCCCCACATTTTTACCACGCCAAATCTGGTCCCCTTTGCAAAAAGTTTGGACACCCCTGATTTAAATGGTGGATTAATGTACAGGACTGTCTCAGAAAATTAGAATATTGTGTATTCTAATTTTCTGAGACAGTCCAGTATGTACAAATCTTTAACAGTACTATGTAGTCTTGCCTCTCATAACCTGAAATTTCTTTCTTAACAAGAGGCAATATTTTCCCGTTGAGGCGTGTCGTAACCTGAAAATCACGTTTGTAGAGAAGTTCGTAAGTAGAGGTACCACTATATGCGAAACCGGTCTGAATGTAACCGCGGCGCACGACGCGATCCATCCCCCTTGTCCAGGTCAAGACCCAAACCCACACCGCACAGCGTAGCCAGCATGGTAGGAAAGCACGATAACCGCTAGGCTAAAAGCCCAGGCTAGCACCGCTAGTTGCTAGCGTGCTCTCTTGACCGCATAGGGAGGTTTACATGTTATACAGATACAATGCTTACGATGCACCTGTGTGCACACTTTACATGTTAGGTATAAAAAGAATACTTACCGTACGTCTAATGGTTATTAGGTGTCGCAGTTCATGGAGTGACTGCCATGTAAAAAGGCAGTGCTCAACTTGAACCACGCGGTAAGGAAGCGTAGATTACTGCACATTTCTTAGTTGTAAATGATTGTTTTGCCTTTTCTACCTTGCTAATAAAACAAGATATTCTATTGATTTAGGAGACAGCTACACAACCACCTTAGCCTTAATTTGAGCTATCAGAAATGTAAATGTTCTGTTTCATGTTTCATTAAGAAGATGGTTTTCTGTTTTTTGATCAGAAACTGGTAGTTTTGATTAAACCAATCAGTTCTGTTGTGCTAATTACTAAAGAATACACCAATCAGTTCTGTTGTGCTAATTACTAAAGAATGCAAAAATTGAGTAATTCATTTTTTTGACATAAAAAAGGTCTTGTGAATTGGGCTTTAACTGGTGTAGTGCTTTTGTACCTTCAAGTTACTCAATGCACTTCAATACTGTCTCCTCGTCTGCCAACTGGTGACGCAACATCCGGAGCATTGTGGGATTCAGCATCTTATCAAAGGATACTTTGGCATAGCCACTAGGATGGTGAACCCTCAACATTTAGTTGGAAGACAAATACCCTACCACTGAGATATGCCGCTCCGCCACAAGCAAATAGATATAGATGCGCATCTATACTAAGGTCATAGATCAGAAGTATAATACTTGCGCTCATCGCATGTTGCGGTATTAAGCCTTGACATTGATTTGAAAGTCCTCAGGGGATCAAACAATGCATTAACGCGGAATGCCTTTCATGCACGGTCTGTCACGGTAAGCCTATAGATAATAGTCATGGGATAAAGACACAGGCTGGGAATCTACACTGCTTATCCACCTCACTCTCAATTCCTACCCATCCTCCACTTGTCGGCTTCTTTTGACAACACCAACTAAATCAGAATACATTACGAGAAAGCGAATTTTAACATTCCTGACCAGTCCAACCCGCACTGTAAACAAAAAGTATAATGGTTATGTAAGTAACAAACAAACTACAGGGGTATGAAAAAATATCTGAACCTTTTGGAATTTCTCACATTTCTGCATATAATCACAATCAAATGTGATCAGATCTTTGTCAAAATCACACAGATGTAAAAACAGTGCTTTAAGTAAAACCACCCAAACATATATGGGTTTTCATATTTTAATGAGGATAGCATGCAAACAATGACAGAAGGGGGAAAATAAGTAAGTGGACCTTCTGCCTGAGGAGACTTAAAGAGCAACTGAAACGAATTTTTACCAAACAATTTTTAAATCATGTGTGTGCCCAATCACCGATGAGTGGTTTAAAGCTGCCCTGCCCACTATAAAACACACACCTGGTAAGAATTGTCTTGATGAGAAGCATTTTCTGATGTACATCATGGCTCGATCAAAAGAGCTGTCTGAAGACCTGCGATCAAGGACTGTTGATTTGTATAAAGCTGGGAAAGGGTACAAAACCATCTCTAAAAGTCTGAATGTTCACCAATCGACAGTCAGAGAAGTTGACTACAAATAGAGAGACTTTGGCACGGTTGCTTCTCTCGCAAGGAGTAGCCGTCCACCAAAGATGACGTAGAATCAACGCAGAATATTCAGAGAGGTAAAAAAGAACCCTAGAGTGTCTGCTCAAGACTTGCAGAAATCATTGGCACAGTCCAATATCTCTGTGCACACATCAACAATATGTAAGACTATAGCCAAGAATGGTGTTCATGGGAGGACTCCACAGAGGAAGCCACTGCTGTCTAAAAAAACATTGTTGCTCGTTTAATGTTCGCAAAATGGGCACTTGGACATTCCACAGAAGTTTTGGCAAAATATTTTGTGTACTGATAAAACCAAAGTTGAATTGCTTGGGAGTAACACAAAATGTCAGCTCATCAACATCAAAACTTCATCCCCACCATGAAGCATAGTGGAGGGAGCATCATGATTTGGGGCTGTTTCGTGGCCTAAGGGCCTGGACAACTTGCAGTCATTAATGGAAGAATGGAATCCAAAGTTTATCTGGATGTTTTGCATGAAAACCTGAGGGAGTCAGACAGTTGAAGCTAATAAGACGATGAATGCTGCAACAAGACAATGATCCAAAACACAGAAGTAAGAGAAGAATGGGACAAGATTAGTCCTGATTGGTGTGCCAGATTGATTGATTGATTGATGCAGCCACAGGAAGCGTCTGGTCGAAGTTATTGCTGCCAAAGTGTGGTTGATGGTTTACTTACGTATTCCCCCCGCCCCCTCTGTCATTGTTTGCATACTATCCTCATTAAAATATAAAAACCTATAAATGTTTGGGTGGTTTTAGTTAAAGAAGACAGTTTTTTTTCATCTGTGTGATTTTGACAAAGATCCGATCACATTTGATGGAGATATTATGTAGAAATGTGAGAAATTCCAAAAGGTTCAAATACTTTATACTTTACTAATACTCAAATACTACACTGTACATTCGGTACGAGTCATTTGTATTTGTTCCAAGGAGACATCTTTGCTCCCTGCAGAATGCTAAAGATTACGCGAACACTCATGCAACATCAAAAGAACCAATCAAAAATTGTATTCATACGGGAGAAACAATGGTAGATTTTATCGTAAACTCAAAGCCCTCGGTGTTCGCAAACGATCTTTGTATCCTCTCTGGCTGAAAATGGAGCAAATCATTTTATTAATGAACACAACTCAGTCTACTTTGCACAATGTGTGCATATGTTGAGCGTAGTGAATTCCTGTCTGGGATAAAACAAGGTCATGAGGAAGCATGAGGAAGCCCAGGATGTGAGAAACGTTCAGGGGGCTAGCGTGAGAGGGAGGGAGTTTTTTTTTAATTGGTGATGATCCAAAATGGAGGCCTGAGAATGTTCTTATGCCTTTTGTCTGCTAGAAAAGAGGAACCATTCTGGAACTGTCGTGTTCGCTGTATAGCTCTGCCTCCCAATGACTTTTCCAGAGAGTCCGTAGGGAGCAGTGGGTGCACGGGGGATGGTAGATTAGCCATACAAACATACTGTCGGCCATGGATGGGTGGAGATACCGAAGCTATATATACAGTATGTATTGTATATGAGCACAGCAGTAAGAGTTACATTTACACCTAATGAAATGTACATAACAAACACAATACAAATTAAATGAATTGCCTTCTTTGGACAAAGGGGAACAAAACACCATTTTAACAATACAAATTAAATGAACTGCATTCTTTGGGCAAAGGGGAACAAAACATATCATTTTATTATTATTTTTCCATGATAAGTTGTATTTGCCTCCACTAACCAAAACACGATATTCTGCAGGGGTAGACAATAAGGGGCCCTACTATAAACGGGTGCTGGGGGTTTCAGAAACATGTCATCTTGTAGTATAACGGTAGGTGGGTACTGATTAGAGCTGTCCCGACTAGTCGACGTTGTCGACGTCATCGATGACGTAAATGCGTCGACGGGCAAAACATACCGTCGACGGGAAATGGCGGGTTAAAAAAAAAAAAAATTACATGCGGATAAAGTTTAGAATGGCGGGCGCTCGTGATTCAAGCAGTTGTTACTGGCACCCCCAAGGGGGCCGCTGTTATTTCAATGTGACCGGCATTGTCAGATTGAGCAAAGAGGAAGAAAGTGGGCGAGCCAGAGAGGGAGCGAGATCGGTGAGTTGGGAAAGTGCGCGGGTAGCGCGGAGTTCAGTTGCTGCATCCCTCACGTTTTTGTTTTGGTCAATAAGAGTATCCTTAAAGAGCCAGCCGACGCCTCTCTGTGTTTTTATGCACGCCGCCACCTTCCTGAGGAGGAAATCGGACGAACCGACAAGAACTAGCCAAGTGAACTGCCGGTTCACTCCTCAGTACGGCGAGGAGTTGAAAACACCGCCAATTACCAAAAAGGGCATAATTGGTGACACGTGAAAGTGGCATAAAGCCAAAAAAGTGGACCAGAATAGCCAGAGCCTGGAATTATTTCAAGGAAAATATGGAGGGTGCCACTATGTGTACTCTTTGCTAAGCTGAGCTCGCATACCATGGTAGCACGTCGGCTATGAACGAATACTTGAAGCGCCGTCACCCGAGTATAATTTTTGAAGACAACAAGAAACAACAAGCTAGCGGATTATAAGTCCACACAACTTTCTAATGATGTTTTTTAAAATGGAAGTTACCTATATGTGCATCGTATCAACGTGCATTTTTATTTAATACAATAATTTATATATATATTTAAATTATCATTAAATTTATTAGGATCATGGAAGCTCCCACTTGGGGAAAATATATACATATATCCTGTATATACATAATATAATAAAAATTTATATGGAAACAGCACTGGCCTGCTTACTGTAATCCATGACTGCACTAATGTTAGTTACTTTATATTATAAAGTATCATTGTGTATATACACATAGTAGTATGCTATAAAATTAATACTATACTGGACTGTCTCAGAAAATTAGAATACACAATATTCTAATTTTCTGAGACAGTCCTGTACATTAATCCACCATTTAAATCAGGGGTGTCCAAACTTTTTGCAAAGGGGACCAGATTTGGCGTGGTAAAAATGTGGGGGGCCGACCTTGGCTGACGTCCTTTACATAGAACAATATACAGGACTGTCTCAGAAAATTAGAATATTGTGTATTCTAATTTTCTGAGACAGTCCAGTATATTTAATTTTTGTTACTGTGAGTATGTGTGCCTCTCATTCAAAATAATTGTGGTAATATTTCAGTGTGCCCTCTACTTTATCTATTTTCAAGTTAAAACAAACAAAAGTTGAACAGTTTTTTCCCTCTCCCAAAAATGCGGAATGCACACCAGAAAAAGCATCTGAACTCACAGAGAAAGTATTCTGAAAATGGTTGTCCGGGACATTGCAATTCATTTTAACATTTAGAACAATATAGACAATGACATACCACAAAAAGAGTAAGAATTGTTTTGAAGAGGTGAAGTCTCAGTGTTTCCGTTTACATTTTTTTTGCACTAGTTAATGCCAGCAGCATTAGACGTCATTGTTTGTGATTTATTATTGATATTTATGTTATTTATTTATACGTTAATTAAGAATTTAGGTGTTCAAAAATGTTTTTTTTTTTTTTTTTTTTTAAATTAACGCATTACTGTATTTTTACTGGCCCCACTGAGCCAGTGGTTGGAGCATTCTGGGTGCTCTGATGGTTTTAAAAGTACATCCGGACCACTGGGCCATTTATATTGTCGATTTATGTTGTTGTACTGTGTTAAACAAAATCATTCATACATCTTAATCTCAATCAGTGTTGTCTTCGTCAACGATGACTACAACAAAAATATTTCGTCGATGAACAATTTTTTATCATGATGACGAGCAGATAATGAGCTAAAAACGTGTCGTGGGAGACTAAATGAGCCATAGTTTGTTCACAATGTGTGACATTTTTATGTGTAGTTAGGCATCATAGCAGTGTCTGGTCATGTCACTCATGTAACGTGCTGCAAACCCCCCCCCCCCCCCACCCACCCCCAACTCACCGGTGTCTTCTCTTCTCGAGGCTTGCTTGTTTTGCAACATACAGTCACAGTGAGATTAGTTGTCTTATCTTGGCATGAGAATATTCAATGTTGCTTTAGCCTTTTAAGATCTGTGCTAAGTAATCATCAAACATTAAATAACTCTTATCGTTAGCATAGCATTCGCGTTAGCATGAGGGTAGTGTTAATGGCAAGCGACGAAAACATTTTGATTCAATGTCGAGTACAACTAGACGAAAATCTTAACTAGTCTTAAGTCTTAATTAGACTTTTCGTCAACTAAAACTAGACTAAGACAACCCTGTTTTGAAATGACCAAGATATGACATGACTAATATGCATTTTCTTCTAAAAGACTAAAACTTAGACAAAAATTAAAAGGGCTATAAAAACAACTGATCTCACTCATAATATGAGCAACAAACATCTATAAACCTTTCAGGTTCGGTCAGGATCCGTTTGGTAGGGTAGTTGTGATGTTAGTAATTACGGTCAAAAGCAAAAGGTAATATTTTTCAACAATTGGAAACTAGATCTCGAAAAGTACATATTCATATTGCACAGCATCAGCACGTTATTTTTTAGTAATCGTTGATACCGATGATGTCATTTCAGTGCTGTATCGGTGGCGATACTAGTATCGATATCAGTGCAACAATAGTTACAATACAGTAATAAACCCAGTATGAATAGTGTCAAAACCTATATTTTTTATTATATTATCCACATTTCTAATGAAGTATACTGTAATTGTACACATTAAAATATTCAAATGTGCAAATAAATGCAAATTGAGAGTGTTAAATATTTCCAATTACATAAACAGTGTACAGAACACGTGTCATTCTGAATATTGGTTGTACAGAATTATTATTAAATTATGTATTAACCTCACACACAGTGGAAAAGTTAAACGGTGTAAAGAAATAAACCGAGCGTCTTTTTTTGTCTTCTCTGTTTCAAATTACCTTCCGCCATCACCCGCCCACCACCGCCTGGTTTGCTTTATACCTGAAAGCTTTTAGTAGGCTGGCATTGCGTGTGTTGTTCCGTCACTGTGGTTTCAGAGCCCTGCGTGGAGGCACGCGTCTTTGATGGTGTGCTAATTTGCTAGCGTCACATCTATGCGGGGAAAATACAAAACGTGCTTCCGAATGTTTTTATGTTAGTTTCCATCTTTTTGACCGTGTTTTAAAGGGTACATATAGAAAATTGACTTAATTGTTTATGTAGTACCGAGTACATTCCTTAATTTGCTTGTATAGTGAACCCTTGTTTATGCAAAGTTCGGCATACATGAATTTGCCTACTTGCACATTTTTTGGGTGGCCTAAGCATAAAAAATGTTCCACTGGCACCATATATTGGTTATTTAATTTAATCTTATTTTTTTTAACATTTAGTGGTTTGTTAATCACTAGTTGTAGCTCTTGTTTTGAAACCTGTGGTCTAGGGAACAATTGTGAGCCACGGAGTAATTTTGGTGGCCCCTACTTTACATCCAAGTTCATTGTTAGTGCACTAGTGTAAGTACAAGACTGTTCATTGTTTTTCTATTGTTTCGTGTAAAACACTTTTTAGAAGCGGCATCTGTCAGAAAGCAGATTTTTCTGCTTATCAAGTAAAGATGGCAAACGCCCAACTATCATAAGATTATTTTACGGTATGAGTTGCGTTGACAATTTATACTTCTTGATAATAAGGTCTGAAACGGTTCAGCTGACAATGTTAAATATTAAAAATGACTCAGTACATAGGACAAAAAAAATCTTGGCACATTTATAGAAGCTGACACTTATATAATGACTCAGTGAATTGTGATGGGTAGCCAATCAAATAAGCGCCCATACTGAGGAATGACGAAACTATGCTAAGTATAAACATGTCCTACTTGACATCATTTTTTGGTAGAAATCTGGGTTCATGAAATGTTGTAGCATTTTGAAAAGCAATTTTTAATTGCTCAAATGTGAGAACTAAGGATGTCCTGATTGCATACTTTTGTGTCCGAGTCACCTGATTTTGAGAATCTGCCGATCCCGAGTCCTGATCCGCTACCGAAAAAAAAAGTTTTTATAAATTTGAAGAAAAGTTCCAAACATATTTCCATCCCACCCTGCTGCCTTAATAATGTGAATTATTTTTAAACAAGAATAACGTAGAAAAATGCTTGTGTTTATTAAATGCTTCATTAAGTGAATCCATTCAAATTCACTCACACTACTCAGAACAGCCTCTCACTTACACAATGACTTGCCACAGCACACTACCGCTAGTGTGTAATAAGCTAAATGATGATTGACACATTTGCACTTTTGATCGTAGAGCTACCAAGCTTCTCAGGCAACATCAAAGCTGCAAACTTGTCAATCATCGTCAACTTTAAGTACTAAACGCAAGCTGTACTGGAAAGTTTGCCTGCACTGCTTAGCAGAAGGGAGGGTGTGGCACTGTACGAGCATGAAGCAGAAAAACATAAATATATTTTTTAATTAAAAACCCAAATCCTTTTCACCCGATTCTGATCTTCTGAAAAATGGCGCGATCGGCCTGATTTCCGATCATGTGATCGCATCGGGAGATCCCTTGTGAGAACACTTTCTTTGGGAGCACTCTGGTAACATTAATGCTACATACTGTATCTGAATGTGTCCGTTCTGTGACTGAGGAGATTATTGGAGTTTACCACACCCGGTACAACCAAAACTGTTAAATGATTTTATCGTAATGTGTGGGTGTCTGTAACAGATAAACAATCTTTTCAAATTAAAAAATGTCATATGTACATTACTTTCTTTGTTTGCGTCCTCCAGTCAGTGCTTCTGCTCGGCTCGGTGGCCCTGTTTTGTTTGGGTCTGGACCTCCTGTTCCTCCTGTTCTATTCCTTCTGGCTTTGCTGCCGCCGCCGCAAGAGCGACGAGTCATCGTCCCACTCGCACCACGGGCACTCCCAGCAGCCCAGTGCGGACTGCTGCTGCACTGCCTGGTGTGTCATCATTGCCACCCTGGTTTGCAGGTGAGACTACAGTTTACTCATAAGTTTCTGTCAAATCTGGTTGTTTTATTTTACATGGAACCCAGTAAAGTGTTGACTTATTTTCATACAACAACGCAGCTCAAGGAAGGCAGAAAAATACCAGTGTTGTCTTTAACATAAAACCTGGCAAATTTCCCCACGCTTTTCACATTGACTCAGGGGAAAAAGTTGTCATTGTTCTTTCTCTGCGAGTGTATGGAAAATTGTCTTTGTGTTTTTTCCCCAAATTTTGGGCAACAGTGCAAAAATGTAAAAAAAAAAAAAAAAAAATGCTTTCCCTCTTTTCTCACACAATCTGGTGAATTTTCAATTTACAGTGTTATCAGAAAATTCGGCATTTAAAAAAAATCTTGCACATATAGCTGCACTTTCACATAGCAAATCAGCAAAGAAAAATACTGTATTTTATAACATTGTAAGATCTGTCAACTGGCATTTCTTTTGCAGGGAAATTCTCTGAAAAATTTGCATTGATCTGCATTTCCCCTTATATACATAGACCAGCAAATTTACCACACTTTCACACATCACGGAGGAAAAATGGAAGGAAAATATTGCATTTGCTATCAAGTACAGCACCTCTTGCTCGCAGAACCGCCAGTGGATGTGTGACATAGCAGGAAGATGTTGTTTATACCAACTGAATGTATTAAACTAGATTGAAATATTACTGAAATGGATGCTCCTCCTCATTTTCTCGCTTCATCCTCTGCTTTTGCCGCCTTTTTCTTCATCTTCATCATCGTCTCCCTCGCAAACGGTTGTTTGCTCTCATCTATTTTTTCCTCCTTCCTATGCTTGGCCATCTTGCTGGCCTAGAAATGTTGCCATGGCGACAGAAGCAGATTGGATGGAGAGAGCAGAAATTAATTTTATTCAGAACGGATGGTGTGTGTGTGCGTGCATGTGTGTGCCCTTTTCATCCAAAATTATATCATCGTTTTATTTTTTTACATAACAAAAAGGCGTATATTGCTGGGGATGTCTTGTGTTATGTGGTAATAAATAATGCAGGAATTCCAATTCATTTCAATTTCAATGGTAAGGTTATGGTTATGCCTAATAACAAAAAGTAAATGGTGTGTGGATTTCAAAGTAAATGATGAGATTCTTATTACAGTTTTTACAGTAATACGTTTCTGAACTGACTTGCCCTACTACAATGGGGAGAACAAGTATTTGATACACTGCTGATTTTGCTGGTTTTCCCACTTGCAAGCCAGGTAGAGGTCTGTAATTTATATCATAAGTTCTGTTCAACTGTGAGGGACGGAATCTAATACAAAACTCAAGAAAATCACATTGTATAATTTTTAAATAATAAATGTGTATTTGACTGCATGAAATAAGTATTTGATACATTACCAACTAGTAAATATTTCGGCTCTTAGTTCTTTTTTAAGAACCCCTCCTGTTCTCCACTCATTACCGGAAGTAACTGCACCTGTTTGAACTTGTTACCTGTATAAAAGACACCTGTTCACATGCTCAAACAAACAAACTCCAACCTCTCCACAATGGCCAAGACCAAAGAGCTGTGTAAGGACATCAGGGATAAAATAATAGACCTGCACAAGGCTGGGATGGGCTACAGGAAAATAAGCAAGCAGCTTGGTGAGAAGGTAACAACTGTTGGAGCGATTATTAGAAAATGGAAGAAGTTCAAGTTGACGGTTAATCTGCCTCGTTCTGGGGCTCCATGCAAGATCTCACCTCGTGGGGCATCACTGATCATGAGGAAGGTGAGGGATCAGTCCAGAACTACACGTCAAGACCTGGTCAATGACCTGAAGAGAGGTGAACCACAGTCTCGAAGAAAACCATCGGAAACGCATTACGCCGTCATGGATTAAAATCCTACAGCGCACGCAAGGTCCCGCTGCTGAAGCCAGTGCATGTCCAGACACGTCTGAAGTTTGCCACTGACCATCTGGATGATCCAGAGGAGCAATGGGAGAAGGTCATGTGGTAGGATGAGACCAAAATTGAACTTTTTGGTCTAAACTGGGCTCGTCGTGTTTGGAGGAAAAAGAAGGATGAGTACAACCCCAAGAACACCATCCCAACTGTGAAACATGGAGGAGGAAACATCATTTTTTGGGGCTGCTTCTCTGCCAAGGGTACAGGACGACTGCACAGTATTGAGGGGAGGATGGATGGGGCTATGTATCGCCAGATCTTGGCTGACAACCTCCTTCCTTCAGTGAGAGCCCTGAAGATGGGTCGTGGCTGGGTCTTCCAGCATGACCACGACCCAAAGCACACAGCCAAGGCAACTAAAGAGTGGTTCTGTAAAAAGCATCTTAAGGTCCTGGAGTGGCCTAGCCAGTCACCAGATCTGTTCCCAATAGAAAATCTATGGAGGGAGCTGAAAGTCCGTGTTGCCCGGCAGCAGGCCCGAAACCTGAAGGCTCTGGAGAAGATCTGCATGGAGGAATGGGCCAAAATCCCTGCTGCAGTGTGTGCGAACCTTGTCAAGGACTACAGGAAACGTTTGGTATCTGTAATAGCAAACAAAGGTTTCTGTACCAAATATTAAGTTCGATTTTTGTGATGTATCAAATACTTGTTTCATGCAATTAAATGCAAATTTATTATTTAAAAATCATACAACGTGATTTTCTGTTTTTTTGTATTAGATTCCGTCCCTCACAGTTGAAGAGAACTTATGATACAAATTACAGACCTCTACATGCTTTGCAAGTGGGAAAACCAGCAAAATTGGCAGTGTATAAAATACTTGTTCTACCCACTTTATAACATTGACTCAAACAACAGTCACACAGTTTTGCAATTACCAGTCAAAGTTTTTGCACAAAAGGGTAACAGGTGAGCTCGTCTGTTTTTGAACAATGGATGCCAACATTTCGAACAGAGGCAAAGGAGTTCCAAAGGAGAACAGGAAGGATCAGGACAGGAAAGTTATCTCAGATGACATCCGAGCCACTTTGCTTGATCATGGTGTTGAGAAGGTGGGCTAAAAAGTACAGCAAAAGTTGAGAAATAGCATCATATTGAAGCTTTTCATAGCTGGATTTAGCTGCTTGACCAGGGAAAAATATTCCTCTTGATGTGCATGAGGTGCTGTCGTCATAGTGTAACAGGAAAAAGGATGTAGCATAGTGTTTTTTGTTATGTTTTTGTAACTGTATATATTAAATTCTTCAGTTTTGCATGAAGACCATTGTATGTGCAACTATGTGTTGGTAGGTACTGTATGTACATTGTGTACATAGGTTTGAGGGGAAAATGAAATATATTTGTTACTGTGCAGGCTCTTTTTGTGTTATGAGCATAAGAATATCCTAGAATATTTACAACACACCGATTGTCTGTTGTTAAAAAAACAAATCAAAAGCCATTATGATGAATGAAGATGTGGTTTCTATTCATTATTTAATGTAACTTGTGTTTTGAATGTAAATTTTCCTTTTGCCAGAAAAGTGAGGGGTTTTGCCAATTGTGTGTGGGGTTCTGAGAATATGAGGCGTGCGATCAGAAGTGTGTAAACAATCGAGAAAAACTGCAATGGATGCACCATTACGGTTGTGAGCCCGGTGTTGATTTGAAGGATATTTTATTTAGATGGTATCTTAGTCATGATAAATATTACAGGAATCTCAATATAAGGACACACTGAATAGACAAGCAGTATAGCCGGACATACAGTGGGGCAAATAAGTATTTAGTCAACCACTAATTGTGCAAGTTCTCCCATTTGATAATATTAGAGAGGCCTGTAATTGTCAACATGGGTAAACCTCAACCATTAGAGACCGAATGTGGGAAAAAAAAAACATAAAATCTTATTGTTTGATTTTTAAAGAATTTATTTGCAAATCATGGTGGAAAATAAGTATTCGGTCAATAACAAAAGTTCATCTCAATACTTTGTTTTGTACCCTTTGTTGGCAACAACGGAGGCCAAACAGTTTCTGTAACTCTTCACAAGCTTTTCACACACTGTTGCTGGTATTTTGGCCCAATTCTCCATGCAGATCTCCTCTAGATCAGTGATGTTTTGGGGCTGTCGTTGGGCAACACGGACTTTCAACTCCCTCCACAGATTTTCTATGGGGTTGTGATATGGAGACTGGCTGGGCCACTCCAGGACCTTAAAATGCTTCTTACGAAACCACTCCTTTGTTGCCCTGGCTGTGTGTTTGGGATCATTGTCATGCATAAAGACCCAGCCACGTCTCATCTTCAATGCCCTTGCTGATGGAAGGAGATTTTCACCCAAAATATCTCGATACATGGCCCCATCCATTCTTTCCTTTACACAGATGAGTCGTCCTGGTCCCTTTGCAGAAAAACAGCCCCAAAGCATGATGTTTCCACCCCCATGCTTCACAGTGGGTATTGTGTTCTTCGGATGCAATTCAGTATTCTTTCTCCTCCAAACATGAGAACCAGTGTTTCTACCAAAAAGTTCTATTTTGGTTTCATCTGACCATAACACATTCTCCCAGTCCTCTTATGGATCATCCAAATGCTCTCTAGCGAACCGCAGACGGGCCTGGACGTGTACTTACTTCAGCAGGGGGACATGTCTGGCAGTGCAGGATTTCAGTCCCTGGCGGCACGTTGTGTTACTGATTGTAGCCTTTGTTACTGTGGTCCCAGCTCTCTGTAGGTCATTCACTAGGTCCCCCCCGTGTGGTTCTGGGATTTTTGCGCACCGTTATTGTTATCATTTTGACGCCACGGGGTAAGATCTTGCATGGAGCCCCAGATCGAGGGAGATTATCAGTGGTCTTGTATATCTTCCATTTTCTAATAATTGCTTCCACGGTTGATTTCTTTACACCAAACGTTTTACTTATTGCAGATTCAGTCTTCCCAGCCTGGTGCAGGTCTACAATTTTGTCTCTGTTGTCCTTCGACAGCTCTTTGGTCTTGGCCATAGTGGAGTTTGGAGTGTGACTGACTGAGGTTGTGGACAGGTGTCCTTTATACCGATAATGAGTTAAAACAGGTGCCATTATACAGGTAACGAGTGGAGCCTCGTTAGACCTCATGAGAAGAAGTTAGACTTCTTTGATAGCCAGAAATCTTGCTTGTTTGTAGGTGACCAAATACTTATTTTCCACTCTAATTTGGAAATAAATTCTTTAAAAATCAAACAATGTGATTTCTGTTTTTTTTTTCACATTCTGTCTCTCATGGTTGACGTTTACCCATGTTGACAATTACAGGCCTCTCTAATCTTTTCAAGTAGGAGAACTTGCACAATTGGTGATTGACTAAATACTTATTTGCCCCGCTGTACTACTTGTGCTGGGTTATTGGTGCAAGGTTTGATAATTCGACACATTAGAAACCTCAAAATCAGGGCTTACCCATGATTTTTGGCCGTTCCACACTTACCACCTTGGGCGGCAAGTTGTTTAATTTTGCTCCCCTGAAAGAGCGTTGAAGTTTTTAAAAATGAGACTTAACGTTTGAAATCCAATGGGTTGTCACTATGCTGGGCACTTATTGTTGTAGGATTGAATTCCGCCGTTACCTAAGCATCTGAAACTTGTTTTTTTGCCTGAAAAAGGGTTACTGGAACGTTGGACACCCGGGCATATCAATTTTGCCCCGTTCCTAACAATCTGTGCCGCATGGGTACACTTCTGGGGACAACTGCCCCAACGGTAGAAATATTGTTACCCGGGCATATAAGGCTTGAACCTATTAATAGCGACACGTTTTAAAGGTGCATTTAACTCAGCAGCATCCGACTTCCACTCCACTGCACTGTGACCTACATTTCCTTCTCGTGTGTATCGTGACTTTACCGTGACCTCCATTCCAAATACACCACTTTTGAAAGGAGTCCTCTTAACGATTTACAGATTGTCGATTTGTCACTGTATTTGGGGGTGCGTCGGTGTGAAAATTTCCATGGTGACTGTCAATGATCCCAACAACAACTCTGCCAATTTCTGTTTAAATCCGAAATGCGGTTGGTTTGTGAACAATCAGGAAGCGAGTGCAAGTAGTGCTTCCCATATACGAGTAAGAGTGCATATACACATGAAAAAGAACGTACTTGCGCACACAAAGAAGAGCGCATGTACGCACGAAGAAGAACGTATTCGCGCACACGAAGAAGAGCGCACGCACACACACACATGACTCGAGCCATTTGCTCCCACTCATAAGGGGAAAGAGCTGCTGGCCTGCGCGCACATTTTTTGCTTGTGAAGCATCCACAGAGGCAACACCTGTATATAACACCTTTTGTACTGTTTATTGTGCGTTTTCAATTGTTGTCGAATACTTTGGGCGAGTTGACGTTATTGTTTTTGATGATGTGCGGACGGTAACTGATACATGCTAATCATTTGTGTGGATTCTTATTGCAGTATCAGCAGCTAGTTGTAAACGCAAATTTGAATTGTTCTTATTCAAGATGAAACTGATTTAATTTAATTTTTATTTTAGTTTAATTCTGCAAGTGTTGATGGTCATGAGCAGTTGAATTTAGTCAGCAAACCACACGGACTTCTGACATCGTCGTTACGGAGCTTAGCTTGCTGTCTAGCTAGGACTTAGCTCCAACATATTGGCGAGGACAGTACAATGACGTATACCGTATTGGCCCGAATATAAGACGGCCCTGATTATAAGACGACCCCCTCTTTTTCAAGACTCAAGTTTGAAGAAAGACTTTTTGAACATCAAATTATTTTTTTATACAGAAAATAATTAGAGTACATCTGAAACAAATGATTATAACAATATATTTGAGAGAAAAAGCATGTTTTTTTTTGCCACATTCAAATCTCAATATCTGAACATTTAAATATGTAAACTAAAGTGCAATCACATTTGTAAATGAATGGCTTCTGGTTTTTGAAATGTATATAAACCAATCTATTGTGATAAAACAACAAAATTGCAATAACTGCATTAACCATATGGGGTTTGCTTTGGCCTGGGGAGTCAAGTTCAGCATTCGCTTAAATGATATCTGGCGCCATCTAGCGTCGTGAATTGGTATAATGTCTAGACCCCGAATATAAGATGACCCCCACTTTTTCAGTCTTAATTCAATGCAAAAAACACTTATATTCTTATATTCGGGCCAATGTGGTAATACGAGTTTTTGATAGTTATTTCGGGATTTAGGGGGTATCTGGAGGTACTCAAAGGGTTAATTTTGACCTGCGCGCAAATTCGGGTGATGTCGGCAGCGTAGGAATGGAACTCGTTCGTAACACGGGGACTACCAGTATATCGGTTTTGGGATTTTTTTCGATTTTATGCACTATTGAAAGCTCTGCAATCTAGGAACCTCTCAGAAACACTATTGATATCACTCTCTATGAGTGTGTCAAATTTGGTTGAAATCGGGCCATTCCGTCTGCAACATGATTTTTTCAATTATCGATTTTCAGTACTAATCGGGGGTACTTCAATACAAAACTTAAGAACACTCGGAAACGCTTATAGTACAAATGTGTAAATTTTCAGGAAAATCGGTCGCTCCGGTTCGGAATCCATAGGGGATGAACACACACACACACACACACACATACAGACACCCCCCCCCACACACACATAGACAAACGTCCATTTACAGTGCCTTGCAAAAGTATTCGGCCCCCTTGAACCTTGCAACCTTTCGCCACATTTCAGGCTTCAAACATAAAGATATAAAATTTTAATTTTTTGTCAAGAATCAACAACAAGTGGGACACAATCGTGAAGTGGAACAAAATTTATTGGATAATTTAAACTTTTTTAACAAATAAAAAACTGAAAAGTGGGGTGTGTAATATTATTCGGCCCCCTTGCGTTAATACTTTGTAGCGCCACCTTTTGCTCAAATTACAGCTGCAAGTCGCTTGGGGTATGTTTCTATCAGTTTTGCACATTGAGAGACTGACATTCTTGCCCATTCTTCCTTGCAAAACAGCTCGAGCTCAGTGAGGTTGGATGGAGAGTGTTTGTGAACAGCAGTCTTCAGCTCTTTCCACAGATTCTCGATTGGATTCAGGTCTGGACTTTGACTTGGCCATTCTAACACCTGGATACGTTTATTTTTGATCCATTCCATTGTAGATTTGGCTTTATGTTTTGGATCATTGTCCTGTTGGAAGATAAATCTCCGTCCCAGTCTCAGGTCTTGTGCAGATACCAACAGGTTTTCTTCCAGAATGTTCCTGTATTTGGCTGCATCCATCTTCCCGTCAATTTTAACCATCTTCCCTGTCCCTGCTGAAGAAAAGCAGGCCCAAACCATGATGCTGCCACCACCATGTTTGACAGTGGGGATGGTGTGTTCAGGGTGATGAGCTGTGTTGCTTTTACGCCAAACATATCGTTTTGCATTGTGGCCAAAAAGTTAAATTTTGGTTTCATCTGACCAGAGCACCTTCTTCCACATGTTTGGTGTGTATCCCAGGTGGCTTGTGGCAAACTTTAAACGAGACTTTTTATGGATATCTTTGAGAAATGGCTTTTTTCTTGCCACTCTTCCATAAAGGCCAGATTTGTGCAGTGTACGACTGATTGTTGTCCTATGGACAGACTCTCCCACCTCAGCTGTAGATCTCTGCAGTTCATCCAGAGTGATCATGGGCCTCTTGGCTGCATCTCTGATCAGTTTTCTCCTTGTTTGAGAAGAAAGTTTGGAAGGACGGCCGGGTCTTGGTAGATTTGCAGTGGTCTGATGCGTCTTCCATTTCAATATGATGGCTTGCACAGTGCTCCTTGAGATGTTTAAAGCTTGGGAAATCTTTTTGTATCCAAATCCGGCTTTAAACTTCTCCACAACAGTATCTCGGACCTGCCTGGTGTGTTCCTTGGTTTTCATAATGCTCTCTGCACTTTAAACAGAACCCTGAGACTATCACAGAGCAGGTGCATTTATACGGAGACTTGATTACACACAGGTGGATTCTATTTATCATCATCGGTCATTTAGGACAACATTGGATCATTCAGAGATCCTCACTGAACTTCCGGAGTGAGTTTGCTGCACTGAAAGTAAAGGGGCCGAATAATATTGCACGCCCCACTTTTCAGTTTTTTATTTGTTAAAAAAGTTTAAATTATCCAATAAATGTTGTTCCACTTCACGATTGTGTCCCACTTGTTGTTGATTCTTGACAAAAAAATTAAATTAAACTTTATGTTTGAAGCCTGAAATGTGGCGAAAGGTTGCAAGATTCAAGGGGGCCGAATACTTTTGCAAGGCACTGTATATAAGTTTAGATTTTGCTTGAACAGTTGTTTGAGGGTTTATTGAGTTGACTGCAGATGCCACTATATTCTGTTGTATCACACAATATGTTATAGTTAAGGTAATTACCCAGGCCACACCAGTTATTTTTCTATGATGATTATTTGTGGGTTGACATTTATTTAAATGTGTGGTAATTTCAGAAATTATTCATTACAATACAAATCAATGTCAGTACCTGACAGTCTATAAATGGACTTTTGTAATAGAAAAGAAGGAGGGAGATGATGAAGTGTGAGCATGAAACACCATTACAGATGATCATAAAAAAATCGTTTCACTCCATAAACCACAATTGACTTTAATGTCCGCTTCCTTCTTGTTTGCTTCTGTAGATGAGGATTTATATGAGAGCTACACACGTACATAGTGTAATACAGCTTTTGTGTGTAAAGAATCTTATGGTCTTTACTGAATTACTTTTATCAGTGGTTGTAAATTTCTTTTCATGAGCAGCCGTAACACAAATAGCCATGTACATGTGTGACAGTGTGTAGTAATGTGCGGAGCAGAGGGCAGCTACAGTTGTTGAAAAAGACACATTTCAGGCGAACGGGCAGCAGAGCCGAGAACCAGTTTTTGACATGAGCCAAATGGTATTTTTTTTCGCCGTGTGGCAAAATGGGTTTTGCCATGTGGCATTTCTTTTGCCATGTGGCATCTTTGTTTGCCATGTGGCAAAATGGATTTTGCATTGTGGCATTTTTTCTTTGCCATGTGGCAAAATTTTGCAATGTGACATTTTTTTGCCATGTGGCAAAATTGAATTTTGCCATGTGGCATTTTATTTGCCATGTGGCAAAATGGATTTTGACATGTGGCATTTTTTTGGTATGTGGCAAAATGGATTTTGGTTTGTAGCATTTTTTTGGGGGGTAGTGGCATTTTTGGGGGGTATATGGCAGTTTTGCAGGCCATGCACGTCCATGCATGTCCAAATTTTCCATTCATTTTAAGAAAAACATGTGGCTGTGATTTTTGACCATACACTTTACATTAGAGCGCACTGACATTCAACTGACACCCAAGTCAGGCTATGCCATTGACGGGTATGCATGTCCAAATTTTCCATTCGTATTAAATGGCAGAAAAACTTGTGTGGCTGTGATTTTTAACCATACACTGTGTGTGTGTGAGCGTATGGGAGTGACCATGCACTGTGTAAGTGGGTGAGTGAGGGCATTTGTGAGTGTATGAGAAATTATATGAATTAATGAGTCAGATGAGCGAGAGTGTGCCCCACAATACATATATCACGTTCGACTCTTGGTCTCGCGCGCTCTATGCCTCCATTTTCTTTGTTACAAATTCTGTTCAAGCACGAATGGCACCTAGGATATGTGACTACCTCCTGACGTGTTTGTGATGAGAACCTGTTTGTGTTCCTCACAACCCGACTGTCTTTGTTCAGCGCTGGCATTGCTGTGGGCTTCTACGGAAACGGCGAATCGAGTGATGGAGCCAGCCGCCTGGCCTACTCCCTGCGCCACGCCAACCGCACTGTATCGGGCATAGAAAAACTGGTGAGAAATATATCGTGGAAAAAGAATAATTATGATAAAAAGAGTACCTCATATATATTAATTCAAACAGTCGGGTGCAAAGTCAAATTTAACTGAAGAGCATTTAACAACCGGACAGGTATCGGATAGTGCCATAGCGCTGAATCAGACAGTGGAGGAGAACCTGGTGCAGCTGGAGACAGCCTACCAAGAGCAGACGGACTATGTGTCCATCGTTCAGAAGCTGCAGGGACAGCTGGACGAGCTGGTCAAACTTATGGTGGACGTCCCCTTTTGGTCCAACACGGCTGTGTCCCTTGAGGACTTGGCCCGACAAACTGAGGCCTTTGACTTCTACAGGTGAGCCAAAGACTCACAGATGTTTTAGTCACTTTACTGCTTTGGCACTTGTCAACCAATTAAAAAAATCCTGACAATATTCCAAAAAGTCAGGACGTCTTGAATTATATTTCTCGACCATTCTCCCGTTTCCTATGAAAAACACCAATCAAGAGGATGACATTTGGCAAAAGAGTTTACATTTTAACTCTTAACTGTTTGTTTTTCATGACTATTTGAAAATATTTGTCACATTCCGATGATTCCCATATTAAATTAATAAATTTAGTACCGTAATTGTTTTACAAATTAAGATGTACAGTAATTACTTGGTACCTTACTTTTTTCAAACGGTTTAACCTAAAACTACACACAATATTCAAATGTACAGTCAGTGTATAAATATATATTTGGCGGAAAACACTCAGGTGACTTGAAGTTCCGCTCTGAGACCCCCAATTTGGTCACATTTCAAAATTGTCCTATATTCATGTGTGATACATCATTGGAAAGCTTAAAGTCTGCGTTTCTTTCACGGTGATCGCTTGATAGCCTTCTAGTTTGTGTTTTACGTACAAGAGCCGCTGACAGGTGACAACAACAAGCATGTTGGTTTTAATGTCTGGCAGCGAATCAGCGAGCGCGCAGGTCACGCAGTGAATCATGGGAAATGTAGTCTCGGGACAACACTGAAGTGGTGCTTTGTAATCTGTTCGCTTGTGTGAAAAAACTACATTTCCACACGCCATTAGACGCCACTTCCTGCCGAGAGCCCCAGCCCCGAGAGCCTCGTACTGTTAGCTCCATGTGTTAATAAAGAAACAAAGTTGTCAGCACGTCGTGTGTTCGATACATTTGTAAACAAAAAGCTCACAACAGGACACTATGCACGATCCGTTTAAGAGACGCTGGAGTAGTAGGAGGCGAGGAGGAGATCACCGAGAAGCAAAACTTCGCGGTCGAATGTGGCGGCAGTCCGCTATTATTTTGTTTTCTTATTGTTGCCACAATAAAGTGGAGAAAGCCATCAACGACTCATCTCCTTCTTTCCCCCCAACGTTTTTATATTACTATTTTATATGCACAAAAGCTGCCGGATCTGCCAAAATGAACATGAAGTCTGATTATTATTTTTTTTAACAATGTCATCAGATAGACAAAAACATAAAATTATGTGCAAATGCCTGCATCTTCAAATCATGAAAATATTAACAGCCTATATCTTACCAATCTTGTAATCTCGATGGGTCTTGTATCCATTCCATGTCAGGTAGTCTAGGAACATTGTTTGCATCCTGATTAGCGTCTGGCTAATACATGTTAGGTCCAACATAAAATTCCAAGCTCCTCTTCTTCCTCCAACTCTTCAAAAACTTGGATCTCCTCCCTTGCGCTCGATCTATCGCTTATATCGCTGTTTGAATCATTGTTTGACGTATCACTTCCGGGTTCGTCTCCTTTCAGGCTCGAACTTCGGAAACGCGATTATTTTGTCAAATATACAACATATAAATTATTTTTTCATGCTCTATTTGTTGGACAGTGTTTAATTACTTTAATTGTGACCCTATTTGGCATGTTATGAAATTACTTCACATTTCTGCTTTAAAGGAAGCCTTCTTGGTCTTGTTATAAACTGTATATATATTCATATATTGCACAGCATTTACGTTCAGCTATTATTATTATATTAATTTTCAATAATGTGTACATCCAGGTGGTTGGGATACCTAGGCCTGCTGTTGTTTGATGTGCTCATTTGCCTCCTGGTTCTCTTTGGGCTCATACGGAACTCCAGAGGAACTTTGATTGGGTATGTTACCGCTGTTTAAAGTTACTTATGTTTTCATAAAAAACTGTTTCCCTGTCCATTTTGTCATCATTGAAATGATTATTAATTTTGCACCATTGCAAGTTTTAAAGTAAATTAACAGAATTGTACCAACAGTGTGGAATGACAGTCTGTACCGAGTGCAGTACTCAAATATAACATCACTTGTTGAAAACAAGTTCAGATATTTTCGACCTATCAAACATTGTTAATTCAAAACAGGCTAACTTGTTCATTTAAAAATAGAGATAATTTCATTAGTTCTATGACGTTGCTCTGAACTGTTGCTTGTTTGTACCCGTCTACAGCGTGTGCCTGCTGGGTGTTCTGACGCTCGTCATCAGCTGGGCGTCTCTGGGCATGGAACTGGCTGTTGCTGCGGTAAGCGAGTTGCCATAGCAACGTCGCAGAGCCGCCGCCTGGCTCCGCAGTGATGTAATCTACTGTTTTTGTGTGCGCGTGCGTGCTCACAGTCGGCAAGTGACTTCTGCGATTCTCCCGACACGTACATCGCCCGCGCCACCAAGGAGAACGCTGTCATCAATCAAGGTACAGCCAAGCTGTCGAGCTGTGCCAACATCCAATTAAAACCTTCCTTGGACATTCTTTTGTAGGAAACATAAGTGTGTGGGAATGGTGTTTGATGGGCACTGTGGTTGTGCACCATCTAGCTTCCTCGTCGCCCAGGCGTGGAACAAATCAAATGTTAAATGTACTTAGAATCCTTTTATAACATCATATTACATTACATATTACATTAACCTTACATTTACAGTGCTCCATTTTTGGCCTGCCTTCTCCTTTCCCCCTCGGCTCCTGTTGTCTTAATGAGATCTGTTGTCTTTCACTTCTTTCCGCTCTGGCTGTCTGTGCACAGTGCAGATGTTTCCTCTGCAACACTGACACAGAAAATAACACGCGAGCACACACACCCACACACACATACACTAATAAAAACACAACAAGTTTAACTTAGTGTGTTGAGGCCAAGCTGTTCTGTTTGATCAGCATTTATGCGGTTCATTTAAAAGCATTAAAAGTCATTAAATGGATTTAGTCAAAATTCAGGCCTTAAAAAGCATTAAACTAAACAATTGAGTCATTAAAAAATATGTAAACTTGATGGTCAAAAAAACTTTTTTTTTTCCATAATTTATTCGAGTTGTCCGATCATATCGGCCGATAAAAATAATTTTGAAATGTTATCGGATAATATTGACATTGGTTTTTCATTATCGGTTTTGGGCCCATATGCATGTTGCCTGCAAAGTGAATGTAGAAGCCCTTTGTTCAAGGGCTGGTCACAGCTAATCACTGCAATTTTTCTTATATACCATTAGATCTCTCGAGTCATTAAAAATGATGTAAACTTGATGGTTCAAAAAAACTTTTTTTTACATAATTTATTTGAGTTGTCCGATAATATCGGCCGATAAAAATAATTTTGAAGTGATATCGGATAATATCAACATCGGTTTTTCATTATCGGTTTTGGGCCAACATGCATGTTGCCTGCAAAATTATTGTAGAAGCCCTTTGTTCAATGGTCACAGCTAATCACTGCAGTTTTGCTTATTGACCATTAGATCTCTCCAAACTAAAATGCTTGGGATTTGTTACGTAAGCATACCTTATGGCATTCATGGTGCAAAAATTAAATGAACAATAAATGACTGAATAATAATGAATTAAAAATTCATTACATACCTCATTCACTGTACTGAAGCTGTGTGCCTTTGTTGTTATTTTGAGCCAAAAGCACTGTGTGAGCCATATGTGACGATGCATTGCCTTATTGGCACTTTGAACTCGATAAAAAAAACAGACGTTTGCACTGTTTTGATTTCAACAATAAATATAGTGGTCCAATTAGACACTTTTCCCATAACTTCAGTAGAATTTGTTCCCCTATTCCTCCCAGAATGTTTATTGGAAAACCTTGAAGTTGTTACATTCATCATTATTAAAGTATTTAGTTGGACATCACAATACAATTGGCCATAATATGTTAAGTCCATGACTGCATATATCGGTATCAGTTTGATATCGGATTTTTGGAGTTGAACATTATCGGGATTTTGGTTATTGGTTAAAAAGTCAATATCAGACAACTCTACTTACAATTGGTGTGTGTGAAACTATCTGCAGTTGGGCATGGGCATTAAATTAGTTTAAAGTGACATTGAAAACCATTAAATGAGATTTGCTGAGAACTGTAGAAACCCTGTTGATGTCATTTATCAACATAAAATGACACAAAATCATGCTTAATTTACAGGAATGAAGAAATTTGCAAAGCATTCCCACAATAACTCACACATACACAAACATTGGTATTGGAATTACAAGTAGAGCTCAAGCTCTACTTGTAATACCAATGCCCTGTATGTACCTACGTCTCATGAAAATCGCATATACAGTGGGGCAAATAAGTATTTAGTCAACCACTAATTGTGCAAGTTCTCCCACTTGAAAATATTAGAGAGGCCTGTAATTGTCAACATGGGTAAACCTCAACCATGAGAGACAGAATGTGGAACCCCCCCCCAGAAAATCCCATTGTTTGATTTTTAAAGAATTTATTTGCAAATCATGGTGGAAAATAAATGTTTGGTCAATACCAAAAGTTCATCTCAGTACTTTGTTATGTACCCTTTGTTGGCAATAACAGAGGCCAAACATTTTCTTTAACTCTTCACAAGCTTTTCACACACTGTTGCTGATATTTTGGCCCATTCCTCCTTGCAGATCTCCTCTAGAGCAGTGATGTTTTGGGGCTGTCGTTGGGCAACATGGACTTTCAACTCCCTCCACAGATTTTCTATGGGGTTGAGATCTGGAGACTGGCTGGGCCACTCCAGGACCTTAAAATGCTTCTTACGAAACCACTCCTTTGTTGCCCTGGCTGTGTGTTTGGGATCATTGTCATGCTGAAAGACCCAGCCTCGTCTCATCTTCAATGCCCTTACTGATGGAGATTTTCACTCAAAATCTCTCGATACATGGCCCCATTCATTCTTTCCTTTACACAGATAAGTCGTCTTGCTCCCTTTGCAGAAAAACAGCCCCAAAGCATGATGTTTCCACCCCCTTGCTTCACAGTGGGTATGGTGCAATTCAGTATTCTTTTTCCTCCAAACACGAGAACCTGTGTTTCTAGCAAAAAGTTCTATTTTGTTTTCATCTGACCATAACACATTCTCCCAGTCCTCTTCTGGATCATCCAAATGCTCTCTAGCAAACCGCAGACGGGCCTGGACGAGTACTTTCTTCAGCAGGGGGACACGTCTGGCAGTGCAGGATCTGAGTCCCTGGCGGCGCATTGTCTTACTGATAGTAGTCTTTGTTACTGTGGTCCCATCTCTCTGTAGATAATCCACTAGGTCCCCCCGTGTGGTTCTGGGATTTTTGCTCACCGTTCTTGTTATCATTTTGACGCCACGGGGTGAGGAGGGAGTTGAAAGTCCGTGTTGCCCAACGACAGCCCCAAAACATCACTGCTCTTGAGGAGATCTGCATGGAGAAATGGGCCAAAATACCAGCAACAGTGTGTGAAAAGCTTGTGAAGAGTTAAAAGAAAACATTTGGCCTCCGTTATTGCCAACAAAGGGTACATAACAAAGTATTGAGATGAACTTTTGGTATTGAACAAGTACTTATTTTCCACCACGTTTTGCAAATAAATTCTTTAAAAATCAAAAAATGTGATTTTCAATTTTTTTTCTTCCAAATTCTGTCTCTCATGGTTGAGGTTTACCCATGTTGACAATTACAGGCCTCTCTAATATTTTCAAGTGGGAGAACTTGCACAATTAGTGGTTGACTAAATACTTATTTGCCCCACTGTATGTGAAGATGATGTGAGGAGACTTGCCTTCCAGTCACAGTCATTGTTCCAGTTAATGATGTGTATGTGTTTTATTATCAGATATTCTGCAGTATTACCTGAAGTGCAGCCCGGGACAAGTGAATCCCTTCCAGCAGGTACACATTTGCATAAATGGAACATTAATCTTTGTCAATTGTCAATTACACAAAATGTTATTCTTAAGTTGCTTCAAATAAGTTTGCCCTCACCCCCTCCAAAAAAGTAAAAAATGAAGCGCTGCGAATAGTGCATCAATTATTTACAGGGTTTTCTCATTGTATGAATTATGCCAAATGGTCTGAAACATTTGTGTGTGTGTGTGTGTGTGTGTGTGCGTGTGTGTGTAGAGGCTGTCGGGGAGTCACAAAGCGTTGGTGGAGATGCAGGATGACGTGGCGGAGCTTTTGCGATCGGCCACGAGGGAATACGCCAACACCAAGGTGCGAGCGTGCGTGTTCTCTCTTCACTTTTCCCCACGCACGTAGGCGACGTTACCAAATGACAACTTTGTCCTTGACAACTTGGAAGACAAACATTTTTTTCCTCATGCATTTACGTCTTGTGAAAAGATTAAAATCTTTAAAATGACTTTATTCTTCAAAAAAAGGTTTTCACATATATTTCCTGTCTTAGAATTATAATTTTCCTCCATAAAATTACAAGTTTAGTATTGTTAAATTAAGCGTTTTCCGCTTATTTTTCCTGTAATATTTCAAAATATTCCTCTAATATTACCTATGTCAGTGTTTTTCAACTGGTGTGCCATGAGAAATTATCCAATGTCGCATTTATATATGTATATATATATATATATATATATCTTTTTTTTTTACGTCGTCGGGCGGAGTTGCAGTAGGAAGGAAGGAAGGAGTAGATAGAAAGTTCTCGGTCGTGTGTAGGTGAGCGAGGTATTGCTCGTGTCGCGTTCAAGAACTGCTCGGATTTATCAGCCATTAGCGACCTTGCTGTCTGCGACAATGTGGACCCCAGCACGTCTACTCCACGTCATTTGGTTAGACTTGTCATGTGTCGATATACTCAAAAGTGTCCTTCCCCTGTGTTTTATTTCAACACATTGTTGAGGACAGCAAGGTGGCAAATGTCTGGAAATCCGAGCAGTTCTTGAACGCGACACGAGCAGCGCCATGGTGCCAAGCAAGTTTAAACGTCATCTTCAAACGAAACACCCGTCGCTTCAAAACAAGTCGATGTACTATTTTGTTTGCCTTCGTGAAAACACAGAGAAACAGGCAACTTTTTTGAGAAAAACTACAAAGGTAAATGAGAAAGCCCCCAAAGCAGTTACCTTGTTGCTAAATCCAAAAAGTCCCACACTGTGACAGAGACATTAATGCTACCTGCCTGCAAAGTCATTGTCTGCGAGATGCTCGGCCTTGATGCGGTTAAAGACATTGCTGAAGTCCCCCTTGTCTGATAATTATGAGTTTTTTCAAGCCTAACTGCTATTAAAAAAAAAAAAAAAAACTGAGAAAGACTGAGAGCTGTTGAAGAATAAGATTATTGGCTTTGTGTTCATCTAAACAAGCTCAGGTTCAAGTATGCATACTGAGAAATATTTTATAATTAAATATATTGTACAGAAAATAATTTGTGCCGCGAGATTTTTTCCAATGTAAAATCGTGCATTATTTTTCACTATTCATTTTATAGTTTGTTTCCCGTAAAATTCCACGTTCGTTCTTTGCAAAATTTTGATTTTTATTGTTTTTTGGGGTTATTATATTCCTGAAATTAGGACATATCTTTTCTCCCTTCATCATTTTTGCCTTCTCAGCAATTCATGACTTTATTTTGAAATTATTTTATCATTCATACTAAATTTCTTAGGATTGTTCTCATATGTATCTACTGATTTTCCATTTGTAAAATGTTTTTGCTTATGAATTGAGAATGATCTACTGTACTCATAATACAATAAGTACTCAATTTTACTTTATTATTCAACTCTTTTTTCTTTTAAACTTTTCTATTATACAATTACTCTTTCCATCAAATTACATCTTTTATTTATTTATTTATTTATTTATATAGATGTATAGATTGTCTTGCCTCCAGTTGAATTGTTGTTGACTTCACTTTCACTTTCAGGAGAATCTGAATCAGATCCAGTCTGTGCTGAACTCCACAGGGGTTGGCCTGCACCAGCTGACAGCTCTAGTGGACTGTCGCAGCCTGCACATGGTGAGTCCAGTCATGTTTGAGTTTTTTCATCCCTCAAAATACTGTATTTATTGTAACACTTCTCTTTCTCTAAAATGCACACCTGGGCCACATGTAACCCTCAGGGGCAAGTGTAGTTGCCATCTTTGTTCAGTGTTTGGCATGTCGCGGTACAAATATGACAGATGAACCGATAAAGTTTGTAATAGTTAGTATTCAGTCATACTGTGTGCAAGTTAGGATACAATACGCGGAAAAATGTTTTTAGTCACTTTTTTGAAACACCATTTTAAACACAAAAAGGAGCATTAATATTCAAAGGTGCACATTATAAGACTTGCACTTTAATAATTCATGAAATGGCCATAATATTTCAATAGACATGAAAGAAACATGTTTTTTGGAAATATTTCTAAAACTGATCTCAATGGTTAAATGGAGATTTTCCCTTTTGAAAAGACGATTTGCAAGTTGCATATTTGTTCCTGTTTTGGTTCCGTGTTCATCATCAGCCAGTCATAAGACCAATTTCCGGTGTACGTCCAGGTTGCCACAGCTCTGTACTCCCCGTAAACTAAGGCTGCGTCAACTTTGACAAAAAGTCTGAATTATGCCTATTGTCTACCACTCAAGCAAAAAAAACATCAATACGAATCTCAAAGGATGTAAGACAACAAGAGAAGCAAAACAAGGATATACATTCATTTGGCTTTGTTGTACTACGTTATCTAGCATGTGGATTCATTGACCGGGGCAAAGATAAACTCTTTAAGCGTGTATCTATTTAGTCAGTAATGGAAATTAAAATGGATGGAGCAATTAAATCGTCTTTGTGGATGCAGTTAGTGCATTATCAAATAATATATTTCTTTGCCAGTGTGCTTATACATTGAGAAAATTAGCCCTCCCTCCCTCACTTCGGTCATGGTGACATTAACTAACTTGGACCTCGTATCACAGCTCTTTTAATTGTCATCACTAAATGTTGGCATTATTACATTGAAAACATCTTGCGTGGAAACTAAAAATAGGATATACTGTACAGAGGACTTGTTGCTTGCCACTTAAAGTTCTTTTACTGCATGTTCAATATTGTGAAGTGGTATTCTGGCAACCTGAAGGGGGAGGGCATTTTGTGCTAGTCAATATTTTGATCTAGTTACAGTACCATTTTAGCCATCAATCCTACATTGTGCACCTTTAACATACTCTAGAAACAACATGATCTCATTCTCTCTCACTTCAGAAAAGAAGGATTCGCCGATTGCCTTGCTTTGTGCTAAAATGGGACCAGGGGCACTTCAAGGAATATTCAAATTAGAGGTGGGGCTAGTGCCCCTGTGGCCCCATCCCTAAAACCGCCACTGGTACTCTCTGATCTCGTTTCCAACATCTGTTTGCCGTACCCAAAATGGCAGCCAGCTATGCCATAAAAAAAGGAATTCTTGTCTTCCTTCCCAAGATGATGATAGATGTCCAATAGTGTGGTGTCCTGTCATTGTTCTGATGTGAATTTAAATGTGTTTAGCACAAGAAGACGCCCAATCCATTTGATGTGGGAGGGCTCATTCACTGCCACCCTCCTACTTCAAATGGACTGGACGTCTAGCGCCATCAATGGCACCCAAGGAGTTGAGTGTCTGACCAAGCCATCATAGACTTACTTGCATTTAAGTGAGTATGTGAAAATGAGCATTTAAAGGGAAAAAAAAGAAAAAAAAATGATATATATATTTTTTTCTAATGTAGTTTTGGTACCCTATTGGCCAATACCACACCGTCGGGTATCGGTATCTGGAGCCAACAAGCTGTATCTGTGCTGAGGCTGTTCGATTAACCGAAACAGACTTTTCTGGTTAAAACGATAAAGGTTCAAATCGGTACTTTCGATACACCCCAACACCGCGCCATTTTGGTTCATCCAAGCCGCCGTAGTTTCCTCTGCATTTCCACTTCCTCCCACGCGAGCGCACCGTCTTAAACAACAACAACCATTCTGCTACTTTTGCCCAGCCAACTTTGGACACAAATTACATAACACCATGAGTAAGTGATTTCATGATGCACTTAAAGTGTTGTTGTATATGTAGAAGGATTTCAGTGGATTGTCAAATAAAACAAGCAGCCTTAAAACGTTCAAAACGTCCTCATTTACTTTGTCTGCACACTGTCATGTACAACACAACGACAGACAGTAATATGGCGCCACTCCTGGCTGGGTGTATATTGCACAATTTTAATACAATACATTTTTTTGGCAAAATGCATAGGTTTACATTTCAAAATTGGATTGCACATTGTTGATTGGCCCATTAATGTGTTTGACCTGACGTCTTTTGTAAAGATGAGGTGCTCATAAACCTAAGGGATAATTCTGTTTGTTACCTTCACTGGGGTGCATATTTCTGTTTGTTTAGACAAGGTGATTGTCACCTTGCATATTGTTATTACTGAGTAACAGTTTTGCACCAATCATTAATTTATGTTCATATAACCAGAGAAAAATGTGGCATCACATCACCCAGAGCCTGGCTGCCTACCTACTTCACCTGACTGACTTGATTGACTGGCTGGCTAGCTGGTTGGCAGACTGACTTGCTGACAGACTATTTGGTGTACAGACTGACTGACTGACTGACTGACTACCTTTTCTCATGTTTGACTTTGTTTCATATGGTATATGCACTTTCTTTCATTATTGGTTTAATAAAGAACAAAGCTGCAGTCTGTTGAAGAAATAAAATGCTCTTAAATCCAAGGGATTGTTCTGTGTGTATTAAAAGAGTTAAATTCAATGGCACTTTCAGCTGAAAAAAAAAAAAAATGTCTGGATAAAAGACATTCTGAATACTTTACTTGTCATTATTTTATTTTGCCAAGAACTCGTAATCGATATCGAAAAATCGGGTTTGAGATAAAATAATCGGGATTTTCTTGTTAGGCAAAATCGAACAGCCCTAATCTGTGCAACACTATACGGCCGACGGGTCACTCAACAGGACTCAATTTGAGGTTGACTACTGCAAAAGTCGAGCAGTGTTGATAGTTTGCTTTTCTCATGTGCGCTCCCTACCTACCTTTACCAGGACTACGTGCAGGCTTTGACGGGCCTGTGCTACGACGGAGTTGAAGGGGTCATCTACCTGGTGCTCTTCTCCTTCGTCACGGCACTCATGTTCTCCTCCATTGTCTGCAGTGTGCCACACACCTGGCCGGGCAAGAGGTAACGCACACAACACACAGACAAGCCTGGGCACATGTGTGGACACGCAGACATAGACACACTCTCGAATCAATGTAATGAATAGAAATGCTAACGGCTAACATGCTACTAATTACCCAATGCAGGGTTTCCCCAACTTTCTTGGCTCACAACACAAATTCCTCCAGAAATGAAAGACATCATTAAATAATCATAAGTAATTTTATCGCATAGTGGTGTTGAACTCACTTTTTCCCATGAAATTCCTATTTTCATCTCATAAAAACCGGTCTAAATTGTGGAATTGCAACGTGTGATGTCCCCCCCCCCCCATGTTACATTTGACTATCGTCATACTTACATTACTTCAAACTTTTATTTATTTACTTTTTCCCCTCGTAAAATCCTTCCCATGCAATTGTGACAGTTTTAAAAAACACCTTTATAGGTGTACAATTTCTTTTAATTACAACTTCTAATCTGAAGTTTAATTTTCTTCCCCTCAATATTTCAATTTTAAAAAATGATTACCGGAAACATATATTTTTTAACAATGAGTTACAATTACGCTAGTAATACATGTATATATTTATATTAAGATAGAAAGGATATTTTTTTTCCTACTTGAATCCCTTCAAATATAGTACATTACAATATGTGTGTCCATTTAGTTTGGGAAGCCCTGCTGCAAATTGATTGGTCATAGAAGCCTTGAGGAGTCTTTGCATGTTGTTCTTTGACTTGTGTCCTTCCGCGCTGTGTCTCCCTGCATCATCCATCTTCGCACTTCACGCTTCAGTCTTTATTATTTCCACATTTATTTCTCCACTATCACCAGCACCCGATTGTGTTTCATCCTTTTTTCTCCCCTCCCCTCAACGCGCCCCATTTCTTCCTCCTCCTTATGTTCCTTCCCTCCTCTTCCTCCTCCTCCACCTTGCTCTTCTTCCCCACAACGTCCTGATTTGGAAAAGCTCGGGGCTTGAGAGATGCTACATATGGACGACGTTTTAATGACCTTATGGTCACATAAAAGACAAACCCGTGGGGGAAAAAAATGACACGTGATGGATTCGTTTTCTTGGCAGCAATGCTGATTGAGCCACTGGGGACTAGAGTGGGCTAACTCAGTTTTGGCCTTTTGCGGTAAAGTTGTTTCAAGTTTTATGGATGAATTTTAATTGAAGTGATTATGGATATTTGTTTTTACACAAATTGTGGTTAATCTTACATTTTAGCCTTTGGACTTGGATGATATGTCTTGCATTTTTACCCACCAACTGCAACTTGAGGTTCATTGGTTGGATCACTGTCTGATTAATTTCGGTAAGAAAACAAAACTGGAATGCAGAGAAAATGAATTTCAGTGCAATCGTGGTCCAAATACAAATATCCACCAATTTTATGAATATTTAAATGAAGGTAATCACTAACAATGACCTCCTAGAATCATTAATTGGCAGCCAAAAGGTAAGCCTTGTTTCATGGACGTAGCCATCTTAGTAATTAAAGCATTTAAAACATGTCAAATTGGAATCCAACCTGTGAAAAATATGCATTTTCTCTCCATATTTCTGCAATTATAAATACTTAAACGCGTATTACCCACTGTACTGTAGTTCACAGTGGCTGAATTCATAGAAAGTAAGAAAAAGGTGCCGCGAGGAGGCGAGTTCCTTTTTGTTGCAAGTTCTCCTCTGCAAAATATGGAGGTATACAAGAGAGAAACACCTCTACCTAGTGGCCACTTCGGGTAACAACATCCTAATGCGCATTTGTTCACTGAAATAAGGACATCGTTTAATTTATTGCACTGGCTACCAGTGGTGGATGAAGTACTCACTTTTTGTTTACTTAAGTAAAAGTACAGATACAGATGCAAAAATATTGCTTGAGTAAAAGTACAAGAGTCTAAGAAAAAAGTTACTCAAGTAAAAAGTACAAAAGTACTTGCTTTAAAATGTTCTTCACACGTAAAAAGTAAAAGAGTTGTCTCCCAATGCAGACATGTAATACACACACACACACACACACACACACACACACACATATATATATGTATATATATATATATATATATATATATATATATATATATATATATATATATATATATATATATATATATATATATATATATGTATATATATATGTATATGTATATATATATGTATATATATGTATATATATATATAGACACACACACACAGATCCCAGTCAATATTCAAACAAAGGACCAGAAAATTTATTGATTGCTCAGTTTTATTTTAAACTGTGCAGAATGGAGAAAACAAGCAATAGAATCGAATGCACTGTAAACATAAGTTTAACAAGCTCAAAAACTCCAAAACTTAGCTTACTGGCGGAATGCAAGCAACTATCAGGTGTAGGGCTGCAGCAGTCCATTATTTTACTAGTCAATTAATCTATCAACTAAATAGTTCAAATAATAGAGTAATTGGATTAGGAACATTTAATGTGTTGCAGAATAAATTTTAGGGGATGTATTAAAAAGGCTTGCTAAGATTGCACTTTCAAAAGACCGTTAAATGGGAACACAAAATAACATTTCCGAGTATTTCTTCAAACTATGCAGAATTGCACTTTCATTAAAAATAAATTAAGATACCTGAGCTTAGCCTCAACCGGTATTAAAAATCAAATAACTGATGATCTAAGTACAACAAAAGAACAATTGGCTAACTTGCATAGCAAAAATCTGCTCGCTTAAATGCTATAAAACACTAATGTTTTTTAATTTTTTTTTTTTTACTTTTTACTATCTTTTAAAAGAATTATTTCAAACGCATGTTCCCACAAAAAGCAGCTAATTATATACCTTTAAACTAAATTACGAAAGCATAAAAAAAAACATTAGTTTATTTTGATCTTAACAGGGAGCAGCTGGATTCAGCAATGCTAAATGAGTTATGTCATATTTACTGTTGCCACTAGGGGGCAATGTATGCACCCAAATCAGTGAAACTAAATGCAAACAATTTCAAAACAAACCATTATAACACCACTCTAATTAAACAAATACTCGAAGCAGCAAAATTTGTTCAAGCTTTTTTCTAATAGAATTACTCGCGTTAATTGATTAATCATTGCAGCACTAATCAGGTGCGTACCGCCACCTACTGTACAAGAGTGTGGTGGTTTTTATTGGTCAATATCTTGTTCACCTGCCTTGCTTGTTCTTGTGTTGCTGCCCCTAGTGCTCAGTTACCGTATAGTTGCATGGGCCTTATCGATAGTGCTGGAGGCATGAAAGATGAAAATGAAACTATCGATTCACAATGAGAAAAAAAGAAAAAAAAACAAAAGTAACGTGTAACGCAGGCGACAATTTGTAAAGTAGTTGAGTAAAAAGTACAATTACTTTTACTTCGTTACATTCCACCACTGCTGGCTACCATTGACAGCGCTAGACGTTCCATCCATTTGATCTTTGAAGATGGCAGCGAATGGACAAATGTTGAAATGGAATGGATGTCTACTAGGGGTAAACTAGTGATCAAGTCATTTAAATTCACAGAAGAAGGATTAAACGAGCTACATAATTTTCAGTGGCTGAAAGAGTTAAAATAGGAACCACAACGGTGTTTATCCTGTGTAACGGAATTACTAAGGTCGAGCATATAGTCTCTTTCAGCATGTTATGATTACTTTCTTGAAAGAGTACGTGGCTATTGTTATAAATGGACAGGTTTATTGCTGTTAAAAAATCTAATATTAAAAAAGCTCTTATTTGTTGAGCATGTTCATGATTACATATGTGTTTTGTCTTAAAACAATACAGAAATGACAGGATTTTCCTTGCAATATTCCAACTTTATTCCTGTATTATATCAATTTAAAAATCACAAAATTCAATGTACATATTCAATATATTGAATCTATTCAATTTTCTTGTATTTTTTTCTGTATCAAACTGGATTTTAACATATTCATTTTATTGTCTTGCACAATTAAAGTCAGACAATAATTCTTATAATTTTACTTTAACAAAATACAAATTAAAAATCATTTAAACCTGCTCTTAATACAAAAAATGTTGAACATATTTCCAGGAAATTTTAACGTAATTCGGGGATATTTTTGGTGAATATTAAAAATTTTCCTTTCTTGTCATATTAAGTTAAACATTTCATCCTCATGTTTGGTCACATTTTAAAAAGAAAGTTTAGATAACAGCAGAAACGTCCCCGTCTTTGTTCTTTGCTATTCGAGCATATTATTCGCAAGTAATTATGGTAACCGCTGTTAATTTGAAGAACAAAATATTAAAAGCAGCCTTCCTATCATAAGTTAACACATCTTTTTGTGACAGTTTCTTTGCAAAAAGCCCATAAATTAATCATTTTATACAGGCTAAACTGTGGTTAGCGGTTCCAGATTCAACTTCCAAATCAGCGCCAATCTTACTTTAAATTCCTCATTTCCTTTTTGGCTGCTTTACATATTTGAGCATTTTGTGTCTGGAAATTTCTTGTTTGCTGCCCAATCAGCCCATGTTATTATATTCTCATTTTCTATCTTTTTTTAAAATTTATTTAATTATGATCATGATTTGCTTTAAGTCCCACGGAGCACTAAGCGCAATGCCGAGACAGCTGGGCGGGACAAAAGGCTGCATGACCACTAACTGGCCGCATGTTTTCTGAAGGACAGCGTTAGCATTAGCATCACGCAGCGCTGCTACTTTTGCAGGCATGTTAGCGATGAGCTAAGTCAACCTAGCCCTTCTCCTCTTCTGCTGTTTGTTTACGATCTGTTGTCTCCCCACTTACCGCCAACTCCCTCCCCGCCGCCACTCCAAAAGGACGGATGAGGAGGATGGAGAGGATGAGTCGGGCGCCTCACGGGGCGGCATTCACGATAACCTCTACCGCGTTCACATGCCCAGTCTCTACAGTTGCGGTTCCAGCTATGGTAGCGAAGCTAGCCTGCCTGCCACCGCCCACACCGTCAGCAACGCCCCCGTCACTGAGTACATGTGAGTTAGCGTATCATGCTAGCTACAGTAAGGACTAGCTGGCAGCAGCCAGGAGTATGTTAAGGGAGGCGAGAATAACGTTAAGTATACGTTCTTTAAAAAAGAAAAAAAAAAAAAAACGCTTTCCATCAAGTACGTTACACTTTGACACGATAAGGCAGTTTTTGTTTGTTTTTTGCCAAAATTAAGGAACTTTTACATCCCACATTTGCTACTAAATGACAAGCGAATCCGCCAAAAATATTGGCGCTTAATTATATTACTTTTTTTTTACCCTGAAAAATAGTGTGCCATCAGAAAATAGTGTGCCATCAGAAAAGGTAGGATTTCAAAATAATGAAATCATGATCATGAAAGTTCCACTTTAAAGGTGGATTCAGAGCTTGGGTGGATTGTTCCAAAGTATATCTTTTTTTGTGCACAAAATTTGGTCATTCTAACGAAGGATACTATCGGTAAACTAGTGGAAGGGAACAAAAAAAAAAAAATAGCTGAACTGTCGAGTTTCATTTTTTGGTTGACCCTAAATTGGAGTACGACTCACAAATTATAAGATAGGTTCATACTGCAGGTCTTAATGCTGGAATCCGATTTTTTCCCGTGTTTTTCCGACTTGAGTGAGGCATTAACTTGATGGTCTGAACAGGACAAGTCGCATAGAAGTGGACCATTTCAAATCCAATCTGGGTCACTCTCGTATGTGGTTTAAATCCGATCTGGGCCACATTTTTCCAGAATGTGGCGGCGGTCTAAACTGTCAAGTCTCCGAAATCGGAATTCATGCAATAATTGCATCAGCAAAGAGTGAGAGCGGCACACAAAACACCAGCGATGTAGCTGATAATTAGCGTTAACGCCCTAGCTTTTACTACGCAGAAGGCGGGCTTGACCACAGTCATAGAAAAGTAAAAAGAAGAAAAGGATAAGCCTGATAATGCTCAGTTTCTTACTGTGCACCAAATGAGCAATATTTCAGTATTGCGTACATGGCCGATTCGGGGCAAACTGACACAAACACATAAGGCTTATGTGTGTGCATCATGCACGCACAGTGCGTAGTTTTTTTTTTTTTTTTAAAGCTTCTGCACATGCGGGTCAATTTGCCCTGCGCGTGTCGGACTGCGAATTAGTGCGCATGCGTAATACTTCAACGGGCTCAATGGACAAAGGCAGTCTGAACGGGCACGCCCAAAAAAAAACAGATATGAAAAAAAAATTCGGAATTGTGCATTAAGACCTGCAGTATGAACCTAGCCTAAGTGACGTCTAAGTGTAATACTGCGCTATTTGCGAACTTTGGCCATGCGGCTACCTCCATCCTGGCTGTAAGCACCAGTATCCTTTCAAGCCTGTACGGCTTGGTGGAAACGTGACTTAATGCTAGCCTTATTAGCACTTAGCATAGCATTTCCCTGTGATGTTCGCCAACTAGCTTCCTGCCTGCTTCACACCACCAAATCCGAATTGAACAGAAACTTATGGAAAACATTCTACGCTCTTCTTGAATAACTATTGACGGCCTGACACGCCACATTTAAGACAGCATAGCCGCTCGCCATTTTGCCGCCACCCACAGTAACCTCTGATTCTACAATGCAGGAACCAGAACGCAAACTTTCAGACCCCCCGGTGTGAGAACACCCCCTTGATTGGCAGGGAGTCCCCTCCACCCTCTGTAAGTGCACACTTTCTAGAACACTCTCTCCTGCCCTCGCACGCCCGCTGCCTTCCAATAAGCCACACAAACAATTGGATGTGTTTTACTTTTGTTTGAATTGTGGATATTGGAAGGTGGGCCCCCCTCACTCCTCCATGTAGACCACCACAGTCCGGATCAGGGTCATTTTGGCAGCCTGGGAAAGCGGGAATAGACGAGTCCTCTACTTCTGATGTTTGCAGGTTGACTAAGGGGAGCCAAAGTAGACTTTTCCAGTCAGTCCCCCCTGCCCATTTGGGCCCCCACCATCCCAACCTGACCTCACCCCCACCCACAGTGTTTCATGTGTGCGTTTGAGTGTGTCCTTGTTCCAGAGTCCACTTGCCACATGCACTTCACAGTAGTAGCTGGCAGTCGGCGGCTAACTGGTTAGCACGATAACGTCAGAACTAGAGCACTAACAACTCAATTAATTAATCAATGACAATAACCTCATCTCCACCTAATTATCTGTTAATTAATCAATGTAATCAAACCCTGGCTGTCCAAATGACTGATCCATATGTTTCTGTCATTAAGGCATCTACTGTTCCTTCTTACTTGCCTATCAACTTACCCATGTGTTCCACCTACTTTACCTACCGACCACCGGGGCTGGACAACCAACTGACCATACACCAGACAAACTACCTACCTTGCTACATTCCTGCTAACTAAACCCTGGTGTTGCATTTAAAACACCTACTCACCTTCTAACTGTCAAACTGGACAATAGACTGAGCAACTGGACAACCTACCAATCAACTTACAACTCACTAGCTTCTTCATGTGTTGTGCATTCCTACCAACTGACCGACATACCTATACACCTACAGTGTCGTGAAGAAGTATTTGCTTCCTTCTCAAGTTCTCAGTGTTTTGCATAGTTTCCCCATACCCGTTTTTAAGAAGTAAACATAAGACAAAAATAACCCATTTTGCATAGTTTCTCCATATCCATTTTTAAGAAGTAAACATAAGACAAAAATAACCCAATTAACCTAAACTCCTTTTGTTAAGTAGTTTTTTTTGATTTATCAGAGGAAAAACTTGTGAAAAGGAATTGATCTTTAAACCTAAAAACTGGTCGGCCATTTACTCTAACTAGCAAAGAGTTTTTCACCTTGAACTTGTAAGTTCAAGTCACAGACATTTAATCGGATTCTAGTCTGGAATTTGGCTTGGCTGTTCCAAAAACGTTAACAATGTTTGTTTTAAACTATTCCATAGACTTCCTAATTATTGACAGGTCACATTCGCCAGACACTGCGCCACCATTTCAAGTAGGGGGCCGTCCTACACTCTGCTTGAGTCGGTCAAAGTCGGTCGCAGTTATTCAACACATGCAGCGATTCAACGCCGGATTTAGGTTGAAAAAATACGAAAGCTGTACCGCATACAGACAGGAAGGATTGTCTCAGGAGTGATTTATTCGAGGATTCAAGGTAATTATTATATTTTCTATACCATGCATGCATTTTGAAAAATTGTGAAAAAAACCAATAGGAGAAATTAACCACTACGGCATTGGCGTCATAATAGCAAAATTACGTAAAATAAATGCTAACTGCCTGTTTTTGTTGTTGTTATTTTTGACCAAGAATCGAGACCGTTTTACGTCCATATCTATAAATAATTCAGGAATTTAAGCATTTATTTCCAAAAATTTCAAGGTAAAAAGCTATTTGTTGTGATAAGCCGGCGCCACAGTGGCTTAAAGACTAGCAGCACATTCGACGTATTTACGTAAAATAAATGCTAACTGCCTGTTGTTGGGTTTTTTTGCGTTCAACCAAGAATTGAGTCTGTTTTACGTCCTTTTCTATAAAGAATTCAGGGATTTAAGCATTTATTCACAAGAATTTTCAACGTAAAAAGCTCTTTATCTGTGTTTCCACTCGGTCAGCTTTGACGGAGATAGGCCCCCTATTAATCGGCCCTGTGTCCCGTCAATTTCATTATGAAGTCTATGGCTATTCCGAAGTTGCAAGGCTACTGTGTTTTGGATCTTTATCCTGCTTTAGAACCTGACAGCCGAACATTCCCCTGCAGAATCTTCTGCTAATTAGCCTAGATCATGGTTCTCTTAATTATTGCAAATCATCTAGGTACTTTAGACAGAATATCATCGCCACATTTGTTTGAAAAATCATTTGCTGAAATGCTGTGTTACATTTACACCAAATGTGACGAGACATGCAACTTAATAGAATCCTCTACCGAAAGTCTTGGGTATCATTGTGGGTTTTGTGTTGTGCCTTGGAATTTTGCTGTGCCATTTTTGTCCGGTCTCTAATTATTGTTGAGTCATGAACACCGTCTTTAACTAAAGCTAGGGAGCCCTACAGTTCAAGATGTCATCCAGGTTTCATTTGTGACATTCCAGGTGAGTAGACGTACTCATTGGGCTGCCCCCCTCCTTTTTTTTTTTTTTTTTTAAATAAGAAAACTCATTTGGCCGACTTATTTCAGAAACATTCTAAGTGTTTCACATGCCGTAATTTTCTTACTATAAGCACTACTTTTTCCCTCCTCTTTGAATCCTGCGGCTTATCGTCCAGTGTGTCTAATATGTGGATTTTGCCGGCCTATAAGGTGTATGTCTTTTGTAGGGTTGTTAAAAGTATTAAATTGATACTGAAAAAATGTATCAGGATACGATATTTGATTTCTCAGTTATTTATTGGTTTTTAGTACAACAGGTTAAGAAAATTTTGTTGTCATCGGGTAAATTTGATTCTTCATGACTCGATAGTAATGGAGGATATTTTTTCCATTTTCTTTGTTATTTCGTCGACTGCGTTTTGAATGTTGAATGAATGTTTATTCGCTTGCAACCCTCCCAATTGAAATGGATTGATCTAGTCATAAACTCTTTAAAAGATTTTAAATTTCTCTTGACCCACAAGACTGGACGTCTATCATTGTCCAATGGCACTGAAAGAGTTCCCAAAAGAAACTAAAAAAATGTAGTATCGAAAATGGAATTCAGTTTTGGTTTTAGTATGGATACCAAGTTGAAAATATTATAGTATCACGACAACAATAGTCGTTAGGTGTGACTATTCCTGTGGTTTATAGTCCGGAGCAGCTTATCTATCAACAAATGTCGTTTCAATGTCAAATTTGTCTTATAGTCTGAAAATTACGGTATATGGTTACTTTTACTAATACCGCTGCTACTGCAATTTGGTAACTGAAAATGAACTTTAATGAACCAAAATAATGTTACAGGTCACAGACAATTCATTAACAAGAGGGGAAAGTACCTTCTTGACAAAGGTCCCCGTTGCTTTCGTTAGTTTTCAATTAAAAAAAAATGTGTACAAACGCTACATCTTATGTTTGCTTTTATTTTTGACTTAATAAAGTCTGAAAACTATGCAAATTTAAGAACACGTGACTAGGGCAAACAACTCTCGTAGCACTAATTTCACTGATTTACTGCTGCGCCTCATTTACCTTCTAACGAATGGATTGTAAGACCAACTAACCTACCTACCATCTTGCTTTTCGACTTAATTTGTTACCTTCATTTGTCACCTTCCAGTCGACTGACTGACCAGTCTCCTCCTTATGTAACTACTTACCAACTTGCCTATATGTTTAACCCACCTAACCACCAATCTGCACTAACCAATCAATTGGTCGATCACTATACATACATATCTACTTTACTACTTACAGGCCCTAGATAATGACCAACTGACCCGTTTGCTCAACCTACCCACCAACCAAAAAACTGACCAATCCACCAACCTACCTCACTGTTGACCACTTCACCCATGTAGTCCACCTTGTACTTACATTTGACCAACCCACCCTTCTTCCTGTTTCTACACATTCATCATTTTATGGATTCACATCCCTACGCTCGACACTTCACTACCTGCCTACAAATTTATATGAACACCACCTACCATACTTCCTCCTCCCCTTTCTACCAAACAACCAACACATCTATATTTTCCACTTACTTACCAACGTATCCAACCTATCAATCCACTCTTCCACCTACCTCTCTTCCAGTCCTCCCACTTAGGTGTGTACTTACCAACTGTTCTACCCACTCACCATACATACATCCTCTGTTCAAACACATCTGCATTGATTATATTTAAACCACAATTTTTGTCTTCTTCCTTTCTATCCTTTGACCTCTACTGCTGCCTCCTTCCTTGTGGTCCTCAGTACACCTCCAGTATGAGGGCCAAATACCTGGCCACGAACCGCCCGGACCAGAACCGTCGCTCCGTCCCCAACGAACAGCTGGACCCAGCCAGCCGGCCCCACGCCAACACCCGGCCGCAGTCCTCAGTCCACTAATGACCAATCATCGTAGACTTAAGCAAACACACACACTGTACAAAATTTGTAAATATGAATCATAACTACAACACTGATTTAATAACTGGTGACGTGTTGTGCCGTGCACTTATGTTGCTGTATCTTGCACACATACACACTTTTAGATGACATCTACATCATCATAACACCGAAGACTTGTCCGTGCATCTCACATTTTTTCTGGAATTCAAGCACTCGGGATGTTTTGACCGAGGGGCCAACCACGTGCCAAAATAATGGGTGCCTGAAAATTATGCCAGGAAGCGCTTGATTCCCATGTCAATAATAAAAAAAATAAAAATACAGAAATGGTAGGAATTAAAGCTGCAACAGGGAAGAAGACGAAGGACTCTGGGAAAAGCAGCAAATTGTTTGCTTGGTGCTAACGTGAGCCAGCAAGGGAAAAAAAAAAGTTTTTTAAAGTTTTTTTTTTTTTTTTTAAAGTATTTTACCAGAAGTGATACTGTGAGTTTTTTTTAGTCCTCATAAGCACAATTTTTTTTTCTTCGAGGCAACCTTTAAAAGGAAAAATGGGACACTGCCGACGCTTCTCCTGCTACTGTATAATATGTACAGACTGTGGCAGTAATCATGTGTTTGGGTGTGTGTATGTGTGTTGTGTATGGGAGTGAGACCACCTAGCTGGTTAGCGTTGCATTTTGTTGAACTTTGTTTACATTAATGACATGCGGCCACTGTACGCACGCATAAGTACTTAAAAATACTTAATCAACGTTAAGTAACATCCCTTTTTTCAAACATTTGTGAATGAAAGGCCATTTTTGACATAAAATGATAAATGACATTCACTCAGAAAAAAAATTTACAGAAAATGCTGTAACGTGCATGCCAGGCCAGTAGTTAGCAGTGTCATTTTGCGTCGTAAATGTAGACTTTGTCAGAGAAGCATTCTTCACGTAAACACTGCTCTAGTGCTTTTGGTTTTCAGCATTTAGTTTGGGACAGTTTTAGGTTCTTAAAACAAAAAAAAAAATTGGCCATAAATGATCTATCTCATACACACATGCTGAGCAAACGTAGGCCTATGTGGATTTTTTTTTTTGGCGCTTCACATACAACGACAGTCTCTGTTGACACGGATGACCCAAACTGACTAAGTCATATTATGCATGCCAGACCGGTAACTGGTGATGGTTTTTGCTTATTTTTTGGGTTTATTTTTAGTGTTTGCTTAGTAACAGTTACTTCAACTTGCTGGTATTTAAACAAACTGTTTATTTTAGCTTTTAGAAAACACAATCACACGCTAAGCGTACATTAACATGATAACTTGGCAAAAAACCCTTACCTTTTCATGTAAAACATAATGTTCACACACAGTAAAAGATGTAATGGGCACGCTGGGCCACTAGTTGGCGGTCACTTTGCGTGAACAACGGCAAATGCCTCATTAGCATAAACTGCATAAACTGCAGCACATTTGACTTCTAGCATTTAGTACTTTTTCAAGTAGTTTAAATGGAAAAGATGATTTTAGCCTGTATCGATCACACACAGTAGGTTATATATGTTCCTGCAACAACAACCCAACAAAATCCTTTCTGTGGGTGTATTTTGACAACGTGTAAAAGACTCGTCACACGAAAATGACTAATAGGATGTTATATGCATGCCGGACTTGTAGTTGGCGATGTAAATTTCTGTCTAAAGAGAGGCTATTACACACACAAATCGCAAATAGACTTGAGTTGTTGGTAACAGAAATGCTAAGACAGTGCTTTTGTTTTTCAGGTTTGTCAAGATGTTTTCAAATATCTGCGATATTAACGAACGCAGTTTTTAGCCTTTAACGATAATGTCTAAAGGTCCCATTGCCACAGCACTTGTGTGTCATAGTGCATAATTTTGTCAGAGAAGCCCTATTACGTATTTGATAGCCTTGTGTTTCACACATTTACTTTAGATCACAATTGTTAATGCTAGGACAGGGATACCAACATTATTTTTTAAAGGTTTCAAAAGGCTGTTGTCACATCACCCAACGAGTTACACGTTCGCTTAGTAGTCTTTTCATTAGCATTGTGAGTGTCATAGTTGACCGAGAAGTTTACCAAAAGCAGCTGTGTACAGCATTAGCACATTTGATTTCTTGGGTTTAACCACTTCTCGTATTGGCGAGACAATCTAACCATTTTAGGCTAATCATGCTACTTATACCTAACCGCGTTGTGCTATGTTCAACGCCTTTCAAAAAAAGTTTTCATATACCCCCCATTCCACCTTGTTTTTTTGTCTTTCACTTTTTTTTTAAATAATCGCATCTTGTAACGTATTGGAGGTTAAAAATAATAATAATACTAGTTAGGTGTTTTTATACAGTATGGCTCTTTTCAATTTATTCCCATGAATCCACTTAGAAAAAGTATTCATGATGTACATGTTCAGACTGTGGTAACGATATAATTCAAGCTGGAAAGTAAATGTTGAAAAAAAAAAAACAACAAAAAAGTGAAATTAAAGCAACTTTTAACATGGATTTGAACTCAGCTTTATTTGTAGCACCATCTAGTGGTCAAGTGCAGGTTGTCACCTAAAGTAGAATGAATGAAAATGGATGGATGTGTTCTATTTGTAAACATATCACTTAGTTGACTTAAACAATGTCAAATTCCTATCGGCTTTAGTGTTTAAAAGCCTGGCCTCACCCCATATACCATATAAAACAGAAAACATTTAGATGACTTGAAGTTTTGCTCTGAGCTCCCCAATTTGGCCAAATTTCAAAATTGACCTATATGCATGTGTGATACATCATTGGAAAGCTTAAAATCTCAATTTTTTGGGGGAAGAAAAATTTTGATCTGGAGGGCTTTTTAAAGATTTTTTTTTAAAACCGCAAAACCCTAACTGGAGGTGAGAACATGAGAGAGCATAATTAAAGACACCACAATTTTAATATGATATTATCGCATACTTACCTATTTTCGATCCAGAAACTCCATTTAGCATGTATCACCGAGTGTCAAGACGTAGCTGTGAATGACCACAGCCGGATTTTTGGGGATTTTATGGGTGAAACATGGTAATATAACAAGGGTTTTATAACAACCCTAACCCGAGCAATGAGGCAGATATCTGTGATTTATTTACAGACACAGTTTTTTTCATATTGATTTAATTTGTTTAAAAGTTTATAATATGTGAGTGAACAATTTTTAAAAGTATTTTTTAAACTAAATATTACACCTCAAATCATGATTTTAAGCTAAAAATGACATTTCGAATAATAAATATATAATTACTTACCTTTTTTTTAATGGCTTCGTTGAAACAAAAGCGGTTACGCGACGTCTGTAAAAGGGGGTCTCCAGGGTAAAACGGACAAATTAAAAATAGTTTGGGGGCTTAATGCGCCATGAATCTGCTGTGGCAGCATATAGACATATTGTTCTATCAAACACAACAGTTCTTTTGGCTTAAAATACAGCAGTTTATTTTAAAGAGGGTGCAAGAGCAAAAACTGCTTTTTCAGCCTTGTCTGTGTTTTCTGCCATATATACCCAATTTAACTAGAAACTATTTTAATAATAATAACAGGCTACAGTGGGAAAGAATCTTGTTTTTTATCCTATACTAGTACTTCTAAAAAAAAATTTCATTCTGTGATAAAGTTCATCATTTTCTGTAATGTACTGATAAACATTAGACTTTCATATATCTTAGATTCATTACACATAACTAAAGTAGTTCAAGCCTTTTATTGTTTTAATATTGATGATTTTGCCCAAAAAGTCAAGAAAAACCAAAAATCCCTATCTCAAAAATTTTGCATATTTCATCCGACCAATACAAAAAAGTGTTTTTAATACAAAAAAAAGTCAACCTTCAATTAAGTATATCAGCTATGCACTCAATACTTGGTTGGGAATACTTTTGCAGAAATGACTGCTTCAATGCAGCGTGGCATGGAGGCAATCAGCCTGTGCCACTGCTTAGGTGTTATGGAGGCCCAAAATGCTTCGATAGCGGCCTAAAGCTCATCCACAGTGTTGGGTCTGGTGTCTCTCAACTTCCTCTTCACAATATCCCACGGATTTTCTATGGGGTTCTATGGAGTTGGCAGGCCAAGGTCAGTAAACCATTTACCAGTGGTTTTGGCACTGGGAGCAGGTGCCAGGTCGTGCTGAAAAATCAAATCTTCATCTCCATAAAGCTTTTCAGCAGATGAAAGCATGAAGTGCTCCAAAATCTCCTGATAGCCAGCTGCATTGACCCTGTCCTTGATAAAACACAGTAGACCAACACCAACAGCTGACATAGCACCCCATACCATCACTGACTGTGGGTACTTGACACTGGACTCCAGGCATTTTGGCATTTCCTTCTCCCCAGTCTTCCTCCAAACTCTGGCACCTTGATTTCCGAATGACATGCAAAATTTGCTTTCATCTGAAAAAAGTACTTTGGACCACTGAGCAACAGTCCAGTGCTGCTTCTCTGTAGCCCAGGTCAGGCGCTTCTGCTGCTGTTTCAGGTTCAAAAGTGGCTTGACCTGGGGAATGCGGCACCTGCACCCCATTTCCAGCACATACCTGTGCACGGCTGCTCTGGATGTTTCTACTACACACTCAGTCCACTGTTTCTGCAGGTCCCCCAAGGTCTGGAATCGGCCCTTCTCCACAATCTTTCTCAGGGTGCGGTCACCTCTTCTGGTTGTGCAGCGTTTCCTGCCGCACTTTTTCCTTCTCACTGAGATGCACTCTGGGAACAGCCTATTCGCTCAGAAATTTCTTTATGTCTTAGCCTCTTGCTTGAGGGTGTCAATGATGGCCTTCTGGACAGCAGTCAGGTTGGCAGTCTTGCCCATGATTGCGGTTTTGAGTAATGAACCAGGCTGGGAGTTTTTAAAAGCCTCAGGAATCTTTCGCAGGGGTTTTGAGTTAATTCGTTGATTCAGATGATTAGGTTAGTAGCTTCTTTAGAGTACCTTTTCATGATATGCAGATTTTTTGAGATAGGGATTTTTGGTTTTTCTTGACTTTTTTTTTGTCAAAATCATCAATATTAAAACAATAAAAGGCTTGAACGACTTCAGTTTTGTGTAATGAATCTAAAATATATTAAAGTCTAATGCTTATCAGTTCATTACAGAAAATAATGAACTTTATCTCATTATGCAATTTTTTTAGAAGGACCAGTATTTTTAATATTCAGTCTATTAATAAGTGGCAATTAACATCGAATTTCGACTGCCACATTTATATTTCATTAATTATGGAAAATGAATGAATGAATGAATGAATAATTGTTATTATATTAATCATCGACCCGAGGCAATAAATTCTAATCAAGTTTAGTTCCACTGAGAAAAAAATAAATAAGCGATTGTTGCAGTACCAAATTCAGCCACGAGGTGTAGGTAAAATATACATTTCAGCAAAATGTTTTCTGTGCCTCGTCAGTAAAATTGTCCAAATACTGGACAGAGAGCTAATTGTATCACATAATTTGATGAAAGAGGGATGCAATCCAACAAAATTTTATTTAAACAAAACGACCCAATGTGAGTCTGAAGAACACTCCTTCAAAGGCATTATTTGTATTCAATACATCATTTCAGTAACACAAATAAACACATCATATGATGTGCACTCCGAATAGAATCTTCACAAGTAGCCAATGTTCAACACAAAACCAATGAGAAACAAAAAATTAGCTTTCTTTTGCTGTGAGCTAACTTGCTAGCTGACATCATAAAGGCATTTTGCTTAGCTTAAATGAAACAAAAAAAAAACAAAAAAAAAACAAAAAAAAAAAAAAAAAAAAAACACCATTTAACTCCTGTTTTCTAAAGCCATTTGAATAGTAAATACTATATGCAGGGTATGTTCAGATTGCAATATTGTCACATACTGTATGCATAGAACAGCAATAACACACATAATAAAGGCAAAAAAATCTGAATTAGGTCACTTCAGCCTACAGTGAGAACATACCCGTAGAGTTCAGCTTTCTTTCACATTAAGGTAACAATCAAAAGTAACAATGTAGCGTAGCTTGAGCTGCAATACACAAAAAATGAGCATGTGCAAAGTAAGACAATTGGCCAGGTTACTGTGTTACATTTCCAGTAATATGGGGATGTTGTCATTTCTGTACAATGACGTTTCCGCTAAAGAATCATTTTGTTGGCGGAAGCTTCCATTGAAAGGATGAGCAAAGGCAACATGTGCTAGCAGCAGCATCCAGTGCTGCTTGCCAGACATCAAAAGACAAAGCAGAGTTTTGAACATCATGACGGGTGACGGCAGCTGATTTGAAAAAAATAAGACAGCTGTCTAATTATGGAATGAACGCAATGAAAGAAAGCTTTTTACCTCAGATCAGAACAGCTGGTGTGTGGACACCAGCTCGATTCCCAGGCCTTGCTAGTAACCTGTTTTTCAACCAAATTGAAAAATAAAGTAAAAAGTTTTATGCATGCCATGTTTTATTTGCAGGCAAATCACCATTTTTCACTTAGTGCGTAAGAAAAAAAACAGCCTTTTTTGGTTGTCAAAACAATTATTCTTCTTGGTAGTTTCTGGACCCCAATCCTAAATTTAAAGAACTCAACCCACATGACGTTAGTGGCACCGGTGGTTGAGTGGTTGGTAGAACGGGTCTGACTGGAGCATTGGGGGTTAGATTCCAACTCCCACTTCCTCCCACTTGCACCAATTGTTGCAGTATTCTTGGGCAAGATACTTCTCCCAACTTGGCTGTGTGAGAGTCGTTTTTAGAACGAGTGGTTGATGGTGGTCAGAAGGGCCAATGGTGTAAATTGGCTGCCTCGCTTCTGTCAGACAGCCCCAGGGCAGAGTGGAAGAATAATGCAATGTAAAGCATCTTTAGTTACAAAAAAGTGATATACAAAACCAATGCATTATTTTTTTTATTCAACCAAAAAGTGCAAAAATGAGCTATCTTGGTTATTTGTAGGTAAAGACAAAAGGTTTGAACTGTAACCCAAAGATAACTGGTTTTGGGAGATAAATAATACAACATAACAAGCACATCTTGAAAACAAGAAAAGAAACTGTACTTTTGATGAAACAACAAATCATCAAGTTAACATACCCATATGACATAATGTGGCTTGTTGCTTCAAACTTTGCAAGAATGCATAGTTTAAAAAAAGAAAAACGCTCACTCCCAAAGATGGGACTTGTCATTGACATGTCCCCATGTTCTTATTGTCTTTAACCCAGATTCTTCGTCATTTTGATTGCCAAAAACATGAGACTGTTTCTTTTCCGTCTGGCTGCATTCAATGCTGGCACCAGGATGTGTGTGGATACAAAATACAATGCACACCCTTGAACCTAAAAACACAGAAACAAATGGACCAAATGAGTATGACAATGCTTAGAAGGTGCAATTTAACAATAAGACAACAAAGATTGCATTGCATGGCTTGAGTAAAAAAAGATAGCTGCCTGTGTGCAAAATCATGTGATTAGAGCAGAACACAGAGTGCCTCATTCGCGAATTAACTTTCTAGCAAGCAGAAAATATTTCACTAGCCAGCCTTTAAGTGTATCTGACATGACAAAAAAATCTTAAATAGCATTATTATTGGAATTAAAATCATAATTTGAGAGAATTCAACTATATACAACAATTTGGCAAAGCGCAGATGATGAGAAATGCGCCGCCATTTTGGTGATGACATCAGAGAATGTTCGATTTCAGCGGATTTAGCATTGAGCCCAGTAGACCCTACCCACGTGACGTCACAACTCCTTCCTCCTGACTGGTGCCGCCCAATTGTCCGTCAACACATCATGTTTCCCTGTGACGGCTACGTACATTCCTCCTATTTACGACGTGTTTTTCTGCTCGTTAACATTAATCATCAAAATGGTGAAGGCGTGTGTGGCGGTCGGTTGCAATAACAGAGAAGATAGACGGAGAGACTTGAAGTTCTACCGGATTCCGAGAGACCCGGAGAGAAGAGAGCGAGATGGCTGCTGCAATTCGACGAGAAAATTGGGCTCCAAACGATTACCACAGATTATGTAGTAGTCATTTTATATCTGGTAAGATGCATTTAATATATATTTAGAGGGTTTTGGGCTGACAACCACAATTAAGATCATTGCTAGGCTAATCGCCAACAACATACGCGTATGTATGTAGTGAGAGTGCTATCGCTAAACCATATAAACATTAAAAGTCCTAACTCCATTGACAAACGACATGAAATACATTAGACTTGACAGTGGATGTTAGCAAGAACAAAAGATTTTGAATTGAAAATTTCGTAACTCACCTTTCCAAGCACAAGATAGATTCCTGCTGAATTTTCGTGGACGAGGACCTGTTTCACCCAACCAGCAACGAAGTATTTATAAGCCTCCAAGCTCTTAAAGTTTTTCAAACTTTCGTGAGAATAGGCTGATTTTGTGTGGACAAGATAGTTGTACAGTTCAGGGTAGCTAGCAGATGTCAGGCAAATACGGTGGAGACAGTGGGTCGAAAAACATCGATTTAGGCATCAAATATGGATCTGGCGAATGGATAAACTGAAGCTTTTCCACATAACGCCTTTTATGCAACGCATCAAGTGAGTTTACGGCATCCGAAAGCACCGGGTCTTCCATGAAATGCATTATAAATTGCTCGATCAATTGAGACCATTGATAATACAGACACAAAATGACGGACAAGTGGGCGGAACCATACAGCGAGCACGTGATTTTGTGACGTCGGTGGGTAGGGTCTATAGAGGAGGAAGCGTTTTTCAGCGATTCTGGTTAAAGTGTGGATTTTTCCAAGGATATTATCGATCCGGAGGAAGTATGTGACATACAGCCATTTATGCGCGAGTCGTATTTGGAAGTGGAGGAAGATTCAGAAGGAGAAAAAGGCAACAGAGACAGCAAACACGAGGCTGATGACTAGAGCAGCCTGCAAAATGTCATCATTGTTTTTATCTCTTTTCCAATAGGATATTCTTTGTATCCAAGTATTTTTTCCCCAGATTGCTATATAAATTGCATGGTTATGACAAGTCTTGTGCTAAATGTAATATGAAATGTTAAAAACGTATTCATTCAGTACGACAGGGCTAAATTATGATCAAAACAATAATAGTCAAAACTGCCAACTTCTTAAACGTCCCGAACGGTATTTTATGCCACTGGTGTTAGTCCGGCTCTTGTCATTTCCCTGCGGGGACTCGGAAACGGTGGAAAGAGTGTAAACAAAACAGTGGGGCTGGGGGCTAGGCTACATGCTAACCCGAACCGAGCGGCTCTTTCACCTCTCTTCCTCGCCTTCCGAACACGAAAAATCACACACAACTACCCCAACTCATGTCACACAGAGGCGGGGGTGATTGCCTTAACTAATCGGCCAGCCCCCGTTGAGGAGTACATTTCGGCTTGTCGTTCCTCTGCAGCAGTGCTCGTCGCCTGAGACACAGCAGGGGAATGATCACTGAAAATGGCGCATGCTCTGTGGACAAACCGGCCGACGTTGGTGTGCGAGCCCAAGCCAAGTATGGCGCTCTGTAGGCCAGGGTCCCCCCAGGATTGATAAATCTAAATTCAAGACTTTTAAGACCTTTTTTAATGCCATTTCAACTGAAAATTAATACTTTTCTCGCACCCATTATTTAGATAATATTGAATCATATTAAAAAAATAAAGCACTGAACATCAAATTTAACCTCAATTACTAAGTGTGTTTGACAAAAGAATGCACATTTATTGAAGATACAATTAAAACATTTAAATATAAGGTCTTTCAGAATTTTTTTTCCCAGGATAAAATGGATTTTACACTATTATTGTAAAGCAACTTCAGAAATTACATTTGCAATACAACAGGTTTCCCTTTTAAGAGGGCCTAGTCAAGGTGGTAGGTAGGTGATTGTCAAGTTGGCCACCTTAACTGTAAAGTGCTTGCAATTGGCAGCGAAAGTTTAAAAAACAGCCACTAAATGGCAGTAGTTTACCATTAATTACCACAAAATAAAAAAGCTACACATGACCATTTCCCTTGGTAATCGTTTTTTTCCTAATCACATTACAAGAAGTATACGAAACACATGTTAATTCTTTGTTAGCTAATGAAGACATTTCTTTTAATCAGATAGAGAAAATCCATACTCTTATTTAATCAAGAAAAACACTTAAATATACCAGAAGGTGTTTTACTATCACCTACATTATAATTTTCCTATCACCATGCCATGTTATTCAGATCAACGTTACCCTGCACTCGTTCCAATAATAGACAGTGTCAACTGTGTTGTGTATCTGAGAGTGATGGTGAATCTACGACTCCGGTTTATCCATGCTAAGGCTAGTGCACCTGCCAATACCCCATTGAACATGGCTAACTCTTGAGTTAAAACTGCGAAATTCACATTCATTTGAAAGGCAAACCGTGCAGAAATACATTATTGCATCTAACGCATTTTAATTGGAGAAATTGGCATTTTAATTGGAGAAATTGGCAACTTACTTTGAAATGTTAAGCAGGTCCACTGCCTTCGCATGACCCATAAACTGCGACCCAAAGTATCTGGATGCGACTTGGTCGCCGATCCAATACCTCACATGCTGGTCCAACTATTTGGACTTGGTTGTCTTGTTGAAGCTTTCGTCGAACATAACAACTAAGGCATCTGAGCAGTTCCTTGCGTTAGCACACAGTGCTGTGCGATTGCCTGCTGTTGTGATGATGATGCTAATGATGCTAACGGCGCGTACGCACGAGGTGCAGTGCATCGTAAAAATTCTACGCGTCATCTTCGTTATGGATAAAAAAAAAAAAAAAAAAAAAAAAAAAAACTTAGTCGCGGATATAATTTAGGTTGCACTGAGATGTTCTTAAAAATTAAAACCACGTTGAAAAAATTCCAGACTTACGACAGCTAATTTAATACTTTTAATACCTTTAATAATGGAAAACTAAATTCAATGCTTTTTTAATACTTTTAATAACCCGCGGGTACCCTGTAGGCGGGCACGCGAGGGCTAAGGGGGGTGGAAGTCTCGACACAATGGAGAACTGGAGACCAGAGCTCGTGGCTGCCCGAGCACGGGCGTTCCCGCCTTCATCGGCCGGCGACCATGGTGTGTGACAGGCTGCCAAAGGAGGCGGACATCCCCACCTTCTCTGTGGACAAACTGGCGGCTTGTCACACGCTGTGGTCCCCGGCCGATGAGAATGGGCACTCCCGCCTTCAACGGTCGACCGGGGCCACTGTCACCCACAAAATGCAAGCCACCTCCTTATTAAAAACTTGTGCCACAATCCCAGTATTTGACATAATATAAAACACGTAGCTTACTCACTTCCTCGTACATCCAATGGTCCCTCAATGGTCAGACTTGTTTTGCCTATTCTTCGCGATGAACAGGATCTTTTGGAAACCCAAAAAGGCTTGCACCACTCACAGGTGTAGCAACAAAAGCCTGCAGCACATTGTGCTGGTGTGACGCAAAAAATAAATGAATTCTTTCACGAAATCAGCTGAAACCGCAGTCCTCCTGCATACAATAGTATGGCTGTATAGTGGAGATGATTTCATTTTCTGACGTCACATCCGCCTTCTTCCTCCACCCTACACTCTACCGGAAGTCACTTATTTTCATGGCGCGGGATTAAAAAAGTTGAATAAATAAATCTTCGGTTCCACACACATCCAAGCGGTCTATTTCATTCAGGAGCATAAAATACCGTGTGTAATGTGTAATAAACATGCTTTCTGGTGTCACTCGCACTTTAACTCACATATTCACTAACTAAATTTTACCTAGTTGGCTAGCTAGCTTACTGACTCGCTAGCCAACCAACTTACTAACAAATATAAACCAGTGGCAAGAAAAACTGACTGTCTAGCAAATTACTTAATCAACCCCTCCAACTAAAAAACTCACCATAAAGCTCACCAAATTACCAACTCATGATTTAGGCACCTAACTAACCCATACGATTGGCCAGTTGAGTGATTGACTCTAAGCCTGTCGCAATATGCAATGATGCCATTTATCGCACGCTAAATAAAAATGAAGGCAGTAATTTTTCCGCTGCGATTTATCGCCTCGTGTGCACGTGCGTGCGCGCATGCGGCAGACGTGCTGTTAACAGTTCGGATTCCTTGTTACCAACTCTGCAAAATGCATCTTCGTTCCAGTTCCGGCAAAAAATAGCGCCGCAGCCAATCGTTCCCGTTATTTCCTATTATTCAACGTATAACCTACCGGCCGCGTCAGTGCTTCGGTTTGACTGCGGACCATCTCCTGCGCGCCGGTGTTGTTGACGTGTGGGCACTCCCGTCAGGGGTGACATTTCACGTGGGGCAGCTATTTTTCGGTACAACACCAGATATTTACAACAAAGTCCTCCAAAACATTGTTGCTTGTCCTGTTTCTGAAAGTCGATTGCCATATGCTGGTGTTGTGCAGTAATGAGCAGACGTGCCTTTGTGGCGTTTGCTAACTTTTTTAATTCGCGCACACACTAGATATCATGAAATGGCAAACTATATGTGCTATGTCGCATGCCATTGGCTATGTGAGCCCAGAGTGATTATGGGACACATAGTCCATATACTACATCGATTAATTATAAACCGCCATGACTGAATGGAAGTTAAGAAGGCCAAATCAATCCATACCAGTTACTAAAGATAATGCTGCAAATATTGTTAATTCAGTACGTGACACAGATGGATTCGAACCACAAATATAGAATGTCTTGCTCATGTAGTAAACCTAGCTGCTAAGAGAGCTGTAGCAATCAAAAGTGTGGCCCGCCTCACTTTACAAACAGTAAAGATTGTTCTCAGCACTTTTATACAAAATTTCTTCAGATTAGTAAGAAGTAAGCACATAAATATTATGCACTAAAATGCATGTTTATATGATGGCAATTTAATTTTTGCTCGTTAGCAAAAAAAAAAAAAAAAAATAAAAAAAAAAAAAAAAAAAAAAAAAAAACAATTGTTATTTTTTTTTTCAGAGCATTAAATGTATTGAATCTGATCAAAAATTGTGTCCCTCGTATTGAAAATCGTACCGAACCGTGACTTAACTGTATCGTTGCATCTCTATGGAACACCATTGCAGAAGCTATGAGGGGGATAAGTTTTCATTTGCCTAAATGCTTATTAAGTAAGTTATTAAGTGCAATTTTATTTTTTTTTTTCTTGAAAAACACATTTTATTTATTCTGTTTCTCCGCGGTATTAATATTGTTGTCTTTTACTTAAGAGGCATGGTCTATTGTTTTTAGTTAAAGATACACGATAATATCGGTCACCGATAATTGTTGGCCGATAATGGCAATTATGACGTCACACAGATAATCCAGATAATTAAAAAAATCAACCGATAATGCAATCCGATAATTATATACTTGATTTAGCCTCTAAATGTGCGCAACCGAAGAATTCAGCATGCCGCCTCCTCAACCCCTCCCATCTCTGAAGCCCCTGAGGGAGGAGGGGTTGAGGAGGCGGAGTTACATGACAAGAAGTAGTTGAATATTATGGCGGCTGTTACTAAAAAAAACGACGCTCTCGCTATCTGCGAAACATGTACCGTAGAAGTTCCACGAGGCAGAAAGAAAGCATCCTCATTCAAAACCACGAACCCAGCAGCCATTTAAAACTGTATCACAAAGATTTTTGGAACGAATGCGAGGCTGCTGCTAGCGGGAATGCTAAAGCTATTGTAAACACTAAGTTAAACTACAGGGCTTGTGACGATACAGAGTCGGGCTGTTTGGGAATGCAGCCCAAGGCGGGTGGTAAATTCGCATCTAAGGCTAAACACCGGCACGACTGGAGACCGATAGTCGGCAAGTAGCCGTCTTCCGACGGAGCCCGCCGCTCTGGCTGGTTTGGCAGGTCGGCGGGGCGGGCCGAGCCCGGTTCCCCGGCTTCGGGACCTCCGCCGAACACCCGGTTTCTCGAGCGTTCCCCCACGGCGTGCGAGCAGAGCCAGGACCCGAATACGCCGCGGCGAACCTGCCGGGGCGGGCGGATTATCCAGTACGAACTTAGCTGCCGCCGCCGAGACAAGACACGTTTTTTTTTTTACCTAAATGACCCGAGAACCAAAGCCATGGATAAAAAATAATGCAGTTTTATACGACCACTGTTCTTCATGAAAAAGTGATGTCCAGTAAGCAAGCTTATCATGACGGCACAGTGGTTAGATGATAATTTAAACATGGAGAAAACGAAGTCAGCCAGTCAATAATGCATTCAGTATGTAAAATGACGAGCGGTCAGATGACTTTGTAACGCTGCTTTTATTTTTGGCTTAACAAAACTCAGGCACAAAACAACACGCACGCAGATGCGAGCTCCAACTCTGTCCAAATAGTACTGCTGTGTATCAGTTTAGCTGCTGTAAAGCAAATGTCGTGAAAGCCGCAAATGTAAACAAAGCGCTGCAGAATGGGTACATGACATCTCACTCTTTTGAGTTAATCATTTTCGCAGTGTGCAACAAAGCATATAACATTAGCAATCACTTTTCAAATTATTTAACTTATTTCTCTGCTCAATTACAGTCACAGTAGATAATCAAATTCTTAAATCAATATTCTGTAGCCACAAATATTCAGAATCTTTCCTTCTTCCAATTTTTTTTTTTTTTTTTTTTTTTTTTAGGATTAAGTATAACAATGTATTGCTTAAAACAAGGCTGTTAAGATTATTTTCAGCTAGCTATTGCTCTTCCAAGAAATCTGAGAGAAATACACTTGAAGCGATGGCAGATAATTTCACTTATTGCCAATAGATTTACACTTAAAACTGACTACTTTTAAGGAGGTCTTTTTTGCAGTGTATTAATGTTATATATGTTAGGAATGGCTTACTTTTAAAGGCATTTTTGTGTATTTACTCTGTAAGTAATTGTTGCCAAAGGTTTACCATTACACAATGTCAGACAATCTGTCATTATTTAGATGTTTTAACTGACGACTTGTTCATATTTTATGTTGAAAAAAAGAGCAATAAATTGTATTTTTTCACAGTAATATTTTCTTTTGTGTATACTTTAAAATTTTACATAAACCTTTTAATAGAATTATCGGCTTGACATTATCGGTTATCGGTTGGAATGAGGAGGAAATTATCGGTTATCGATATCGGTTGAAAAATGTATTATCGTGCATCACTATTAGTTATGGTTCCTTATAGTATTCAAGTATTTTTTAATTTAAGAGTAAATATTTATCACGTTTAAATGTGTGTACTTGATCTATTAATATACTGGTATACTGTATTCTCACTGTGTAATTGTAAATTGGTTTAAAAAAAATTGGGGGGGGGGGGGGCTGGCGCAATAATATCGCATATCGCAATAATTTATGAGATAAATTATCGCACACTAAAATTTGTTATCACGACAGGCCTAACTGACTCCTCAGTAACCACCCAGCTAACACGCTACCTCTAATCATGTGGCCAATCATCCAGCTGAACAATTAACTCACAAGCTACTGAACAAATTTGGCCTACGTTAAAAGAAAGAATGTTATTTAAAGGGCTCAGTCCATTGTGTGTGGTGGGCTCCAATAATCTTAACACACAACATTCATCTATTCATCTTTCGTACTGCAAGGATCCATTAATCTTCAGTACCGCTTATCCTTGCAAGGGTGCAGGAGCCTATAACATCTGACTACTTGCAGGAGGCAGCTGGGTACTCCTCGAAGTGTTTGCCAGCCAATTGTAGAGCACAAAGGAACAAGCAACCATTCACGCTCACGTTCACAACGACGGACAATTTGGAGAGGCTAAAAACATTTAGCCCAAATTTGAACCCTCCATCTCAAAATAGTAAGGCAATGTTTAACCAGTCTTACCCCATGCCGCCCAACAAACAACAATTAAATACGGGTTCAACGAGGCAGAGATCTTGCAATCCAGGGTCGCCACATTGTATAAGCGTGTAACGCTCTGGACATTTGGCGTAAATTACCTTGTTGGATCTTGTTGACGTGAAAAGGGTCCTTTGAGGTTGACTGTGTTTCTCTCGTGTATGTTGTAGCTGAGAGTCACCTGATTCAAACATCAATGACATCATTATTAGATTAGTGAAATGGACTTCGCATACCCGTCAACCTTGAGCATAGACTTCATAATCTATTGACCTGACACTTCGTCATTCTTTGTGTCACGCCTTACCATAGGGGGCCGGGCTTCATTTAGTAATAGTCAGCCGAAGACGGCATGCACTGATGTCAGATTTAAGCTTGGATTTTTGAACAACTACGAAATGTGTACCGCATACAAATAGGAAGAATTGTTTTAAGAGTGATTTGTTCGAGGATTCAAGGTAAATATTCTATTTTTCGTACATGCATGCATTTTGAAATGTTGTGAAAAAAAAATCTATGGGAGAATGGAAACCGCTACGGCATTGGCGTTATTCATCAACATAGATGTACAATAGATGCAGAACCGCCTGATTTTTTGCTCTTTTAACAAAGAATCGAGACAGTTTTACATCCATATCTATAAAGAATTCAGTGATTTAAGCATATATTCACAAGAATTTTTAATGGAAAAAGCCATTGTGGCAGCCCCCTTATCATAAAAAAGAGCTAACAGACTACCATCATTCTTCGACAGATTTAAGTAAATTCAAACTGCCCATTTTTTTTTTTTTTTTGCTTTTAACCAAGAATCGTTTTACGTCCATCACTTGTGGTAAGGCGGCGACACAGTAAACTTAAAGACGAGTAGCACATTCACCATATTTATGTAAAATAAATACTACCTGCACGGTTTCTTTTGCTTTTAACCAAGAATCGAGACTGTTTTACGTCCGTATCCATAAAGAATTCAGGGATTTAAGAATTTATTCACAAGAATGTCAATGTAAAAAGCTCTTTGCTGCCGACCTGTTGTAAGACGACGCCACAGTGAACTTAAAGACGAGCCGCACAATCGGCATATTTACGTAAAATACATTATAATTATTATATTGTTATTATAATTATTATACAAGTCGAGGAAGCTGACCGGCAAACACAAGGCATAGTCCAATATTCATTTATATGCAATATTCTATGTGCAATACGTACTCACCTGCAATATTCAAAGCCTTACCTGTCAAACTGCTGTAACTTCAGTCCGATTTTTTTGTACTGCCTGAACATAGGGCTATCTCATACGCATTTTATATATATATTTTTTTAGATTTTATACTTGCAAGTCACTTTTGAGATTTTAACTTATCATGCACTGCAAAGGGAAATGCTCCACACTTTCATTGTACGACTGTATAATGACAATAATGGGCTATTTTATTCTATAAAAAGTTGTGATTTTATATAGAATTTTTAAATATTCTACTTATACAGTTGTGGTCAAAAGTTTACATACACTTGTGAAGAACATAATGTCATGGCTCTCTTGAGTTTCCAGTTATTTCTACAACTCTGATTTTTCTCCGATAGAGTGATTGGAACAGATACTTCTTTGTCACAAAAAACATTCATGAAGTTTGGTTCTTTTATGACTTTATTATGGGTTAACAGAAAAAGTGATCAGATCTGCTGGGTCAAAAATATACATACATGGATCTGAAAAAGCAAATCATTGACTTGAACAAGTCAGGAAAGTCACTTGGAGCCATTTCAAAGCAGCTGCAGGTCCCAAGAGCAACAGTGCAAACAATTGTTTGTAAGTATAAAGTGCATGGCACTGTTTTGTCACTGCCACGATCAGGAAGAAAAACGCAAGCGATCACCTGCTGCTGAGAGAATATTGGTCAGGAGGGTGAAGATTCAACCGAGAATCACCAAAAAGCAGATCTGCCAAGAATTAGAAGCTGCTGGAACACAGGTGTCAGTGTCCACAGTCAAGCGTGTTTTGCATCTCCATGGACTGAGAGGCTGCCGTGCAAGAAGGAAGCCCTTGCTCCAAAAGCGGCACCTTAAGGCTCAACTGAAGTTTGCTGCTGATCACATGGACAAAGATAACACCTTCTGGAGGAAAGTTCTGTGGTCAGACGAAACAAAAATCGAGCTGTTTGGCCACAATGCCCAGCAATATATTTGGAGGAGAAAAGGTGAGGCCTTTAACCCCAAGTACACCATGCCTACCGTCAAGCATGGTGGTGGTAGTATTATGCTGTGGGGCTATTTGCTGCCAATGGAACTGGTGCTTTACATAGAGTAAAAGGGATAATGAAGAAGGAGAATTAGCTTCAAATTCTTCAAGATAACCTAACGTCATCAGCCCGAAGATTGGGTCTTGGGCGCAGTTGGGTGTTCCAACAGGACAATGACCCCAAACACACATCAAAAGTGATAATGGAATGGCTAAATCAGGCTAGAATTAAGGTTTTCGAATGGCCTTCCCAAAGTCCTGACTTAAACACCATTGAGAACTTGTGGACAATGCTGAAGAAACAAGTCCATGTCAGAAAGCCATCAAATTTAACTGAACTGCACCAATTCTGTCAAGAGGAGTGGTCAAAGATTCAACCAGAAGCTTGCCAGAAGCTTGTGGATGGCTACCAAAAGTGCCTAATTGAAGTGAAAATGGCCAAGGGACAAGTTACCAAGTCACTTTTTTTCATTATAAAGTCATAAAAGAACCAAACTTCATGAATGTTTTTAGTGACAAAGAAGTATCTGCTCCAATCACTCTATCGGAGAAAAATCAGAGTTGTAGAAATAACTGGAAACTCAAGAGAGCCATGACATTATGTTCTTCACAAGTGTATGTAAACTTTTGACCACAACTGTATTTTTATATATATATATATATATATATATATATATATATTATAATTGATTCTGCATGCTTTCCTCAAGTATTAAGTTTCTGATGTGAAAATTGAGTGATTTATTAGCTGTTAAAAAACATGCAGTAAATAAAAGAAAAATAAGTTGTTATTTTGGTCAAAAACGTATATGATATGTTAAATATTGCTATTGTTTCTGGAAATATAGGTGATTATCTCAGCATTGGGTGATTTTTGTGCATCTAGTGTAAAATCTGAGAATTTTATAGCCATTTTAAGTTTTGTTATACTTATATAAAATATAATTAATCAGGATTTTATTAGGAAACGATTTTGGATTTTTTGATGCCGCTGCTCATGGAGACTCACATATGGATAAGGTAGGTGTGTGTTTTGGTTTTAGGTGGATTGCACGCATCTATCAGGTATATTTCCACTTAATCTACAAGAGTGTGCGCTGCTCTCACTGTTGGTTTTTAATTAGTGAATATCTTGTTCGCCTGCCTAATCTTGCTTGCACTTGTGTTGCTGCTTCTAGCGCTCAATTACCGTATAGTTGCACGGGGCTTATCGATTGCACCAAGGGAATGAAAATGAAACTATCAATTCACAATGAGAAAAAAACAAACAAAAAAACAAAACACAAAAGTAACGTGTAACGCAGGCGAAAATGTGAAAAGTAGTGGAGTAAAAAGTACACATACCTCCTGTAAAATGTAGTGAAGTAAAAGGTACCACTTCATATATGTACTCAAGTAAAGTACAGATACACAAAAAATGTACAGTAAGAAGGTTCTTGTACTTCGTTAGTTTCCACTACTGGCTACGGTTTTGTCGTGTTCGTGCTCTCGGTTGGAAATAAACCATTAAAAACACTAACTTAGCGTTGTCCTTTTGGACGCTACAATATACTTGTTTTGTTTTTTTTTACTTTATGATTGTCTCGAATTTTTGACAGTACGCTGTATCCGTTAATAAGATTGAAAATCGCGTACAAAATATATTTTCCCCCTTGCCCAAGAAAAAAAAAAACAACTACATACTGTATTGTACCCTCTGTTGAAGCCTAATTTTAACACATTGTTCACAATTTACTGCAGCTGATCGTAAATAGCAAGTCAGCCATTGTGTTCCACGTCGTAAACAGATTTTTATTTTCGCAATAATCCAATCACTGATTTTAATTTTGCACTCCAATTCCAGAAACTGTAAAAGGCCATCACATTAATACATTCGGCTTTTTCCCTTTCTAGGAGTCACTTTTCAGCAAGTTCATTTTTTTTTCATAAACAAGCCCTGTAATAATAATTCAATTTTCATTTTTAGTAGGAATTGGTCAAAACTTTACAAAAGAAAAAAAAAGTCACTAGAGCATTTGGAAGAGTCACTACATAAAAAGGACAGGGCTAGAAGTTGCTTTTGGAACTACTACCTCTTTGTTAACAGCCATGTTTTTAGTGTAGCCAGTGGTGCGTTTATTATGTGCCATACCTGTTCCTGAAGCCGCGTCAATAGTGCTAGGCTCTCCAAGTGAGAATGGAAGAGTGGTGAGCGGGTGAGGCCCACGCCCAGTAACGCCCCTGCGATGTAGCCCACCACACAGTCGTCCGGAAGACGGATTTGTTCAGCTGTCGATAGGAATGAACCCTCACTGAAACCAATGACACAAAAAGATGGTTAAAATAACAAACAAAAATAATGGGACAGTACAAAACATACCTGGCCCACGGTCGCATCTTGATGGCTAGGCCACGACTCAGACAGAAACCAGCACCACCTGTAGCGAACCAGAACACAACCTTCCTCTGCACACAAAATCAAAATTTACCTGACAAAATATTCAGAATGGATATATACCTATTTGCAAATAAGGGCTAACATTAACTTAGTGTTTACCATTTTAGCATTGGCGAGCGTCTCTATGACCTCTAAGGGCCGCTCTATACTGGGCCGCCCAATATAGACGTCGCTCGTGTGGCTGTACTGAGAGAGCAGTCTCAAAAGTGCAAAGATGTTCAGGTAGTTGTCGTCATCCACGTGACAGAACCATCTACGAGCACACATATCAATAGTTAGCATTACCAACAGGTTAGTGGTCTGCAAATTTATGGGAGTTTTTATGACATTGTCATGCCTGTTAACACGTATTCACGACATGTTAGCATTTTAAATCATTTCCACGTAAGGTTGCCAACTATCCTTTGAAAAACATTTGTATATATGTCAGAAACAAATATACGTGTCCCGTATTTAGCTTTCAAGGGACACGCTTTGTCCCGTGTTATCATGAAACCCGAAAATAATGTCTCAATTGTAGAGCAAACAATGGTTTGGTGCTTTACAAGAATATGAAGGGAAACACATTCCCCCGCCTCTCCTGCTTTTGGACCAATGAGCTTACAGAACAATGACAATACAAAATCTCACTCATCTCATTGGTCGAGGTACTGTTGCTTGCCATGATCATAACGGCAGACAACATAAGAGTGTGGGAGATAAGAGGTTTGAGTGAAGCTTGAGTATACAGCATGTCATTGTATATTTCATTTGTATTTCCACATCGTATTCAGAGTGATCATTGTTGAAAATGTCTCATTGCTGAGAGGACTTTTAGGATATCCGCGGGGTCTTGAAAAGTAAAAAAAAGTCTTAAATCCCCAAATTTGAAAGCCTTAAACCAGGGGTCCCCAAACTACGGCCCGCGGGCTGGATATGGGCCGGATACTTTTGGAGACAGTCTTCCCTCCCTTCCTTCAACGTGTTGCTTGCTTGTTTTAAGTTTCAGAACGGCCCCTCTATCCTCCGCTCTGCTGTTCGGCCCCTCCTCCCTCCACTCCGCTGTAGCAGGAGGAGGGGGAGGAGCCGATGACTGCGGAGCTGGAGGGAAAGAGAGGCTGTGCGCTCTCCTTCCTCAAAACAAACGTTTGTGGAGTAAAAAAAAAAAGAAATGGAAAAAACTATCGCACGTCCTTGCGATGGGACTATTGCGCATGCGCAGATCGCGATGGCGATGTTTAAACGATATATCGTTCAGGCCTAGTTATTTGATTGTGGCTTTCTGAAAAACAATAGATTTTTACATTTAGGCACTCCTGCAATGGTGTACCGCACGAAGGCTATTTTTAGACCATCACGTCACATCGTAAAGCGGAAGTAAAGCCGAAGTGGTACATTATAGACCCGCCCTCGCATAGACTCAACGTAATTTGTGCTACTTTTCGCCGGTAATCTTTCAAAAACGAACATGGCGATCACGCATTGCTTTTTGGGAACTTGTAGAAACCACTCTAGACATTACGGCATGAAGGACATGAAGGATGTTTTCTTCTTACGTTTCCGGAAACGAAAAACTCTGGAGGAAAAAATGTGAAGACCGAATAAACTTGCGCTGATTTTAACACCAGCTCAGTGAATCCATTCACAATTCATATGCAGTAAACGCTATGTTGGGTTGGCATGGTCTTTCAGAGGACAAAGAGGTAAGCCATTTTTATATTTTTAACTTATTCTTTTAGCGTAACGTTGTGCTGTACTGCTTCTGAATGACCTGAAAAGAATGACAATGGTATCTGACTGCCACTGTTATATATATATTAGGGCTGTCAAACAATTAAAATTTTTAATCGAGTTAATCACAGCTTAAAAATTAATTAATCGTAATTAATCGCAATTCAAACCATCTCGAAAGTATGCCATATTTTTCTTTAAATTATTGTTGGAATGGAAAGATAAGACACAAGACGGATATATACATACAACATACTGTACATAAGTGCTGTATTTGTTATAACAATAAATCCACAAATGGCATTATTAACATTCTTTCTGTTTAAGTGATCCACGGATAGTAAGACTCGTAGTTCATAAAAGATAAATGTTATAGTTACAAGTTATAGTAATTTTCTATTAAAACCCCTCTTCATATTTTCGTTTTAATAAATTTGTACAATTTTCAATCAAAAGTAGAGTTAATATAATAATAAGAAGAATAAAAATAACAATAATAAGAATTGAGTGACCAAACTGAGTAATGCCAGTTCACTTTGCATTGTTGTTTAGCTGTGTGAGAATAGGGCCTCATTACTACAGACTGAAGTGCTTTTCTTTTTGTGAACATTATTTTTTTTGAGAGATAGCAATATTATTTTTGTTGTGCTTTCACTAAATGATACTTCTGTTTGTTGTGAAGGAGTTGCAGAAGCTCATGCCAATAAACGGCGCAGCCCAAAGAACGCCTGTGTCCACTCGCCTTTATAACAGATATATTTCTGTGCATATCTTACCCAAAATACAACAAGAGACACATAATCGCCACTAAAAGAAAGCAAACTTACCGAAATATGTGTGGAGCACAAAGCAACAGCATAAACGTCTCACAACTACTAATTCTCCCACTATTAGAAGGAATAACATTAGTATGGAACGACGCTGCGCTGCCCCCAAGCGGCCGGTGGCATTCTCTTCACTCTTAATATCCATAAACAGCGTCACTGAAATCTGTTTGAGGCAATGTGAGAGCGGCTCATTCAGTGCATGTGTTAATTGCGTCAAATATTTTAATGTGATTAATTAAAAAAATTAATTAACACCCATTAACGCGATAATTTTGACAGCCGTAATACAGTGGTACCTCTACATACGATCGCTTCGACACACGAACTTTTCGACATCCAACGTAAAATTTGACTCGTCATTTGTTTCTACATCCGACGATATGTTCGAAATACGACGACAATGGCAGCACCGCAGACGAATGCACGGCGGATTTTCTTGTGTGACAAATCAACACTGGTTTCAGAAAAGGTTGGTACAGGTGGTGAAACAAGGAAAAAGTTGACGCTTACCTTCTAAATGAAGATGCAAATGACAGAAAAATATGAGCATAGGGTGGGCATCCGTGAAATGGCTCAACAATACATCTCCACGGTCCTCCTCCGACCATCGTTCGCCAGTCTTTATAAGTTAAGCTGACAATTCTTATTGTGGTAACATCTCCAGAGAAATCGCCAACTTCGCCACGTTTTTATCATTTATTTCACAACTTATTCAAAACAAAAACACCTTCTGTCTGCCGCAATTGACGGTGTTCTCAAGAAAGCATTCAAAGTGAAAGTGAAACTCAAGCTCACCGGTCTGTCTCTGGCACGTCAGCTCCGCGGTGCGTTCAGGGTCAGCAAAAAACGTCCGCCACATTAGAACCCGATTCGTTACATTAATACAGGAATTATTATTATTATTATTATTATTCCGATTTTGATTTATAATTTATTTGTTTTGCTATGTGTAATTGCCATTTGTAATAGTACCAGCAGTATTTTTTAAGGATTTAGTGAAGGTTTTTGGGCTGTGGAACGAATTAATGGAATTATAATGTATTCCTATGGGAAAATCCTGCTCGACATACGACCATTTCGACTTACAAACAAGGTCCTGGAACGGATTAACTTCGTATGTAGAGGTACCACTGTATATATATATATATATATATATATATATATATATATATATATATATATATATTAGTGATGCACGATAATACATTTTTCAACCGATACCGATAATTTCCTCCTCATTCCAACCGATAACCGATAATGTCAAGCCGATAATTCTATTAAAAGATTTATGTAAAATTTTAAAGTATACACAAAAGAAAATATTACTGTGCGAAAATATAATTTATTGCTCTTTTTTTCCAACATAAAATATGAACAAGTCGTCAATTCAAACATCTAAATAATGACAGATTGTTTGACATTGTGTAATGGTAAACCTTTGGCAACAATTACTTACAGAGTAAATACCTAAGTTGCACAAAAATGCCTTTAAAAGTAAGCCATTCCTAACATATATAACATGAATACACTGCAAAACACACCTCCTTAAAACTAGTTAGTTTTAGGTGTAAATCTATTGGCAATTAGTGAAATTATCTGCCATCGCTTCAAGTGTATTTCTCTCAGATTTCTTGGAAGAAAAATAGCTAGCTGAAAATAATCTTAACAGCCTTGTTTTAAGCAATACATGATTATACTTAATCCTAAAAAAAAAAAAAAAAAAAAACTTGGAAGAAGGAAAGATTTTGAATAATATTTGTGGCTACAGAATATTGATTTAAGAATTTGATTATCTACTGTGACAGTAATTGAGCAGAGAAATAAGTTAAATAATTTGAAAAGTGATTGCTAATGTTATATGCTTTGTTGCACACTGTGAAAATGATTAACGCAAAAGAGCGAGATGTCATGTACCCATTCTGCAGCGCTTTGTTTACATTTCGCGGCTTTCACGACATTTGCTTTACAGCAGCTAAACTGCTACACGGCAGTACTATTTGGACGGAGTTGGAGCTCGCATCCGCGTGCGTGTTGTTTTGTGCCTGAGTTTTGTTAAGTCGAAAATAAAGGCAGCGTTACAAAGTCATCTGACCGCTCGTCATTTTACATACTGAATGCATTATTGACTGGCTGACTTCGTTTTCTCCATGTTGAAATTATCATCCAACCACTGTGCCGTCATGATAAGCTTGCTTACTGGACATCACTTTTTCATGAAGAATGGTGGTCGTATATACTGCATTATTTTTTTTATGCAGGGCTTTGGTTCTCGGGTCGTTTAGGTAAAAAAAAAAAAAAAAACGTGTCTTGTCTTGGTGGCGGCGGCAGCTACGTTCGTACTGGATAATCCGCCCGCCCCGGCCGGTTCGCCGCGGCGTGTTCGGGTCCTGGCTCTGCTCGCACGCCGTGGGGGAACGCTCGAGAAACCGGGGTGTTCGCCGGAGGTCCCGAGGCCGGGGAACCGGGCTCGGCCCGCACCGCCTATGGCGAGGCGGCGGCGGCCGCCCGGACCGGCCAGAGCAGCGGGCTCCGTCAGAAGACGGCTACTTGCCGACTGTCGGTCTCCAGTCGTGCCGGTGTTTAGCCTTAGATGCGAATTTACCACCCCCCTTGAGCTGCATTCCCAAACAGCCCGAATCTGTATCGTCTCAAGCCCTGTAGTTTAACTTAGTTAGTGTTTACAATAGCTTTTAGCATTCCCGCTAGCCGCATCTTTGTGATACAGTTTTAAATGGGTGCTGGGTTAGTGGTTTTGAATGAGGACGCTTTCTTTCTGCCTCGTGGAACTTCTACAGTACATGTTTTGCAGATGGCGAGCGCGTCGTTTTTTTAGTAACAGCCGCCATAATATTCAACTACTTCTTGTCGTGTAACTCCACCTCCTCAACCCCTCCTCCCTCAGGGGCTTCAGAGAAGGGAGGGGTTGAGGAGGCGGCGTGCTGAATTCTTCGGTTGCGCACATTTGGAGGCTAAATCAAGTATATAATTATCGGATTGCATTATCGGTTGAATTTTTTTATTATCTGGATTATCTGTGTGACGTCATAATTGCCATTATCGGCCCATAATTATCGGTGACCGATATTATTGTGTATCTTTAATATGTGTATATAATATATATACAGTACTGTGAATTTTTATTATATTATGTATATACAGGATATACTGTAAGTATATATTTTTCCCAAGTAGAAGCTTCCATGATTCTAATAAAATTTTATAATTAAAAAAATATATATACAGTACTGTGCAAAAGTTTTAGGCAAGTGTCCTGCCTAAAACTTTTGCACCGTACTGTATATATATATATATATATATATATATATATATATATATATTAGGGCTGTCAAACGATTAAAATTTTTAATCGAGTTAATTACAGCTTAAAAATTAATTAATCGTAATTAATCGTAATTAATCGCAATTCAAACCATCTATAAAATATGCCATATTTTTCTGTAAATTATTGTTGGAATGGAAAGATAAGACAAGATGGATATATACATTCAACATACGGTACATAAGGACTGTATTTGTTTATTATAACAATAAATCAACAAGATGGCATTAACATTATTAACATTCTGTTAAAGTGATCCATGGATAGAAAGACTTGTAGTTCTTAAAAGCTGAATATTAGTACAATTTATAGAAATGTTATATTAAAACGCCTCTTAATGTTTTCGTTTTAATAAAATTTGTAAAATTTTCAATCAAAAAATAAACTAGTAGCCCTATTCTGTCCTCAATGTGTGTGAGTACACAAATTGACAGATAGTGAACATAAGTTCCAAAAAGAAATCAGACGGTGTGGCAAAGTTGCATGTGCTTTACTGAAGTCATCTCTTTTTGACAGGAGCACGTTTCTTGTATTTTTGTAAAACTGAAAATAACAAGGCAATGTGTCAATAACTTGCATAAATCACAAAATAACATAAAATGTATACACACGTGTCCATTTCAGCAGTAGCACTAGCCAATTAGCTCACAAGCATCTAACAATGTAACTGCATTTCACCATATATGTGAACAAATTCAAATACACATCATCAATAACTATCTAATGCTCATGAATATAAACAAAGGAGGAATATAACTCACAAGCGATGCATGTATTAGACACAAACAGTGTGATGGGGCTACGAGAACTGCCACTGAATACTGGATGCCGACGTTAGCTGGTCTGAATAGCACTGTCTATTAGTGTGAGTTCGCGTCGACATATAATCACGTCAGAAAAGCGCGCCGAAACCCAAATAATCAGCTGCACTGAATCGCCAGCAGAGGGCGACATTACGCCACATAACATATGCAAGTCACACCCAAGCGCCAGCAGAGGGCGGAAAAACTCCATAAAACACAATTAACAAGTTGGCCTTTCACTGTACTGACATTTAAATCTGTCTGAGCGGGCCTAGTGCGTTAATTGCGTCAAATATTTTAACGTGATTAATTAAAAAAATTAATTAACGCCCGTTAACGCGATAATTTTGACAGCCCTAATATACATATATATATGTATATTAGAGATGCACGATAATATCGGTCACCGATAATTATCGGCCGATAATGGCAATTATGACGTCACACAGATAATCCAGATAAAACCAAATTCAACCGATAATGCAATCCGATAATTATATACTTTGAAATATTTTAATTGATTCTAACATAAGCTCTTTTGAGTTAAATGTAATTCCTACTTTGGCCTGCGGATGGCGCATGTTGCGTTCTGACGGCGAAGAGTGGAGGCGCCACAGAGGAAGAAATTACTTTTCCTTTGCTGTGGAGTAAAAACAGCTTGTAGCTCAACTCATGTCCTCTACTCTGTCATCACAGGTTGGTTAAAACTCTGCATCCATCTGTTTAGCATATATTATTAATGTTAGAAAGGGTTTGGGATAATAATATACGGTGTGAAAAGCAAAAAAAAAACGATGTTTGTTGAGCGTTTTGGAGTCAAACGGGATGGTGTTGTATGCTAACCTGCGGAGCTAACGGCCTAGCGTAGGAAGATGATGATGTAGCATACCCTAGCGGAAACCAGTCGGTACATGTTAAAAATGGTTGTTACATACAGATGTATTAAGAATATCCATTCTCCAATGTATAAATATGCTTCATATGTTGAATTTAAAAGCAAGGTACACATTTTATTGTGTATTTATATATTTAAAAAATGTGTATGCTAATGGTTGAAATTTTTAATGGCCATTTGGACTTTTTGGACTTTTGGAGGCCATTTCTTTTGTTAACTTCTGTTGTGTACATATATGTTTGTAAAAGAAATTACTTTTCCTTTGCTGTGGAGTAAAAACAGCTTGTAGCTCAACTCATGTCCTCTACTCTGTCATCACAGTCACACTACAAGTCCAATTGGTTCACCTAATTTGCCCCTCTGAACCCCAGAGGAGCAACAATTTGATTTAGCCTCCAAATGTGCGCAATCAACAGTTTTGTCCAATTCTGCTAGTTTTAAGTAGATGTTTTTGCAGTGTAGTAATGTGATATATGTTAGGGATGGCTTAGTTTTAAGGCATTTTTGTGCAACTTGGGTGTTTACTCTCGAAGTAATTGTTGCCAAAAGCTTACCATTACACAATGTCATTGCCATTGTTTAGATGTTGGAATTTACTACTTGTTCACATTTGATGTGGAAAAAAATAGCACTAAATTACATTTTTGCACAGTAACATTTGATCTTTGTATACTTTAAAATTTTACTTATATATTTGAATAAAATTATCGGCGTGACATTATCGGTTATCGGGTGGAAGGGGCAGGAAATTATCGGTTATCGATATCGGTTGAAAAATGTATTATCGTGCATCACTAATATATATATATATAATACAACTTCAGTAAGGGGGAAGTGTAAATAAATTATAGAATTAAGATGTGTTATCAATGAAAAAATTAAAATTGTTCGTTGGCTGTCGCTGAGTAGCATTTGCGATCGCTACACAAAGCTAACTAAATTACCCCCAAGAACGGTAAGAGACGTAGGACAAACAGAGGATATATAAGAAAGACAGGGCTGATGGTAAAGGATAGCTTGTTGAAACAGGAGAATGTCATTGTCAGTCTCGTCGATAAAAAAGCTAAAGCCCTGCTTAGGTCGGCTCGTTTTTTTTCTCGTCTTTTCAGCCTTCAACACTCAAGCCATCTCTTTAACTGAACATTTTCATGTTCTTCCACATCTTTGCCAGTGAATTTGGCACCAGGCACATCATTTTTGGAGAGAATTTGTAGGTTTAGCTCTGTAAACATTTCTTTCGTACGCGATTTCCATTCATTTCCTATTAGGGACAAACAGTGGCTTGTCCCTACTTAGCAACAGTCGCTAATGTCATGAATATTAATGAGCGGAAGTGACGTGTTGCTTGCGGTACGCCATTGTCACACTTTTTCTGTTACAAACTGACCCCGGCCCCTAATCAGAGAAGGGAAAAGTTATGTGGCCCTCACAGGAAAAGGTTTGGGGATCCCTGCCTTAAACTGTCTAAATTTTTCCTACAATCTCTAAAAAGTCTGAAATACAATTTTGAAAGGTCTTAAAAATCTATTGACATTATTTTGATTTAGAACATGCATACATTTCAGTCTCGCTTTTAAATGTTTCGATTTTTGAGAACTCTATAATGTAATTTCTTTATGTTCTTTTTAACGCAAAGGCATGACATCATGTAGACTAGAATTGACTCAATACCTGAAAATGGTGAAACTTCACTTGAGGTTTCCCCCCTGAAAAAAAAAGTCATGCAGTATACATTTTTAAAAATTTTATTTAGAAGTGTTTTTACCTGTTTATAAAAATTATTTTGTTCTTGCTCTTATCTTGAACAACTTGAGCTGCGGCTGTGGGTATAGTCAATAAGTTCTATATATTCTAATTTTATTTATAATATTTGTTATTTTTTGTTTATTAATTTATTTTAACATTATATTAATGTTCCAATTTGCAAATATGTTCTGAAAAAAAAATCCTGTTCAATGGAAAAAAGTTTTTTTTTTCCCAACCCATACATCTCAAAATAACACATTTTGGAGCTATAACTGCAATAACGTGATACCGCGGTATTTTTGCTCATGGTTATCGTACCGTCAAAATCTCATACCGGTACATGCCTAATCGGAATTTCATTGCAAATCGGAAAGCACAAGGCGGTCATAAAATGACAGCAGCAAACTATGTTTGTGGTTCAGATGTTGGTTCACCAAAGAGAAAGATCCAGTGTTTTTGGTAAGGTTAAGCATTTTGTATCACAGTGTGAAAGGGCTGGGAATAAATTCATATACTTTCCAAGATTTTGCAGGCTTATTTTCCTTCAAATCTTTTTTAGTTTGTTTTTTGCTGGTATCAATGAAAAATGAGTTTTAAAATGTATTTATTATGATCTTTAAAAAAGTCTTTAGAAGTCTGAAATTTGGCTTGTAGAACCCTGCAGACCCCCTGGACTTTGACCTTGAACTCAAGAGTTTGTTAGCACTTTTTAAAAAAGTATTTTAAAAAATAAATCGCCAAAAAAAAAACACAAAAAAGGCTCAGGACCTTAAGCGTTAAATTATACAATTTTAAATTTAGCAGGACAGATATTAAGTTTATTCTAGTATTTTTTGTATTAAAAATACATTGCTGGTAATTAGTATTTTTCCATGTACTTATATCACTCAAATATGTACTTAATTAATTCAGTTTCAAGAAAAATTATTATAAAATTTAATTACAATTAAAAAAAAAAAAATCACTTTTCACATATAAAAAAAATATATTTAAAGGGTAACTGTTATCGGGCCGGCTCTACCAATGAGGTGTCCTTTATTTTTTTCCCAGGGATTTGGATTTGGCCACCCTAATTCCATGTCACATTAACAGTTATCATATTTATAACACAAAATCTGTTAGTGCCATATGTCTTTATGTTAGCAGCTAGCATCAATGCGACACTTTCCGTGACTTACTTTTTGTTGGAACTGAGGAAGGCGTCGTACTCGGCCGCCATTTTACAAGAGAGTGCTTGTCGGCTGTGAGCTGCCGAGCAATTGGTGGTGATCAGGTGAACGCCTTTCAACCACAAAAACATTACATCTTTAGTTTGTAATTAAAGTAGCACATCACATGATGTTATGCATTGGAATCTTGCGTCAAACTGCTGTTCACTGTCAAACTCTAACTCTAATTGGCTGCCATTGGCAGGGATAAACATCTGATCCATTTTAACAGAGATTGCTGGCCTCTCAGTTAAAATGGAATAGATATCTGTTGTCATCAAGCCAGCCACTGAAATAATGGTACATTCAACATTTTCTTCCGATGTCCTCTTCTGAAGATAGTTTCTGATTCTACCTCTAATCATAGACTTCACTATCAGTTGACGGGACACAGGGTTTGGGGCCGATCCATAGGGGGCCTATTTTCAAAAACATAAAATTCTAATATTTTCAGAACCAAAGCTGCTATTGACCTAAAACCATAACAGGCACCTCCCTTAGGCGTATGTGACTCTCCATGAGCAGCGACATCAAAAAATTCAATGTTGTTCCCTAATAAAAACCTGACTATTTTTTCCATACAACAAAACTTAAAATGGCTATAGAATTCTCAAATTTTACGCTAGATGCACTCAAATCACCAAATGCAGAGATAATCACTTATACTTTCAGGATCAATAGCAATATCGAACTTATATATATATAAGTTTTTGCACAAAATAGCAACTTTTGTTTTTTTTTATTTAGTGCAATTTTTCAACAGCTAATAAATCACTCAATTTTCACATCAGAAACTTAATATTTGAGGAAAGCATGCAGAATCCCCTTAATTTTACTCAACAAAAGCAAAATTTGCATTTTTCTATATACAATCACAACTTATTTAGGTTGAATTCTGCTATTGTGTAGGGATACAAAATCCAACATGGCGGCTGTCACCAAAACAAAGAGGTTTTTAAGTTGAAAATTCTTATGAGTGAATGCTTAAATCGCGAAAGTTTTATAGATATGAACGTTAAACAGTCTAGATTCTTGTTTAAAAGCAAAAAACGGGCAGTTATCGTTCATTTTATATAAAAGTTTAAGCAAAAGTTATGGTATTGTAAAATAAAACATGGTGGCCGTCACAAAACAAAGACCTTTTGAAGTTGAAACTTCTTGTGCATTAATGCTTAAATCGCGGAATTTCTATAGATATGAATGCAGAACAGTCTCGACTCTTGGTTAAAAGCAAAAAACTGTCATTCATTTTACGTAAATATTTCAAGCTAAAGTTAGGCTAATTTTATCCATTCATTTCACTGTATTCACGTTTCAAAGTGCATGCATGGTGCTAAAAATATAATAATTACCTTGAATCCTCAACCAAATAGCTCTTGAGACACTTCTGCCTGCTTGTATGCAGTAAAAGATTTTTCCTATTTCCACTTAATCCGGCGTTAGAACGCAGCGTGTGTTAAGTTTATCACAGTAAAAGTCAACTCACAGGCATGAAAATGGGTCAGGGGTTAAAAAGGTGAGAAGGGTGTGGAGGAAATATGTTCCAGTACACTGTACACCCCAACAAAATATTGAGCTGTCGACCCACACTGTGTTTCAGCAGGGCCGTGCAGAGACCGGTGGAGGGGCGGGTGCTTGTAGATCAAAAGGGGCACATGAACAAGTATTTAATACACCTTAAAACAACATAACTTCAATTTTAACCAGCTTTAGATAATAATTGGCTGCGACTGTGACATACTTTAATTGGGAGGGGGCAACAGTGAATAGAAATCAAAACTGTCATCAACACTTTCTGGCTGTGACTCAGTCAGTCTGCCTCTTTTCTTCCTTCAACCTCTGCATCAAAACTTCCTTCCTCAACTTGTTCATCTGAGAACAAACCACATCAGATGGTCACTGAGCCACCAACAGCACAGTTTTCTTAAAACTATTATTTCATTATTATCCATACTTAACAACTCTAGCACCTAATGATTAATAAAGCAATGACATAAAAATCTTATAGAAAAATAACATTGTAATTGTGTTTATAATTGTATTTAATACCCGACTATCCTTGCAAACTTGTTCTTACCAGGTCTGCTACTCACCCAGCTGATGAGGTATCCACTGCCTTTAGCAGCCTCATCTAACTCCTTTTTTTATCCCCCAATCTCCCTTCCCTACGACGCATGTCTATGTAACGAAATATAAATATTTAAAAAAAACAAAGAAACAGACTCCCCGGTGGCTTTTAGTTTTAAAGCTTTCTTAATTTCTTTCTCTCTCAATAACGATGGAGGTAGATTTGTGTTTTTATTATTCAATCAAAAAACAAAGTAACTTCTATCAAAAACAAAGTTGCTTCAATCAAAATACAGTATATACTCTTAATCCCCAAAAAGTCACTTCAATAAAAAAAAATTGTTTTTGATTGCAAAAATAAATTTGAGACAAAAAAAGCATTTAAAAACTATTTTTCTTGATTGAAACAAATTTTTCCATTGAAGTAATGTTGTTTTGCGTTTGGGCCACATTTTGGCTAGGACATTTGTGTCTTTATTATTCAATCAAATAAGTTGCTTCAAACATAAAAATATATATAAAAAGAAAAACTTCGCACATGTGTCAATCACCGTTTACCAAAGCCTGAGAGGGTTTGAGTAGACTCACTATGAAGCATTTAATAAAGCCAAGCATTTTCTTACTACTTTATTCTTGTTTTAAAATAATTCGGTGGGGCAGTAACATGTTTAAAACTTACCATAATTCTTACATTTTGAAATGCTTGAAAACCATTTATAAATGATACTTTGGTGAAAAAAGTGAAAAAACCTGTCTTATCTTATCATGTCGTATCTTTTTTCCAATGTCAAATCTGAATAAATGCATTGAACACGCACAAAAAAATGGGGGGGGGGGGGGGGGGGCGCTACTTCGCGGTTTTCATTTATTGCGGCGGGTTCTGGTCCCCGTTAACCGCGAAAAACAAGGGATCCCTGTATTTCTGAAAAACTTTAAGAAGCAGGACTCATTCCCACAACTCGTCGGGCCGGTGTTGTGCCGACACCGGTCGACAGCTCAAATCCAAGCCGAAAATAACGCGTCTCCGGCGGACGACGGGAGCGATGTGAGGCGCCCCCTCCATCCGAGAGCATGCCGCTTAATTTGACTCAACAGTGTGTTTCTTCGTTTATATTCCCGCTAAATACACAAGCTTGACGCCAATTTAACGGGAGCTATTTTTTTTCATGGGAGATTTGGCTACCTCTGGCAGTGTTCAACGCAAGCTGCAACGAATGGCAGTAACTTTTTTATATCGCAAAATGTGAAAACGATTGAAACCATTACTCACCAAGTTCAATCTGCTGGCAAATACAGGCAAGTGTGTATGCTGCGCTCTGGTCTGCCCCGGTGTGGATAAGGCCTGCTTTTTTTCCCGCAGCTTTGCAATGCAACCAAAGGCTCTCCGAGCACTCCATGTACAGTAAGGAGTGCGCGCGTTTGGAATAATGGAACGCAGCTTGGACCGATGATTGGTTCTCGTCAGCGAAGCATCTAGAAGGATTTGCTGACTGTGTTCTTAAGTGCTCAGTTTACGTACTAAGTTAATCACATGATGATAATAATAATAATAATTAAATAAAACCTCCCGACCCCCCCCCCCCTCCTCCCAAAAAGAATTTCTCCTCGGATCTACGCATTTCACGTAGGTCGCCCTTTTTGACTTCAAAACGGCGAATTTCGCCGAAAGGTGAGAGATTTTCATGCCTGAACTCAACTTCTGCCTGGGTCCGGCCCCCTACGGGAAGGCATGGCGCAATGTCTGTGGGAGCTTTTTTGTCAACTGATGGTGAAGTTTATGCTCTAATATTGGCGGAACATTAGTTTCCATCATTAGCTGCTGACGTTACACTCTACTTTTTGTGTTTTTCAGATAGCTGTTTTTGTTAGGTTCTATAGACATGTTAGTTTTTCATAGAGAACCCTTAAAATGACAGAGGCATTAAAAAAAGTCACAATATACAATGTTGATAAGGCACAAATTTATGGCTATGAATTAGGTAATGTGCAATCTTTCCTGTACAGTTAAATAAGCAAATAGAGTGCAGCCTCTGGAGAAAAAAGATTTTTACTATATATGCAAATGATAACTTTTGTATCCACATTGTTATTACATTGTGGCCACACTCTTAACTGTACTGCCCACAAAAAACCTAATCCAATGCGATCAAATTCTGGGTCTTTTTGTATTACAGTTCTGTTGTTAGACCACAAAGTCAGAAACCCCTGTACAATGTTTACTTCCTGTCTGCTGTAGCATGGAAAAGCAAAGTAAGCGGCTGTTATCTGTGTGCGTGTGCGTGTGTAAAACCTACCCATCCGCTTCCTCAGTGCTGTGTCCTCGCTGTCGGTGAATACATACGTCTGCACAAACAAACAAAAAAATCACTTGGCATTTGCCTCAAAGTCTATCTACAGAATAACAGCTGCTTTCTGGAGAGTGTGTATTTATGTGTGCACTTTTATGTAAACGGGTGTTTTATGTCTGTGTTTTTCTGTGTATGTTTTGTATTTTGTACGCATGCTCTGCGTACTGGTGCTTTAAAGCAGAAGTTCAGAATTTTCGACATTAGGATTAATCTTTGAGTTAGAGGGGATTTAATTAGTAGGTGGAGTTGATTTCAACAAATTCCGTGCAGTTTGTAAGTTATTTGTTAGGGCTCCAGAGTGGCTAAGCTAGCGCGAGTCAATTGGGCTGACTTAGCATGCCAACAAAAAACTAAAGGAGTTCCAAAAAATCGATTATTACATGCATCGCGATTCGACACGTGACGATTCGATTACAATTCATAAAGGTTCAAAAACGATGTTTTTCCCTCATAACTTTATGGCAGCCGCTCGTAGCAGAACGAAATTCAAGACACGTCTGCCGCCAGGCACCGTTAACAGGCGTGTGCACGCTATGATGGATGCTGCTGGTTACTGAGAGAGAGATTTACTCCTTTTTAAAAGACTGGAAAATAAATTTGTGAATGAGAGAGGCAGGGACAGAAGTGCAACCCTGTGGTCGCACTTTTGTGCGCAAGTTATTTTTTTAGAGCAAGAGGGGAAGAGAGATAGTTCATTTCTCCTTGTCATTTAGATGTCCAGCAGTAGTTTTAAGGCATTTCAATTGAAAAATGTCCTGAGTGTGTTGCTAAGACCCGTGTGCATCGAAAAGAGGTGAGTACACGAACCCTCTTGTACTGTTTAGCCTTTATTGTTGTTGCTTTTGAGATGTTAATGGTTAGCGCAGAGCGCTGAGCTAATTAGCTAACATGTATTTCATATGCAGAACGTGTAAAACCACAATTAAGTACAGCGGTAACACTACAAACATGCGAAAATAGTACAGACTTCTGTAAAAACAAAGTATATTGGTTAAAAGAAGTCTTATTTGTAAAGACACTTTGGTTCCAGAAAATGTGGAATTCATTCCACCTGTGTAAATTTTATTGTATTGTTGCGAGAAATAAGTACTCCCTTTAAAATGGTTAATGTTTTTGCACTTTCTTGTAAAAAATAAATATATAAAAAAAGCAGCTTAAGGGCAGCCTTTTGTTGTATGGGCATGTTTCCATCGTTCCTGTTGAATCATTAGGATATTTTAAATAAATAATGGACATAAATTTTGTTTGGCTACTGTATTAAGTAGTAATGCACGATGCATCGATAATCGTGATAATTGTTCAATTGATCATTGTTTAGTAATCGGATCGTAGCACCCTGAATCGCAATCGAATCGAATCGTGGGGTGCTAAGATGGCACACCCCTATAAAAAAACGAGACAAATCTACCAACAGATCCAACATACCGGTAGTCAAATAAATTCAAATCACTGTTCCAAAACACCCATGCGGCCAAAACAATGTCACACAAAACTTCATTCTGCAGGACTATTTTTTTAGATGCGTAATACAACCACAATAGAGAGCAGTGCTTCGGCCACTTGTGCTCATGCTGCATTTGAGAAAGGTGGGAAGTCGGATTTATCCCGCTTGGATGGTACCAGTTGCGACCTCAAAGCGTTCCAAGCGACAAGTTGTTTTTTTTATTTTGGCCATCAAAAGACATTTTGACCTTCAGCAAACCTGCTTTCTCGTAAGTGATCAAATACTGGAGGTGTTCCAATGATATTTTTCCAGATCGAAGGTTGGAAACTCTGAATTGCCACCTTCCTCGAATGCAGCATCAGTATGCTGAGTTAACTGACGGCCGACAACATGGCGAAATGTGCATTTAGAGGCTGTGGAAACAGGAGAAATGGACTAAGCAAAGTTTCCACAAATCCCTTTGAAGAACGAGAAACAACGACATAAAAAAATTAGTGGTGAAAAAAACTGATGTGATATCATTCCGCCCTGCTCCTCAGCTGGATTACAAATGTTGCTCGTATGTCGCGATAACAAATTTTAATGGGGGATAAATTCTCTCATTAATTATTGCGATATGTGATATTATTGCGCCCCCCCCCCCCAAAAAAAATTTCAAAAATACTTTTTAAGAAATCACAACGAAAAACAATAGCCCATGCCTCTTTTCAGTAAAAGACTACAATATCAATACCGCACAGAAACAGAATAGATAAAATGTCTTTTTGAAGAAAAAATAAAATAGCACTTCAATAACTTAAGCATTTAGGCACAGAAGTATAAAGTTGTAGTAACACAAACAATTGTACTTCAACAACAACAGAGAAAAATAAATTAATTAAGTAGCAGTAACAAAAATTTGGCTTCACTTCGTACTGCAGGTCTTAATGCACAAATCCGATTGGTAGCTGGGATAGGCTCCAGCACCTCAGCGACCCTCGTGAGGAAAAGCGGCATGGAAAACGAATGAATGTCATGTCTGGTTTTTTGGCGTGCCCGTTCAGACTGCCTTTGTCCATGGAGCCCGTTCAAGTATCACGCAAACGCACTAATTCGCAGTCCGAGATGCGCTCAGCAAAGTAGCATCAAAACAAATTACACATGCTAGCTGTACGTCATTCCTGGGTGATCATATTTTGATTTACAAAAAAATGACACAAATAAGAGACATCAATAATCCCCGTTTAGTCTTTTAATCAAAGTTTATATGGACTGATAGAACGCATACACACACGCACATGAGCCTTGACGTGTGTGCGTGACATGACGTGGGTGTGTCAAATTGCCCCGTCTCGGCCATCTAAGCAATACTGAAATATATCTCATTTGGCGCATAGAATGAAAATTAAAAATTGTCAGGCTTATCCTTTTCTTCATTTATTTATTTATTTTTATGACTGTGGTCAAGCCCGCGTCTGCATAAAAGCAGAGTTCAAGCTAGAAGCTAATGCATAGCTACATCGCTCTCGTCCTGCCTGCCGCTTTTGCTTTGCTGACGTCATTGCTGCATGAATTCCGATTCGGGAGACTTGAAAGTTCAGACCGCCAGCCACATTCTGGAAAAATGTGGCCCAGATCGGATTTAGACCATATACGAAAGTGACCCAGATCGGATTTGAAATGGTGCACTTCTATGCGACTTGTCACGTTCGGACCGTCAAGTTAATGCTTCACTTGAGTCGGGAAAACACGAAAAAATCGGATTCGTGCATTAAGAGCTGCAGTATGAACTTAGCCTAAGTGTCAAACAACATTAAACAGAGGTAAAACGGTCTAATTATTTTCAGCAATGTAGCGGACTACACTTTCCGTGAGGGAACGCCATTTTGCTGGATCTCGTTTGTATTTCTCAAATCAAGCGATTACCTCTATAATTGTCGATTGACGTGACAAGGAAGGCTCCGCTTGTTGCGATGCAGTTTTCTCAACAAGCAGTGAAAACTAAAGAGGGTGTTTCAAATGAGCATGGAGATTTGGCCCTCTTTGTTGAAACAACCTCCAAACACATTTTGCAGACTGGTTCAACCTTTTTTGTTTGCCTCGCCATTTTCATTTGGTTTAAAATCAAAATATTCCCACACCGGGGCTGTGGTGTTTGGCTTGGAAATCAGCATTTTCCGTCCATTTTCATCTTCCTCACTATGCTCGCTCATTGTTGTACGCCGACAGTGGACTCGGCCCCGCCTTCCCCATTGAATGATGGTCACGCAAACTCAAATGTATCAAACGAACATATCCAAAAGTCAATAAAACAGAGTGAATCCTCGTCACAGCATATTGCGCTGTTGGTAACTAGAAAGCCGAAGTTTTAACTAGAGATACACGATAATATCGGTCGCCGATAATTATCGGCCGATAATGGCAATTATGACGTCACACAGATAATCCAGATAATAAAAAAATTGAACCGATAATGCAATCCGATAATTATATACTTGATTTAGCCTCCAAATGTGCACAACCGAAGAATTCAGCACGCCGCCTCCTTAACCCCTCCCCTCTCTGAAAGCCCGAGGGAGGAGGGGTTAAGGAGGCGGAGTTACACGACAAGAAATAGTTGAACATTATGGCGGCTGTTACTAGAAAAAACGACGCTCTCGCCATCTGCGAAACGTACCGCAGAAGTTCCACGAGGCATAAAGCAAGCGTCCTCATTCAAAATCACTAACCCAGCATTCAATTAAAACTGCATCACAAAGATTTTTGGAAAAAATACGAGGCTGCTGCTAGCGGGAATGCTAAAGCGATTGTAAAAACAAGCTAAACTACGGGGCTTGTGACAATACAGAGTCGAGTTGTTTGGGAAAGCAGCCCAAGGTGGGTTGTAAACTCGCATCTAAGGCTAAACACCGGCACGACAGGAGACCGATAGTCTGCAAGTAGCCGTCCTCCGACGGAGCCCGCCGCTCTGGCCGGTCCGGCAGGCCGCCGCCGCCTCGCCGTTGGCGGGGCGGGCAGAGCCCGGTTCCCCGGCTTCAGGACCTCCGGCGAACACCCCGGTTTCTCGAGCGTTCCCCCACGGCGTGCGAGCAGAGCCAGGCCCCGATTACGCCGCGGCGAACAGGCCGGTGCGGGCGGATTATCCAGTACGAACGTAGCCGCCGAGACGAGACACGATTTTTTTTTTTTTTTACCGAAATGACCCGAGAGCCAAAGCCCTACGACCACCATTCTTCATGAAAAACATGCCAATCACATTTTCACCACGGATATTTGGAAAAGTGATGTCCAGTAAGTAAGCTTATCATGACTGCACAGTGGTTAGATGATAATTTAAACATGGAGAAAATGAAGTCAGCCAGTCAATAATGCTTTCAGTATGTAAAATGACGAGCGGTCAGATGACTTTGTAACGCTGCCTTTATTTTCGGCTTAACAAAACTCAGGCACAAAACAACACGCACGGAGTTGCGAGCTCCAACTCCATCCAAATAGTACTGCCGTGTATCAGTTTAGCTGCTGTAAAGCACATGTCGTGAGTGCCGCAAATGTAAACAAAGCGCTGCAGAATGGGTACATGACATCTCGCTCTTCGAGTTAATCATTTTCACAGTGCGCAATAAAGCATATAACATCAGCAATCACTTTTCAAATTAATTTATTTGTCTGCTCAATTACAGTCACAGTAGATAATCAAAACTTATTGGCACTTATTAACACTTATCAATTTAAATATGCACATTCCTGTTGTAATGAAATAACAATAACATTCTGTAGCCACAAATATTATTCAAAATCTTTTCTTCTTCCAAGTTTTTTTAGGATTAAGTATAATAATGTATTGCTTAAAATAAGGCTGTTAAGATTATTTTCAGCTAGCTATTTTTCTTCCAAGAAATCTGAGAGAAATACACTTGAAGCGCTGGCAGATAATTTCACTTATTTCCAATAGATTTACACTTAAAACTGACTAGTTTTAAGGAGGTGTGCAACTTAGGTATTTACTCTGTAAGTAATTGTTGCCAAAAGTTTACCATTACACAATGTCAGACAATCTGTCATTATTTAGATGTTGGAATTGAATACTTGTTCATATTTTATGTTGAAAAAAAGAGCAATAAATTATATTTTTGCACAGTAATATTTTCTTTTGTGTATACTTTAAAGTTTTACATAAATCTTTTAATAGAATTATCAGCTTGACATTATCGGTTATCGGTTGGAATGAGGAGGAAATTATCGGTTATCGTTATCGGTTGAAAAATGTATTATCGTGCATCACTAGTTTTAACCAGCACGTCCGCTGCACCTCTGTTGCACGCACACACGTACGCACGCGCGTGAGGCGATAAATGGCAGCGGGAAAATTACCGCCTTCATTTTCATTTACCGTGCAATAAATGGAAAAATTGCATATCGCGACAGGCTGTTTGTACTGAATTTATTGACATGACATTAATATTATCCTGAAAACATTGCCAACATTATTGATTGACGTATGTGTGCATATGTTGTTTTTTATTGGCATGCTAAGTCAGTCTGACTGACTCGCGCTAGCTTAGCCACTCCGGAGCCCTGACTCTAACAAATAACTAACAAACTACACAGAATTTGTTGAAATCAACTCCACCGACTAATTAAACACTTGCTAACTCGAAGATTAAGCCTGATATTAAAATTCTGAACTTCCCCTTTAATGTGTACGTGTTGGTGTGAATTTGCGTGCGTTTGCTTTATAGGTATATTTTTGTGAATATGTCGATATGAGTTGTATGTGTGTTTTTGTAATTGTGTGTGTTATTTTATTCATGGGTCTATATTTTTTGGGTGTTTTCTTGCGTGCATATTTGTATGTGTGAGCTGTGTGTTGGCACATGCACTTATTTGATGACTGATGGGATTTAGCGGGTCAGCGTGGATGCAGAAAGCCATGAAGACACCTCTGACCTTTCATATATTAAGTGGACCAAACCTTCACTTTTAGCCTAAAAGCTTTGCGCTTGTGCATGTGTTTTACGAACATTCCTGGAGTAATGTGATGTTCTTGAGTACTAGCAGTCATATGACGTTTGTAAAAACACAGCATTACAGACTTAAATCATCACAAGACACTAATAAATTACCCAATGTCTACAGTATGGTATTAAGGAACACCTACACTGTGTAATTCAATAGGTCAATAGGAGCTATACAGCTGCAATCAATACGAGACAAATGCATGAAAATCGCAACCAATAAAAAACAGCATTCTGCCCAAATAAGAAGGCCAGCTTGGGTCAGTATAGTACAAACAAGGAGTCACTCGAAGAATAGATTCGCCACTAACTCACAAAGCTGCGGTAATGTTATTCATTTTTTGCAAAATATAAATAATACATGCCTCAAGGCAATTTTGTGATATCTTTTTACACTGAAATAATGGAGATTGGGGGGTCTTCATACACACTCATCTTTTAAATACAAACATTATAAATTTATGTTTTGCTTGAAAACATGTAGATTCAAGATGAACTCAAAGAATGGTGAATTTTTAATGCCTTGTTTGGATGTGATTTAATCGCTAAAACAAACGCAATTAAAATGTACTGTATAGTGGTACCTCTACATACGAAGTTAATTCGTTCCAGGACCTTGTTTGTAAGCCGAAATGGTCATATGTCGAGCATGTTTTTTCCTATAAGAATACATCATAATTCCATTAATTCGTTCCACAGCCCAAAAACCTACACTAAATCCTTAATAAATACTGCTTGTACTATTACAAATGGCAATTACACATAGCAAAACAACGAAATTATAAATAAAAATCGGAATAATATTATAATAATAATAAATCCTGTAATAATGTCACGAATCGGGTTCTCATGTGGCAGACATTTTTTGCGTGCTGTACCTGCACGCACCGCGTGGCTGACGTGACAGTGAGATAGAGAGTGCGTTAGAGATTTTACTTTCTCTTTGAATGTTTTGTTGCTGTCGTTAACTGCGGTGGATGAGAGGTTTAAAAAAGTTTACTCAGTTCATTCAGAGTTTATTATTATGAATTTATTTTTACTTTCTTGCTGTTGGGCTAGTATTATACTTTGTACTAGTCTTTTTCCTATTTTGCCAAGGTAAGCAACAGCCTGACAAAGCCTTGATAGCAATGATTTCACATCCAATTATGTAGCTCTTTGGGGGATATATATATATATATATATATATATATATATATATATACATACAAACGGGGTGGTATCGGCCGATACTGCACAGCCAGGTATCGGTATCGGGGCCAAAAAATGGTATCGGTGCAACACTAGCACTAACCTTAGAACCCGTGTTTTCTTTCACAAGAAAATCGGCCGTGCGTCCGTCTTCCGGCAAATCAAAGAAACTGCGGCGCTGTCATAAATCGTCGTATTTTGAGCATGTTGTCGGACGTGGAAACAAACGGGGAGTCAAATTTTACGTTGGATGTCGAAAAGATCGTGTGTCGAAGCGATCGTATTTCGAGGTACCACTGTACTTGGTTCCACGTTCATTCATACTACTGATCAGAAGGTGGCGGTCATGATCTAAGAAAGCAGACAAAAACATCAACAAAATAATGTTGCCGCACAAAGACCTCCGGAACTAATGTGGCTCAGTGGTAGAGTAGTTGTTCCCCTCCCCAGAGTTTTCTAGTTAAATTCTAACCTTGTCTATGTATCCTTGAGCAAGATACCGAAGCCTGCATTGCTCTTGATTCTGCGTCATCAATAGGTAAGTGAGGATACAGGGTCGAAGCACAATGAGTGCCTTGAGGGTGGATAATCGCAATACAGGTTAGGGCTGGGCGATATGGCCTTAAACATGTATCACGATAAATTGAGCAGATTTATCTCGATAACGATAAATGACGATAAATTCGCCCAAGCGTACTGTTATATAATTTGAAAATCTGAATCAATGCATGAAATACAGATGAACTGTTTCTTGATTTATTTACCAGCATTCAATTTCATATACTGTATTTAACAATTGTACATGCAGTCTAAACATTAAGTTTATAAAAATGTATTGTAAGCAATAAGAATTCAAGTATGAACATTTATAACAGCGTGTATGACTTGAACAATGTACATTATCAAAATCAATATGCCTGTGCAAACATGTCATTGTAACACAAATGACTTGCAGCTTGAACAGTACACTTCAAAAAGACAACTTATTGTTAATGGCTGCTGTGACAAATTATTAAATACAAGTGTTTACATTATGGTTTCAGGGTCCCCCCCAGTGCATTTTTTAATAAATGCACGCACAAATGAACCCCCAAACAAATAGAGAGACACACACATTAAAGCTATATTGATCTTCTTCAATTGAAACGCTTAAGATTTTATGATAGCAATAATGACACAGAAATAAGCACATACAGAAAAATAGCTGGGGCCATTTCTCGGTCATTATAAGTTTCGCCGTTGGATTGTACTTTATGCTGAATGCATTACCATCACAAAAGCTATCAGAGGAATCACACACAGACAGATACAAAATAACGCCACATAGTAATTGTTAGATGCAGTCCGTGCCCAATCCACTCATTAAGTTCAGCCGTTTCGACAAGGTTAGAGCCGCTATACGACTCCATCACGTTCATTTGTAGCGTTAGCCGCTAGCTAGCGTTAGCCTGGCTACCAGTAGAAAGCACTGAAAGCACCATCTCCGGAAATCGTGAGAACAAGGGAGGACAGCGGGTGAAAGCCCGTCTGGATGCCACCAAGAGTCTACTAAATGTCGGCTGAAAGTTTGGTGAACCTCCCTTAAGCCACACTCCATCACGTTTTGCTTGTAGCGTTAGCTGCTAGCGTTAGCTTACCGGGCTTTTGTTTGATTGGCTTCTTGATGATCACGTGACTCCCGACGTAAGCCCATTGACTGCTTTCTTAAAGGGGAATGAACATAGACGAACAACACAGAATCAAAGTGGGATGAAAAGACTATATTTTCTTGTTTTATTAATTTACCGAATTTACCGACATGGTCAAAATTACGTCGGTCATCGTTAAGAATTTCGGTGACGGTAAATTTTCGGTTTACCGCCCTGCCCTAATACAGGTGATTAAAATATGTCAGATTATTACAATTTACTTACGCTGTACTGACTCAAAAAAAATATATTGAGAGAACGTATTTTGATGATGTCATTTTAAGGAAATGCAAGTAAATAGAATAAATATAATGTTCTAATATCAATTATTATTATTAATATTATTTCATGTTGAACCGATGTACACAATAACATGTAGATCCAAAGAACCTTTCTTTTTCAGCGTATATGTGTTAAGCTTCATTCACACTAGACACGTAGCACAGGGAACCACTGCACTGTATTGTATTGTACTGTAATCCACTCTGCTATACTATTCACTTTCACTGAGTTGTTGACATGGGCGTTTGGGAGTATTCATGTTTGGCAATGCCATACGCCATACTGCTACGTTTATTAACTTGCATTATTTGGTGGTTTGACGACAAAATGTTGCATGTAACATGAAGAATTTGAATCATCTTTGTCGCTCAGTTCAAGTACAGTGGTACCTCTCATTAAGATCATCTGTACATCCAGAATTTTCAGGTTAAGACACGCCTCAATGGGAAAATATTGCCTCTTGTTAAGGAAGAAATTTCAGGATACAGAAGGCAAAAATACAGTATGGCTGGTACTCACAGTTACCAGGGTTTACTGAACGTAACATATTTATAGCTGCTCTGCCATTGGCTATTATCTAGCATTCCTGGCATCCAATTGGCTAAAAAGGACCTCTACTGTCTGTGTGTATCCCAGCGTCCCCTTCATTATCCCCTCGTGTGCCAACAGCTTTACATGAGTGTTTTCACTTTTATTCTTTATTCTTGTTTTTTTACATTATGCACAACTCTGATGTAATGTTTTTTGCACAACAATTTAATTGTAACATGTATTTGGTACATGGTTTGATGCATTTTTATGCATTGTAAAATATGTCTGAATTTGGGGGGTGGGGGTTGGAACGGATTAGGGCATTTACATAGAAAACGCGTCTCTACTTATTGAATTTTCAAGTTAAGAAACAACTTCCAGAACCAATTAATTTTATAAGTAGAGGTACCACTTTAGTATCAGTCATATCATTTCCATTCTACTTATGACTACTATGTAATCATCTCTTGTCAGGCAACGATATCCAGGTGCATGCTGGGGGATAGCATTCAACATTAAGACAACATGAACACGACCATTTATGTTATGGAAAGGGTCTGTGTGTGATTAGCAACAGTTGGAATTTCCCACGAGAAATCAGCTGTTTCCAAGGGTGTGCGTCCATATACAGTATGTGTTGCTGAATTATTTCCACGAGTCAGCATTCTTTAAGCCAGTAGGTACGTGTGAGAAAGAGGTAGTGCGTGACGTGAGAAGTTCTCACACAGTTGGGCACACAACCAGCTGACTGTATACACATTACACACACATACACACCCTCCACACACCCAAGTATAGCCCTTAAACAAAAAAAGAAGCAATTAATGATGTTTTTTCATAAGTATAAAGAATATAGTTCACAAACACAAGATACTGAGAAAGAGCCAGTGAAAACCGAATACAGCTACATGAGGAAATCTATTAGAACATGTTCTGAAATAAGAAAATGTCATTTACTTTACAGTCACAAGATTCAATAAAATCATTTTTTTCATAAAACCATTAATGATTAAGTTTTTCAGCATGGCTAAAAGCAATTTCCATGTATTTTCTCCCCAAAGGCAAGCAAGATCAATTATAGCTATAAAATCTTTGACGCTATAATACATTACAAGCAGTTGTCTTTTTTCGTTACCTAAAGCTATGAGTAGGACCTAGCCTTGGCATTGGATGTTTTCAGGTGGTTGGAATTTGACAACATTTCATGGCCAGTCGTCGCTTCTTCTGCATTACAAAAGGCCAAAGACCACCCGTTGTTACGAAACAGAGAATGGCCAGTATCTTCAAAGGACTCTGACTGACTTAACTACTCAGGAAATCCAGCGGTGTGATCTGACCGGGCTCATAAATAACAATTCACTTAACAGCGTTTTTTTTTTTCTTTTACCCTATAAAGCCCGATAAACGTGCTGAAATGTCAACCTCAAGGACCTTTCCATGAGCTCTCTAGTCCTTAACATAAATGCACAGAAGTTACAGAAACTGCATGATCATGAACTAAAAATACTGGTAATAACAGCTAACCATACCTCAAAACTAAGAACAGCAAGAATAAATTGTGTCTAGACATTGAAAAAGAAAATTATTGGGGAGAAAACTCTTTAGAGGTCCAGCAACCTTTGGGAATTGGAGTCCTGAACATGTTTGACTTGAAAACCTGATAACTTACAGTAGTTCCTGTAAATGCCTGACTGAGCTTGCAGCACTGAACTATTCAGTTTCAGGACCAACACGTCCAAAGAGAGTTCTACCAAATATTGGGAAATAGGTTTCGTATTTGGACCACAGTAATTACAGTCTAAATTTCGGCCTTATTCTATTTATTTGGAACAAAAGAATACTCTACCAATGAGGGCTGGGGCATTCACTAGCTCCAGGAAAATGCAGTGCTGAAGGGATCTGATTAGAACCTTTCAGGTCGAAGTTCTGAGATGGGAAGACCCTGCTATTCAGTGTTACTTTTGAGTTTTTCAAAGAACATTAACAGATGTAATACTGTCCTGAAAATACTGGACTTTAAGACCTAAAAACTGAACGTTCCAGAAATACAGTGTGAACCACAGTCATCAACATAAGCAAGTTTCTCCAATGTTCTTGTACAGAAGGAACAAAAGTGTAAATATTTTTTTGAGCTAATTACTGAATACGCCCCTAACATTAAAAACTAAAGGAAAAAAAAAAAAAAAAAAGATCTTAATTGACGGTTGGCCTTCTTTGGAGAGGTCACTGTCTGCAGTGTTAAACCTTTAGTTCTTATAAATGCCCACAACCAAGAATGAATAGTTATTAGAACTTTAGGAGAAGCATCCTATCTGACGTTCCCAACGATTGATTGTAATAATAATAAATAAAGGAGGGTAACAAAAAATATTCAATGAAATATTTGCCAACCACATTTAGGAGTTTCTAATGTACCACTAATTGCCTGTACAGTAGTGTACACCGATTTTTGAGCATGTTACAACTTTTCATTGAATGCCCCCCTACAAAAAAAAAAAAAAACAACAACAACAACAACAACAAAAACTGATACTTTCTAGCTGTACTGTACTTTAAGATGACTAAATCTCATCCTTGGGCTTCATTTTAATGTATGCAAATTGTCATTCAAAATTGGAGGGAAAAAAGTTAGCTTCATTTTAATCGATGTAAAATGTCATTCAAAATTAAATAAAGGAAAAAAGGGACTCACATGTTGCATATTGTTGGAGATCCATGTGTCCAAAAGTAGCTCCAGTCTGCTCCTGTGGTATTTGCTGGTGGTCTTCACCGCGATGAACACGTCGTTCTTGGTCAGAAGCTCCACAGCCTCCGGCTGGGCCCTGCTTCGCGCGGGCCGATTTAGGGCGCTTCTTTGCCGGGTAAGTTGCCTGAAATACTCCGTGAATACTGCGCGACTCGCCGGAGCTCCCTCCGCTTCCCCTTCTACTTGTTTGACGACAAATAAACAGGCGACGAGCAGGCAGAGGACGACGACGGGACAGTGTCGGTCCCCTATGGACCTGCGCATGTTAAGTGTGTGAAGGAGTTCACCACTTCATTAACCAAAGGACGCACCAATTACATTAGTTTTGTTTAGCTCAAGAACTCTGGACGCACTGTAGTGGCTGTTTACGATGGCTGGAGCCGCTGGATCACACCACAGTACTTAAACGATGGAGTGTTACCAATGGGCGGTTCAAGACTGATAATCAACCAATGAAAACATTGAGCGCCTTTAGAGGCAGGGCTAATACAGTAAAACGTTAAAAAAAAAAAAAAAAAAAAAAATATATATATATATATATATATATATATTATTATTTAAATTATTTTATTTTTTAACAAATACCGTCCCAAAAAAATTAAATGTCAACAAAAAAGCCATGCATGAAATCAAAAGAATCAATTGATTTAAAAAATGATGAAAATACAAAGATTTGTACAAAGATATAAATATAAAATACAAAAAAGAACAAAAAGATGCAAAACAAAAAATCCACAGAAACCCTGGTCAACAGCTTTTCTCCACCTTATGCACTTTCAACTCCAGTTATATACTCGTATAAATATACAGTGGTATGAAAAAGTATCTGAACCTTTTGGAATTTCTCACATTTGTGTGTAAAATCTCCATCACATATGATCTGATCTTTGTCTAAATTACACAGATGGAAAAAAAAAAAGTGTCTGCTCTAACTAAAACCCCAACATTTTTAGGTTTTCATATTCTAATGAGGATAGCATCCAAACAATGACGGAAGGTGGAAAAATAAGTAAGTGAAGCCTCTGCCTAAATGTTGGTGATGGTCAACCAGCCTAACATAGCGGTGGTGGATAAACATCAGAAGACAGCAGTAGTGATAGATGTAGCAATCCCGAGCGACAGCAACATCAGGAAAAAAGAACACGAAAAGCTGGAGAAATATCAAGGGTTGAAGGAAGAGTTGGAGAAAATGTGGGGAGTGAAGGCAACATTGGTGTCAGTAGTGATCGGTACACTAAGGGCAGTAACCTCCAAGCTGGGTGCATGGCTCCAACAGATACCAGGAACAGCGTCCAATATCTCCGTTCAGAAGAGCGCAATCCTAGGGACAGTTAAGATCCTGCGAAGAACCCTCAAGCTCCCAGGCCTCTGGTAGAGGATATATATATGTATATGTATGTGTGTATATATATATATATATATATATATATATATATATATATATATATATATATATATATATATATATATATATATATATATATATATGTATATGTATATATATATATGTGTATATATATATATATGTATATATATATATGTGTATATATATATATATATATGTATATGTATATATATATATGTGTATATATATATATATGTATATGTATATATATATATGTGTATATATATATATATATATATATATATGTATTATATATGTATCTATATATACATATTAGGGGTGTCAAACGATTAAAATTTTTAATCAAGTTAATTACAGCTTAAAAATTAATTAATCATAATTAATCGCAATTGATCGCAATTCAAACCATCCCTAAAATATGCCATATTTTTCTGTAAATTATTGTTGGAATGGAAAGATAAGACACAAGATGGATATATGCATTCAACATACGGTACATAAGTACTGTATTTCTTTATTATAACAATAAATCAACAAGATGGCATTACCATTATTAACATTCTGTTAAAGCGATCCATGGATAGAAAGACTTGTAGTTCTTAAAAGATAAATGTTAGTACAAGTTATAGAAATTTTATATTAAAACCCCTCTTCATGTTTTCGTTTTAATAAAATTTGTAAAATTTTCAATCAAAAAATAAACTAGTAGCCCGCCATTTTTGATGTCAATAATTACTTACACAGTGCTCATGAGTGCTGAAGCCTATAAAATCAGTCACACCCAAGCGCCAGCAGAGAGCGGCAAAACTCCGAAAAACACAACAAGTACGCCTTTCACTGTGCTTTCATTTTAATCTGTTTGAGCGGGGCATTTGTGCGTTAATTGCGTCAAATATTTTAACAGGATTAATTAAAAAAATTAATTACCGCTCGTTAACGCGATAATTTTGACAGCCCTATATATATATATATATGTATATATATATATATATATATATATATATATATATATATATATATATATATATATTAGGGCTGTCAAACGGTTAAAATTTTTAATCGAGTTAATTACAGCTTAAAAATTAATTAATCGTAATTAATCGCAATTAATCGCAATTCAAACTATCTCTAAAATATGCCATATTTTTCTGTAAATTATTGTTGGAATGGAAAGATAAGACACACGACGGATATATACATACAACATACTGTACATAAGAACTGTATTTGTTTATTGTAACAATAAATCCACAAATGGCATTAACATTCTTTCTGTTAAAGTGATCCAAGGATAGAAAGACTTGTAGTTCTTAAACGATAAATGTTATAGTTACAAGTTATAGTAATTAGGGCCCGAGCACTGAGCGTGCGAAGGCCCTATTGTTTTGCAAAGGATTATTAGGGCCCGAGCACTAGACGTGCGAAGGCCCTATTGTTTTGCAAAGGATTATTATTAGGGCCCGAGCACTAAGCGTGCGAAGGCCCTATTGTTTTGCAAAGGATTATTTTTTTTTTTTTTTTTTTTTTTTTTTTTCAGGGCAAATGAAAACGGCCAATTTGGAGGCCTGAACATGCACGAAAAGTCACCAAAATTTGCACATACGTCCGGAAAATTGTAAATTTCGATAATTTTGCAACGTTGCAAAAAAATATAACAAAATGGCTCAGTGGCGCCCCCTTGAAATTTTAAAATTGGCCTATAACATTAGGGTCTGTCAGCGTAGAGCAATGAAATTTGGGGGGTCTATACCTTGTCCAAAACCGCTCCAAAAAAGCATTTACACGCATATTCCAAACCCAACAGGAAATCGGTTATTTTGGATCAAATATGAAATTTTTATCGATTTACAGGGTGCACATTTGAGACCTTTTCGCCGAGGGAGTTAGTTGGATCATCTTCAAAATTGGTGAGACTGTTCAGGAGACATATGAAATCTTAAGTTTTGAAAATGGTGCGTTTTCATTCACGGGTCTGACCTGGGCGTGGTGCCAAAGTCGACCATTTTTTCGGCAAAATGACAAATTCAGTAAATGACTTATAGTTCCTTGACACAACGTTCAATCTTTTTCATATTTGGCATGTATGTGTGGTATCCCACCCTTAACACGAGTGCATTGAAATATTACCCATTAGGTCTAGCGCCCCCTAGTGAGAACAGGAAATGCCTTTTTTTACGAGACAGGTTCCTCCTCCAAGGGAAAAAAATCTGTTGACCTCAAACCTGCATCAGGGGAGCCTTAAGACCTGTGTTCAGGTGCCTGATGAAAAATATTGAGGTTTCGTTGAAGCGGAGAGGTCCAAACTGGAAGTGAAAATGACCGTCAACAATTTGTCTCGCCAAAAATTTTGAACAGTCATAACTCGGCAGATATGCAACATATCTGCGCCAAACTTTCCGTGTTTGTTGAGAGTCATACCCTGAAGGTTCTTGTAGGGGTCATTTGCATCAACTCTACAGTGCCAACTAGTGGCGACAGAAAGAAGTTTTAAAAAAGGCCTTTCCTATTGGGTTTTTTCAACATAGAGCAAGGAAATTTGGGGAGTAGATACCTTATGCAAAACTGCTCCAAAAAGTCTCTTGCACCCATATTCCAAATCCAACAGGAAATCGGGTATTTTGGATCGAATGTGAAATTTTCATGGGTTCACAGTAAGAGTTTACATTTGGAGGCTTGAATATGCATAAAAACTCACCAAAATTTGCACATACATGCGGCTTTGGATAACGTTCGATAATCTTGCAACGTTACGAAACAATTTAACAAAATGGCTCAGTGGCGCCCCCTTGAAATTTTCAAAAAGGCCTCTCCATTTAGGTTTTTCTAACATAGAGTGATGAAATTTGGAGAGTCAAAACTTTGTGCAAAACTGCTCCAAAAAGTCTCTTGCACACACATTCCAAATCCTACAGGAAATCGGGTATTTTGGATTGAATGTGAACTTTTTATCGATTTACAGTGTGCACATTTTACACCTTGGCACCTAGGGAATTAGTTTGATCATTCTCAAAATTGGTGAGACTGTTCATGAGGCATATGAAATCTTAAGTTATAAAAATGGTGTGTTTTCATTCACGGGCCTGACCTGGGCGGGGCGCCAAATTCTTCCATTTTTTCGCCAAAACACCGAATTCGGAAAATGACTGATAACTCCCTCATACAACGTTCAATCTATTTTAAATCTGGCATGTGTGTGAGGTATACCAGCCTGAGCAGGACTGGATTGAAAATTTACCATTTGTGCCTGGCGCCTCCTAGTGGGAACAGGAAATGCCCTTTTTTACGGGACACACTCCTCCTCTAAAGGGAAAAAATCAATCTACCTCAAACCTGTATAAGGGAAACCTTAAGACCTGTCTTCAGGTGCCTGATGAAAAATATTGAAGTTTCGTTGAAGCGGAGGGGTCCAAACAGGAAAGTGAAAATGACTGTCAACAATTTTTCTCTCCAAAAACTTTGAACAGTCATAACTCAGCAGATATACAAGATATCTGCGCCAAACTTCCCGTGCTTGTTGAGAGTCATACCCTGAAGGGCCTTGTAGGGGTCATTTGCATCAACCCTACAGCGCCAACTAGTGGCGATAGAAAGTCACTCGTTTTTCCAAAACATGTCCAGTTCTTTTCATGTTGGTCATTGTAGTTTCAAGACCTATTAAAATACTTTTTTACGGCCCATGTCCACGTGTCTCTGTCTGTTGCCGTGACGACCCTTTGTTCGCCATTTAAAGGAAATATTTTTTTTCAGAGACTCAGGGAGCTTATAGAGCCACAATAGTTGGCACACTTGGTCGAATTGGCCCAGTTAGAAGATTAATTTTGGTTTTGAATAAGGGCTTGGCTGCACAGCTCAGTAGTGGCTCCTTTTTTGTAGTACTCTCTCCAATAGGGGTTTTTATCTCTTGGGTGTGGGAATGTAAATAGGCGACTTTCGAGCATGTTAGGTTCTAATGAGATGATTAGAGAGGAGGATCTGCCACCACCCTGACCTGCACACAGTCCGAGTTGCGTGACGTCCGAGTTGCGCTAGATTGCGAGGGCCCGTTCAGTCCTGCTTGCAGGCCTAGTTATTATTAGGGCCCGAGCACTAGACGTGCGAAGGCCCTATTGTAATGCAAAGGATTATTATTATTAGGGCCCGAGCACTAGACGTGCGAAGGCCCTATTGTTTTGCAAAGGATTATTATTATTATTATTATTATTATTATTATTATTATTATTATTATTATTATTATTATTATTTTTTTTTTTTTTTTTTTCAGGGCAAATGAAAATGGCCAATTTGGAGGCCTGAACATGCACGAAAAGTCACCAAAATTTGCACGTACGTGCAGATTCGCGTAAATTTCGATAATCTTGCGTCGTTTTGAAAAAATGTCAAAAAATGGCTCAGTGGCGCCCCCTTGACCCTTAAAATTTTCAAAAAGGCCTCTCCTCTCAGGTTTTCAACGCAGAGCAATGAAATTTGGGGAGTAGATACCTTATGCCTAACTGTTCAAAAAAGCCTCTTGCACCCATATTCCAAATCCAACAGGAAATCGGGTATTTTGGATCGAATGTGAAATTTTTTCGGTTCACAGTTGGAGTTTACGTTTGGAGGCTTGAATATGCATGAAAACTCACCAAAATTTGCACATACATTCAACTTTGCGTAAATTTTGATAATCTATAAAAAAAATTAACAAAATGGCTCAGTGGCGCCCCCTTGAAATTTTCAAAAAGGCCTCTCCTATTAGGTTTTTTCAACGTAGAACAATGAAATTTAGTGAGTTGATACATTGTACAAAACTGCTCCAAAAAGTCTCTTGCACCCATATTCCAAACCCAACAGGAAGCCGGAAATTTTGGGTCAAATGCGAAATTTTATCGATTTACATTTGAGACCTTGTCGCTGAAGGATAAAGTTGGATCGTCTTCAAAATTGGTCAGACTATTCAGGAGACCTATGAGATCTTAAGTTTTCAAAATGGTGTGTTTTCATTCAAGGGTCTGGCCTGGGCGTCGTCCCAAAGTCGGCCATTTTTGGGCAAAATACCAAATTCAGAAAATGATTAAAAACTCCGTGATACAACGTTCAATCTTTTTCATTTCTAGCATGTATATGAGATATCCCAGCCTGAACACGACTGCATTGAAATATTACCCATTAGGCCTGGCGCCCCCTAGTGGGAACAGGAAATGGCCTTCTTTACGAGACAGGCTCCTCCTCCAAGGGAAAAAAATCTATTGACCTCAAACCTGTTTCAGGGGAGCCTCAAGACATGTGTTCAGGTCCCTGATGAAAAATATTGAGGTTTCGTTGAAGCGGAGAGGTCCAAACTGGAAGTGAAAATGACCGTCAACAATTTGTCTCGCCAAAAACTTTGAACAGTCATAACTCGGCAGATATGCAACATATCTGCGCCAAACTTTCCGTGTTTGTTGAGAGTCATACCCTGAAGGTTCTTGTAGGGGTCATTTGCATCAACTCTACAGTGCCAACTAGTGGCGACAGAAAGAAGTTTTAAAAAAGGCCTTTCCTATTGGGTTTTTTCAACATAGAGCAAGGAAATTTGGGGAGTAGATACCTTATGCAAAACTGCTCCAAAAAGTCTCTTGCACCCATATTCCAAATCCAACAGGAAATCGGGTATTTTGGATCGAATGTGAAATTTTCATGGGTTCACAGTAAGAGTTTACATTTGGAGGCTTGAATATGCATAAAAACTCATCAAAATTTGCACATACATGCGGCTTTGGATAACGTTCGATAATCTTGCAACGTTACGAAACAATTTAACAAAATGGCTCAGTGGCGCCCCCTTGAAATTTTCAAAAAGGCCTCTCCATTTAGGTTTTTTCAACGTAGAGGGATGAAATTCGGAGAGTCGATACCTTGTACAAAACTGCTCCAAAAAGTCTCTTGCATGCGTATTCCAAACCCAACAGGAAATCGGGTATTTTGGATTGAATGTGAAATTTTTATCGATTTACAGTGTGCACATTTTACACCTTGGCACCTAGGGAATTAGTTTGATCATTCTCAAAATTGGTGAGACTGTTCATGAGGCATATGAAATCTTAAGTTATCAAAATGGTGTGTTTTCATTCACGGGCCTGACCTAGGCGGGGTGCCAAAGTCAGCCATTTTTTTGCCAAAACACCGAATTTGGAAAATTACTGATAACTCCCTCATACAACGTTCAATCTATTTTAAATCTGGCATGTGTGTGAGGTATACCAGCCTGAGCAGGACTGGATTGAAAATTTACCATTTGTGCCTGGCGCCTCCTAGTGGGAACAGGAAATGCCCTTTTTTACGGGACACACTCCTCCTCTAAAGGGAAAAAAACAATCTACCTCAAACATGCTTAAGGGAAGCCTTAAGACCTGTCTTCAGGTGCCTGATGAAAAATATTGAAGGTTCGCTGAAGCGGAGGGGTCCAAACAGGAAAGTGAAAATGACCGTCAACAATTTTTCTCTCCAAAAACTTTGAACAGTCATAACACGGCAGATATACAACATATCTGCGCCAAACTTCCCGTGCTTGTTGAGAGTCATACCCTGAAGGGCCTTGTAGGTGTCATTTGCATCAACCCTACAGCGCCAACTAGTGGCAATAGAAAGTCACTCGTTTTTCCAATACATGTCCAGTTCTCTTCAGGTTGGTCATTGTAGTTTCAAGACCTATTAAAATACGTATTTACGGCCCATGTCCACGTGTCTCTGTCTGTTGCCGTGACGACCCTTTGTTCGCCATTTAAAGGAAATATTTTTTTTCAGAGACTCAGGCAGTTTATAGAGCCACAATATTTGGCACGCTTGGTCGAATTGGCCCAGTTAGAAGATTAATTTTGGTTTTTAATAAGGGCTTGGCTGCACAGCTCAGTAGTGGCTCCTTTTTTGTAGTACTCTCTCCAATAGGGGTTTTTATCTCTTGGGTGTGGGAATGTAAATAGGCGACTTTCGAGCATGTTAGGTTCTAATGAGATGATTAGAGAGGAGGATCTGCCACCACCCTGACCTGCACACAGTCCGAGTTGCGTGACGTCCGAGTTGCGCTAGATTGCGAGGGCCCGTTCAGTCCTGCTTGCAGGCCTAGTTATTATTATTATTCTTCTTTCTTCATGGCAAATGAAAATGGCCAATTTGGAGGCCTGAACATGCACGAAAAGTCACCAAAATTTGCACATACGTGCAGATTCGCGTAAATTTCGATAATCTTGCGTCGTTTTGAAAAAATGTCAAAAAATGGCTCAGTGGCGCCCCCTTGACCCTTAAAATTTTCAAAAAGGCCTCTCCTCTCAGGTTTTCAACGTAGAGCAATGAAATTTGGGGAGTAGATACCTTATGCCTAACTGTTCAAAAAAGCCTCTTGCACCCATATTCCAAATCCAACAGGAAATCGGGTATTTTGGATCGAATGTGAAATTTTTTCGGTTCACAGTTGGAGTTTACGTTTGGAGGCTTGAACATGCACGAAAACTCACCAAAATTTGCACATACATTCAACTTTGCGTACATTTTGATAATCTACAAAAAAATTTAACAAAATGGCTCAGTGGCGCCCCCTTGAAATTTTCAAAAAGGCCTCTCCTATTAGGTTTTTTCAACGTAGAACAATGAAATTTAGTGAGTCGATACATTGTACAAAACTGCTCCAAAAAGTCTCTTGCACCCATATTCCAAACCCAACAGGAAGCTGGAAATTTTGGGTCAAATGCGAAATTTTATCGATTTACATTTGAGACCTTGTCGCTGAAGGATAAAGTTGGATCGTCTTCAAAATTGGTCAGACTATTCAGGAGACCTATGAGATCTTAAGTTTTCAAAATGGTGTGTTTTCATTCAAGGGTCTGGCCTGGGCGTGGTCCCAAAGTCGGCCATTTTTAGGCAAAATACCAAATTCAGAAAATGATTAAAAACTCCGTGATCCAACGTTCAATCTTTTTCATTTTTAGCATGTTTATGAGATATCCCAGCCTGAACACGACTGCATTGAAATATTACCCACTAGGCCTGGCGCCCCTAGTGGAAACAGGAAATGGCCTTCTTTACGAGACAGGCTCCTCCTCCAAGGGAAAAAAATCTATTGACCTCAAACCTGTTTCAGGGGAGCCTCAAGACATGTGTTCAGGTGCCTGATGAAAAATATTGAGGTTTCGTTGAAGCGGAGAGGTCCAAACTGGAAGTGAAAATGACCGTCAACAATTTGTCTCGCCAAAAACTTTGAACAGTCATAACTCGGCAGATATGCAACATATCTGCGCCAAACTTTCCGTGTTTGTTGAGAGTCATACCCTGAAGGTTCTTGTAGGGGTCATTTGCATCAACTCTACAGTGCCAACTAGTGGCGACAGAAAGAAGTTTTAAAAAAGGCCTTTCCTGTTGGGTTTTTTCAACGTAGAGCAATGAAATTTGGGGAGTAGATACCTTATGCCTAACTGCTCAAAAAAGCCTCTTGCACCCATATTCCAAATCCAACAGAAAATCGGGTATTTTGGATCAAATGTGAAATTTCTGTCCATTTCTAGTACAGTTTACATTTGGAGGCCTGGACATGCACGAAAACTCACCAAATTTTGCACATACATGCGGCTTTGTGTGGATTTCGATAATCTTGCAACGTTACAAAAAAATGTAACAAAATGGCTCAGTGGCGCCCCCTTGAATTTTTCAAAAAGGCGTTTCCTATTAGGTTTTTTTAACGTAGAGCAATGAAATTTGGGGAGTCGATACCTTGTGCAAAACTGCTCCAAAAAGTCTCTTGCACCCATATTCCAAACCCAACAGGAAATCGGGTATTTTGGATCGAATGTGAAATTTTTATCAATTAACAGGGTGCACATTTGAGACCTTGTCACAGAGGGAATCAATTGGATCATCTTCAAAATTGGTTAGACAATTCAGGAGACCTATGAAATCTAAACTTTTCAAAATGGTGTGTTTTCATTCCTGGGTCTGACCTGGGCGTGGTGCCAAAGTCGGCCATTTTTTCGGCAAAATGACAAATTCAGTAAAGGACTAATAGCTCCTTGAAACAACGTTCAATCTTTTTCATATCTGGCATGTATGTGCGGGATCCCACCCTGAACACGAGTGCATTGAAATATTACTCATTAGGCCTAGCGCCCCCTAGTGGGAACAGGAAATGCCTTTTTTACGAAACAGGCTCCTCCTCCAAGGAAAAAAAAATCTATTCACCTCAAACCTGCATCAGGGGAGCCTGAAGACATGTGTTCAGGTGCCTGATGAAAAATACTGAGGTTTGGTTGAAGCAGAAGGGTCCAACAGGAGAAGTAAAAATGACTGAAGCCATTTCGTCTCACCACAAGTTTTGAACAGTCATAACTTCTACAACATATCTGCGCCAAACATATCGTGCTTGTTGAGTCATAGTCTGAAGGGTCCTGTAGGGGTCATTTGCATCAACCCTACAGCGCCAACTAGTGGCAATAGAAAGTCACTCATTTTTTAAAATATATGTCCAGTTCTTTTCAGGTTGGTCATTGTAGTTTCAAGACCTTTTAAAATACTTATTTTACGGCCCATGTCCACATGTCTCTGTCTGTTGCTGTGATGACCCTTTATTCGCTCCTTTTTTGTAGTCCTCTGTCCAATAGGGGTTTTTATCTCTTAGGTGTGTGAATGTAAAGAGGCAACTTTCGCGCATGTTAGGTTCTAATGAGATGATTAGAGAGGACGATCTGCCACCACCCTGACCTGCACACTGTCCGAGTTGCATGACGTCCGAGTTGCGCTAGATTGCGAGGGCCCGTTCAGTCCTGCTTGCAGGCCTAGTTATTATTATTATTAGGGCCCGAGCACTAAGCGTGCGAAGGCCCTATTGTTTTGCAAAGGATTATTATTATTATTATTATTATTATTATTATTATTATTATTATTATTATTATTCTTCTTTTTTCAGGGCAAATGAAAATGGCCAATTTGGAGGCCTGAACATGCACGAAAAGTCACCAAAATTTGCACAAACGTGCGGCTTTGCGTAAATTTCGATAATCTTGTGTCGTTTTGAAAAAATGTCAAAAAATGGCTCAGTGGCGCCCCCTTGACCCTTAAAATTTTCAAAAAGGCCTCTCCTCTCAGGTTTTCAACGTAGAGCAATGAAATTTGGGGAGTAGATACCTTATGCCTAACTGTTCAAAAAAGCCTCTTGCACCCATATTCCAAATCCAACAGGAAATCGGATATTTTGGATCAAATGTGAAATTTTTATCGGTTCACAGTTTGAGTTTACATTTGGAGGCCTGAACATGCACGAAAACTCACCAAAATTTGCACATACATGCAACTTTGCGTAAATTTTGATAATCTACAAAAAAATTTAACAAAATGGCTCAGTGGCGCCCCCTTGAAATTTTCAAAAAGGCCTTTCCTATTAGGTTTTTTCAACGTAGAACGATGAAATTTGGCGAGTCGATACATTGTGCAAAACTGCTCCAAAAAGTCTCTTGCACCCATATTCCAAACCCAACTGGAAGCCAGAAATTTTGGATCAAATGTGAAATTTTATCGATTTACATTTGAGACCTTGTCGCTGAAGAAAATAGTTGGATCGTCTTCAAAATTGGTCAGACTATTCAGGAGACATATGAGATCTTAAGTTTTCAAAATGGTGAGTTTTCACTCAAAGGTCTGACCTGGGCGTGGTCCCAAAGTTGGCCATTTTTGGGCAAAATACCAAATTCAGAAAATGATTAAAAACTCCGTGATACAACGTTCAATCTTTTTCATTTCTAGCATGTATATGAGATATCCCAGCCTGAACACGACTGCATTGAAATATTACCCATTAGGCCTGGCGCCCCCTAGTGGGAACAGGAAATGGCCTTCTTTACGAGACAGGCTCCTCCTCCAAGGGAAAAAAATCTATTGACCTCAAACCTGTTTCAGGGGAGCCTCAAGACATGTGTTCAGGTCCCTGATGAAAAATATTGAGGTTTCGTTGAAGCGGAGAGGTCCAAACTGGAAGTGAAAATGACCGTCAACAATTTGTCTCGCCAAAAATTTTGAACAGTCATAACTCGGCAGATATGCAACATATCTGCGCCAAACTTTCCGTGTTTGTTGAGAGTCATACCCTGAAGGTTCTTGTAGGGGTCATTTGCATCAACTCTACAGTGCCAACTAGTGGCGACAGAAAGAAGTTTTAAAAAAGGCCTTTCCTATTGGGTTTTTTCAACATAGAGCAAGGAAATTTGGGGAGTAGATACCTTATGCAAAACTGCTCCAAAAAGTCTCTTGCACCCATATTCCAAATCCAACAGGAAATCGGGTATTTTGGGTCGAATGTGAAATTTTCATGGGTTCACAGTAAGAGTTTACATTTGGAGGCTTGAATATGCATAAAAACTCACCAAAATTTGCACATACATGCGGCTTTGGATAACGTTCGATAATCTTGCAACGTTACGAAACAATTTAACAAAATGGCTCAGTGGCGCCCCCTTGAAATTTTCAAAAAGGCCTCTCCATTTAGGTTTTTCTAACATAGAGTGATGAAATTTGGAGAGTCAAAACTTTGTGCAAAACTGCTCCAAAAAGTCTCTTGCACACACATTCCAAATCCTACAGGAAATCGGGTATTTTGGATTGAATGTGAACTTTTTATCGATTTACAGTGTGCACATTTTACACCTTGGCACCTAGGGAATTAGTTTGATCATTCTCAAAATTGGTGAGACTGTTCATGAGGCATATGAAATCTTAAGTTATAAAAATGGTGTGTTTTCATTCACGGGCCTGACCTGGGCGGGGCGCCAAATTCTTCCATTTTTTCGCCAAAACACCGAATTTGGAAAATGACTGATAACTCCCTCATACAACGTTCAATCTATTTTAAATCTGGCATGTGTGTGAGGTATACCAGCCTGAGCAGGACTGGATTGAAAATTTACCATTTGTGCCTGGCGCCTCCTAGTGGGAACAGGAAATGCCCTTTTTTACGGGACACACTCCTCCTCTAAAGGGAAAAAATCAATCTACTTCAAACCTGCATAAGGGAAACCTTAAGACCTGTCTTCAGGTGCCTGATGAAAAATATTGAAGTTTCGTTGAAGCGGAGGGGTCCAAACAGGAAAGTGAAAATGACTGTCAACAATTTTTCTCTCCAAAAACTTTGAACAGTCATAACTCGGCAGATATACAAGATATCTGCGCCAAACTTCCCGTGCTTGTTGAGAGTCATACCCTGAAGGGCCTTGTAGGGGTCATTTGCATCAACCCGACAGCGCCAACTAGTGGCGATATAAAGTCACTCGTTTTTCCAAAACATGTCCAGTTCTTTTCATGTTGGTCATTGTAGTTTCAAGACCTATTAAAATACTTTTTTACGGCCCATGTCCACGTGTCTCTGTCTGTTGCCGTGACGACCCTTTGTTCGCCATTTAAAGGAAATATTTTTTTTCAGAGACTCAGGGAGCTTATAGAGCCACAATAGTTGGCACACTTGGTCGAATTGGCCCAGTTAGAAGATTAATTTAGGTTTTGAATAAGGGCTTGGCTGCACAGCTCAGTAGTGGCTCCTTTTTTGTAGTACTCTCTCCAATAGGGGTTTTTATCTCTTGGGTGTGGGAATGTAAATAGGCGACTTTCGAGCATGTTAGGTTCTAATGAGATGATTAGAGAGGAGGATCTGCCACCACCCTGACCTGCACACAGTCCGAGTTGCGTGACGTCCGAGTTGCGCTAGATTGCGAGGGCCCGTTCAGTCCTGCTTGCAGGCCTAGTTATTATTATTATTCTTCTTTCTTCATGGCAAATGAAAATGGCCAATTTGGAGGCCTGAACATGCACGAAAAGTCACCAAAATTTGCACATACGTGCAGATTCGCGTAAATTTCGATAATCTTGCGTCGTTTTGAAAAAATGTCAAAAAATGGCTCAGTGGCGCCCCCTTGACCCTTAAAATTTTCAAAAAGGCCTCTCCTCTCAGGTTTTCAACGTAGAGCAATGAAATTTGGGGAGTAGATACCTTATGCCTAACTGTTCAAAAAAGCCTCTTGCACCCATATTCCAAATCCAACAGGAAATCGGGTATTTTGGATCGAATGTGAAATTTTTTCGGTTCACAGTTGGAGTTTACGTTTGGAGGCTTGAACATGCACGAAAACTCACCAAAATTTGCACATACATTCAACTTTGCGTAAATTTTGATAATCTACAAAAAAATTTAACAAAATGGCTCAGTGGCGCCCCCTTGAAATTTTCAAAAAGGCCTCTCCTATTAGGTTTTTTCAACGTAGAACAATGAAATTTAGTGAGTCGATACATTGTACAAAACTGCTCCAAAAAGTCTCTTGCACCCATATTCCAAACCCAACAGGAAGCTGGAAATTTTGGGTCAAATGCGAAATTTTATCGATTTACATTTGAGACCTTGTCGCTGAAGGATAAAGTTGGATCGTCTTCAAAATTGGTCAGACTATTCAGGAGACCTATGAGATCTTAAGTTTTCAAAATGGTGTGTTTTCATTCAAGGGTCTGGCCTGGGCGTGGTCCCAAAGTCGGCCATTTTTAGGCAAAATACCAAATTCAGAAAATGATTAAAAACTCCGTGATCCAACGTTCAATCTTTTTCATTTTTAGCATGTTTATGAGATATCCCAGCCTGAACACGACTGCATTGAAATATTACCCACTAGGCCTGGCGCCCCTAGTGGAAACAGGAAATGGCCTTCTTTACGAGACAGGCTCCTCCTCCAAGGGAAAAAAATCTATTGACCTCAAACCTGTTTCAGGGGAGCCTCAAGACATGTGTTCAGGTGCCTGATGAAAAATATTGAGGTTTCGTTGAAGCGGAGAGGTCCAAACTGGAAGTGAAAATGACCGTCAACAATTTGTCTCGCCAAAAACTTTGAACAGTCATAACTCGGCAGATATGCAACATATCTGCGCCAAACTTTCCGTGTTTGTTGAGAGTCATACCCTGAAGGTTCTTGTAGGGGTCATTTGCATCAACTCTACAGTGCCAACTAGTGGCGACAGAAAGAAGTTTTAAAAAAGGCCTTTCCTGTTGGGTTTTTTCAACGTAGAGCAATGAAATTTGGGGAGTAGATACCTTATGCCTAACTGCTCAAAAAAGCCTCTTGCACCCATATTCCAAATCCAACAGAAAATCGGGTATTTTGGATCAAATGTGAAATTTCTGTCCATTTCTAGTACAGTTTACATTTGGAGGCCTGGACATGCACGAAAACTCACCAAATTTTGCACATACATGCGGCTTTGTGTGGATTTCGATAATCTTGCAACGTTACAAAAAAATGTAACAAAATGGCTCAGTGGCGCCCCCTTGAATTTTTCAAAAAGGCGTTTCCTATTAGGTTTTTTTAACGTAGAGCAATGAAATTTGGGGAGTCGATACCTTGTGCAAAACTGCTCCAAAAAGTCTCTTGCACCCATATTCCAAACCCAACAGGAAATCGGGTATTTTGGATCGAATGTGAAATTTTTATCAATTAACAGGGTGCACATTTGAGACCTTGTCACAGAGGGAATCAATTGGATCATCTTCAAAATTGGTTAGACAATTCAGGAGACCTATGAAATCTAAACTTTTCAAAATGGTGTGTTTTCATTCCTGGGTCTGACCTGGGCGTGGTGCCAAAGTCGGCCATTTTTTCGGCAAAATGACAAATTCAGTAAAGGACTAATAGCTCCTTGAAACAACGTTCAATCTTTTTCATATCTGGCATGTATGTGCGGGATCCCACCCTGAACACGAGTGCATTGAAATATTACTCATTAGGCCTAGCGCCCCCTAGTGGGAACAGGAAATGCCTTTTTTACGAAACAGGCTCCTCCTCCAAGGAAAAAAAAATCTATTCACCTCAAACCTGCATCAGGGGAGCCTGAAGACATGTGTTCAGGTGCCTGATGAAAAATACTGAGGTTTGGTTGAAGCAGAAGGGTCCAACAGGAGAAGTAAAAATGACTGAAGCCATTTCGTCTCACCACAAGTTTTGAACAGTCATAACTTCTACAACATATCTGCGCCAAACATATCGTGCTTGTTGAGTCATAGTCTGAAGGGTCCTGTAGGGGTCATTTGCATCAACCCTACAGCGCCAACTAGTGGCAATAGAAAGTCACTCATTTTTTTAAATATATGTCCAGTTCTTTTCAGGTTGGTCATTGTAGTTTCAAGACCTTTTAAAATACTTATTTTACGGCCCATGTCCACATGTCTCTGTCTGTTGCTGTGATGACCCTTTATTCGCTCCTTTTTTGTAGTCCTCTGTCCAATAGGGGTTTTTATCTCTTAGGTGTGTGAATGTAAAGAGGCAACTTTCGCGCATGTTAGGTTCTAATGAGATGATTAGAGAGGACGATCTGCCACCACCCTGACCTGCACACTGTCCGAGTTGCATGACGTCCGAGTTGCGCTAGATTGCGAGGGCCCGTTCAGTCCTGCTTGCAGGCCTAGTTATTATTATTATTAGGGCCCGAGCACTAAGCGTGCGAAGGCCCTATTGTTTTGCAAAGGATTATTATTATTATTATTATTATTAGGGCCCGAGCACTAAGCGTGCGAAGGCCCTATTGTTTTGCAAAGGATTATTTTTTTTTTTATTTTATTTTATTTTTTTTTTTTTCAGGGCAAATGAAAACGGCCAATTTGGAGGCCTGAACATGCACGAAAAGTCACCAAAATTTGCACATACGTCCGGAAAATTGTAAATTTCGATAATTTTGCAACGTTGCAAAAAAATATAACAAAATGGCTCAGTGGCGCCCCCTTGAAATTTTAAAATTGGCCTATAACATTAGGGTCTGTCAGCGTAGAGCAATGAAATTTGGGGGGTCTATACCTTGTCCAAAACCGCTCCAAAAAAGCATTTACACGCATATTCCAAACCCAACAGGAAATCGGTTATTTTGGATCAAATATGAAATTTTTATCGATTTACAGGGTGCACATTTGAGACCTTTTCGCCGAGTTAGTTAGTTGGATCATCTTCAAAATTGGTGAGACTGTTCAGGAGACATATGAAATCTTAAGTTTTGAAAATGGTGCGTTTTCATTCACGGGTCTGACCTGGGCGTGGTGCCAAAGTCGACCATTTTTTCGGCAAAATGACAAATTCAGTAAATGACTTATAGTTCCTTGACACAACGTTCAATCTTTTTCATATTTGGCATGTATGTGTGGTATCCCACCCTTAACACGAGTGCATTGAAATATTACCCATTAGGTCTAGCGCCCCCTAGTGAGAACAGGAAATGCCTTTTTTTACGAGACAGGTTCCTCCTCCAAGGGAAAAAAATCTGTTGACCTCAAACCTGCATCAGGGGAGCCTTAAGACCTGTGTTCAGGTGCCTGATGAAAAATATTGAGGTTTTGTTGAGGCGGAGGGGTCCAAACAGGAAAGTGAAAATGAACGTCAACAATTTGTCACGCAAAAAACTTTGAACAGTCATAACTCGGCAGATATACAACATATCTGCGCCAAACTTCCCGTGTTTGTTGAGAGTCATACCCTGAAGGTTCTTGTCGGGGTCATTTGCATCAACTCTACAGTGCCAACTAGTGGCGACAGAAAGAAGTTTTAAAAAAGGCCTTTCCTATTGGGTTTTTTCAACATAGAGCAAGGAAATTTGGGGAGTAGATACCTTATGCAAAACTGCTCCAAAAAGTCTCTTGCACCCATTTTCCAAATCCAACAGGAAATCGGGTATTTTGGATCGAATGTGAAATTTTCATGGGTTCACAGTAGGAGTTTACATTTGGAGGCTTGAATATGCACAAAAACTCGTAAAAATTTGCACATACATGCGGCTTTAGATAACGTTCGATAATCTTGCAATGTTACGAAAAAATGTAGCAAAATGCCTCAGTGGCGCCCCCTTGAATTTTTCAAAAAGGCGTTTCCTATTAGGTTTTTTTGACAGAGAGTGATGAAATTTGGGGAGTCGATACCTTGTGCAAAACTGCTCCAAAAAGTCTCTTGCACCCGTATTCCAAATCCAACAGGAAATCGGGTATTTTGGATCGAATGTGAAATTTTTATCGGTTCACAGTAGGAGTTTACATTTGGAGGCTTGAACATGCACGAAAACTCACAAAAATTTGGACATACATGTGGCTTTGCATAACGTTCAATAATCTTGCAACGTTACGAAAACATGTAACAAAATGGCTCAGTGGCGCCCCCTTGAAATTTTCAAAAAGGCCTCTCCATTTAGGTTTTTTCAACGTAGAGGGATGAAATTCGGAGAGTCGATACCTTGTACAAAACTGCTCCAAAAAGTCTCTTGCATGCATATTCCAAACCCAACAGGAAATCGGGTATTTTGGATTGAATGTGAAATTTTTATCGATTTACAGTGTGCACATTTTACACCTTGGCACCTAGGGAATTAGTTTGATCATTCTCAAAATTGGCGAGACTGTTCATGAGGCATATGAAATCTTAAGTTATCAAAATGGTGTGTTTTCATTCACGGGCCTGACCTGGGCGGGGTGCCAAAGTCGGCCATTTTTTCGCCAAAACACCGAATTTGGAAAATGACTGATAACTCCCTCATACAACGTTCAATCTATTTTAAATCTGGCATGTGTGTGAGGTATACCAGCCTGAGCAGGACTGGATTGAAAATTTACCATTTGTGCTTGGCGCCTCCTAGTGGGAACAGGAAATGCCCTTTTTTTACGGGACACACTCCTCCTCTAAAGGGAAAAAATCAATCTACCTCAAAGCTGCATAAGGGAAGCCTTAAGACCTGTCTTCAGGTGCCTGATGAAAAATATTGAAGTTTCGTTGAAGCGGAGGGGTCCAAACAGGAAAGTGAAAATGACTGTCAACAATTTTTCTCTCCAAAAACTTTGAACAGTCATAACTCGGCAGATATACAACATATCTGCGCCAAACTTCCCGTGCTTGTTGAGAGTCATACCCTGAAGGGCCTTGTAGGGGTCATTTGCATCAAACCTACAGCGCCAACTAGTGGCGATAGAAAGTCACTCGTTTTTCCAATACATGTTCAGTTCTTTTCAGGTTGGTCATTGTAGTTTCAAGACCTATTAAAATACTTATTTACGGCCCATGTCCACGTGTCTCTGTCTGTTGCCGTGACGACCCTTTGTTCGCCATTTAAAGGAAATATTTTTTTTCAGAGACTCAGGCAGCTTATAGAGCCACAATATTTGGCACACTTGGTCGAATTGGCCCACTTAGAAGATTAGTTTTGGGTTTTGAATAAGGGCTTGGCTACACAGCTCAGTAGTGGCTCCTTTTTTGTAGTACTCTCTCCAATAGGGGTTTTTGCTACTTTCGAGCATCTTAGGTTCTAATGAGATGATTAGAGAGGAGGATCTGCCACCACCCTGACCTGCACACAGTCCGAGTTGCGTGACGTCCGAGTTGCGCTAGATTGCGAGGGCCCGTTCAGTCCTGCTTGCAGGCCTAGTTATTATTATTATTATTATTATTATTATTCTTCTTCTTTTTTCAGGGCAAATGAAAATGGCCAATTTGGAGGCCTGAACATGCACGAAAAGTCACCAAAATTTGCACAAACGTGCGGCTTTGCGTAAATTTCGATAATCTTGTGTCGTTTTGAAAAAATGTCAAAAAATGGCTCAGTGGCGCCCCCTTGACCCTTAAAATTTTCAAAAAGGCCTCTCCTCTCAGGTTTTCAACGTAGAGCAATGAAATTTGGGGAGTAGATACCTTATGCCTAACTGTTCAAAAAAGCCTCTTGCACCCATATTCCAAATCCAACAGGAAATCGGATATTTTGGATCAAATGTGAAATTTTTATCGGTTCACAGTTTGAGTTTACATTTGGAGGCCTGAACATGCACGAAAACTCACCAAAATTTGCACATACATGCAACTTTGCGTAAATTTTGATAATCTACAAAAAAATTTAACAAAATGGCTCAGTGGCGCCCCCTTGAAATTTTCAAAAAGGCCTTTCCTATTAGGTTTTTTCAACGTAGAACGATGAAATTTGGCGAGTCGATACATTGTGCAAAACTGCTCCAAAAAGTCTCTTGCACCCATATTCCAAACCCAACTGGAAGCCAGAAATTTTGGATCAAATGTGAAATTTTATCGATTTACATTTGAGACCTTGTCGCTGAAGAAAATAGTTGGATCGTCTTCAAAATTGGTCAGACTATTCAGGAGACATATGAGATCTTAAGTTTTCAAAATGGTGAGTTTTCACTCAAAGGTCTGACCTGGGCGTGGTCCCAAAGTTGGCCATTTTTGGGCAAAATACCAAATTCAGAAAATGATTAAAAACTCCGTGATACAACGTTCAATCTTTTTCATTTCTAGCATGTATATGAGATATCCCAGCCTGAACACGACTGCATTGAAATATTACCCATTAGGCCTGGCGCCCCCTAGTGGGAACAGGAAATGGCCTTCTTTACGAGACAGGCTCCTCCTCCAAGGGAAAAAAATCTATTGACCTCAAACCTGTTTCAGGGGAGCCTCAAGACATGTGTTCAGGTCCCTGATGAAAAATATTGAGGTTTCGTTGAAGCGGAGAGGTCCAAACTGGAAGTGAAAATGACCGTCAACAATTTGTCTCGCCAAAAATTTTGAACAGTCATAACTCGGCAGATATGCAACATATCTGCGCCAAACTTTCCGTGTTTGTTGAGAGTCATACCCTGAAGGTTCTTGTAGGGGTCATTTGCATCAACTCTACAGTGCCAACTAGTGGCGACAGAAAGAAGTTTTAAAAAAGGCCTTTCCTATTGGGTTTTTTCAACATAGAGCAAGGAAATTTGGGGAGTAGATACCTTATGCAAAACTGCTCCAAAAAGTCTCTTGCACCCATATTCCAAATCCAACAGGAAATCGGGTATTTTGGGTCGAATGTGAAATTTTCATGGGTTCACAGTAAGAGTTTACATTTGGAGGCTTGAATATGCATAAAAACTCACCAAAATTTGCACATACATGCGGCTTTGGATAACGTTCGATAATCTTGCAACGTTACGAAACAATTTAACAAAATGGCTCAGTGGCGCCCCCTTGAAATTTTCAAAAAGGCCTCTCCATTTAGGTTTTTCTAACATAGAGTGATGAAATTTGGAGAGTCAAAACTTTGTGCAAAACTGCTCCAAAAAGTCTCTTGCACACACATTCCAAATCCTACAGGAAATCGGGTATTTTGGATTGAATGTGAACTTTTTATCGATTTACAGTGTGCACATTTTACACCTTGGCACCTAGGGAATTAGTTTGATCATTCTCAAAATTGGTGAGACTGTTCATGAGGCATATGAAATCTTAAGTTATAAAAATGGTGTGTTTTCATTCACGGGCCTGACCTGGGCGGGGCGCCAAATTCTTCCATTTTTTCGCCAAAACACCGAATTTGGAAAATGACTGATAACTCCCTCATACAACGTTCAATCTATTTTAAATCTGGCATGTGTGTGAGGTATACCAGCCTGAGCAGGACTGGATTGAAAATTTACCATTTGTGCCTGGCGCCTCCTAGTGGGAACAGGAAATGCCCTTTTTTACGGGACACACTCCTCCTCTAAAGGGAAAAAATCAATCTACTTCAAACCTGCATAAGGGAAACCTTAAGACCTGTCTTCAGGTGCCTGATGAAAAATATTGAAGTTTCGTTGAAGCGGAGGGGTCCAAACAGGAAAGTGAAAATGACTGTCAACAATTTTTCTCTCCAAAAACTTTGAACAGTCATAACTCGGCAGATATACAAGATATCTGCGCCAAACTTCCCGTGCTTGTTGAGAGTCATACCCTGAAGGGCCTTGTAGGGGTCATTTGCATCAACCCGACAGCGCCAACTAGTGGCGATATAAAGTCACTCGTTTTTCCAAAACATGTCCAGTTCTTTTCATGTTGGTCATTGTAGTTTCAAGACCTATTAAAATACTTTTTTACGGCCCATGTCCACGTGTCTCTGTCTGTTGCCGTGACGACCCTTTGTTCGCCATTTAAAGGAAATATTTTTTTTCAGAGACTCAGGGAGCTTATAGAGCCACAATAGTTGGCACACTTGGTCGAATTGGCCCAGTTAGAAGATTAATTTAGGTTTTGAATAAGGGCTTGGCTGCACAGCTCAGTAGTGGCTCCTTTTTTGTAGTACTCTCTCCAATAGGGGTTTTTATCTCTTGGGTGTGGGAATGTAAATAGGCGACTTTCGAGCATGTTAGGTTCTAATGAGATGATTAGAGAGGAGGATCTGCCACCACCCTGACCTGCACACAGTCCGAGTTGCGTGACGTCCGAGTTGCGCTAGATTGCGAGGGCCCGTTCAGTCCTGCTTGCAGGCCTAGTTATTATTATTATTCTTCTTTTTTCAGGGCAAATGAAAATGGCCAATTTGGAGGCCTGAACATGCACGAAAAGTCACCAAAATTTGCACATACGTGCGGCTTTGCGTAAATTTCGATAATCTTGTGTCGTTTTGAAAAAATGTCAAAAAATGGCTCAGTGGCGCCCCCTTGACCCTTAAAATTTTCAAAAAGGCCTCTCCTCTCAGGTTTTCAACGTAGAGCAATGAAATTTGGGGAGTAAATACCTTATGCCTAACTGTTCAAAAAAGCCTCTTGCACCCATATTCCAAATCCAACAGGAAATCGGATATTTTGGATCAAATGTGAAATTTTTATCGGTTCACAGTTGGAGTTTACATTTGGAGGCCTGAACATGCACGAAAACTCACCAAAATTTGCACATACATGCAACTTTGCGTAAATTTTGATAATCTACAAAAAAATTTAACAAAATGGCTCAGTGGCGCCCCCTTGAAATTTTCAAAAAGGCCTTTCCTATTTGTTTTTTTCAACGTAGAACGATGAAATTTGGCGAGTCGATACATTGTGCAAAACTGCTCCAAAAAGTCTCTTGCACCCATATTCCAAACCCAACAGGAAGCCGGAAATTTTGGATCAAATGTGAAATTTTATCGATTTACATTTGAGACCTTGTCGCTGAAGAAAATAGTTGGATCGTCTTCAAAATTGGTCAGACTATTCAGGAGACATATGAGATCTTAAGTTTTCAAAATGGTGAGTTTTCACTCAAGGGTCTGACCTGGGCGTGGTCCCAAAGTCGGCCATTTTTGGGCAAAATACCAAATTCAGAAAATGATTAAAAACTCCGTGATACAACGTTCAATCTTTTTCATTTCTAGCATGTATATGAGATATCCCAGCCTGAACACGACTGCATTGAAATATTACCCATTAGGCCTGGCGCCCCCTAGTGGGAACAGGAAATGGCCTTCTTTACGAGACAGGCTGCTCCTCCAAGGGAAAAAAATCTATTGACCTCAAACCTGTTTCAGGGGAGCCTCAAGACATGTGTTCAGGTCCCTGATGAAAAATATTGAGGTTTCGTTGAAGCGGAGAGGTCCAAACTGGAAGTGAAAATGACCGTCAACAATTTGTCTCGCCAAAAATTTTGAACAGTCATAACTCGGCAGATATGCAACATATCTGCGCCAAACTTTCCGTGTTTGTTGAGAGTCATACCCTGAAGGTTCTTGTAGGGGTCATTTGCATCAACTCTACAGTGCCAACTAGTGGCGACAGAAAGAAGTTTTAAAAAAGGCCTTTCCTATTGGGTTTTTTCAACATAGAGCAAGGAAATTTGGGGAGTAGATACCTTATGCAAAACTGCTCCAAAAAGTCTCTTGCACCCATATTCCAAATCCAACAGGAAATCGGGTATTTTGGATCGAATGTGAAATTTTCATGGGTTCACAGTAAGAGTTTACATTTGGAGGCTTGAATATGCATAAAAACTCACCAAAATTTGCACATACATGCGGCTTTGGATAACGTTCGATAATCTTGCAACGTTACGAAACAATTTAACAAAATGGCTCAGTGGCGCCCCCTTGAAATTTTCAAAAAGGCCTCTCCATTTAGGTTTTTCTAACATAGAGTGATGAAATTTGGAGAGTCAAAACTTTGTGCAAAACTGCTCCAAAAAGTCTCTTGCACACACATTCCAAATCCTACAGGAAATCGGGTATTTTGGATTGAATGTGAACTTTTTATCGATTTACAGTGTGCACATTTTACACCTTGGCACCTAGGGAATTAGTTTGATCATTCTCAAAATTGGTGAGACTGTTCATGAGGCATATGAAATCTTAAGTTATAAAAATGGTGTGTTTTCATTCACGGGCCTGACCTGGGCGGGGCGCCAAATTCTTCCATTTTTTCGCCAAAACACCGAATTCGGAAAATGACTGATAACTCCCTCATACAATGTTCAATCTATTTTAAATCTGCCATGTGTGTGAGGTATACCAGCCTGAGCAGGACTGGATAGAAAATTTACCATTTGTGCCTGGCGCCTCCTAGTGGGAACAGGAAATGCCCTTTTTTACGGGACACACTCCTCCTCTAAAGGGAAAAAATCAATCTACCTCAAACCTGCATAAGGGAAACCTTAAGACCTGTCTTCAGGTGCCTGATGACAAAAATTGAAGTTTTGTTGAAGCGGAGGGGTCCAAACAGTAAAGTGAAAATGACTGTCAACAATTTTTCTCTCCAAAAACTTTGAACAGTCATAACTCGGCAGATATACAAGATATCTGCGCCAAACTTCCCGTGCTTGTTGAGAGTCATACCCTGAAGGGCCTTGTAGGGGTCATTTGCATCAACCCTCCAGCGCCAACTAGTGGCGATAGAAAGTCACTCGTTTTTCCAAAACATGTCCAGTTCTTTTCATGTTGGTCATTGTAGTTTCAAGACCTATTAAAATACTTTTTTACGGCCCATGTCCACGTGTCTCTGTCTGTTGCCGTGACGACCCTTTGTTCGCCATTTAAAGGAAATTTTTTTTTTCAGAGACTCAGGGAGCTTATAGAGCCACAATAGTTGGCACACTTGGTCGAATTGGCCCAGTTAGAAGATTAATTTTGGTTTTGAATAAGGGCTTGGCTGCACAGCTCAGTAGTGGCTCCTTTTTTGTAGTACTCTCTCCAATAGGGGTTTTTATCTCTTGGGTGTGGGAATGTAAATAGGCGACTTTCGAGCATGTTAGGTTCTAATGAGATGATTAGAGAGGAGGATCTCCCACCACCCTGACCTGCACACAGTCCGAGTTGCGTGACGTCCGAGTTGCGCTAGATTGCGAGGGCCCGTTCAGTCCTGCTTGCAGGCCTAGTTATTATTATTATTATTATTATTATTTTTATTAGGGCCCGAGCACTGAGCGTGCGAAGGCCCTATTGTTTTGCAAAGGATTATTATTATTATTATTATTAGGGCCCGAGCACTAGACGTGCGAAGGCCCTATTGTTTTGCAAAGGATTATTTTTAGGGCCCGAGCACTAGGCGTGCGAAGGCCCTATTGTAATGCAAAGGATTATTAGGGCCCGAGCACTGAGCGTGCGAAGGCCCTATTGTTTTGCAAAGGATTATTATTATTATTATTATTATTATTATTATTATTATTATTATTCTTCTTCTTTTTTCAGGGCAAATGAAAATGGCCAATTTGGAGGCCTGAACATGCACGAAAAGTCACCAAAATTTGCAAATACGTGCGGCTTTGCGTAAATTTCGATAATCTTGTGTCGTTTTGAAAAAATGTCAAAAAATGGCTCAGTGGCGCCCCCTTGACCCTTAAAATTTTCAAAAAGGCCTCTCCTCTCAGGTTTTCAACGTAGAGCAATGAAATTTGGGGAGTAGATACCTTATGCCTAACTGTTCAAAAAAGCCTCTTGCACCCATATTCCAAATCCAACAGGAAACCGGATATTTTGGATCAAATGTGAAATTTTTATCGGTTCACAGTTGGAGTTTACATTTGGAGGCCTGAACATGCACGAAAACTCACCAAAATTTGCACATACATGCAACTTTGCGTAAATTTTGATAATCTACAAAAAAATTTAACAAAATGGCTCAGTGGCGCCCCCTTGAAATTTTCAAAAAGGCCTTTCCTATTAGGTTTTTTCAACGTAGAACAATGAAATTTGGCGAGTCGATACATTGTGCAAAACTGCTCCAAAAAGTCTCTTGCACCCATATTCCAAACCCAACAGGAAGCCGGAAATTTTGGATCAAATGTGAAATTTTATCGATTTACATTTGAGACCATGTCGCTGAAGAAAATAGTTGGATCGTCTTCAAAATTGGTCAGACTATTCAGGAGACATATGAGATCTTAAGTTTTCAAAATGGTGAGTTTTCACTCAAGGGTCTGACCTGGGCGTGGTCCCAAAGTCGGCCATTTTTGGGCAAAATACCAAATTCAGAAAATGATTAAAAACTCCGTGATACAACGTTCAATCTTTTTCATTTCTAGCATGTATATGAGATATCCCAGCCTGAACACGACTGCATTGAAATATTACCCATTAGGCCTGGCGCCCCCTAGTGGGAACAGGAAATGGCCTTCTTTACGAGACAGGCTCCTCCTCCAAGGGAAAAAAATCTATTGACCTCAAACCTGTTTCAGGGGAGCCTCAAGACATGTGTTCAGGTCCCTGATGAAAAATATTGAGGTTTCGTTGAAGCGGAGAGGTCCAAACTGGAAGTGAAAATGACAGTCAACAATTTGTCTCGCCAAAAATTTTGAACAGTCATAACTCGGCAGATATGCAACATATGTGCGCCAAACTTTCCATGTTTGTTGAGAGTCATACCCTGAAGGTTCTTGTAGGGGTCATTTGCATCAACTCTACAGTGCCAACTAGTGGCGACAGAAAGAAGTTTTAAAAAAGGCCTTTCCTATTGGGTTTTTTCAACATAGAGCAAGGAAATTTGGGGAGTAGATACCTTATGCAAAACTGCTCCAAAAAGTCTCTTGCACCCATATTCCAAATCCAACAGGAAATCGGGTATTTTGGATCGAATGTGAAATTTTCATGGGTTCACAGTAAGAGTTTACATTTGGAGGCTTGAATATGCATAAAAACTCACCAAAATTTGCACATACATGCGGCTTTGGATTACGTTCGATAATCTTGCAACGTTACGAAACAATTTAACAAAATGGCTCAGTGGCGCCCCCTTGAAATTTTCAAAAAGGCCTCTCCATTTAGGTTTTTCTAACATAGAGTGATGAAATTTGGAGAGTCAAAACTTTGTGCAAAACTGCTCCAAAAAGTCTCTTGCACACACATTCCAAATCCTACAGGAAATCGGGTATTTTGGATTGAATGTGAACTTTTTATCGATTTACAGTGTGCACATTTTACACCTTGGCACCTAGGGAATTAGTTTGATCATTCTCAAAATTGGTGAGACTGTTCATGAGGCATATGAAATCTTAAGTTAGAAAAATTGTGTGTTTTCATTCACGGGCCTGACCTGGGCGGGGCGCCAAATTCTTCCATTTTTTCGGCAAAACACCGAATTCGGAAAATGACTGATAACTCCCTCATACAACCTTCAATCTATTTTAAATCTGGCATGTGTGTGAGGTATACCAGCCTGAGCAGGACTGGATTGAAAATTTACCATTTGTGCCTGGCGCCTCCTAGTGGGAACAGGAAATGCCCTTTTTTACGGGACACACTCCTCCTCTAAAGGGAAAAAATCAATCTACCTCAAACCTGTATAAGGGAAACCTTAAGACCTGTCTTCAGGTGCCTGATGAAAAATATTGAAGTTTCGTTGAAGCGGAGGGGTCCAAACAGGAAAGTGAAAATGACTGTCAACAATTTTTCTCTCCAAAAACTTTGAATAGTCATAACTCGGCAGATATACAAGATATCTGCGCCAAACTTCCCGTGCTTGTTGAGAGTCATACCCTGAAGGGCCTTGTAGGGGTCATTTGCATCAACCCTACAGCGCCAACTAGTGGCGATAGAAAGTCACTCGTTTTTCCAAAACATGTCCAGTTCTTTTCATGTTGGTCATTGTAGTTTCAAGACCTATTAAAATACTTTTTTACGGCCCATGTCCACGTGTCTCTGTCTGTTGCCGTGACGACCCTTTGTTCGCCATTTAAAGGAAATATTTTTTTTCAGAGACTCAGGGAGCTTATAGAGCCACAATAGTTGGCACACTTGGTCGAATTGGCCCAGTTAGAAGATTAATTTTGGTTTTGAATAAGGGCTTGGCTGCACAGCTCAGTAGTGGCTCCTTTTTTGTAGTACTCTCTCCAATAGGGGTTTTTATCTCTTGGGTGTGGGAATGTAAATAGGCGACTTTCGAGCATGTTAGGTTCTAATGAGATGATTAGAGAGGAGGATCTGCCACCACCCTGACCTGCACACAGTCCGAGTTGCGTGACGTCCGAGTTGCGCTAGATTGCGAGGGCCCGTTCAGTCCTGCTTGCAGGCCTAGTTATTATTATTATTCTTCTTTCTTCATGGCAAATGAAAATGGCCAATTTGGAGGCCTGAACATGCACGAAAAGTCACCAAAATTTGCACATACGTGCAGATTCGCGTAAAATTTGATAATCTAGCGTCGTTTTGAAAAAATGTCAAAAAATGGCTCAGTGGCGCCCCCTTGACCCTTAAAATTTTCAAAAAGGCCTTTCCTCTCAGGTTTTCAACGTAGAGCGATGAAATTTGGGGAGTAGATACCTTATGCCTAACTGTTCAAAAAAGCCTCTTGCACCCATATTCCAAATCTGACAGGAAATCGGATATTTTGGATCAAATGTGAAATTTTTTCGGTTCACAGTTGGAGTTTACGTTTGGAGGCCTGAACATGCACGAAAACTCACCAAAATTTGCACATACATGCAACTTTGCGTAAATTTTGATAATCTACAAAAAAATTTAACAAAATCGCTCAGTGGCGCCCCCTTGAAATTTTCAAAAAGGCCTGTCCTATTAGGTTTTTTCAACGTAGAACGATGAAATTTGGTGAGTCGATACATTGTGTAAAACTGCTCCAAAAAGTCTCTTGCACCAATATTCCAAACCCAACAGGAAGCCGGAAATTTTGGATCAAATGTGAAATTTTATCGATTTACATTTGAGACCTTGTCGCTGAAGAAAATAGTTGGATCGTCTTCAAAATTGGTCAGACTATTCAGGAGACATATGAGATCTTAAGTTTTCAAAATGGTGAGTTTTCACTCAAGGGTCTGACCTGGGCGTGGTCCCAAAGTCGGCCATTTTTGGGCAAAATACCAAATTCAGAATATGATTAAAAACTCGGTGATACAACGTTCAATCTTTTTCATTTCTAGCATGTATATGAGATATCCCAGCCTGAACACGACTGCATTGAAATATTACCCATTAGGCCTGGCGCCCCCTAGTGGAAACAGGAAATGGCCTTCTTTACGAGACAGGCTCCTCCTCCAAGGGAAAAAAATCTATTGACCTCAAACCTGTTTCAGGGGAGCCTCAAGACATGTGTTCAGGTCCCTGATGAAAAATATTGAGGTTTCGTTGAAGCGGAGAGGTCCAAACTGGAAGTGAAAATGACCGTCAACAATTTGTCTCGCCAAAAACTTTGAACAGTCATAACTCGGCAGATATGCAACATATCTGCGCCAAACTTTCCGTGTTTGTTGAGAGTCATACCCTGAAGGTTCTTGTAGGGGTCATTTGCATCAACTCTACAGTGCCAACTAGTGGCGACAGAAAGAAGTTTTAAAAAAGGCCTTTCCTATTGGGTTTTTTCAACATAGAGCAAGGAAATTTGGGGAGTAGATACCTTATGCAAAACTGCTCCAAAAAGTCTCTTGCACCCATATTCCAAATCCAACAGGAAATCGGATATTTTGGATCGAATGTGAAATTTTCATGGGTTCACAGTAAGAGTTTACATTTGGAGGCTTGAATATGCATAAAAACTCACCAAAATTTGCACATACATGCGGCTTTGGATAACGTTCGATAATCTTGCAACGTTACGAAAACATGTAACAAAATGGCTCAGTGGCGCCCCCTTGAAATTTTCAAAAAGGCCTCTCCATTTAGGTTTTTTCAACGTAGAGGGATGAAATTCGGAGAGTCGATACCTTGTACAAAACTGCTCCAAAAAGTCTCTTGCATGCATATTCCAAACCCAACAGGAAATCGGGTATTTTGGATTGAATGTGAAATTTTTATCGATTTACAGTGTGCACATTTTACACCTTGGCACCTAGGGAATTAGTTTGATCATTCTCAAAATTGGTGAGACTGTTCATGAGGCATATGAAATCTTAAGTTATAAAAATGGTGTGTTTTCATTCACGGGCCTGACCTGGGCGGGGCGCCAAATTCTTCCATTTTTTCGCCAAAACACCGAATTCGGAAAATGACTGATAACTCCCTCATACAATGTTCAATCTATTTTAAATCTGGCATGTGTGTGAGGTATACCAGCCTGAGCAGGACTGGATTGAAAATTTACCATTTGTGCCTGGCGCCTCCTAGTGGGAACAGGAAATGCCCTTTTTTACGGGACACACTCCTCCTCTAAAGGGAAAAAATCAATCTACCTCAAACCTGCATAAGGGAAACCTTAAGACCTGTCTTCAGGTGCCTGATGAAAAATATTGAAGTTTCGTTGAAGCGGAGGGGTCCAAACAGGAAAGTGAAAATGACTGTCAACAATTTTTCTCTCCAAAAACTTTGAACAGTCATAACTCGGCAGATATACAAGATATCTGCGCCAAACTTCCCGTGCTTGTTGAGAGTCATACCCTGAAGGGCCTTGTAGGGGTCATTTGCATCAACCCTACAGCGCCAACTAGTGGCGATAGAAAGTCACTCGTTTTTCCAAAACATGTCCAGTTCTTTTCATGTTGGTCATTGTAGTTTCAAGACCTATTAAAATACTTTTTTACGGCCCATGTCCACGTGTCTCTGTCTGTTGCCGTGACGACCCTTTGTTCGCCATTTAAAGGAAATATTTTTTTTCAGAGACTCAGGGAGCTTATAGAGCCACAATAGTTGGCACACTTGGTCGAATTGGCCCAGTTAGAAGATTAATTTTGGTTTTGAATAAGGGCCTGGCCGCACAGCTCAGAAGTGGCTCCTTTTTTGTAGTACTCTCTCCAATAGGGGTTTTTATCTCTTGGGTGTGGGAATGTAAATAGGCGACTTTCGAGCATGTTAGGTTCTAATGAGATGATTAGAGAGGAGGATCTGCCACCACCCTGACCTGCACACAGTCCGAGTTGCGTGACGTCCGAGTTGCGCTAGATTGCGAGGGCCCGTTCAGTCCTGCTTGCAGGCCTAGTTATTATTATTATTATTTTTTTTTTTTTTCAGGGCAAATGAAAACGGCCAATTTGGAGGCCTGAACATGCACGAAAAGTCACCAAAATTTGCACATACGTCCGGAAAATTGTAAATTTCGATAATTTTGCAACGTTGCAAAAAAATATAACAAAATGGCTCAGTGGCGCCCCCTTGAAATTTTAAAATTGGCCTATAACATTAGGGTCTGTCAGCGTAGAGCAATGAAATTTGGGGGGTCTATACCTTGTCCAAAACCGCTCCAAAAGAGCATTTACACGCATATTCCAAACCCAACAGGAAATCGGTTATTTTGGATCAAATATGAAATTTTTATCGATTTACAGGGTGCACATTTGAGACCTTTTCGCCGAGGGAGTTAGTTGGATCATCTTCAAAATTGGTGAGACTGTTCAGGAGACATATGAAATCTTAAGTTTTGAAAATGGTGCGTTTTCATTCACGGGTCTGACCTGGGCGTGGTGCCAAAGTCGACCATTTTTTCGGCAAAATGACAAATTCAGTAAATGACTTATAGTTCCTTGACACAACGTTCAATCTTTTTCATATTTGGCATGTATGTGTGGTATCCCACCCTTAACACGAGTGCATTGAAATATTACCCATTAGGTCTAGCGCCCCCTAGTGAGAACAGGAAATGCCTTTTTTTACGAGACAGGTTCCTCCTCCAAGGGAAAAAAATCTGTTGACCTCAAACCTGTATCAGGGGAGCCTTAAGACCTGTGTTCAGGTGCCTGATGAAAAATATTGAGGTTTCGTTGAGGCGGAGGGGTCTAAACAGGAAAGTGAAAATGAACGTCAACAATTTGTCACGCAAAAAACTTTGAACAGTCATAACTCGGCAGATATACAACATATCTGCGCCAAACTTCCCGTGTTTGTTGAGAGTCATACCCTGAAGGTTCTTGTAGGGGTCATTTGCATCAACTCTACAGTGCCAACTAGTGGCGACAGAAAGAAGTTTTAAAAAAGGCCTTTCCTATTGGGTTTTTTCAACATAGAGCAAGGAAATTTGGGGAGTAGATACCTTATGCAAAACTGCTCCAAAAAGTCTCTTGCACCCATATTCCAAATCCAACAGGAAATCGGGTATTTTGGATCGAATGTGAAATTTTCATGGGTTCACAGTAGGAGTTTACATTTGGAGGCTTGAATATGCACAAAAACTCGTAAAAATTTGCACATACATGCGGCTTTAGATAACGTTCGATAATCTTGCAATGTTACGAAAAAATGTAGCAAAATGCCTCAGTGGCGCCCCCTTGAATTTTTCAAAAAGGCGTTTCCTATTAGGTTTTTTTAACAGAGAGTGATGAAATTTGGGGAGTAGATACCTTGTGCAAAACTGCTCCAAAAAGTCTCTTGCACCCGTATTCCAAATCCAACAGGAAATCGGGTATTTTGGATCGAATGTGAAATTTTTATCGGTTCAGAGTAGGAGTTTACATTTGGAGGCTTGAACATAAACGAAAACTCACCAAAATTTGGACATACATGCGGCTTTGGATAACGTTCGATAATCTTGCAACGTTACGAAACAATTTAACAAAATGGCTCAGTGGCGCCCCCTTGAAATTTTCAAAAAGGCCTCTCCATTTAGGTTTTTTCAACGTAGAGGGATGAAATTTGGAGAGTCGATACCTTGTACAAAACTGCTCCAAAAAGTCTCTTGCACACACATTCCAAATCCAACAGGAAATCGGGTATTTTGGATTGAATGTGAACTTTTTATCGATTTACAGTGTGCACATTTTACACCTTGGCACCTAGGGAATTAGTTTGATCATTCTCAAAATTGGTGAGACTGTTCATGAGGCATATGAAATCTTAAGTTATAAAAATTGTGTCTTTTCATTCATGGGCCTGACCTGGGCGGGGCGCCAAATTCTTCCATTTTTTCGCCAAAACACCGAATTCGGAAAATGACTGATAACTCCCTCATACAATGTTCAATCTATTTTAAATCTGCCATGTGTGTGAGGTATACCAGCCTGAGCAGGACTGGATAGAAAATTTACCATTTGTGCCTGGCGCCTCCTAGTGGGAACAGGAAATGCCCTTTTTTACGGGACACACTCCTCCTCTAAAGGGAAAAAATCAATCTACCTCAAACCTGCATAAGGGAAACCTTAAGACCTGTCTTCAGGTGCCTGATGACAAAAATTGAAGTTTTGTTGAAGCGGAGGGGTCCAAACAGTAAAGTGAAAATGACTGTCAACAATTTTTCTCTCCAAAAACTTTGAACAGTCATAACTCGGCAGATATACAAGATATCTGCGCCAAACTTCCCGTGCTTGTTGAGAGTCATACCCTGAAGGGCCTTGTAGGGGTCATTTGCATCAACCCTACAGCGCCAACTAGTGGCGATAGAAAGTCACTCGTTTTTCCAAAACATGTCCAGTTCTTTTCATGTTGGTCATTGTAGTTTCAAGACCTATTAAAATACTTTTTTACGGCCCATGTCCACGTGTCTCTGTCTGTTGCCGTGACGACCCTTTGTTCGCCATTTAAAGGAAATTTTTTTTTTCAGAGACTCAGGGAGCTTATAGAGCCACAATAGTTGGCACACTTGGTCGAATTGGCCCAGTTAGAAGATTAATTTTGGTTTTGAATAAGGGCTTGGCTGCACAGCTCAGTAGTGGCTCCTTTTTTGTAGTACTCTCTCCAATAGGGGTTTTTATCTCTTGGGTGTGGGAATGTAAATAGGCGACTTTCGAGCATGTTAGGTTCTAATGAGATGATTAGAGAGGAGGATCTCCCACCACCCTGACCTGCACACAGTCCGAGTTGCGTGACGTCCGAGTTGCGCTAGATTGCGAGGGCCCGTTCAGTCCTGCTTGCAGGCCTAGTTATTAGGGCCCGAGCACTAGACGTGCGAAGGCCCTATTGTAATGCAAAGGATTATTATTATTATTAGGGCCCGAGCACTAGACGTGCGAAGGCCCTATTGTTTTGCAAAGGATTATTTTTTTTTTAATTATTATTATTATTATTTTTTTTTTTCAGGGCAAATGAAAACGGCCAATTTGGAGGCCTGAACATGCACGAAAAGTCACCAAAATTTGCACATACGTCCGGAAAATTGTAAATTTCGATAATTTTGCAACGTTGCAAAAAAATATAACAAAATGGCTCAGTGGCGCCCCCTTGAAATTTTAAAATTGGCCTATAACATTAGGGTCTGTCAGCGTAGAGCAATGAAATTTGGGGGGTCTATACCTTGTCCAAAACCGCTCCAAAAGAGCATTTACACGCATATTCCAAACCCAACAGGAAATCGGTTATTTTGGATCAAATATGAAATTTTTATCGATTTACAGGGTGCACATTTGAGACCTTTTCGCCGAGGGAGTTAGTTGGATCATCTTCAAAATTGGTGAGACTGTTCAGGAGACATATGAAATCTTAAGTTTTGAAAATGGTGCGTTTTCATTCACGGGTCTGACCTGGGCGTGGTGCCAAAGTCGACCATTTTTTCGGCAAAATGACAAATTCAGTAAATGACTTATAGTTCCTTGACACAACGTTCAATCTTTTTCATATTTGGCATGTATGTGTGGTATCCCACCCTTAACACGAGTGCATTGAAATATTACCCATTAGGTCTAGCGCCCCCTAGTGAGAACAGGAAATGCCTTTTTTTACGAGACAGGTTCCTCCTCCAAGGGAAAAAAATCTGTTGACCTCAAACCTGTATCAGGGGAGCCTTAAGACCTGTGTTCAGGTGCCTGATGAAAAATATTGAGGTTTCGTTGAGGCGGAGGGGTCCAAACAGGAAAGTGAAAATGAACGTCAACAATTTGTCACGCAAAAAACTTTGAACAGTCATAACTCGGCAGATATACAACATATCTGCGCCAAACTTCCCGTGTTTGTTGAGAGTCATACCCTGAAGGTTCTTGTAGGGGTCATTTGCATCAACTCTACAGTGCCAACTAGTGGCGACAGAAAGAAGTTTTAAAAAAGGCCTTTCCTATTGGGTTTTTTCAACATAGAGCAAGGAAATTTGGGGAGTAGATACCTTATGCAAAACTGCTCCAAAAAGTCTCTTGCACCCATATTCCAAATCCAACAGGAAATCGGGTATTTTGGATCGAATGTGAAATTTTCATGGGTTCACAGTAGGAGTTTACATTTGGAGGCTTGAACATGCACAAAAACTCGTAAAAATTTGTACATACATGCGGCTTTAGATAACGTTCGATTATCTTGCAATGTTACGAAAAAATGTAGCAAAATGCCTCAGTGGCGCCCCCTTGAATTTTTCAAAAAGGCGTTTCCTATTAGGTTTTTTTAACAGAGAGTGATGAAATTTGGGGAGTCGATACCTTGTGCAAAACTGCTCCAAAAAGTCTCTTGCACCCGTATTCCAAATCCAACAGGAAATCGGGTATTTTGGATCGAATGTGAAATTTTTATCGGTTCACAGTAGGAGTTTACATTTGGAGGCTTGAACATAAACGAAAACTCACAAAAATTTGGACATACATGTGGCTTTGCATAACGTTCAATAATCTTGCAACGTTACGAAAACATGTAACAAAATGGCTCAGTGGCGCCCCCTTGAAATTTTCAAAAAGGCCTCTCCATTTAGGTTTTTTCAACGTAGAGGGATGAAATTCGGAGAGTCGATACCTTGTACAAAACTGCTCCAAAAAGTCTCTTGCATGCATATTCCAAACCCAACAGGAAATCGGGTATTTTGGATTGAATGTGAAATTTTTATCGATTTACAGTGTGCACATTTTACACATTGGCACCTAGGGAATTAGTTTGATCATTCTCAAAATTGGCAAGACTGTTCATGAGGCATATGAAATCTTAAATTATCAAAATGGTGTGTTTTCATTCACGGGCCTGACCTGGGCGGGGTGCCAAAGTCGGCCATTTTTTCGCCAAAACACCGAATTCGGAAAATGACTGATAACTCCCTCATACAACGTTCAATCTATTTTAAATCTGGCATGTGTGTGAGGTATACCAGCCTGAGCAGGACTGGATTGAAAATTTACCATTTGTGCTTCGTGCCTCCTAGTGGGAACAGGAAATGCCCTTTTTTTACGGGACACACTCCTCCTCTAAAGGGAAAAAAATCAATCTACCTCAAAGCTGCATAAGGGAAGCCTTAAGACCTGTCTTCAGGTGCCTGATGAAAAATATTGAAGTTTCGTTGAAGCGGAGGGGTCCAAACAGGAAAGTGAAAATGACTGTCAACAATTTTTCTCTCCAAAAACTTTGAACAGTCATAACTCGGCAGATATACAACATATCTGCGCCAAACTTCCCGTGCTTGTTGAGAGTCATACCCTGAAGGGCCTTGTAGGGGTCATTTGCATCAACCCTACAGCGCCAACTAGTGGCAATAGAAAGTCACTCGTTTTTCCAATACATGTCCAGTTCTTTCCAGGTTGGTCATTGTAGTTTCAAGACCTATTAAAATACTTATTTACGGCACATGTCCACGTGTCTCTGTCTGTTGCCGTGACGACCCTTTGTTCGCCATTTAAAGGAAATATTTTTTTTCAGAGACTCAGGCAGCTTATAGAGCCACAATATTTGGCACACTTGGTCGAATTGGCCCAGTTAGAAGATTAATTTGGTTTTGAATAAGGGCTTGGCTGCACAGCTCAGTAGTTGCTCCTTTTTTGTAGTACTCTCTCCAATAGGGTTTTTTATCTCTTGGGTGTGGTAATGTAAATAGGCGACTTTCGTGATTGTTAGGTTCTAATGAAATGATTAGAGAGGAGGATCTGCCACCACCCTGACCTGCACACAGTCCGACTTGCGTGACGTCCGAGTTGCGCTAGATTGCGAGGGCCCGTTCAGTCCTGCTTGCAGGCCTAGTTATTATTAGGGCCCGAGCACTAGGCGTGCGAAGGCCCTATTGTAATGCAAAGGATTATTATTATTATTATTATTATTATTATTATTATTATTAGGGCCCGAGCACTAAGCGTGCGAAGGCCCTATTGTTTTGCAAAGGATTATTATTTTTTTTATTTTTATTTTTTTTTTTCAGGGCAAATGAAAACGGCCAATTTGGAGGCCTGAACATGCACGAAAAGTCACCAAAATTTGCACATACGTGCGGAAAATTGTAAATTTCGATAATTTAACAACGTTGCAAAAAAATGTAACAAAATGGCTCAGTGGCGCCCCCTTGAAACTTTAAAATTGGCCTATAACATTAGGGTTTGTCAGCCTAGAGTAATGAAATTTGGGGGGTCTATACCTTGTCCAAAACCGCTCCAAAAAAGCATTTACACCCATATTCCAAACCCAACAGGAAATCGGTTATTTTGGATCGAATATGAAATTTTTATCGATTTACAGGGTGCACATTTGAGACTTTTTCGCCGAGGGAGTTAGTTGGATCATCTTCAAAATTGGTGAGACTGTTCAGGAGACATATGAAATCTTAAGTTTTGAAAATGGTGCGTTTTCATTCACGGGTCTGACCTGGGCGTGGTGCCAAAGTCGGCCATTTTTTCGGCAAAACTACAAATTCAGTAAATGGCTAATAATTCCTTGACACAACTTTCAATCTTTTTCATATCTGCCATGTATATGCGGTATCCCAACCTGAACACGACTGCATTGAAATATTACCCATTAGGCCTAGCGCCCCCTAGTGAGAACAGGAAATGCCTTTTTTTACGAGACAGTTTCCTCCTCCAAGGGAAAAAAATCTGTTGACCTCAAACCTGCATCAGGGGAGCCTTAAGACCTGTGTTCAGGTGCCTGATGAAAAATATTGAGGTTTCGTTGAGGCGGAGGGGTCCAAACAGGAAAGTGAAAATGAACGTCAACAATTTGTCACGCAAAAAACTTTGAACAGTCATAACTCGGCAGATATACAACATATCTGCGCCAAACTTCCCGTGTTTGTTGAGAGTCATACCCTGAAGGTTCTTGTAGGGGTCATTTGCATCAACTCTACAGTGCCAACTAGTGGCGACAGAAAGAAGTTTTAAAAAAGGCCTTTCCTATTGGGTTTTTTCAACATAGAGCGAGGAAATTTGGGGAGTAGATACCTTATGCAAAACTGCTCCAAAAAGTCTCTTGCACCCGTATTCCAAATCCAACAGGAAATCGGGTATTTTGGATCGAATGTGAAATTTTCATGGGTTCACAGTAGGAGTTTACATTTGAAGGCTTGAACATGCACGAAAACTCACAAAAATTTGGACATAAATGCGGCTTTCCATAATGTTCAATAATCTTGCAACGTTACGAAAACATGTAACAAAATGGCTCAGTGGCGCCCCCTTGAAATTTTCAAAAAGGCCTCTCCATTTAGGTTTTTTCAACGTAGGGGGATGAAATTCGAAGAGTCGATACCTTGTACAAAACTGCTACAAAAAGTCTCTTGCATGCGTATTCCAAACCCAACAGGAAATCGGGTATTTTGGATTGAATGTGAAATTTTTATCGATTTACAGTGTGCACATTTTACACCTTGGCACCTAGGGAATTAGTTTGATCATTCTCAAAATTGGCGAGACTGTTCATGAGGCATATGAAATCTTAAGTTATAAAAATGGTGTGTTTTCATTCACGGGCCTGACATGGGCGGGGTGCCAAAGTCGGCCATTTTTTCGCCAAAACACCGAATTCGGAAAATGACTGATAACTCCCTCATACAACGTTCAATCTATTTTAAATCTGGCATGTGTGTGAGGTATACCAGCCTGAGCAGGACTGGATTGAAAATTTACCATTTGTGCCTGGCGCCTCCTAGTGGGAACAGGAAATGCCCTTTTTTACGGGACACACTCCTCCTCTAAAGGGAAAAAATCAATCTACCTCAAACCTGCATAAGGGAAGCCTTAAGACCTGTCTTCAGGTGCCTGATGAAAAATATTGAAGTTTCGTTGAAGCGGAGGGGTCCAAACAGGAAAGTGAAAATGACTGTCAACAATTTTTCTCTCCAAAAACTTTGAACAGTCATAACTCGGCAGATATACAACATATCTGCGCCAAACTTCCCGTGCTTGTTGAGAGTCATACCCTGAAGGGCCTTGTAGGGGTCATTTGCATCAACCCTACAGCGCCAACTAGTGGCAATAGAAAGTCACTCGTTTTTCCAATACATGTCCAGTTCTTTTCAGGTTGGTCATTGTAGTTTCAAGACCTATTAAAATACTTATTTATGCCCCATGTCCACGTGTCTCTGTCTGTTGCCGTGACGACCCTTTGTTCGCCATTTAAAGGAAATATTTTTTTTCAGAGACTCAGGCAGCTTATAGAGCCACAATATTTGGCACACTTGGTCGAATTGGCCCAGTTAGAAGATTAATTTTAGTTTTGAATAAGGGCTTGGCTGCACAGCTCAGTAGTGGCTCCTTTTTTGTAGTACTCTCTCCAATAGGGGTTTTTATCTCTTGGGTGTGGGAATGTAAATAGGCGACTTTCGAGCATGTTAGGTTTTAATGAGATAATTACAGAGGAGGATCTGCCACCACCCTGACCTGCACACAGTCCGAGTTGCGTGACGTCCGAGTTGCGCTAGATTGCGAGGGCCCGTTCAGTCCTGCTTGCAGGCCTAGTTATTATTATTCTTCTTTCTTCATGGCAAATGAAAATGGCCAATTTGGAGGCCTGAACATGCACGAAAAGTCACCAAAATTTGCACATACGTGCAGATTCGCGTAAAATTTGATAATCTTGCGTCGTTTTGAAAAAATTTTTAAAAATGGCTCAGTGGCGCCCCCTTGACCCTTAAAATTTTCAAAAAGGCCTCTCCTCTCAGGTTTTCAACGTAGAGCGATGAAATTTGGGGAGTAGATACCTTATGCCTAACTGTTCAAAAAAGCCTCTTGCACCCATATTCCAAATCCGACAGGAAATCGGATATTTTGGATCAAATGTGAAATTTTTTCGGTTCACAGTTGGAGTTTACGTTTGGAGGCCTGAACATGCACGAAAACTCACCAAAATTTGCACATACATGCAACTTTGCGTAAATTTTGATAATCTACAAAAAAATTTAACAAAATCGCTCAGTGGCGCCCCCTTGAAATTTTCAAAAAGGCCTTTCCTATTAGGTTTTTTCAACGTAGAATGATGAAATTTGGTGAGTCGATACATTGCGTAAAACTGCTCCAAAAAGTCTCTTGCACCTATATTCCAAATCCAACAGGAAGTCGGAAATTTTGGATCAAATGCGAAATTTTATCGATTTACATTTGAGACCTTGTCGCTGAAGAAAATAGTTGGATCGTCTTCAAAATTGGTCAGACTATACAGGAGACATATGAGATCTTAAGTTTTCAAAATGGTGAGTTTTCATCCAAGGGTCTGGCCTGGGCGTAGTCCCAAAGTTGGCCATTTTTGGGCAAAACACCAAATTCAGAAAATGATTAAAAACTCCGTGATACAACGTTCAATCTTTTTCATTTCTAGCAAGTATATGAGATATCCCAGCCTGAACACGACTGCATTTAAATTTTACCCATTAGGCTTGGCGCCCCCTAGTGGGAACAGGAAATGGCCTTCTTTACGAGACAGGCTCCTCCTCCAAGGGAAAAAAATCTATTGACCTCAAACCTGTTTCAGGGGAGCCTCAAGACATGTGTTCAGGTGCCTAATGAAAAATATTGAGGTTTTGTAGAAGCGGAGAGGTCCAAACTGGAAGTGAAAATGACCGTCAACAATTTGTCTCGCCAAAAACTTTGAACAGTCATAACTCGGCAGATATACAACATATCTGCGCCAAACTTCCCGTGTTTGTTGAGAGTCATACCCTGAAGGTTCGTGTAGGGGTCATTTGCATCAACTCTACAGTGCCAACTAGTGGCGACAGAAAGAAGTTTTAAAAAAGGCCTTTCCTATTGGGTTTTTCCAACATAGAGTGAGGAAATTTGGGGAGTTGATACCTTGTGCAAAACTGCTCCAAAAAGTCTCTTGCACCCATTTTCCAAATCCAACAGGAAATCGGGTATTTTGGATCAAATGTGAAATTTTTATCGGTTAACAGTAGGAGTTTACATTTGGAGGCTTGAACATGCACGAAAACTCACAAAAATTTCGACATACATGCGGCTTTGCATAACGTTCAATAATCTTGCAACGTTACGAAAAAATGTAACAAAATGGCTCAGTGGCGCCCCCTTGAAATTTTCAAAAAGGCCTCTCCATTTAGGTTTTTTCAACGTAGATGGATGAAATTCGGAGAGTCAATACCTTGTACAAAACTGCTCCAAAAAGTCTCTTGCATGCGTATTCCAAACCCAACAGGAAATCGGGTATTTTGGATTGAATGTGAATTTTTTATCGATTTACAGTGTGCACATTTTACACCTTGGCACCTAGGGAATTAGTTTGATCATTCTCAAAATTGGCGAGACTGTTCATGAGGCATATGAAATCTTAAGTTATCAAAATGGTGTGTTTTCATTCACGGGCCTGACCTGGGCGGGGTGCCAAAGTCGGCCATTTTTTCGCCAAAACACCGAATTCGGAAAATGACTGATAACTCCCTCATACAACGTTCAATCTATTTTAAATCTGCCATGTGTGTGAGGTATACCAGCCTGAGCACGACTGGATTGAAAATTTACCATTTGTGCCTGGCGCCTCCTAGTGGGAACAGGAAATGCCCTTTTTTACGGTGACACACTCCTCCTCCAAGGGAAAAAATTAATCGACCTCAAACCTGCATAAGGGAAGCCTTAAGACCTGTCTTCAGGTGCCTGATGAAAAATATTGAAGTTTCGTTGAAGCGGAGGGGTCCAAACAGGAAAGTGAAAATGACTGTCAATAATTTTTCTCTCCAAAAATTTTGAACAGTCATAACTCGGCAGATATACAACATATCTGCGGCAAACTTCCCGTGCTTGTTGAGAGTCATACCCTGAAGGGCCTTGTAGGGGTCATTTGCATCAAACCTACAGCGCCAACTAGTGGCAATAGAAAGTCACTCGTTTTTCCAATACATGTTCAGTTCTTTTCAGGTTGGTCATTGTAGTTTCAAGACCTATTAAAATACTTATTTACGGCCCATGTCCACGTGTCTCTGTCTGTTGCCGTGACGACCCTTTGTTCGCCATTTAAAGGAAATATTTTTTTTCAGAGACTCAGGCAGCTTATAGAGCCACAGTATTTGGCACACTTGGTCGAATTGGCCGAGTTAGAAGATTAATTTTGGGTTTTGAATAAGGGCTTGGCTGCACAGCTCAGTAGTGGCTCCTTTTTTGTAGTACTCTCTCCAATAGGGGTTTTTATCTCTTGGGTGTGGGAATGTAAATAGGCGACTTTCGAGCATGTTAGGTTCTAATGAGATAATTAGAGAGGAGGATCTGCCACCAGCCTGACCTGCACACAGTCCGAGTTGCGTGACGTCCGAGTTGCGCTAGATTGCGAGGGCCCGTTTAGTCCTGCTTGCAGGCCTAGTTATTATTATTATTCTTCTTTCTTCATGGCAAATGAAAATGGCCAATTTGGAGGCCTGAACATGCACGAAAAGTCACCAAAATTTGCACATACGTGCAGATTCGCGTAAATTTCGATAATCTTGCGTCGTTTTGAAAAAATGTCAAAAAATGGCTCAGTGGCGCCCCCTTGACCCTTAAAATTTTCAAAAAGGCCTCTCCTCTCAGGTTTTCAACGTAGAGCAATGAAATTTGGGGAGTAGATACCTTATGCCTAACTGTTCAAAAAAGCCTCTTGCACCCATATTCCAAATCCAACAGGAAATCGGGTATTTTGGATCGAATGTGAAATTTTTTCGGTTCACAGTTGGAGTTTACGTTTGGAGGCTTGAACATGCACGAAAACTCACCAAAATTTGCACATACATTCAACTTTGCGTAAATTTTGATAATCTACAAAAAAATTTAACAAAATGGCTCAGTGGCGCCCCCTTGAAATTTTCAAAAAGGCCTCTCCTATTAGGTTTTTTCAACGTAGAACAATGAAATTTAGTGAGTCGATACATTGTACAAAACTGCTCCAAAAAGTCTCTTGCACCCATATTCCAAACCCAACAGGAAGCTGGAAATTTTGGGTCAAATGCGAAATTTTATCGATTTACATTTGAGACCTTGTCGCTGAAGGATAAAGTTGGATCGTCTTCAAAATTGGTCAGACTATTCAGGAGACCTATGAGATCTTAAGTTTTCAAAATGGTGTGTTTTCATTCAAGGGTCTGGCCTGGGCGTGGTCCCAAAGTCGGCCATTTTTAGGCAAAATACCAAATTCAGAAAATGATTAAAAACTCCGTGATCCAACGTTCAATCTTTTTCATTTTTAGCATGTTTATGAGATATCCCAGCCTGAACACGACTGCATTGAAATATTACCCATTAGGCCTGGCGCCCCTAGTGGAAACAGGAAATGGCCTTCTTTACGAGACAGGCTCCTCCTCCAAGGGAAAAAAATCTATTGACCTCAAACCTGTTTCAGGGGAGCCTCAAGACATGTGTTCAGGTGCCTGATGAAAAATATTGAGGTTTCGTTGAAGCGGAGAGGTCCAAACTGGAAGTGAAAATGACCGTCAACAATTTGTCTCGCCAAAAACTTTGAACAGTCATAACTCGGCAGATATGCAACATATCTGCGCCAAACTTTCCGTGTTTGTTGAGAGTCATACCCTGAAGGTTCTTGTAGGGGTCATTTGCATCAACTCTACAGTGCCAACTAGTGGCGACAGAAAGAAGTTTTAAAAAAGGCCTTTCCTGTTGGGTTTTTTCAACGTAGAGCAATGAAATTTGGGGAGTAGATACCTTATGCCTAACTGCTCAAAAAAGCCTCTTGCACCCATATTCCAAATCCAACAGAAAATCGGGTATTTTGGATCAAATGTGAAATTTCTGTCCATTTCTAGTACAGTTTACATTTGGAGGCCTGGACATGCACGAAAACTCACCAAATTTTGCACATACATGCGGCTTTGTGTGGATTTCGATAATCTTGCAACGTTACAAAAAAATGTAACAAAATGGCTCAGTGGCGCCCCCTTGAATTTTTCAAAAAGGCGTTTCCTATTAGGTTTTTTTAACGTAGAGCAATGAAATTTGGGGAGTCGATACCTTGTGCAAAACTGCTCCAAAAAGTCTCTTGCACCCATATTCCAAACCCAACAGGAAATCGGGTATTTTGGATCGAATGTGAAATTTTTATCAATTAACAGGGTGCACATTTGAGACCTTGTCACAGAGGGAATCAATTGGATCATCTTCAAAATTGGTTAGACAATTCAGGAGACCTATGAAATCTAAACTTTTCAAAATGGTGTGTTTTCATTCCTGGGTCTGACCTGGGCGTGGTGCCAAAGTCGGCCATTTTTTCGGCAAAATGACAAATTCAGTAAAGGACTAATAGCTCCTTGAAACAACGTTCAATCTTTTTCATATCTGGCATGTATGTGCGGGATCCCACCCTGAACACGAGTGCATTGAAATATTACTCATTAGGCCTAGCGCCCCCTAGTGGGAACAGGAAATGCCTTTTTTACGAAACAGGCTCCTCCTCCAAGGAAAAAAAAATCTATTCACCTCAAACCTGCATCAGGGGAGCCTGAAGACATGTGTTCAGGTGCCTGATGAAAAATACTGAGGTTTGGTTGAAGCAGAAGGGTCCAACAGGAGAAGTAAAAATGACTGAAGCCATTTCGTCTCACCACAAGTTTTGAACAGTCATAACTTCTACAACATATCTGCGCCAAACATATCGTGCTTGTTGAGTCATAGTCTGAAGGGTCCTGTAGGGGTCATTTGCATCAACCCTACAGCGCCAACTAGTGGCAATAGAAAGTCACTCATTTTTTTAAATATATGTCCAGTTCTTTTCAGGTTGGTCATTGTAGTTTCAAGACCTTTTAAAATACTTATTTTACGGCCCATGTCCACATGTCTCTGTCTGTTGCTGTGATGACCCTTTATTCGCTCCTTTTTTGTAGTCCTCTGTCCAATAGGGGTTTTTATCTCTTAGGTGTGTGAATGTAAAGAGGCAACTTTCGCGCATGTTAGGTTCTAATGAGATGATTAGAGAGGACGATCTGCCACCACCCTGACCTGCACACTGTCCGAGTTGCATGACGTCCGAGTTGCGCTAGATTGCGAGGGCCCGTTCAGTCCTGCTTGCAGGCCTAGTTATTATTATTATTAGGGCCCGAGCACTAAGCGTGCGAAGGCCCTATTGTTTTGCAAAGGATTATTATTATTATTATTATTATTAGGGCCCGAGCACTAAGCGTGCGAAGGCCCTATTGTTTTGCAAAGGATTATTTTTTTTTTTATTTTTATTTATTTTTTTTTTTTTCAGGGCAAATGAAAACGGCCAATTTGGAGGCCTGAACATGCACGAAAAGTCACCAAAATTTGCACATACGTCCGGAAAATTGTAAATTTCGATAATTTTGCAACGTTGCAAAAAAATATAACAAAATGGCTCAGTGGCGCCCCCTTGAAATTTTAAAATTGGCCTATAACATTAGGGTCTGTCAGCGTAGAGCAATGAAATTTGGGGGGTCTATACCTTGTCCAAAACCGCTCCAAAAAAGCATTTACACGCATATTCCAAACCCAACAGGAAATCGGTTATTTTGGATCAAATATGAAATTTTTATCGATTTACAGGGTGCACATTTGAGACCTTTTCGCCGAGTTAGTTAGTTGGATCATCTTCAAAATTGGTGAGACTGTTCAGGAGACATATGAAATCTTAAGTTTTGAAAATGGTGCGTTTTCATTCACGGGTCTGACCTGGGCGTGGTGCCAAAGTCGACCATTTTTTCGGCAAAATGACAAATTCAGTAAATGACTTATAGTTCCTTGACACAACGTTCAATCTTTTTCATATTTGGCATGTATGTGTGGTATCCCACCCTTAACACGAGTGCATTGAAATATTACCCATTAGGTCTAGCGCCCCCTAGTGAGAACAGGAAATGCCTTTTTTTACGAGACAGGTTCCTCCTCCAAGGGAAAAAAATCTGTTGACCTCAAACCTGCATCAGGGGAGCCTTAAGACCTGTGTTCAGGTGCCTGATGAAAAATATTGAGGTTTTGTTGAGGCGGAGGGGTCCAAACAGGAAAGTGAAAATGAACGTCAACAATTTGTCACGCAAAAAACTTTGAACAGTCATAACTCGGCAGATATACAACATATCTGCGCCAAACTTCCCGTGTTTGTTGAGAGTCATACCCTGAAGGTTCTTGTCGGGGTCATTTGCATCAACTCTACAGTGCCAACTAGTGGCGACAGAAAGAAGTTTTAAAAAAGGCCTTTCCTATTGGGTTTTTTCAACATAGAGCAAGGAAATTTGGGGAGTAGATACCTTATGCAAAACTGCTCCAAAAAGTCTCTTGCACCCATTTTCCAAATCCAACAGGAAATCGGGTATTTTGGATCGAATGTGAAATTTTCATGGGTTCACAGTAGGAGTTTACATTTGGAGGCTTGAATATGCACAAAAACTCGTAAAAATTTGCACATACATGCGGCTTTAGATAACGTTCGATAATCTTGCAATGTTACGAAAAAATGTAGCAAAATGCCTCAGTGGCGCCCCCTTGAATTTTTCAAAAAGGCGTTTCCTATTAGGTTTTTTTGACAGAGAGTGATGAAATTTGGGGAGTCGATACCTTGTGCAAAACTGCTCCAAAAAGTCTCTTGCACCCGTATTCCAAATCCAACAGGAAATCGGGTATTTTGGATCGAATGTGAAATTTTTATCGGTTCACAGTAGGAGTTTACATTTGGAGGCTTGAACATGCACGAAAACTCACAAAAATTTGGACATACATGTGGCTTTGCATAACGTTCAATAATCTTGCAACGTTACGAAAACATGTAACAAAATGGCTCAGTGGCGCCCCCTTGAAATTTTCAAAAAGGCCTCTCCATTTAGGTTTTTTCAACGTAGAGGGATGAAATTCGGAGAGTCGATACCTTGTACAAAACTGCTCCAAAAAGTCTCTTGCATGCATATTCCAAACCCAACAGGAAATCGGGTATTTTGGATTGAATGTGAAATTTTTATCGATTTACAGTGTGCACATTTTACACCTTGGCACCTAGGGAATTAGTTTGATCATTCTCAAAATTGGCGAGACTGTTCATGAGGCATATGAAATCTTAAGTTATCAAAATGGTGTGTTTTCATTCACGGGCCTGACCTGGGCGGGGTGCCAAAGTCGGCCATTTTTTCGCCAAAACACCGAATTTGGAAAATGACTGATAACTCCCTCATACAACGTTCAATCTATTTTAAATCTGGCATGTGTGTGAGGTATACCAGCCTGAGCAGGACTGGATTGAAAATTTACCATTTGTGCTTGGCGCCTCCTAGTGGGAACAGGAAATGCCCTTTTTTTACGGGACACACTCCTCCTCTAAAGGGAAAAAATCAATCTACCTCAAAGCTGCATAAGGGAAGCCTTAAGACCTGTCTTCAGGTGCCTGATGAAAAATATTGAAGTTTCGTTGAAGCGGAGGGGTCCAAACAGGAAAGTGAAAATGACTGTCAACAATTTTTCTCTCCAAAAACTTTGAACAGTCATAACTCGGCAGATATACAACATATCTGCGCCAAACTTCCCGTGCTTGTTGAGAGTCATACCCTGAAGGGCCTTGTAGGGGTCATTTGCATCAAACCTACAGCGCCAACTAGTGGCGATAGAAAGTCACTCGTTTTTCCAATACATGTTCAGTTCTTTTCAGGTTGGTCATTGTAGTTTCAAGACCTATTAAAATACTTATTTACGGCCCATGTCCACGTGTCTCTGTCTGTTGCCGTGACGACCCTTTGTTCGCCATTTAAAGGAAATATTTTTTTTCAGAGACTCAGGCAGCTTATAGAGCCACAATATTTGGCACACTTGGTCGAATTGGCCCACTTAGAAGATTAGTTTTGGGTTTTGAATAAGGGCTTGGCTACACAGCTCAGTAGTGGCTCCTTTTTTGTAGTACTCTCTCCAATAGGGGTTTTTGCTACTTTCGAGCATCTTAGGTTCTAATGAGATGATTAGAGAGGAGGATCTGCCACCACCCTGACCTGCACACAGTCCGAGTTGCGTGACGTCCGAGTTGCGCTAGATTGCGAGGGCCCGTTCAGTCCTGCTTGCAGGCCTAGTTATTATTATTATTATTATTATTATTATTATTCTTCTTTTTTCAGGGCAAATGAAAATGGCCAATTTGGAGGCCTGAACATGCACGAAAAGTCACCAAAATTTGCACAAACGTGCGGCTTTGCGTAAATTTCGATAATCTTGTGTCGTTTTGAAAAAATTTTTAAAAATGGCTCAGTGGCGCCCCCTTGACCCTTAAAATTTTCAAAAAGGCCTCTCCTCTCAGGTTTTCAACGTAGAGCGATGAAATTTGGGGAGTAGATACCTTATGCCTAACTGTTCAAAAAAGCCTCTTGCACCCATATTCCAAATCCGACAGGAAATCGGATATTTTGGATCAAATGTGAAATTTTTTCGGTTCACAGTTGGAGTTTACGTTTGGAGGCCTGAACATGCACGAAAACTCACCAAAATTTGCACATACATGCAACTTTGCGTAAATTTTGATAATCTACAAAAAAATTTAACAAAATCGCTCAGTGGCGCCCCCTTGAAATTTTCAAAAAGGCCTTTCCTATTAGGTTTTTTCAACGTAGAATGATGAAATTTGGTGAGTCGATACATTGCGTAAAACTGCTCCAAAAAGTCTCTTGCACCTATATTCCAAATCCAACAGGAAGTCGGAAATTTTGGATCAAATGCGAAATTTTATCGATTTACATTTGAGACCTTGTCGCTGAAGAAAATAGTTGGATCGTCTTCAAAATTGGTCAGACTATACAGGAGACATATGAGATCTTAAGTTTTCAAAATGGTGAGTTTTCATCCAAGGGTCTGGCCTGGGCGTAGTCCCAAAGTTGGCCATTTTTGGGCAAAACACCAAATTCAGAAAATGATTAAAAACTCCGTGATACAACGTTCAATCTTTTTCATTTCTAGCAAGTATATGAGATATCCCAGCCTGAACACGACTGCATTTAAATTTTACCCATTAGGCTTGGCGCCCCCTAGTGGGAACAGGAAATGGCCTTCTTTACGAGACAGGCTCCTCCTCCAAGGGAAAAAAATCTATTGACCTCAAACCTGTTTCAGGGGAGCCTCAAGACATGTGTTCAGGTGCCTAATGAAAAATATTGAGGTTTTGTAGAAGCGGAGAGGTCCAAACTGGAAGTGAAAATGACCGTCAACAATTTGTCTCGCCAAAAACTTTGAACAGTCATAACTCGGCAGATATACAACATATCTGCGCCAAACTTCCCGTGTTTGTTGAGAGTCATACCCTGAAGGTTCGTGTAGGGGTCATTTGCATCAACTCTACAGTGCCAACTAGTGGCGACAGAAAGAAGTTTTAAAAAAGGCCTTTCCTATTGGGTTTTTCCAACATAGAGTGAGGAAATTTGGGGAGTTGATACCTTGTGCAAAACTGCTCCAAAAAGTCTCTTGCACCCATTTTCCAAATCCAACAGGAAATCGGGTATTTTGGATCAAATGTGAAAATTTTATCGGTTAACAGTAGGAGTTTACATTTGGAGGCTTGAACATGCACGAAAACTCACAAAAATTTCGACATACATGCGGCTTTGCATAACGTTCAATAATCTTGCAACGTTACGAAAAAATGTAACAAAATGGCTCAGTGGCGCCCCCTTGAAATTTTCAAAAAGGCCTCTCCATTTAGGTTTTTTCAACGTAGATGGATGAAATTCGGAGAGTCAATACCTTGTACAAAACTGCTCCAAAAAGTCTCTTGCATGCGTATTCCAAACCCAACAGGAAATCGGGTATTTTGGATTGAATGTGAATTTTTTATCGATTTACAGTGTGCACATTTTACACCTTGGCACCTAGGGAATTAGTTTGATCATTCTCAAAATTGGCGAGACTGTTCATGAGGCATATGAAATCTTAAGTTATCAAAATGGTGTGTTTTCATTCACGGGCCTGACCTGGGCGGGGTGCCAAAGTCGGCCATTTTTTCGCCAAAACACCGAATTCGGAAAATGACTGATAACTCCCTCATACAACGTTCAATCTATTTTAAATCTGCCATGTGTGTGAGGTATACCAGCCTGAGCACGACTGGATTGAAAATTTACCATTTGTGCCTGGCGCCGCCTAGTGGGAACAGGAAATGCCCTTTTTTACGGTGACACACTCCTCCTCCAAGGGAAAAAATTAATCGACCTCAAACCTGCATAAGGGAAGCCTTAAGACCTGTCTTCAGGTGCCTGATGAAAAATATTGAAGTTTCGTTGAAGCGGAGGGGTCCAAACAGGAAAGTGAAAATGACTGTCAATAATTTTTCTCTCCAAAAATTTTGAACAGTCATAACTCGGCAGATATACAACATATCTGCGGCAAACTTCCCGTGCTTGTTGAGAGTCATACCCTGAAGGGCCTTGTAGGGGTCATTTGCATCAAACCTACAGCGCCAACTAGTGGCAATAGAAAGTCACTCGTTTTTCCAATACATGTTCAGTTCTTTTCAGGTTGGTCATTGTAGTTTCAAGACCTATTAAAATACTTATTTACGGCCCATGTCCACGTGTCTCTGTCTGTTGCCGTGACGACCCTTTGTTCGCCATTTAAAGGAAATATTTTTTTTCAGAGACTCAGGCAGCTTATAGAGCCACAGTATTTGGCACACTTGGTCGAATTGGCCGAGTTAGAAGATTAATTTTGGGTTTTGAATAAGGGCTTGGCTGCACAGCTCAGTAGTGGCTCCTTTTTTGTAGTACTCTCTCCAATAGGGGTTTTTATCTCTTGGGTGTGGGAATGTAAATAGGCGACTTTCGAGCATGTTAGGTTCTAATGAGATAATTAGAGAGGAGGATCTGCCACCAGCCTGACCTGCACACAGTCCGAGTTGCGTGACGTCCGAGTTGCGCTAGATTGCGAGGGCCCGTTCAGTCCTGCTTGCAGGCCTAGTTATTATTATTATTCTTCTTTTTTCAGGGCAAATGAAAATGGCCAATTTGGAGGCCTGAACATGCACGAAAAGTCACCAAAATTTGCACATACGTGCGGCTTTGCGTAAAATTCGATAATCTTGTGTCGTTTTGAAAAAATGTCAAAAAATGGCTCAGTGGCGCCCCCTTGACCCTTAAAATTTTCAAAAAGGCCTCTCCTCTCAGGTTTTCAACGTAGAGCAATGAAATTTGGGGAGTAGATACCTTATGCCTAACTGTTCAAAAAAGCCTCTTGCACCCATATTCCAAATCCAACAGGAAATCGGATATTTTGGATCAAATGTGAAATTTTTATCGGTTCACAGTTGGAGTTTACATTTGGAGGCCTGAACATGCACGAAAACTCACCAAAATTTGCACATACATGCAACTTTGCGTAAATTTTGATAATCTACAAAAAAATTTAACAAAATGGCTCAGTGGCGCCCCCTTGAAATTTTCAAAAAGGCCTTTCCTATTAGGTTTTTTCAACGTAGAACAATGAAATTTGGCGAGTCGATACATTGTGCAAAACTGCTCCAAAAAGTCTCTTGCACCCTTATTCCAAACCCAACAGGAAGCCGGAAATTTTGGATCAAATGTGAAATTTTATCGATTTACATTTGAGACCTTGTCGCTGAAGAAAATAGTTGGATCGTCTTCAAAATTGGTCAGACTATTCAGGAGACATATGAGATCTTAAGTTTTCAAAATGGTGAGTTTTCACTCAAGGGTCTGACCTGGGCGTGGTCCCAAAGTCGGCCATTTTTGGGCAAAATACCAAATTCAGAAAATGATTAAAAACTCTGTGATACAACGTTCAATCTTTTTCATTTCTAGCATGTATATGAGCTATCCCAGCCTGAACACGACTGCATTGAAATATTACCCATTAGGCCTGGCGCCCCCTAGTGGGAACAGGAAATGGCCTTCTTTACGAGACAGGCTCCTCCTCCAAGGGAAAAAAATCTATTGACCTCAAACCTGTTTCAGGGGAGCCTCAAGACATGTGTTCAGGTCCCTGATGAAAAATATTGAGGTTTCGTTGAAGCGGAGAGGTCCAAACTGGAAGTGAAAATGACCGTCAACAATTTGTCTCGCCAAAAATTTTGAACAGTCATAACTCGGCAGATATGCAACATATGTGCGCCAAACTTTCCGTGTTTGTTGAGAGTCATACCCTGAAGGTTCTTGTAGGGGTCATTTGCATCAACTCTACAGTGCCAACTAGTGGCGACAGAAAGAAGTTTTAAAAAAGGCCTTTCCTATTGGGTTTTTTCAACATAGAGCAAGGAAATTTGGGGAGTAGATACCTTATGCAAAACTGCTCCAAAAAGTCTCTTGCACCCATATTCCAAATCCAACAGGAAATCGGGTATTTTGGATCGAATGTGAAATTTTCATGGGTTCACAGTAAGAGTTTACATTTGGAGGCTTGAATATGCATAAAAACTCACCAAAATTTGCACATACATGCGGCTTTGGATAACGTTCGATAATCTTGCAACGTTACGAAACAATTTAACAAAATGGCTCAGTGGCGCCCCCTTGAAATTTTCAAAAAGGCCTCTCCATTTAGGTTTTTCTAACATAGAGTGATGAAATTTGGAGAGTCAAAACTTTGTGCAAAACTGCTCCAAAAAGTCTCTTGCACACACATTCCAAATCCTACAGGAAATCGGGTATTTTGGATTGAATGTGAACTTTTTATCGATTTACAGTGTGCACATTTTACACCTTGGCACCTAGGGAATTAGTTTGATCATTCTCAAAATTGGTGAGACTGTTCATGAGGCATATGAAATCTTAAGTTATAAAAATGGTGTGTTTTCATTCACGGGCCTGACCTGGGCGGGGCGCCAAATTCTTCCATTTTTTCGCCAAAACACCGAATTCGGAAAATGACTGATAACTCCCTCATACAACCTTCAATCTATTTTAAATCTGGCATGTGTGTGAGGTATAACAGCCTGAGCAGGACTGGATTGAAAATTTACCATTTGTGCCTGGCGCCTCCTAGTGGGAACAGGAAATGCCCTTTTTTACGGGACACACTCTTCCTCTAAAGGGAAAAAATCAATCTACCTCAAACCTGTATAAGGGAAACCTTAAGACCTGTCTTCAGGTGCCTGATGAAAAATATTGAAGTTTCGTTGAAGCGGAGGGGTCCAAACAGGAAAGTGAAAATGACTGTCAACAATTTTTCTCTCCAAAAACTTTGAACAGTCATAACTCGGCAGATATACAAGATATCTGCGCCAAACTTCCCGTGCTTGTTGAGAGTCATACCCTGAAGGGCCTTGTAGGGGTCATTTGCATCAACCCTACAGCGCCAACTAGTGGCGATAGAAAGTCACTCGTTTTTCCAAAACATGTCCAGTTCTTTTCATGTTGGTCATTGTAGTTTCAAGACCTATTAAAATACTTTTTTACGGCCCATGTCCACGTGTCTCTGTCTGTTGCCGTGACGACCCTTTGTTCGCCATTTAAAGGAAATATTTTTTTTCAGAGACTCAGGGAGCTTATAGAGCCACAATAGTTGGCACACTTGGTCGAATTGGCCCAGTTAGAAGATTAATTTTGGTTTTGAATAAGGGCTTGGCTGCACAGCTCAGTAGTGGCTCCTTTTTTGTAGTACTCTCTCCAATAGGGGTTTTTATCTCTTGGGTGTGGGAATGTAAATAGGCGACTTTCGAGCATGTTAGGTTCTAATGAGATGATTAGAGAGGAGGATCTGCCACCACCCTGACCTGCACACAGTCCGAGTTGCGTGACGTCCGAGTTGCGCTAGATTTCGAGGGCCCGTTCAGTCCTGCTTGCAGGCCTAGTTTTATATTAAAACCCCTCTTCATGTTTTCGTTTTAATAAAATTTGTAAAATTTTCAATCAAAAGTAGAGTTAATATAATAATAAGAGGAATAAAAATAACAATAATAAAAATAGAGTGACCAAAGTCTTAAGTTTTACGTGTATTTTGCATAGCTATTTTGATATGTAATGCCAGTTCATTTTTCATTGTTGTTTAACTGGGTGTCAGAATAGGGCCTCATTACTATAGACTGAAGTGCTTTTCTTTTTGTGAACATTATTTTTTTGGGGGAGAGATAGGAATATTATTTTTGTTGTGCTTTCACTAAACGATACTTACAGTGGGGAGAACAAGTATTTGATACACTGCCAGTGGGTTTTCCCATTGGCAGTGTATCAAATACTTGTTCTCCCCACTGTTTGTTTGTTGTGAAGGAGTTGCCAATAAACGGCGCGGTCCAAAGAATGCCTGTGTCCACTCGCCTCTACTGTATGACATATATTTGTACATATTTTACCCAAAATACAACAAGAGACACATAATTGCCACTAAAAGAAAGAAAACTTACCGAAATATGTGTGGAGTACAAATAGCAATTTGCATTGCATTGTGAATACAGCATAAACGTCTCACAACTAATTCTCCCACGTTTAGAAGAAATAACATGAGTATGGAACGGCGCTGCCCCCAAGCGGCCGGTGCCATTCTCTTCACTCTTGATGTCCATAAACGGCCTCATATGATGTAATCTGTTTGAGGCAATATGCGAGACGGTCATTCACCCAAGCGCCAGCAGAGGGCGGCAAAACTCCATAACAACAAGTGAGCGTTTCAGTGTACTGTCATTTAAATGTGTCTGAGCGGGACATCTGCGTTAATTGCGTCAAATATTTTAACTAGGGCTGTCAAACGATTAAAATTTTTAATCGAGATAATTACAGCTTAAAAATTAATTAATCGTAATTAATCGCAATTAATCGCAATTCAAACCATCTATAAAATATGCCATATTTTTCTGTAAATTATTGTTGGAATGGAAAGATAAGACAAGATGGATATATACATTCAACATACGGTACATAAGGACTGTATTTGTTTATTATAACAATAAATCAAGATGGCATTAACATTATTAACATTTTGTTAAAGGGATCCATGAATAGAAAGACTTGTAGTTCTTAAAAGATGAATATTAGTACAAGTTATAGAAATGTTATATTAAAACGCCTCTTAATGTTTTCGTTTTAATAAAATTTGTAAAATTTTCAATCAAAAAATAAACTAGTAGCCCTATTCTGTCCTCAATGTGTGTGAGTACACAAATTGACAGATAGCGAACATAAGTTCCAAAAAGAAATTAGACGGTGTGGCAAAGTTGCATGGGCTTTACTGAAGTCATCTCTTTTTGACAGGAGCACGTTTCTTGTATTTTTGTAAAAAGTGTCAATAACTTGCATAAATCACAAAATAATATAAAATGTATACACACGTGTCCATTTGAGCAGTAGCACTAGCCAATTAGCTAACAAGCATCTAACAATGTAACTGCATTTCACCATATACTGTATGTGAACAAACTCAAATACACATCATCAATAACTATCTAATGCTCATGAATATAAACAAAGGAGGAATATAACTCACAAGCGATGCATGTATTAGACACAGTGTGATGGGGCTATGAGAACTGCCACTGAATACTGGATGCGGACGTTAGCTGGTCTGAATAGCACTGTCTATTAGTGTGAGTTCGCGTCGACATATAATCACGTCAGAAAAGCGCGCCGAAACCCAAATAATCAGCTGCACTGAATCGCCAGCAGAGGGCGACATTACGCCACATAACATATGCAAGTCACACCCAAGCGCCAGCAGAGGGCGCAAAAACTCCATAAAACACAATTAACAAGTTGGCCTTTCACTGTACTGACATTTAAATCTGTCTGAGCGGGCCTAGTGCGTTAATTGCGTCAAATATTTTAACTTGATTAATTAAAAAAATTAATTAACGCCCGTTAACGCGATAATTTTGACAGCCCTAATTTTAACGTGATTAATTAAAAAATTTAATTAACGCTCGTTAATGCGATAATTTTGACAGCCCTAATATATATATACATATATGTATATATATATATGTATATCTCTCGATTATATATCGATTATATATTCGACTTCACCTTTACTGTCGCACCTCCCGAACGATATTTTATGACACCTAAATCGGGCTTCAGTCATTTCCCTTCCCCGGCTTCGGAGAATGTAAACAAACCAAGAGGCGTGACAGCTCACCGACATGCTAACACGAACCGAGTGATGTTTCAAAGTCTTTGAAGCGGAAAATCACACATAACTAGCCCGGGTCATTTGACATGACGACTGGGTTGTTGATTGTCTTCGCCCATCGGCAAACCGCCCGGGGAAGAGCAATTTAAAGCTCGTTCCCCGGAGGAGGGCGGCTGCAGTTGTGCAACTAACGTACAGCTCATGTGCATGAGGAGAGCTTTTTACATGCCTATCAATGATCAAACGTCAGTAGTCCTTTATTTAAAGAAAGTTTGTTGTGCTTACTTTGTAATCGCTGTATTCGTGGCCATTTTTAACACAAAGTTGCAATTTCTGATCGGATGGAAAATTTGACAGAACGCCGGGCACATGAAGAGGGGAAAAAGCCGAGTATAGTGCTCGCCCGGCGGGGGAATGTGCGACAAGCCGCCGGTTGTCGGCCAAGGGGACAATGAGCATGTCAGCCACAAAATGCAAACCACCTCCGTATTAAAATGATCCCAGTATTTGACATAATACGAAACAAGATGTTTACTCAATTCCTCGTCAAGTCCCATGGTCCCACAGTAGTAGGGCTTGTTTTGGCCAATATCCACGGTGAATGGGAACCTTTTGAAACGCACACGCCTTCTGCAGCCGTTTGGCTGGCGTGATGCAAAAAATAAACAAATTAATCTGCAAAATCAGCTGAATCCTTAGTCCTTCTCATACAACAGTACGGCTGTAAAGTGAAGAGGACTCCTTCTCCCGTACACGTGACAGCGCCCTCCTCCTCAATGCAAGACCGAAGCCGGAAGTCACTCATTTTCATGGCACGGGATTCAAAAAACTAAATAAACATAGTGATCGCTTCCACACACATCCAAGCGGTCCATATCATTCAGGAGCATAAAATACAGCGTGTATTATGAAATAAACATGCTTTTTCGTGTCACAGGCACTTTAAGCACCCATGAGCATTGTGTAATTATTGACATCAACAATGGTGGGCTACTAGTTTATTTTTTGATTGAAAATTTTACAAATTTTATTAAAACGAAAACATTAAGAGGGGTTTTAATATAAAATTTCTATAACTTGTACTAACATCTATCTTTCAAGAACTACAAGTCTTCTATCTATCTATCTATCTATCTATCTATCTATCTATCTATCTATCTATCTATCTATCTATCTATCTATCTATCTATCTATCTATCTATCTATCTATCTATCTATCTATCTATCTATGGATCGCTTTAACACAATGTTAATAATGTTAATGCCATCTTGTTGATTTATTGTTATAATAAACAAATACAGTACTTATGTACCGTATGTTTTGAATGTATATATCCATCTTGTGCCTTATCTTTCCATTCCAACAATAATTTACAGAAAAATATGGCATATTTTATAGATGGTTTGAATTTCGATTAATTACGATTAATTAATTTTTAAGCTGTAATCGTTTGACAGCCCTAATATATACGTATATACAGTATATATACTGTATGTATATATGTATGAATGTATATGCACACTGCAACAAAATAAAAGAAAAACAGAGTTGCACTTCTGCATTTGAACTTAATTTGTTCCAAGACCGAATTTGTAAGTCGATCCTTTATAAATACTGCAGGTACAATTACAAATAGCCATTACACATAGCAAAACAAATAATTTCTGAATAGAAACAGGAATAATGAAACTACATTAATGATAATAATGTAATGAATCGGGTTCTAATGTAGTGGTTGTGTTTTGCATGCTGTTCCTGAACAGACTGACAGGAGTGAAAAAGGTGTGGAAGAGTGGGAAATTTTTAGTTTCTCTTTTCATGTTATGCTGTTGTTGGCATCAGCTACAGCGGACAGTAGCCATGTTGTGAAGATCTGAAATAAATGATTAAAAACTTGACGAAGCAGGTGACTTCCTTGCCGATATCACAATAAGAATAAAGCCTGAGTTATACTTCTGCGTTGCGGTGACGGCGCAGCGACTAAGGCGTCATTTGATATTTGATGGTTCTCCGGCCAGGTGACGCGTTGCTCTGTAATTCACTGCCAAGCCACTAGAGGGGTGTGGCGTTATGTTTGTACAGTTTTAGGGCATGCTTGTTGAATTCCTCTTGTCTAGTTTAACGAAAAAAAACAACAAAACAAAACAATGCAAGATGGAACGCTTGAATGTGGATCTTCAGCTTATCAACATTGAATAAATGTTGATCATAAAAAAAAAAAAAGACGGTTTCAAGGCGGTCTGTCCAACTTTTGATACCGCATAGAGAGTTCTAGCCTCGGGTGGAAACCAGCTAGCTGTAGCGGCTAGCTTCAAACTGGCATCGAGCACTGCGTCCAGCGTTTTGTCTGAGGTCTGCAAAGCCCTCCAGCCCGATTTGTTTGCCGTGTCCTACACCGAGCCAGTGGGAAGCCATAGCAGATTTCTGGCGTCTATGGAATTTCCCAAACTGCGTTGGAAACATTGATGTTAACGTTATCATAAAAGCACCGAGGCTCTCTCAAACAGTGATGATGTATTGTGTGTGAACTGTCTGTTGTCGAAAATTAAACATCAAAACAACTCTTTTGACACCAAACCTGTGCTTTACTCTTCATATACTTAAAGTGGGACACGTAAATAAGTCACAGACTCACAGCAAACATGTACACAATAAATGATGAAGTGCACCGACCAAAAATACGACATAAAGTGATAAAAAGCTGACGGTTTTTGGCCGACTGGGTCACCGCTTCGTGTGGCTATTCGATTCCGAACACACACATACTGTACTTGTCTCGGTGGTTCTTCCATTTTTTTATTTTTTTATTTATTTTTTTAATTCAATCGCTGGCTGACTTTCAGCATTCTCCTCCCATGAATTGCTTGCCATTTGGCAATCTCCATAATGTCTTGATGAGACATTGTGGAAGTTGTTGTACTTGCTCTTCGTTGATACTCTCGTTGGCTTGGTCCATTTTTGCATGTAGTAAAATAATTTTTGAGAATGACGGTGATTTTGCGCTGAACCGGAAACAACAGTCTGAGCGGACCAATCATAGTCCATTTCCACCATGTCACACGCGTTGATGTGACACGAAGTCAGAAAAAAAGAAGGACCCGGAGAGGCTACGGCGCAGGGTCCTAAATCGGGTCTTCCTTGACGGCGCAGGTCTGACGCGGAAGCATAACTCGGCCTTAATTGTCACCTTGATTTATAAAGACTGGAGAACGGAGGTCAGAGGAGGACCGCCGAGATCGTAGACATCCGAGCCAGTTCGCTGACGCGCACACAACGCTCATATTTTTTGATAATTTCTAAATTTCAATGGTAAGCGTCACCTCTTTTTTCACTACCTGCACTAACCTTCTTAGGGCCCCATGTTGATTTCTCTCAAATCCGCCGTGCCGCCGTCTTGTGGGAAAACAATTATGTTGCAACACTGTTGTAAATCGTCGTATTTCGAGACAAATGACACATCGGATTTTTCGTCGGAAGTCGAAAGGATCGTATGTCGAGGTCCCACTGTATTGAATTTTACCTGGTTGAAATTTGCGAACATAAAAGGATTGGTTTTTGATTGCTGATTTGAGTTTATTTTTCCTTGTGTGAAGTAAGGCTAAGAATCCAGTGTCAAATGCCAAAAGTATGAAAGAAGGCTATCTTCTTTTTGATCTTGTTTAAAAATATAGTTTAAATTGTCTCCATGATTAAAATTGATCTTTAAACACAATGGTTTTTATTTTTTTTTATCTTGCCTGTATAGTGAGTGTAGGTTTCATTGTTGTTGTTTTCCTTTTTGTGTGTTTTTGTGTGTCTCCCCTTTTGTCTCTGCATGAGCGTGTCCGGCAGCTAGTGCATGATTCCGGGTGCAAGGTCACTGTTTTCCGAGCTTCACTTTGGGATTTTCTTCCCCTCGCTCCCTTCCCTCCTTCTGTTTCCTGTCTGCTCTCACAAACAGTCAAAAGACCCAAATTTTACTTTGCTTCCAGCGTCTTCTGAGAAGTGAACAGAAACAAAGGATGCTTTCTTACGTGTTTGGGCACTGTGTGTGTCTGTGTGGTTTGTGGTTGTCGCGGTGTCAGTGGTGCTGTCAGGGGATTCAAGTTCCACAATGTGCGTCTTGTTACAAAAAAAACCCTTCAAACACCACGAGGACACAATGGGTCTGTTATGTTTTTCTTCCTTTCTTTCTTTCAGTTTTTTTTAAAAGTACATGTTGTGTTTCGATTGATCAAAGACCACACCAAGCTCACGCGGACACTTGGCAAAATATTTGCAGACCACCATTGGTGAGTTCCAGTGAATTTAAAAAGTGGGCACACCTCTGTTCAAATGTCAACTTATGTCATAGACTTCATAATTATATTGACGGGCCACATTCAACATACACTGCGCCACGCCTTCAAGTAGGGGGCCATCCCACACTTCGCTTCAGTTATTTGCAGTAGGTTGCAGCGACACATGCAGCGATCCAACGCTGGATTTAGGTTGAAAAAGTACGAAAACTCTACCGCATACAAACAGGAAGGATTTTCTCAGGAGTGATTTGTTCAAGGATTCAAGGTAATTATTATATTTTTTGTACCATGCATGCATTTTGAAACGTTGTGAAAAAAATCAATGGGAGAAATTAACCGCAAAGGCATTGGCGTCATTCCTCAACATATTTACATAAAATAAATGCTAACTGCCCAATTTTTTGCTCTTTTAACAAAGAATCGAGACTGTTTCACATTTATATCTATAACGAATTCGTGGATTTAAGCATTTATTCACTTGAACCTTCAACGTAAAAAGCTCTTTGTTGTAAGGCTGACGCCACATTAACTAACAGACTAGCATCGTACTTTGACATATTTACGTAAAATAAATGTTAACTGCACGGTTTTTTTTTTGCTTTTAACCGAGAATTAAGACTGTTTTACGTCCATATCTATAAAGAATTCAGGGATTTAAGAATTTATTCACAAGAATTTTTACTCGAAAAGCTCTGTTTTCATAAGGTGGCTGCTACATTTGCTTACTTACTAGCATCATAGTTCGCAATATACGTTAAATAAATGCTAACTGCATGTTTTTTTTTTTTTTTTTTGCTTTTAACCAAGAATTGAGACTTTTACGTCCATATCTTCAAAGAATTCAGGGATTTAAGCATTTAGTCACAAGAATTTTCACTGGAAAAGCTCTGTTTTCATAAGGCGGCCGCTACATTTGCTTACTGACTAGCATCATAGTTCGCAATACTTACGTAAAATAAATGCTAACTCCACATTTTTTGTTGTTGCTTTTAATCAAGAATCGAGACGTTTTACATCCATATCGATAAAGAATTCGGGATTTAAGCATTTATTCACAAGCATTTTCACCAGAAAAGCTCTGTTTTCATAATAAATGATTAACAAAATAAATGCTAACTACACTTTTTTTTCTTTTAATCAAGAATCGAGACTGTTTTACGTCCATATCTATAAAAAACTCGGGATTTAAGCATTTATTCACAAGAATTTTCAACGGAAAAAACTCTGTAATTCCACTTGGTCAGCTTTGACGGCCATGCCAACAATGCAGGCCCCCTATTAATCGGCCCCGCACCCTAGGTCCCGTCAATGTATTATGAAGTCTATGCTTATGTTTTTCAAAACATTTCAAACCATTGACATGACTAATGACCTGTAACTTCCATCAATAGAAGAAAGAAAATACATAAATCTGAGTCAACACAAAATTGCAGTCATTTAAAGTGCCTTTAAAGGGCTTCCCTTAGCTCAGATTATGGAACAGTATGACATCTCTCATCACACCCAAGCAGATGACACACAACTCTACATTTCTGTGTCCCCACATGATTATAGTCCCTTAGTCTCCTTGAGTAAATGCATTCATCAAATCAATGAATGGATGTGCCAGGATTTTCCCCAGTTAAATTTGGAGAAGACAGAAGAGATCATTTTTGGGCCAAAAAAAGGAAAGGTGAAAGATAAGCAGGCACCTTAGCACAATGTCACTTACAGCTAAAAATCAAGTCAGAAACCTTGACATAATCATTGACTCAGACCTAAAATTTGATAGCCATCTAAAGTCCGTCACTAAATCTGCTTATTACCACCTAAAAAATATAGCCAGAATTAAGGGCCTTCTGCCTCAACAAGACATGGAAAAACTTATGCATGTATTCATTTTCAGCAGAGTGGACGATTGCAACGGGATATTTACAGGTCTTGATAAAAAATCAGTCAGGAAGCTGCAGCTAGTACTGAACGCTGCAGCCAGCGTCCTCAAGGAAACTGGACCACATTACACCGGTTTTGAAATCATTACACTGTCTTCCAGTGAGTCAAAGGATAGACTATAAAATACTACTGCTTGTTTACAAAACACTTAATGGCCTTGGACCAAAATACATGCTTGATTTGTTAGATTCCTATGAAACCCCTAAGGTCGTTTGGAACCGGTCTGCTGTATGTTCCAAGAAGGAGAACCGAGCAGGGTGAGGCAACATTTAGTTATTATGCTCCTCACCTCTGGAACAAGTTACCTGAAGATCTGAAGTATGCTCAAGCTGTTAGCTCTATTAAATCAGGGCTAAAAACGCTTTTCTTTAGCACTGCATATCCATAAATGTCTATATATTTCAATCTATTTGCTTTTTATTCCTCTTGTGCTTTATCTCCATTGCTGATTTCAATTATTATTATTATTATTAGTAGTATTTTTTTTTTATTTTCATTAAAAAAAAAAAATTCTATTCATGATTAGTAGTATTTTTTTTAATTTTAATTAAAAAAAAAAATTCTATTAATGATTAAATGCGATTTTTATGTATCATTTTATTTCGTGTTTCGATTGTCTTTATTTTTACGTTCTACTGATTTAATGTTATTTTTATGATCTTCATGTGATGTAAAGCACTTTGAATTGCCTTGTGTTGAATTGTGCTATATAAATAAATTTGCCTTTGCTTTGATATTCCCAATAAATTTCATTTATGTACAGTGGCAGCAAAAAGGATGTGAATCCTGTTACAAACAATTGTTTTTGCATTATGATTACAAATAACTTGTAAACATTCTTTAGGACAGGTAGGGAAAACCAAGTGAACCTGTAGGCTCCTGATTCGCCAAGTGCTAATCAGAGTAAGGTGTGAGCCAACCTGCATTCTGATCCATGAGACAACTTTGGAGGTGCAGTTTAAAATTGCTCTGGCCACTAAAAAAAACACACACCATTTTGTCACGCTTAGGTTTGAAGACCTTCTAAAAATCTATCTTGCCTCCTCAGGTGTAGTTTGCTATGCAAAGCAAAGGACCTAGTCACATGATCTGTTCGAAAAATAATGTTGACCCATTACTTTCCAAATACTTTGTAGGATTCTTGTTCATTTCATTCATTTTTGTTGTTTGTTTTATTGCTTTTATAGACAATTTTAACGGTAAGGACTTTATTTTAAAAGGGAAGTTCCGAATTTTTGACATTAGGCTAAATGTTTGAGTTAGAGGGGGTTTAATTAGATGGTGGAGTTGATTTTAACAAATTTTCGTGTAGTTTGTCAGTTATTTGTTAGTTTCAGGGCACCAGAGTGTATGAGATAGCGCCAGTAAATGGTGCCTGCTTAGCATGCCTGTAAAAAACGATATTGGAGTCCCTTTCGTTCCCACAAAAAATAACCCCCCAAAAAAAATCAGCTGTGAAAAAAACGATGTCATATCGCGCCGCCCTGCTTGCCTAGACAGCCTGTTCCCTGGAGAGCTGCTGGATTTCAAATGTTGCGATTCATACTACAATTACTGACATGCAATGGTAAGTTTTAATAACATTATCCGGAAAACATACCCAAAACTATTGATTGCATGGGTCATCGGGGATTCTCATGCATGCATATGTTGTTTTTTATTGGTAATGCTAAGCAGGCACTATTGACTCGTGCTAGCTTAGCCACTCCGGAGCCCTGAAACTAACAAATAACTAATAAACTGCACGGAATTTGTTGAAATCAACCCCAGCAACTAATTAAACCCCCACTAACTCGAAGATTAAGCTTAAGTCAAAAATTTTGAGCTTTCACTTTAAATTTTTTTTTAGGGAAGTCAATTACATGCAATGACATTTTTCTGCCACCCCCCAGTCTCCGCCTATGGCCATGCCTCGCACAAAAGTATTCTTAGAGATCCCAAGGTTAAGAATTGTATAAAGCTGGGAAAGGTTACACATGGTTAGACATTATCCACAAATGGAGAAAGCTAAGCATTCTGCTGCTTTTCCAATAGCTGTCATCATCTGAAGACGTAGAAATCAAATCAAATTTATTTATTTATATAGCCCTTCAAAAAAACCTGTGAGGTCCTCAAAGTTCTTTACAACAAAGCAAAATATAGAACATTAATAATTAAAAAGGAGAAAAGAACTATATAATAAAATGGAGAAAAAACAGTTCATCGTACTAAAAGTCATTAAAAAAAAAATAATAAAAAAATCAAACATAAAATCAGAACACATTAAAACCCTAAAAAACAGGCTACACTTGTCAGGAGAAAAAGCTAGTGTAAAAAAGTGAGTCTTTAACCTAATATTTAAAAAAGGACGAGATTAGTGATGGCGTGGGGACAGGCTACTCCACAGTCTGGCAACAACACTGCGGTTGTTGGTAGTGTTATGTCCCTACTAGGGTTGTTCCGATCATGTTTTTTTGCTCCCGATTCAATTCCAATCAATCCCGATAATTTTTCCCGATCATATACATTTTGGCAATGCTTTAAGGAAAAAATGAATAAAACTCGGACGAATATATACATTCAACATACAGTACATAAGTATTGTATTTGTTTATTATGACAATAAATCCTCAAGATGGCATTTACATTATTAACATTCTTTCTGCGAGAGGGATCCACGGATAGAAAGACTTGTGACTTTGTATATTGTGACTAAATATTGCTATCTAGTGTATTTGTTGAGCTTTCAGTAAATGATACCGTAGTCATGCCCAAATGCATGATGGGAAGTGGAACCATGACTGTGCGTAGTGCTACCAATTGATATATCTTCTCTGCGTTGGGAAATAACATAAGGTGTTAAGAAAACGATCTATTGCTACCTTGCTTCCCCACATTGCTTCCCATGATATTTCTAATTGTAGGGAGAGGGATTGTAAGGCTTTAGCCAATTAAAAGAAGGCTCCAAAGGCTGCCAAAATTCACTGTACTCATTTTACGCTGCCATTTATCTCTCTATAAAGGTAAAACGGTGCCATTACAGATTGAGCGCGATAATGTGTGAGTGGGTCATGCAGCACATGCATTAATTGCGTTAAATATTTTAACGTGATACATTAAAAAAAAAAAAAAAAATTACCGATGTTATCCGGATAAATTTGATAACCCTACCTTAAGCCTAAACTAAAGACTCTGAAAGTGTGTAACATATTATGTCTGTAACGTTAAATACAATTAGAAAACGATTTAATTAAAATATATATATATATATTTAAAAAAGGCATGGCAGATATTTTTTTGCTGATTCCGATACTTTGAAAATGACGTGATCGGACCCCGATCGATTGGGACATCTCCAGTCCGTACCGTCCCCATGCAAAACCACGCCCTTGATTCTAATATGGCAGCATAGTGAGATAAAACAACTATTTTAAAAATACCCTTGGAATAGGCCCAAGTTTCTCCTGGAAAAATAAAAAAGAGTTTGTTATGTGTGTGTGTGCACGCGCTTGCTTTTATAATGAGGAGTCCTGCCATTTTAAGCAGGATTGTACAGTCATGTGTGTTTCATTAAAATACTTTGGTATAAAAAGAGCCACTTCAGACTAATCACTTTGATAAATGAAATATTGTGTGTTCTTTTCATGTGATTAAAGTAAAAATGGTCATCATATGATTCACAAAAAGAGGAATAAACAAATATTGATGACCTTTCAGCTGTGTGCACTTAGCTAATCAACTTAAACCATGTGATTACACACTCATGCCTATGTGTGCGCGCACACTCAAGTTTTTAAGATTCACTTCTATTCTCATGCAAAGGTATTTTCCTCATTCAATTACCATCTGATTTATTCTTGTTACAATACAATCCACTTCAATAATTAAACAATTAACTGATAAATTCAGAACAATACAACATCATTTTCTTCATTCACAATAAATTTAAATTCCATTACTAATGATTTCCTCCAGTTACCCTGATTTACTCCTCTTTTGATGAAATGATCCTATCTTGTGGCGATACTATTAAGTCCTATTATGATATTCTATGAGATAATTCAATCATTTTATGATAAGATCCAATTAAATCTGTTATCAAACATGTATGTTCACGCAATTTACAATAAATCTCACTCCTACTACGATAAACTATGATGATTGACTCCAATCGTAACGAATGCAAATCACTCCCGATTAATTATGATTTGCTCCATTTACAATGTGATTCAATCCAACTACAACTAGAATCACGGCAGTAGACATCAATTGAATTGAAATATGATATGATTCACTCAAACTATGATCTTATACAATCCTATTATGACAGGATTCTCTCCGCCTAGCATGCGATTCACTTGATTAGAATACACCATTTATTCCGATCACAATACTGTGTGATAAAGTTCTCTTCAATTGCAGCAGGATACAATTCACTATCTGATACGATCATATTACAAATTGATATGATTCACTCTATGATATGATTCCTTCAGCTTTCAATATGATAGAATTCTCTTCAAGTGGAATGAGTATTATATGTATTCGTATTACGATGCGATTCTCTCTGATTATAGAACAATACGATTTACATCGATACATACCTTAATTTTTGGACTACAAGGAGCAAGCCACCATCGCGACCCTTGTTATATTACCATGTTTCACCCATAAAATGCCCCCCAAATCCAGCTGTGGCCATTCACAGCTGTGTCTTGACACTTGGTGAAACATGCGACATGGAGTTTTTGGATCGAAACAAGGTAAGTCCGCGATAATATCTCGTTAAAGTCATGGCGTCTGTAATTCTGATCTCACCTCTAGATACAGTTTTGCTGTTTAAAAATTTTGAAAAATTATGTATCACACATGCATATCAGCCAATTTTGAAATATGGCCAAATTGGGGGTCTCAGAGTGGAACTTCAAGTCACCTGAGTGTTTTCTGCCGTATAGGTAAAAGGTTTTTTTTTTTTCCAAACATACTTTGGAAAAAAATGAAAAACATGTCTTATATGTATCTCTTTCTAATGCTAAATCTGAATAAATACATTGAACACACGCACACACAAATAAAATAATTTTTTTTTTTTTTTTTTTGTGGCAATTTCGCGTTTTTTCACTTATCGCGGCAGGTTCTGGTCCCCATTAACCGCAAAAAAACGAGGGATCACTGTAATATGGTGTTCTCCGATTAGAGCACCGTGCAATTCACATCATTTAACATAGGAATCACTTCTATCAAAATATATGATTTACCCTGATCACAATGGAAGACAATGTGCTCCATTCATGATATAACTCATGCCTGTAACTGTATGATTTTTTTGCCAATGACAATATGATGTGTTTTCCTCCACTAAGAAATCATTCATTCAATTTCAATACAATGCTATTCACTCCAATTCCAATATGATATGCTACAATTCAATCTCATGACTAAATATGCGCAATGCGAGTCATGACAATTACAATAGTATTGACTCTTATTACACCATGCAGAGCGATGCCGGGGGTGGTGCATGTGACCTTAGGGAACATACCTTTTTGCCGTATTAGAATAAAGCGTAATTGCACATCCACTCAGTGGGTCGCATTGGCGCTCTCGTTTTCAGAGTGTGCGCAGTATTTTTGAACGAAACAAGAGCACACAGCAAAGAGCACTGGAGATATAAAGCGCAAAGATGAGGAAATATGATATGAAATTTTTCAGCGAAAACGTTCCGAATAATGCCAACAATCGTCCCGCTTTGTCAGTGTTACATCAGTAAACCAGCGAGCACTGTTAGCATCATATAAGGTGGCATACCAAGTTGCTCATTGCAAAATACCGTAATTTCCCGAATATAACGCGCACTTTCCCCCCCCAAATCAACTTGTAAAATCATGGTGCGCATTATAAACGGGTACATGGATGGAGACAGAAATATATATATATTACATATATACGTAAACCGATTTTTTTCAATTGACACGGCCACGTTGTGTTGAAGAAACGTATGCGGCGACCCATTGCCGACCATTACGGTACGTGATGTCTAGGGATGGGAATCGAAATCCGAATCCAATTCCGAACCGTTTCCGAGTGTTTCGAGGCCTCGACATCACAATGAAAAAGCCTTAACGATCCGGTTAACGATCCCTAAAGACGCATATTGCGTCGTGAGGTGTCTTGTTGTCCAGACGCATCAAACTAGCATGGTGCCAAGAACCACTTGCTCCAAAGTTTGGCTACACTTCACCAGGAAACAGGGTGAAAATGAAAGGTTGTTGTGGTTCTGATTGAGCAGGGGACCCAAGCGCAGAGATGACAGGCAAAACTGGCAGTGACAACACTTTATTGGCAGGTTTGGCAGAAGGTGTTGAAATAGTCAGGTGAGTCTTTGCGATAGATGAGCAGACGGGCAAGCAGGTGTTCAGGCAGGCAAGTATCACAGGATCTAGGGAATAAAAGAAAAATTAGCTTAATAGTATTTTTCAGGTCTTTTGACTGAGGCTTGAGTCACCAACTCTTTGAGCTGAGTTGTTGATCTGGCGATGAGGTGAGGCCAGGCACTGGTTTAAGTAGGCTGTTAACGACGATCACCTGCACCTGGTCCCAGGCTCACCCATCTGTCCAAACCTGCAATCAAGACACGCACCCACACACACACACACACAAGGAGGAGCAGGGCTCAGGAGGCAGGATTCCTAACAGTACCCCCCCTCCTACGGGCGCCACCCGGCGCACGAGAGAGGCGACCAGGGTGCTGACGATGAAAGTCACGGATAAGCGACCGGCATAGCACATGGCGGGCAGGGACCCAGCTGCGCTCCTCAGGCCCCTATCCCTCCCAGTCCACTAAATACTGGAGACCCCGACCCCGCCGACGTACGTCCAGCAGCTTCCGGACGGAGAAGGCAGGATGCCCATCGATGAGCTGAGGAGGAGGAGGGGCCGGCACTGGAGCGGACAACGGACTGGATGAGACTGGCTTTACCTGAGACACATGGAATGTGGGGTGGACTCTGAGGGATGCAGGGAGCTTGAGGCGAACAGCGCATGGGTTTATCACTGCCGCGACCTCGTAGGGGCCCACGAATCGTGGTGATAGTTTTTTGGACTCTACTTTGAGTGGGAGGTTACGGGTGCTGAGCCAGACCCTCTGCCCGACGGTGTAAGATGGCGCTGGTATGCGTCGGCGATCAGCTTGCGTTTTGGAAGTTGAGGCCGCACGGAGCAGGGCATCGCGAGCAGTCTTCCAGACCCTGGCACACTTGCGCATGTGGGTTTGCACCGATGGAACAGTGCATTCACTTTCCTGCGATGGAAACAAGGGGGGTTGGTATCCCACGGAGCATTGGAAGGGGGACATACCTGAGGAAGCGCTCGGTAATGTGTTATGCGCATACTCGACCCAGGCGAGATGTGAACACCAGGAAGATGGGTGTGAGCTGGACATACAGCGCAGGGCAGACTCCAGTTGTTGGTTGGCTCTCTCTGCTTGCCCGTTAGTCTGTGGATGGTATCCGGAGGACAGACTAACTTTGATGCCCAGGGCCGTACAGAAAGCCTTCCAAACCTGGGAGATGAACTGGGGGCCACGGTCAGAAACGATGTCGACAGGGATTCCATGTAGACGGATGACATGGTGTACCAACAGATCTGCTGTTTCTTTAGCTGATGGAAGCTTGGGTAGCGCTATGAAATGAGCAGTCTTTGAGAACCGGTCAATGACAGTGAGCACGACTGTGTTGCCCTTGGAAGGCGGGAGACCAGTGACAAAGTCCAGGGCTATGTGCGACCATGGGCGTCCAGGAACAGGGAGTGGCTGGAGAAGGCCGGAACTTGGCTTGGAGGAGGTTTTATTTCGTGCGCAAACTGTGCAGGCCGCCACGAAGGCTCTTGTGTCTCCTTCCATGGAGGGCCACCAAAACCGCCGCTTAATAAAGGCTAGGGTTCTGCGCATGCCAGGGTGACATGTCAGGGGTGTGGAGTGCCCCCACTCTAGCACCTGGGCTCGGACCAAGTCGGGCACAAACAAACGGTTCCTGGGGCCACCTCCGGGGTCTGCCTGTTTTGCTTGGGCCCGCTTCACCACGGATTCTATTTCCCAATTGAGCGAAGCGACAAAACAGGTAGAGGGCAGAATGGGTTTCGGGTCAGGTATGTTGCAGTCGGGCGAAAACTGGCGGGACAGGGCATCAGGCTTGACGTTCTGCGACCCTGGACGATAGGACAAGGTGAAGGAGAATCTGTCAAAGAAAAGAGCCCACCTGGCTTGCCTGGAGTTCAACCTCTTTGCTGACCGGATGTATTCAAGGTTTCGATGGTCAGTCCATACGATAAAAGGGTGCTCAGCCCCTTCCAGGTGGTGGCGCCATTCGTCCAGGGCCAGTTTCACTGCCAGGAGCTCCTTGTCGCCGATACTGTAGTTGCGCTCTGCTGCAGTAAGCTTTCGGGAGAAGAAAGCACAGGGGTGTACCTTGTCGTCCCGTGAGCGCTGTGAAAGCACTGCGCCCACTCCCAGGTCTGAGGCGTCCACCTCAACAATGAACTGGCGAGATGGGTCGGGATGACACAGGATTGGCGCGGAACTGAATCGCTTTTTGAGGTAACTGAATGCCGCCTCAGCTGCACCAGACCACTTGAATGGGGTAGATGGCGAGGTCAGGCCTGTGAGGGGGGCGGCCACCCGGCTGTAGTCTCTGATGAATCGCCTGTAGTAATTTGCGAAGCCCAAGAAGCGCTGCAGCCCTTTCCGCGTGGCAGGCCTGGGCCAATCAACTACAGCTGTCACCTTGGCAGGGTCCATCTTCAACTTCCCCTCGGCGACGACGAAACCGAGGAAAGTGGTCTGGGAGACGTGGAATTCACATTTCTCTGGTTTGACATACAGCTGATTCTCAAGAAGTCGCTGGAGCACCTGTCGCACGTGGCTTACGTGAGCTGCTGGGGATTCTGAAAACACAAGTATATCGTCTAAGTAAATGAACACAAATTTGCCTATCATGTCCCGCAGGACGTCATTGACCAGGCACTGGAAGACAGCAGGCGCGTTAGTTAAGCCAAAGGGCATCACCAAGTACTCATAGTGGCCACGATGAGTATTAAAGGCTGTCTTCCATTCGTCCCCCTCACGAATGCGGACGAGATGGTAGGCTCGGCGGAGGTCGAGCTTGGTGAATATTGTGGCACCATGAAGGGGAGTAAAAGCAGACTCAATTAGGGGTAGCGGGTACCTGTTCTTGACAGTTATGGCGTTGAGGCCTCTGTAGTCCACACAGGGTCGCAGGGTCTTGTCCTTTTTGCCCACAAAGAAAAACCCAGCCCCCACCGGTGAAGAGGAGGGGCGGATGATGCCGGCAGCCAAAGATTCAGTGATATATTCCTCCATAGCTTGCCGTTCATGGCGTGATATGTTGAACAAACGACCTACTGGCAGAGGCGCACCTGGCTTCAAGTCAATGGCACAGTCGTAGGGTCTATGGGGAGGCAACGTCTTGGCACGTTTCTCACTGAAAACAGGAGCAAGATCATGATAACAAACTGGGACAAGAGACAGATCTACTTTCTCGGGAGCTGGAGGTGAGGCTGCGACACCGGTAGCCGAACCCAGGCAGTTGTTGAGACAAAAGTCACTCCAGGCTGTTATGCTGCCCTCTCTCCAGTCAATACTGGGGTTGTGGGTCTTTAACCAAGGAAGGCCAAGAACTAAGGGCACTTGCAAATTCTCAAAAACATAAAATTTTGTTACCTCCCTGTGGTTGCCAGAGAGTACTAGGGATAACGGGACAGTCACTTGGCAAACACTATACAACAGATGACCATTGAGGGCCCGAGCTTTGATGGGGGTGTCCAGAGGTCGCAGTGCAATTCCCATCTGGTCCACCAGGCAGCGGTCAATTAGATTGTCATCTGCACCAGAATCAACAAGAGCAAATAACGGCATGGACTGGTCCCTCCAATTAAGCGTAGCAGATAGTTTTAAGCGAACGGTGGTTGTGGTGTGGTCACTACTCACCAGGCTGTCCCTATTGGGAGGGGAAGTGGCCCTCCTTCCCGACCGCAGTGGACAGGTGGCGAGAAAGTGATTTTTTCCCCCGCAGTAAAGGCACAGATTGGCATTCCGGCGGCGCTCCCTCTCTTCACTGGAGAGCCGGGCACGTCCCAGCTGCATCGGCTCAGGTCCCACACCAGGAGGCAACGCAGATGGGGAGTCGTTAGTCCTATGGAGCGAGGGGGATAGAAGGCCGTGTGGCAGGGTGGCCGACGAAGCCAGTGGCCCCTGGCGTCTCGAGCGCTCCCTGCGACGCTCACGGAGGCGACAATCAAGCCGGATGGACAGGTTGACAAGCTGGTCAAGATTGGCGGGCTCGTCGCGGGCGGCCAACTCATCTTTGATTGAGTCATTGAGAGCACCCCGGAAGACCTCTTGGAGGGCCTCATCGTTGAAGTGGCTCTCTGCGGCAAGCGTCCTGAAGCGAACGGCAAACTCCGCCACGCTGTCAGAGCCTTGCCGGAGCGACATGAGGCGCTTTGCTGCTTCCCTGCCACGCACTGGGTGATCGAATATCTTTTTCATTTCCCCTGTGAAGGCATCATAAGAGGAGCAGGTAGGAGAGCACCCCTCCCACGTTGCCGTGGCCCATTCAAGTGCTGAACCCCGAAGGCAGCCTATAAGGTAAGCTATTTTGGCCTCGTCAGAAGCATACATGTGGGGCTGCTGTTTGAAAACGAGCGCGCATTGCACCAGAAAGGCCCGGCATGTTCCTAGGTCACCATGATAAGGAGCCGGTGCGGGAACAAACGGCTCTCTGACTGCATAAGGGACTGTGTTATATGGCACGGCAGCAGGCGGTGTGCGCTCAGAGTCCAGGAGGGAGGAAAGCCCAGTCTGGAGGCGAGTAAGGCTTTCGGCAAATACACGCACCTGACTCATTAGGGCTGTGATTGCTTCACCGTGCTGCTCCAGAAGGCCGTCCTGTGCAGCTACTCGACGGCGGAGGGGGCTGGTCTCTGCTGGGTCCATAATGTGGCCAGATCAAGCTGTTGTGGTTCTGATTGAGCAGGGGACCCAAGCGCAGAGATGACAGGCAAAACTGGCAGTGACAACACTTTATTGGCAGGTTTGGCAGAAGGTGTTGAAATAGTCAGGTGAGTCTTTGCGATAGATGAGCAGACGGGCAAGCAGGTGTTCAGGCAGGCAAGTATCACAGGATCTAGGGAATAAAAGAAAAATTAGCTTAATAGTATTTTTCAGGTCTTTTGACTGAGGCTTGAGTCACCAACTCTTTGAGCTGAGTTGTTGATCTGGCGATGAGGTGAGGCCAGGCACTGGTTTAAGTAGGCTGTTAACGACGATCACCTGCACCTGGTCCCAGGCTCACCCATCTGTCCAAACCTGCAATCAAGACACGCACCCACACACACACACACACACACACAAGGAGGAGCAGGGCTCAGGAGGCAGGATTCCTAACAAAGGTTACGATAGTTTAGCACGAGCATTGCCGCCGTAAACATAACAATCTCAGCACGTAGGTTCGAATGCTCAAAAGTGTGTCTGCACTTCATGAGGAAAAATTACAACAAAGCGACTTGCAGTCATTGCAAGGTGGCGATAACTGAATCGGGAGGGAATAGACTGCACTGTCCTCACCGAGACGCTAAGGCTCAGTCCTGGCTATACAGCTAGCTAAACTCCCAAATGACGATGCAGAAGACGTTGGTATAATTTGCTGACTTTATTCAACCATCACTTGAAACTAAAAATAGAAATGAAACAAATCAATTTCGTCCCCAATAACAAACAGGTTTGCATCAACGTAAATCAGCGATGATTAGCTGCTAACACAGTAATAACAAACAGTTAGCATGCGTTCGCTAGCATTAGCACATCGTTTAAACCACTACACAACTGGATTTAAGTGTCCGATCGCGAGTGGAAACACACAACCACAACACAGAAGATGATACATACAGGCGTTGCCTCTGTAGATATTTTACAAATATTAACAAAGAACTGTCAGGGACGCGGGCAGGCAGGCAGGTTGTGTGGACCCAATTGCAGGGAAACAAAAGCGGCAAGGCAGGTGAACTCAAAAAACGTTTAATGATATCTAACAAAAACACAAAGTACAACTGAAAGCACTGAGGATCAAAAGGGCAAGATTCAAACAAAACTTACTTAAATCGGAGGGACTAGTACACGAGGGCTTGGACCGGACTTGAAATTGACGTAGACATAGACATAGACAATGACGCAACAAGGAGTGAACAGAAAATGGGAGCTTATATTCACACAAGCAGACAAGGGGTAACGAGACAACAAGGAACAGGTGAGCACAGGAGGAGATAGTCTAGGAGAAGGCACATCAGGTGAAATCAATGGGCAATCACAGGGACAAGTCACACTAGGAGAAAACAAACACAAAACCTAACAGTAACCCCCCCTCAAGGGACGGATCCCAGACGTCCCGACGAAAACAAAGTCCCAAACACGGCGAGAAGAAGGAGGGAGCAACATTAGCCCGTCAGGGCTAGTCAGGCGGGCGTCCAGGACGCCCGACGTTGGCCGATCGCACGGGTCGATCGGGTGGGCGCTTGGGGCGCCAGACGTTGGGCGACCGCACAGGATGATCAGGCGGGCGCCCTGGGCGAGGTAGGACTTTGCCATACATGCCGCCAAGCCGTGGCAGGAAGCGGGGAGCAATGTTGTCGTCATCGTGAAGAGAGTCAGGCACGCAGTCGTCGTCGGAGTCGGGCGGACCAGGAACTGAGTCGTCGTCGGAGTCGGGCGGACCAGGAACTGAGTCGTCGTCGGAGTCGGGCGGACCAAGAACTGAGTCGTCGTCGGGGTCGGGCGGACCAGGAACAGAGTCGTCGTCGGGGTCGGGCGGACCAGGAACAGAGTCGTCGTCGGGGTCGGGCGGACCAGGAACTGAGTCGTCGTCGGAGTCGGGCGGACCAGGAACTGAGTCGTCGTCGGACTCATGCGGGCCAGGAACAGATTTGGAGTCGTCGTGCGGGCCAGGAACAGATTTGGAGTCGTCGTGCGGGCCAGGAACAGATTTGGAGTCATCTGCTGGCGTGACAGCGCCTGAGTCGTTGTCGTCGCCGTCTGCTGGCGTGACAGCGCCTGAGTCGTTGTCGTCGTCGTCTGCTGGCGTGACAGCGCCTGAGTCGTTGTCGTCGTCGTCTGCTGGCGTGACAGCAGCGGAGTCGTCGTCGTCTGCTGGCGTGACAGCAGCGGAGTCGTCGTCGTCTGCTGGCGTGACAGCAGCGGAGTCGTCGTCGTCTGCTTGCGTGACAGCAGCGGAGTCGTCGTCGTCTGCTGGCGTGACAGCAGCGGAGTCGTCGTCGTCTGCTGGCGGGACAGCAGCGGAGTCGCAGGAGTCTGCTGGCGGGACAGCAGCGGAGTCGCAGGAGTCTGCTGGCGGGACAGCAGCGTAGTCGCAGGAGTCTGCTGGCGGGACAGCAGCGTAGTCGCAGGAGTCTGCTGGCGGGACAGCAGTGGAGTCGACGTCGTCTGCTGGCGTGACAGCAGCGGAGTCGTCGTCGTCGTCTGCTGGCGGGACAGCAGCGGAGTCGTCGTCTGCTGGCGGGACAGCAGCGGAGTCGTCGTCTGCTGGCGGGACAGCAGCGGAGTCGTCGTAGTCTTCTGCTGGCGGGACAGCAACCGCAGTCGTCGTCGTCGTCTGCTGGCGGGACAGCAGCGGAGTCGTCGTCGTCGTCTGCTGGCGGGACAGCAGCGGAGTCGTCGTCTGCTGGCGGGACAGCAGCGGAGTCGTCGTAGTCTTCTGCTGGCGGGACAGCAGCGCAGTCGTCGTCGTCGTCTGCTGGCGGGACAGCAGCGCAGTCGTCGACGTCGTCTGCTGGCGGGACAGCAGCGGAGTCGTCGTCGTCGTCGTCTGCTGGCGGGACAGCAGCGGAGTCGTCGTCGTCGTCGTCTGCTGGCGGGACAGCAGCGGAGTCGTCGTCGTCGTCGTCTGCTGGCGGGACAGCAGCGGAGTCGTCGTCGTCGTCTGCTGGCGGGACAGCAGCGGAGTCGTCGTCGTCGTCGTCTGCTGGCAGGACAGCAGCGGAGTCGCAGGAGTCTGCTGGCGGGACAGCAGCGCAGTCGCAGGAGTCTGCTGGCGGGACAGCAGCGCAGTCGCAGGAGAAAACAGGAGTGGAGTGGTCGGCGCGGGCAAAAGACTGCGGGGAGTCGGTGCGGGCACTGGAACGAAGGTCAGACGGCGAGGCGCCGGGACAGGGACTAGGCGACGAGGCGCCGGGATGGGCACCTCGGGCAGCTTGGACGTTGGCGCGGGCACTAGACTGCGTGGAGTCGGCGCGGGCACTGGAACGGAGGCCAGACGGCGAGGTGCCAGGACAGGGAGTAGGCGACGAGGCGCCGGGACGGGCACCTCGGGCAGCTTGGACGTTGGCGCGGGCACTGGACTGCGTGGAGTCAGCGCGGGCACTGGAACGGAGGCCAGACGGCGAGGTGCCGGGACAGGGACTAGGCGAAGAGGCGTCGGGACTGGCACCTCGGGCAGCTTGGACGTCGGCGCGGGCACTGGAACGGAGGCCAGACGGCGAGGTGCCGGGACAGGGACTAGGCGATGAGGCGCCGGGACTGGCACCTCGGGCAGCTTGGACGTCGGCGCGGGCACTTGACCGCTGGGAGCCGGTGCGGGCACTTGACTGCAGGGAGTCGGCGCTGGAGGAACTTGACTGCGGGGAGTCGGCGCTGGAGGAACTTGACTGCGGGGAGTCGGCGCTGGAGGAACTTGACTGCGGGGAGTCGGCGCTGGAGGAACTTGACTGCGGGGAGTCTGCGCTGGAGGAACTTGACTGCGGGGAGTCGGCCCTGAAGGAACTTGACTGCGGGGAGTCGGCCCTGAAGGAACTTGACTGCGGGGAGTCGGCCCTGAAGGAACTTGACTGCGGGGAGTCGGCGCTGGAGGAACTTGACTGCGGGGAGTCGGCGCTGGAGGAACTTGACTGCGGGGAGTCGGCGCTGGAGGAACTTGACTGCGGGGAGTCGGCGCTGGAGGAACTTGACTATGGGGAGTCGGCGCTGGAGGAACTTGACTGCGGGGAGTCGGCGCTGGAGGAACTTGACTGCGGGGAGTCGGCGCGGGAGCCTCGGGAAGCCACGACGTCAGCTCGCACACCGTCGGCGTTGACGACCACGCCGAGGCTTTTGCCGAGCGCCTTCAGGTGGCAGGGGCTTCATAATAGCCCCATTGGGCCGCAATGAGCCTGGGCGACCCCGCAGACCACCCCGGGGGGGGTCCCCGATAGATGGCCCAACGGGACCCCAGGTAGGAGTCTCTGGCAAGGAGCTCCGAACGGGACACAGAGGTAGGGGGGTAAAAAGAAAAACGATCAGAGGAAACAGAGGCTGTGAAATCAAAATCAGGGTCTGAATCAGAATCTGAGAATTGGAGATCATATAAATTATGATCCTCCTCAAAGACCGAAAAATCAGAATCCAAAAAAACGTGGCGAGGCAGAATATAATCAGGGGAACGGGCGGATGGTCGTCGGCGTGCACGCCGGTGCTGGCTTTTTCCCGCTGGGTCCACAATTGGTTGCGTCATTCTGTCAGGGACGCGGGCAGGCAGGCAGGTTGTGTGGACCCAATTGCAGGGAATCAAAAGCGGCAAGGCAGGTGAACTCAAAAAACGTTTAATTATATCTAACAAAAACACAAAGTACAACTGAAAGCACTGAGGATCAAAAGGGCAAGATTCAAACAAAACTTACTTAAATCGGAGGGACTGGTACACGAGGGCTTGGACCGGACTTGAAATTGACGTAGACATAGACATAGACAATGACGCAACAAGGAGTGAACAGAAAATGGGAGCTTATATACACACAAGCAGACAAGGGGTAACGAGACAACAAGGAACAGGTGAGCACAGGAGGATAGACTAGGAGAAGGCACATCAGGTGAAATCAATGGGCAATCACAGGGACAAGTCACACTAGGAGAAAACAAACACAAAACCTAACAAGAACGTAGGCTCGTGGCAGTGTTTCCCTTTCTCACTAACTCGCTCACTCGCTTGGATGCGGCATTTCTTCTTCGCGTGTAAGCGCGCTCTTCTTCACGTGAGCGCGTTCTTCTTCGCGTGAGGAAGCGCAAGGGCGCCACCACTTGAGCGTGAAAGCACCATAAAAACTAAAAGGCATGCATTTCAATATACTAGTAAATAAAAAAAGGGGTCCCCAAGCTACGGGCCGCGGCTCCATATTTGGTCCGGCCCCCTGAACAATTCCAGAGAGCATTTTGAATTTTTTTTGTTTTTTTCTCCCTCAGTAGTGTTATTTATTTCCTGGCCTTTTTCAGTGAATAACTCAGAGAGGGTTATTTGGTTATTATCTATTTAATTAATAGTGCTCTTATTATTTATTATTATTATATTATATTATTATCTTTATTTTATTTACTTTTGTTCTGTGAAGAATTCACAGAGGGTTATTTGATTGTGGCTTTCTGAAAAACAATAATTTTTCTTTACATTTATGCACTCCTGCAATCGTCACACTATTTCTGTTACAAACTGACCCCGGCTTCTCTTCAGAGAAGGAAAAAGTTATGTGGCCCTCACAGGAAAAAGTTTGGGGACCCCTGCTTTAACACATATTGCCAAAGGCAGAACAACGACCTATATGCCAATATATACCAATATTTTTTATTTCTATTAGAAAAATGTTTCAGTAAAATGTTACACATTCTTGTACATTTGCCACTTATTGCCACAGTTAACGTTGAGGCTTTGGGCCTCTTTTGACCTCGTTGTGAGTTTGTAAGGTTGTGACTTCTGATTAAACAAATTCGATGCCAATCAAAATGTTTGTTCTTCTTTTTCCCGAAATTAGAATCGATAAGAGAATCGATAAAGAATCGAATCGTTAAGCAATATCGATAATGGAATCGGAATCGTAAAAATCGTATCAATTCCCATCCCTAGTGAAGTCACCATTTTTTTTTTGGTAATACTTCACTCTAATCGGCCGAATGATTTAATCGGTGTTAAATTCTGCTTTTTTCACTCTTCATAAAGCACAGAATTTAGTTTTTTTAACTCATTTGAGTCAACGTTTATTGCAGCTCCGCAACTCGGACCATAACAAACGTAACAACAGTCTTCCTGTGTGTGTCCATCAACTATATCTGTCCGTCGGGAAAGTCAAACCCAAATAACAATAGTTCATATTGTTACTGTTGTTGACAGCGATGAGCTCTCATGGATTTCCGACTTCTCACTTTCATTTTACCGTATCAATCCATGTAAGAAACATTGATTCATCATGATGAAACGAGCAAGTTATACAGCAGCCTTTAAAAGAAAAATCACATCTGTTTTGTTTTCTCCTAGATTCTGGTAAGTTGGAGAAGTTGTCAAATCATATTATTACCTTAAATATTGTCAGTTGATGGTAATGTTTTGAACTACCAATGTGCAATGCTTGTGCTGTGTTTCACCAGTCAGTGAAATGACATTTCTGTATCTGTACACGAGCTCTGTTTTCTTGTATTCTTGTATTTATTGGTGCTAAAATTAGGGTGCGCGTTATAAACGGGTACAAGAATTTCCCCTAGATTTTACAAGTAAATTTGGGGTGCACATTATACACGGGTGCGCCTTATATTCGGGAAATTACGGTAACCCTAATACAGCCTGCAGCAAAAATAAAAACTCCCTCTGTCCAAGGATACTGTTGTTTTTGTTCTATTTTTTGTTTCTTCGGTCAAATCGTTTGGCATATTGTCCTCAGAGTTAATGTTGCTGATCAATTTGAATAATTTGTCAGTATCAAATGATCAAAAAATGTACCTTGATTGTATCTTTACAGTTTGAATGTGACTTTAAAAAAAAAAAAATTCAGGCAAATTAATGCACTTTTAGTCTTTTCTGTTACAAACAAAACAAGTTAATAAAGTTATACTTTATTGTAAAATGATTTATATTTCCTTTTTCTTTAGTATAAAGAAACAAGTAGTATGGAGAAACAATGTTATGCAGAGGTGTACTTATAACAGTAATAATTTTAATAGACAAATGAGACTATTTACAGTGGCGGGAGAGTGTTCGGAGGGGTGGGGCCCGAAACAATACGTCTTCTTAGGGTTGGCGTAACAGCTTTTTCTCCCGTGAGTGTGGAGCCTGCAATTTGTCATGGTGTCAAGGATGTCCAGACCCGACAAACTTTGCTGTATGCTTCTTGTTTATGTGTACGTTAGTGATAACGAGGCCACAAACAGGGGAGGACATGAAGCATGAAATGAGCTGACACCTTTTGGCATGTGTGGGTACGATGAGAGTGGGCACTTATCTCTCATCTGGGGGATTCAAACCTGTCTTACTGGAGGTGTCGCATTGAGGTGAGACCTGCATGTCTGCAAGCCCACATTTCTGTCCTCTTTACAGAATTAGAACAGATTTATTGTCATCGCACAGGTCAACACCACAGAGCAACAAAATTTCATCTACAGGTGAAATATAATACAGAGACAGGGTGAGGGCCATGCCAAGGCAGCCGTCAGTTGAGGTCACTATACAGCTTCGTCTCTGGTGTGACTTGGTGTAACATCACATCTGCAACAGTACAAGGTGAGACCTACAACCCCTAGCAAAAAGTATGGAATCACCAGTCTCGGACGAGTACTCACTCAGACATTTTATCATGTAGAATGAACTCAGATAAAAAGCTTGAAAAAATAATGAATTAGTTCAAATGTTCAACTCTTTAGCATTCAGAAACACTCAAAGAAATGAATAAAAAACATTGTGGTGGTCAGTAAATGTTAATTTTATAGAGCAAGAGCAGGGAAGTATATATGGAATCACTCCATTTTGGGGAAAAAATATGGAATCATGAGAAACAAACAAAGAAATAACAAAACACATCTCTAGTATTTTGTAGCACCACCTCTGGCTTTTATGACAGCTTGCAGTCTCTGAGGCATGGACTTGATGAGTATTCTTCATCAATTTGGTGCCAACTCTCTTTGATGTCAGTTGCCAGATCATCTTTGCAGGTTGGAGCCTTGCTTTGGACCATTTTTTTCATATTCAACCACAGGTTATCAAGGGTTGAGCATAAGCGGATTTTAAGTTGGGGGGGGGGGGGGGCTGGTGGGCGAAAAGTGTCATTGCATTGTAATTGATTTTCCTATATATATAAAAATTGTAACGCAATAAAACTGCAACAAAAATGAATGAAATGAGCAAAAAAATATTTTTTATAATGGGTCAAAATTATTTTTCGAACGGATCATGTGACTGGCACCTTAGACAGTCATTTCCTTTGCATATAATTTTAATTAAAAAATTATATTAGGGGAGGGCAATTTTATTTTTAAAATGATTTTTTTTTCTTTGATTGAAAATATTTTTTTTACCGAAGCAACTTTTTGAGGGATTGAATGACTGAGACACAAATGTCCTTAATATGGCTCAAACACAAAAAGGATTGCTTCAAAGAAAACGTTTTCCAATGAGAACTGAAATGTTCAAATGCAAATTTTAAATCTCTAATATTTTTTTGCATTCAAAAACTTTTTCTATGATTGAGATTTTTTCGTTTTAAACATATACATTTTTTAAGCAACTTATTTTTTGATTGAATATTAAAGACAAAAATGTCCTAGCCAAAATGTGGCCCAAACACACACACACACACACACACACACACACACACACACACACACACACACACACACACACACACACACACACACACACACACACACACACACACACACACACACACACACACACACAAAATATATATATATACTGTATATAAATGAATAAATAAATAAATTATTCCTAAACAAAAGTAATTATCCGCAACATGGAAGCATTTGCATGGTTGAGCACCAACGTGTTATTCCACAGTATATACATATATATATATATATATATATATATATATGTATATATTAAAGATGCACCGATACCGATACTAGTATCGGCAGGGGGCGCCAATCCAGCCCAAAATGGTGGTATCGGTATCGGCGAGTACCAACAAAGACTGTGCCGATACCATTTACCGATCCATTATTATAACATTTGACAGCAGCCTTTTTTTTTCTCCTGGCGTTCACTACACTTTGTCTCTGTGTTGTGTGATGACGCGTGAACACCAAGCAGCTATCGCTATTGGCCTGCCCCAGACCAATGAGAACGGGCCAATAGCCACTCCTGACCAATGACAAGGCCGCTATGTCGGCGCCGCCAACATGGCGGCGGTTGGGGAATATTTCAAAATAGAAATCCCGTCAGTTAAAAGCAATGGCTGCATGCAAGATTTGCGGCCTGAAAGTTTCGAGATGTGGAGTTAAATCGGCCAGTTTCAATACCTCAAACCTGATAAAACATTTGAAGACGAAACGTGAACGAACACAACGAGTTTTAGCCTGCAAGAGCAGGACTGCTCTCCAGAGGAAGGGCGCAGGACCGGAGCAACAATCTCTGGTCAGTTTACTACGTCTACTTTACTTTGATTGTCTTTTACTGAAAGAAATGCCGCAGTAATCTGGGACCTGTTTCCAAAGTAGGGTTGCCACCTTTTAGAAATAGAAATAAGGGACTCTTCCCCCCCCCTCCCGAAAAAAGGAGGCTAATAGAGAGACGGGATGCTGTGGTCAATTATTATTACTTATAATTGTTAGCGTCCGCAAATGCGGAAACAAGGTTGGACCTCGAAGCGGACAACAAGCGGGGTTTAATTGCAAACAAAAAATTACACGCGATCGCGGGATAGTAGAAATAACAAAAGGAGTCCGTGACAGCAGGTCGACGGAGCTCAATACTACAAACTCGAAGGTTAACTAAGACGATAGGCAGCGAGCCAAAAAGCCAAAATAAAAACACTCAAATACCTGCACAGGGTAAAGGTTACAAACGATTGCAGCACACTAACAGAAAAAAAACCCAATGCAGGGGCGTAACAAGCAAATGTAGCGAGACTATAGTGCGAGATGTCAAATGGCGATCAGCAAGACAAATATCTCGGCAGCTTTCTCTGAGCTCACCCATGCTTAAATGCTGCGTTGATGAGCCCGCATTGGATTCAGGTGCGACGTCAGGAACGCCCCCACTAACAGCCCAGCAACAAAACACAATCTAACCAGCAGCAGAATGTGACAATAATTTCATGAAAGTTGCACTGTTTGGCCTTTGAGAGGTTTAAAAAAATTTACTCAGTTCATTCAGAGTTTATTATTATGAACTTATTTTTACTTTCTTACTGTTGGGCTAGTATTATACTTTGTTCTAGTCTTTTTCCTATTTTGCAAAGGTAAGCCACAGCCTGACAAAGACTTGATAGCAATGATTTCACATCCAATTATGTAGCTCTTTGGGGGGAAAATATATATATATATATAAATATAAAAAAAAAAATATATATATATATATATATATATATAAACGGGGTGGTATCGGTATGGTATCGGTATCGGCCGATACTGCACAGCCAGGTATCGGTATCGGGGCCAAAAAATGGTATCGGTGCAACACTAGTATCTATCTATCTATATACATATATACATATACATACAGTTGTGGTCAAAAGTTTACATACACTTGTGAAGAACAACAGATTTTTCTCTGATAAGAGTGATTGGAACAGATACTTCTTTGTCACAAAAAACATTCATGAAGTTTGGTTCTTTAATGACTTTATTATGGGTGAACAGAAAAAAGTGATCAAATCTGCTGGGTCAAAAATATACATACAGCAGCGCTAATATTTGGTAACATGTCCCTTGGCCATTTTCACTTCAATTAGGCGCTTTTGGTAGCCATCCACAAGCTTCTGGCAAGCTTCTGGTTGAATCTTTGACCACTCTTCTTGACAGAATTGGTGCAGTTCAGTTAAATTTGATGGCTTTCTGACATGGACTTTTTTCTTCAGCATTGTCCACAAGTTCTCAATGGTGTTTAAGTCAAGACTTTGGGAAGGCCATTCGAAAACCTTAATTCCAGCCTGATTTAGCCATTCCATTATCACTTTTGATGTGTGTTTGGGGTCATTGTCCTGTTGGAACACCCAACAGCGCCCAAGACCCAATCTCCGGGCTGATGACTGTGATGTTCACAATGTAGTTATTGCATGTATGTTAATGTAGTTGGGTTCCGGTGCCTTTGGGGGGAGCCATCGGAGTTGTTGTGGTTATTGGGAATGCGGAAGCAAGTTAGTCTAAGTAAAGTTGTTGTTGGAAGCAAACGTGTGTGTTTCTTCGGCATCACAAATATAACATTTGGCAGACGAGGATGGCTGATTTTGCTCTGCCACCGCCTCCACCTTTTCTCCCCTTCCCGGGGGAGCCGACTGTTCCTTGGGATAGGTGGCTGGCGTCTTTTGAGGACTACCTGCTGGCTTTGGGTCACGCAGGGTTGGAAGATGCGAGAAAGTGCGTGCTGCTGCGGCATTGCCTCGGGCAGGAGGGGCAACGCTTCCGTTAGTGGATGACAAGTATGCCACGGCCATAGCTGGCTTAAGAACTCATTTTTGTTCGGGACGGAGCTGGCGTATGTATCGTTTTGAGTTCCGGCGGAGGGCTCAAAAGGCGGGCGAGTCGGTTGCCCAGTACGTCGCGGCTCTGCGTGAGCTGGCAAGACACTGTGATTTCGGCGGCTTGGAGGATGGACTTATCGTGGATCAGCTAATAGAGAAGACACAGTGCTGTCAGCTGAGGGAGAGGCTGTTGTTGGAACCTGACACGATGACGCTCGCTGACGCGCTCGCACTCGGAAGGCAGTTGGAGGCGGCGTTGTCGGAAGCCCGCCTGTTTAGCAGCGCAATCCACGAGCCGATGACGTCATCAGACGCGCCTGTCCAAGCGATAGAGTATGCTGGCGCGGCGGGGTGCAGCCTGGAGGTGCAAAGAGTGGATCGGGCACCAAAGGAGGCTGCGCCTGCGTGTTGCACTAATTGTGGTTCAGCCAAGCACACGTCTAGGGATAGTGCATTCCCCGCACAAGGCAAACGATGCCGTAATTGCAATAAACTGAACCATTTTGCTCGTTGCTGCCGCTCCTCTCCAGCGCGCCAAAATACAGCAGCTGTTCCCATTAATGCTGTTCATGTCAGGAATGCGGGCAGGCAGGTTGTGTGTGGACCCAAATGCAGGGAAGGTAGACGAGGCAGATTGATGGTGCAAAATGATTTAATTATGGCAAGCGAAAAACAAAGTACCAACAAATAATGACGAGGTTCCAAAAAACACAGCGGAAAACAAAACTCAGGTTACTAACAAAGGCTGGGTATGAAAAACTTACTGAGGGGAACACGAGGGCTTGGAGGGACGCAACAATGTTGACCAGAGCATGGACATGGATGTAGACAGACTTTGACATAGACAATGACGCAACAAGGAGTGACAAGAAACTGGGTCATTATATACGCAGACAAGGGGTAACGAGACGAGGAACAGCTGGGTAACACAGGTGGATGCAGATTGCAGGATACACTGGGAAAACACACACAGGTGAGAGCAATGGGTAATCACAGGGACAAGTCACACTAGGAGAAATCAACACAAAACCTAACAGTACCCCCCTTTCAAGGGAGGGATCCCAGACGTCCCAAACACGACGAGAAGGAGGGAGCAACATTAGCCCGTCAGGGCTAGTCAGGCGGGCGTCCAGGACGCCAGACGTGGGCCGATCGCACGGGTCGATAGGGTGGGCGTTTGGGGCGCCAGACGTTGGGTGACCGCACAGGATGATCAGGCGGGCGCCCCGGGCGAGGTAGGACTTTGCCGTTCATGCCACCAAGCCGTGGCAGGAAGCGGGGAGCAACGTCGTCGTCATCGTGAAGAGAGTCAGGCACGTCGTCGGAGTCGGGCGGACCAGGCATGGAGTCGTCGTCGGAGTCGGGTGGACCAGGAACTGAGACGTCGTCGTCGGAGTCGGGCGGACCAGGAACTGAGTCGTCGTCGTCGGGCCGACCAGGAACTGAGGCGTCGTCGGAGTCGTCGTCGTCTGCTGGCGTGACAGCAGCGGAGTCGTCGTCGTCTGCTGGCGTGACAGCAGCGGAGTCGTCGTCGTCTGCTGGCGTGACAGCAGCAGAGTCGCAGGAGTCTGCTGGCGGGACAGCAGCGGAGTCGCAGGAGTCTGCTGGCGGGACAGCAGCGGAGTCGCAGGAGTCTGCTGGCGGGACAGCAGCGGAGACGTCGTCGTCGTCGTCTGCTGCTGACGGGACAGCAGCGGAGACGTCGTCGTCGTCGTCTGCTGCTGGCGGGACAGCAGCGGAGTCGTTGTCGTCGTCTGCTGAATCAGAATATAGGAGCTCATATAAATTATGATCCTCCTCGTAATCCGAAAAATCAGAGTCTAACAAAACGTGCTGTGGTCGGCAGGTGGGCTGAGTTTGGCCTGATGGCCGTTGGCGTGCCTCCCGAAAATGGATCTTTCCCGCTGGGTCCACAATTGGTTGCGTCATTCTGTCAGGAACGCGGGCAGGCAGGTTGTGTGTGGACCCAAATGCAGGGAAGGGAGACGAGGCAGATTGATGGTGCAAAATGATTGAATTATGGCAAGCGAAAAACAAAGTACCAACAAATAATGACGAGGTTCCAAAAAACACAGCGGAAAACAAAACTCAGGTTACTAACAAAGGCTGGGTATCAAAAACTTACTGAGGGGAACACGAGGGCTTGGAGAGACGCAAGAATGTTGACCAGAGCACGGACATGGACATGGACGTAGACAGACTTTGACATAGACAATGACGCAACAAGGAGTGACAAGAAACTGGGTCATTATATACGCAGACAAGGGGTAACGAGACGAGGAACAGCTGGGTAACACATGTGGATGCAGATTGCAGGATACACTGGGAAAACACACACAGGTGAGAGCAATGGGTAATCACAGGGACAAGTCACACTAGGAGAAACCAACACAAAACCTAACAGTTCATAGCAGGCAGGCATCGTTCAAACATTGTACATGCAACGTGGGGGGCGCGCCTGTCTCGTTGCTTGTGGATACAGCAGCTAAAGTGTCAATTCTCAACAAATACACGTATGATAGTCTGTTTAGTCATGTGCCGTTAAAAAGGGTGACGTTGCCTCTGTCGGGCTATGGCCATTCTCCAATCTCCATCATGGCATATGGAAAAAAAAAAAAAAAAAGATATACATATATGTTAGGGGTATGACGATACACACAAGTCACAGTTCAGTACGTACCTTGGTCACTGTTCGGTACGAGTTCAGTACCACAGGAAAAACAAAAAGGCTTTTTTGGAGGGAGGAATGAAAAAAAAACAGCTCAATTCAATCAGTTAGTATAAACATCTAATAACGTGTAGAACATAAAAAGTAACTTAAATTACTTTCCTGAGTAACTAATTACTCTTACAATGAGGTAACTGAGTTACTTACTCAATTACCGGCTCCTCGATCGGTTGTTTGTTTTCATCATTTCAGCGACGACAGCTTTGAAAGCCTGCAACAATACAACCTTGGTTTTACAAAGACGTCCGTAAGTAGACCCTTACTGGCTTTTCTAATTCTAAAATGTGATGCAATTCAGTTGATACACGAGGGCAAATCGTACTGCCTGTTTGTTGAAGTGCGACATGTTTTTTCTCTTTTGTTGTTGTTGCTGGCCTATCATAAGTAGATAGGTTAGCTGACAGGTCGTTTATTCATATGAATTTGATAGTTATTTTTTGGCCTTTCACAGGGTAAATATAAAGCCTACTAGCCTATGATGCCCTATAATCCTTTGTTATTCATTTCTATTTTCCGTCTGAAGGCTAATGCAGTGCCAACTATCCACCTGCCAGGCCCTGATGCACCAAATACATCTCAACAAAACAATGACTATTGTACTACAGTATCAACACCGAGGTCTGCCTATTTGAAGCAGGAACGATCCCGTCAAAAAGATGCTGCTTTGTCTGAGGCATTATTATTTGATCGCCAAGAAGCCTTGAAAATTTCTGAGATTGAGAAATTATTATTCAAATTACTTATTAAATCAAAATTGGGATTTCATCCTATATTTTCACCCTACTGTGTTTTTTTTTCAGGAGCTCAAACATTAAAGATAAAGTGGTTGCACGAAATCAAGAGAGAGTGGGTTGAGTCAGAAGATGACACAAGTGATACAGAGTCCAACGATGATGACGGAAGAGTTCCTCAGGCCTTTCTTCCGTCTGCGATATCAGGTGATGAGGACTTGGAAGAAATAAATTTAGCAAATTTTGATGAAATGAAATCATAAATTAGTCATACAATGCACATTTTATAATAGAAACATCTAGTTACCTTCATACTTTAATAATTATAATGATTTATCTTTGTATAGAGAAGACACTCGGTGCTACAGAAAAAGGAGTAAATAAGTTTTTTCCGTTTCCATTCATTTCCATGATAATTTTTCAATGTTGCGCTAGTCCATTGCTATCCTAAATTTGTGCTGCTTTCTAAATTTATGTTATTTGATGTGTGCCATTGTTTGGTTGGTATAGCTTAGCTTTCTATGTTGTATCACAATCTGACAGTGAAAGCTGTTGCTGATTCAACATAAATCTGTAATCATTGTTTGCTATTACCATTATTATTGATGTGGCCTATTGATTATTGTTTCATAATGTAATATAATTACAATATTTTCCAGATCAATTGAATGAATTAAAGTCATCAAAATATGATAATGTTGTTTACAATTTATGCTTTTATTTTTTAAATGTAATTCATGCCTCTGTCAGTGGTTCAGCCTCCTTAAGTTTGGCTCTCACGTCTGGGATCTCCTGACAGCACAGGCATTCTCTTGGAAGGGTAATTACTGGAGAAGGGTAGGAGCTGTCTCATAACCTGACAAATATCCAGTTTCAGCAATGTGGAGAGCATGGAAAAAACATACAACCGTGTAATCGCATTCTCTCTAATCACAGTGGAAATAGAACTTACATAGACTTCATAATGATAGTGACGGGTCAGATTCCAACTTCACTGCGCCAAGTCTTCAAGTAGGGGGCAGACCCGGCGGCATGGGCGGGCATTAGGGGGCCGGCCCTGCCCTGAGAGACTGCTGTGCCCGCCCTAGCTCGATTAGACTGTTGTGTGTATTTTTTTTTTTAATCTTCCACAAACACACATACACGGAGAGGACAAACCCTCTATTCCAGTGTTTTTCAACAGATTGTGCCGCCGCCGTGAGGGATCGTCAGGTGTGCCACGAGAAATTATCCAATTTCGCTTTTTTTTCCTTCTGTTTAACATCGTCGGGCAAAGTTGCGGTACGAAGGACGGAGTAGGCAAAAAGTTCTCGGTTTTGTGCAGATGAGCGGGGTATTGCTCGTGTTGCGCTCAAGAACTGCTCGGATTTCTAGCCATCGGCCACCTTGCTCTCCGCAACAATATGGACCCCAGCACGTCTACTGTTCATCATTTGACTCGTCAAGTGTCGATATACTCAAAAGTTTCCTTTCCATTTTATCCATATGTGACGACCGTCAATTCTCCCTCTGTGTTTTATTCCAACACATTATCGAGGACAGCAAGGTGGGTGATGGCTAGAAATCCGAGCAGTTCTTCAACACGACACGAGCAGCTATCTAGCTAAACGTCATCTCCAAATGAACGCCCGTCGCTTCAGAACAAGTCGATAGACTATTTTGTTCGCCTTTGTGAAAACATAGAGAAATGGGCAACTTTTTTGAGAAAAACTACAAAGGTAAATAAGAAAGCCCTGAAAGCCAGTTACTTTGTTGCTAAATTCAAAAAGCCCCAAACTCTGGCAGAGACGTTAATACTACCAGCAAAGCCATTGTCAGCGAGATGACCAGCCCTGATGTGCTTAAAGACATTGCTCAAGTCCCCCTGTCTGATAATTCTGAGTTTTTCAAGCCTAACTGCTAAAAAAAATAAAATAAAATAAAATAAAAACAGAGAGAGACTGAGAGCTGTTGAAGAAGATTCCTGCAAGTTTTCTGACTTTGTGTTCATCTTAACAGGCTCAAATTTCACACTGAGTAAGGATAAATACTAGTGATGCACGATAATACATTTTTCAACCGATACCGATAACCGATAATTTCCTCCTCATTCCAACCGATAACCGATAATGTCAAGCTGATAATTATATTAAAATATTTATGTAAAATTTTAAAGTATACACAAAAGAAAATGTTACTGTGCAAAAATATAATTTATTGCTCTTTTTTTCAACATAAAATATGAACAAGTCGTCAATTCAAACATCTTAATAATGACAGATTGTCTGACATTGTGTAATGGTAAACTTTTGGCAACAATTACTTAAAGAGTAAATACCTAAGTTGCAAAAAAATGCCTTTAAAAGTAAGCCATTCCTAACATATATAACATTAATACACTGCAAAACAAACCTCCTTAAAACTAGTCAGTTTTAAGTGTAAATCTATTGGCAATAAGTGAAATTATCTGCCATCGCTTCAAGTGTATTTCTCTCAGATTTCTTGGAAGAAAAATAGCTAGCTGAAAATAATCTTAACAGCCTTGTTTTAAGCAATACATTATTCTAATTTATTCTAAATAAAAAAAAAAAAAAAAAAACTTGGAAGAAGGAAAGATTTTGAATAATATTTGTGGCTACAGAATATTGATTTAAGAATTTGATTATCTACTGTGACTGTAATTGATCAGAGAAATAAGTTAAATAATTTGAAAAGTGGTTGCTAATGTTATATGCTTTGTTGCACACTGTGAAAATGATTAACTCAAAAGAGCGAGATGTCATGTACCCATTCTGCAGCGCTTTGTTTACATTTGCGGCTTTCACGACATTTGCTTTACAGCAGCTAAACTGATACACGGCAGTACTATTTGGACGGAGTTGGAAATCGCACCCGCGTGCGAGTTGTTTTGTGCCCGAGTTTTGTTAAGCCTAAAATAAAGGCAGCGTTACAAAGTCATTTGACCGCTCGTCATTTTACATACTGAATGCATTATTGACTGGCTGACTTCGTTTTCTCCATGTTTAAATTATCATCTAACCACTGTGCCGTCATGATAAGCTTGCTTACTGGACATCACTTTTTCATGAAGAATGGTGGTCGTATAAACTGCATTATTTTTTTTATCCCGGGCTTTGGTTCTCGGGTCATTTAGGTAAAAAAAACAACAACCGTGTCTTGTCTTGGCGGCGGCGGCAGCTACGTTCGTACTGGAGAATCCGCCCGCCCCAGCCGGTTCGCCGCGGTGTATTCGGGTCCTGGCTCTGCTCGCATGCCGTGGGGGAACGCTCGAGAAACCGGGGTGTTCGCCGGAGGTCCCCAAGCCGGGGTACCGCTCGGCTCGGCCCGCCCCGCCCCGCCTATGGCGAGGCGGCGGCGGCCTGCCGAACCGGTGTTCGGCCATTCCTTACTACGCGGCGAAACGTCCTACACAATGCTCAGGGCGCTTGCGCATGCATTCACACGCATGCGCACATCGGTTAGAGGCGGCGATTACTCACTATTTTTGTTTTTATTTAGTTATTTAGAACCTTTTCACAGCCTCAAAGATACTTTTTGCATGTATTCCCCTCTCATACTTTTAACCATTGTGTTTTTTTGTGTTAGATTTGAAGCAGTTGACCACATTAGTCACGTAGCGTGTTTAAACCGTCCTTATTTGATATAACTACATTTAAGTATTTCCTGCAGGCATTTTTTTAGTACCTTATTCCTGTATGCATCTAAACAAAACAAGTTTAGAGCGCACGGTAGTACTTTAGGTGTCAAATTCGACTAATGTAGCACGTTTCGCCGATGTAGGATATTTTGGCAGAACACCGGCCAGAGCGGCGGGCTCCGTCGGAAGACGGCTACTTGCCGACTATCGGTCTCCAGTCTTGCCGGTGTTTAGCCTTAGATGCGAATTTACCACCCGCCTTGGGCTGCATTCTCAAACAGCCCGACTCTGTATCGTCACAAGCCCTGTAGTTTAACTTTGTTAGTGTTTACTTTAGCATTCCCGCTAGCAGCAGACTCGTATTCGTTCCAAAAATCTTTGTGATGCAGTTTTAAATGGCTGCTGGGTTAGTGGTTTTGAATGAGTACGCTTTCTTTCTGCTTCATGGAACTTCTACGGTACATGTTTCGCAGATGGTGGGAGCGTTGTTTTTTTAGTGACAGCCGCCATAATATTCAACTACTTCTTGTCGTGTAACTCCGCCTCCTCAACCCCGCCTCCCTCAGGGGCTTCAGAGAGGGGAGGGGTTGAGGAGGCGGCGTGCTGAATTCTTCGGTTGCGCACATTTGGAGGCTAAATCAAGTATATAATTATCGGATTGCATTATCGGTTGAATTTTTTTATTATCTGGATTATCTGTGTGACGTCATAATTGCCATTATCGGCCGATAATTATCGGTGACCGATATTATCGTGTATCTTTAATAAATACTGAGAAGTTATTTTATAATTAAATATACTGTACAGAAAGTAATTTTGGAACATTTTGGTGTGGTGTGCCGCGAGATTTTTTCCGATGTAAAAATGTCCTGTGACTCAGAAAAGGTTGAAAAACACTGCTCTATTCATGCTATCGTGATCTGTCGTCATTCAATTCAACCAATCTGAGCAGCGAATGAAGGCAATTTCTAGCCTATCACAGATAAGGGGGGCGGGCCGAGTAGCCGGCCATTGGGTAATGCGATTGGATAGGGATTGCTTCGGTTACAGAAATGGAGACTGAGCGGCTCCTCCGTTGCTAATTCAAATTGGAATGGACATCCGTGTTTTTTCCAAGAAACTAAAGACGAACTCAAGCCATGACAAAGACGCGGCCGAAAGTCAACATGAAGGGGTAGCGCTGCCACCTCCTGCAGTTTCACTGACCGACACCATCATCAGAAAATATAATGGGTAAAAACGCCACTGTTCAGGCTAAATTTACGTTGAAGAAGTGTGCCCCCCCCCAAAAAAAATGTGATGCCCCCCTGTAATTTCCCACTAGGACTTTAGGTACAAAACTACGAAAGCTGTACCGCATACAAACAGGAAGGATTTTCTCAGGAGTGATTTGTATGAGGATTCAAGGTAATTATTATATTTTTTACAAGAATTTTCAAGGTAAAAGCTCTTTGTTGTAAGGCTGCCGCCACATTGTCTAACAGACTAGCAGCATTCTTCAAAACAAATGCTAACTGACGTTTTTTTTTCTTTTAACCAATAATCGAGACTGTTTTACGTACATATCTATGAAAAATTCAGGGATTTAAGCATTTTTTCACAAGAATTTTCAGCAGAAATGCTCTGTTTACGTAAGGAGGCTGCCACATTGACTAACAGACTAGCATCGTACTTCGACATATTTACGTAAAAGAAATGCTAACTGCACTTTTTTTTTGCTTTTAACCAAGAGAGACTGTGTTACCTCCATATCTAAAAAGAATTCAGGGATTTAAGCATTTATTCACAAGAATTTTAAACGAAAAAAAGCTCTTTGTTTGTGATTCCACCTGGTCAGCTTTGATGGCCACGCCAACAATGCAGGCCCCCTATTTATCGGGCCCGCTCCCAATGTCCCACAATTTCATTATGAAGTCTATGGCACTGATATCGCTCCTGCTGCTGCTGCTATGCTCGCTGCGTATAGTCTTCTGTTGCGGTCAGGAATTTACGTCACACTTCCGGGTTGAGGAAGGGACAATCAACGGACTATAAAAAAACTTAAAGAAATTATCCTCGCAGTTACGCGTCAATAATGACATGGATGTTTTGACAAACTCGTCTAAAGTTTATATTCGTAAAATGACACCTAAATCTCAGAAGCTCTTTAGCTTCCCTTTAAACAAAAAGAAACATCATAATCCGAGATTAAAAAAAAAAAAGTAACTATTGTACATATAGTAATAATTACCTCCTTCAGGGAGTAATCAAATAATGCAAGGCATAACTATTTCCGACTGTAATACAGTATGTAATGAATAATATATTACTTTTTTGAGTAACTAAGGTACATTGCTGGCCAAAAGTAAGCAATTCTCTCAGATAATGTTCAATTTATCCCAGAAAATGATTGCAATTACAAATGCTTTGGTAGTAATATCTTCATTTATTTTGCTTGCAGTGAAAAAACAAAAAAGAGAACGGGAAAAAAATTAAAAATCATTATCATTTTTACTCAAAGGTCCAAAAATGGGCCAGATAAAAGTACTAGCACCCTTTGAAAAATCATGTAATGCATGTCTAATAGCCCTTGGGTGTTATTTGTCCATTTTTTGGCTTTTTTCGTTTTTTTCTGTGTTTAAAAGGAAAAAAAGCATATGAAAAAATACACTAGGGAGCTGATATTTCCTGCAGGATACTAAATCATGTAGAAGTTCAAAATGGCACCATTTCTATTTCTAACTTATTCCAAACAGGCTGGGAAGATTTGCACTAAACTCTTGTTATTTTGCCATTTTTTGGCTCATTGACTCCCACTATAAATCATGATTTTTGATATGCTGTAAACCTGATGTGTTATAATGCATTTTCCGTGATTATTGATGCAATCGCTTCTTTGGTGAGTCAAAAACATGCAAAAAGAGGAATATGTGTGTTGTCACCCAAAAGTCACTAGTTGGAGCCATAGGCCAATACATGAATTTGCTTGCGAAACTCAATACAAATTAGTAAAAAATTAATGCGATAAAAACGGTTGGCATTACAAAAAAATTGGTGTTTATGTGTCTGAGCTCACTTTCAGTCTATTTGGGCATGCATATTTGCAATTTTGCACGTGTGCACGAGACAATAAACCGGTACTTCCCGGAAATGCAAAAAAACCAAAACAAAAAAACACGTGTTTATTGTTGTCATTTGAACTTCAACTCTTATTGGTTGGGTGTTTGAATTTCTTTACTCTCATTGGTTCTGGGCATTTTGGGAGTCTTTGCTCTCGCGAGGATCACCATTGTGCATTTCTTCCAACACAACTGTGATCGATGGCGGCGAGAAGTATTTCACTGCAGAACACGATTCGGATGGTGTTAGAAAATCCTGATTCCTGACGACGACCTTCGTTCGGACGCTTCTTCGGCGAGCCCAGAAGACATTGAAGAAATTCTTCCGGACTTTCGATGCCGGAGGAGGACGACTTTGATGACGAGAAATGGGAAATGGTTGACAACATAATGACGGAGATGAAAGCGGGGAGCAGAAGGCGGGGGCAGGGACATGACCACGTTGAGGCGCATGACGAAAATGACGGCGATCGAGGCGATGGCGAAAGTGAGTAAGCACATGTTTTGCATATCAAGGTTTGTCTTGTAAAAGCTGATCAAAGATCAAAGCTGTTATTGTTGTGCGTGCTTGTGATTTGCAGGCCTGTGCCACATACTCCTGCCGCCGGCGCGCACTCAGGTGGCCAATGTGTGAGTTTTTTCACATGCTGGACATTTCGTCCTTCAGCGCATTTGTGCTGTTCACTCAGATCTACCCTGAGTGGAACGTGAAGAAAAGCTACAAGCGCCGACTATTTCTTGAGGAACTTGGCAAGGCTCTAATTCGGCCAGAAGTTCTAAAACGGGAACCACCGCCTTTTGCCGAAGGCTTGGGAGAGCAGCGAGCTGGACCCCCGTCCAAGCGCAAACAATGTGGCCTTTGCACAAAGCCACTTCGGGCTTCAAACATAATAATAAATAATAATACATTTTATTTATAACGCACTTTACATTTAAAAAACAAATCTCAAAGTGCACATCATGAATTCTGTATATTGTTATTATGTTGACTGTTATATTGTATATATGTTTTGTAAAATTGTTAACATAAATTCTATCATCAAATCAGTTGTTGTCACTTTGTCACAGTCTTGTTCTTAAAAAATCTATTGTTACGACTTTTACTTATCCAATGATGTAATTATGTAATATAAAATACTTTAGTTTGATTTATGTATACCCTATATAGCATAGTTAGTTTAGCTATTAGGATAATGCTGCTATTATTGTCCATAGGAGGCAAAAAAAAAAAAAAAAAAAACTTTATATGTGTAGATAGGTCTGATGCCACTGAGTATTGTGAGTGTTTGAAAGTGAAAAAATATTCAGAAATGACTTAGTTATCACACTTCAAAGGAAAAGCCATTTTTTGGACAAAATCACAAGGGTTTAGTGTAAATGAGAAAACTGCAATTGTGTAAAAACTGGGCATGCATAAAAAATTTGGTTGTTACGACTTGTGGACTTGTTCAAGCCTCTAACTATGTCATATGGAATATTCAAATTAGACTTTTGTTTTTTATATATATACAGCATAGTTACTTTTGCTATTAGGATAATGCTGCTATTATTGTCCATAGGAGGCAAAAAAAAAAAAAAAAACTTTATATGTGTAGATAGGTCTGATGCCACTGAGTATTGTGAGTGGTTGAAAGTGAAAAAATATTCAGAAATGACTTAGTTATCACACTTCAAAGGAAAAGCCATTTTTTGGACAAAATCACAAGGGTTTAGTGTAAATGAGAAAACTGCAATTGTGTAAAAACTGGGCATGCATAAAAAATTTGGTTGTTACGACTTGTGGACTTGTTCAAGCCTCTAACTATGTCATATGGAATATTCAAATTAGACTTTTGTTTTTTATATATATACAGCATAGTTACTTTTGCTATTAGGATAATGCTGCTATTATTGTCCATAGGAGGCAAAAAAAAAAAAAAAAAAAACTTTATATGTGTAGATAGGTCTGATGCCACTGAGTATTGTGAGTGGTTGAAAGTGAAAAAATATTCAGAAATGACTTAGTTATCACACTTCAAAGGAAAAGCCATTTTTTGGACAAAATCACAAGGGTTTAGTGTAAATGAGAAAACTGCAATTGTGTAAAAACTGGGCATGCATAAAAAATTTGGTTGTTACGACTTGTGGACTTGTTCAAGCCTCTAACTATGTCATATGGAATATTCAAATTAGACTTTTGTTTTTTATATATATATACAGCATAGTTACTTTTGCTATTAGGATAATGCTGCTATTATTGTCCATAGGAGGCAAAAAAAAAAAAAAAAAAACTTTATATGTGTAGATAGGTCTGATGCCACTGAGTATTGTGAGTGGTTGAAAGTGAAAAAATATTCAGAAATGACTTAGTTATCACACTTCAAAGGAAAAGCCATTTTTTGGACAAAATCACAAGTGTTAGGGTTCGCGGAACCGGCGGGGGGATCCCAACGCAGGCAACGTGACAAACACGATGAGAGGGATAATTCTCGTTTATTTGGGTCTCTAGCTTCAAGCGAGGCAGGAGGCGGAATGTTCGTGAAGAACACTCTGGCTGCCACGTGTGTAGCTGTCAGCTGGGAGTTTGAAAGGCTGGGTTTGACAGAAGTATCCGACGAGGGGCGCGCTGATCAGGTCCTGGAAACAAAAGATATCGTGAGCCGGAGGTCAAAGCCAATAGATACACTAGGGATGCGAGAATCAACTGACGTGGAAAACAGACAAGTTGTTCGGGCGACATGGTGGTGCGTCCGCTGGGCTTTTAAGCTGGCTGATGACGATTGCTTACAGCTGGCCGCTCCACCCGTCTGACGTTCGACCTGTAATCAGGCAAAACTCCCCTCACCTGAGGCAGGGCTCAGGAAGGAGGGACGGAGGCCCTAACAGGACCCCCCCTCCCACGGGCGCCACCTGGTGTCCGACGGAGAGCATCGGGATGGGCGCGGTGGAAATCCCGGATGAGAGCCCGAGACAGCACCCACCGGGACGGGACCCAGGAGCGCTCCTCGGGACCATAGCCCTCCCAGTCCACAAGGTACTGAAGCCCCCTGCCGCGGCGTCGGACGTCCAACAGGCGACGCACCCTGTACGCAGGGCCTCCATCGACAGACAGAGGTGGAGGAGGGGGCGGAAAAGGGGGGGACAAGGGACACGAGGAAACCGGTTTGACCTGGGAGACATGGAACGTGGGATGGACACGGAAATGCTGAGGAAGCCTGAGACGGACGGCCACGGGGTTGACCACCTTGATGACCTCGTAAGGGCCCACAAACCGGGGGGTAAGTTTAGCTGAACCGTTCTTCACCGGCAGAAACCTGGACGACAGCCAAACCTTCTGGCCCACAGCGTAAACAGGTGCCGGCGTGCGACGACGGTTGGACTGGGCAGACGATGATTGTGAGGCCCGTTGGAGCGCCGTGCGAGCCTGGTTCCAGACCCGAGAGCACCGGTTGACATGGGCCTGGACCGAGGGGACAGCGATGTCCTGTTCCTGCGAGGGGAATAACGGCGGCTGGTAACCAAGGGAGCATAGGAACGGGGACATACCGGAAGAGGCGTTGGGGAGGGAGTTGTGAGCGTATTCAATCCACATTAGATAGTCGCTCCAGGAGGCAGGATGGGCCTGCGTGGTGCATCGAAGGGCGGCTTCCATCTGTTGGTTAGTACGCTCGCATTGCCCGTTTGTCTGCGGATGATAGCCGGAGGAGAGACTCACCGAGATGCCCAAGGTTGTGCAGAAAGCCTTCCACACCTGAGAGGTGAATTGTGGCCCCCGGTCTGAGACGATATCTGCTGGGATACCATGCAGGCGGAAAACGTGCTGTGTGAGCAGATCAGCTGTCTCCGAGGCGGTGGGAAGCTTACGGAGAGGAACGAAGTGGGTTGCCTTGGAAAACCTATCAACTATCGTGAGGATTGCTGTGTTGCCTTTGGACGGCGGGAGACCGGTGACGAAGTCCAGGGCGATATGTGACCATGGTCTGCTCGGAATTGGTAGTGGGTGTAGTAGTCCAGCACTGGGCCTGGTGGTCGTCTTGCTGCGTGCGCAGACAGTGCATGCAAGGACGAATGAGCGGGTGTCCGTCACAAGGGTCGGCCACCAAAAACGCTGTCTCAGCACCGCCAACGTCCTCCTAATGCCGGGGTGGCAAAACAAACGAGAAGAATGGGCCCACTCCAGTACCTGGGCTCGAAGGTCTGGAGGAACGAATAGGGTTGGTTGTGGCCCCACACGAGGGTCGGGGTGGTCCTTGAGTGACTCTTTCACCTTCCCCTCAATCTCCCACTCCATGGCGGCAAGGAAGCAGGTTGGCGGGAGGATGGTCGAGGGTTCCTCCTGGGACTGGCTTCTCTGGAACTGCCGGGACAGGGTGTCTGGTTTTGCATTCTTGGAGCCTGGAATGTAGGACAGATTAAAATTGAACCGGCAAAAGTACATGGCCCACCGTGCTTGACGTGGATTGAGACGTTTGGCGGACTTGAGGTATTCAAGGTTTTTGTGATCGGTGAGCACAAGGAACGGTACGGATGCTCCCTCCAGGTGGTGGCGCCACTCCTCCAGGGCCAGCTTCACAGCGAGGAGCTCTCTATCACCGATGCTGTAGTTACGTTCGGCTGGGGACAACCTGCGGGAAAAATAGGCGCAGGGGTGCACTTTGTCGTCGGCCCCGCGTTGGGACAACACAGCACCCACCCTAACCTCAGAGGCGTCGACTTCAACAATGAATTGACGTGCCGGGTCGGGATTGAGTAGCACAGGAGCAGTGGTGAAACGGGCTTTGAGGTCGCGGAAGGCTACGCTCGCAGCATCAGACCAGCGAAAGGGCGTGGCTGTGGAGGTGAGGGCCGTGAGAGGAGCAGCAATCCGACTGTAGTTGCGGATGAACCGGCGGTAGTAATTCGCAAAGCCCAACAAGCGCTGGAGCTGTTTTCGGTCTGTGGGAAGAGGCCAATCCAGGACCGCTGAGAGCTTAGCTGGGTCCATTCTTAAGTGGCCTTTGCCGATGATGTAGCCAAGAAAGGTAGTCTCGGGGACGTGGAACTCGCATTTTTCTGCCTTCACAAAGAGCTTGTTCTCCAGTAACCGCTGGAGCACTTGGCGGACATGTTCCTTGTGTTCGGCGAGGGTGCGGGAGTAGACCAGGATGTCGTCAAGGTAGACCACCACGAACCGGTTGATCAGGTTCCCGAGGACATCGTTAACGAGGTTTTGGAAGACGGCAGGGGCGTTTGTGAGACCGAATGGCATAACGAGGTACTCATAGTGACCCAGGGGCGTGTTGAATGCAGTCTTCCACTCATCTCCCTCACGGATACGGACGAGATGGTAGGCGTTGCGGAGATCAAGTTTGGAGAAGATGGTGGCATCCTGGATGGGGGTGAATGCAGACTCGAGGAGCGGGAGCGGATACTTGTTCTTTACAGTGATATCATTCAGGGATCGATAATCAATGCACGGGCGTAAGCCGCCATCTTTTTTCGGCACGAAGAAGAACCCCGCGCCCACCGGGGAAGAGGACGGCCGTATAATGCCCGTTGCCAAGGATTCTCTAACATACTGTTTCATCGCCTCCCTCTCAGGTTGAGAGATGGAAAACAGGCGCCCCCTGGGGAGGGCTGCTCCTGGTAGGAGGTCGATAGCACAGTCATACGGGCGATGTGGAGGGAGCGAAGCCGCGCGTTCCTTACTGAACACTTGCCCAAGATCACGATAGCACTCCGGGACCTTGGAGAGGTCGGGTGGCTCCGCTTCTGGGACAGGGCAGGACGGCATCAATGAAGACTGAAGACAGTGTGCATGGCAATATGAGCTCCAGGCGGTTATCTTGGGGTGGGACCAGTCAATGGTGGGATTATGTTTCTTCAACCAAGGCAGCCCAAGGACAAGGGGGGAGCGAGGGCTCCTGAAAACGAGGAAGGGGCTCACCTCTCTATGATTACCTGATACGAGGGTGTCGAGGGCTTCAGTCTGATGGGTCACCCGGAACAAGATTTGGCCGTCCAACGCCGTGGTCTGCATAGGTGTCGAGAGAACATGCATGGCGAGCCCCAACTGATTAGCCAGTTCTCGGTCAATGAAATTTTCATCAGAGCCACAGTCCACCAAAGCAGTGACGGCGCGCGACTGGCCCTTCCTGGAGAGGGTAACTGGGAGTTGGAGGCGGCAAGAGGGGATGTTGCTCATATGGCTCACAAGCAGTCCCTCTTTTACTGGCGAGCCAGAACTTCCCGGGCGTACGGGGCAGTCACAAAGGAAATGTCCCCCTGTCCCGCAGTAAATGCACAATTTGCTTCTGAATCTTCGCTCCCGTTCTCCTGGCGTTAATCGTGCCCGACCCAGTTGCATGGGCTCCGGGTCGTCGACAGGGGGCGCGCCCGTGGGCACACACGCAGCGCTGGGTGCCGGGAAGGGAGGCGGAAGCGGCCGGGGGAGAGAGACACGGGCGGGCGGAGCCTCCTGCTGCTCTCGGCGCTGTCTCCTTCGTTCCCGCAGCCGATTGTCCAGCTGGATCGAAAGGGCGATCACGTGATCCAGCGAAGAAGCTTCCCTTGTGGCCAGTTCATCCTTGAGGGATTCGTTTAGCGCACGGGTGAATACTTCCTGTAGCGCCTCGTCGTTAAATCGGCTCTCCGTCGCCAGCGTTCGGAATTCTATGGCGAATTCTGCAACGCTGCGGGCTCCCTGGCGCACTGACATGAGCCGTTTAGCGGCTTCCTTTCCCCGAACGGGGTGATCGAAGATCTTCTTCATTTCTTCGGTGAACCTGGCGTACGAATAGCACAAGGGGGAATCTTGCTGCCACACTGAAGAAGCCCACTCCAATGCGGTGCCGCGAAGACAGCTAATCAAATATGCTATCCTCGCTCTGTCATTCCGGTAAGTGGATGGCTGTTGTTCGAATACCAGGCTACACTGCACTAGAAATGCCCGGCATGCTCCGAGGTCGCCACCATACGGAGCCGGTGCGGGAACGTGGGGCTCTCGGCCCGAAGCCGATGACGCCGGGTTAGCAGTGGGCGCGAGGCTCGAAACGGCAGCGGGGTGGCCGGGGGGTAACGGGGCCGTATGCGAGTGAGAAAGCGATGTGAGCCGTGCCTGGATGGCCTGGATTGTCTGGGAGACGTCAGTTACCTTATGGAAGAGCACTTCTATGGCCTGGTGATGATCGAGGAGTGACGTAGGCAAGCGGGCGAGGTTGTCTGCGGGATCCATGTTTTGGCCCGAACAAACTGTTAGGGTTCGCGGAACCGGCGGGGGGATCCCAACGCAGGCAACGTGACAAACACGATGAAAGGGATAATTCTCGTTTATTTGGGTCTCTAGCTTCAAGCGAGGCAGGAGGCGGAATGTTCGTGAAGAACACTCTGGCTGCCACGTGTGTAGCTGTCAGCTGGGAGTTTGAAAGGCTGGGTTTGACAGAAGTATCCGACGAGGGGCGCGCTGATCAGGTCCTGGAAACAAAAGATATCGTGAGCCGGAGGTCAAAGCCAATAGATACACTAGGGATGCGAGAATCAACTGACGTGGAAAACAGACAAGTTGTTCGGGCAACGTGGTGGTGCGTCCGCTGGGCTTTTAAGCTGGCTGATGACGATTGCTTACAGCTGGCCGCTCCACCCGTCTGACGTTCGACCTGTAATCAGGCAAAACTCCCCTCACCTGAGGCAGGGCTCAGGAAGGAGGGACGGAGGCCCTAACAACAAGGGTTTAGTGTAAATGAGAAAACTGCAATTGTGTAAAAACTGGGCATGCATAAAAAATTTGGTTGTTACGACTTGTGGACTTGTTCAAGCCTCTAACTATGTCATATGGAATATTCAAATTAGACTTTTGTATTATATATATATATATACAGCATAGTTACTTTTGCTATTAGGATAATGCTGCTATTATTGTCCATAGGGGGCATTAAAACATAAAAAAATATAAAAAAAACTATATATGTGTAGATAGGTCTGATGCCACTGAACATTTTGAGTGGTTGAAAGTGAAAAAATATTCAGAAATGACTTAGTTATCACATTTCAAAGGAAAAGCCATTTTTTGGACAAAATCACAAGAGTTTAGTGTAAATGAGAAAACTGCAAATGTGTAAAAACTGGGCATGCATATAAAAATTGGTTGTTACGACTTGTGGTCTTATTCAAGCCTCTAACTATGTCATATGGAATATTCAAATTAGACTTTTGTTTTTTATATATATATACAGCATAGTTACTTTTGCTATTAGGATAATGCTGCTATTATTGTCCATAGGGGGCATTAAAAAATAAAAAAAATATTTAAAAAAACTATATATGTGTAGATAGGTCTGATGCCACTGAACTTTTTGAGTGGTTGAAAGTGAAAAAATATTCAGAAATGACTTAGTTATCACATTTCAAAGGAAAAGCCATTTTTTGGACAAAATCACAAGAGTTTAGTGTAAATGAGAAAACTGCAAATGTGTAAAAACTGGGCATGCATAAAAAAATCGGTTGTTATGCCTTAAGGACTTATTCAAGCCTCTAACTATGTGATATTGTTAGGTTTTGTGTTGGGTTTTTCCTAGTGTGACTTCTCTCTGATTACCCATTGATTTCACCTGTGTGTGTTCTCCCAGCGTATCCTGCAACCTGCATCCACCTGTGTTACCCAGCTGTTCCTCGTCTCGTTACCCCTTGTCTGCGTGTGTATATAATGACCCAGTTCCTTGTCACCCCTTGTTGCGTCATTGTCTATGTCAATGTCTGTCTATGCAAACGTCAATTTCAAGTCCTGTCCAAGGCCTCGTGTTCCAGTCCCTCTGATTAAGTAAGTTTTGGTTTGAACATTGCCTTTTTGATCACCAGTCCTTTTGTTTGTACTTTGTGATTTTTGTTAGTCATTATTAAAACGTTTTTTGAGTTCACTGCCACCTGCCTTGCATCTTTGTTTTCCCTGCAATTGGGTCCACACAATCTGCCTGCCCACACATCTTCGTGACAGAATGACGCAACCAATGGTGGACCCAGCGGGAAAAATCCGAGACCGGCGTGCACGCCGACGACCATCCGCCCGTTCCCCCGATTATGTTCTGCCTCACCACGTTTTTTTAGATTCAGATTTTTCTGATTTTGAAGAATATAGCAATTCATATGATTTTCTTTCTGACACCGACTCCGACCCAGATTTTTATTCCATGCCCTATTCTTCACCCTCTCAGTTTTTGTCACGCCTCAGTCATTCCACGTCCCCTTCCCAGCCTTTTTCTCTGGACCCTTACCTGGGTTCCCGTTTGGCCATCTACACTGGACCTCCGCGTGGTGGCCAGCGGGGGCGCCCAGGTAAGGGCCGTAGCTCCTTCACCCCTCCTTCAATCCCACCATGTCAAGTTCCTCCCGCGCCGGCTCCCCGCAGTCAAGTTCCTCCCGCGCCGGCTCCCCGCAGTCAAGTTCCTCCCGCGCCGGCTCCCCGCAGTCAAGTTCCTCCCGCGCCGGCTCCCCGCAGTCAAGTTCCTCCCGCGCCGGCTCCCCGCAGTCAAGTTCCTCCCGCGCCGGCTCCCCGCAGTCAAGTTCCTCCCGCGCCGGCTCCCCGCAGTCAAGTTCCTCCCGCGCCGGCTCCCCGCAGTCAAGTTCCTCCCGCGCCGGCTCCCCGCAGTCAAGTTCCTCCCGCGCCGGCTCCCCGCAGTCAAGTTCCTCCCGCGCCGGCTCCCCGCAGTCAAGTTCCTCCCGCGCCGGCTCCCCGCAGTCAAGCGGCTCCCGCGCCGACTCCCCGCAGTCAAGCGGCTCCCGCGCCGACTCCCCGCAGTCAAGCGGCTCCCGCGCCGGCTCCCCGCAGTCAAGCGGCTCCCGCGCCGGCTCCCCGCAGTCAAGCGGCTCCCGCGCCGGCTCCCCGCAGTCAAGCGGCTCCCGCGCCGGCTCCCCGCAGTCAAGCGGCTCCCGCGCCGGCTCCCCGCAGTCAAGCGGCTCCCGCGCCGGCTCCCCGCAGTCAAGTGCCACCTGCGCCGGCTCCCCGCAGTCTTGTTCTCCCGCCAGCAGTCTCCTGCGACCCCGCTGCTGTTCCGCCAGCAGTCTCCTGCGACCCCGCTGCTGTTCCGCCAGCAGTCTCCTGCGACCCCGCTGCTGTTCCGCCAGCAGTCTCCTGCGACCTTGCTGCTGTTCCGCCAGCAGTCTCCTGCGACCCCGCTGCTGTTCCGCCAGCAGTCTCCTGCGACCCCGCTGCTGTTCCGCCAGCAGTCTCCTGCGACCCCGCTGCTGTTCCGCCAGCAGTCTCCTGCGACCCCGCTGCTGTCCCGCCAGCAGTCTCCTGCGACCCCGCTGCTGTCCCGCCAGCAGTCTCCTGCGACCCCGCTGCTGTCCCGCCAGCAGTCTCCTGCGACCCCGCTGCTGTCCCGCCAGCAGTCTCCTGCGACCCCGCTGCTGTCCCGCCAGCAGTCTCCTGCGACCCCGCTGCTGTCCCGCCAGCAGTCTCCTGCGACCCCGCTGCTGTCCCGCCAGCAGTCTCCTGCGACTCCGCTGCTGTCCCGCCAGCAGTCTCCTGCGACTCCGCTGCTGTCCCGCCAGCAGTCTCCTGCGACTCCGCTGCTGTCCCGCCAGCAGACTCCTGCGACTCCGCTGCTGTCCCGCCAGCAGACGACTCCGCTGCTGTCCCGCCAGCAGACGACTCCGCTGCTGTCCCGCCAGCAGACGACTCCGCTGCTGTCCCGCCAGCAGACGACTCCGCTGCTGTCCCGCCAGCAGACGACTCCGCTGCTGTCCCGCCAGCAGACGACACCGCTGCTGTCCCGCCAGCAGACGACACCGCTGCTGTCCCGCCAGCAGACGCCGAAGTTCCTGGCCCTCGCCCCGACGATGCTGCTCCCCGCTTCTTGCCACGGCTTGGCGGCATGAAAGACCGAGCACTGCCTCGTCTGGGACGCCCACCTGATCGGCCCGTGCGGTCGCCCAACGTCTGGCGCCCTGGACGCCCTCCAGATCGACCCTTGCGGTCAACCCATGTCTGGCGTCCTGGACGCCCGCCTGACTGGCCCTGACGGGCTGGTGTTGCTCCCTCCCCCGAGCAACCTTCTGACTTTTTGTTTCTTCAGGACGTCTGGGATCCGTCCTTTGATGGGGGGGGGTACTGTTAGGTTTTGTGTTGGGTTTTTCCTAGTGTGACTTCTCTCTGATTACCCATTGATTTCACCTGTGTGTGTGTTCTCCCAGCGTATCCTGCAATCTGCATCCACCTGTGTTACCCAGCTGTTCCTTGTCTCGTTACCCCTTGTCTGCGTGTGTATATAATGACCCAGTTCCTTGTCACCCCTTGTTGCGTCATTGTCTATGTCAATGTCTGTCTATGCAAACGTCAATTTCAAGTCCTGTCCAAGCCCTCGTGTTCCAGTCCCTCTGATTAAGTAAGTTTTGGTTTGAACATTGCCTTTTTGATCACCAGTCCTTTTGTTTGTACTTTGTGATTTTTGTTAGTCATTATTAAAACGTTTTTTGAGTTCACTGCCACCTGCCTTGCATCTTTGTTTTCCCTGCAACTGGGTCCACACAACCTGCCTGCCCACGCATCTTCGTGACAGATATGTAATATTCAAATTAGACTTTTGTTTTTTATATATATACAGCATCATTAGTTTTGCTATTCGGATAATGCTACTATTATAGTCTATAGGGGGCATTAAAAAAAATAAAAAAAATAAAAAACTATATATGTGTAGATAGGTCTGATGCCACTGAACATTTTGAGTGGTTGAAAGTGAAAAAATATTCAGAAATGACTTGGTTATCACATTTCAAAGGAAAAGCCATTTTTTGGACAAAATCACAAGAGTTTAGTGTAAATGAGAAAACTGCAAATGTGTAAAAACTGGGCATGCATAAAAAAATCGGTTGTTATGACTTAAAGACTTATTCAAGCCTCTAACTATGTGATATGTAATATTCAAATTAGACTTTTGTTTTTTATATATATACAGCATAATTAGTTTTGCTATTCGGATAATGCTACTATTATTGTCCATAGGGGGCATTGAAAAATAAAAAAAATAACTTTATATGTGTAGATAGGTCTGATGGCACTGAACATTTTGAGTGGTTGAAAGTGGAAAAAATATTCAGAAATGACTAAGTTATCACACTTCAAAGGAAAAGTCATTTTTTGGACAAAATCACAAGAATTTAGTCAAAATAAAATAACGCCCAAGGGCTAATTTGTGTAATTAACAGCACCTGTTACTTACCTGTGGTACATAGCAGGTAGTGGCAATAACTAAATCATACTTGCAGGCAGTTAAAATGGATTAAAGTTGACTCAAAACTTCTGTCCTGTGTCTTTGTGTATGAGCATGGAGATCACAAGATCTCAAAGAAAGACGACCAAAGAACTGTCTGAGGACTTGAGAAGCAAAATTGTGAGGAAGCATGGGAAATCTCAAGGCTACAAGTCCATCTCCAAAATCCTGAATGTTCCTGTGTCTACCGTGCGCAGTGTCATCAATAAGTGTAAAGCCCACGGCACTGTGGCTAACCTCCCTAGATGTGGACGAAAAATAAAAATTGACGAGAGATTTCAAAGGAAGCTGTGCGAATGCTGGATAAAGAACTTCGAATAACATCCAAACAAGTTAAAGCTGTCTTGCAGTCCGAGGGTACAACAGTGTCAACTCATACTATCTGTCAGCATCTGAATAAAAACGGACTCTATGGAACAATACCCAGGAAGACTCCACTTCTGACCCAGAGACATAAAAATGCCAGGCTGGAGTTTGCCAAAACTTACCCGAGAAAGCCAAAAACGCTTTGGAAGAATGTTCTCTGGTCAGATGAGACATAAGTAGAGCTTTTTGGAAAAAGCCATCAACAGTTTACAGAGTTTACAGGAAAAAAACGAGGCCTTCAAAGAAAAGGACACGGTCCGCACAGTCAAACATGGCGAGGTTCCCTGATATTTTGGGGTTGCTTTGCTACCTCTGGCACTGGACTGCTGGATCTTGTGAATGGCATTATAAAGTCTGAAGACTACCCACACATTTTGCAGCATAATGTAGGGCCGAGTGTGAGAAAGCTAGGTCTTCCTCAGAGGTCATTGGTCTTCCAGCAGGAGAATGACCCAGGACACACTTCAAAAAGCACTAGAAAATAGTTTGAGAGAAAGCACTAGAGACTTACAAAGTGGTCAGCAATGAGTCCAGACCTGAATCCCATCTTTTGGAGAGATCTGAAAATGGCAGTTTAGAGAAGGCACCCTTCAAATCTCAGAGACCTGGAGCAGTTGGCCAAAGAAGAATGGTCTAAAATTCCAGAAGAGCATTGTAAGAAACTCATTGATGGATACCGAAAGCGGTTGTTCGCAGTTATTTCATCTAACGGTTGTGCTACCAAGTATTAGGCTGACTTTTGGAGTTCTGTGTGAAATGATAATGCTTTAATTTTTTTTCATTCTGCTTTGTGCCAATACTTTTGGCCAGCACTGTAGTTATAGTAAGTGATAGTTTTGCTATTTATGCAAGTGTGCTGCGTGAGAAGAATCTCTAGTTCTCACGCGCAGTGTCACAAACATGGCTGCCCTCGCAGTGCAACACTTTCCACTGACACCGATAAGACAAACAGCCTCCGGGGAAGCACCCGTTCATTTTTTATGATCAGACGCTTTCACATCACCACCCCCACTTACATCCCCCTCACATAATTCTTTCGACTATGTAGTATTTTTCCTTCAAGTTGAGCTCTCATTAAGTCTTAGGTTTATTCTATTCTGTCTCAAGGGTAGTGTCAAGTGTAGTTGTTTAATTTCAAGATCAACATAGTTCCTCGCTGACCCCGTCAATTACTGCGTTTGCAGTTTAAGGCTTTTTCTCTTAAAACGCTAACCTCAGCTAAATTTGTGAAGTGAAATGAGATTCTCAGCAATATCACTTGACTCATCACTTATGCACTTTCACAAAGTTTGCTGATACTGCATGCAACATTCTTTTGCCACAGGGTGGTGCTAACGTGTCTTAAATATGCAGCTTTAAAAACTGGAGTTTTAAGACTGGTTACAAAATGAAGTTCATAGCTGCGTATAACCGCAATGCGTCTTACTGACTTGCAATATTCTCCTGTTATCTGGAGTGGAAAATAGAAAAAATGTGTGTTACCTGTGGAAAAATGTGTGTGTGGCATTTTGTGTCAAACAATAGTGTGCTTTTTATGGTGTCTGTTCGATTGTCTGTTTGCATTCCATTGAGAAGTTAATAGGCTCCAACAAGGTTCTTCTGGTTTTGTTGTATTTTGGTTCTGATTTTGCTAGTACAGACACCAACATATGCTGGATTCCCCCCCGCCCCCCCACTCCTATACGAATGTGTTTCATGTTGCATGTTGTGTATGAAATCGCAGGAGTGCCAAAATTAAAAAAAATAAATGAATAAATAAATATAAAGAGAATTAAATTTATGAATGAATAACTAAATGAAGATATAAACGTATATTTTGTCATTGACCCCTTTACTTTTTCATTGGAAAACAAAAAAAAAAGGCAATTTTGGTCATTGCCTTTTACTTGTCATTGAAAAACACAAACAGAAAAAACAATGGCAATTTTCTTCTTTGCCTTTTCTATTTCTGCAAATTTTTGAACCAATTTTCTATACCAGTATGACTGAAACAAATAAGACTTGGTACTTTTGATTGTTTATTGATTGTAATTTTAATCAGTAGAAACTTACATACAGTACATAGTAACAACTAAGTACAAAATTCAAATAATACCAATGTGGTAAATACATTGAAGAAAATAAGTATTTGAACACTCTGCTGTTTTGCAAGTTCTCCCACTTAGAAATCATGGAACAGTCTGAAATTTTCATCGCAGGTGCATGTCCACTGTGAGAAAGGTAATTTAAAAAGAAAAATTCAGAAATCACATTGCTTGAATTTTTAACAATTTATTTGCCCGACGTTGGCCGGTTTGTCTGCCAAAAATGCGCCATTTACGGCATTCATTCTCCTGCTGTGTCCTCGGGGATGAGCACTCCCGCCGAAAGACTCGCTGACATTGCCCTGGGTCGCAGCAGGGGAATGACGAGCCGTCTTAGTCCACTGAAACTTGCTCGCCTTCGGAGGCTGGCTAATCGGTTAAGGCAATCACTTCGACAGTCACAGGAGTCACAGCAGTTTTGTGAGATTTTTCGTGTTCGAAAAGCAAGGAAGAGAATTGGAAGAGCTGCTTGGTTCGGGTTCGCATGTAGCCTAGCTCCCGAGCCTCCTCTTTTGCTTACGCTCTTGTATCTGTCTCCGAGGCCACAGCAGGGAAATGACAGCAGCCGTAGTAGTTCGCTGAAACTCCAGTGGCATACAATACTGAGAGCTGCAAGTCGGCAGTTTTGACTATTATGTCGTAATTTAGTCCTGTCATACGGAATAAATGCATTTTTAATATTTCATTTTACATTGAGCACAATACTGTTATTTGTTATGACAATACAATTTATATAGCAGTCGGGGAATCAATACTTATACAAAGAACATCTTAATATAATAATATAATATTGGAGTAGAGGGATAAAAGTGATGACATTTTGCGGTCTGCTCTAGTCATCAGCCTCCTGTTTTTTGTCTCTGTCGCCTTTTCCTCATTCTGAATCTTCCTCCTCCTCCAAATACAACTCAAACATATATGGCTGCATGTCACATACTTCCTCTGGATCGCCAGTATCGTTCGAAAAATCCACATTTGCACCAGAATCGCTGAAAAACGCTTCATCCTCCATTGTACTCAATGCAAAATATTTTACCTAGAGATGTCATCACCAAGATGAAAGAACCGGAGCACTATGATAACAGGAGGAGCTAAACGGCAGCTTTAAAGACGCATTTCCCATCATCTTCGCTTTGCCAAATTGTTGTATATACTGTAGTTGAATCATCTCAATATATGATTTTAATTCCAATAATTAAATAATTTCAGTTTAGGTGTCATATATGCTTTAGAGCAGGTGTCGCCAAACTTTTTCCTGTGAGGGCCACATAACTTTTCCCTTCTCTGATGAGGGGCCGGGTCAGTTTGTAACAGAAAAAGTGTGACGATTGCAGGAGTGCCTAAATGTAAAAATGTATTGTTTTTCAGAAAGCCACAATCAAATAACCCTTTCTGGATTCTTCACGGAACAAAAGTAAATATATATAAAAAAAAAAAAAAAAAAAAAAAAAAAAAAAAACACAATATAATATAATATAATATAATATAATATAATATAATATAATATAATATAATAAGGGCTGTCAAACGATTAAAATTTTTAATCGAGTTAATCACAGCTTAAAAATTAATTAATCGTAATTAATCGCAATTCAAACCATCTCTAAAATATGCCATATTTTTCTGTAAATTATTGTTGGAATGGAAAGATAAGACACAAGACGGATATACAGTGCCTTGCAAAAGTATTCGGCCCCCTTGAATCTTGCAACCTTTCGCCACATTTCAGGCTTCAAACATAAAGATATAAAATTTTAATTTTTTGTCAAGAATCAACAACAAGTGGGACACAATCGTGAAGTGGAACAAAATTTATTGGATAATTTAAACTTCTTTAACAAATAAAAAACTGAAAAGTGGGGCGTGCAATGTTATTCGGCCCCCTTGCGTTAATACTTTGTAGCGCCACCTTTTGTTCCAATTACAGCTGCAAGTTGCTTGGGGTATGTTTCTATCAGTTTTGCACATCGAGAGACTGACATTCTTGCCCATTCTTCCTTGCAAAACAGCTTGAGCTCAGTGACGTTGGATGGAGAGTGTTTGTGAACAGCAGTCTTCAGCTCTTTCCACAGATTCTTGATTGGATTCAGGTCTGGACTTTGACTTGGCCATTCTAACACCTGGATACGTTTATTTTTTAACCATTCCATTGTAGATTTGGCTTTATGTTTTGGATCATTGTCCTGTTGGAAGATAAATCTCCGTCCCAGTCTCACGTCTTGTGCAGATACCAACAGGTTTTCTTCCAGAATGTTCCTGTATTTGGCTGCATCCATCTTCCCGTCAATTTTAACCATCTTCCCTGTCCCTGCTGAAGAAAAGCAGGCCCAAACCATGATGCTGCCACCACCATGTTTGACAGTGGGGATGGTGTGTTCAGGGTGATGAGCTGTGTTGCTTTTACGCCAAACATATCGTTTTGCATTGTGGCCAAAAAGTTCAATTTTGGTTTCATCTGACCAGAGCACCTTCTTCCACATGTTTGGTGTGTCTCCCAGGTGGCTTGTGGTAAACTTTAAACGAGACTTTTTATGGATATCTTTGAGAAATGGCTTTCTTCTTGCCACTCTTCCATAAAGGCCAGATTTGTGCAGTGTACGACTGATTGTTGTCCTATGGACAGACTCTCCCACCTCAGCTGTAGATATCTGCAGTTCATCCAGAGTGATCATGGGCCTCTTGGCTGCATCTCTGATCAGTTTTCTCCTTGTTTGAGAAGAAAGTTTGGAAGGACGGCCGGGTCTTGGTAGATCTGCAGTGGTCTGATGCTCCTTCCATTTTAATATGATGGCTTGCACAGTGCTCCTTGAGATGTTTAAAGCTTGGGAAATCTTTTTGCATCCAAATCCGGCTTTAAACTTCTCCACAACAGTATCTCGGACCTGCCTGGTGTGTTCCTTGGTTTTCATAATGTTCTCTGCACTTTAAACAGAACCCTGAGACTATCACAGAGCAGGTGCATTTATATGGAGACTTGATTACACACAGGTGGATTCTATTTATCATCATCGGTCATTTAGGACAACATTGGATCATTCAGAGATCCTCACTGAACTTCTGGAGTGAGTTTGCTGCACTGAAAGTAAAGGGGCCGAATAATATTGCACGCCCCACTTTTCAGTTTTATATTTGTTAAAAAAGTTTAAATTATCCAATAAATGTTGTTCCACTTCACGATTGTGTCCCACTTGTTGTTGATTCTTGACAAAAAAAATTCAATTTCATATCTTTATGTTTGAAGCCTGAAATGTGGCGAAAAGTTGCAAGATTCAAGGGGGCCAAATACTTTTGCAAGGCACTGTATATACATTCAACATACTGTACATAAGTACTGTATTTGCTTATTATAACAATAAATCAACAAGATGACATTAACATTAACATTCTGTTAAAGAGATCCATGCATAGAAAGACTTGTAGTTCTCTAATGTTAGTGCCCAATAAATAGCGTGTTGTATAAACCCCAATTTCAATGAAATTTTGACGTTGTATACCACGTCATTGTATTGTCTGTTTTCCTTTTAAATATGTGAAATCTTGTTGTATTGTCTCTTATAAAGAAGAGAATGGTGTCTGTTCCATACCTGTCAACCCACGGCTGTTGGCAATCTTACAAATAGTGACGTACGCCCTCACATATTGGTGACTAATCTTACAACGTTATATATAGCGTGCAATACGAAACAAAAATAAAACTCAATTTTTAAAATAATATGAATTTATTAGTAATATTGTAACATATAACCTGTAACATATAACCTGGTGTAATCAAATGAAAATATCTTCAGCAACATCTTGATTACTAAAATTTAACAGTGACTTTTGTTATAATTGTATGTAGCACTTTTGGCAATTTCTATCATGTCTTGATGGCTGCACTTCATGGCACTTCAGCTCGCAATTCAGTTTGACTTGAAGGTAGTTCGTTAGTGTGTCCAATTATAAATTAAAAAGGTCAGTTGATAAAATTAACTTACAGATGCAATGTTTGAGTCAGGGAACATTTCTTTTGCCAATTCTGAGAAGTGATCAGCAATAGTTGCAGGCAAATTGTGTTCGGCAACAAATTGGCAGAATGAAATCTCCTCTTTCGTCATTTTTCATTCTGCAGACTGCATCTTTATGAGCAGTGTTATTAATCTTACTTAAATTTTTTTTTTTTTTTTTTTTTTTTAATTACAGTTACAAATTACTTCTCCCAAAAAGTAATTTAGTATCTCAGTTACCTGAATGTAAGAGTAATTAGTTACTTGTCAAAGTAATTTGTGTTACCTTTCATGTTTTTTTCTTCATTAAAAAAAACAAAACAAACAAACAAAAAAAACATGGTAACCTTTGCTATGTTTGGAAGCCATTTAATGTTGTGAATCAACTGTTAAAGTTGTTAAAATTGCTCCCGTTTTTGCATTACTTCCCTTCTGTCTACTTTCGACATGTGAAAGTTTTAAAACACAACACTCTTCTCTCTCCGTGTCTCTGACTTTTCTCGCGTCATTCAACCAGCGTAGTAACGCATAGTAACGCACATTGTCTCGTTGCCGAAACGGTGACAAAATCCGAACGGAGAAAAAAAACGTAATGCACGAAAAACGTACAGATTTTGAAGGTACGGCGTACACATTTAAAAATCAGTGCTCACTTGTACAAATTACGCCGAAACATGACAGGTATGGTGTTCAATGCATGCTACGAGGTACCGTGTAGCTTTACCTGATGAAGTGCCTCATGATTGCATTTAAAATACACACTCTTTATTGTCAAAACTGTAGGAAGAGTTGTGTTGGCTTGATTTTGGTCCATCACGGGGGCAGCTGCTGACAGTGTGCATACATGTACACTGCTGGCCAAAAGTATTGTCACCCCTGCAATTCTGTCAGATAATTCTGATAAAAATGATTGCAATTACAAATGCTTTTGTTGTAATATCATTATTTTGCTTGCAATGAAAAAAACACAAAAGAGAATTAAAAAAAAAAAAAAAAAATCATTATCATTTTACACAAAACTCCAAAAATGGACCGGACAAAAGTATTGGCACCCTCAGCCTAATACTTGGCAGCGCAACCTTTAGACGAAATAACTGCGAACAACCGCTTCCGGTATCTATCAATGAGTTTCTTACAATGCTCTGCTGGAATTTTAGAACATTCTTCTTTGGCCAACTGCCCCAGGTCGCTGAGATTTAAAGGGTGCCTTCTCCAAACTGACGACCTCTCCACAGGTATTCTATGGGATTCAGGTCTGGACTCACTGCTGGCCATTTTAGAAGTGTCCAGTGCTTTTTCTCAAACCATTTTCTAGTGCTTTTTGAAGTGTGTTTTGGGTCATTGTCCTGCTGGAAGACCCATGACCTCTGAGGGAGACCCAGCTTTCTCACACTGGGCCTTACATTATGCTGCAAAATGTGTGGGTAGTCTTCAGACTTTATAATGCCATTCACAAGATCCAGCAGTCCAGTGCCAGAGGTAGCAAAGCAACCCCAAAATATCAGGGAACTCCCGCCATGTTTGACTGTGGGGACCGTGTTTTTTTTTTTTTTTTGAAGGCCTTGTTTTTTTTTTTTTTTTTTAACCTGTAAACTCTATGTTGTTGCCTGTTCCCAAGACACAGGAGCATTCAGATCTCTGGAGATGGACTTGTAGCCTTGAGATTGCCCATGCTTCCTCACAATTTTGCCTCTCAAGTCCTCAGACAGTTCTTTGTAGGGCTTCAGCTATCGATTATTTTAGTAGTTGATTAATCGATAAACCATTAGTTCGAATAATCAAGTAATCGGATAAGGAACATGAAAAATTATATTACCTGAGCTGAGCCTCAAACGGTATAAAAAAATAAGTGAGGACCTAGGTTTGCCATTTGTTCTTTTGTTGTACATATCTTGCAAAAGTCCGCTAGTTTAAACTTTTTGACAAAGCTCTTAACAGATGGTTCAGACACATATTCCTACAAAAGTAGGCTAAATTTACCTATAAACTAAATGACGAATGCATTAAAAAAAAAAAAAAAAAACATTAGCTCAAACAAAATTTAGCTTATGTTGGTCTTAACAGGGAGCACCTGGATTTAGCCATGTGAATTGAGGCTGACTAGAAGACAGTGTATCCACCCAAATCAATAAAACTAAATGCAAACACTTTCAAAATAAACCATTACATCACTTTTATTAAACGAATACTCGAAGCAGCAAAATTGAATTTGAATATTTTTTTCCCAATCGAATAATCGAGTTAATCGATTAATCGTTGCAGCACTAGTTCTTTGGTCTTCTTTCTCTTTTCCATGCTCAATGTGGTACACACAAGGACACACACACAGGACAGAGGTTGAGTCAACTTCAGTCCATTTTTACTGGCTGCAAGTGTGATCTAGTTATTGGCACCACCTGTTATGTGTCATCATCATCACGGTTCTTGCGTTGGGGCTGGTTTCCCGTCCCATTGCGTAGCGCTGACCAGGTGAGCTAGGTCTCTACAGTACTGGTGGTCTCGTGCCAGCAGATTTGTGTCCTTCAAGGTAACGCCGTGTTGTTGGTGGTCGTCCACGATGGTGTCAAGCCATTGAGTGCGGGGCTTTCCTTGTGGTCGTCTCCAGCCTTCAGCGTTTGGGTCAAACTTCAGGATGGCTCTTGTCGGGTGGTCAGGAGGAAGAAGGGCAACATGGCCAAGCCAGCGGATGCGGAGCTTTGCAGCCAGGCGGGAGGCTCTGGGCTGATTTGTCCGGACTCGCAGGGTTTCGTTGGAGATTTTCTGGGGTAACCTGATGTTCTCGATGGTTCTGAGAGCCCTGCTGTTAAAGTCATCTATTTTTGCGGACATTGTCTTGTTTAAAGAGCATACGACAGGAGAAAAAAAGTCTTAAACTGCATTATTATGTGAATTAGAATCATATTTTGAGACGATTCGACTATATAGAACAATTTAGCAAAGCGCAGATGATGAGAAATTAGTCTTTTAATCTGCTGGTTAGCCACGCCAGCCATTATAGGGCTCTAGCGTCCCCAACAGGTGGATGACGTCAGCGGGAAAATGGGCTCATCGGTTTTACTATTCAGCCCATTCAGGGGGAATTATTCAGAACGAGGAAAACGCGATGAAGAGAGCCGCAAAATGTCATTGTTTCAGTCTCTCTACTCCAATATTTTTACAGGATATTCTTTTCATCCAAGTATTTTTCCCCAATAGCTAAATAAATGGCTTGAACTTTTCACAACGAGGAAAACGCGACGAAGAGAGCTGCAAAATGTCATTGTTTCTGTCTCATATTTTTACAGGATATTCTTTTTATCCAAGTATTTTCCCCAATTGCTAAATAAATGGCATGGTCATGACAAATAACAGTCTTGGGCTAAATGGAATATGAAATAATAAAAATGCACTTATTCAGGACGACATGGCAAAATTACTCCATAATTGTCAAAACTGTTGACTTCACCTTTACTGTCGCACCTCCCGAACGATATTTTATGACACCTAAATCAGACATATGTCATTTTCCTTCCCCGGCTTCAGAGAATGTAAACAAACCAAGAGGCGTGACAGCTAGCCGACATGCTAACCTGAACCGAGTGATGTTTCAAAGTCTTCGAAGCGGAAAATCACACATAACTAGCCCGGATTATTTGACATGACGACTGGGTTGTCGATTGTCTTCGCGGATCGGCAAACCGCCCAGCGTAGAGCAATTTACAGTTCGGAGGGCGGCTGCAGTTGTTGTGCAGCTAACGTGCAGCTAATTTGCATGAGGAGAGCTTTTTATATGGCTATCAATGATCAAACGTAAGTAGTCCTTTCTTTAAAGAAAGTTTGTAGTGTTTACTTTGTAATCGCTGTATTCGTATTTGACATAATACAAAACAAGATGTTTACTCACTTCCTCATAAGTCCAATGATCCCACAGTAGTAGGGCTTGTTTTGGACAATATCCACAGTGAATGGGAACCTTTTGAAACTCCAAAAAGGCGCACACGCCTCTCCCTCATACAGCAAGATTTTTCTGCAGCCGTTTGGCTGATGTGATGTGAAAAATAAACGTATTAATCCGCAAAATCAGCTGAATCCTTAGTCCTCATACACAATAGTACAGCTGTTTAGTGAAGAGGACGCCTTCACCCGTACACGTCACAGCGCCCTCCTCCTCAATGCAAGACCGAAGCCGGAAGTCACTCATTTTCATGGCGCGGGATTAAAAAAACTAAATAAATATAGCGGTCGCTTCCACACACATCCAAGCGGTCCATATCATTCAGGAGCATAAAATACCCCGTGTATTATGGAATAAACATGCTTTTTCGTGTCACATGCACTTTAAGGGCCATGTTTTGGAGCCATAGAGGAAAATACAGAGTACGGCGGTGTTGTAAATTCAGAGCTTCATCCTCCGTGAGATGGCTTGATGACGCCAGATTGGTTCCCAGAGAGACTGGAGGGCAGAGGCTGCCAGGGTTCTCCGGCGGAGAATCTCTGATTTAAGATCCCAGTTATCGGTCACCGTGGACCTCAGATAAGCGAACTTTACAGGCTCTATGGCAGGGGTGGGCAAACTATTCCACAAAGGGCCGCAGTGGGTGTGGGTTTTTGTTCATACCCATCATGAGGACAGCCTTTCACCAATCTGGTCTCATACAAGTGCAATCAGTTGATTGCAGTCAGGTGCTTCTTGTTTCCACTGAAACCTCATTGGTTAAACTGCCTGTGCTGAATCAGTTGGAACAAAGACCAGGGCCCACTGTGGCCCTCGAGGACCGGTTTGCCCACCCCTGCTCTATGGTGTCATCGCCAAGTAGGATGGAGGGTGGATCAGGTCCCTCACCGACATGCATGAATTTGGTCTTGGTCCAGCTCACGTGGAGACCAAGCTTTTTTGCCTCTTTGCTGTATATACTCAGAGCGTTCCTCAGCTGGTTGAAGGAGGTGCTGAGCAGGATGGTGTCGTCAGCGTACTCCAGGTCGGTCAGTTGGTAGTTGCCAAGGGACACTGCGGGTACTCACTCACAGACCCTGCATTGTGCTGTTATGTTCCACAGGTAAGTAACAGGTGCTGTTAATTACACAAATTAGAGAAGCATCACATGATTTTTCAAAGGGTGCCAATACTTTTGTCCTGCCAATTTTTGGGAGTTTTGTGTAAAATGACAATGATTTATTCTTTTCTTCCACTCTCTTTTGCGTTTTTTCATTGCATGCAAAATAAATGAGGTATTACTACCAAAGCGTTTGTAATTGCAATCATTTTCTGGGAGAAATTGAGCATTATCTGACAGACCAATACTTTTGGCCAGCAGTGAATGCAGCCCCACGCCTGGGTGTGAGAGGAATAGCGCCGCTGATATCCATTTATCTTGTCAAAAGGCAGCAAAAATAATGCGCTAAGGGATGGACGCTGTGGGAGGAATTACTCTCACACTCTGTTTCCTCAATATTATTCCCAATGCATTCCCAATTGGGGTTTGACAGATGTAGTTGTCCATATACAAAAGTGCCTTGTGCTCCTTCTCTATAGAATATTCCCTTTGTATGTATTTTCTCTTACTGTACAAGAAGATATATTACAGCACACACATACACTATCGCCACACACTCCTCCTAAAAATGTAAAATATTTATAATGATGTATTCATTCAGTGTTTACATTGCATCGCTCTTATTTTCTGCCTTTCACAAGGGATTACGGCACAGCATCCAAATGTTTATTAAACATACAAATCCTGCCATCAAATAGAGGCGAAGTGTAATTAATATTTATATCACTAAACTATATCAGTCAGCCTCTTCTCACATAGCGTTATATTTATGGATGTTTATAATATGCTGTTGTGCCCAATTCAGCAATAATAAATAAATAAATAAAAATAAGTTGTATATATTTTTTTCATATTTACCGGCAAGCAGCAGGCTTTTTTAAGTTTGTTGCAATTGTTTGTTGAATTACAGACAATCTGCATAAATGTGTGTGTTTTTTTTTCAGTAAAAAATAAATTGTTAAATATACAGTGGGGCAAATAAGTATTTAGTCAAGCACTAATTGCGCAAGTTCTCCCATTTGAAAATATTAGAGAGGCCTGTAATTGTCAACATGGGTATACCTCAACCATGAGAGACAGAATGTGGGGAAAAAAACAGAAAATCACATTGTTTGATTTTTAAAGAATTTATGTGAAAATCATGGTGGAAAATAAGTATTTGGTCAATACCAAAAGTTCATCTCAATACTTTGTTATGTACCCTTTGTTGGCAATAACGGAGGCCAAACATTTTCTATAACCAGGGGTGCACATAATTTTTTTGCCCAGGTTCTCAGAGGAGGACCTGGAGATGTGACTTGGTCCTCATTGAGCTTGAGAGCCGACCCTCCTGATGCGATAAATTTATGACAAGCTTTACTTAGAGCCAATTAACTTTAATTAATTATATTAACAATTAATGCTTGATTAACATCAACTGGCACAACAAAATTGCCATTACTTTGAAGTGAAATGTAAAGAAATAAGCACCAATTCAAAATAAAGGGCATTATGCGGCTCCCACATTAACTCCATGCCTTTTTAAAAGTGGGATATCCTCCTCATAAGACCTCATTGAACGTGCATGTTTAGCTTTGTAAAATGCGAGCAAAAACACGTTTGTCAGTGCATGTCGCTGTCCATTACCTTTATTCCGCCACTTGTCCATTGGGCGAGTGGGGTCCTGTTTGACATCGATAGTTTGCTTAATTGCCACATGAGAGAGTAGGAATATTCAGTTATCTTCACTCAGGAATGTGGGCGTTGATTTATGATGATTTATGACCCTACCTTTGACCTTTGATTGACAGGTTGACCTTTTGACCTTTGATTGATGGGTTGACCTTTGACCCCCACCTGTCACCCCCTCAATTAAGGGATTACCCGATGTTGCCCTTTGACCCGCACCTGTAGGGAAACAAGGGGGGTTATGGGAAAGTGTGGGTGAGAAGGGAAGTGTGTCCAGGCATGTCCGGATGTCCGGTGAAAGCGATGTGCCCTTTGACCCGTACCTGTTGGGAAACAAGGAGGGGTTATGGGAAAGTGTGGGTGAGAAGGGGGAACGTGTCCAGGCATGTCTAGGCATGTCCAGGCATGTCTGAACAAAACCCCTAAGAACCATGGGATTTGGGTGGGTGTGGTCTGCGTGTAGGCTAGTTTTGTAGCATTGCTAAGTGAGCATTTTTGGAAAGCCTACCTTAACTTGCGGCGAATCTTTCACCTTCTGGATGAAGTCTCCTCTGTCAGGTTTGTAGTTCTATAATAAGTTTTAAAAAGTCTTGCATGAGTTCATTTTCAAGCATTTGTGAAACCCCAGTTTTTATATCCAAGTAACTTCTTTCCATTTACTCCAAAGTAGAGCATCTTTCAAGTATGAAGTTTGCTTGAACATTTCACCACAGATACTGCAGGCAGAGCATCGACTTCAGCCCTAGTCAGCTTTTTGCTGCAACTATAGGTTGGTACTCATATATACATTTAGGCAAATAATTATGTATTTCAACCGGGTTTAATTCATTCTATTTCACAAAGTTAGCATGCTCTTTATACTTAAAAGTATTCAAATAAGAGTTAGTGACATACCAGTTATGTTGCTGAAGAGTCTTTTCTCCCCAACTTCTTCCTTGCGATCCCGCAGGCCGACTGATTCGAAACATGTCTCAATACTCGACGCGAAACTCCGCCCTCTTCGATAGCTCCCGCCTACGGCGCAATGAAGCGTAGTGTTCTGGTTATTGTGCAGTAGACCTAACATACAGTTTCAGAGATTTGCGCTGGTGAATGGTCCCGAAGTTTAGGTTTGAGTTTTCTTAACAGACTGTAATATATTTGATATAAATAAATACCAAATGCTCCAAAATACTGTAAATAGTGTTCTTATTCTTCAATCTGTTAATATAAACATCTATGATGTGAAAGATGTTATAGAATGTATAAGGTAATAACGTGTAGAACATGAAAAGCATAACATAAAATGCTGAATATGAAAGAGTACTGCATCTGAAGTGTTAGGTAGATATTATGTCAATGTTAATAGTGGTAATTCTTGGGGTTTGGGGATTTACTTCCAACTACAAAACACATTGTCTCTAAACTCTGTATATTTAGACATTTATGGGAATGTAACTTTTTCGTTGTTAGTAAGTTTATAAAGAGATTAGTGAGCGAGATGACTAAAGTTATACACTACATGAGATACTAATTCATTTACTTTTGGGGAGAAGTCATTTGTAACTGTAACTCATTACTTTTTAAAAGTAAAATTAAAAACACTGGTTACAAGTTAACTTTTGTGTTTAAGAACGGCAACTGCCGTCTTACTATTAAAATGAGCAAACATTAGTACGATTTGCATCTCAGTTTCATGACAAACGTATTAGTTGGAGAGTGTTCCATTTAAAAGACCCCCAACTATGACAAAAACAAATGGAAACTAACATCCACTTAGAAACTAAAATGACATGACATAAAATGTTGAATATAAAAGAATGCTGCATCTGAAGCGCTGTATAAACAGCCTCTGTTAATACTTGTAATTCAGGGGATTTGGATGACTTACTTTAAAACGCATTGTTTATAAACTGTATGCATATTTAAACATTTATGGTAATGTAATTATTTTATTGTTAGTATGTTTTTAAAGAGTTTAGTAAGTGAGATGAATAAGTTTATACACACCATGACTTACCAGCTCATTTACTTTTTTGGCAGAAGTAATTTGTAACTGTAACTCTTTACTTTTTAAAGTACGATGAACAACAGTGGTTACAAGTTAACGTTTGTGTTTAAGAACGACAACTACCGTCTTACTATTAAGATGAGCAAACATTAGGATGATGTACAACTCAGTTTCATAGCAAACGTATTAGTTCAAGAGTGTTCCACTTAAAAGACCCCTACCATGACAAAAACAAATGGAAACTAATATTCACTTAGAAATCAAAATTACGTGACATAAAATGTTGAAAATTCAGGGGGTTTGGAAGACTTACTTTAAAACACACTGTCTCTAAACTCTGTACAGTATATTTAGACATTTATGGGAATGTAACTTTTTCGTTGTTAGTAAGTTTATAAAGAGATTAGTGAGCGAGATGACTAAAGTTATACACTACATGAGATACTAGTTCATTTACTTTTGGGGAGAAGTCATTTGTAACTGTAACTCAATACTTTTTAAAAGTAACATTAAAAAACTGGTTACAAGTTAACTTTTGTGTTTAAGAACAGCAACTGCCGTCTTACTATTAAAATGAGCAAACATTAGGACGATTTGCATCTCAGTTTCGTTAAAATTGTATTAGTGGTAGAGTGTTCTATTTAAAACATCAACTATCACACCAAAAAACAAAATATCGTCTTCTATGTTCAGGGGAGAAAAAAAAAAAAAAAAGAAGTAACTTTTAGATTTATAGGTCATTGAGATTACAACATCCGCATGTTACTAACATAGATTTCTTACAATATAAAAAAGTAGATGGATATAAGTTAAACAAACTTAATTTTGAATATTAATTGAGTACTTTAATATTATTATAAAAATTAGGGTGAGCTGATATGTTATCCCCACTCGTTCATATTTAAAAAGACTTTTTTTTTTTAAAGTCTAAAAGACTGTCTTTAAGGATAATGACAACGAACCCCTTGTTAGGGGATAGAGAGGAGCCACAAACGTGTTGACTTTTATGATGTTAGGCCTTCAAGAGGGGGGCACACACAGCCCCCAGATTGTTTTCTTAAACAGCCCTGTTTCCAGTTGAAGGCAAGGGTACACATAAACGTACATCAGTAATAACAGATTAAGGAATTACTTCAAAACGCAATGTTTATAAACTTTATGCTTTATTAAACATTTATGGTAATGTAATTATTTTATTGTTAGTATGTTTTTAAAGAGTTTAGTGAGCGAGATGAATAAATTATACAGTACATGAGTTACTAACTCATTTACTAGTCATTTGTAACTGTAACTCTTTTTTTTTTTTTTTAAAGTTAGATTAACAAAGCTGGTTACAAGTTAACTTTATGTGTTTAAGAACAACAACTGCCTTCTTACTATTAAAATGAGCAAACAATAGGTTGGTGTACAACTCAGTTTCATTACAAACGTATTGGTTCAAGAGTGTCCAATTTAAAAGACCCAGTACCATAACAAAAAACAAATAGGAACTAATGTTCACAAAATTACACAACATAGAATATTGAACATAAACAATGCTACATCTGAAGAGTTATATGTTAGTATATTTTTAAAGAATTTAGTAAGCGCAATGAATAAGTTTAAACAGTATCCAGACCAAATGGACAGCCAGCTGAGTTCTACTAGCCATCTCCACCCCACTGCTAGTACCTGCAAACACCTACAACGCGATAAAACATACATCTGAAAGTGTCAATTTCAACAAGGGGACAAGGAGAGGTTAAAGGTAGGGGCAAAAAAGCAGGCTTCAAAGCCCTAGACAGTTATGTATTTAAAAATATCTGCAATGATACGATTATCTCGTTATTTCAAAAGATTTCCTGAACATTACTTTAGTACAGTACGCATTTGTTTTGTGCATATATTCATTCATTTCCCATTACTTTAGTACAGTACGCATTTGTTTTGTGCATATATTCATTCCTTTCACATCCTGAAGAAATACAGAAATACTGATACAGTTGGTGTACCTTCTCTTACAAAACAAAATCATCTTGTAATTGCATAATAAGTGCTGTTTTGCAAACGTTTTCACTTAAAAAGTGCAACAAGCAACAACTACGGTACCTCGAAAAGCATACTGTACATATCTGAACAATGATGAGGGAATATGTTGGACCATTTTTAACCATCTGTCCTTTTGTATTCCAAAAGCTACCACTACGTACATACAGTACACTTATCTCATACCTGAGTCAATCCAAGTGAACTAAATAAATATTCAAAACAGTATATGTTGCGTTACCAAGTTTGATAAAAAAAACATTCAAATAAGAGTTAGGTAGTTACATACCGGCGTTGTCAATGGCCATACGTGTACACAATTTGAAGATGAGTCACCTTTCTCATTGGTACGATTTATTCAAAAATAATTCTAAAAACACTTTAGCCATAAAACTATTCATTTAACTTTCTGCTCATAATACAATTCAATGTAATTGAGGTGGCACTGTCATGACTGAATGTCTGACTGTCATGCATCATTGTGTAAGGTTTGCTTGTTCCTCCTCCTTCCTGTGTGGGGTTTACGACGGGTACTCAAGTTTCCTCCCACATTCCAAAAGCATGCATGTTAGGAGTATTTAACCCATCAAATTGGTCACATAATTTTTGGGGCTATCCGGAAATTAGTCTGGTAACCCTTCCATTTTGGAAGGATCTTTGTGTTTGAGGCATGCTCGTAAAGCCTCCTATTTTTACCCATTACATACTTTCCTGAAGACTTAAACATTGGCATTATTTTTTTTCTTCCTCAAAACCCCTGTTTTTTTTTTTTTTAATAAGAGCAACTTTATGTATCTTTTAATAAATTATAATAAAATGTATCCACACCATTTAGCAGTCTAAATTTGTCTTTTGAAAACCTCAGCTGTACACTCGCTGATGTCAGGCTTGTACAGAGTATTGTTTTCTTACACGCACAATTTTTAAACCTGAATTACTTTTTTGCATGACCACAATAAGTAGGTAAACTGTACAGTTAATTGAATGATACATACTTTAAAAATGACCTGAAGAACCTTTATCAACATGGATTTTTCTTTAGAAACTCGGTAGCTAGGTTCCTGAAGGCATAAAAGATGTACTTTTCTCCAACAAAAGCTTTTGTTTTTTTAGTTCGAGTAATTACAGATATTTTTAATATGTCATAAAAACACGAAATACGACAATAAATACAACCAAGTCACTTTCGTGTTATGTAAGAATTTCAGTCCCAGTACTTGTATTTATTTATTTTTTTGTATGGTGTACATTTAAAGAGAATCACCTGAAAATATGTCTATTATACGGTAGCAGCTTTCTGTGATAATGTCATACCTGAAGTCAAATTATAGCCCAAATATTTCACGCCTGATATATTACATTGTTTCTTTTTTTTTTTTTTTTTTTTTATCTATTTAATTATTTCAATGATTAATTATTTTAAATTAGGTGGCTGAGTGGTTAGCACGTCTGCTTCACAGTTCTGAGATCAAGGGTACAATCTCAGAGCTCCGGCCATCCTGTGTGGAGTTTGCATGTTAGCCCCGTGCCTACGTGGGTTTTTCTCCGGGGACTCCGATTTCCCCCCACATTCCAAAAACACGCGTGGTAGGCTGATGGAACACTCTAAATTGTCCATAGGTATGAGTGTATACGTGAATGGTTGTACGGGTCATTGTGGCCTGCGATTGGCTGGCAACCGATTCAGGCTGTACGCCACCTACTGTCCGTAGTAAGCCAGGATAGGCTCCAGCATAACCGCGACCCTTGTGAGGATAAGCGGCATTGAAAAGGAATGAATGTATTTTTAATTATTTTCATGATTAATTATTTTATGAACTTATTTTAAATCATTAATTTTTATTTAAAAAATGTTTAATGACTCATTATTTTAATATTTTAAATGATCAATTAATTTGTATTTCTATTTATTTATTCTATGATTATTTCAATTATTTTAATGATTTGTTTTAATTATTTTAAAAATTATTTCTATTAAATTGTGATTTAAAATTTCATTTTCGGATTCCTTATTTCAGCAGGTGGAACGAGCTGTAAGGTCTGAGTTACGTCGACGTCTGTTTGCCAGAAGTGGGTAGGGTAGCCAAAAATTTTACTCAAGTAAAAGTAGCGGTACTTCAAAATATTATTACTCAAGTAAAAGTAGTCGTCCAAAAAAATAAATAAATAAAATATACTCAAGTACAAGTAAAAAAGAATTTTATTTACCGGGCAAATACTGTAAATAAATTGGTCTTTCCAACCATCTCAGATTGTGTTATGCGCACCTATATCTTAATACATATTCTAAATGACCACAAATCTGCTGCATTATATACATGGGTTAAATATTAATATGTCATTGGTTCTCTATTGAGGTATCATCCAGGCATCCTCCACTTTATCAGCTGTGAGATTTTGGTGGCATGCCCTGAGAGCCCTAACTAAGTCTTTAACGCAGACTTCGGATCCACGATTCTTGCGCCATTCCTTCAGCAGCTCTCTGGCAGTCTCGTCCAAATCGTTCGGATGTCTCGTTGAGACGGAATCCAGTTTAGTTTCGGTCAGACCCAGCTGTCGTCCTAATCTACGCCAGTTACGACCCAAGTTTTCAGCAATCACATTTGCGGCAATGTCCAGCTTGGCTAAAAGGGAATAGGAAGAGAAAAAGGGGAAAATACTTTATTCATTCAATTTGTGGTTTATAGTCCTGCGCGGCTTATTTCTGGATTTTTACAGGCCATTGAGCTGCAAGTGTTTTAGTGTAGTAGTATGTGGACACCACATTCCGAAAATTATGGTAATTTGTAGGTATTGAGATTGTCAATTCAACGTTTCTTTGGCATTTTTAATTCCATCAGTTACAAAATTGATCTAAACAGGCTTTTTATTTTTTCCCTAACGTATTCTTTTTTAACATAGTCAAACCTTTTTGGTTACTTTGCATTTTATCAATGTAATATTTAGTAATTTTTCATTTCATTTTGCATGTTCATTTCTAAAATTTTGCATTGATGTGTTAAAAATTTGTTTGTTTTACTTCTTTTTTTTCTCATTTGAAATAAATCTTTTTCTATTTTGTGTTTAGTCTTTATCAAAAAAGGGGGAAAAAATCTGTACAATGCAAAACAAATTACAGGTAGTCCCCCGGATTACGAACGAGAATTACCGCAGAAATCGGAATTAACCCTTTAGGTGCCCCTAAATACCCCCTAAACCTCAAAATAACTATCCCAAAACATGTATTATACGTCGTAATAATAAAATTAAAGAAAAATAAAATAGGATACTGTACCTGCCATCATTGTTGGGGGATGGTATAAAAAGGTACACTGACGGCTTGTTCACAAGTGGGGACACAAGAGTTCTTGATTCGCTGATGTTTACGGTAGTTTTTTCTTTTCAACCACAGACACACCATAGAACACGTTGACCTGCTAGTGAAGAAACAGGTAAGTCGATGTGACTTATGAATCTTATTTAGAGCTTGGTCGAGCTGCTTATGCTACACCATTGCTTGCTGCATCGCACTCTACATCCTTAGTAGAATACAGAAAACGAACTGATTGGGTGTGCGCTCACTAGAATTACATTTATAAATTTCACCATTTTAATTCAACTTGTAAACAAATTATTATTAGCCATTGGGGATCCAACGATACAGTTAAGTCACGGTTCGGTATGAATTTTGATACAAGGTACACAACATAAAAAATACAAGTGTTATTTCTTTTCAATTATTTTGCTAACAAGCAAAAATAACAACACCATCATATAAACAATGTCATCATATAAACATGCATTATAGCGCATAATATTTATGTGCTTACTTCTTACTGATCTGAAGAAATTTTGTATAAAAGTGCTGAGGACAATCTTTACTCTTTGTAAAGTGAGGCAGGGCACAATGTTGATTGCTACTGTTCTCTTAGCAGGTATGTTTACCACATATCACCATATTTGTGGTCCCAGTCCATCTGTGTTACGTACTGAATTAACAATATTTGCAGCATTGTCTATAGTCACCGGTATGGATTGATATGGCCTACTTAATTTCCATTCAGTCATGGCGTTTTTTTTTGTTTTGTTTTTTTAAATTCATCACAGTAGTATATGGACTATGTGTCCCATGATCACTCTGGGGTCACACAGCCAATGGCATGGGACTTGGGGGGATCTAACGAAGCACATCTAGGTTGCTATTTGATATCTAGTGCAGGGGTTTTCAACCCAGTCCTCAAGGCACACTGTGGGTCCTGGTTTTTGTTCCAGCCGATCCAGCAGAGACAGTTGAACCAATGAGGCTTCTGCTAAAACAAGCCACACCTGACTGCAATCAACTGATTGCACTTGTAAAACACCAGATTGGGGAAAAAGTGTTGTCATCTTGTTTGGTAAGAATGAAATCCTGCACCCACAGTGTGCCTTAGTGGAATAGGTTGGGAACCCCTGATCTAGTGTGTGCGCGCGAGTGTTGTTGGGCATTAAAAATAGTTAACAAACGCCACAGAAGTCGGGTCTGCTCATTACTGCACTACATCATTTGACAATCGACTCTCATAAACAGGACAAATTTGAAGTACAGTGCTTTTAATTTGCCACTCATTGTTCATCATGTAACCGTGAGTTAGAGCTCTGTGTCCTAGGATGTTAAGCTGTCTGTTGTCAAAGCGAGGTTATTCGTAGCAGCCAAGTCAGCAACAATATATTGGCGGGGTTCGTTGTCATTATCCTTAAATACAGTCTTTTAGACTTAAAAAAAAGTCTTTTTAAATATGAACGAGTGGGGATAACATATCAGCTCACCCTAAAGTTCCTGTCTTTCCTCACATGCAATGATTCTCGTGCGCCACAGCTCCCACCTTACAGACAGTTAGAGGGAGGCTGCTGGCGGCAGAGTTTGTTTTTTCAAGGCGTAGCTGCGCCGGACATTTTTGCGGGAGAGACGACAAATATAAATTCGGAAAACTACATTTTGGGAGCGTTTCATTTGGATTGAATAATTTTGCGTATCGATTCGAAGAGGGCGTATCGAACGGTTCAATAGAAAACCGAGTATTGTTGCATCCTTATTAACCATGTGTGTCTCATTTTTTTGGGGTGTTTCATGTCTTTTAGGTGTGTGGCTGGTTCAATTCTCTTAGGCATCATTTAAAGAATTAAAGAAATCTACATAATCTTCTATTAAAAGTCTTAAAAAGGATAATCAGGTTCAATTGATAAATGCTCATCTTGTTCCAATACCATTTCAATGTTTATTTGGTCCACAATGTTTTGTAATTCGGGCGGAATATCAGGTTAGAAAGAAAAGAAAAGAAAAGAAAAACAAATAAAATCACAAACGTAACAGATTCTGAATCAGACAGAATTTCAGGAAAAGAAAGCAAACCTCGAATCAGACATATTAATATATGTGAAAACGTACTTCGTGTTCTTCGATGGTGGCAATCATTGGTCTCCCAGGATCTCTTGCAAATATAATAATGATAATAATACATTTTATTAGCAGAGTGCTTTTACCAATGCTCAAAAACGCTTTACAGTTAAAACAAAAACATCAAACAAAGTGAACAGAACAAAACAATAAAGAAAATAATTATAAGTTAAAAGCTTTAAAAGTTTTAAGTTAAAAGTTTTTAACAGTTTTTTGAATGTGGGAAGGTCTGAACAGGTACGGATGGGTTTAGGAAATGAGTTCCAAATTGTAATGGGATGTGTTTCACTGGGACGCACTGACATTGGTCTTGGTCTTTGTATCGGTATTGGTCGAATATCTTTAGGGGTAAACAGCAAAGGTGGGTAGTAACGCGTTACATGTACACCGTTAAATTTACTTGATTAACATTTTGAGAACAATGTACTTTGAATCAAAGTTTTAAAAGTCTGTACTTTTTACTTTTACTTGAGTCCAATTGTCAAGAAAAAGATAGTAATTATGAAGAAAGTATTTTCTCCATTAGAGGGTATAATGCTTCATTTATGTATTTTTTTTCTCACGTCTCGTCGGTGTACAGTGTGTGTCTGAGCTCTGTATTTTACTAAATTTATTCTCAATCTAACACCCGCCAAGTTTCCTTGCAAATATTTGTTTCACCAATAAGTGGAGCTGTTTTCTCAATAACATGATGCGTGAGTTTTGTTTTCTCCGTGCGTTGTTTGGATTTTCCTGTCGTCGTTGTACAATTCTTGGGACTATAAGGCTAATAATAATTTGTTTACAAGTTGAATTAAAATGGTGAAATTTATAAATGTAATTCTAGTGAGCGCACACCCAATCAGTTCGTTTTCTGTATTCTACTAAGGATGTAGAGTGCGATGCAGCAAGCAATGGTGTAGCATAAGCAGCTCGACCAAGCTCTAAATAAGATTCATAAGTCACATCGACTTACCTGTTTCTTCACTAGCAGGTCAACGTGTTCTATGGTGTGTCTGTGGTTGAAAAGAAAAAACTACCGTAAACATCAGCGAATCAAGAACTCTTGTGTCCCCACTTGTGAACAAGCCGTCAGTGTACCTTTTTATACCATCCCCCAACAATGATGGCAGGTACAGTATCCTATTTTATTTTTCTTTAATTTTATTATTACGACGTATAATACATGTTTTGGGATAGTTATTTTGAGGTTTAGGGGGTATTTAGGGGCACCTAAAGGGTTAATTCCGATTTCTGCGGTAATTCTCGTTCGTAATCCGGGGGACTACCTGTAATTTGTTTTGCATTGTACAGATTTTTTCCCCCTTTTTTGATAAAGACTAAACACAAAATAGAAAAAGATTTATTTCAAATGAGAAAAAAAAGAAGTAAAACAAACAAATTTTTAACACATCAATGCAAAATTTTAGAAATGAACATGCAAAATGAAATGAAAAATTACTAAATATTACATTGATAAAATGCAAAGTAACCAAAAAGGTTTGACTATGTTAAAAAAGAATACGTTAGGGAAAAAATAAAAAGCCTGTTTAGATCAATTTTGTAACTGATGGAATTAAAAATGCCAAAGAAACGTTGAATTGACAATCTCAATACCTACAAATTACCATAATTTTCGGAATGTGGTGTCCACATACTACTACACTAAAACACTTGCAGCTCAATGGCCTGTAAAAATCCAGAAATAAGCCGCGCAGGACTATAAACCACAAATTGAATGAATAAAGTATTTTCCCCTTTTTCTCTTCCTATTCCCTTTTAGCCAAGCTGGACATTGCCGCAAATGTGATTGCTGAAAACTTGGGTCGTAACTGGCGTAGATTAGGACGACAGCTGGGTCTGACCGAAACTAAACTGGATTCCGTCTCAACGAGACATCCGAACGATTTGGACGAGACTGCCAGAGAGCTGCTGAAGGAATGGCGCAAGAATCGTGGATCCGAAGTCTGCGTTAAAGACTTAGTTAGGGCTCTCAGGGCATGCCACCAAAATCTCACAGCTGATAAAGTGGAGGATGCCTGGATGATACCTCAATAGAGAACCAATGACATATTAATATTTAACCCATGTATATAATGCAGCAGATTTGTGGTCATTTAGAATATGTATTAAGATATAGGTGCGCATAACACAATCTGAGATGGTTGGAAAGACCAATTTATTTACAGTATTTGCCCGGTAAATAAAATTCTTTTTTACTTGTACTTGAGTATATTTTATTTATTTATTTTTTTGGACGACTACTTTTACTTGAGTAATAATATTTTGAAGTACCGCTACTTTTACTTGAGTAAAATTTTTGGCTACCCTACCCACTTCTGGCAAACAGACGTCGACGTAACTCAGACCTTACAGCTCGTTCCACCTGCTGAAATAAGGAATCCGAAAATGAAATTTTAAATCACAATTTAATAGAAATAATTTTTAAAATAATTAAAACAAATCATTAAAATAATTGAAATAATCATAGAATAAATAAATAGAAATACAAATTAATTGATCATTTAAAATATTAAAATAATGAGTCATTAAACATTTTTTAAATAAAAATTAATGATTTAAAATAAGTTCATAAAATAATTAATCATGAAAATAATTAAAAATACATTCATTCCTTTTCAATGCCGCTTATCCTCACAAGGGTCGCGGTTATGCTGGAGCCTATCCTGGCTTACTACGGACAGTAGGTGGCGTACAGCCTGAATCGGTTGCCAGCCAATCGCAGGCCACAATGACCCGTACAACCATTCACGTATACACTCATACCTATGGACAATTTAGAGTGTTCCATCAGCCTACCACGCGTGTTTTTGGAATGTGGGGGGAAATCGGAGTCCCCGGAGAAAAACCCACGTAGGCACGGGGCTAACATGCAAACTCCACACAGGATGGCCGGAGCTCTGAGATTGTACCCTTGATCTCAGAACTGTGAAGCAGACGTGCTAACCACTCAGCCACCTAATTTAAAATAATTAATCATTGAAATAATTAAATAGATAAAAAAAAAAAAAAAAAAAAAGAAACAATGTAATATATCAGGCGTGAAATATTTGGGCTATAATTTGACTTCAGGTATGACATTATCACAGAAAGCTGCTACCGTATAATAGACATATTTTCAGGTGATTCTCTTTAAATGTACACCATACAAAAAAATAAATAAATACAAGTACTGGGACTGAAATTCTTACATAACACGAAAGTGACTTGGTTGTATTTATTGTCGTATTTCGTGTTTTTATGACATATTAAAAATATCTGTAATTACTCGAACTAAAAAAACAAAAGCTTTTGTTGGAGAAAAGTACATCTTTTATGCCTTCAGGAACCTAGCTACCGAGTTTCTAAAGAAAAATCCATGTTGATAAAGGTTCTTCAGGTCATTTTTAAAGTATGTATCATTCAATTAACTGTACAGTTTACCTACTTATTGTGGTCATGCAAAAAAGTAATTCAGGTTTAAAAATTGTGCGTGTAAGAAAACAATACTCTGTACAAGCCTGACATCAGCGAGTGTACAGCTGAGGTTTTCAAAAGACAAATTTAGACTGCTAAATGGTGTGGATACATTTTATTATAATTTATTAAAAGATACATAAAGTTGCTCTTATTAAAAAAAAAAAAAACAGGGGTTTTGAGGAAGAAAAAAAATAATGCCAATGTTTAAGTCTTCAGGAAAGTATGTAATGGGTAAAAATAGGAGGCTTTACGAGCATGCCTCAAACACAAAGATCCTTCCAAAATGGAAGGGTTACCAGACTAATTTCCGGATAGCCCCAAAAATTATGTGACCAATTTGATGGGTTAAATACTCCTAACATGCATGCTTTTGGAATGTGGGAGGAAACTTGAGTACCCGTCGTAAACCCCACACAGGAAGGAGGAGGAACAAGCAAACCTTACACAATGATGCATGACAGTCAGACATTCAGTCATGACAGTGCCACCTCAATTACATTGAATTGTATTATGAGCAGAAAGTTAAATGAATAGTTTTATGGCTAAAGTGTTTTTAGAATTATTTTTGAATAAATCGTACCAATGAGAAAGGTGACTCATCTTCAAATTGTGTACACGTATGGCCATTGACAACGCCGGTATGTAACTACCTAACTCTTATTTGAATGTTTTTTTTATCAAACTTGGTAACGCAACATATACTGTTTTGAATATTTATTTAGTTCACTTGGATTGACTCAGGTATGAGATAAGTGTACTGTATGTACGTAGTGGTAGCTTTTGGAATACAAAAGGACAGATGGTTAAAAATGGTCCAACATATTCCCTCATCATTGTTCAGATATGTACAGTATGCTTTTCGAGGTACCGTAGTTGTTGCTTGTTGCACTTTTTAAGTGAAAACGTTTGCAAAACAGCACTTATTATGCAATTACAAGATGATTTTGTTTTGTAAGAGAAGGTACACCAACTGTATCAGTATTTCTGTATTTCTTCAGGATGTGAAAGGAATGAATATATGCACAAAACAAATGCGTACTGTACTAAAGTAATGGGAAATGAATGAATATATGCACAAAACAAATGCGTACTGTACTAAAGTAATGTTCAGGAAATCTTTTGAAATAACGAGATAATCGTATCATTGCAGATATTTTTAAATACATAACTGTCTAGGGCTTTGAAGCCTGCTTTTTTGCCCCTACCTTTAACCTCTCCTTGTCCCCTTGTTGAAATTGACACTTTCAGATGTATGTTTTATCGCGTTGTAGGTGTTTGCAGGTACTAGCAGTGGGGTGGAGATGGCTAGTAGAACTCAGCTGGCTGTCCATTTGGTCTGGATACTGTTTAAACTTATTCATTGCGCTTACTAAATTCTTTAAAAATATACTAACATATAACTCTTCAGATGTAGCATTGTTTATGTTCAATATTCTATGTTGTGTAATTTTGTGAACATTAGTTCCTATTTGTTTTTTGTTATGGTACTGGGTCTTTTAAATTGGACACTCTTGAACCAATACGTTTGTAATGAAACTGAGTTGTACACCAACCTATTGTTTGCTCATTTTAATAGTAAGAAGGCAGTTGTTGTTCTTAAACACATAAAGTTAACTTGTAACCAGCTTTGTTAATCTAACTTTAAAAAAAAAAAAAAAGAGTTACAGTTACAAATGACTAGTAAATGAGTTAGTAACTCATGTACTGTATAATTTATTCATCTCGCTCACTAAACTCTTTAAAAACATACTAACAATAAAATAATTACATTACCATAAATGTTTAATAAAGCATAAAGTTTATAAACATTGCGTTTTGAAGTAATTCCTTAATCTGTTATTACTGATGTACGTTTATGTGTACCCTTGCCTTCAACTGGAAACAGGGCTGTTTAAGAAAACAATCTGGGGGCTGTGTGTGCCCCCCTCTTGAAGGCCTAACATCATAAAAGTCAACACGTTTGTGGCTCCTCTCTATCCCCTAACAAGGGGTTCGTTGTCATTATCCTTAAAGACAGTCTTTTAGACTTTAAAAAAAAAAAGTCTTTTTAAATATGAACGAGTGGGGATAACATATCAGCTCACCCTAATTTTTATAATAATATTAAAGTACTCAATTAATATTCAAAATTAAGTTTGTTTAACTTATATCCATCTACTTTTTTATATTGTAAGAAATCTATGTTAGTAACATGCGGATGTTGTAATCTCAATGACCTATAAATCTAAAAGTTACTTCTTTTTTTTTTTTTTTTCTCCCCTGAACATAGAAGACGATATTTTGTTTTTTGGTGTGATAGTTGATGTTTTAAATAGAACACTCTACCACTAATACAATTTTAACGAAACTGAGATGCAAATCGTCCTAATGTTTGCTCATTTTAATAGTAAGACGGCAGTTGCTGTTCTTAAACACAAAAGTTAACTTGTAACCAGTTTTTTAATGTTACTTTTAAAAAGTATTGAGTTACAGTTACAAATGACTTCTCCCCAAAAGTAAATGAACTAGTATCTCATGTAGTGTATAACTTTAGTCATCTCGCTCACTAATCTCTTTATAAACTTACTAACAACGAAAAAGTTACATTCCCATAAATGTCTAAATATACTGTACAGAGTTTAGAGACAGTGTGTTTTAAAGTAAGTCTTCCAAACCCCCTGAATTTTCAACATTTTATGTCACGTAATTTTGATTTCTAAGTGAATATTAGTTTCCATTTGTTTTTGTCATGGTAGGGGTCTTTTAAGTGGAACACTCTTGAACTAATACGTTTGCTATGAAACTGAGTTGTACATCATCCTAATGTTTGCTCATCTTAATAGTAAGACGGTAGTTGTCGTTCTTAAACACAAACGTTAACTTGTAACCACTGTTGTTCATCGTACTTTAAAAAGTAAAGAGTTACAGTTACAAATTACTTCTGCCAAAAAAGTAAATGAGCTGGTAAGTCATGGTGTGTATAAACTTATTCATCTCACTTACTAAACTCTTTAAAAACATACTAACAATAAAATAATTACATTACCATAAATGTTTAAATATGCATACAGTTTATAAACAATGCGTTTTAAAGTAAGTCATCCAAATCCCCTGAATTACAAGTATTAACAGAGGCTGTTTATACAGCGCTTCAGATGCAGCATTCTTTTATATTCAACATTTTATGTCATGTCATTTTAGTTTCTAAGTGGATGTTAGTTTCCATTTGTTTTTGTCATAGTTGGGGGTCTTTTAAATGGAACACTCTCCAACTAATACGTTTGTCATGAAACTGAGATGCAAATCGTACTAATGTTTGCTCATTTTAATAGTAAGACGGCAGTTGCCGTTCTTAAACACAAAAGTTAACTTGTAACCAGTGTTTTTAATTTTACTTTTAAAAAGTAATGAGTTACAGTTACAAATGACTTCTCCCCAAAAGTAAATGAATTAGTATCTCATGTAGTGTATAACTTTAGTCATCTCGCTCACTAATCTCTTTATAAACTTACTAACAACGAAAAAGTTACATTCCCATAAATGTCTAAATATACAGAGTTTAGAGACAATGTGTTTTGTAGTTGGAAGTAAATCCCCAAACCCCAAGAATTACCACTATAAACATTGACATAATATCTACCTAACACTTCAGATGCAGTACTCTTTCATATTCAGCATTTTATGTTATGCTTTTCATGTTCTACACGTTATTACCTTATACATTCTATAACATCTTTCACATCATAGATGTTTATATTAACAGATTGAAGAATAAGAACACTATTTACAGTATTTTGGAGCATTTGGTATTTATTTATATCAAATATATTACAGTCTGTTAAGAAAACTCAAACCTAAACTTCGGGACCATTCACCAGCGCAAATCTCTGAAACTGTATGTTAGGTCTACTGCACAATAACCAGAACACTACGCTTCATTGCGCCGTAGGCGGGAGCTATCGAAGAGGGCGGAGTTTCGCGTCGAGTATTGAGACATGTTTCGAATCAGTCGGCCTGCGGGATCGCAAGGAAGAAGTTGGGGAGAAAAGACTCTTCAGCAACATAACTGGTATGTCACTAACTCTTATTTGAATACTTTTAAGTATAAAGAGCATGCTAACTTTGTGAAATAGAATGAATTAAACCCGGTTGAAATACATAATTATTTGCCTAAATGTATATATGAGTACCAACCTATAGTTGCAGCAAAAAGCTGACTAGGGCTGAAGTCGATGCTCTGCCTGCAGTATCTGTGGTGAAATGTTCAAGCAAACTTCATACTTGAAAGATGCTCTACTTTGGAGTAAATGGAAAGAAGTTACTTGGATATAAAAACGGGTTTCACAAATGCTTGAAAATGAACTCATGCAAGACTTTTTAAAACTTATTATAGAACTACAAACCTGACAGAGGAGACTTCATCCAGAAGGTGAAAGATTCGCCGCAAGTTAAGGTAGGCTTTCCAAAAATGCTCACTTAGCAATGCTACAAAACTAGCCTACACGCAGACCACACCCACCCAAATCCCATGGTTCTTAAGGGTTTTGTTCAGACATGCCTGGACATGCCTAGACATGCCTGGACACGTTCCCCCTTCTCACCCACACTTTCCCATAACCCCTCCTTGTTTCCCAACAGGTACGGGTCAAAGGGCACATCGCTTTCACCGGACATCCGGACATGCCTGGACACACTTCCCTTCTCACCCACACTTTCCCATAACCCCCCTTGTTTCCCTACAGGTGCGGGTCAAAGGGCAACATCGGGTAATCCCTTAATTGAGGGGGTGACAGGTGGGGGTCAAAGGTCAACCCATCAATCAAAGGTCAAAAGGTCAACCTGTCAATCAAAGGTCAAAGGTAGGGTCATAAATCATCATAAATCAACGCCCACATTCCTGAGTGAAGATAACTGGATATTCCTACTCTCTCACATGCTCTCTGTTTTTTTCGTGCTTTTCAAAGTTTGGATGGCTGAAATTCTTTGACCCTACATAAAATGCGCTGCTCTTATCGGTGAAATTGGGATTCTCACGGCACATTTTGTACCGCATTTCCGTGCGAGCATCAATTGCTTCTAGCCATGGTACCTCCTGTAGCCACTTTTCAGCAAAAGTCCTTTTTTTCGGTAGCTCCGGTGACGTCTCTGTCGTCTGTCTGTCTTTTGACGGGGGTGGGGGAACACGGAAGTAATTTAGTGATGGCCAAATGAAGCCTCATGAAGCAATGAAGCTTTGCAGCCAATTGGTTTGCACATGTAGCAAAGCTTCATGGTGCTTCATTTACCCTATGGCGCCATCAAGTGGTCTAGAAGCCCAAGAGGTCAACATTGTTAAGAATTCAATGGCTATTTGCTTAAGACAAAGATATGAATGTGCTTGTGTTAGTAATTTAGTATGTGAACAAAATACAACAAGTGCTAAGGGTAATTTGTTATTCATTTTTATTTAGAAATAATAGCTTTCCCACAGTGGCTGGCTTTAAACAGTTTCTTTTTTTTGGAAAATATTTCACCAGCTTTAGAAAATATTCTATCACAAGGCACAGATGAAGCTGGGGTGCAGAGAAATGTGAGTGCCAGTTTATATAAATTTGGGTAGGTATTCTATTGTGCCTCCCAGTACACTAATGGATTGTTCATTCTGTTGATGTTTGGTTCAGATAGGTACACACACACACTCACATTTATATTAAAGTAGTTTTTCTTCCTTACCTTATTGAAAGCAATCAAATCAAAATGTTCCCATACAGGGGAGGATCGCTCTTTTCGCGCAGGTTCCATCGCAAGCAAAGGACAAGGCTCGAAAAAAGATTGCACTGGTTGCACTGTTGCGCACAGATGTAACAAGTACAGGAGCCCAAAATCCACAAAATGTGAGATAACAGGCGATCGCCAATGCGTTTTGCAACCAATTTATACCATAGTCTGTCCTGTTTTTGCAATGTGCGCCAAACGTTGGATCACTTCTGAAGCACTCACGAGATTCAGCCGTCCGCCGGCGAGGCTTCCCACGTCATCATTTCCGGGTTTTGCCGAAATGAAGCGCGCCTCGCTACAAGCTTCGTGGAAACCCCCCTCCCATTACTCGACACAAGCTTCGGAACCTCGGCTCATTTCGTCCCATCACTAAAGTAATTACTCAGTGTGGCCTGCTTCTTCAAAATTTTGAGAAGTTATTTTCTCATGTCCGCCGCAAATCCAGTGGTCAGCCATCGGTACGCAAAAGCGTATGGAAGCCGTTGAGGGCCAGCACATTTGTCTACGTCCAGTACGCATGAGCGCATGCGGACCACTTATGTGCACCCCTGTCTATAACTCTTCACAAGCTTTTCACACACTGTTGCTGGTATTTTGCCCCATTCCTCCATGCAGATCTCCTCTAGAGCAGTGATGTTTTGGGGCTGTCGTTGGGCAACACGGACTTTTAACTCCCTCCACAGATTTTCTATGGGGTTGAGATCTGGAGACTGGCTAGGCCACTCCAGGACCTTGAAATGCTTCTCACGAAGCCACTCCTTTGTTGCCCTGGCTGCTGGTTGCCCTGGTCCTGTTTGTGATCATTGTCATGCTGAAAGACCCAACCACGTCTCATCTTCAATGCCCTTGCTGGTGAAAGGAGATTTTCACTCAAAATCTCTTGATACATGGCCCTATTCATTCTTTCCTTTACACAGATCAGTCGTCCTGGTCCCTTTGCAGAAAAACAACCTCAAAGCATGGTGTTTCCACCCCCATGCTTCACAGTTGGTATGGTGTTCTTCGGATGCAATTCAGTGTTCTTTCTCCTCCAAACACGAGAACCTGTGCTTCTACCAAAAAGTTCTATTTTGGTTTCATCTGACCATAACACATTCTCCCAGTCCTCTTCTGGATCATCCAAGTGCTCTCTAGCGAACCACAGATGGGCCTGGACGTGTGCTTTCTTCAGCAGAGGGACACGTCTGGCAGTGCAGGATTTGAGTCCCTGGCGGCGCATTGTGTTACTGATAGTAGCCTTTGTTATTGTGGTCCCAACTCTCTGTAGGTCATTCACTAGGTCCCCCCGTGTGGTTCTGGGATTTTTGATCACCGTTCTTGTCAACATTTTGACGCCACGGGGTGAGATCTTGCATGGAGCCCCAGATCGAGGGACATTATCAGTGGTCTTGTATATCTTCCATTTTCTAATAATTGATCCCACAGTTGATTTCTTTACACCAAACGTTTTACCTATTGCAGATTCAGTCTTCCCAGCCTGGTGCAGGTGTACAATTTTGTCTCTGGTGTCCTTCGATAGCTCTTTGGTCTTGGCCATAGTGGAGTTTGGAGTGTGACTGACTGAGATTGTGGACAGGTGTCTTTTATACCGATAATGAGTTAAAACAAGTGCCATTAATACAGGCAATGAGTGGAGCCTTGTTAGACCTCGTTAGAAGAAGTTAGACCTCTTTGACAGCCAGAAATCTTGCTAGTTTGTAGGTGACCAAATACTTTTTTTCCACTCTAATTTGGAAATAGAAATCAAACAATGTGATTTTCAGTTTTTTTTTTTCCACATTCTCTCTCTCATGGTTGAGGTTTACCCATGTTGCCAATTACAGGCCTCTCTAATCTTTTCAAGTCGAACTTGCACAATTGGTGGTTGACTAAATACTTATTTGCCCAACTGTATTACTCATGTGTTTGTCCATTTGCATACACATATAATCTGTCTTAAGTGGATGCTTAACAAGCTATCTGGTGTTTGACGTATCTTGCATCAGTCAAATTTACGTAATTTGCATGTTCAGCGTGGTGCCTTGTTTGTTCTTTTACGTAAGCAATATGTTATGCAGGCGTCATTTATATATTCCACATTGCTCATCTTTTTCCCCTGTCTTGTACACGTAGGAACCAGCTACAGTACATGATGTTGGCTTGTTGCATCTGTTTGCCCATTGATATGCATCAAATGTAAAAAAAAACAAAAACAAAAAAACCCAACTGAGCGCCATTATGTTTGTTTGTAATTTAATTAGCTGCTATTTGTAAATCAATACTCATTGATTGCAAGACGGTCCTCCCTCACTATTTCGCTCAACATAGCGTGCACTGTTCACCCCACAAAAAAAGCAATATGCTTACAATCAGTGGTGTATTTATTGCTATTGACTTGTGAATGCCTTGTCGAGGCTGTTGATATACTAGTACTGGAAAAGCGATGCCATCAAACAATAAGATTTTCCTTTTCAATCGAAGTCAGGATCTTTCAGGACCTCCTATGCCTTCATAGAAGGACTGAAAAAGATTCTGGACTATTAGACAAAAACTTATTATACACTTAATTCATTTTATAATTACTAATTACACATTTTCCATCAAACTAGTCAAGATCATGTCAGCAACTAAAAGCTTACCATCCTGAAAGCCTATTATTAATCAGAATTGTCAACCTCAGCCTGGTTAGTATGATCCTTTATTGGTTAGAGGGAAGGGTGTTGGTTTGAAGAGTGACTGGGGATTTAAACAATTACGCTTGATTTTAAGTGGTCAACACAAAAAAACCTTTTAGGCCTTCTTGAAGTCCTTGACGATGACGTTGTCATTGTGTTCTTTCTTCTCCCTAATTCCTGCAAGCTATTATTGACAGAGTCTATTAGGAGTGGGAACCTCTTGCTACCTCACAATACGATACGATTTGCGATACAAAGCTCATGATAACGATGATCTGACGATATGAAGATTCAAGGATTATCGATGCATTGGTCAGGAAATCATTCTAGGATATTCTACAAATAACTAATAAACAGGAAAACAAGCTTTTGCTGTGAATTGGAATTAGTTTATCACTAGTAGAAGTTCAATACACTTGAACTGGTAGGGGGGCAACGAATGAGCATTCGTTCATTCGCTGCCATCCTTCCCACTTCAAACGGATTGAACGTCTATGGCCGATAGTGGCAGCCAATTGGGTAATTTTGGGCCATTTAAGGTCATTTACCTGTTGACTTTCAGTTACTTCCTTTTGATTTTGGGGTATTTTATGGGTCTCTTCCTGTTTATTTTGAGTTACAGAACAGAAAATAACCTGCGAATCATCCAAATGAATAGGCAGTGACTCAAACTCAACAGAAAATGACCTGTAAATGCTCTTAAATGCTCTTAAATGAACAGCAAGTGAGCTGTAAATGCCCTGAAAATCGGACAGAATGACTGCGAATGCTCTGGTTTTGAATGAACGAACGTTCAGAGTCTAAATGGATTGGGTGTTGAGCACCGTCAATGCAGCCTTAGAGTTAGCTGAGAAACTATTATGGTAGAAGATTTTGGTAGCAACTTGTTGGCTCATTTTATTTTATTTTTTTAGACATTGACACCTTTTCAAAACGATACAGTATCTCGATTCATGGCAGGTCATATCAATAACCTTTCGGGATACAAAATATCACGATATATCACCATTTCGATATTTTGTCACACCCCTACAGTCTATATAAAACCACACACAGGAAGTTTTATCCACTTTATCACTGAAGCTGTCAGATTCATCTTCATATTCAATTTCAAATCCACGTCAGTACTGATCTGTTCGTAAAACTCGCTTGAAGTTTACTTACTTACTAAAGTTTACTTAGTTTACCGTCCTTGACGATGCCACTTTAACAGAAATTGTGACAAAACTAATGCCCACAACATGCTGCCTTGACATCCCTTTTTTCAAACTTTTTCAAAACTGTTTTTCATTGTATAGCCCCAGACATACTTCAGCTTATAAATACTTCAGTTCTAACAGGAGAGTTATCACAGACAAAAACTGCAGTAATAGAACCTCTTCTAAAAAAAAAAAAAAAAAAAATCTAGATGCCTCAACCATTAGTAATTATAGGCCAATATCAAATCTGACATTCCTGGGGAAAATTATCGAGAGGGTTGTGTTCGAACAGATCCGGGTTTTTATGATGCAAAACAATCTTTTTAACCCATTTCAGTCTGGATTTTGGCCACAACTCAGCACTGAGACCGTGCTTATCAAAGTCCTAAATGATATTCGTCGGAATACTGATGCAGGCAAATCATCTGTTCTGCTATTATTGGATCTGAGTGCCGCATTTGACAAGGTTGATCACAACATACTACTCAGCAGATTGGAACAGTGGGTAGGGCTCACTGACACTGTTCTTCAGTGGTTCACATTCTTTTTACATGATAGGAATTTATTCGGAAACCATCAGTCAGAACAAACCAAATTCAGGTGTGTAGTCCCTCAAGGGTCCATTCTTGGACCACTGTTATTTAACATCTATATACGTCCCCTAGCTCAGATCATGGAACAGCTTGACATCTCCTATCACACCTATGCAGATGACACACAACTCTATATTTCTGTGTCCCCACATGATTATAGTACCTCATAGTCTCCCTGAGTAAATGCATTCATCAAATCAATGAATGGATGTGCCAGAATTTTCTCCAGCTAAATGTGGAGAATACAGAAGTGATCATTTTTGGGCCAAAAAAGGAAAGATCAAAGATAGCAGGCACTTTAGCAGAAAGTCAGTTACAGCTACAAATCAAGTCAGAAATCTTGGCGTAATTATTGACTCAGACCTAAAATTTGATAGCCACCTAAACTCCGTCACTAAATATGCTTATTACCACTTAAGAAATATAGCCAGAATTAAGGTGCTTCTGACTCAACATGACATAGAAAAACAGGCATACATTCATTTTCAGTAGATTGGACTATAGACCTCATTCACGTAACGTCACAACACCGCCCCCTGACTTGTGCCGCCATATTGTCCATCAGCTCATCGTGTTTACATATTACCGCTACATACATTCCTCCTATTACTGTGTGTTTTTCTGCTTGTCTAAGGAATCAACGCCTAGTAAACGAACCCAAAAACCTTCCTGAAAATCGTTAACATTGATTAATCAAAATGGTGAAGGCATGTGTGGCGGTTGGTTGCAGTAACATCACCACAGACTATGTAGTAGTCATTTTATATCTGGTAAGATACATTTAATATATATTTAGAGGGTTTTGGGCAGACATATAACCACAACTAAGATCATTGCGAGGCTAATCGCCGACAACATACAGTTTGTTTCAAATTCATCCATGATGCGTTTGTGTCGAAAGTCGTCAGACAGTGGCGAAAACATCAATAGTCGTGATGCCAACACGATCGCAGACATCATCAGACGGAGACTACGAAGCTCGTAGCCACGGTCACGCAGCAAGAAGGTGAGCGCAACAACAGGTGTTGTGCCGAAAAATAGCCGCCCCTCGTGAAATGTCCCCCCTGACGGGAGTGCCCACACGAAAATGACTTTTATTGTACTGTGAATATGTATTATTTTACTTTGCTTGAACTAATAAATCTTGTACTGTGAATATGTATTATTTTACTCTGCTTGAACTAATAAATGTCATACCTGTGTGATTGTCAATGGGATATGGTCGTGAAAACCTGTGGACTAATACATGTAAATCCATTACTGTAATGAGTGCATGAAAACATTTGATGTTTTCACCTCACTAAAGAGTTATAAATAAGCGCTCCCGTCAAGGGGGACATTTCACGCAGGGCGGCTATTTTTCGGCACAGCACCGGCCCGTCATCGAACCGTCGATCAGGTTTAATTCTACAATCGTGACAACGGTGACGCTCAGCTGCCCTAATGTCGGTTTATATTCGGGCTGGTGCCGATTTTGGCTACTCGACTCCTCATCGTGACATAAACTGGAGTATGACTGGAAATTTTGTGGTCTCAGGACGAGCTCTGACGCACGGGATGGGACCGGACGGGAGGAAACATCGATTTGGGCATCAAATATGGATCTGGCGACTGGATCGACCGAAGCGCTTCCAAATAACTTAGCTTTTATGCAACTCATCCAATGAGTTTACAGTGTCTGAAAACACCTGGGCTTCCATAACTTGCAAGTGAATCCACCTTTAGAAACTACGATCATTGACAATACGGACACACAATGACGGACAATATGGCGGCACAATATAGCGATCACTTGATTGTGTGACGTAGGTGAATGGGGTCTATTGCAACGGTATATTTATCGCTCTTGGTAAAAAATCAGTCAGGTAGCTGCAGCGGGTACAGAATGCTGCTGCCAGAGTCCATACAATACAATTGGACCACATTACACCAGTTTTGAAATCGTTACACTGGCTTCCAGTGAGTCAAAGGATAGACTATAAAAAACTACTGCTCGCCTATAAAAAAACTTAATGGCCTTAGACCAAAATACATGCTTGATTTGTTAGATTCCTTTGAAACATCTAGACCCCTAATGTCGTCTGGAACCGGTCTCCTGTATGTTCCAAGAACAAGAACCAAGCAGGGTGAGGCAGTATTTAGTTATTATGCTCCTCACCTTTGGAACAAATTGCCTGAAGGTCTGAAGTGTGCTAAAATGGTTAGCTCCTTTAAATCAAGGCTAAAAACGATTTTGTTTATCACATCGTTTCCATAACTGTCTACATATTTAAAACTTATATATATACTAGGGCTGTCAAAATTATCGCGTTAACGCGCGTTAATTAATTTTTTTAATTAATCACGTTAAAATATTTGACACAATTAACGCACTAGGCCCGCTCAGACAGATTTAAATGTCAGTACAGTGAAAGGCCAACTTGTTAATTTTGTTTTATGGAGTTTTTCCGCCCTCTGCTGGCGCTTGGGTGTGACTTGCATATGTTATCTGGCGTAATGTCGCCCTCTGCTGGCGATTCAGTGCAGCTGATTATTTGGGTTTCGGCGCGCTTTTCTGACGTGATTATATGTCGACGCGAACTCACACTAATAGACAGTGCTATTCAGACCAGCTAACGTCCGCTGTAGGCTCACTATCCTCTTCCCCTCACTATCCACTCGCTCTCGCTATATAATTGGCCGAATGGCCGAAGAGTCGCTATATGATTGGCCGAATGGCCGAAGAGTCGAAATGCTCTCCCGTGAAATGCCTGTTTAAAAATGTTCCCGTTGTTACTTCTTGCATTCGCTTAAAAGTGCCCATTTAAAAAGGAAAAGCGATGGATGATAATACACACAGAGCGTATTATTAACAAATGTTAAAGTTATATAATCATATAGCGAGAATAAGAAACGTCACTGACAAGCGCAGGCCCCCGGGAGTGGATAGTGAGGGGAATAGGATAGTGCCCCTACACCGCATCCAGTATTCAGTGGCAGTTCTCATAGCCCCATCACACTGTTTGTGTCTAATACATGCATCGCTTGTGAGTTATATTCCTCCTTTGTTTATATTCATGAGCATTAGATAGTTATTGATGATGTGTATTTGAATTTGTTCACATATATGGTGAAATGCAGTTACATTGTTAGATGCTTGTGAGCTAATTGGCTAGTGCTACTGCTCAAATGGACTCGTGTGTGTACATTTTATGTTATTTTGTGATTTATGCAAGTTATTGACACATTGCCTTGTTATTTTCAGTTTTACAAAAATACAAGAAATGTGCTCCTGTCAAAAAGAGATGACTTCAGTAAAGCCCATGCAACTTTGCCACACCGTCTGATTTCTTTTTGGAATTTATGTTCGCTATCTGTCAATTTGTGTACTCACACACATTGAGGACAGAATAGGGCTACTAGTTTATTTTTTGATTGAAAATTTTACAAATTTTATTAAAACGAAAACATTAAGAGGCGTTTTATTATAACATTTCTATAACTTGTACTAATATTCATCTTTTAAGAACTACAAGTCTTTCTATCCATGGATCACTTTAACTGAATGTTAATAATGTTAATGCCATCTTGTTGATTTATTGTTATAATAAACAAATACAGTCCTTATGTACCGTATGTTGAATGTATATATCCATCTTGTCTTATCTTTCCATTCCAACAATAATTTACAGAAAAATATGGCACATTTTATAGATGGTTTGAATTGCGATTAATTGCGATTAATTACGATTAATTAATTTTTAAGCTGTAATTAACTCGATTAAAAATTTTAATCGTTTGACAGCCCTAATATAAACTTATAGCTATATGTTTTTTCCCCTTTTCTGTTTTACTTCTTGTAATCTGCTAATTTTAATGTGAATTTCAAGTATAATTTTATTTTCTGTTTCGATTGTCTTAGTTTTAATGTTCTTTTGATTTAATGTGATTTTATGACCTTCATCTGATGTAAAGCAGTTTGAATTGCCTTGTGTTGCATTGTGCTCTACAAATAAAGTTGCCTTGGGGCCGGTCTTCTGTCAGATTTTGCACCCCATCAGAAATTTCAACTTTGTAGTTCTGTGTATGTGTGTAACGTTACAAATGGGAACAAATGTAGCCATTCAAAAGTAAACACCAAAACCTTTCTATACAGAAAGGAATATGTGCGTACTTACGTTTGGTCATGGACATACACGAATTAAAGTTCTCCTCACACACATCCTATCATGTGGCTGTGCTCAACTTGACTGGACATCACACTCTCACGTTAATGTCTATATATGTACGTACGTGTATGTTTAACTCTATTAATGTATATGTCAAGAACCAAAAAATTCATCGGCCGCTCAGTTTTATTTAAAACTGTGCAGAATGGAAAAAAACAAGCCATAAAATTGACTGCATTGTAAACAGAAGCTTAACAAGCTTAGTTGCAAGCAACTATGAGGTGCATATCGCCACCTACTATACAACAGTGTGGTGTTTTTTATTGGTCAATATGTTGCTCACCTGCCGAATTTTGCTTGTACTCGTGTTGCTGCCTCTCGGTTACGGTATAGTTGCACGTGGCTTATCGATTGTGCCGGACTATCAATTCACAATGAGAGAAAAAGAAAACAACCAAAAGTAACGTGCAACGCAGGTGACAATTTGAAAAGTAGTGGAGTAAAAAGTAAAGATACCTGTTGTAAAATGTAGTGAAGTAAAAGTAAAAAGTACCCCTAAATATTTGTACTCAAGTAACGTACAGATACACAAAAATGTACTTAAGTACAGTAATGAAGTATTTTTACTTCATTACACTCCACCACTGTATTCACCACCATTAAAGCTCCAGGAACAAAATCTGGGGTTAGGAGAGTTGTCGTCTCCTGTGTCCATGCTGCTGTGTTTGCAAAAACAACACAAGCCCTGACAGGCAGCCTGAGTTGCCAAGTTGGATGATTTTTTGCTATGAAAACTGCACAATGTAGGAGTTGCACTTCATTATTTATGAAATGGCCATAAAATTTCAATAGACATTAAAGAAACATGTTTTTTGGAAATACTTCTAAAACCATCCTCAATGGTTAAGCGGAGATTTCCCCATTTGAAAAGATGATTTGCACGTTGCAAATTTGTCTTCTCTTTTGCTTCCGTGTTTATCATCAGCCAATCACGACACCAGTTACCAGTCTTCGTCTTGGTTGTCACAGCTCTGTACGCCCCGTAAACTAAGGCTGCGCCAACTTTGACAAACAGTCCATCTTCCACTCAAGCGCACCCCCCCCCCAAAAAAAAAACGGTGTTATGAATCTAAAAGGATTCAAGACAACATGAGAAGCAAAACAAGTAAGGTATATGGCGAAAAACACTCAGGTGACAGAGTTCCGCTCTGACCCCCAATTTAGCCGACTTTCAAAATTCTCCGATATGCACATGTCATGTCATGTAATGCACATCATTGGAAAGCTTAAAATCTCAATTTTCTGAGGGAACAAAAATTTTGAACAGGAGGGCATTTAAAAAGAGTTTTTTTAAACAGCAAAACCCTATCTGGATGTGAGAGCACGCGAGAGCAGAATTACAGACACCATGACTTTTAGATATTATCGTGTCGTGCACTTACCTTGTTTCGATCCAAAAACTCCATGTAGCATGTATTACTGAGTGCCAAGACACAGCTGTGAATGGCCACAGCTGGATTTTTTAGGGGTTTTATGGATGAAACATGGTAATATAACCAGGGTCGCGATGCATAAATCGCAGACATCAAGGAGTGGTCGAGATTTTCATTTTCATACATTTACCTTTTTAAATGTTTTTTTTCCCAATTTTTCTTTGTTAGGATTGATTTTTTATCATCTAACATATCGGAAAAAATGCGAAACAACAACAAAAAATACAATTAAGCAAAAGCTATGAGGTAAATATCTGTGATTTTTTTACAGACACCATTTTTTTCATTGAGAGTTATTTGTTTAAAAGTTTAAAATATGCGAGTGAATAATTTTTTAAAGTCTTTTTTTTTTTAAGCGAAATATTAGACATCAATTAATGATTCTAAGCTAAAAATGACAGACATTTTGAATAATAAATATAATTAATTACCTTCGTTTTATGGATGGGCTGAAACAAAAGCGGTTGCGCGACGTCTGTAAACGGGGGTTTCCAGGGTAAAACGGACAAATTAAAAGTGGTTCGGGGGTTTAATGCGCCATGAATCTGCTATGGCAGCATATAGACATATTGTTCTGTCAAACACAACAGTTGTTTTGGCTTAAAATACAGCAGTTTCTTTTAAAGAGGAGTGCAAGAGCAGAAACTGCTTTTTCAGTCTTGTCTGTGTTTTCCGCCATATACATTCATTTGTGTGGTTGTGCTATGTTATTTAGCATGTGGATACACTGAACGGTGCTGTGTCTTTTAGCACGTGGATCCATTGACTGAGGCGAAAATAAAATCTTTAAGCATGTATATATTTAGTCTGTAATTCAAATTAAAATAGATGGAGCAATTAAATATTCTTTGTGGATGCTGTTAATGCATTACCAAACGATATATTTCTTTGTCAGTGTGCTTATACATTGAGAAAAGAAGCCTTCCCTCACTTCTGTCATGGTGACATAAACTAACTTGGACCTTGTATCTAGGCTCTTTAATCGTCATTACCAAATGTTGATATTATTACACTGAAAACCAAATGTATAAATAAATGATTTAAAAAAAAAATAAAAAAAAAAAAAAATATATATATATATATATATATTATATCTTCTGCAGAGGACTCGTTACTTGCCACCGAAAGTTCTTTTCCTGCAGGTTCTCCAATGTGAAGCGGTATTCTGGCAACCTGAAGGCAGAGGGCATTTTGTGCTAGTCAATATTTTGATCTAGTTGCATTACCATTTTTGGCTACCAAGCCTACATTGTGCACCTTGAAGGTTTGTTTTTTTATACTGCTTTAAGCCTATGGCTTTATCTGCAGTTTTGTTGGAAAGGCTCTAATTCTGAACTCATGAACGAGGCTATGAACACCGCTCAAAACCGCTAGACCGAGCACATCACAGTCACGTTCATGAGACAGAACTAGGATGCGTTCAATTCACATTCGCCCATAATATGAACGTGTTCATGAACGATCGTTCATTGAATGCATTCATGTACAACACTAGGCACATTGAAACCTGCCTGGCTGTTCAGTGCGACCCGTTAGGGTCATTTTCAAGCAGTTTTAAATGAAAATACACCTCTGGACTTCCAGGTACTGCACATAGGGAGGACCGAGCTTTCTAATTTGCTCCTGTTGGGAATTTTTTTTTTCCTTGTAAAAAGCAGTACCTGCAGGTACCGCATTTCAAATCATATACAGTGTATATGATTTGAAAATTCAAACAAGATGACTCATTCTGGAGAGGAGGAACCTGCCCGACACTGACGACATATCAATTGTGAGGAAATACTGCCACGCTATACGATAGTACATTAATTTCTCCACACGGTCTATACTTACTGCAACTTTGGTGTCCTGTCAATGGCGTACCGCAAGCAACACATCACTTCCGCTCATTAATATTCATGACATTAGCTACTGTTGCTAAGGGGGGGACACGCCACCGTTTGTCCCTAATAGGAAATGAATGGAAATCGTGTACAAAGGAGATTTTTACAGAGCTAAACCAACCAATTCTGTCCAAACATGATTTCCCTGATGCCAAATTCTCTGGCAAAGATGTGGAAGAACATAAAAATGCTCAGTTAAAGAGATGGCTTGAGTGTCAAAGGCTGAAAAAGACGAAAAAAACGAGCCGACCTAAGCATAGCCTTAGCTTTTTTATCGACGCGCCTTGTCTTTCTTATATATTATATCCTCTGGTTGTCCCATGTCTCTGACCGTTCTTGGAGGCAATTTAGTTTTGTGTAGCGATCGCAAATGCTACTCAGTGGCAGCCAACGAACACATTTACATTTTTTTATTGATAACAAATCTTATTTCTGTATTTTATTTACACTTCCCCCTTACTAAAGTTTTTTTTTTTTTTTTTTTTACAACAGAAAAGGTAACTGGCAGTCAAATACTATCTTAATTCTTTTCAGGTCATTCAGTGTCAGACAGAAGCAGCACGGCACAACGTCACGCTAAAAAATAAGTTAAAAATATCAAAATGACTTACCTCTTTGTCCTCTGAAGGAGCATGCCAAATCAACAAAATGTTTACTGCATATGAAATCTGAATGGCTTCACCCTGGCTTCACCTAGCTGGCGTTATAACCTCCGCGCAAGTTGATTAATTCTGCACATTTTTTCCTCCGAGTTTTTGGTTTCGGGAAACGTATGAAGAAAACATCCTTCATATGTCGTGATGTCTATAGTTGTTTCTACAAGTTCCCAAAAAAGCAATGCGTGATCAGCATGTTTGTTTTTGAAAGATTACCGGAGAAAAGTAGCAGAATTAACATTGCTTCTATGCAAGGGCGGTTCTATAATGTCCCACTTCTACTTTACTTCCGCTTTACGATGCGACGTCACGGTCTAAAAATAGCACGCGTGCGGTACGCCATTGTGTCACATGGAGTTGTATCAATTTGTGTGATGAAAAGAAGCACTTCCGGGGAAGTTAGTTATTTTCCTACTTCTCCATGTGCAGATGTGATGTGCAGAGTCTGTGAGCGAGTACCCGGAGTGTCCCTTGGCAACTACCAACTGACCGACCTGCAGTACGCTGACGACACCATCTTACTCAGCACTCCCAACGACCAGCTAAGTACTGTATATACTGAGTATATACAGCGAAGAGGCAGAAAAGCTTGGTATCCATGTGAGCTGGACCAAGATCAAGTTCATGCATGTCGGTGAGGGACCTGATCTACCTCCCATCCTGCTAGGTGATAGCACTGTAGATCCTGTGAAGAACTTTGTTTATCTGGGTCCACGGTGACTGATAACTGGGATATAAAATCAGAGATTCTCCGCAGGAGAGACCTGGCAGCCTCTGCCCGGCAGAAACCACTCTGGCGGCACCAAACCATCCCACGGAAGACGACGCTCCGAATCTACAACACCGCCATACTCTCTATTCTCCTCTATAGTTCCTAAACATGGCCCTTAAACAAGACACTGGCCACAAGAATAGACGGCTTTGACAGCAGGGCTCTCAGAACCATCGAGAACATCAGGTGGCACCAGCAAATCTCCAGTGAAATCATGCGAGCCCAGACAAATCAATCCAGAGCCTCCCGCCTGGCTGCAGAGCGTCGCATCTGCCGGCTCAGCCATGTTCTTCATCTTCCTCCTGATCACCCGGCAAGAGCCATCCTGGAGTTTGGTTCAAAGGCTGCAGGCTGGAGACGACCAAGAGGAAAGCCCCGCACTCGATGGCTTGACACCATCCCGGACGACCTCCCAAAACATGGAGTTACCCTGAACGATGCAAATCTGCTGGCACAAGACCGCCAGTACTGGAGGGGCCTAGCTCACCTGGTCAACTTTATGCAATGGGACGGGAAACAAGCCCCAACACAAGAGCCGTGAAGATGATGATGATGATGATCAAAAACAGATTTACTGTATTTTATTGAAATGAATGAAAGCTCCCTCAGCAAAAATTACATTAAGTATGCTTGTTAGGGAAAACAAACAACTTGGTGCTACCGATTATGGATTTAGGGCACGATAAATAGAAGGTATTTTTTTTTCTTCAGCGAAGATGTGCCAAGATTAACATATATAACATAACCCATTAGCTGAACTGAGTTAAGTGAATGAATACGAACCTGTTTTAGCTGAAAAGATACAAAGTTGTCCCCACCCTGTTATTTAGAATTGAAGTAATTGTCATCTTAGTTTACATTGAAATTGTAGTCTTTAGAGATTGGTAAACTGATGTCCTGCATTGTTGCTTGGGGAAAATTCTTTAACAACATTGGCAAAGAAAAACAAACACTGGATTAGAGCAGGGGTAGCCAACTCTGGTCCTCGAGGGCCCCTATCCAGCTTGTTTTCCATGTCTCTCTCCTTTAAAACACCTGATCAAATGATCAGCTCTTCAGTAAGCTCTGCAGGAGCCTGATAACGATCCTGATTATTTGAGTCATTTGTGTTGGAGGGGGGAGACATGGAAAACAAGCTTGATAGGGGCCCTCGAGAACCGACGTTGGCTACCCCTGGCTTAGAGACACACATGAGCATGCGCAACACCACACAAATTCACGCAGAGTGAGCAACTGGAAGCTGAGGATGAAGTACAAGATAAATGGCCTCAGGCTCATCTTGCAGCCATACCTTCATATTCATTCACCTTCAATATATACCCCCCGGACCCCCAACACACACACCTGCAACACACAGAAGCAAGATACTGAATGCAAACAAGTGTTCACACGAACAATATTAAAGTTTAGTTTTATCTTGCTGGCTGAGCGGAGGCTAACGGTCTGTCGTGGTTGGGGGGAGCTAAACAGCTCTGAGTCTCGGAAGGCGCTCTAATGCCACAATCCACAATTGGCGGAGCACCAATTGACGCCAAATTGAAGAATATCACCACGGCGTAAATTTGAAGTGTCCAAGAGCAATATGAGAATGCACGTGCCGCTAGTTTTTGCTCGTTCAGGGCTATCATTATGAGGCCCATAACCATAACCACAACCACATTTATTCTAAATTTATACTTCTAAGGTCAGTCTTGACAAGCCAAAAGGTAAATCATGGCACAAATTTAACATTTATGTGGATAATAGAAACCCAGTTGTGCTTTCTTTACTAGACCTCACAGCAGCATTCGATACAGTCGACCATACAGTTCTTGTATCTCGTTTAGAGCATTTCATAGGCATCCATGGAACCGCTCTACAATGGTTTAAATTGTATCTGGAACATAGGACCTTCTCGGTAATGATTGGAGAATTTTCCTCTCCACAAACTTCTCTGTCCTGCGGGGTGCCACGCGGCTCTATTTTAGGGGCTGTTCTGTTTGGACTTTATCTGTTACAATTAGAGTCAATTGTAAAAAAAAGAAAACATAATATCTCTGTTCGGTTTTTATGCCAATGACCTGCAGCTGTATATGTTCCTGAGACCCAAAGAACAAACTGGTCTCACAAAGTTGATGGACAGAATTTCCGATGGGAAGCAGTGGCTAGCACATAACTTTTTGATCTTAACGAGAGTAAAACAAAGTACAACTTTCGGCATGCCTTCCATGATGAATGCCCTTGAGCCCAACTCACATGTTAAAAATTTCAGAGTGACATTTGATAATAGGCTCAACTATGAAAAACAGTTCTTTTGTAAGAGCAATTTTTTTCCAGCTTTGTCTCTTGGCCAAAGTGAAGCCTTTTCTTAGTCGCCGCTATGACCTTGAAAAAGCAATCCATCCCTTCATAAGCTCAGTGCTTGACTACTACAATGCACTTTATGCTGGTCTTCCCAAGTCCTCTATTTTTCGTCTGCAACTTGTTCAAAATGCTGCTGCTCGATTTTTAACCGGTACACCCAGACGTGAACAAATTGCCCTCATGCTGTCATCGCTCTTCTGGCTTCCAGTTCGTTTTAGAATTTATTTTAAACTTTTACTGTTTGTTTTTAATTCTATTAATGGCCTTGTCGGAGATTTTAACCCTCCGTAACTCTGGCAGAGCTCTTCGTTCCACTGGCCAGCTCCTTCTGCAAGTTCCAAGGTCAATACTTAAACAGTGGGTTGATTGATCTTTTGCGGTTGTAGAATGGCCTGCCTGTGGAATCCACACCATTACTAATCCAGGTCCTTTTAAATCATGGTTAAAGACCTCCTTTTTTAGGCTGAACTGGTTATATTTATAAGGGTTTTAATGTTTATGGATTGTATCTGTTTTATTGTTTTATCACTTTATCACTTTTACTGTATAATACTTTCCTGCCTTTTATTTATCATGAACTATATTCTTCGTTGTTGTAAAGCACTTTGAGGACCTTTCGGGTTTTTGTAAAGGGCTATATAAATAAATTTGATTTGATTTTAGGGCACTGGCCGGAAAGACCCCCTTTTGTCGTCAGAACTGCCTTAACCGTTTGTGGCACAAGGTCCTGGAAACATTCCTCAGAGAATTTGGTGCAAATTGAAATGATAGCATAACACAATTGCTGCAGATTTGTCAGTTGCACATCCATGATGCGAAACTCCCATTCCAGCACATCCCAAAGGTAGTCTATTGGATTGAGATCTGGTTAAAGGGAAACATGTTTTCATTTAAATTAAGTGGATCTTTTTGCATAAACTTCATAGTCTATTGACATGACACGGGAAACGGGACAGATTTTTAGGGACCTATTTTCAAAAACTTCAAATTCAAATATTTTCAAAACCAAAGCTGCTACCGACCTAAAACCAAAACAGGCACCTTAGCCATATATGAGTCTATATGAGCAGCAGTATCAAAAAATTCAAAGTCGTTCCCTTATAAAATCCCGAATAATATATATATATATATATATATATATATATTATAAGCATAACACAACTTAAAATAACAATAAAATTCTCAGATTTTGCACTAGATGCACAAAAATCACCAAATGCACAGATAATCACCTATGAAAGGTGGAAAAGCGCTATACAAGTATAACACCATTTACCATTTATTTTCAGGATCAAAAGCAATATTTAACATATCATGTAAGTTTTTCACCAAAATAGCTTTTTTTTTAATTTACTGCAAGTTTTCAACAGCTAATAGATAATTAAAAATATAATTAATGTGATCAGCAAAGATCTTACTCAAAGATGATCAGTGACGGAATTGGCAGCATAAAACCCAGATTGGAATATAAATGAAATGTTTATCTGTCTGTTTGTGTGAATGTGTGATTTGGGTGTTTGAGTGTGTGCGTGTTTGTACACCTTCAAGAGTCTTTGGTAAAGCTTCACCAGACTTGCTCTCCCTAATGGCTTGCACAGTTGGTTAAACACACTTGCAAAAAAATTAATTAATAGAACAAATTTGATCTGCTCTCATGTGAGTTTGGGTTGTGCGTGTGTGTGATGTCTGACAGGTGTGTGGAAGCATGATTCATGCATGTCTTTAGCGGGCATCCTTGCATTAGCATATATGGAAGGACTCTTTAATGATTTATGATAATTCCTTCCTCTCCCTGCAGGAAGTATGGCACATGTTACTCGTACTGTCACATATTTGCAGATACTTTATGAAACACACACACACACGCTTACCTGTCTATGTCAGTCCATCAATCACATTGATGGCGTTGTGGAACTTCAGGTGTTGCTTTAATTAGCTGCATCGAGGGATTTGAATTCTGTAAGTGGTCACAACAGTGATATTAAATATTATCTGCAATGAAATGAGAATACATGATGAAATGAAAATGATCTGATCGATCAGCTGGATCAGCAGTGGAATAGCTTCTCATCCCCATTTAGGAGGAACCGCACAGTGCTTCAGGAGGGTTTTAAAGTGATTACTGCTTTTATAGAATGTGCCTGGGGTAGAGGAGGGAAGCCATACAGATAACATGCCCAACCAATACTTGGTGTCTGTCTGGTCAAAGATCTTGAAATAGGGCACTCCATCTTCCCAGGATACAAAAACTATCCTTTGCAGCCTGTGGCTCTGGGTGGCCTCTAGAAAGTTTTCTGTGACATACAGTATATCTGTATTAGTGTAGTGTTCAGATCTCTGCACATGCTTCCTGTCACTCAGAGAATAGACTACAAAAGTCCTCTGCTTGTGTATACTATATTCATGAGATAGTGCTGAAGTACAGAACATCTCTGTCACATGATCCTTCTCTAGAGATGTGAATGAAAATTCGGCGCCGAAAACTATCGATTTATCGACTATCGACTATTTTTCAAGTGACAGTTGGCAACCCTAGATGAGCCTTAGTGCTACCCTGACCTTCCTGATGTTAATTCATGTTTGCACGTTTTTAAAAAGTATGAAAAAAAAAAAAAAAAAAAAAGACCCAAAAACACAAATCCACCCTTACACACACAAAAGGCTCAGGATCTTAACGGTTAAATTAAAGAGGTATAAATACAACATGACAGATGTAAATTTTTTTTCTAGTATTTTTTATATTAAAATACATTCCTGATAATGACTGTTTTTCGTGTGCTTATATCACTCAAATATGTAGCTAACAAATTCAGTTTTGAGTGAATTATATTAATAATTATAATAAAAATATCACTTCACATACAAAAAATATAATTAAACGGTGATGGGTACCGGGCCAGCCGACTCTACCAATGAGGTGTTCCTTATTGTTTTTTCAGGGAGTTGGCTGAATGATTAAGGAACATTTGTAAACTGTTTGCCAGACAATCACAGGGCATAACTAATCTGAAGGAGTTAACATAACATTAAAGGTATCATTGGAAGTTATTAAGGAAGCTAAAAATGGAGCTAACCTTGGTCTTCCTTACTGCAAACGTTAGAGGGGAGATTTGACTTAGAATTAATGATCACAGTTAACTACATCAAAACACATTTTAATTGACATTGCTTCATTTGGCGCTACAGGGCCTGCTTTGCTTCTTTATTGTAGCACGGCTTTTTTTTGTAGTTGTCGTTCATACCCAGGGGACAAAACTAAATGAGATGAAGGAGGAATACTGAAAAGACAGATACATTGTGTTGTTAATTACAAACACATACACACACAATACCCACTTTCTTTCAAGGCAATAAAGGAATGAACATTTTGCTCCATCACAGCACTCCTTTATGCACCATTGCACCCCCCCGTATACGCAATATGACGTGTGTAATGATCAGTTGCTATTTTACTGATGCAGGTTTAAAAAATTCAGGGTCTTTAAACACACTTAAAAAAAAAAAATGGGCAGGAAAAGAGAGCACGAGCAATGCACAACACAAACAAATTGTACAGTGTTTCATGTGTTAAATGTACAAACATTTATAGGTTTTCATGTTTTAATGACGATAGCATGCAAACAATGACAAAAGAAGTAAAAATAACTAAGTGAACCATCACATTCAATATTTGGCATCGATAATTTCAACCAGACGCTTCCTGTAGCTGCAGACCAGTCTTGCACATTGATCAGGACTAATCTTGGCCCTTTCTTCTCTACAAAACTGCTGTAGTTCAGTCATATTCTTGCGATGCCTTGCATGAATCGCTGTCTTTAGGTCATACCACAGCATCTCAATGGGGTTGAAGTCTGGACTTTGACTTGGCCACTCCAGAACATGTATTTTGTTCTTCTGAAACCATTCTGAAGTTGATTTACTTCTGTGTTTTGGATCATTGTCTTGGTGCATCATCCATCCTTTTTTTTTTAGCTTCAACTGTCTGACAGGCGGCCTCAGGTTTTCATGCAAAACATCCTGATAAAACTTTTTACCGGATTGGCCCGAATATAAGACTGTGTTTTTTGGATTGGAATAAGACTGAAAAAGAGGGGGTCGTCTTATATTTGCGGTCTACCAGATATCATTGAAGCGATGTTCTGTCCTGACAGATCTCAGCTACTCTCCCCATTCACGACGCTGTGATTGCAGTGTAGTTTACATATTTAAATGTTCAGGTATCAAGATTTGAATGAGGCAAAATAACATGCTTTTTCTCTCTAATATATTGTTATAATCATGTATCAGATGTACTGTAATTATTTTCTGTATAGAAATTAAATTGGTGTTCAAAAAGTCTTTTTTCAAACTTGAGTCTTGAAAAGAGGGGGTCGTCTTATAATCAGGGCCGTGTTTTATTCGGGCCAATACGGTAATTCATTCTTCCATTAATAATTGCAAGTTGTCCAGGCCCTGAGGCAGCAAAACAGCCCCGAATCATGATGCTCCCTCCACCATGCTTCACAGTGGGGATAAGGTGTTGATGTTGGTGAGCTGTTCCATTTTTCCACCACACATAACGTTGTGTGTTACTCCCAAACAATTCAACTTTGGTTTCATAGGTCATCGAAATATTTTGGCAAAACTTCTGTGGAGTTTGCAAGTGCCTTTTTGCGAACATTAAACGAGCAACAGTGTTTTTTCTAGACACCAGTGGCTTCCTTCGTGGGGTTCTCCAATGAACACCATTCTTGGCCATAGTTTTACATATAGTTGATGTGTGCACAGAGTGATTTCTGTAAGTCTTTAGCAGACACGCTAGGGTTCTTTTTTGACCTCTCTGAGTATTCTTCGCTGAACTTTTGTCGTCATATTTGGTGGACGGCCACTCCTTGGAAGAGAAGCAACAGTGCCAAACTCTCTCCATTTGTAGACAACAGTGTTGTTTTTGGCATCCCTTTTAATTTACGTGTTAGTCTAAGTCTTTTGGATGAAAATACTTACTAGTCTTAGTCATATTTTAGTCATCTTAAAATGTGTTTGTCTACGTCTAGTTTTTGTTGACGAAAACTCAAAACTAACCTCGTCTAGTTTTAGCCAAAGTTTAATAAAAATGTTTTGGTCTGTAAAATTAAAAACTTTAATCATACCCACCTGGACGACGCCATGAAATGTATGTAAAAAAGTTGTCGAGAGTTTAAGAGGACACTTTCCTGATGCTAATGCAAACATGAATGCTATACTAACTCTACGAGTTACATTTAGTGTGTGATGATTAGTGTTGGGCACGTTACTTTAAAAAGTAATTACATTACTCACTACTTCTTCCAAAAAGTAACTGAATTAGTAACTGAATTACTCTATAGTAAAAGTAACTAGTTACCAGGGAAAGTAACTATCAGGTGTAGCAAACACAGAAACGTTACCAAACTTTGGAAAGCATTGTCTAATTGAATGAGCAGGGACAAACAGCTTGGAGTCAGAAGTACGTGCGCTATTCTCGAACCTGAACGCACCCCAAGTCTTGGATGACAAATTAACAGAGCAGAGAGTCGACTCGACACGGCTGGTAGTTTCTTCAATTTATTCAGAGTAAGTAACGCACCGCTTTTGACCGTCAGTAACGGTAACGGCGTTGTAACGGCGGAAAAAGTAATTAGTTAGATTACCCCGTTACTGAAAAAAATAACGCCGTTACATAAAGGCGTTATTTATAACGGCGTTACTCCCCACACTGATTTTAAGTAAATATGTCGAATGTGATGCTAGTCTTTAAGCCACTGTAGCGCCCCCCCTATAACCACAAAGAGCTTTTTCCTTTGAAAATTCTTGTGAACAAATGCTTAAATCCCTGAATTCTACTATACCTGTAGATATGGAGGTAAATCAGTCTAGATTCTGGGTTAAAAGCAAAAAAAAACAATTGCAATTAGCATTTATTTTACGTAAATATTGCGAACTATGACTCCAATGACGTAGTAATTTCTCCCATTGATTTTTTTCACGTTTCAAAGATGCATGCATGGTACGAAAATTATAATGATTACCTTGAATCCTCGAAAAAAACACTCCTGAGACAATCCTTCCTGTTTGTATGTGGTACTGCTTTTATATTTTTTCAACCTAAATCTGGCATTAGTTTGCTGCATGTGTGTGTGTTTGAGAAGAACTCCTCTTGATGAGGGCAGGCCCCCTACTTGAAGACGTGGCGCAGTGTATGACTGACGTGACCCGTCAATATCATTATGAAGTCTATGTCCCTGGATAGCTTCAAAAATGTTTCTTTAGTAGTTTTTGGAAACAAAGGTTTGAATCGAACGTTGAATCACCAGAACCATTAAACACATGAAAGTTAGTATAAGTCAATGGAGATTTATTTTGCATTGACCATTTAGCCTATCAATTACTTTCATATTCGTGAGAAATGTAGCCCTGACCCCCGTTCAATAATCTGTTTGGTCTTATTAATGTCCCATCACCAGCAAAAAGGGTACATCCAGGTTATGCTGTTACAGTATATCGTCCCTATCAATGTTGAGACCAAACCTATGCCCTTGTGTTGGAGGCTTATAGCCAGCTTTGGATGCTGTGAAATCTGGTAAAATGAAGAAAATTAAAACTTAATATCCCCTTGGCGGTCGAGGAGGAGGTGTTTGGCGGTACTGCATTTGCGGGTAAAAGTTGTTTGAAATTTCGCCGGGTGGTATTGGAGGTTTGTGACGCCCTTTGGGTGATCTAAAAGTGGGTAAAAATAGTCCCAAAGTTGGCAGGATAGAGTACCTTATTTTTTCGGGTAAAAAAAAAAGGTTAAAATTACCCCGGATGTTTTCAAGGTTTTTTAGTGGGCTTTGGGTGCTCTCAAAGCTTGCAAAAATGCTGAAAAGAGCCTTGAGGTCTTGCTGTTGAAATCCCCGCCTAAGACTAGATAAAACAAGGTAAAATGCTGGATGTGCGCATCCAATTAGCTCTCGGAATAAAGTCACTCTTATTGGTGGTCTCGTCAAGTCCGTCATAGTAGGCGATTTTGTGGTGCTCATTGGTGTTTTCATTTGTCAGTCTCGCACTACAAACCAATCATGCACCTCAGGTGAATGCCCGTGGATATGTGCACAGCCTCTAAGTCATGTACAGTATGTTTTGCTGCAAAATATTGTCTCTAGTCTCTCGCGCCTCAACATGAAACAACTCATTATTTTTTTAATACATTTTAAAAACCACGAATAACTATATGCAAATTGGCGAGGGATTTTTGTATTAATTTATCAACCAAAACAAACTGAACAAAGATGGCAGCGACACTTGACACCCAAGAGTTGCATGTGGCCCCTTCTCGGCCCGTTTCAGAAAAATCCCAGAACCACCACTGGTGTTGAATCCAAAACTAATCTCAATTCTTCTTGTCACATCAAGTTTTTGAACTATAGGATCCCAGTCTTCTTTAAATACATAAATAAAAATACTCTAACATATGTTCATGTTTTATACGTGGCGCAGTTGGTAGCTCGAGTTGTCCTGGGACTGAAGGGTCAGCGTTTCGATTCCCAGCTACGACTGCCCACTGTCAAAGTGCCCTTGGTCAAGGCACTGAACCCTAATTTGCCCCCAATGGGTTGGCAGCGCCTTGCATGGCAGCAGCACCATTGGTGTATGAATGTGTGAGTGAAAGGGTGAATGTGTGCTAATGTAAAGCGCTTTGGGCATTGTAACAATGTAGATAAATTTGCTATATAAGTACTCTCCATTTACCATAAATGTTCAAATATCAACATACAATAAAATTGACAAACGGGCATGAATGCAATGTTTATTTAATACTTAAGGTTTTGCAAAGGATATGGCTTATGGGCAAGAATGACAACATATACTTAGTAAGTAGGTAACCTGTGAAGGAAGAAACTTGACTTGCTAGAGAGGAAAAAAAAAATACCGATTGCAATTTTGGAATCGCCATAAAAATCAAAACAAAACTTTTGTTTTAAATTGTTGGAAGCTTGAATTTCAAACGTGCAGAAATGCTGGTTGTTTTCCACTTATTCACTTCCACTGATGGCAATAGATGAACATCAATGTGTTAATAATGTTCAGTGTTGGGCACGTTACTTTAAAAAAGTAATTAGTTACATTACTCACTACTTCTTCCAAAAAGTAACTGAGTTAGTAACTGAATTACTCTATAGTAAAAGTAACTAGTTACCAGGGAAAGTAACTATTTCCGTTACTTTAAAAAGAACTTGTTGTATGTCAAAGAATTTGAAATTTTCTGAGCAGTATTCGAGTCAGTGGAATAGAGAAGAACAGACAGGTAGTTAACTTGCTAGGTGCTTCAGCAGATTTGAATTGCTTACCACAGATGTCGACAAAAGCTTTGCCCCGGGACATAAATTACACATTACATGCAGGTTCTTTCCTTTAATTTCGACAAACTTGAAATAGTGTCTATATCTCCACCTCTTAAAGGACAATTTTTCTTCTGACTGCTATGCCATCCCGACCCTGTGAATCTGTTTTGTGTGTGTGTTTGCCGCACGCGCTGTTCCGGTTTGCTTGTGAAATCACCGGCTCTGATTGGCTTACCACAACACATGACTAACCCTCAGCCAATCACAATCCCTTCCATTGCATCTCTCGAGGGGCTGCATTCAGGTAGGCTAGTTTCCCAACAATTTATGTCACCTTCAAAGCGTCTGCCGTCCTCAAGATGGAAGCAGAATTATTGCTGGCTGACAGTGGGAGATGGGAACGAGGCTAGCATCAGGTGTAGCAAACACAGACACGTTACCAAACTTTGGAAAGCATTGTCTAATTGAATGAGCAGGGACAAACAGCTTGGAGTCCGAAGTACGTGCGCTATTCTCAAACCTGAACGCACCCCAAGTCTTGGATGACAAATCAACAGAGCAGAGAGTCGACTCGACACGGCTGGTAGTTTCTTTAATTTATTCAGAGTAAGTGACGCACCGCTTTTGACCGTCAGTAACGGTAACGGCGTTGTAACGGCGGAAAAAATAATTAGTTAAATTACCCCGTTACTGAAAAAATAACGCCGTCACGTAACGGCGTTATTTATAACGGCGTTACTCCCAACACTGGTGATGATTACTTAGGACAGACCTTTAAAGGCTAAAACAACATTGCATATTCTCTCTTGCCAAGATAAGAAGACAAATCTTAGTGTGTGTCTCAAAACAAGCAATGAGGAGACTTGAGACGACGCTAGTGGGTGAGTTGGGGGGGGCGCAGCACGTGGCATGAGTGACACAACTAGACACTGTTATGATGCATGCTAACTACACATAAAACGTCACACATTGTGAACATGTGACAGAAGCATTTTCGTCTCGTTCTAGTCTCATCAGTTGAAAACTGGCATTCATGTCTCCCATGACACATTTTTAGCTCGTTATCGTCTCGTCATTGTCATAAAAAAATATACACAATACACAATATTGTTTGACACTGTACATTTGACTAAAAAGCAGAATGAAAACAAGTATTTCAGTGACGTGTTTTTGCTGAGGATTAAGCAATGTTAAAACCCTCATCAAGTCTACTTTTTAAGCTCGTATACAAGTAAAGCAAGGTCTTATTTTATACTGTAAATCTTTTGACATGATAAGACATGAAATGATAAAGACATGATAATTGAAGTATATTGTCTTCTAGCTCGGTCAAAAGCTGTCTGAAGACCTACAATCAAGGATTCTTGATTTGTATAAAGCTGGGAAAGGATACAAAACCAACTCTAAAAGTCTGGATGTTCATCAATCGACAGTCACAGAAGTTGTCTATCAGTGTTGTTTTCGTCAACGATGACTATAACGAAAATATTTTTTTATGACAATGACGAGACGATAACGAGCTGTGATGCACATCAGACAATGCTTCTCATCAAGACAATTTTTATTAAGTGTGTGTTTTATAGTGGGCAGGGCAGCTTTAAACCATTCATCAGAGATTGGGACCATACCTGACTTAAAATGTTTGGTAAAAACTGGTTTCAATTGCTCTTTAAGTCTCCTTAAGCAGAGGTTTCACTTACTTATCCCCCCCCCGTCATTGTTTGCATGCTGTCCTGATTAAAATATGAACACCTATAAATATCTGGGTGGTTTTAGTTAAAACAGACACTGTATTTTCATCTGTGTGATTTTAACAAAGATCAGCTCACATTTGATGCTGATTTTATACGGAAATGTGAGAAATTCCAAAAGGTTCAGATACTTTTTCATACCACTGTAGTTGACTATAGATGAACATTAAGCACATTTCCACCAAATGAACAACTTTATAATATGACAATATACTTCAATTATCATGTCTTTATCATTTCATGTCTTATCATGTCAAAAGATTTACAGTATAAAATAAGACCTTGCTTTACTTGTATACGAGCTTAAAAAGTAGACTTGATGAGGGTTTTAACATTGCTTAATCCTCAGCAAAAACACGTCACTGAAATACTTGTTTTCATTCTGCTTTTTAGTCAAATGTACAGTGTCAAACAATATTGTGTATCCTCTGTCAGAATCAGAAAGCATTCATTGTCATTGAGCAGTGTAATAAAATTGATACAGCACCTCTAGGACAGTGCAAAGTAAGTGGAGACATTTGAAGGCCAATGGCCTTGTTCATTATAAGGTCATGGTTGAGAGGAACAGTTAGAATTGACTGTGGACCTTTGAGATGGGAGAAAACTCTCTGACAGGATGAATTGGATTGTAATTACGCAGCCAACAGCAGGGAGTGACGCTAGTGCATAAAGTACTGCTGGAAATGACGCACACTCGCTATGTACGAAAAGCCTTGTGTGTCTTTAATACAAAAAGGGCAGGAACATGCATCATTCTTGTAATGGTTTGCTCTTTCTTGGCCTCTTTTCGATGTGACTGTCGATAAGAGTAAATTGCATCTTTATGTCACGGACGGGACAGAGGAGGACCACAAATGTGTCATGTTTTAAACAGTTTATTGACATCAACAGCAAAGCACGTGGAAAGACAGTAATAGTACTGATATGTAGTGATGGGTGTCACAACACCAATGCAAAGGTGCACGTGCCGAGCTCATGAAGCAATCTCTGCATTGGTGCGCGTAACGCTTTGAGAAAATCACGCGACCGATAGATGAACTGCATTGACGTAGTCAAGACGCGGCAAACTGTGTTTAAAAGGAAGCGCATCTGTCAACGCCATGGAGCTACTGAAAAAATCCAAATCTCACTGTTCCTTTGTTGTCTTCGTGCTGTGGAAAATGGACCAAACACAGGGAAAGCGCAAGTTGTCAGCCGTGTCAGACCATTTTGATCTCAACGGGGAATAAAGTATTTATTTCAATCTTCACCTGGTTTGTCTCAGAATTTGACTTGTTCCATTATAGTTAAAATTCACGAAAATCTTCAATATTACACATCTGAGCCATTACTGGGCCGAGCATGAGAATAAAGTTTCTGATACACCCAAGAAAAACACGGGTATATACAGTGCCCTCCATAATTTTTGGCACCCCTGAAAAAGATGTGTTTTTTTAGCTTAATTATTTGACATCAAATAATGTGTGTCACAACTATTAGCACCCCTGGTGTTAATACTTTGTACTACCCCCTTTTGCCAACAAAACAAGGTATGGGGACTGAGATGGCCATGGGAGGAGCTTGATTTTGTGTCTGGTGAACCATTTCTGTGTATATTTGGCCATATGTTTAGGGTCATTGTCTTGCTGAAAGACCCAGTGACGACCCATCTTCAGCTTTCGGGCAGAGGGCAACAGATTTTGATGTAAAATGTCCTGGAATTTCAAAGCATTCATGATGCCATGCACCCTAACAAGTGTTTGTTGCCAAAAAGCTCAATCTTGGTCTCATCTAAACCAAAGCACATGGTCCCAGCTGAAGACTGGGACTGTGTGTATTTTTGTGTGAGACCAAGATTGAGCTTTTTGGCAAAATCAAGCTCCTCCCATGGCCATCTCAGTCCCCAGACCTTGTTTTGTTGGCAAAAGGGGGTTGTACAAAGTATTAACACCAGAGGTGCTAATAATTGTGACACACATTATTTGATGTCAAATAATTTTTTCTTTATGTGGGATTTTCCCCCCCAATGAATGAATGCACTTTCTCTTTTTTTCCATTAAGGTCCCATATTATTTGAATTAAGAAAATCATTAGAAGCTAAAAAACACATCTTTTTCAGGGGTGCCAATAATTATGGAGAGCACTGCAGCTATTCCCTTACTTTCCCACAGTAGCTTTGTTTATAATCTATCAGATTTGGATAATTAAGCTCTAATTTATTGTTCAATTCAATTTTTTTTCTGATGGCCTATGGCAACACTTAGATGATGGATTGGGGAGTCAAGGAGCCACGCAGTGCAGATCTTCTTCAATACTGGAGGAGCCAACGGACATCTTATCCAAACCTCTCTCAACTGGCTAAGGAGTTCTTGTGCATGCTGTCATCGGTGGTTCCATGCTAGTGTGTGTTGTCCACAGCAGGACAAATTGCTTGTTTAAAAAACACACAGGAACCAATTAAATCTTATCACAGCAAAAAGTCCACAAGCATCCTCATTCACTCATTCATTATTACCGTAATTTTTGGAGTATTAGGACACCTGACTATAAGCCGCCACCCACCAAATTTGACATAAACACAGCATTTGATCATTGGTAAGCCGCAATGGACTCTAAGTCGGATCTGTCCATACTGTATTACAGGATATTTAAACATACTGTAGGCGGAGTTTGACTTTTGGGGCAGGGGGGGCACAACATGTTGATGACCCCAAAACGATGTGTCAGCAATACAATTAGCTAACAAGAATATTTATTATAATGAGTTGAAAATGAGCGTTTTTTGTTTCCCATCATTCTTGAGGGGAATTCTAAATCAGGCTGCTTAGGACAGCTATACTTTTCGCCAAGATCATCATCCATTGAATATGGTACACCCGCCTGTGTCGTGCCAATGTAGTTACCCCAGTCAAAAATTGTATCACCTGGGCGGAGCCATATGGAGGTAGATTTGTGTGTTCATTATTCGAACCCAAAAAAGTTTCTTCAATCAAAAAAAAAAAAAAAAAAAAAAAAAAAAAAAGTTCAATCAAAATATATTTTGAAGTAAAAAAATTCACTTCAATAAAAAAAAAATGTGTTTGAATGCAAAAATAAATTTGAAACTCAAAAAAATGCATTTAAAAGCTATTTTTCTTTTTTTTTTTTTTTTTTTTTTTTTTTTTTAAATTGAAGTCAATGTTTTTGGTTGAAGCATCTTTTTTGATTGAAGTAATGTTGTTTTGCGTTTGGGCCACATTTTGTGTCTTTATTATTCTATCAAAAAATACGTTTCTTCAAACAAAAAATATTTTCAAAAGAAAAATCAGTTCAATCACAAAAGAGAAAAATTTCAGTCATAGAAAAAAAGTTTTTTGAGACTCAAATATCTGCATTTGACCACTTAATTTTTCATTAAAAAAAAATATTTTATTTTAGCAATCCTTTTGTGTGACATTTGTGTCTAAATCATTCAATCGCCCAAAAAGTTGCTTCAATCCAAAAAATATTTTCAAACAGAAAAAAATCATTTAAAAAATAAAATTGCTCTCCCGCCCAAGGTGCTCGTCACAAGATCTGTTCGAAAAATCATTTTTTAACCATTATAAAAATCTTTTTTTGTTAATTTCATTCATTTTGTTGTTTGTTTTATTGCTTTACAACTTATATATATATATATATATATATATAGGAAAGTCAATTACATGCAATGACACTTTTCGGCCACCAGGAGGGCCTGGACCCCACACCCCTTAAACTCCGCTTATGTATTTACACCAAAAGACACTAACCTCTAACACTTTATTTGACAGCGGCAACATAAGACCATATGAACCATAATGAAGCTTTGAACTAATTGGCTTCAAAGCTATATTTGGCCATCATTGCTCAATGTAATCTCTCCCTTCCCTTGGGATAGACAGACAACCTCTGCTGCCACCTGCTATCAACACCGTTGTCGTCCAACATGCCTCCTAGCAAGCATTGCAGCGCTACAGATGAAAAATGTTCTGTGGTAATTATTTCTTCAGTTACTGTTCAAGTTGTTTCATTAATTGCCAGTTGTAGTATTTGGTAACACTTTGTTTGACAATGACGCCGTAAGACTGTCATAGGACCATCATAATTATGACATGACACTGCTGTAAGCATTAATGAATGCTTATGACAGATGTCATTTTGTGTCATCCGGCAAATTAGCTCACGTTTGAATGGATGTAAAACATCTGGGCTGGACATAAATGGAGTTAGTGACATAATTTGCCGGATGACACGCAATGGAACCTGTCATAAGCATTCCTTAATGTGTCATTTCATATTTATTACGGTCTTATGGCAATGTTATGACATGACTGTCAAATAAAGTGTTACCTATTAACCCAAATAAATCAAGAAATAAGCCACACTAGACTATAAGATGCATGATTCAAGTTGAGGAAAAAACACATCATAATATAAAGATATGGAATAATGCAATATGAATGCGAGGACTCAAATGATTTTATTTTACATGCTAGGTCATCAAATCAGTGTCACTAGCACCTTACAGACAGTTCTGTGCTTTGCTTAGCCAAAACCATAGACTTCATAATACTTGACAGGACACGGGAAACTGGGCCGATCCGTAGGGGGCCTATTCTCAAAAACTTCAAATTCAAATATTTTCAAAACCAAAGCTGCTACTGACCTAAAACCAAAACAGGCACCTACCTTAGCCATATATGAGTCTCCATGAACAGTGGCATCAAAAAATTCAAAGTTGTTCCCTGTTCGAAAATTAACTTTAACCCATTATAAAATACTTTGGAGGATTCTTGTTCATTACATTCAGTTTTGTTGTTTGTGTGGCTAGGCTGCGCGAGTCAATGGTGCCTGCTTTGCATGCTAATTAAAAACAATTTTAACTGATGTAATAGTCAAATAAATTCAAAATGCAGATAATTTTTCCAAATGTCACACCAAACTCCCATAATTAATTTCATTCTGCAGGACTATTTTTTTTTTTTTTTTTTTTAATGTAATGAGATCACAATAGATATGACTGCTTTGGCCACTTTTGCTCAGTCTGTTGGGGAGTACCTTTGGTTCCCACAAAAAAAAAAAAAAAAAAATGAAAAAAATGATGTGATATTACTCCGCCTCGACATCCTGTTTCCTGCAGAGCTGCTGGATTACAAATGTTGCTGCATACAACAATTATTGATTGACATGCAGTGGTTAGTAAGAACAACTTTATCCTGAAAACATAGCCAACACTGTTGATTGCATGGGTCATCGATGATTCTCATGCATGCATATGTTGTTTTTTATTGGTATGCTAAGCAAGCACCATTGACTCGCGCTAGCTTAGCAACTCTGTAGCCCTGAAACTACTGTAGCAAATAAGTAACAAACTGCATGGACTTTGTTGAAATCAAACTCCACCGACTAATTAAACCCCTGCTAACTCGAATAGTAAGCGTTATGTCAAAAATTCTAAATTTTGCCTTTAAATTAATTTATAGGAAAGTCATGACATGGCACTGCCCCCCCCCCCCCCCCCCAATCTCCGCCTATGATTAAAGGAGCATGCTTCCAAGTTCATCGAGCAGATGAAGCCAGCTGAGGTGTGAGACAGTGTTTTGACCAGCATAAGCAACAGCAGCTCAACCCAGATTAAAGCAGCTTTACAAAGTTCAAAGACAAATTCATCCTGTCGTTGGTCCCTGCGTAACTGGCATCAAGGTGCGTGTTGGACTATCGCACCAATACGGACATCATTCATTTTTTTTCTCTGGCTTTTACTCAAACACAGATGATAACATAAAAAGTCTAGAAGACAATAAGTGTTAGGGATTGAGTTGGTTTAGTATTTGGGTTCAATTTATGTTTATGCCTTAGGCTGCGATCAGACTACAGGCATACAGTATCTGATTCCAATTGGATTCCTCCTGAAATCTGATTTTTAGTGCTGACTGGTCACACTGGTCTTAGCAAGTGTCTGGGCCTGTTCGGACTGGGCCATATTATTGATCCATTTTAAAGGTTGCAATGGCAACGAAGACGTCATCCAGCGTGGAGAGACATCATGGACAGTCAAACCCATCTGAGTTTGTGACTGTTCAGACCCCAAAAGAGCCACGTAGTTTAAAATCTGGATGTGCTAAAAATTGGATTTTAGCTGCCAGCCTAAACAAGGCCTCCGTGTGTGTTGTCCAGTGTTGTTAATCTTACTGAAAAAAAGTAATTAATTATAGTTGCAAATTACTTCTCCCAAAAATTAATTGCGTTACTAACTCAATTACCTGAATGTAAGAGTAATCAGTTACTTGGCAAAGTAATTGGTGATAATTATTATTATTTTTTTTTTTCCTCAAAAAAAAACAAAAAAAAACATTGGCCACACTACTGTATGTGAAGTTTTTTGTGGAGGTTTTTGGTACAATTGGCCCGAGCCCAATTCTTTACCCTAATTTACCCTTTACCCTGAATCAACTGTTAAAAGTTGTTAAAATTGCTCCCATTATTGCTTTAGTTCCCTTCTCTCTACTTTCGACATATGAAAGTTTTAAAACTGTTTCATCATTTAAAGATAGATTCAAGTCAAGATTTTGCCTATTTAGAAGTATTTTATATAAAAAGTTACTTAGGTTCGCGAGGAAGGTTCTCTACAACAGAGCCATCCTAAAAAGCCTACTGCTTTAAGATGGCGGCTGTCATATTGCATCTAGTTATATCTATATACAGTACATGGGATATCTACCATGTCTACCATATCTACCATAACATGCGGGCGTAGTTTGTCCGGCTATCGGCTACAACATGTATTATTGGAGCTACCTAGCATCGCGTTTGCTCGGCGTCAGAACTTTCTTGCCTCCTCCCCACTCCTGCTCTGCTCTGTCGTCTCGGTGAGTCCGTCTCCCTCAGACTTTTCGACCAATATAGTAACGCATAGTAACGCATGCCTTTCCGTCCTCAGTAACGGTAACGGCGTTGCCAAGATGAGAAAAGTAATTAATTAGATTACCCACTACTGAAAAAAATAACACCGTTAGTAACGCCGTTATATTGTAACGCCGTTATTAACAACACTGGTGTTGTCCTTGTGATTGCCTATTGATTGATTTTCTTTGTGTGTCGACCATTCAGCTGCCTCTTGTGTCACCCACCTGCTCCTCATCATCTTGTTACCCCATGTCTGTGTAAGCTCCCTGTGTTTGTTCATTCCTTCTGGCATTATTGTCAATGTCCATGTCAGGTTCGTGTTCCTGTGCTCCCACTCAAGCATTGTTCCTGTTTTTTTGAGCAAATTGATTTTAATAATAACTTCTGTTTGCCTCCTGAGGTCTGGTTTGTAACTTATTTTTTGGGATTTTCAGAGTTAAAAGGTTTTGGAGTTCATCAATTCCTTGCCAGGCCTCTCTGCTTCTGTGCACTTGGGTCCACACCCCCCACATTCCTCGACTGCTACAGTGGTATGAAAAAGTATCTGAACCTTTTGGTATTTCTCACATTTCTGCATAAAATGACCATCAAATGTGATCTGAGCTTTGTCAAAATCACACAGATGGAAAAAAGTCTGCTTTAACTAAAACCACCCAAAAATTTATAGATTTCCGTATTTTAATGAGGATAGTATGGAAACAATGACAGAAGGGGGAAAATATTTACGTGAATCATCACATTTAATATTTTGTGGGCCCTTTGGCAGCAATAACTTCAATCAGATGCTTCCTGTAGCTGCAAATCAGTCTGGCACATCGATCAGGACTAATCTTGGCCCATTCTTATCTGCAAAACTGCTGTAGTTCAATGAAATTCCTAGGTTGTCTGGCATGTCTGTCTTCAGGTCATGCCAGAACATCTCAATGGGGTTCAAGTCTGGACTTTGACTAGGCCACTCCAGAATGTGTATTTTGTTCTTCTGAAACCATTCTGAAGTTGATTTACTTCTCTGTTTTGGATCATTGTCTGGTTGCAGCATCCATCCTCTTTTTAGCTTCAACTGTCTGACATATGCCCTCAGGTTTTCCTGCAAAACATCCTGATAGACTTTTGAAATCATTCTTCCATTAATGATTGCAAGTTGTCCACGCCCTGAGGTAGCAAAACAACCCCGAATCATAATGCTTGCTCCAACATGCTTCACAGTGGGGATGAGTTGTTGATGTTGGTGAGCTGTTCCATTTTTCCTCCACACATTGTGTTACTCCCAAACAATTAAACTTTGGTTTCATGAGTCCACAAAATATTTTGCCAGAACTTCTGTCCAAGTGTCCAATTCCCTTTTTGTGAATATTAAACGAGCAACAATGTTTTTTTAGACAGCAGGGGTTTGCTCCATGGAGTCCTCCCATGAACACCATTCTTGGCCATAGTTTTACATATAGTTGATGTGTGGACAGAGATATTGGACTGTGTCCGTGATTTCTGTAAGTCTTTAGCAGACACTCAAGGGTTCTCTTTTTACCTCTCTGAGTATTCTGCGCTGAACTCTTGCCGTCATCTTTGGTGGATGGCCACTCCTCGGGAGAGAAGCAACAGTGCCAAACTCTCTCCATTTGTAGACTGCTTCTCTCACTGTCGACTGATGAACATCCAAACGTTTACAGATGGTTTTGTATCCTTTCCCTGCTTCATACAAATCAAGAATCATTGATTGCAGGTCTTTAGACAGCTCTTTTGACCGGGCCCTGATGCACATCAGACAATGCTTCCCATCAAGACAATTCTTACCAGGTGTATGTTTTATAGTGGGCAGGGCAGTTTTTAACCACTCATCAGTGATTGGGCAAACACCTGACTTTAATTGTTTGGTAAAAATGGGTTTCAATTGCTCTTTAAGTCTCCTTAGGCAGAGGGTTCACTTATTTATTTTTCTCCCTTCTGTCATTGTTTGCATGCTATCCTAATTAAAATATGAAAACCTGTAAATGTGTGGGTGGTTTTAGTGAAAGCAGACAGTGCTTTTACATCTTTGTGATTTCTGATCTTTGAAGATCAGATCATATTTGATGGTGATTTAACGCAGAAATGTGAGAAATTCCAAAAGGTTCCGATACTTTTTCATACCACTGTAGTTCCCCCGATCTCTGACAGTAAGCATGATCACCTGATATGTCAGAACTTGCTTGATTTTTCTTTTTTTTTTTTTTTTTAAAACGCTCCTTTAAAAACTAAATAAAAAAACTAAAGATGTCCTGAAAATACAAAAACAAAATCCCGCCAGAGGAGCTGGTTGAAGTGTCTAGGGAGAGGGAAGTCTGGACTTCACTGCTAAAGCTGCTGCCACCGTGACCAGACCCTGGATTAAGTGGTAGATAATGGATGGATGGATGGATGGATGTCGAAAGATAATCAAGAGACTTAAACAATAACTTAGCATCATTTTAGACGACTAAAAGAATGCATTTTTGTTTCTTGTTTTCACAAATTCAAAAACATGAGACACTGGAAATTTAAAAACCATTTAGTCAACTTTGGCAAGTTTTGGTTTTTCTTTACCGTTTTGGTAACATACAATAATTCAAAAGAAAGTAGCACTGCCATGAGAGAAAGCAGGAAAGTTGATCTTAGATTACGTGAGATATAAGGAAAGTTATATTATTTTAATTTTTCCCTTTTCTTTTCATTGCTGTTGGGACATTTATTCCAAAATATGAAAGAAAGATTTAAAAAAAAAAAAAAAAAAAAAAAAAAAGATTTTGTCCTACTATGTACGTTTGCCTTTTTCCTTGTCCTGAGGACTCTTTGAGGCAAACCTGTCTCCTATATCCGTGGATAAGCAGCAGGTGGCTCCTAATATTTGAACCCCTTGACACCTGAATTTACATTTTGCGAATATGCATTAACAGGCAATGTGAGGAACATATACAGTATGCTGTCATTAATGCATTCTAAATATAAATGGTTAGTGCCAATTGAGGACAATCATCAAAACTGCACGTGCGTGATTTGAGGCTGCTCTTTGTTTAATGCACAGCTGCCATGTGAATGGAAAGACCTTGGTTAATGCTTTCCTGCAAGGAACACACTAGAATGACTTCTCCATTAAGACGTTAAATGATCACAATGTGACCCACATTCATATTACACCACACGTGCGCACCTTGATCAAAGCCGCTGAGTGCACAGTAAGATCACATATCATTTAAAAGACACGAATATGTGTGTGCTCGCATGGATTTGTGCGTTAATACGCAGCCTCTCCATGTATTCTTCGAAGGAGGAAAGGATGAACACACTGGCTTTGCCTCATTATGTGACTGATGGCTCCCAAAATTGTCAAAGGAAGACTATGCCTTAGTTTGATTGCTCAGTTGAACGTCATCTTTTGTTCTCACCCAAAATACTGTTTGTTTTTTTAACCAAAATGAGGGTTTTCCATATACAGTATTACAATAAGGGAAAAGATTTTAGATATTTAACGTTCATTCACATATGAAAGTAGAACACCTGAAAAGAGAAACCACATAGAGGCTGTTTCGAAAACAATTTCAGACAAACAATATGCACGACGTTTATCAAAGTCAGTAGTTTTAGACAGATCATGACTACAGTATGTTGGCGTTTCTTTGACATCTACTGGCTCCAGACCCCTATGGGGAATTCTAGGGGATACCAGCTGGGGAAAAAAATCTCTATGCCTTCTTGAGCCTTTTTGTGTCTTAACAGCTAAATACCTTCAACATGTAATTCAAAACGTGTCAAAATTAAATTATCCTGCTAGAAACAAAAAAATTGGACCACATTTTCTCTGACTATAAGTTGCACCTGATTACAGGTAGTCTCCAGGTTACGAACGAGTTCTACCAACGGTGGCGACTTAATCCGAATTTCCGCGTTAAGTACGTACCTCTAAATCTCAAAATAACTATCCAAAAGTTAAAAAGTATTGTATTTTGAAATCATATCACATTTTGTAATTGTCAATGATTGTCAATGATACCGATGATGATGACAATAAAATTATTCAAATCAAATTATTCAAATCAATTTTGTTTAATGATGGAGGATACACTGCAATCTGGTGGCAACGTTGGGTCTGGCTGGACTGTCGCCTTGTATGAATGAGGAGCAGATGTGTCTAACATGGATAAAGGACAGCTGCGCTCTGGTTTGGCCCACATAAGGCTGTAAGTTGTTTCAGCTACTATATGTTTGTGTATGCGTTTGTAATTTAATTTAGAACTACAGTTTGTGGTGTTAAGTGTGAGGGATTTACTATGAGAATTGTAAATATGGTAGCATTCATAGCATTTAAGCTAGCAGACTTTTGTTAGGCAAATTTGGCTAATTTAATCTACTAAATTTACATTTTGTATTGATTTTAAACTTGACAACTGTGTTTTCATTGAAGCCAGGTCACATTTTGCCTGAATTTTTAAAAATGTTAAATGATTTGGAATACTTACTTCGCTTTTTTTTCACCAGACCATTAAAAAAAAAAAAGCGTATCGCACGTAACACGTCACATTTGCTCATTAATATTCATGACATTAGCAACTGTTGCTAGGGGGGTCAAACTCGCGTTTCTCCCTCATGTAAACAGTGTATGAACGAGATGTTTACCGGGCTAATCCTACCAATTCTGTCCCAAAATGATGTCCCTGGTGCCAAATTCACCGGTAAAGATGTGGAAGAACTGTTAGAGCCCCACAGCAGGCCTGTATACCTTTTTCCTTTTTTTTCCCTCAGTCATCAGCACTCATTCCACACACCTGTTCTGCACACCTGGTCATTACCACAGCCTCCCGACATAAGCACACACAGCCCTCTGCTCCATTGCGAGTTTGTTAGCCCTCACTGCAACTTACGAGCGTTCCTAGATACCTTGTCTTGCCGGATTTTTGATACACCTTTTGACCTTGTGGATTTTTGCCTCTAGCCTGCTCCTTGTCTGTGCCTCTGCCTATTTTCTGTGACCTGAACCCTGCTACAGGACCGGATCTAGATGCATCCTGCCTGGGCCTTCGCCTTGCTGCACCCCCCCCCCCCCCCCCCCGCTCGAACAGCCTTCCGTGCCTCTCCAAGAGCCAAGACTTCTTCCTTTCAAAACCATTGTTAATAAATCTGCTCTGAGCACTGCATTATTGGGTCCGTTTGTTCTCTGAGCCCTGTCAAGAACACACAAATGTTCAGTTAAACAAATGGCTTGAGTGACGAGGGCTGTAAAAGACAGGGAAAAGAGCCGACCTCATCCAGAGGTAGCTTTTTAGGGCCCGAGCACTAGGCGTGCGAAGGCCCTATTGTAATGCAAAGGATTATTAGGGCCCGAGCACTAAGCGTGCGAAGGCCCTATTGTTTTGCAAAGGATTATTATTATTATTATTATTATTATTATTATTATTATTATTATTATTCTTTTTTCAGGGCAAATGAAAATGGCCAATTTGGAGGCCTGAACATGCACGAAAAGTCACCAAAATTTGCACAAACGTGCGGCTTTGCGTAAATTTCGATAATCTTGTGTCGTTTTGAAAAAATGTCAAAAAATGGCTCAGTGGCGCCCCCTTGACCCTTAAAATTTTCAAAAAGGCCTCTCCTCTCAGGTTTTCAACGTAGAGCAATGAAATTTGGGGAGTAGATACCTTATGCCTAACTGTTCAAAAAAGCCTCTTGCACCCATATTCCAAATCCAACAGGAAATCGGATATTTTGGATCAAATGTGAAATTTTTATCGGTTCACAGTTTGAGTTTACATTTGGAGGCCTGAACATGCACGAAAACTCACCAAAATTTGCACATACATGCAACTTTGCGTAAATTTTGATAATCTACAAAAAAATTTAACAAAATGGCTCAGTGGCGCCCCCTTGAAATTTTCAAAAAGGCCTTTCCTATTAGGTTTTTTCAACGTAGAACGATGAAATTTGGCAAGTCGATACATTGTGCAAAACTGCTCCAAAAAGTCTCTTGCACCCATATTCCAAACCCAACAGGAAGCCGGAAATTTTGGATCAAATGTGAAATTTTATCGATTTACATTTGAGACCTTGTCGCTGAAGAAAATAGTTGGATAGTCTTCAAAATTGGTCAGACTATTCAGGAGACATATGAGATCTTAAGTTTTCAAAATGGTGAGTTTTCACTCAAGGGTCTGACCTGGGCGTGGTCCCAAAGTCGGCCATTTTTGGGCAAAATACCAAATTCAGAAAATGATTAAAAACTCCGTGATACAACGTTCAATCTTTTTCATTTCTAGCATGTATATGAGATATCCCAGCCTGAACACGACTGCATTGAAATATTACCCATTAGGCCTGGCGCCCCCTAGTGGGAACAGGAAATGGCCTTCTTTACGAGACAGGCTCCTCCTCCAAGGGAAAAAAATCTATTGACCTCAAACCTGTTTCAGGGGAGCCTCAAGACATGTGTTCAGGTCCCTGATGAAAAATATTGAGGTTTCGTTGAAGCGGAGAGGTCCAAACTGGAAGTGAAAATGACCGTCAACAATTTGTCTCGCCAAAAATTTTGAACAGTCATAACTCGGCAGATATGCAACATATCTGCGCCAAACTTTCCGTGTTTGTTGAGAGTCATACCCTGAAGGTTCTTGTAGGTGTCATTTGCATCAACTCTACAGTGCCAACTAGTGGCGACAGAAAGAAGTTTTAAAAAAGGCCTTTCCTATTGGGTTTTTTCAACATAGAGCAAGGAAATTTGGGGAGTAGATACCTTATGCAAAACTGCTCCAAAAAGTCTCTTGCACCCATATTCCAAATCCAACAGGAAATCGGGTATTTTGGATCGAATGTGAAATTTTCATGGGTTCACAGTAAGAGTTTACATTTGGAGGCTTGAATATGCATAAAAACTCACCAAAATTTGCACATACATGCGGCTTTGGATAACGTTCAATAATCTTGCAACGTTACGAAACAATTTAAGAAAATGGCTCAGTGGCGCCCCCTTGAAATTTTCAAAAAGGCCTCTCCATTTAGGTTTTTCTAACATAGAGTGATGAAATTTGGAGAGTCAAAACTTTGTGCAAAACTGCTCCAAAAAGTCTCTTGCACACACATTCCAAATCCTACAGGAAATCGGGTATTTTGGATTGAATGTGAACTTTTTATCGATTTACAGTGTGCACATTTTACACCTTGGCACCTAGGGAATTAGTTTGATCATTCTCAAAATTGGCGAGACTGTTCATGAGGCATATGAAATCTTAAGTTATAAAAATGGTGTGTTTTCATTCACGGGCCTGACCTGGGCGGGGCGCCAAATTCTTCCATTTTTTCGCCAAAACACCAAATTCGGAAAATGACTGATAACACCCTCATACAATGTTAAATCTATTTTAAATCTGGCATGTGTGTGAGGTATACCAGCCTGAGCAGGACTGGATTGAAAATTTACCATTTGTGCCTGGCGCCTCCTAGTGGAAACAGGAAATGCCCTTTTTTACGGGACACACTCCTCCTCTAAAGGGAAAAAACCAATCTACCTCAAACCTGCATAAGGGAAGCCTTAAGACCTGTCTTCAGGTGCCTGATGAAAAATATTGAAGTTTCGTTGAAGCGGAGGGGTCCAAACAGGAAAGTGAAAATGACTGTCAACAATTTTTCTCTCCAAAAACTTTGAACAATCATAACTCGGCAGATATAGAACATATCTGCGCCAAACTTCCCGTGCTTGTTGAGAGTCATACCCTGAAGGAACTTGTAGGGGTCATTTGCATCAACCCTACAGCGCCAACTCGTGGCGATAGGAAGTCACTCGTTTTTCCAAAACATGTCCAGTTCTTTTCATGTTGGTCATTGTAGTTTCAAGACCTATTAAAATACTTTTTTACGGCCCATGTCCACGTGTCTCTGTCTGTTGCCGTGACGACCCTTTGTCCGCCATTTAAAGGAAATATTTTTTTTCAGAGACTCAGGCAGCTTATAGAGCCACAATATTTGGCACACTTGGTCGAATTGGCCAAGTTAGAAGATTAATTTTGGTTTTGAATAAGGGCTTGGCTGCACAGCTCAGTAGTGGCTCCTTTTTTGTAGTACTCTCTCCAATAGGGGTTTTTATCTCTTGGGTGTGGGAATGTAATTAGGCGACTTTCGAGCATGTTAGGTTCTAATGAGATGATTAGAGAGGAGGATCTGCCACCACCCTGACCTGCACACAGTCCGAGTTGCGTGACGTCCGAGTTGCGCTAGATTGCGAGGGCCCGTTCAGTCCTGCTTGCAGGCCTAGTTATTATTATTATTATTATTATTCTTCTTTCTTCATGGCAAATGAAAATGGCCAATTTGGAGGCCTGAACATGCACGAAAAGTCACCAAAATTTGCACATACGTGCAGATTCGCGTAAAATTTGATAATCTAGCGTCGTTTTGAAAAAATGTCAAAAAATGGCTCAGTGGCGCCCCCTTGACCCTTAAAATTTTCAAAAAGGCCTTTCCTCTCAGGTTTTCAACGTAGAGCGATGAAATTTGGGGAGTAGATACCTTATGCCTAACTGTTCAAAAAAGCCTCTTGCACCCATATTCCAAATCTGACAGGAAATCGGATATTTTGGATCAAATGTGAAATTTTTTCGGTTCACAGTTGGAGTTTACGTTTGGAGGCCTGAACATGCACGAAAACTCACCAAAATTTGCACATACATGCAACTTTGCGTAAATTTTGATAATCTACAAAAAAATTTAACAAAATCGCTCAGTGGCGCCCCCTTGAAATTTTCAAAAAGGCCTGTCCTATTAGGTTTTTTCAACGTAGAATGATGAAATTTGGTGAGTCGATACATTGTGTAAAACTGCTCCAAAAAGTCTCTTGCACCAATATTCCAAACCCAACAGGAAGCCGGAAATTTTGGATCAAATGTGAAATTTTATCGATTTACATTTGAGACCTTGTCGCTGAAGAAAATAGTTGGATCGTCTTCAAAATTGGTCAGACTATTCAGGAGACATATGAGATCTTAAGTTTTCAAAATGGTGAGTTTTCACTCAAGGGTCTGACCTGGGCGTGGTCCCAAAGTCGGCCATTTTTGGGCAAAATACCAAATTCAGAATATGATTAAAAACTCGGTGATACAACGTTCAATCTTTTTCATTTCTAGCATGTATATGAGATATCCCAGCCTGAACACGACTGCATTGAAATATTACCCATTAGGCCTGGCGCCCCCTAGTGGAAACAGGAAATGGCCTTCTTTACGAGACAGGCTCCTCCTCCAAGGGAAAAAAATCTATTGACCTCAAACCTGTTTCAGGGGAGCCTCAAGACATGTGTTCAGGTCCCTGATGAAAAATATTGAGGTTTCGTTGAAGCGGAGAGGTCCAAACTGGAAGTGAAAATGACCGTCAACAATTTGTCTCGCCAAAAACTTTGAACAGTCATAACTCGGCAGATATGCAACATATCTGCGCCAAACTTTCCGTGTTTGTTGAGAGTCATACCCTGAAGGTTCTTGTAGGGGTCATTTGCATCAACTCTACAGTGCCAACTAGTGGCGACAGAAAGAAGTTTTAAAAAAGGCCTTTCCTATTGGGTTTTTTCAACATAGAGCAAGGAAATTTGGGGAGTAGATACCTTATGCAAAACTGCTCCAAAAAGTCTCTTGCACCCATATTCCAAATCCAACAGGAAATCGGGTATTTTGGATCGAATGTGAAATTTTCATGGGTTCACAGTAAGAGTTTACATTTGGAGGCTTGAATATGCATAAAAACTCACCAAAATTTGCACATACATGCGGCTTTGGATAACGTTCGATAATCTTGCAACGTTACGAAAACATGTAACAAAATGGCTCAGTGGCGCCCCCTTGAAATTTTCAAAAAGGCCTCTCCATTTAGGTTTTTTCAACGTAGAGGGATGAAATTCGGAGAGTCGATACCTTGTACAAAACTGCTCCAAAAAGTCTCTTGCATGCATATTCCAAACCCAACAGGAAATCGGGTATTTTGGATTGAATGTGAAATTTTTATCGATTTACAGTGTGCACATTTTACACCTTGGCACCTAGGGAATTAGTTTGATCATTCTCAAAATTGGTGAGACTGTTCATGAGGCATATGAAATCTTAAGTTATAAAAATGGTGTGTTTTCATTCACGGGCCTGACCTGGGCGGGGCGCCAAATTCTTCCATTTTTTCGCCAAAACACCGAATTCGGAAAATGACTGATAACTCCCTCATACAACGTTCAATCTATTTTAAATCTGGCATGTGTGTGAGGTATACCAGCCTGAGCAGGACTGGATTGAAAATTTACCATTTGTGCCTGGCGCCTCCTAGTGGGAACAGGAAATGCCCTTTTTTACGGGACACACTCCTCCTCTAAAGGGAAAAAATCAATCTACCTCAAACCTGCATAAGGGAAACCTTAAGACCTGTCTTCAGGTGCCTGATGAAAAATATTGAAGTTTCGTTGAAGCGGAGGGGTCCAAACAGGAAAGTGAAAATGACTGTCAACAATTTTTCTCTCCAAAAACTTTGAACAGTCATAACTCGGCAGATATACAAGATATCTGCGCCAAACTTCCCGTGCTTGTTGAGAGTCATACCCTGAAGGGCCTTGTAGGGGTCATTTGCATCAACCCTACAGCGCCAACTAGTGGCGATAGAAAGTCACTCGTTTTTCCAAAACATGTCCAGTTCTTTTCAGGTTGGTCATTGTAGTTTCAAGACCTATTAAAATACTTTTTTACGGCCCATGTCCACGTGTCTCTGTCTGTTGCCGTGACGACCCTTTGTTCGCCATTTAAAGGAAATATTTTTTTTCAGAGACTCAGGGAGCTTATAGAGCCACAATAGTTGGCACACTTGGTCGAATTGGCCCAGTTAGAAGATTAATTTTGGTTTTGAATAAGGGCCTGGCCGCACAGCTCAGAAGTGGCTCCTTTTTTGTAGTACTCTCTCCAATAGGGGTTTTTATCTCTTGGGTGTGGGAATGTAAATAGGCGACTTTCGAGCATGTTAGGTTCTAATGAGATGATTAGAGAGGAGGATCTGCCACCACCCTGACCTGCACACAGTCCGAATTTGCGCTAGATTGCGAGGGCCCGTTCAGTCCTGCTTGCAGGCCTAGTTTTTATTGAATTTTCAGTTTAAGAAACTACTTCCATAACTAATTTATTTCGTAAGTAGAGGTACCACTGTATGCTGCAGTGATAAAGTATAGGTTTTGTTGCAGCAATGATATATTTCAGCCTCATTGGATGTTGTGCAGAGGGCCTCAAGCACGATGTTTCTAATTTGACCTTGGAGGCAGCGTACAATGAAATCTTTTCAACATATCTCCATTTTTCATTGCAGCTTTACTAAATAACGAGCATCAATACCGCATGTAGGTAATGGTAAATGCGACATTGTATTCTGTGTACTGTCTGGCTGTGTACTCTCTTTCTCTCTCTCTCTCTCTCTCTCTTTGGCGTCTTGTAATGTTGTGCAGTATGTTACATATATATGACTTATATCACAAACAGAACAAAAAGTTGTACAACCCAAGATGGGTAAATCTTGTGAGGTTTTTTTTTAAATCTTCAGGAACATTTGGAGTTTTCAGGGAACATTTGCATCCCAGTCCCTAAAAAAAACCAAGCTAGTGAACATCACTAGTATTTTCTCCAAATTTTTATTCTATCAAAGATGGTGTTGTCGTCTATTCGCCTGGCTTTGGCGCAGGCAGAGTGGGGTCAATTCCCACTCAGTGTAGGTGTGAATGTGAGTGTGAATACTTGTACAGTACTTCTCTATGTGTGCCCTGTGAAAGGCTGGTGAGTAGTTCAGGGTCTAGTCCATCTTTTGTCCTTCATCAGCAAGATAGGCTACAGCACTTTGGATAAGTGGTGTTGAAAATAGATGGATGGTTAATTTCTTGCAAAATACTTACAGTATATTATATGTGCTGTTTAATTGATGTACAGGTAGTCCCCGGGCAGTGTTGTCACAGATTACTTGAAAAAGTAATTGAATTACTGATTACTGATTATGCCTCAAAAAAGTAATCTAGTTACTTTACTGATTACTTTATTTGCAGCTTCAGCATAAGAATGACAACAGAAAAATGTAATCGCATGTACTGACTTTCTGATAATTGAATTTAAAGGGGAAAATTAGAATTTTTCACACAAGACTTATTTTTGAGTTAGTGGTGGATTAATTAGTGTCTGAAGTTGATTTCAACCACCAGTGGCTCACATTAGCTTAGCAACTTTGGAGCCCTGAAACTATCAAATAACTGACAAACTGCATGGAATTTGTTGAAATCAACTCTAATTAAACCCCCGCTAACTCAAAGATTAAGCCTAATGTCAAAAATTCTGGGTTAACTGGGTTAGGGCTTAGGGTTAACAGCATATCAGTGCCAATGCAAAACAATGCAAATGGCGTACCGCACGCAGGCTATTTTTAGACCGTGACGTCGCATCGTAAAGTGGAAGTAAAGCCGAAGTGGGACATTAATGACCCGCCCTCGCATAGACACAACGTAATTAATGCTACTTTTCTCCGGTAATCTTTCAAAAACGAACATGCCGATCACGCATTGCTTTTTTGGAACTTGTAGAAACGACTCTAGACATTACGACACATGAAGGATGTTTTCTTTATACATTTCCGGAAACCAAAAACTCGGGAGAAAAAAATTTGAAGACCGAATCAACTTGCGCGGACTTTAACACCAGCTCGGCGAATCCATTCATGTTTCATATGCAGTAAACATTATGTTGGGTTGGCATGGTCTTTCAGAGGACAAAGAGGTAAGCCATTTTTATATTTTTGCTGCTTCTGCTTCTGTCTGACAATGAATGACCTGAAAAGAATTACAATGGTATCTGACTGCCACTGTTACCGTTTCTGTATATATATATATGTAACAACTTTAGTAAAGGGGAAGTGTAAATAAATTATAGGATTAAGATGTGTTATCAATGAAAAAATTAAAAGTGTTCATTGGCTGTCACTGAGTAGCATTTGCGATCGCGACACAAAGCTAACTAAATTACCCCCAAGAACGGTAAGAGACGTAGGACAACCAGAGGATATATAAGAAAGACAGGGCTGATGGTAAAGGATAGCTTGTTGAAACAGGAGAATGTCATTGTCAGTCGCGTCGATAAAAAAGCTAAACCTATGCTTTGGTCAGCTCGTTTTTTTTCGTCTTTTTCAGCCTTCGACACTCAAACCATCTCTTTAACTGAACATTTTTATGTTCTTCCACATCTTTGCCAGTGAATTTGACACCAGGCACATCATTTTCGGAGAGAATTGGTAGGTTTAGCTCTGTAAACATCTCCTTCGTACACGATTTCCATTCATTTCCTATTAGGGACAAACGCTGGCTTGTCCCTACTTAGCAACAGTAGCTAATGTCATGAATATTAATGAGCGGAAGTGACGTGTTGCTTGCAGTACGCCATTGTCTGCACAATAATTAGTAACACACAAATGAATTGCACAGTGCAATAAACACAAATGTGGGGGAGGGTGCGAATGGGAGTGCAAAACCCATAAGTACGCAGTACACACACACAGTCAATTTGGCCACAAAACGTTGCGCACCGAAGCACTTTACACTCAATCGGGCTTACAACACATCTCAAAGATACTAAACGAAAATGTCACCTCACGGTATAAATGTGCAACACGAATATGATGTAAACAATGCTCGCTGATTTTGCGGAAGACGAGCGGGATAAATGACTGCCCGCAGCTGCAACGGCAAAGCTAAGAAACGGCTGCGCATGTAGCGGCACCAACCTATCGCTGGAACCCTCCTGAATGAAGGAAAAATTAATTCAATTCATTCAAAAAACATTCATGGATGCACACAGATCAACATTCTCTTGCACATCTCGAAAGGTGGCTGCACTTGGCTCGAATGTACACCCTCGAACCTCACGCCTTTTTACTCCCAAAACACTTAACATGTTAGACTCGAGACGAAAACAGAAAGTTACTGACGGCTGGTTCGGTTCTAGTTCTGTTCATCATGGAGTTCAGGAGGAACACAACCGATCCGCCGCCCATGTACATCAACGGCGAGTGTGTGGAGCAGGTCTTCACCTACAAGTTCCTGGGAGTCCAGATCTTATATGACATCTCATGGACAGCAAACATAACAGTGTTTATTAAGAAGGCTCAGCAGCATCTGCACTTCTTGCGAGTCCCCAGGAAGAACAAGCTGGGAAGGTGCCGCTGGCCCTCTACCACTCATTCATTAAGAGCCTGCTAACATAATGCATTTCCACCTGGTACGGGAGCTACACTGCCGCAGACAGGGGGAGGCTTCAGAGGACAGTCAAGGCAGCACAGAGTATCATTGGCCCCCTCTCCCCGGCCTGACGGACATCTACTCCTCTCAGTGCCTCAGCAGGGCTCTAAACATCCCCAAGGACAGCTCACATCCTGATTTCTGGCTGTTTCAAATGCTCCCCTTTGGGAGACACGAAAGGTGTTTAAAAGCAAGAACAAACAGACTAAGGAACAGTTTCTTTGCTAAAGCCATCTCCACCTTGAACTGCCATATGTAAAACCACATCACCCAATGTCCAATATTCATTTACATGTAATATGCTATGTGCAATACTTAAGTGCAATATTAACGTGCAATATTCAATGCCTTCACTGTCAAACTGCTGCTACTTCACTTCTACTAACACATATTCTATGTGCCCTACTTACTTACGTGCAATATATTAACGTGCAATATTCAAAGCCTTCACTGCCAAACTGCTGCTACATCACGTCGATTATTTGCACTGCCTGAACGGACTATTATCCCAGACACATTTAAAATATATATATTTTAGATTTTATACTTTAATACTTGCAAGTCACTTTTGAGATTTCAACTTATCCTGCACTGTATAGGGAGATGCTCCACAATGTTATTGTATAACTGTATAATGACAATAAAGGGCTATTCTATTCTATTCTATTCTATTCTATTCTATTCTATTCTATTATATTCTATTCTATCAGTGGTTACCATGGAAACGGACGTGACGTACATGACTACAATATTCTACATTCTACATACATTACGAGGCAATACAAAATAGTAACACACAGACATTAATCATATTAGCGGTTTGGAAAAATGAACGCTGTGACCGCACACGAGTTAGGCCTGGCCAGGAAGGAGCTTGAGACGCCAATGTGTCCAACCAAACAGTTCTTTAATCAGCAAAACCAGCGGGTTTCCCCAAAAGAAAAAGGCCCAAATGTGGCACAAACAGTAACCAAAGCAAACAATCAACTAAAATGTCTCAAAAATGGCAACTTAGGTCTGTTCTCATCAAAATACTCAAAATGTCTTACAAGTGGCAACTTAGGTCTGTTCTCAAAATACTTTCTTCCAAGTCTCTCTGTCAATCTCCTTACGCCTCCCCCTTTGCTTCATCTGGTCGTCTTTTATCTTGTCCTCCAGGCCAGCTGCAATTAGGTGGCTTAAGCAGCAACACCTGGCTGCGTTGTGCGGCATGCTGGGAATTGTAGTCTTTAGGCTGGCGGCCATTTTGACTTGATTCTTCTGCTCTGGAAAAGGAATGTAACGGCCCTCCACTACCTGTCCCCGCCTGATGTCACAACGCGTTAAGATTGCGCGTTACTGAAGTTAATGACAAGACTGTCCCCTGGTTACGACGTACCCGATTTACGTGACAGTATTGTCCGTTATTTTGTCTCCAGTCGTTTTTTTTTTTTTTTTTTAACCTCTCATAAATATTACTGAGTTCCTGTTGCCGTTCTTCATGTCAGGATCCCCTTCTCGTCCAGCAGCGTCGCTGTCCTGCAGTTCTTTTTAATCGGGAGATCTGCCTCTTCCTTGTTCTCATGCTGCTGCTGCTGCTCCTCCCCTGGCGCCGACTCCTCTTACCAGTCCTGATAAGGCTTTTTTTTTTTTTAGTTTGGATGGCGGGCTCGCGTTGAAAGAGGCGACCTGAGCGGCCATGACCCCCAACCCCTTGCCTCCCTACTCTTTCAACAGCGCCCTTTTCGCTCGGGAAGACATCTCGCTCGCGAATAAAGCGGGTTATTTAGGAGTTTAATTCCGATTTACGTGGAAATTTGGGTTTCGTCGCAGTGTAGGAACAGAACTTGTTCATAACCCAGTGACTACATGTATATACTGTATATCGATATTAGTTCTTCAATTATCTCAGAATTTTGTGCATGATGTTGTGTGAAGACTTGTGATTTCCAAAAATCTATACATAGACAAATATCAGACATATACAGTATAATCTCTAAATATAGATGTATAAATTATGCAGATGAGTATCTCCCAGTAGGGGATCCCATGCACCCACATCTAAACAATGTGAATTAATGCATGACATGGCATCCATCGCGAGCACGTGCTCAAACGCGCACTTTGAGCAAAATGTGTTCTGATGTCAACTCCACACCGGGGGGTGGGAAGCCTTACAGCAGGGGATTTAAAAAAAAAAATGAAATAAATAATACATATAATAGCAAATAAAAATAGCTCTGTGACTCAACATTTACATCAGCGGTCAATGAGTCATTCCTACCTTCATCACCGTCCCTTTCAGGACACAGTGGCAGGGCGAAATGCTGAATGACCGACTGTATCTTGGACTGGTAATCAGTCAATCACAGGACACAAATTTAAGACAAGCATTCAAACTTTCATTGTCCCAGTGTAGAAGGTGAACCTGTACGGACTGCATGGAAGTCAGGCAAACGCACCACAAGACCACGAGGCATGTTAGCAATTATTAAATTGCTATTATTTCAATCGATACGTGGCGGTGGCGCATCCCGAATCGGAATTAGTGTCATTGCTGAGGCGTGGCTGAAGACACGTGCAGCCTGATTTAGGTCGAGAGCCAAGCAAGTGGAGATTGGCTCTTTAGCTGCAAGCCTGGAGTTTGTTGAATAAAAGAACCCCAAAGGACTAAATGCACCACAGTTGTGAGAGGATGACATCAGCATACAGATAAAAATCTCAAGGTTTGATCCAAATGTAGCATGACAGGACATTATTAATTTATAAATGTTGAGCGAGGCTGATGCTAATCAACCTTCCAAGTTAATGAAACACTATTATGGTCTTTTTTGGTCCAAGAAATCAACAATTTGATATAGTTGTTCATACTTTATAATTCAACCCCTGAATAGAGTACATGTATCTCATAACAACATGAAATTTGGTAAAATTGTCTATCATGAGTAGACAAACAAAAAATCTTCAAGGCACTATGCCTACAAAAACAATAGAAGTCTCTCATTTTGACTTGAAGCAGACGTTTGGGATTGGTGTCGGCCTCCGAAAACTACAAGCAATTCTGCGCCAAATGGAAGTACAGAACATTGGAATATGACATGGCAGGCATGTCTATCATAAATACACTCACCAAAATGCCTCAAACCTCAGGGCCTGAAAACATACAAGAAATCTATCATTTTTGATTGATTTGTTTTCTCTTGGTATCAGCCTCCAGAATTTAAAAAAACAACAACAACTGTGACTGCTTCCTAATTTGAACCATGTTGTTAGGTTTTGTGTTTGTTTTCTCCTAGTGTGACTTGTCCCTGTGATTGCCCATTGATTTCACCTGATGTGCCTTCTCCTAGACTATCCTCCTGTGCTCACCTGTTCCTTGTTGTCTCGTTACCCCTTGTCTGCTTGTGTGTATATAAGCTCCCATTTTCTGTTCACTCCTTGTTGCGTCATTGTCTATGTCCGTCTCTGCCAAAGTCAAGTCCGTTCCAAGCCCTTGTGTATCCGTCCCGCCGATTTAAGTAAGTTTTGTTTGAATCTTGCCCTTTTGATCCCCAGTGGTTTTGGTTGTACTTTGTGTTTTTGTTAGATATCATTAAAACGTTTTTTGAGTTCATCGCCATCTGCCTCCTGCCTTGCATTTTTGTTTCCTGCGTTTGGGTCCACACACACCTGCCTGCCCAGCACTCCCTGACACATATTTGATAGATTAAACCAGGTACCATTAGTAACCCTTTTAAAGGGGAAGTTCAGAATTTTTGACATTAGGCTTAAAGTGCGTATGACACCAAAAAGCATGTTTATTTCATATTTCACGGGGTGTTTTATGCTGCTGAATGAAATGAACCGCTTGGATGTGTGTGGAAGCGATCGCTATATTTATTTAGTTTTTTTTTCTTAATCCCACGCCATGAAAATGAGTGACTTCCGGCTCCAGTCTCGAGGAGAGAAAGAGGGCGCTGTGACGTGTACGGTAGAAGGAGTCCTCTCCACTATCAAGCCTTACTGTTGTATGAGAAGGACTAAGGATTCAGCTGATTTTGCGGATTAATTCTTTCATTTTTTGCATCACATCAACCAATTGGCTGCAGAAAAATGTTGCTGCACCAGGGAGAGGCGTGTGAGCCTTTTTGGGGTTTCCAAAGGTTCCCATTCACCGGTGGATATTGGCCAAAATGAGCCCTACTACTGTGGGACCATGGGACTTATGAGGAAGTGAGTAAACATCATGTTTTGTATAATGTCAAATACTGGGATCATTTCAACTCATTCACTCCCAGCCATTTTCACCAGAGCAAGGCCCTTCGCTCCCGGCCGTTTTTTTCCGGATTTTGACTGATTTTGCAAGGCCCACAGAAAATTCTGTTCCATTGCTATATAAACATGGAACCCACCAAAAGAAAGATTAGACTCTCTTCTTTCAGCAGAAAAAAAAAGTAAGTTCATATCTTTTTCCATTCTTTAGAAATCAGCATTAGAAAATAGCTTAGTTTGAGCAATTTTCCAATTCCTGATGAAAAAACGGAGAAAATGAGCTTTTTGTAAACGCATACATTTCAAACATAAGTTTGACTTTAACACGGCTATTTTTTGCTTCAGTGACATCCCAAACATCTGAAGAATGTTTTCCTTTTACAAAATAACATGAACAACCAGCCAAATGGAGCTTTTGATAGCAAAGTAGCAATTTATTCACACATGACTACTGAGAGATGACGGTTTGTCGCCGAGATGACGCTGTTGTCGCCACGTCAGCCGTGTAAACTTTTCCCTCATCGTTGTCCGTCTCACAAAGATGGATTATTTTTGCGTTTCTGTGGGGTCTGCTTGGCGAGCCGCTTTACTGAGGGTCTTACTCGTTTTGCGTAGTTGTCCAACGCCTGGCCTTCCAGGCGTCCTCTCGTTGTTTTGTTCGGTCGGAGCGCCGCCTGGCATCGCGCCGCCGGCGCTCCGACCTTGCTGCCCGGCCGTTCACTGCTGTTGAATCGGGTTGCCTGGTCTTGCAAAATGCGCTACTGCCCTCCAGTGGCCAGTTTTATTGCTTTAAAATGGGCTTGGTGTGTTGTTCTTTGTTTCTCAGATACAGTGGAAGGTATACAGTGCCTTGCAAAAGTATTCGGCCCCCTTGAACCTTGCAACCTTTCGCCACATTTCAGGCTTCAAACATAAAGATATAAAATTTAAATTTTTTGTCAAGAATTAACAACAAGTGGGACACAATCGTGAAGTGGAACAAAATTTATTGGATAATTTAAACTTTTTTAACAAATAAAAAACTGAAAAGTGGGGCGTGCAATATTATTCGGCCCCCTTGCGTTAATACTTTGTAGCGCCACCTTTTGCTCCAATTACAGCTGCAAGTCGCTTGGGGTATGTTTCTATCAGTTTTGCACATCGAGAGACTGACATTCTTGCCCATTCTTCCTTGCAAAACAGCTCGAACTCAGTGAGGTTGGATGGAGAGTGTTTGTGAACAGCAGTCTTCAGCTCTTTCCACAGATTCTCGATTGGATTCAGGTCTGGACTTTGACTTGGCCATTCTAACACCTGGATACGTTTATTTTTGAACCATTCCATTGTAGATTTGGCTTTATGTTTTGGATCATTGTCCTGTTGGAAGATAAATCTCCGTCCCAGTCTCAGGTCTTGTGCAGATACCAGCAGGTTTTCTTCCAGAATGTTCCTGTATTTGGCTGCATCCATCTTCCCGTCAATTTTAACCATCTTCCCTGTCCCTGCTGAAGAAAAGCAGGCCCAAACCATGATGCTGCCACCACCATGTTTGACAGTGGGGATGGTGTGTTCAGGGTGATGAGCTGTGTTGCTTTTACGCCAAACATATCGTTTTGCATTGTGGCCAAAAAGTTCAATTTTGGTTTCATCTGACCAGAGCACCTTCTTCCACATGTTTGGTGTGTCTCCCAGGTGGCTTGTGGCAAACTTTAAACGAGACTTTTTATGGATATCTTTGAGAAATGGCTTTCTTCTTGCCACTCTTCCATAAAGGCCAGATTTGTGCAGTGTACGACTGATTGTTGTCCTATGGACAGACTCTCCCACCTCAGCTGTAGATCTCTGCAGTTCATCCAGAGTGATCATGGGCCTCTTGGCTGCATCTCTGATCAGTTTTCTCCTTGTTTGAGAAGAAAGTTTGGAAGGACGGCCGGGTCTTGGTAGATTTGCAGTGGTCTGATGCTCCTTCCATTTCAATATGATGGCTTGCACAGTGCTCCTTGAGATGTTTAAAGCTTGGGAAATCTTTTTGTATCTAAATCCGGCTTTAAACTTCTCCATCTGCCTGGTGTGTTCCTTGGTTTTCATAATGCTCTCTGCACTTTAAACAGAACCCTGAGACTATCACAGAGCAGGTGCATTTATACGGAGACTTGATTACACACAGGTGGATTCTATTTATCATCATCGGTCATTTAGGACAACATTGGATCATTCAGAGATCCTCACTGAACTTCTGGAGTGAGTTTGCTGCACTGAAAGTAAAGGGGCCGAATAATATTGCACGCCCCACTTTTCAGTTTTTTATTTGTTAAAAAAGTTTAAATGATCCAATAAATGTTGTTCCACTTCACGATTGTGTCCCACTTGTTGTTGATTCTTGACAAAAAAATTAAATTTCATATCTTTATGTTTGAAGCCTGAAATGTGGCGAAAGGTTGCAAGATTCAAGGGGGCCGAATACTTTTGCAAGGCACTGTATATGCTTCTTATTTTAAAAAAAAATGCAAAAGACGTATAAATACGTTTTTGGGACAGTGAAGCATTTAAAAATAGAACGTATTTATAGATTTCCGGGAGCAAATGAGTTAATATGTATGTGGCCTGCATTTTGTGGCTGGCATGCTCCTTGTCCCCTTGGCCGACGACCGGCGGCTTGTCGCACATCCCCCCGCCGGGAGAGCACAATACTTGGCTTTTTGCCCTCTTCATGTGTCCGGTGTTCTGTCAAATTTTCCAACCGATCAGAAATTGCAACTTTGTGTTAAAAATAGCCGCGAATACAGCGATTACAAAGTAAACATTAAAAATTTCTTTAAATAAAGGACTACTTACATTTAATTATGGATGGGCATGTAAAAAGCTCTCCTCATACACATATTGTCATCTTAGCTGCACAACAACTGCAGCTGCCCTCCTATGAGTGTCTCGCTGTTTACGACTTCGCTGTGTAGTAAAGCATTATTTTGCCATATTCGTGTTAACCATTTGGCAGCTACACGCTCCTCTGACGTCGGCCAGTTTGTCCGGCGGTCATTGTCCAGCTGCTTCCCTGCAAATGAGCCCTCTCCCCTCAGCAGGGGAATGACAAACTCTAACTTGTTCGCCGCCAGACGGGTTGCCGATCACCGAAGACAATCGACAAACCATTCGTCATGTGAAAAGTTCCGGGCTAGTTATGTATTCGAAGACTTTGAAAGATCACTCGGTTTGGGTTAGCATGTTGGCTAGCTGTCACGCCTCCTGGTTTGTTTACATTCTCCGAAGCCGGGGAAGGGAAGTGACATAAGCCCGACTTAGGTGGCAATAAATATGGTTCGCGAGGTGCGACAGTAAAGGTGAAGTCGACAGTTTTGATCATTATGTAGTAATTTTGCCATGTCGTCGTGAATAAATGCATTATTATTATAATTTCATATTCCATTTAGCACAAGACTGTTATTTGTCATGACCATGCCATTAATTTAGCTATTGGGGAAAAATACTTGGATAAAAAGAATATCCTGTAAAAATATTGGAGTAGAGAGACTAAAACAATGATATTTTGCGGCTCTCTTCGTCGCGTTTTCCTCGTTCTGAATAATTCCCCCTCAATGGGCTGAATAGTAAAATCGATGAGCCCATTCTTCTGCTGACGTCATCCACCTGTTAGGGACGCTAGAGCCCTATAATGGTAGGCGTGGCTAACCCGCAGATTAAAAGACTAATTTCTCGTCATCTGCGCTTTGTTAAATTGTTGTATATAGTCGAATCATCTCAAAATATGATTGTAATTCACATAATAATGCTATATAAGACTTTTTTTCCTCCTGTCGTACGCACTTTAAGCATTTATTCACAAGAACAAACGCAAAAAGCTCTTTGTGTCACGAAGGGGTCGACCACAGTAACTAAACTAGCAGCAAATTCGACATATTTACACAAAAAAACTGCGAACTGCCCATTTTGTGTGTGTATGTGTGTGTGTGTGTGTTTTTAACCAAGAATCGAGAAGAATCGAGACTGTTTTACGTCCATATCTACAAAGAATTCAGGGATTTAAGCATTTATTCACAAGAATTTATAACGCAAAAAGCTCTTTGTTGTACTAAGGGGGCGACCACAGTGACTAAACTAGCAGTATATTTGACATATTTATGTAAAAAAACTGCTAACTGCCCGTTTTTTTTTTTTTTTTTTTTTTTAAATCAGGGATTTAAGCATTTATTCACAAGAATTTTCAGTGGAAAAAGCTCTTTGTTTTTGTTTCCACTTAGTCAGCTTTGACGGCCACGCCATCAATGCTCGCTACTACGCCAGCCTTGTCCTAAACCAACCCGTACGCCGAGGTAAAATATCAGATATTATTCTACTTTGATCCTGTGCACCTCTGGAAGAACATCTACGGCAGCTTCCACAACAACGGCTGTATGGTGCTGCCCAGGTGTCCTGGGGCTGAAGTAAGTGGGCAGCATTATTCACTTTATATTAAAAAAAATAATCAAAACACCTGTCTTTCTAAAACAAACATGTTTTTTCAGAGCCTGAGAAGCCGGCTACAAGTTGACCCAGAAGGTGCTTGCGCGCTCTTCGATCGAGAAGCAGAGCGTCGGGCTCATCATGGCGGTCCTCAAACCCAACACGGACGCCGGGCTGAGGCTCCTCGCCATGATCACGGGCAAGCAGGAACACAGTGACACAGCCTGGACATGTTCCAGAGGACAGGGGAGAGCTGTAGATGGGCCGGCTGGTCTTCAAGTGGCCATCTCTCCCCATGGCCCACATGGCGTCCTTCGGAATGTCGCTGTGTGCAGGAAGCACAAGAGCACCTGCTGGAGTTCCTGCCGTTCCCTCTTCAACCGTTTTGGTGTGAACTTCTCCAAGGATGTGACTTCAGAAGCGAGGAAGAACAAGGCCTCAGAGTGGCCGACCGGCAGGAAATGGAGCAGAGTCGAAGAGGGCAGAAAGGAGACGGCGAGGAACAGGGACTTGTACAAGTCGGGGAAGCTGACCAAAAAATGCAAGGCATAGAAAAAGGCTATGTAATAGTTGAAAGACGAGGCTCACATCCTGGTAATACCACATCAATTATTTTCACTGCCTGAATTATAGGACTATCTCATACGCATTTTATATACAGTGGTACCTCTACATACGAATTTAATTCGTTCCAGGACCTTGTTTGTAAGTCGAAATGGTCGTATGTCGAGCAGGATTTTCCCATAGGAATACATTATAATTCCATTAATTCGTTCCAAAGCCTAAAAACATACACTAAATTCTTAATAAATACTGCTGGCACTGTTACAAATGGCAATTAAACATAGAAAAACAAATAAGTTATAAATAAATAATTCAGAATAATATAATAATAAGAAGAATAATTAATAATTATTCCTGTAAATAATGTAACGAATCGGATTCTAATATGGCGGACACTTTTTACTGTCCCTGAACGCACCGCGAAGGTGACGTCTCAGTGAGATAGGTCGGTGCGGTAGAGATAATACTTTCGTTTTCTTGAGAGCGGTCAACTGCTTAAGACAATGGGCGTTTTGTGGTTGATAAGTTCTTAAAAAAATGATAAAAACGTGACGAAGCTGGCGATTTCCTTGGCAATGTTACCACAATAATAATTGTCACCTTAACTTATAAATAGTGGCGAACGGTGGTCGGAAGAGGACCATGGAGCTGTATTGTTGAGCCAGTTCAGGGACGCGCACCCCAAGCTCATATTTTTCTATAACTTGCATCTTCATTTCAAAGGTAAGCATCACTTTTTTCCTTGTTTCTCCAACTGTATCAACTTTTTTTGAAAACTGTGTTGATTTCTCACACAAGAAAATCCACCGTGCGTTCGTTTGCAGTGCTGTCATGTCGTCGTATTTCGAGCAACTCGTCGGATGTAGAAACAAATGGCGGCTCAAATTTTACGTCGGATGTCGAAAAGATCGTGTGTCGAAGTGATCGTATGTAGAGGTACCACTGTATATGTTTATTTAGAGTTCATACTTTCACGTCATTTTTGAGATTTTAATTTATCTTATCCTGGACTGTAAAGGGAGATGCTCTGCGATTTCATTGTACAACTGTATAATGACAATAAAGGACTATTCTATTCTATTCTATTCTATTCTATTCTATTCTATTCTATTCTATTCTATTCTATTCTATTCTATTCTATTCTATTCTATTCTATAATAAAGTGTGATTATATATAGAATTTATTAATAATCTATTTATATATTATTTATAATCGATTCTGCATGTTTTCCTCAAGTATTAAGTTTCTGATGTTAAATTGAGTGATTTCTTAGCTGTTGAAAACATGCAGTAAATAAAAGAAAAAAAGTTGATATTTTGGGCAGAAACATATATGATATGCAACATATTGCATTGATCCTGAAAGATGGTGTTATTTATTTATTTATTTTTTTCAACAAAGGTGCAAGATCATGACAACAGTATGTCTACATATCATCAAAATAAGGTTACGATGAAAACTTCAATAGAGAATGCATTCCACTGATGGCGTTCAGTACACTGTTGAGAGACATTCAAAAAAGATGGCTCAACACCCATTCTTGAACCTGATTGTGGTGCTATCTGGAGTTGTCATGAAGGTCTGAACCTCCTATGTGTTATTCATACTGTTTGACCTTAGAGATTTCTTTAACTGGCTCTTCTGTTGACTAGAGGTCTTTGGCCTTTTTCCGCAGTCATTTAAACAACCTTTGGGTTCTTTTGTTTTCTCCTTGTAGTGACCTATGACCTATAAAGGTTGAGAGTGTTAAAGAAGGGGCACTAGTTTGAACTGATATTATTAAAATAAAAAAGGGCAGAGAAAAAAAAACATTGTTCCCATGAATTCATTTTTAAAATTTTGATAACCTCATGTTCAGCACCTTGTAGAGTCCACTATCAAAAGGTGGTGAGATACTGCTGGTTGGTTGGGAGAGGTAGCGGTAGTAAACAATGTTGTCCCTGTCTTCGTCTGTGCCCGAAAGTTCAGCATTTCCGTATGCAATCTGTGCTGGAAAATAGCCTGCTTTATCTCCCCTCTCATACAGTAGTCAATATCAGATCCATCAAATATCACAATAGCTGAAAATGTAATCTTTTTCATTTTGTGGGATAACTGCAATGATGCATGCAGGGCTGCAGACTGCAACCAAATGGTTACATTCTGCGACTAGAATTAGAGCCAGTACGAGTATTTTTTTTTCATTTACTCGCACATGCGCGACCGATAACATTGCAAGTTATTATTGTTATTATTTAATTTTTTTGCTAAGAAACTCCTGAAGAAAATCCACTAGTTAGCGGTAATGTAACAAGCTGGTTTGCCAAGGGAAAATACAACAGAAGAAAAAGAAGGTGGAGGTGGGCGATATGTGGAGCGGGTTATCATTGGGGTAGCAGGAAAACTTGCAAACAATGACAAAAAGGACAATAAGTGACTACTTTCTTTCCAACAAACCCACCGGCACTGATTCAAAGGAGGCAGACGGGGGGACAGGGACTCAGTGGCGCAAAACACAGGAGGCAATGAGTGATGGTGAAATGCGAAAGTCATCGCCGTTGAGCTGAAAGCCAACAAACGGGGCACAGATGCGACTGCAGCAGCAAGCGACTCAGAGCGCCCTCTGTCTATACGTCATCGCTCGTCTAAGATTAGCTATGAATTTCGAGGGCATTCTAAAATTTCCGGGTTGGCCAGTGTCCTTGCAGGTGATTTGTCTATCAATAAATCCGTTGCTGATTGGTTGTAGTGCCGGGTGACAGCAACAGAAATAGAAAAAATTCCCATGTTAACCTAATTTGTAAGCAGTATACTGGTTGGTGTCAAAACTGATATAGAATAAAATATAAATTCATAAATTTGTAGTTTTATGCATTAATTATGAAAGTATTTATCAGGTAAACAATCAAAATTTGAGGAAAACTTTGCATGTCGATTTTACAGTGTGCGCCCCTGAATCTTCTGCTAGCGCCTCTATAATTTTAAGTTAGGGGCGACTGTGCTCCTCGTAAAAAATGTTAGTCTGAAGCCCTGGCATGGCTTGTGTGGGCTATCACTTACACTCAAACATCAAGAACATCACTCAAAGTGAATTCCTAACAGAAAAAAGGTTATTGCCAGACACAGATGGAATTTTGGATGTATAGGAGTATATGTGTTGTACACTTGGCTGCAATGTTCTACACTGATGTGACCACGCATATGATTACTCATTCTATAAATCCAGCAAACACATTTGAGTAATTCCAAATACATGTATTATTACAAAACAGCCTAAGGACCAGGTGTATGGAAAATATAATGTAACATGGGGTAGGATTCCCTATTTTTAGCCAGTGTTTGTTTTTCCTACAATCCCTGAATGCACCACGTCACATGACAAGTCACATTATGCTAATTTGCCAATCATCAGTCACCTAGGCACTATATAAACTGCCTTGACTCCTCTTTCTTCAGTCGTGTGGGAGAAAAGCCAAGGAGCAACAGCTGCAGGTCAGTCTCAAACACTTTTTGATGCATCCAACCAATTATATTTTTCAACAGTGATGGTGAGATGAAGCCTCATGAGTAGGGATGGGAATCGAGAATCGGTCCCTATAGAGAACTGGTTCCGTGTGTTTCAATTCCTTGGAATCGTTTGGCAATTTATCTAACGAATCTCTTATCTCAAATAATACAATTTACGTCACGTAGCTTACACATGTTACACACATTCAATTTGGCAAGCGAGACTACGTGTTTCTCAATGAGGGACCACCCGCTAAGTATAATGTGAGGAGTCGTCGCTGAGTGACTATGCATTTATTTTTACAAACCAAGTCATTATTTATGAAACTACTTAAAGAAATGGTGATTTATCCAAAAAAGTCTATCAATGGGTCTGTCGTATTCCTCGTCGAATGCTCTATAAAAAAAAAAAAAAAGAAAACATATATGCATCAAAAGTAATCCTAAACGATTTTATTAGCAATTTTAATACTCATATTAGAACGGTTCCTTGGGTATGCATTCGTTACCATAGCAACCAGTCAGTTACTTCCTTTTATTGTCCTACGTCACAAGCGCTGCGTATTCTGGGACCGAGAATAGGCGTTAGGTGCGCATTTCGAGCAGACTGTCATGAACGAATGTAAGTATTTCCTCTTCATGTCATAAAGTTCTAATGATAAGTTAGAGCCGTTATCAGCGCGACTGTTTCGTGTTTTTACTGTTACGTTGGCTGGTTGTTCCCGCTCGTCCTTGCTGCGTCGAGGAGAACGTTGTTAAAATTATATTTGCGTTGCACATTTGTGTTAAGAGGGAATGTGTTAGCATCTTAAGATGATGTTGTACATCCATATGAGTGTACAGTGATTAATTTTCACCAGTTTTATGGCCAAGATGACCGCACGTGCACGCAGCGTGTTTCCGGGTTGTGCGCGCGCACTCGCGCCCCCCCACCTTTGTGTTCATTACACTGTGCGAGTCTTGTATGTGTGTTATTGACTGCTTTACAGTCAATTTGCAGCATTGTTTATTGCATCAGGGTTAATTTTCTTTCCTTTCAGAAACACACATATACCCACACATCATCATCTTACCACGCATGCTCTCACCAGGTCATTGAGTGATTCTCATATCAAGTGTCATTGCCTGTATATAGTTGTGCCTGTTGCCAAGTTGGATTTAAAGTGCCAAAGACCAACTCCACTCTCCGCTCCTTGTGTTCTAACCGACACCCTGAGGAGAATGAACGATAAAACATATTGAACCCAGAACCTCATACAGTCCATTAGTCCAAATTCGAATCGATAAAGAATCGAGTCGTTAAGCAAAATCGATAATGGAATCGGAATCGTAAAAATCTTATCAATTCCCATTCCTACTCATGAGGCATTGAACCACTTAAGCCAATTGGTTCGAGAAAGGGTTAATTTCTCGGAGCTTCATATCTGCATGGTACCACCTACTGGCTAAGTGTATAATCACAGTCGGTTGTCTCCCAACCACATTAGTGATTCGTTGCTTTTTGTGTGTGTGTCTGTTGGGAAGGAATTATTTTGCAAAATATTGTCTGACCATATCCTCTATGTACATAGATGATCCATATACAGTATATCACAAAAATGAGTACACCCCTCGCATTTCTGGAGATATTTAAGTATATCTTTTCATGGGACAACATTGACAAAATGACACTGAAGGGGAAACGATATCGTCATCGCACACACCATATAATTGTCTGCATTAGTCTAACACATATATAGTCTAATACATACATATGACACCGTCTAAGTGTTTGCATTACTCTAACACACGTAATATAATTAATCAGGAAATAGTATCATTTTCATATTTACGGTAGGACTACGCTACTAATATAAAATAAATAGAACACCGTAGTTTAATGAGGGGAAATAGAAGAGATACATAATGCCGTCTTATCACAGGAGTGACGCACCAACTCTGGCAAATCTGCTCTCACAGCAAACTCCAAGGACAAAGCGCTTTGTCCTAAAACAAGCACAACCAGCCCGGACAGCAAAGTTGATAGCGGGCGTCCCAATCCGCGCACGAACCTAAGCCGCCCAAAACCGGCCACAGCAGGGGTGGCACAAAAGCAACGCCCAGAAACGCCTTCGACAAGACCCGCGTCAGCAAAGACTTCAAAAAGACTGGACACTGAGATAAGACAGATTTCTTCTGCTCGGAAACATGTAGCCTTGTTTTGGATCCAGAATTGTCCCTCCGTCGTCTGTTTTTGCCTTGTTTTTTACCATTGTCGACGAATAAATTGTCAACCTGTTTTCGGCGAGTGTTCTTCAAGCTTTTGAAACATGGAGTCAGTGTGCAAAGGGTTAACACAGGAACGCGCGGAGTTTAGCTTCCTCCTGGCCTGGCTCTTCGGGGGCGTCGAGCGGCGGAGCACATTTCCATTCTGTTGCAGGCCTCCCCGTGCGGTTTGGGCTGGGAGGACTAAATTCCTTCAACACTTTGACACAATGAAAAGTAGTCTGTGTGCAGCTTATATAATAGTTAATTTTCCCCTCAAAATAACTCAAAATATAGCCATTAATATCTAAACCCCTGGCAACAAAAGTGAGTACATCCCTTAGAAACTATGTACATCCCTAAATGTCCAAATGGAATACTGCTTGTCATTTTCCCTCCAAAATGTCCTGTGACTCGTTACAGGAGTGCTGTCAGCATTGCTGCGGAGATTTAAGAGGTGGGGGGGTCAGCCTGTAAGTGCTCAGACCATACGCTGCACTCTACATCAAATTGGTGTGCATGGCTGTCACCCCAGGAGGAAGCCTCTTCTGAAGATGGTACACAAAAAAGCCCGCCCGTCTCATCAGACCATAGGACATGGTTTTAGAAATCCATGTGCTTTGTTGAAATGTCTTCAGCAACATCAGACAATAGGGCATGGTTTTAGTAATCCATGTGCTTTGTTGACATGTCATTAGCAAACTGTTTGCCGGCTTTCTTGTGTACCGTCTTCAGAAGAGGCTTCCTCCTGGGGTGACAGCCATGCTCGAGAGGGTACTAAGGAGCTGGGTCCCAGACTCTATAGTTGGAAAAGCGGTGAGTCTGGAGTTCCAGGCTACCTTAAGCCCCCGCAATCGAATCCTTCCACTTTGGAGTCCGAATTCAATGGTTTGTTTCTTCGCCTTCAGTTTTCGTTGACACAATATGAAGGCGAGGCCATTCCGCAACAGTCATTGTGCTTGGTGTCACAGAGTTGCCATGTAAACTGCCCCTCTTTAGACAGACTCACCGAACCCCTGGGGTTCGATCGAACCCAGGTTCAGAACCACTGGTCTATAGTGATAGGCCGCACAAAATTCTGAACAAATTGTATTTTCATGACTTTATGTTGCTGGAAAAGTTTGATTCTCCATAAACATTTTTGAAAATGTAAACAAATTTAACTTCAGTAGTTTTTGTTTCTCATTTAGAAACAAAAAGGAAGCCCGCCAAATTACATTAATGTGCCCATTTTAGGGTCATTGGAACCAGGGCCTTGGAACCATTTCCAGGTGGTGTCAAAGACTAGAGATTTTGTTTGTCGGCTAACAGATTTCCACACTGCACGCTAAACAGATGAATGAAACTAAACTGAAGCATTCGTCGCATGCAGGCAGAGAAAAGCAACAAAGTTTGACATCTTATCATAGAAGCGAATGAGCAAACATTCCTTTGATTTCAACTGCTCTGCATTAACTGTAAATACAAATACTGTAGAACATTCAGAAATATGCTCACTCTCTTCAGCTTCATCTGCTCCGCTGTGGGTGTGGGCGCTTGTGTACGCACGCTTACCCACCTCCCTCACCGACTAGACACTCAGTCGCTCGATAGAAGGCGAGCTCGGCGGATGCTCGATGGATGCTGACAGCGCTGACTTCCGAGCAGGATAATAAATTTGTCATCGGTATGGTGCAGGTCAGTCAGCAACATCTTATTCAAGTTCCTCATTAAGAATACATTTTATTGCCGTATTTATGTACAGTATTCTACCATTTTTCAGTTTTAAAATAATTGACTGCTACTGAGGGTATGATAAAGACAAGTGGAATAGGAATGATCCATATGAACCATTAACATAAATGTATGTTTTTCCATCTACAGTGTAGTGGCGTTGGGGTTTTTGTGGGGTTCTCTCACATGAGGCTTACCTGCCTGGAAGGTAAGAAAGTCTATTAGAGGCAGATGTTGGATCATCTCATGCTGACAGGCGCCCAGGGGAACGCAGGAACCAGTGCAGTCGCAGGAGCATCAATGAAGACTATGGACATTCTTTTGGGTCTTTTTCCCTCTGCATAAAAGACTAACCATGGCCCCAGGAGAAGAGAGCTAAACATGTTTTAAGAATATCAAAAAATTAAAAATATTCCTCAAATATGGGACAACATAAACTTTCACGGTGCTGAAAACAATTTATACAAGCAGCAGTTGCCCAAATTAAAAGTTAAAAGAACATAAAGCATGCTGCTTATGAAGCCAGTTTCAATCCAAATTCTGTGTCACATAAATCAATCTATGCAGGTGTTTGGCCTCATTGTGCATTGTAAATTGTGTGAAGTGACTGGCCGGGAAAACAAAGTGACAAATGATAAACGATTCAATAATTAAAACAGTCTCAAGCAAAAATCAGTGCCAACTCACTCAATCTAAACAGATTTCAATCTTGACTGGAAAATCGAATGATTAAAATACACCTAAAATTAAAAACCGGTCTCGAGCCCAATTTTGACTCACAGCAGATTTCAAACCTTGTCATGCATTGATATTTCACGCTAATGGTCATTGTGACTTTTACTGTCAAACATTCACCATTTCACTTTACCTTTTGAAGTTGTCATGTTAAAGCTTTAAGCATTAGCATTTTCCAAAGAACAGAAACGTCATCAATGCCTCGACATTTCTTTACACTAGAACACTTCCCACTACTGACTCCAACAGCGTTGTAAAACTTTAAAACTATAAATCTAGCATTTAAACCATCAACAGGATAAAGAGATTATGTTAGTGTGCAGGAAATGGGAATGATAAATGAAGATCTCAGGAGTAATCTTATTTCTTTATTAGGGCTGAGCCAGCACGATTAAAATAGATGACATTCCATTCTTTCAATTAATTAGCTGGTATGTCTTCTTTGGCTAAAGAAAACATTGTGAGGGTCTTTCCCACGAATTAAAACATTTCAGATCCTGCAACAATTCTAATTGGGAACATGAATTTTGGTGGACATTTGTGTAAATAGTAGGCCCATAAAGAAGCCTCAAGAAACTATGCCTGAAAAGACACAGGAATTCTGACGTTTTGGGTAGAAGACACCATCCTGGCTTGGAAGTCCCCAATAACACAATATTGTCCCTCAAAGACAGGGTCATGAGTAGACCTGTGAAGAAGTCTTGAGAGAAACTGTAATGGAAAAGACATTAGTTACTTCTGGATTCTTCAACTCTGGATTCTGTTTCCTGAGTACATTTTGGATGTGAAGCATTATGGATTCTCTCCAGAACAGCCTCTTGGACTTCTCTCCCCTGCAGGACAGAGTCAACGGCACACTTGCCTTTGGCCTCAGTCCAGGCATCTCATCCTCAGGTGACCTGTCAGACCTGGAAAGCATGCTCCTGTGGACCCTACACGAGCCCAGCACCATTGCGTTGACCCTCATGTACAGCCTATCCTTTCTCCTGGGCTTTGTGGGCAACCTGATGTCCCTTCGGGTTCTTACCAACCGCCGCAGTCGGCGTCTGGCGGGTGTCAGCGCCACCCGAAGCCTGCTGGTCAACCTTGCCGTGTGCGATCTGGCGGTGGTGTGCGTGTGCATGCCAATCACGCTGGGCAGTCACATCTACACCGCCTGGGTTTACGGTGACCTGTTGTGCCGTGCTGTTCCCTTCACACAGGCTGTTTCAGTGTCGGCCAGCGTTCTTACGCTCACTGTAATCAGCGTCAATCGCTACTACAGCGTCCGGTCACCACTCAGGGCACGGTCTATGTTCACTCGTCGACGCATCCTCGCCACAGTCGCTGTGGTGTGGGCTGCCTCGTCCGCCATGTGTGCCCCCATCGCCATCATGAACCGCCTTCGGGAAATCAGTTTTGGGACCTTCACCATTCTGGTGTGTCAAGAGGACTGGCCCAAGCATCGCCTAAAACAAGGGTACGTATGAGAAATTAGACATAAAATGGTTTGTTTTAATGGTTTGTGGTGAGCATTTGGGCCAGGGTTTCCTATTTTACTGTGTGAAAAGAAAGGCCCCAATCCTTGCCTTAGACAAGGGCAGATGTGGGTAGACTTTAAAAAGATTTTACCAAAGTAAGAGTAGCGTTACTTCTAAATAAAATTACTCAAGTAAAAGTATGTCATCCAAACATGTACTCTAGTACAAGTAAAAGAGTATTCGTTGAAAAGAGTACTCAAGTAATGAGTGAGATTGTAACTGCTTACGTCTGATTTTTTTTTTTTTTTTTTTTTTTACTCAGCACAACTTCATCAATAAGAACTGTAATTATTTTTATATTGTGCTATAACTTATTACATGACAATGTTAGGCCTAAAAGATGACACAAAAATGATTGAATTCAGATCAGAACAAAACTACCAAAAATCACCCGTCCAAACAGCATGAGTGTCCTCTAGCGGAGAAAAAAAACACACCTTTAATTGTTATAATAGAGTCATCTGGTTATTGTTACGACATCTCATTGGTGAAACTGAGACCACTGTCGCAATCTCTGGCAAAAATAAAGTCACTATGTAGAAAGACAAAAAAATGTAACGACTCTAAAGTAGCCCAAAGTAGTGGAGTAAGAGTAGTGTTTTTTCTTCACAAATCTACTCAAGTAAAAAGTATTGTATGGTAAAACTACTCTAAGAAGTTTCTCAAAAAGTTACTCAAATAAATGTAACGGAGTAAATGTAACTCGTTCATTACCCACCTCTGAACAAGGGTACAAATGATGATAATGTTTGAATCAATGCAATAATAAAGGCAGCATGTTAGAATATTGCTTGCCCTAACACTAACCCAATCCAAACACTTGTGCACCGTACCGTATACCGGGTACCGGGTATACAGTGCTGGCCAAAAGTATTGGCACCCCTGCAGTTCTGTCAGATAATGCTCAATTTCTCCCAGAAAATGATTGCAATTACAAATGCTTTGGTAGTAATATCTTTGTTGATTTTGCTTGCAATGAAAAAACACAAAAGAGAACGGGAAAAAAAAAAAAATCATTATAATTTTATACAAAACTCCAAAAAATGGGCCGGACAAAAGTATTGGAACCTTTTGAAAACTCATGTGATGCTTCTCTAATTTGTGTAATTGACAGCACCTTTTACTTACCTGCGGCACATAACAGGTGGTGGCAATAACTAAATCACACTTGCACCAGTTAAAATGGATTAAAGTTGACCTCTGTCCTGTGTCCTTGTGTATACCACATTGAGCATGGAGAAAAGAAAGAAGACCAAAGAATTGTCTGAGGACTTGAGAAGCAACATTGTGAGAAGCATGGGAACTCTCAAGGCTACAAGTCCATCTCCAAAGTCCTGAATGTTCCTGTGTCTACCGTGCGCAGTGTCATCAATAAGTGTAAAGCCCATGGCACTGTGGCTAACCTTCCTAGATGTGGACAGAAAAGAAAAATTGACAAGAGATTTCAAAGAAAGATTGTGTGGCTGGTGGATAAAGAACCTCGACTAACATCCAAAGATTTCAAAGAAAGATTGTGTGGCTGATGGATAAAGAACCTCGACTAACATCCAAACAAATTCAAGCTGTCCGGCAGTCCGAGGGTACAACAGCGTCTGAATGAAAAGGGACTCTATGGAAGGATACCCAGGAAGACTCCTTTTCTGACCCAGAGACAAAAAAAAATCAGGCTGGAGATTGCCAAAACTTACCTGAGAAAGCCAAAAACGTTTTGGAAGAATGTTCTCTCGTCAGATGAGACAAAAGTAGAGCTTTTTGGGAAAAGGCATCAACGTGGAGTTTACAGGGAAAAAAAACGAGGCCTTCAAAGAGTCAACATGGCAGAGGTTCCCTGATGTTTTGGGGCTGCTTTTGCTGCCTCTGGCACTGGACTGCTTGACCTTGTGCATGGCATTATGAAGTTTGAAGGCTACTAACACATTTTACAGCATAAGGTAGGGCACAGTGTGAGAAAGCTGGGTCTCCCTCAGATGTCATGGGTCTTCGAGCAGGACAATGACCCAAGACACACTTCAAAAAGCACTACAAAATGGTTTGAGAGAAAGCACTGGAGACTTCTTAAGTGGCCAGCAATGAGTCCAGACCTGATTCCCATAGAAAACCTATGCAGAGATCTGAAAATAGCAGTTTGGAGCAGGCACCCTTCAAATCTTAGAGACCTGACCTTCTACCAAGTATTAGGCTGAGGGTGCCAATACTTTTGTCCGGCCCATTTTTGGAGTTTTGTGTAAAATGATAATAATTTGATTACACAGTACATTTAAATTGAGGACAATGTAAACATTGACTTATCTTTTTTTTTTATTGCATACTTATAACATAATGTAAACATTGACTTTTTTAAATAATTACAATTATAGCAAAAAACAATAACAATAACTCAAAAGTGCACATTAACATGGAAAATGTTCTGAACCCCCCAGTCAGAGCAAATAAAACCTCTAAAAAAATCTCAATAAACCTCTTCACCACTTTCCTTTTTCTTAAAGAGTTGATCAGTTTTCCGTTGCATTGCCCTTTTTATCACATTAATTCAACATGCCCCCCCTAATTGTTGTTCATGAAAAAAACAAAACAAAACATATGCAAGTCAACCAATCAGAGCTAACTATCCATGCTGACCATATGTCAGTCTTTCAGCCAATTGAACGGACAACTGAGTCAAGAGTGGTTTGCTTGCGTGCATGTGCACCTCAACACGACCTGTCAGACTCGATACACTGGACGCTGGGCAGAGCTCTGTGGAATGAATAAATAACGGTGGAAACGGATTACACTAAACAAGCACTTTATTAGGCTTGTTGTTAACACTTGTGCATGTTAATCTGACGTTAGTAGATTGTTTTCTTGAAGATGCGTGTGTGGCAGCCTGGCAGGTATTTAAAAAAAAAAAAATTAACTTGGATTTTTTGACAGTTGGCGTCATATTTTTGGGATCAAAGCACAGTTCTGCCCCGTTCCGACCCTGAATCTTTTACCGGAACAAAGTTCCGGACCATTCCGGCGGCCCATTTTCAATCCTGAATTTAGCATTATCAATGTACGCTAACTATAGAGACAAGTTACGCTCAAATTAATCTACAAATGTCCAGTATGCAAAATACAACATCTCGTACAACAACAAAAATATGTAATACACCATGTTTTATTTGTTTCAGTCATATTGGTATCAAAAATTGGCCCAAAATTTTGCCCCAAAATCTCCCATATTGTGGAGGGACCTACGACGGTCAACCTAAAATACCTACTTTATAACCACAAACTAGGGGTACGATCGATCTCCCGGAGCAACCTAGACGTAAGTATATAATAAATTAAAAAAAAAAAAAAACATTAAATATGTGTTAACAAATAATTATGCTTCTTATAAACAAAACAGCCAGTTCTTTGTGGGCCCTGCTTAAAGGAAGGAATGAGAAGATACAGGTTTTGTGTAGCTTACCCTTTTCCCTTCAAACAAATGACAAACCACACAAAAATAATACTTTATTGAACTAGGTTAAAAAAAAAATATATATATAATTGATGTATAGACTTTGTAATGATATTGATGGGACAAGGGGCGCAGGGCCGATTGATAGGGGGCCTGCATTGTTGGCGTGGCCGTCAAAGATGACCTAGTGGAATCACAGACAAAGATGCTTTTTTCATTGAAAATTCTTGTGAATAAATGCTTAACTCCCTGAATTCTTTATAGATATGGACGCAAAACAGTCTAGATTCTTGGTTACAAGCCCAAAAAAAACCTGCAGTTAGCATTTGTGTTACGTAAATATGTCGAAGTACGATGCTAGTCTGTTAGTCAATGTGGCAGCCACCATATGTAAACAGGTCTTTTTCGGTGAAAATTCCCATGAATAAATGCTTGAATCCCTGAATTCTTTATAGATATGGACGTGAAACAGTCTCGATTCTTGGTTAAAAGCAACAACAACAAAAAAAATGCAGGTAGCATTTAGTTTACGTAAATATGTCGAAGCACGATGCTAGTCTGTTAGGCCGCAATATGTAAACAGTGCTTTTCCCGTGAAAGTATCGTGAATAAATGCCAAAATCCCTGAATTTTTTATAGATATGAACGTAAAAGTCTCGATTCTTGGTTAAAGGCAAAAAAAAAAAAAAACGTGCAGTTAGCATTTATTTTACGTAAATATGTCGAAGTACGATGCTAACCTGTTAGTCAATGGGGCGGCCACCATATGTAAACCGATCTTTTTCGGTGAAAATTCCTGTGAATAAATGCTTAGATCCCTGAATTCTTTATAGACATGGACGTGAAACAGTCTCGATTCATGGTTAAAGGCAAAAAAAAAAAAAATGCAGGTAGCATTTAGTTTACGTAAATATGTCAAAGCACGATGCTAGTCTGTTAGACCGCCATATGTAAACAGTGCTTTTCCCGTGAAAATTATTGTGAATAAATGCCAAAATCCCTGAATTTTTTATAGATATGGACGTAAAACAGCCTCAATTCTTGGTTAAAAGTAAAAAAAAAAAAAACGTGCAGTTACAATTAATTTTACGTAAATATGTCGAATTACAATGCTAGTCTGTTAATGTGGTGGCAACCTTACAACCAAACTTTTTACGTTGAAAATTCTTGTAAAAAAAATAAATAAAATAAAATTATATATATATATATATATATATATATATATATATATATATATATATATATATATATATATATATATATATATATATATATATATATATATACTGGACTGTCTCAGGAAATTAGAATACACAATATTCTAATTTTTTGAGACAGTCCTGTGTATATATACAGGACTGTCTCAGGAAATTAGAATACACAATATTCTAATTTCCTGACTGTCTCAGGAAATTAGAATATTGTGTATTCTAATTTCCTGAGACAGTCCTGTATATATACACAGGACTGTCTCAAAAAATTAGAATATTGTGTATTCTAATTTTCTGAGACAGTCCAGTATATACATACAATTACCTTGAATCCTCGAACAAATCACTCCTGAGACAATCCTTACTGTTTGTATGCGGTACAGCTTTCGTACTTTTTCAGCCTAAATCCGGCGTTAGATCGCTGCATGTGCCGCTGCGACAGACTGCGAATAACTGAAGCGGATTATGGAATGGCCCTCTACTTGAAGGCGTGGCGCAGTGAATGTCGAATCTGACCCGTCAATATCATTATGAAGTCTATGAATTGATGTACCGTAGTTTCAATCTTTTGGTAAATGCAGTGTCAGTGGGGAAATAATTTTAGGATTTAATTTGATTTAATTATTTGACCTTTGGCGGTGGATCCTTTTTGGATTTCTTTATCCTATGGTATTACATTCTTTTCCACTGAGTACGAGTCAAGCCTCAACTGCCTTCCAGACTACAGATGCCTCGGGGTGTGATGTTTTGTAGCAAGACGTGTTTTATTAAGGGTGTGATGAAAATTTTCCAGGAAATGTTATGGAGGTGTTGTTTATGTTGTCTTCTTATGGTGTGATTGTGTTCTCTATCTACTCCAAATGAATTGAGAAGCATGTGATGATTAGTTCAGCCTTCGGGTTTTCTAGAGAAAGTGGATTGTTTGGAAAGGAACCGTTTTTGATGGGATTTCAGATGAATAGATGTGTTTTATGGGAAGATGCATACTCTATGGATTGTTGAGATGATTCAGTAGGTTTGAGGCCAGAGCTTCAGGACCTGAAAACAGTGACATCTGTTTAAAAAAAATTTTTTTTTTTAAAGGGTGTGATATAGGAGCGGTGTGGCTTGTGAAGCCCATTGTTATTAGTGTTGGAGTGGGGTTGGAAGTAGATTGCAAATTTGGGGGGAAAAAAAGAAGTGATATCAGAAAGAGGCCTTAATGAGATGATGTGCAAAAACTACTGAGTTTGGTTTATTTTTTGGGGGGTTTGTGAATTCACATTAGGGATATGTAAATATGATATATCAAAACATTCCATCCGTTTTCTAGCATTATCCTCTTCAGAGTCACTCGTAAGCTTCTCGCTTCCTTTGGGAACAATTAGCTGGAGTAGGCTGTAGCTCACCTGTGACCCAGAATAGGACAAGCAGTGCAAAAAATGGATGGCTGTTTAATAAAGTTTCATGCGCACTGTGTATAAGGACTGTCAGGCATATTTTAATTTTGCTCACGGTGTTTTTTTTTTTTTTTTTTTTTTTTTTAAGAAAAAGATTTTTTAATGACTTCTTTCATCTATGTGATATAACCTCTGACACATAGCAGCACCTCTTAAAAAATTAATAAAGGTCTTTTTTTGCTAGGGAATAACAATGAACTAGCTTAAACTACACTTCATGAAATTACAAAAAAAAAAAAAAAAAAGCCTAAAGTATTTGGAGGCAATTCTTAATCAATCTTAATCAATAACTGTCATTAGCTCGAAGCCCATTTCACAGAGCTTTACTTCTGCGACAAAGCCAAGATATCAAAGGTGCTTCATTCTGTTCAATAGTTGGCTATGGCTCTCCTTGCCAGCATGCAAGGGCATTATAATACTATTACGGCACCATTTCTTTTCACTTTACTCTCGTGGCATTTGATCAGAACGTCTCCAATTTTGGTCACAACACAAAGCAAAAGAACACTGCAAGCAATTTATGCCTTGAAACTTAAAGAGGGCATTTGTAAGTCACTATATAGTATTTACCATAATTTTCGCACTATAAGGCGCACATGACTATAAGCCACCACCCACTAAATTATCACGAAAACGACATTTTTTCATTGATAAGCCGCACTGGACTATAAGCCGCAGCTTTCCTCACTGATTGTGGGATTTTTACACTAAAAGATATTAACTGGTAACACTTAATTTGACAGTGGTATCAAATGACTGTCATAAGACCATGATCCACCATGAAGCTTTGAACCAATTGGCTGCAAAACTTCATTTCTTCAAGAAGCTTCATTTGGCCGTCATTGCTCCCTTGAGAGAGACAATCAACCTCTGCTGCTACCTGCTGTCAACACTGTTGTTGTCTAACATGCCTCCTAGCATGCATTGCAGCACGACAGATGTATATAACAATCAAAATTCAAAAATTCTGTGCCAATTATTACTTCATTTACTGTTCCAGTTGTTTCATTAATCGCTGGTTATGGCATTTAGTCACACTTTATTTGACAGTGGCACCATAAGACTGTCGTTAGATGATCATAATTATGACATGAGACTTTCATGAGCATTAATTAATGCTTATAACAGATGTCATTTAGTGTTACCCGGCATATTATCTCACTTTTGAATGGATGTAAAAGATCTGAGCTGGACATATATGGAGTTAGTGACATCATTTGCCGGATGACACTGAATGACATCCGTCATAAGCATTCAGTAATCCCCATGATAGTGTTATGTCGTAATTATGAAAAATGTAAAACACACACAAAAAAAAACAGGTTACAGAAAAATGATTTTTCCATATTAATTTCTCCTGTGTAGATACAACGTGTTGCTGTTTGTGATGCTGTACTGCCTTCCTGTTACCTTCAACCTGACTATCGGTTTCCTGACTGGGCGGCGTCTGTGGGGCGGCACCCAGTCCACATTTGCAGACCTGGACCCGCGCAGCCAGGCCTTGCATGCTTCTCGCCTGAAGACTCGACAAAAGATCGCCAAGATGGTAGTATGCCTGGTGCTGCTGTTTGCCGCGTCGTGGCTACCACTCTACGTTGCAGACTTGTGGATTGACCGTGAGCTCCGACCACCCTCCTGGCTTCTCCAGACCCGACCGTTCGCCCAGTGGCTGGGCCTGACCAACTCAAGCCTCAACCCCATCTGTTACTGCTTCATTGGGGACCTCTACCGTTCTGCCAAGGTGATACGGATGCGTTACTACCAGAAGGTGTCTGCCCTCTTTGGGAGTGCCCCTTTCGCCAGTTCAGGGGTGGCGCCATCTCCCTCAACAAATGCTGCTTGTAAGAGGGATCACGTTGCTGCTGCAATCAGCATCTCCACTTCGGTGGCGACCATACCCCGCTTTCTGAGCTTGGCACAAGTTAAAGGACTCGACAAAATGATCTCAGCCAACCATGGTGGATCAGACCACAGCATCTCGGAATGGTGCCGTTCTAGCCCGAGCACGTTCGAAAATAATAATTGCCTTTTACCCTGCAAGTTGCGTACATTTGATCCCACCCTCGATCCATCCCTTGGTCCTTTTCGACTTGACTTACTGCCGTCACGGAGACACTCGGCTCAGGACAACTTAACGTCATTACACCTGAGGATGGAATCGGAAATAGAGACTCTCGCACCCAGGAGGTACTCGGGAGACAGCCGTGTGTGGTGATAAAAAAAAAAAATCACTTAGTACTTTTAAGGTTTTACACTGAAGTTGCATTTTGAATGCCGTTACGAACAGTCTTCGTCATGACGGAAAGCATTGGAGCAGCCCAAAGGTACTCTTGAAAACAATCATTGATAGCCGCATGTGAATGTTGACCACTTTGGTAAAATCTGATTAGTTTTTGCACAACTAAAACCAGCCAGGAAACAGCAGAAACACCCCCAAAACAATGAAGGAAAAACATGAGTGTTCTAAAAATGCAGAGAACGAAACTTGAATGAGTAAAAGAGGATTGTTTTTTTTTTCTAAATGTCACATAGTTATGTGTTCAATCCCACACAGAAACCAGTGATCATTAAACCGAATCTTTGTCACGACAGGGGGTGCTCAAGTATCCTAATGACACTTTCAATGCATCTCTCGAGAAAACCATAGAAGTGAGAATGAAACTCTGCCCCAGAATGACATTCTGCCAACAACAACTTTGGGTCATTACCCCTGAGAATGGAGATAGACACTCTTCCTATGAGGAGGCAGTTGAGTGACTGACTATCCACCGCATGTGACCCTGAATAGACGAATCATTAGCAATGGGACGGCAGCACTAAAATGCCAAAAATACGACCAGTGATGCAAGCAGTGCATGAAACTTGACTGTTTAAACCCATAAAAGGAAGCCAGGAATAATTTGAAACAGTATTTGTTGGAAGGAGCGGTGATTAAAAACTCGAAAAGGCCATCTGTGCGATCGTCGTGCCGAAACTGAACACCAGTTCAGTGAGTAAAAGATGATTGTTTTGGTCAAATCTTGTAAGGTATCATGCTGATATTGTGCGTTAAAGGCTTGATGGACTCAAGGAATCATGAAAATATTCGTTGCCACTGCGGGTGGCTTATGCGCACCCCAGAGAAGATTCAATGCTGGTGCTCAGGAATCCCAAAGACACAATGAACAAAACTAATCATTTGACGTTCTATTGTCAAATATTGCATTGATGTGTGTAACATCATGTATAGATGCCATCAACCATAAGTGTCTTTTTCATTCCAGATTGTGCTCGGGCAGTCAAAAGACGCCGAGAATCCATCTAAAGGTATGAGGAATGTGCGAAAGAAGAATGATCAATTTTCAGAAGGTATCCAATTGACTTTGCCAGATCCCCTCCCGTCCAAATACACGCTTTCTGGTCACAGAGAATGGAACCAGTCAGGTTACAGTTGAAGTTTCACACTGAAGTAGTCTATTTTTAAGCCCAAAGAATTATTAGAAATTATTACAAAGATTTTTTTTTTTGTCACAACAGTATGCAAACGCTACTCTCTGGTTACAGAATATAAAACTTGTAAATTTTGATCATTTTAATGTCACAACTAGTATGTTTAAACTCACGTTGAGTGCTGAAATTATGATAAACAGGCTTTGTTGCATACATATTACAAGGTCCAGTGCCACAATAGTTCTCCAGGCACCATTTGAGCTTGATGCTCTTGAGTTACAGGGAAAGAAACTGGTCAAGAGAGAAGCCTTTTCAGTCCACGCTCGAAGCCTCAATTTGATGTTACATGAAAAATCTCCCACGAAGGTTGGAAATCATCAGAAACAGTCTTTGTCAAGACGGGTTATGAACACACCAAAGAGGCTCTTTGTTTACAGAGAATGAAAAAGATGATGTTTTGGGAAAATGACAATATTTCTCACAAATATTCTGTCTGTTGAATCCCTCACTTCTTTCAGAAATTTTCTGAGTAGTGCCCAAGAATCTGAAAAAATACAAAATGAAATCTTTGATGTGATGTGTGGCACTCGAGCATCTGTAGATGCAGACTGGAAAACTAACACAGGAAAAATGCTCATTTTGGTAAAATCCCTCCAAACATATTGTGTTTTAAACCCATCATCTGAATCAGAAATTCTTAAAAGCATCTCCATGTTGTTTGCGAAACACAAGAGCACCTTAAAGATGCTGAAAATTAAAATAACGCGTGGAAATGATTATTGTGGTGAAATCTGACAAAGTAGCAATGTCATGCTGTATTTAAAAATTTCATATGGATTGCACAGATTTGATATATTGATTGCCAGTGGTGGATGAAGTACAATGGTACCTCGAAATACGATCGCTTCGACACACGATCTTTTCGACATCCAACGTAAAATTTGACTCGCCATTTGTTTCAACATCCGACGACATGCTCGAAATACGACGATTTAGGACAGCGCTGCAGTTTTTTTGTTTTGCCGGAAGACGGATGCAAGGCGGATTTTCTTGTCAGACAAATCAACACTGGTTCCAAGAGGGTTAGTGCAGGTGGGGAAAAAAGGAAAAGGTGATGCTTACCATTGAAATGAAGATGGAAACGAAAGAAATATATGAGCATGGTGTGCGCATCCTTGAACTGGCTCGACAATTTGCCGTAGAATGTCGATCAAGACGGTCCTCCCCTGACCTCTGTTCACCGGTCTTTATAAGTTAAAGTGACAGTTATTATTGTCGTAACATCGGCAAAGAAATCGCCAGCTTCATCAGGTTTCTAATCATTTATTCCAACAACTTGTGCAACACATCACACCTACTCTCTGCTGCAGTCGATGCCAGTGGCCAGCCAGCAACAAAACATTAAATGAGAGAGTGCGGTTCTATTTTACTTTTAATATCTTATATATTATAAGATATAATATCTTATTATCTTGTTATACTTTTAATATAAAATTTTATGTTACCGTCATGTCAGCTACATGGTGCGTTCAGGTACAGCAAAAAATGTCCACCACATTAGAACCCGATTCATTACATTATTAAAGGAATTATTTATATTGTTATTGCTATTTTTATTTGTAATTTATTTGTTTTGCTATTGCCATTCGTAATAGTACGAGGAGTATTTGTTACGGATTTAGTGTAGGTTTTCGGGATGTGGGACAAATTAATGGAAATATTTTGTATTCTTATGGGAAAATCCTGCTCGACATATGACCATTTCGTCTTACAAACAAGGTCCTGGAACGAATTAACTTCATATGTAGAGGTACCACTGCACTCACTTTTTTAATTTAAGTAAAAAAAAATACTGAAGGAAAAGTATTTAAGAAAAAATCTACTCAAGTATAAAAGTACTTGCTTTAACATTTACTTTGCAAGTAAAAAGTAATAGTATTTTCTCCTGATGCAAAAATGTGATACACACAGCGACCTGAACCAATATTCAAAGAACTATATAATTCCTTGACTGCTCAGTTTTATTTGAAACTGTGCAGAATGGAAAAACAAGCAATAAAATTGACTGCACTGTAAACAGTAGCTTAACAAGCTAAAAAAACTCACAAATTTAGCTTAATGGCAGATTGCAAGCAACTATCAGGTGCTTACAGCTGCCTACTGTACAAGACTGTGCAACACCCACCAGCTGTCACGGTTTTTTTATAAGTCAATATCTTGTTCACCTGCCTAATCTTGCTCGTACTCATGTTGCTGCCTCTAGTCTTCATTACAGTGTAGTTGGACGGGGCTTATCCATTGCATCGGAGGCATGAAAATGAAACTATCAATTCACAATGAGAAAAAACAAACAAACAAACAAAAGTAACATGTAACGCAGGGGACAATTTGTAAAGTAGTGGAGTTAAAAAAACAAACAAAACAGATACGTGCTGTAAAATGTAGTGAAGTAAAAAGTACCACTTCATATTTGTACTCAAGTAAAGTACAGATACACAAAAATATACTTAAGTACAGTAATGAAGTAACAGTACATTTCACCACTTTTGATTGCAAACAGCTATTTCCCACAGACACAAACATCTCAGAAATAAGCAACTCATGTAAGATGATCATTTCCTGTTAAATGCTGCTGTTAAACCCCTCAAAGAGGCCGCTTACAGTATGTCGACTGACTCGTCCTAACCAAAAGGGGCTCTTTTTGAAAGATCAGCACGCCGCTTATCAGTCTCGCAACAGGCGACAGGCCTGCTTTATCTGCCCCACAACACATAGAACAGATGAACACTTCAGGTTTCTGCAGTATGTGCTTTTCACATTAAAGGGCAAAAATATGCTTTTGTTTATAGTACACCGGGTCGTGCAAGGTTTGTTTTCCTCCCAAGGGTAATGTCAGTTTTTAAAAAACAACAACTGTGCACCTGCTCTTTATGCTTACATGCTTTTTGTGGACTTAAGTATGGGTACACATTTTTATATCACAAATGGGCTAGGCTCAGTGTTAAAGTTATTGGCAAAATAGACATGTTCCCATTTTAGTTGTATTGAGTTCATTTTGTCAGCACTTAAAGAGTAGTTGATTTTTTTCCGTTTTATCCCGGACGATTATTTTATGTTGTTTTAATTACCTCACACGTTCCGTCGGAAGTGTTTGCCGAAACATGTCAGGTAATTAAAACAACCTAAAATAATTGTCTGGGATAAAAGAAAAAAAAATCAACCAATGTTCCAATTTTGATTGGCATATTGTAAGTGAAAAGAAATAAAAGGATATGATACCCAGTTCCTTGAATTTGGATTCAGATGGTTCCTGGAGGGATAGGCATTACTTAATTGAGTGCACGTGATAAAAAGTATTGGGACACACAAGTGAGTTTTATTCATATATTATTGCAGACTCAATTGATTATTACAGACTCAATTATGGTCCAGAGCGAAGAAAGTAAATTAAAAAGACAATCAGCTCATTGCATTAAACAAGAGTCTCTCCATCCATTGCTTCGCCAAAGCAGACGTGTACATACAGCTGCACAATTGAGGGTTTGTCAGAGTCTGTATAATTTAATTCTTTGACTCATCCATTTAAATATTGAATGTGTTGTAGAGCTCCACAGGTTGGAATTTGGACATTTATAATCAACTGGCTTACACTGTTCCATCTGTGCACCCTGAGCAGTGGCCATAAGGCATCATTGTAAGCCACAGTGAGTGCACCGATCAACTGAGCAGCTGCCAGATTTTACCTTCTCAAATGTAAAGATTGTTACACTATTTGGTTCCAGGGATCTCTTTGAAGGAATGCAATTTTTATTCAAACATATTACGTGAAGAGAGAACAAGAGCAATTATTCTGATTCTTATTCTTATTCAATGTATTTCCGGCGTTCTAAACCGAGGCCAATTGTAGGCAACCAGCCGATTATAAAGGGGTAAATGGTAAATTTAAAAAAACATCGTGCAAAAAATATTAAAATCAATAAAGCTACCACTACAATACGAAATTTTTGGAATGTCAAAACTGAATGGCGATATAGCAGGGGGTTCCTTTTTTTTTTTTTTTTTTTTAAATTAATTAATTAATTTATTTTTATTATTATTATTTTTAATATTACTGAATCACTAACAACATTCTTTTAAAAAAAAGCGTACAAATCCTATTTTGCTGAAGGTCAGTCAAGTTGAGCCTCATATTGTTGTTGTTTGGGATATTACACCTATTCTCATTATTACTCATTTTTTGACTATACCTCCGTTATTCATGGATCGATCACAATCTTATTTGTTTGGTAAATTTAAAGAGAACTTCAGAATTAAAATAGGCCACAATTGTTCTGTTTTACTTAAATATGTTATTAGAAACACATAAAATATTGCCATTGATTAAAAAATGTATAATATTTAGAACATGTTTTTATCTATGGAAGGTGCCATGTTTTAAGCGCGCAAAAGACTCTTGAGGTGATGACGTAGATCTTCACTTTCTGCAATTCCTTCTACGCGGCAACACATGTGCTCATTGGTTAAAAGTGGCAAATACTTGCTATTTGTGTTTTATTGAGTCTTTTATTACCTTTTCATTGCCTCAAAATACGTTTTTGCATGTGTTTCCCTCTCATACTTTTAAGCATTGTGCTTTCTTTTGGTAGCTTTCAAGCAGATTAAGGTTCAGGCCTCCAAATTGGCCATTTTCATTTGCCATGAAAAAAAAAAAAAAAAACTAGACCAGCAAGCAGGACTGAATGTGCTCTTGCAGTTTGGCGCAACTTGGACACCACGCAAACCCGGACGGCACGCAGGTGCGGGCGGTGGCTGATGGCCCCCTCTAATCATCTCATGACAACCTAACATGCTCGAAACTCGCCTCTTTTTTTAGATTACAAATACATTCACACACCTAGAAGAAAAAAAAAACCCTGTTGGATAGATCACTACAAAAAAGGAGGCGCTCCTGAGCTGTGCAGCCACGCCCTTACTCAAAACATAAATAAATCTTCTATTTGGGCCAATTCGACCAAGTGTGCCAAATTCCATAACTTCATAAGCTGCCTAAGTCCCTGAAAAAATATACTTCTTTTAATGACGAACAATGTGTCGTCATGGCAACAGACAGACATGTGGACATGAGCCTTAAAATGTAGAATTACAAAAGGTCTTGAAACTATAATGAACAACCTGAAAATAACTGGACATGTATAAGGGAAATGAGTGACTTTCTGTTGCCACTAGTTGGCGTTTGTCGCGAATAAGCCGTACAGGACCCTTCAGGATACGACTCTTACCAAGCACGGGATGTTTGCCGCACATATGTTGTATGTCTGCCAAGTTATGACTGTTCAAAATATGTGGCGAGACAAAACGGGGACGGTCATTTTCACTTTCCTGTTTGGACGCCTCTGCTTCAGACAAACCTCAATATTTTTCATCAGGCACCTGAACATATGTCTTAAGGCTTCCCTGAAACAGGTTTGAGGTCAATAGACTTTTTTCCCTTCCAGGAAAGGCCATTTCCTGTTCCTAGCAGGGGGCGCCAGGCCTAATGAGTAATATTTCAATGAAGTCGAGTTCAGGCTGGGATACATCACGCACATGCTAAATATGAAAAAGATTGAATGTTGTATGGGGGAGTTATTAGTCATTTTCTGAATTCGGTGTTTTGTCAAAAAAATGGCTGACTTTGGCACCCCGCCCAGGTCAGGCCCGTGAATGAAAACTCACAATTTTAATAACTCAAGATCTCATAGGTCTCATGAACAGTCACAACAATTTCGAGGAGGATCCAAGTAACTCTCGAGGCGCCAAGGTATGATATGTGCACCCTGTAGATCGATAAAAATGTCACATTCGACCTAAAAATCCCCAAATTTTTGTTGGGTTTGGAATATGGGTGCAAGAGACTTTTTGGAGCAATTTTGGACAACGTATCGACTCCCCAAATTTCATTACTCTACGCCAGGGGTGTCCAAACTTTTTGCAAAGGGGGCCAGATTTGGTGTGGTAAAAATGTGGAGGGCCGACCTTGGCTGACGTCCGTTACGTAGAACAATATATTTAAGCAAATTTTAGCAAGCCATTCTGTGTGTCACATTTGCTTCATTATTTTTTTTTAAAATTTTGGGTTGTCAAAATTATTGCGTTAACGGGCGGTAATTAATTTTTTAAATTAATCACGTTAAAATATTTGACGCAATTAATGCACATGCCCCGCTCAGACAGATTAAAATGACAGCACAGTTTCATGTCCACTTGTTACTTGTGTTTTTTGGTGTTTTGTCGCCCTCTGCTGGCGCTTGGGTGCGACTGATTTTATGGGTTTCAGCACCATGAGCATTGTGTAATTATTGACATCAACAATGGCGTGCTACTAGTTTATTTTTTGATTGAAATTTTTACAAATTTTATTTAAACGAAAACATTAAAAGGGGTTTTAATATAAAATTTCTATAACTTGTACTAACATTTATCTTTTAAGAACTACAAGTCTTTCTATCCATGGATCGCTTTAACAGAATGTTAATGTTCATGCCATCTTGTTGATTTATTGTTATAATAAACAAATACAGTACTCATGTACAGTATGTTGAATGTATATATCCATCTTGTGTCTTATCTTTCCATTCCAACAATAATTTACAGAAAAATATGGCATATTTATTGATGGTTTGAATTGCGATTAATTACGATTAATTAATTTTTAAGCTGTTTTATGCATTTTAATCGTTTGACAGCCGTAAATTAATTATTTCAACAATCTCGCAACTAGCCTTTGTTGCGCTCTCTTTCGACTCTCGGGCTCTTGCGAAATACTGCTGCTGTAAAATTAAACTAGCTTCAAGTTGCTTCAATTTCTCGCTACGTATCTTCCCTGTAATCTTGTCGTACATTTCAGCATGTCTTGTTTGGTAATATCGCCTCACATTGAACTCTTTAAAAACAGCAACTGTCTCTTTGCAAATGACGCAGACACAGTTGTTGCGTATTTTAGAGAAGAAATAGTCCAATTTCCACCTATCCTTGAAGCGTCAGCCGTCACAGTCAACTTTCTTTTTTTGTTGTTGTTGTCGCCATTTAGAAAATTGGAAGGGTCATATGGGGTAATGTTGTTTAGAGTGCTGTTGCCTTTTAGTGGGTAAACGAGGAGCAGCATTTAGTGTGTAAGCTACTTCATATGCTGGTAGCAGTACTGCTGACCAATTTATTAAGTCTGTGTGCGGGCCAGACGTTACTGATTTTATGACAGAGGCTGGGGGCCGGATGAAATTTGACCAAGGGCCGAATTTGGCCCTCGGGCCGGACTTTGGACATGTCTGCTCTACGCTGTAAAAGCCTAATAGGAAAGGCCTTTTTGAAAAATCCTTTGGGTTGCCACTAGTTGGCCCTGTAGGGTTGATGCAAATGACCCCTACAAGACCTTTCAGGGTATGACTCTCAACAAGCACGGGAAGTTTGGCGCGGATATGTTGTATATCTGCCAAGTTACAACTGTTCAAAACTTGTGGTGAGACAAAATAGCTAGAGTCATAGTCACTTTGTTTGGACCCCTCCGCTTCAACAAAACCTCAATATTTTTCATCAGGCACCTGAACACATGTCTTAAGGCTCCCCTGATGCAGGTTTGAGGTCAATAGATTTTTTTTCCCTTGGGGGAGGAGCCTGTCTCGTGATAAAGAAAATTTCCTGTTGCCCCCAAGGGGCGCCAGGCCTAAAGGGTAATATTTCAAAGCAGTCCTGTTCAGGCTGCATTACCTCACATACATGCCATATATGAAAATGATTGAACTTTGCATCAAGGAGTTATTAGTCATTTACTGAATTTGTCGTTTTGCCAAATAAATGGCCGACTTTGGCACCCCACCCAGGTCAGGCCCATGAATGAAAATGCACCATTTTGAATACTTAAGATCTCATATGTCTCCTGAACAGGCTCACCAATTTTGAAGACAATCCAACAAACTCCCTCGGCGAAAAGGTCTTAAATGTGCACCCTGTAAATCGATAACAATTTCACATTCGATCAAAAATATCTGATTTCCTGTTGGGTTTGGAATATGGGTGCAAGAGACTTTTTGGAGCATTTTTGCACAAGGTATTGACTCCCCGAATTTCATTGCTCTACTCTTTTCTATTCTTTTTAAAAATTCAAGGGGGCACCACTGAGCCATTTTTGGACATTTTTTCGTAATGGCGTATATAGCATATAGTATATAGATTATCGAGATTTATGTGCAAGTTTTGGTCACTTTTCGTGCATGTTCAGGCCTCCAAATTGGCCATTTTCATTTGCCCTGGAAAAAAAAATAAACAAAAAATAAAAATACTAATCCTTTTTCATTACAATACAGCCTTTGCACACTTAGTGCTTGGGCCCAAATAATAATAATCATAATCCTTTGCATTACAATAGGGCCTTCGCACGCTTAGTGCTCTGGCCCTAATTACTTACCTTCTTTTTATGGCTGGGTGGAATCAAAAGCTGTTGCGCGACGTCTGTAAACGGGGGTCTCCAGGGTAAAAAGGAAAAATTAAAAATAGTTCAGGGGGCTTAATGCGGCATGAATCTGCTATGGCTGCATATAGACATATTGTTCTAATAAACGCAACATTTTTTTTGGTGTAAAATACAGCAAAGTCACGCATATCTACCTCATAACTATCGCTTAATTGTATTTTTTTTCGTTACTGTCGCATTTTCCCCAATATTTTAGATGACAAATAATCGATCCGGAAAAAAAAAACGTTTTAAAGGGTAAATATATGAAAAAGAAAATCTCGATTACTACTTGATGTCTACGATTTCTGCATTGCGACACCTGTTATATTACCATGTTTCACCCATAAAATCCCCCCAAAATCCAGCTGTGGCTACTCACAGCGGTGCCATGACACTCGGTGATACATGCTGCATGGAGTTTTTGGATCGAAACAAGGTTAGTACGCGATAATATCTCATTAAAATCATAGCGTCTTTAATTATGTTCACTCCTGCTCTCACTTCCAGTTGGGGTTTTGCTGTTTAATTTTTTAAAATAAATGCCCCCCTGTTCAAAATTTTTCTTCCACAAGAAAATTGAGATTTTAAGCTTTCCAATTACGTATCACACGTGCATATCGGACAGTTTTGAAATTTGGCCAAATTGGGTGTCTCAGAGCAGAACTTCAAGTCACCTGAGAGTTGTATTTACATATTCTGTTGCCAGCTTGTCCGAATCGGCTTTGCGATCACAGTTTTTTTTTTTTCTTGAGCGCATTTAAACGCATCATGCTGGAGAAGGAGTGAGGGCACACTCGCTTTTACGAGCAGTCGCCGAGTTGTGATTTAAATAATTCTTTAGAAAACAACAAAAGCCTGACATCGTTACTTGGTATGTTACAATCGTTGCGCACTCACCACTTGGAAAATAACAAATACAATCATGGTGTGGCACTGCATATATTTGCTGGAAGTGGAAATCACAGCCAGGGAACTTGTAAATAACAGTGGCCGAAACAGGTGGAGCCTCTCGCAGCAGCTATTTTGTGAGTCTCGCTCTCCTGAAAGTGGCGACAATTTTGACAGGCGAAAAAGTCATGGAAGTCAAACCGATTGTGCAACTCTATGACTTGAGGTACCACGCAGTTTATTTTTGTGGTATTTTTTCCTGATCACTCGGCATTGAGTTGTCCGAGGCTAACCTCGCTGCTGGCTGAGCGGATACAAGGCGCAAGACGAGCTCTGTACTAACGCCCATCTCCGTGAAATCTTTGACAGGAGCACCACCAATGGGCACTGAATTGAAGCATATTATTAAAAATGTGTGAATGGACCATTAGCTCATCACAGCTCGTTCATGCCGAACGTGCCGGCGAGTTCCACATTTAAAATTACGAGTTGGTGGAGAGCCAGACGCACTCATCAAAAGAGCCAGATATGGCTCGCGACACATAGGTTCCTGACCTCTGCTATAAGGGATTGATGCGCATCAATCCTCAGAACTCATTTTTATTTAAATTTTTTTTTTTTTTTATATAAACATCAGGGCTGATTAATTAACTGCGGATTTAGTGTTTCCTGCAGGTTAGAACTCGCCAATAGAGGGCACAAGCGCTCTTTGTTACCGCCTTCTGCCTGTTTTAGCACATTAGTGCTTCTTTGCCACTAAAGAAATATTAGAAATTATAAGAAAAAGCGCAACATTACCAATATACTGTATAAGCTAGAAAAACTGAGGAAAAAAAGGCAAATGCGCTTGATGAACTGAAGCATTTTGTAGCACTAGTTTGAATGGACGAGGTGTAAGGTGAAAATAGAAGCAGCTAAGATAACAAATAGAAACATGGTGTGGCACTGGGTATATATCCTGGAAGAGGAAACCTCAACCGGGGGTTGGGTTGGGGGAAGCTTAATGGTGGCCGAATCAGGTGGAGCCTCTCAGGGCTGCCATTTCCGTTTCGAGTTTCGCTCTCCTGGAAGTTGTGACAATTTTGACAGGCGAAAAAGTTCTGAAAACTGATTCTATGCCTCTGACTTGGAATACCACACAGTTCACTTTCGTGGTTTAATTTTCCCTTACGCATTTTTTAAATACAGTGGTATGAAAAAGTACCTGAAACCTTTGGAATTTCTCACATTTCTGCATAAAATCACCATCAAATGTGACCTGATCTTTGTCAAAATCACACAGATGAAAAAAAAACTCTGCTTTAACTAACACCACCCAAATATTAATAGGTTTTCATACTTTGATGGGGATAGTATGCAAACAATGACAGAAGGGGGAAAAATAAGTAAGTGAACCATCACAATTAATATTTTGTGACAATTCTTACCAGGTGTGTGTTTTATAGTGGGCAGGGCAGCTTTAAACCACTCATCAGTGATTGGGCACACACCTGACTTAAATTGTTTGGTAAAAATTGGTTACAGTTGCTCTTTAAGTCTGCTTAGGTAGAAGGTTCACTTATTTTTCCCCCTTCTTTCATTTTTTTGTATGCTATCCTCATTAAAATATGAAAACCGAGAAATTTTTGGTGGTTTTAGTTAAAGCAGACACTGTTTTTACATCTGTGTGATTTGGATAAAAATCATATCACATGTGATGGGGTTTTTATGCAGACATGTGAGAAACTCCAAAAGGTTAAGATACTTTTTTATACCACTGTACTCCAGTTCACTCGGCATTGAGTTGGGAGCGGCCAGCCCGCTGCTAGCTGAGCAGAGACTTAATGCGCAAGACAAGCTCTGTACTAATGCCCATCTCCGTGCAATCCACGACGGGGCACTGAATCGAAGCGTATTATTGCGACGTACGTTTGAAGGGCCAAGAAAAATGTGTGAATGCACCATCAGCTCATTAGATCTCGTTCATGTCAAGCGATCCAGCTGGTTCCACCTTTAAAATTACGGGTAGGCAGAGAGCCAGATGCAATCATCCAAAGAGCCAAATAGGCTCGCGAGACATAGGTTCCCGATCCCCTGCCATACACAATGAAACACGTTACCTTTTTCCCTCTTTTCATTCAAAGCAAATATCAAGAATGTTTTTATTACTGTATATCTGATTGGCTCTACTGGTGTTATGCACTTTGACATTATCCATTTGTACTGAACAGTGTTGTTAATCTTACTGAAAAAAAGTAATTAATTATAGTTACAAATTACTTCTCCCAAAAAGTAATTGCGTTAGTAACTCAATTACCTGAATGTAAGAGTAATTAGTTACTTGGCAAAGTAATTGGTGATAATTACTTTTTTTTTTTTTTCCTCAAAAAAAAAAAAAAAAAAAAAAAAACATTGGCCACACTATGTGAAGTTTTTTGTGAAGGTTTTTGGTACAATTGGCCCAAGCCCAATTCTTTACCCTAATTTACCCTTTACCCTGAATCAGCTGTTAAAAGTTGTTAAAATTGCTCCCATTATTGCATTAGTTCCCTTCTCTCTACTTTCGACATATGAAAGTTTTCAAACTGTTTCATCATTTAAAGATAGATTCAAGTCAAGATTTTGCCGATTTAGAAGTATTTTAGATAAAAAGTTACTTAGGTTCGCTAGGAAGGTTCTCTACAACAGAGCCGTCCTAAAAAGTACTGCTTTAAGATGGCGGCTGTCTACTAACTCATTTAGTGCTATGTCTGTCATTTTGCATCTAGTTATATCTATGTACAGTACGTGTGATATCTATCATGTCTACCATATCTACCATAACATGCTCGCGTAGTTTGTACTAGCTATCGGCTACAACATGTATTATTGGAGCTACCTAGCATCGCGTTTGCTCGGCGTCACAACTTTCTTGTCTCCTCCATACTCCTGCTCTGTCGTCTCGGTGAGTCCGTCTCCCTCAGACTTTTCGACCAATATAGTAACGCATAGTAACGCATGCCTTTCCGTCCTCAGTAACGGTAACGGCGTTGCCAAGATGAGAAAAGTAATTAATTAGATTACCCACTACTGAAAAAAATAACGCCGTTAGTAACGCCGTTATATTGTAACGCCGTTATTAACAACACTGGTACTGAATAAGTCTCAGCCGCGCATTCATGTACTGTAATTTTCGCACTATAAGGCCCACCTAATTATAAGCCTCCACCCACCAAATTTGGCATGAAAACGGCATTTGTTCATAGATAAGCCGCACTGAACTATAAGCCGCCGCTCTCCTCACTGTATTATGGGATATTTACACCAAAAGATATTAACCGGTAACACTTTATTTGACAGCGGCATCATATGACTGTCATTAGACCAAATGAACCACCATGAAGCTTTGAATCAATTGGCTGCAACGCTTCATTGCTTCAAGAAGCTTCATTTGGCCGTCATGGTTCCCTTGTGAGAGACAGTCAACCTCTGCTGCCAACTGCTGTCAATACTGTAGTTGTCAAACATGTCTCCTAGCATGCATTGCAGCGCTATAGATGTAAATACCAATCAAAATTCATGTTCTGTACTAATTATTTCTTCAGTTACTCTTCCAGTTGTTTCATTAATTGCTAGTTATGGTATATGGTAACACTATATTTGACAGTTGTGTCATAAGACTGTCATTAGACAATCATAATTATGACATGACACTGTCCTGAGCATTAATGAACGCTTATAACAGATGTGACTCAATGTTATCCGGCAAATTATCTCACTTTTGAATGGATGTAAAAGATCCAAGCTGGACATTAATGGAGTTAGTGACATAATTTTCCGGATCACACTTAATGACATAAGCATTCAGTAATGCCCATGATAGTTGTAGAATTCACAACGCAAAAAAGCCCTAAGCCCGACGATCTCCTTCGTCCCCCTCGTGTACCGCTGGACAGTGGCCAAGAATAACACTCACGCCGCTCTCTTGAGTTCGTTACTTTAATCCAGTACTTCTCAAATGGTGGGGCGCGCCCCCCCAGGGGGGCGCAGAGCGATGCCAGGGTATGATGCGAGTGACCTCGGGGAACATGCTTTTTTTTTTTTTTTTTGCCGTACTAGATAGAATAAAGTGTACTTGCACATCCACTCCGTGGGTGGCAGTGGCGCTCTCATTTTCAAAGTGCGTGCAGTATTTTTGAAGTAAGCAAGAGCACACGGAAGAGACTCATGCAGAGCTGGACTCACCCAGCGACCCACTGTCTTCTTCAGTTCTCACGTGTCCGGCCGAGAAGTGCCGTTTTCGGCTTGGGATCGTCACGACCACCGCCCTCACCTACGGTTCTCCCTCGGCCGCCGAGAATGCGCTTTTTTCGGGCCGTTTGCCTTTGACTTTTAATATAGTGGGAAATGAGGAAAGACCACTGTTTACTGAGTCTAAAAATGATTATAGCGGAGAAGCCAAATCAGTTAAGACGCCACTTAAAGACATTAGACCTCAATCTCATTGGTAAGCCGCTTGATTGTTTTTCAGCGAAAATGTGCCGAATATTGCCAATTGTCACAATCGTCCCGCTTTGTCAGTGTTACATCAGTAAACCAGTGAGCACTGTGGTGAATCAGCGAAAATAAAAACTTTCCTTCTGTCCAAAGACTTTTCCCCCCCCTTCTATTCAGTTTTGTTTTTTTTGGCATGTTGTCCTGAAGAGTAAATGTTTCTAATCAATTTGAATTTGTTGTTATTTACTGATTTTATTACATTTTATTTTTCAGTATCAAATGGTCAAAAATGTACCTTGAGTGTATTTTTACAGTTTGGATGTGACTTTTTTTTTTTTTTAACTTCAGGCAAATTGATGCGCCTTAAGTCTTTTCTGTTATAAGCAACACAATGTTAAAAAAGTTATACTTTATTATAAGTTGATCTATGTTACTTTTTTTCTTTAATAGAAAAAAAAGGACACAATGGTAGGCTGAGGCGTACTTATAATAGTAATATAGACGAATGATACTATTTACAGTGGCGGCAGAGAGTTGGGGGGGGGGGGCGCGAAACATTTACGTCTTCCTTGGGGGGGCGTAACAGAAAATAATTGAGAAGCACTGCTTTAATCCAACAAAAGGCATCAACAAAGGAGCAAACCGAGAGTTCCAAAAACATACAAAGAGAGAGAGAGAGAGAGAGAGAGAGAGAGAGAGAGAGAGAGAGAGAGAGAGAGAGAGAGAGAGAGAGAGAGAGAGAGAGAGAGAGAGAGAGAGAGAGAGACGTCAAAACTGTTTTGACTCTTATCCGTGACTTATTCGTCCTGTCCTTCTGCCTTCACGCCAACTGACCGTCCACACAGTCACTTCCGCGTTATATAGTATGTCGTCAAATGTGACGTCACAAACTAGTTCCACAATCAAATAAACATAACATAAGCCTGTCCCACAGTACCAAAACAAATGATTCACAATTAACATGAGTATCCAACCAAACGTAATTAGGCTCCTAGAATTGTGTCATGTCATAATTATGACAGTCTTATGACACCGCTGTCAAATAAAGTGATACCTATTTACCCAGATAAATCAACAAATAAGTCCACACTGGCTATAAGCCGCAGGATTCAAAATGAAGGAAAAAAGTAGCGGTTTATAGTTTGAAAATTACAGTACCGTATTTTTCGGACTATAAGTCGCAGTTTTTTTCATATTTTGGCTGGGGGTGTGCCTTATACTCAGGAGCGACTTATGTGTGAAATTATTAACACATTATAATATCATTTCACAAAAGCGGCATGGAAAATGAATAAATGAATGAATGTTATTTTGGTGTTTTGGAGTGACACTGATGGTTTGGTAAACCTGTTAGCATGTTCTTTATGCTATAGTTATCTGAATAACTCTTAATAGCTATGGCCACGTTCGCGTTCTGCCTTTGGCAGTGTGTGTTCAATTGTATTATTGACTTTTTTTAAAATATTAAAATGCATGCTTTTAGTTTGTGGCGCTTTCACGCCCACGTGCGGGCGCACTTGCACTTGTTTCCGTGAAGAGTGCTCACGCGCCAGAAGAAGACGGACAGCTACATAGCTCTGAGTTAGTGGGTGAGTTAGCGAGAGAGAAACACGGCTGCAAACCTAGTACGTTCATTGTTTTTGCTTTTAAAATATCTCTACAGAGGCAACGCCTGTGTGTATCAACTTTTCTGTTGTTGTTGTGTGTTTTTCACCCGCGATCGGACACTTAGAGCCAGTTGTGTGGGTGTTCGAACGATGTGCTAATGCTAGCGAACGCATGCTAACTGTTTATGTCATTGCTGTAAAACAACCTAATTATCATTTATTTACGTTGATGCGAACCTGTTTGGTATCGAGGACCAAATTGATTTAGCAAATTATACGGACGTCCAGCATCGTCATTTGGGAGTTCGCTGTATAGCCAGGACCGAGCCGTAGCGTCCTGGTGAGGACAGTATATTTGCATTTCGTTGTTCATGCACTGTACACTGTACATTTATTCAACATGTTGTTCTCTATTGTATTTTATATTAAATTGTCTTTCAAGATTACATATCTGTTCTATGTGTTGGATTTTATCCCCCCAAAATGCGATTTATTCTCCGGTGCGACTTACATATGTTTTTTTCTCTTCGTTGGGCATTTTATGGCTGGTGTAACTTATACTCAGGTGCGACTTGTAGTCCGAAAAATACGGTATTTGGTTTTAACCCACCCACAACTTCACCCTTTCCCTTTCTGATTTATTGCAATCCAAATTATGTATCCATGCCCGTATTTTGTCCTTTGAATTTTCAGGAGAATTGCACATTAGTATATTATACAACCTTAGTCCCATTCCTATGAGTGTCTTTAGTCACTAAATCTTCTAAAATGGAGAGGGGAGGTTTAAGAAAACAAATATCCTGATTTGTTTTAATAAAAAAAAAGTGTTTCCTGTCTAGTCCAAATTTCGCTCTCACCTGATCAAAGGACATCATGATATTTTTATCAGAAACATAGAAATCCTCAATTGTCCCTATGATAAGACAATTTGAAAATAGTGTCCGCTCTCCCTTTTATTAACAGATAATTTTCCCCAGACGGGACTAAACTGGGATAATGTAGTTGGTTCTCCTAGATATTCTCTTGTTTAAGGCTATATTCTTATCTTTTAAAAAAATTTGTCTGCCTGTGCAACCTTTGAATTCGAGTATCGAGATAAGAAAGAAAAGATAATCCTTTATTGATCCCTCATGGGGGAAATTAATGCATTGCAGCAGCACCAAACAGCATACAATCAACTGTACAACATATAAACAAACTATAAAAACTATGTAAAAAGATACTGTATATACAAATTACCTACAACTAACATAAACACACGTGGAATCTAAAATGAGTGCAGTTTATCAGCATTATGTCAAAAACATATACATAATTGTGAGCACAGAAAAATAAATGTTTTTTGTAAAAGCCAAACATGTAACTAAACAGAGGTGTAATAATGCCGTTGTATATGAACGCTAACGTTTTGTTTTCTAAATAGATTTTTTTTCTAAATTCTGAATCATGCAATCTTGAATGTGTTTGACACGAAATGCCAAGTGTGTGTAAACTCAACATTGGATTCAGAGAGGATGATTAGCCTAAATTTAGAGATATTTTTTTTTCTAATTCGATAAACAAATAAACTCTGAAGACCAACAAATAGATATATATTATTGTTGAATTGGGTTGTAATGTGACATCATGCATGAACTCAGAAGGCTTTGTACGACTAATGTATGTATTTCAAATTTTTATTTCAAAATATTTTTAAGAAACAAATTAGCTGAATGAAGTATGTGTAAAGGCTCTTTGGAATCGTTTCACTTTTGAGTCTGAGTTGAGCTCTCAGAAAATGTTCTGTTCCTACCATCTAATAAATTAATTGGGAGCGAGGAGCTGTGCGTGTTGCAGGGGTTGCTCTGTCTGCAGGCCCATCAGCGCTGCGATCTGATTAGTAATTGCGATGCTGTCACCAGCCTGCATCAAGACGTCCACTCAAAAGGCTGGGGGGTAGAGAACGTCTTGATGAGCTCTTTCTTCTTACTTTCTTCACTGATTTCACTTTCTAATCATCATGTAAGAAGACATATTTAGTTGATCATCTTGCAAAAAAAAATTAAAAAAAAAAAAAAATCGATAATACCCTCGCCTCCACGCCAGAGCAATTTCGAGAAACTTGTGAGGATATGCGGCATGTAAGATAACAAATGATTTAATCCATTTCCTAGTTCGGCCTATCAACAGTAAATTTTCGAGAACAATTCACAAACATCCAAATTCCGATTAATGAATTATACTAGGGTAAAGCGTAACTAAAACACAATCAGCGCAGTCTTGGGGACGCAATGAGGAACAGACCGAGAGTAAATATCATGTTCAACTCATGCAACAAAACAATAATACCTGACAGCGAATGACAGCCGCTACAAACAACGCCCAGTTGCTAGTTGCTTCAAACATACGGCCACAATAAGCTACGGTAGATATCACATATATGTAGTAGTAGATCGAAATGACTGACTACGGCGGCATTAGAACATGTATAGAGAACTTGATGCGAAATGACAGACTTGCCGGCGTTAGTAAATAGCCACCATCTTAAAGCAGTAGACTTCTCTGGAAGGCTCTGTTGTAGCGAACATAATTAACTTTTTATCTAAAATACTCCTAAATCAGTAAAACCTTGACTTGAATCTATCTTTGAATGATGAAACAGTTTTAAAACTTTCACGTCGAAAGTAGAAAGAAGGGAAATTATGGAACAATGGGAGCAATTTTAACAACTTTAATGGTTGATTCACAACATTAAATTAATTTAATGTAGTTTAAAGCTGCTGATACAGAATGGGGACTTGAATATTTTATTTACTGTTTTTAACTGTTAACTTGATACTGAAATAGTAGTTTAGTTTGGCCTGAGAGGATTTTTGAACAATTTTGGAACTAACGTACGAAACATTAAAAGCAGCTAATATGATTTATAATTAAATTATAGCCTCTGAAATGTAATCAAATCATTAGGTGCCCAAATATTTCCATCTCTAATGGCGTACCGCATGCATGCAATTTTTAGACCGTGATGTCGCTTCGTAAAGCGGAAGTAAAGCCGAAGTGGAACATCATAGACCCGCCCTCGCATAGAAACAATGTTATTTGTGCTACTTTTCTCCGATAATCTTTCAAAAACGAACATGCCGATCACACATTGCTTTTTTGGAACTTGTAGAAAGTACTCTAGACATTACGACATATGAAATATGTTTTCTTCATACGTTTCCCGAAAACAAAAACTCGGGAGGAAAAAATGTGAAGACCGAATAAACTTGCGCCGACTTTAACACCAGCTCGGTGAATCCATTCACATTTCATATGCAGTAAACATTTTGTTGGGTTTGCATGGTCTTTCATAGGACAAAGAGGTAAGCCATTTTTATACTTTTAACTTATTTTTTAGCATGACGTTGTGCCGTACTGCTTCTGTCTGACAATGAATGACCTGAAAAGAATTACAATGATATCTGACTGCCACTGTTACTGTTTCTGTTGTAAAAAAAAAAAAAAAACTAGTAAGGGGGAAGTGTAAATAAATTATAGAATTAAGATTTGTTAATAACAAAAAAATTAAAAGTTTTTGTTGGCTGTCACTGAGTAGCATTTGCGATTGCTATACAAAATATAAATTCTCCCCAAGAACAGTCAGCGAAGTAGTACAACCAGAGGATATAATATATAGGAAAGACGGGGCTGGTGGTAAAGGATAGCTTTTTGAAACAGGAGAATGTCATTGTAAGTCGCGTAAGAAAAAGGTGTCGATAAAAAAGCTAAGCCTATGCTAAGGTTGGCTCGTTTTTTTCGTCTTTTTCAGCCCTCGACACTCAAGCCATCTCTTTAACTGAACATTTTTATGTACTTCCACATCTTTGCAAGTGAAATTGGCACCAGGGACATCATTTTCGGAGAGAATTGGCAGGTTTAACTTTGTAAACACCTTCTTCGTACACGATTTCCACTCATTTCCTACTGGGGACAAACAGTGGCGTATCCTCCCTTAGCAACAGTAGCTAACGTCATGAATATTAATGAGTGGAAGTGACGTGTTGCTTGCGGTACGCCATTGTAGTAGTGCTTTGTTCAAAATCAACTGCTTTTACTCCAGAAACAGTGGTCAACAATCAACAGAATAGTAACGGAATTCTAACCAATTTGTACAGGTGAAAGTAAAACTTAGTTGAATTATGAAAACTATGGTTATGTGCAGAAGTTACTGTAACATATAGTTGAACCGGATTCATAAGTCTAGGTGAAAGTAATAGCCATTGACATCAATCGTGATCTATGAAGTTGTTAATGACTACATAACTTACATTTATCCATCCATTTGCCAGGATCTCAGACAAGGCACAGAAGTGTGGAAAGAATAGGTTGGACCCAAAACCGGCGCTCAGAAAAGGACTCTAATCATTGTATCAGGCAGAGAGTAGACCAAGGGTAGGGAACCTTTTTGACCGAGAGCCAAAACACCCAACATATTTGAAAAAGTGTTACCACAAGAGCCATACAGTGTGTGTCTCTCCATCCATACACACACTGTATATACTTTATATTCTAAATTCTGTTGCCAGCTTGTTAGAGTTGTTTTTGAGTTGTTTTTCCATGACCGCATTCGAACGCGTCACTCGTGAACGAGAGTAACGTCATGCTCGGATTTCGCGAGCGGTCACCAAGTTGTGATTGAAAAACATCTTGAGAAAACAATAATGAAAGCCTAACATCATTACTTTGAATGTTGCCTTCGTAGCTCAGTTCAGCACTCACCACTTAGAAAATAACAAATAGAAACATGATGTGGCGCTGCGTATATTTCCTGGAAATGGAAACTACAACCAGTGGTACGTGTGCATAACAGGTGGAGCCTCTCAGGGCAGCCATCTCGCTCTCCTGTAAGTGGCAACAAGTTGACAGGCGAAAAGCTCATGAAAGTGAAACTGACTGACCATGCAGTTCACTTTTGCTTAATTTTTCCCTACATATTTTTCATTTGCTTCAGTTCGCTCGGCATTAAGTTAGGTGTGGCCAGCCCCGCTGCTGGCTAAGCAGAGATTTGGGAGCTCTGAAACGCCCATCCCCATGCAATCCGCGACCGGAGGACCACCAATGCATATTATTGCGACATACATTTGAAGTGTCCAAAATCAATGTGTGAATGCACCATCTGCTCATCACAGCTCGTTCATGTCAAGCGAGCCGGCCGGTTCCAAATGAAGATTACAGGTTGGCGGAGAGACCGATGCACTCACCAAAAAGCCAGATATGGCTCCTAAGACATAGTTTCCCGACCCTTGCAATAAACGGTTTAGCAGTCAGGTATTCAGGCAGGGGTATCATGCAGATGTGAGGCAAAAAGACATGGTCAGAAGAAACAGCAGGATCATTCAGATTAAGCAAGACTATTAACGCTGGGAAGAGGACTGCAAAGTGCAACAAACAACAACAAAACAAGAGGAGTAATCAAGGGATAATGACACAAGGGGAAGCACAATCAGGAAGCTGATACTGGATCACAAGACAAAGATCAGTGATTACAAAATAAAACAAGAAAGATGACAAATAATGTGAAATGTGCAGAAAAGGGTCACACATGACAGTACACCCTCTCAAGGGTCGTCGCCTTCAGGCCCAGGTGCCTCCAAATTGTCCGGTGGAAGGCGTGATGTGACGTCACATTGTCACCATTTTCAAATCCTCTTGTTTGCGGGGGAAAAAAAGGGAAACGGCATGAGGGAACCTTTAACGTAACAGTAATGAAGAATCGCTCCTTTTAAAAATCCTTCGTATATCCATTCTTTGTGCAACTATTTTTTGTCAGCTATTCTCAAGATTGTTATTATTGTTATTTATGTGTTATCAGCTGAAGACAGATCCCGCTCGTCTCCTTCATAGAGCTGGCTGCAAGTTGCCACTGATGCATTGCTCGGCAAAACAAGAACTGGATGTCCGGTGATAACAGCATTCTCTAGTCACTGTATATAAACAAGTGGAACAGATTGGATAATAATTCGCTGGGGCTCTTGAGTATGAACTTAATACTATTAAGTGAGTGGAAAATTTGTATTCATGATTATATTTAAATTATGTGTTTCTATTTATTATTTAAATTCACATTGTTGCTAACCTTATATTGATATTGCTGACACAATTTTTTGTTACAAACTACACACAGCAGCAGGTACGAAAAGGGAGGTTGCAAGGAAAACGTGGGCTGGACAACGTGTGATGCGTCACATGAAATCCCGACCCATTCTGTGTTGGAACAAGTGAAATGGATTCGATAGGTACGATTTTTCTGAAACGGGCCAAGAAGGGGCCACTTGTCACCGTCAGGGGCCAAGTGTCGCTGCAATCTTTGTTCAGGTTTTGGTCAACAAGACAGTATGCAGATCAGGACATGCTGTTTGTCGTTAACGGTATATTTTTAGTAAATGCAAAAATTATATATATACATATTATTATATATTTTAAAGTTTTAAATACACTTATTAGCACAGGAGTTGACGAATGTGCTTACCTTACATAACTCAAATTTAAGTATCGCTCTTGCTTCGATGACGTCAGAACTCGCACAGATCATTTTAGGCATGCACAGTTACTTCTAGTAAACATTCAAAACAACAAATATGGTGGAACGTTGGCTTAAATTTACTGCTTTCATAATATTTTTTAATTTAAAAATATTTTATTTTCGCATTTTTGTGCCAATTGAAGCAATAAAAAAACAACAACAAAAAAACGCGTGACGCCATTGTTTGGAGTGGGCAGGGCTTTAATTTACTGCTTTCACAATATTTTTTTATTTAAAATTATTTTATGTTCGCATGTTTGTGCCTATTGAAAAAAAAAAAAAAAAAACGCGTGAACGCCATTGTTTGGAGTGGGCGGGGCTTTAATTTACTGCTTTCATAATATTTTTTGATTTAAAAACATTTTATGTTCACATTTTTGTGCCTATTGAAGCAAAAACAAAAAACAAAAAAAAAAAAACAGTGAACTCCATTGTTTGGAGTGGGCGGGTTTGTTGTCTTGCGGGCTGAGCAGGTTTTTGTCAAGGAAGGGCATCATTGGCTGTCGCCTTGTAAAACTGCACTGCCCCCTAGGGCTTGGAATGAATACTACATCAATTTCATGTAAAATTGCAACATCGTTTGAATGGAACCAAGACTGAATTATGTAAATGCAAAAGTGCAATGTGTTGTCTTCTTGGAGAATCACCATGTAAACAGCCCCTTAGGCGGACTCATTGGCTCAGAAATCTTTTAAAGGTTTTTTTGAATTGCACATTGGACAACTGTGGACAAAACTGAAGCACTTATTCTAATTCTTTTAAGTTTGTGATTTTAATCAAATGAAATATCTCAATCTGGAAATTTACATAAATTGCAGATATGTCAATTAGCATATCATGACTCAATAAAAATTTGTCGATTTGATCTTTTATGATAAATTGCCAAAATGAAAGAACTTTTACTTGATATTCTAATTATTCAGGTAGTACTGCAGATACTTTCATGAAAAATATCATTTGTTATCTTTGGTTTAATATCATTTATAAAATAAAGTTACAAAACAAATTAAATGCGATCAAATGATTGAACTCACCAAAACAGCTGTCTCCCAAAGCACTTAAAGTATATAGTTCATCTGCGTATTTTAGAAGGGTTTGTGCCAGTCAATCCACCTCAGAGTGCCATATTTTGGGTTAAAATACCAAAGGTACGGTTTGCTGGAGAATGCGGATTCCCCCGTGCCTTTGTGCCCAAAAACTGAGCTTTGGGTGACCGCGACAGACGCGCCTGGAGCTTGACTGTGTGTGAAAGTGGGTCAAGCAAAGATGAACCAGTAAAGTTTGTAATAATTTGTATTTAATCATAGTGTGTGCAAGTACGGATACAATACATAGAACAATAATTTTATTCACTTTTCTGAAAAGCTATTTTAAACACGAAAAGCAGCATCGATATTTAACATACAGTACTCTAGAAACAACATTGTCATTCTCTCACACTTAAGAAAAGAAGGCTTTGCCAATTGCCATGCTTTGTGCTTAAATGGGAACAGGGGCATTTCAAGGGCCATTCAAATTAAAGGTGGGGCCAGTGCCCCTGTGACTCTCCCTTAACAGCCACTTTCCTACACTATAAAACAAAGGAAAACGAACAGATATTTGTTATGTGAATGTAAACCATTCAGTTCTTAAGAAAAATTAGGTAAAATATCCATACAATTTGTTTGTATTTAGTTCCCTGCTCTTTGAGTTTCTGACCATTTATTGTGTGTTTTTTTTTTTTTCATGTGCTCATAATGTGACCATCACAAGTACCTCCTTGCCTCCCTGCTTCTCTTGCATTTGGGTCCACCACCACCTCATTCCTTACTTGCTGGTAATTTGTGGCAACATGGACACAATTCTTGTTTCTTTTGTTTCCAAACACAGCTGCAATGGCTTTTAAATTAAATGACATATTGTGTTTTTTTAACACTGTGCATTATGAAAATATAGGCCTTATTTTTAACACACACACATGCACACAATTCCACAACACAAAACACCACACATAAATCATTCGGAACATTCTCTCCAGTTAATCTATCTTTTGTCCGGAACGTTGCAGATAACGTTTCCCCTTTTCTCCCCATCATCATTCATTTAAATGAGGAAAAGTTGACATTGAAGATGTTCCATGCTGCTGGGTGTATGTTGTTGTCATCTTCACAGATTTCCAATAGCCAATATCCCTGTCAAGTCAAGCAAAACGCTTTTTTTCTTTTGGTCTGTGACCTGCATGGCGCCAAGCGATGAGCTCTGTGCGTCTCTTACAGAAGTCTCATGAAGACTAATGAAGCTTGGAAATAGACTGCTAGGGCAAACTGCGTTCGTTTCAAATCGGTTCTCCGAGTCATTTGGTGAGTTGAAATGCACATGTGGAAAAAAGATTGTTGTGTTCTTCTAACCTTCTTACGTTCACACAGCAGGTCGAAGCGACCCAGTTCAGATTTTTTTAACCTTCCTCGGTCTCAAGTGAGACACTTTCCTGACAGTCAGAACGGGCCGAGTTGCATGAAAGTGGATTATTTCAAATTCAATCTACACTACTTTTGTATGTTGTTTTAAATCCGATCTGAGCTCCATTTTTTGGAATCTTGCAACGGTAAGAGTTCGTTTGCTGAGACAGATGCATTCCAAAGTGACTCCCAAGCACAGAAACAAAGATTCTTTACTTTCCGAATATAAACGTTTACCAAATGAAATAAAATGAATACAGGAAATACACCTTATGAAATGAAGGAAAAAAATAAACGTGTGTGTGTGTGTGTGTGAGTGTGTGTAGCTGCCTGTCGGCGGGTGAACTGAAATAACAACTGAGCAACTGAAAAAGTACTTACCCAGGGATGAACTAATGGGACTCGTTGCTGTGAATGGTTATTCCAGCCAGGGCAAAAGCATACACTGCTGGCCAATAGTATTGGCACCTCTGCAATATCTGCAATTCAGATAATGCTCAATTTCTCCCAGAAAATGATTGCAATTACCGTATTGGCCCGAATATAACACAGTGTTTTTGCATTGAAATAAGATTGAAAAAGTGGAAGTCGTCTTATATTTGCGGTCGAGACATTATACCCATTCACGACGCTAGGTGACGCCAGATATCATTGAAGCGATGTTCTGTTATGACAGATCTCAGCTACTCTCCCCATTCACGGCGCTAGATGGCGCCAGATATCATTGAAGCGATGTTCTGTCATGACAGAGCTCAGCTACTAGTTTAACCAGTTTGCATTATTTTATTGCAATGTTTTTTATTCTTTTTCAGATTTGTTTCAAGACTACAGTTACAGTTGGACTTCACTTTGATGGTTAATGCAGTTAGTGCAATTTTGTTGTTTTATCACAATAGATTGGTTTATTTACATTTCAAAAACCAGAAGCCATTCATTTACGAATGTGATTGCACTTTAGTTTACATATTTAAATGTTCAGATACTAAGATTTGAATGAGGCAAAATAACAAGCTTTTTCTCTCAAATATATTGTTATAATCATTTGTTTCAGATGTACTGTAATTATTTTCTGTATAAAAATTAATTTGGTATTCAAAAAGTCTTTTTTCAAACTTGAGTCTTGAAAAAGAGGAGGTCGTCTTATAATCAGGGCCGTCTTATATTCGGGCCAATACGGTACAAATGCTTTGGTAATAATATCTTCTTTTATTTTGCTTGCAATGATAAAACACAAAAGAGAATGAAGAAAAAAATTAATCATTATAATTTTACACAAAACTCCAAAAGTGGGCCGGACAAATGTATTGGCACCCTTTGAAAAATCATGTGACGCTTCTCTAATTTGTGTATTTAACACCATCTGTTACCTGTGGCACATAACAGGTGGTGGCAATAACTAAATAGCACTTGCAGCCAGTTAAAATGGATTAAAGTGGACTCAACCTCTGTCCTGTGTCCTTGTGTGTACCACATTGAGCATGGAGAAAAGAAAAGACAAAAGAACTGTCTCAGGACTGTTGCAAAATTGTGAGGAAGCATGGGCAATCTCAAGGCTACAAATGTTAGGGAGCGCGAGGAGGAGAGGATCCCAGTGCAGACAAACAGGGCTTGTGATGACCAATGCTTTATTAGCGACACCAAGGACGAAGTGTTGTAGTAGCGTGCTCTGTTCAGGGTGGCTGAGCCGGTGTGAGGCGAGGGAGCTCGGAAGGAGGCAGGCGTGGAATCCGACAAGGGGCGCGCAGAGAACAGGTCCTGGGGCGAGAGAAAAAACAGGTCGTGAGCCGGTGATCAGAGAACGTATCCAAGCAATGCGAGAAACAACTGACGGTGGAACCAGACGAGTTGATCGGGCGACGTGGTGGTGCGTCTGCTGGGCTTTTAAAGCTGGCTGATGTAAACCGCTCTCAGCTGTGGCTGCTCCACCCGTCTGACCTGTAATCAGCCAAACTCCCCTCACCTGAGGAAGGCTTCAGGAAGAAGGGGCGGAGGCCCTAACAACAAGTCCTTCTCCAAAGACCTGAATGTTCCTATGTCTACCGTGCGCAGTGTCATCAATAAGTGTAAAGGCCATGGCAATGTGGCTAACCTCCCTAGATGTGGACAGAAAAGAAAATTTGATGAGAGATTTCAACAAAAGATTGTGCGGATGGTGGATAAAGAACCTCGACTAAGATCCAAACAAGTTCAAGCTGTCCTGCAGTCCGAGGGTACAACAGTGTCAACCCGTACTATCCGTCAGCGTCTGAATGAAAATGTACTCTATTGTAGGATACCCAGGAAGACCCACTTCTGACCCAGAGACAAAAAAAAAAGCCAGGCTGGAGTTTTCAAGAACTTACCTGAGAGAGCCAAAAACGTTTTGGAAGAATGTCCTCTGGTCAGATGAGACAAAAGTAGAGCTTTTTTGGGAAAAGGCGTCAAGAAAAAAAACACGGTCCCCAAGGTCAAACAGGGCGGAAGTTCCCTTATGTTTTGGGGTTGTTTTGCTGCCTCTAGCACTGGACTGCCTGACCGTGTGCATGGCATTATGAAGTCTGTAGACTACCAACAAATTTTGCAGCATAATTTAGGGCCCGGTGTAAGAAAGCTAGGTCTCCCTCAGAGGTCATGGGTCTCTCAGAAGGACAATGACCCAAAACACACTTCAAAAAGCACTAGAAAATGGTTTTAGAGAAAGCAGCTGGAGACTTCTAAAGTGGCCAGCAATGAGTCCAGACCTGAATCCTATAGAACACCTGTGGAGAGATCTGAAAATGGCAATTTGGAGAAGGCACCCTTCAAATCTCAGAGACCTGGAGCAGGTGGCCAAAGAAGAATGGTCTAAAATTCCAGCAGAGCATTGTAAGAAACTTAGTGATGGATACCAGAAGCGGTTGTTCGCAGTTATTTTGTCTAAAGGTCGTGCTACCAAGTATTAGGCTGAGGGTGCAAATACTTTTGTCTGGCCCATTTTTCGAGTTTTGTGTAAAATCATGTTTAATTTTTTTTTTTAATTCTCTTTTGTGTTTTTTCATTGCAAGCAAAATAAATGAAGATATTACTACCAAACATTACAATCATTTTCTAGGAGAAATTGAGCATGATCTGACAGAATTGCAGGAGGGTCCAATACTTTTTTTATTTATTTATTTTTTTGTTGACTTTTGTTTTGTGATGCATGCTTTTACTTCGGCGCAGGAAGCGTAGAGCAGGTTGTACTTCCACATGTGAGAGCATTTACACATCCGCCCACCCCACACACAGCATACGCACACAAGAGGAAGCAGTCGAGTGAAGAGGTGACTGCCTGCGCGCACATTTGTTGCTTGTGAAGCATCCAGAGGCGACTGCTCTATATAACCCCTTTTCTACTGTTTATTGTGCGTTTTCAATTGTGGAGAAATACTTGGGACGAGTTTATGTGATTGTTTTTGATGATGTGCGGGCGCTAACTGATACTTACTAATCGTTTGTTCTTGCTGTATCAGCAGGTACACGTAAGCGCAAATTAAGAATTGCTGTTATTGGAGATGAGACTGATATAATTTAATTTCATTTTAGTTTCGTTCTGCAAGTGTTGATGTCATGAGCAGCTGAATAAAATTAGCAAACCACACGGGCGCCTGACATCGTCATTTCGGAGCTTAGCTCGCTGTCTAGCAAGTACCTATCCAACATCTTGGCAAGGACAGTACAATGACGTATAATACATGTTTTGGATAGTTTAAAAAAGAAAAAAAAATTGAGGTATTTAAAGGGTTAATTCCGATTCATGCGGAAATCCGGGTTACATCGCCAGCGCAGGAACGGAACTCGTTCGTAAACCTGGGACTACATGTATTTTGATTTCAACAATAAATATAGTGGTGCAATATACACACTCTTTCCAATAACTTCAGTTGAAGTCGTTTTCCTGTTTTCACAGAATGTTTATTTGCAAAACCTTGAATTTGTTATTAGTAAAGCATTGAGTGGGGCATCACAATACACGTACCCATAATATGTTAAAGCTACGACGAATGTATCAGTATCTGTTTGATATCAGATTTTTGGAGTTGGAAGATGTCCGCTTAAAAAGTCATTATCGAATAAATCTAGAAAATATGGGAGAATTTTGTTGCATGTCCTCATAGGACATGACTAGGGCTTGACAGAAAGATCCACAGATCCTTTAAAGTACTGACAACGGAGATTTAAATTATTTTACAGTCTAACCTATTGCTTGAAGAATTGGAGAAAATGTGAGATTTTTGTCACTTTCAGGACACCTAATATTCACTGTAAAATTCTCACAACTCCTTTGAATTCCATTTGGGAGAGGTCTTGCCCATAACATGTGTCCCATAGCATAGACTTTTAGAGAACACAGACAATTGTTGTCTTGTGCAAGTCATAGACAGTACTGTAATATTTGTATTTGTCAGAAATCCAGTTTTTATTTTCTTTTTACGTATATTTATTCATCATTATTGCCTGCTTTAGTCTCATAGTTTTTGAAATGGAGAGGTTTTGTCACTATCACATAGTAGACATACTAAGAACACAGTAGATTGTTTACACGTGCAGGACTCTTGCCAGGAATTTCAATAAGCCTCTTATGGTCTCCCTGGCTTTTCTTTTGTGCCATATGTTTTCCACTTTACACGATTACACGAGCCGTAGTCAGACGTATGGAGAATGTGGGCGATGGTTGTAATGAGTGGGACACAGTCATAAAGTAGCCAAGAACATGAAAAAGTTCTTGCCACTCTCAAAGTTGTATTGACTTTTATTATACAGTAACTAATACAAGCAATTGTTGATAAGTGTGGAACACTGAAGGCATGTTTTTTTTTTTCCTTTTAATTCCTGCAACTCATTTAAAGGACTTTTGTCCAGTGCAAGAAAGTGCTTGCATGCAACATTAATCCACTGGTAATCTAAGTAGATTCTGCTATTTTTTTCCTTTGATTTTGCAGCAGTAAAAAATGTACATTTCCACCTTACTGACTCAGTTTTGAGTACCGTAATATACAAGTACAAATTAACAAATTGTGTTTACCTCTGTCTCTGGCCTGAGGGCACGTCTGTGTCCTACGACTCGAAGGCACTGGAAGTCACAGTTCAAGCCCAAAAATAGCACAACTAAAAAGAAACAAGGTGCTGTGTTGCAGTCATATTTGCTCTGCTTTGCTGTGCTATCCCTTAAAGTGCATGTGACACGAAAAAGCATGTTTATTTCATAATAAACGCGGTATTTTATGCTCCTGAATGATATGGACCGCTTGGATGTGTGTGGAAGCGATCGATATATTTATTTAGTTTTTTGAATCCCGCACCATGAAAATGAGTGACTTCCGGCTTCGGTCTTGCATTGAGGAGGAGGGCGCTGTGACGTGTACGGTAGAAGCCGTCCTCTTCACTATACAGCGTACTGTTGTGTATGAGGACGAAGGATTCAGCTGATTTTGCAGATTAATACGTTTATTTTTCGTATCACGCCAGCCAAACGGCTGCAGAAAAATCATTCCGTATGAGGGAGAGGCGTATGCGCCTTTTTGGAGTTTCAAAAGGTTCCCATTCACCGTGGATATTGGCCAAAACAAGCCCGACTACAGTGGGACCACTGGACTTACGAGGAAGTGAGTAAACATCTTGTTTAGTATTATGTCAAATATTAATACAGCTATTACAAAGTAAACACTACAAACTTTCTTTAAATAAAGGACTACTTACGTTTAATCATTGATAGGCATGTAAAAAGCTCTCCTCATGCACATTAGCACGTTAGCTGCACAACAACTGCATCCACCCTCCTCCGGGGAACGAACTGTAAATTGCTCTCCGCCGGGCGGTTTGCCGATCCGCGAAGACAATCGACAACTCAGTCATCATGTCAAATAATAAATATGTGTGATTTTCCGCTTCGAAGACTTTGAAACATCACTCGGTTTGGGTTAGCATGTCGGCTAGCTGTCACGCCTTTTGGTTTGTTTACATTCGCCGAAGCTGGGGAAGGGAAATAATTTTGCCATGTCGTCCTGAATAAATGCATTTTTATTATTTCATATTCCATTTAGCACAAGACTGCTATTTGTCATGAGCATGCCGTTTATTTAGCAATTGGGGAAAATACTTGGATAAAAAGAATATCTTGTAAAAATATTGAAGTAAAGAGACAGAAACAATGACATTTTGCAGCTCTCTTCGTCGCGTTTTCCTCGTTGTGAATAGTTCCCCCTCGACGGGCTGACTGATCCTTCTCAAGCCATTTATATAGCTATTGGGGATAAATACTTGGATAAAAAGAATATCCTGTAAAAATATTGGAGTAGAGAGACTGAAACAATGACGTTTTGCGGCTCTCTTCGTCGCGTTTTCCTCATTCTGAATAATTCCCCCTCAATGGAATGAATAGTAAAACTGATGAGCCCAGTCTACCGCTGACGTCATCCACCTGTTTGGGACGCTAAAGCCCTATAATGGTAGGCGTGGCTAATCAGCAGATTAAAAGACTAATTTCTCGTCATCTGCGTTTTGCTAAATTGTTATATATAGAGCCTACCCACCGACGTCATAAAACCACGTGCTCGCTGTATGGTTCCGCCCACTTGTCCGTCATTTTGTCTCTCTATTAGCATTGGTTTCAATTGATCGAGGAATTTAAAATGCATTTCATGGAAGACCCGGTGCTTTCTGATGCCGTAAACTAGCTGGATGTGTTGCATAAAAGGCGTTATGTGGAAAAGCTTCGTTCTATACAGTCGCCAGATCCATATTTGATGCCTAAATCGATGATTTTTGACCGGCTGCCTTCACCGTCTCTGCCTGACCCTGATATTTACAACTATCTTGTCCACACAAAATCAGCCTATTCTCACGAAAGTTTGAAAAACTTTAAGAGCTTGGAGGCTTATAAATGCTACGTTGCTGGTTGGGTGAAACAGGTCCTCGTACACGAAAATTAGGCAGGAATCTTGTGCTCGGAAGGTGAGTTACGAAATTTTCAATTCAAAATCTTTTGTTCTTGCTAACATCCACTGTCAAGTCTAATGTATTTCATGTCATTTGTCAATGGCGCTAGGGCTTTTAATGTTTATATGGTTTAGCGATAGCACTCACTACATACATACGTGTATGTTGTCGGCGATTAGCCTAGCAATGATCTTAATTGTGGTTGTCAGCCCAAAACCCTCTAAATATATATTAAATGCATCTTACCAGATATAAAATGACTACTACATAATCTGTGGTAATCGTTTGGAGCCCAGTTTTCTCGTCGAATTGCAGCAGCCCATCTCGCTCTCTTCTCTCCGGGTCTCTCGGAATCCGGTAGAACTTCAAGTCTCTCCGTCTTCTCCGTCTATCTTCTCTGTTATTGCAACCGACCGCCACACACGCCTTCACCATTTTGATGATTAATGTTAACGAGCAGAAAAACACGTCGTAAATAGGAGGAATGTACGTAGCCGTAACAGGTCAACACGATGTGTTGCCGGACAAGTGGGCGGCACCAGTCAGGAGAGCGGAGTTGTGACGTCACGTGGGTAGGGTCTATAGTCGAATCGTCTCAAAATATGATTCTAATTGACATAATAATGCCATTTAAGACTTTTTTTCTCATGTCGTATGCTCTTTAAGAAAGAGAACTACATTTACAGATTTATTACTTGAAATACATCATACCCTATTATAACATATTTTAGCATATAGTTTCTGTTACAGGTTGTGGGCGTACAGGCAGACAAGGACTAGGGATTGGACCCAAATGCAGGGAAATCAACTCAACTAAAAAATGTTTTAATAGAAGTGACCAAAAACAAAGTACGAACAATAGCCCAAAAAGCAAAGTAAAAACCAAACTCAAGAGGAGAACAAAAGACTGGGACACAAAACTACTTAGGGCATACAGGAACAACCAGGCCACGGACGCAGAACAAGACAAGAAGCAGGTTTTGAAGAGAATGACGCAACAAGCACTGACAGCATATGGGGATCTTAAATACAGAGTAACGAGACAATGAGTTACAGGTGGGTGACACCAGAGGCAGCAGAATGGTTGACACACGAGGAGCAGGCCAACAGGTGAACTCAATAGGCAATCACAAGGACAAGACACACTAGGGCACAAACTTGACAGAACTTAACTCAAACCATGACATTTTCAACGTATGGAATTATATAATGATTTTAATATATATGCATGTAATAAATGCTTCTGGTTTTGATGCCACCTGGACGCCTCCCTGGAGAGGTGTTCTGGGCATGTCTCACTGGCGGGAGGCCGACCCAGGACATGCTGGAGAGACTATGTCTGTTGGCTGGCCTGGGAACGACTTTGGATCCCACCATAGGAGTTGGTGGAAGTGGCTGGGGAGAGGGAAATCTTGGCTTCCCTGCTAAAGCTGCTGCCCCCGACACCCATGAAGCAGAGGGGGAGGCTATTTACATATATGTATAGTATTTTTTATAAATGTTTTTTTTAAGCACTGAAAATGTAAGAATTATGTTATAAATGAGATATATATATATATATATATCAAAGGAAGCGATGATTTGTAAATGTATACATGCATACTGTATATAGTCACATTTTAAATAAAATAACGCTTACATTCGACTCCAGCTGCTCCTATCTTGACTGACAATGATGATGATGGGGAAAAAAAAGAAAAAAAGACTGTGGACTTCAATGAAGATGATAAAGATGACACAATGCATAAGGGAGCCTTGCACTGTACCTTGAAATCCGCAAATAACTGAAACCGCAAATTCTTAAGTGCAAATTAGCGAGGGATCTCTATATATTTTCCGATATACTGCAATAAAGTTTAGTGTGCATAAGATGAAATTTAATCAATAACAATATCTAGCTGTCAGCATTAATGTACTGTCTTCGACCGTCCATCCGTCCATCCATCCAACCTACCTTATAAGTCTGTACGGTCTTCGAGCTATTCATCCATCCATTAAAAATACTCATCCATTCAACCATCATTGTTTTCGAAGAAATTACGATTATCCACGTATCTGTCCTGTCAGCCAACCTCTGTGTTTGTCCATCATGCATCAAAAATATCCATCCTTTCATCTATTCATGTTTTGGCTTATCTTTCTATTATCCTTTCCATCTTTATTTATTATACCTTCCATTCATTGATCTGTCTGTTCATCAACTTTTTTGTCCTAACTTTAATTTTTTAGTTATCTTTAGTAACTTTAGATTTCCTATCATCACCCACCCAACTTCATATTATCCATTCATCATAATTCCCTTCCTTTACAGATCGAGTGAGTCATTCATTGAACTTTCCAATGCCAGTGTCATTCATTCTTCTTCGGTTCCGTTTATCCTCACGAGCCTATCCCAGCTAACTATGGGTAGTAGGCAGGTTAAACCTTGACGTGGTTGTCAGCAAAACAAAAGGCACAAGTAAACATGGTACAGTATCTTTATTGTGATACACACGTACCCCCCCACACACTCACTCCCACCCCTACACGCAGACATGCTCTGTTATTTATTGTAACATGTATCCATCCTTACTTTCAATTAAGTCTAGAAGAGGTGCTTCAAAATCAACACATGGGCTGCATCAGTTGTAATTAACACACTTGACTTTCCTGTGCCCCTCTGCAATTCTCTCTGAAAACACACACGGAAAAATTAATGGTCTCTGTCCTCTTCTTTCCTCTGTTAATAACATAGATAGTACATTACCCCGCTACGCTTCACTTGACTTTCTGCAGTGGCTCTATCTGTGTTTGAGCAGCTCGTTCTGTTCCAGTACTGTTTGAGGATCACCCCAGCGGTAATAATCACCCATGAAACTCACTTCAAACAATAGAGAATACAGCAATACCATGCCAACTGGCTGGAAAGGATGATCAAAACACAAGAAGCAATATAGAAGTAATGAACTCTTTAATTCGGGGAGGGGGTTGGTCGAGTTTTTTTTGTTTTTTGTTTTTGTAATATTATGTAGAATTGAAAATAGAGATAATTTGACGGCACTACCGGTAAGAAAAGACATATCCATAGTTAGCTTCTTGACTGTGCTTGTTGCGTTTCGGAAACGTTTGTGAGGACCCAAATGCAGGTAAAACAGCAAGTCTTGACTTCTTGCCTCTCATAGGTACGTAAAACACTAGTGTTGGTTTTGATAATGAAAATTACTTTAAAAAAAAATTTTTTTTTTTTTTACTAATTACATTCAAACAATTTTGTGGAGATAAACACTGAATAGGAAATACGATGTTTGCTAACAAAACGAGATGTTTGACAGGTTTACTTTTTTTGGATTTATAATTTTTACTAAAATTCTCAATCAAAACACAGCAGCAGCACAATGGTAAACAGAAAATGGCAATACAAGGAAATATAAAGGGGCATATGAAGTAAAATAACACTAGTTGTAAAATAACGTGTTCAAGTAAATTTGTCCCTCTTCACATGATAAGTCCTGCATTGAGAGAATTGCACCTTTGCATGTCAACACTGAAACAATATATTGTGCAATATACATGAATTTGCATGTCATTATGACAGTTCCTTCACCTGTTTTAGTCATGTGATGTTTAAGATGATATTCAAGGTACAATTCAAGTTCAAGGATGTTCAAGTAAGAGCTGTATCATGTTTCCGAGAGGAGCAACGAGTGACGACTGTGTTGTCGCAGTCCTGCGGTCGAAATGCGAAGATCCTGCACCGAGCCATTCGTTAAATGTCCGTGAGCTTCGAAAGATTCATAGTTTTTAAAATGTAAGCGCTGATACCGTAAACGAGCGACTTTTTTATATCCAGCGATGAAGTTGGAGGCAGTAATGTGACGTCGGAGCTACTCCTGTTCTGGTTTGTTTACATCCGTGGTACACTCAAAATGGCGCATGGGGGCGTGTCCGCTAGTTTGGGCACGTGACTGACAAAGACCGATAACAAGTTCGCATCAACGTAAATCAGCGAAGATTAGCTGCTAATACAGTAATACCAAGAACGGTTAGCATGCGTTCACTAGCATTAGCACATCGTTCAAATCACAACACAACTGGATTTAAGTGTCCAATCGCGAGTGGAAACACACAACAACAACAACAACAACACAAAAGATGATACATACAGGCGTTGCCTCTGTAGATATTTTACAAACATTAACAAAGAACGTAGGGTCGTAGCAGTGTTTCCCTCTCTCACTAACTCGCGAGTTAAGCGCGCTCTTCTTCACGTGAGCGTGTTCTTCTTCGCGTGAGGAAGCGCAAGGGCGCCCCCACTTGAACGTGAAAGCACCATAAAAACTAAAAGGCATGCATTTCAATATAATGGTAAATAATACACTTTAACACATATTGCCAAAGGCAGAACAACAACCTATATGCCAATATATGCCAATTTTTTAAATTTCTATTAGAAAAATAATAAAGTAAAATATTACACATTCTTGTGTATTTGCCACTTATTGCCACAGTTAACATTGAGGCTGGGCCTCTTTTGACCTCTTTGTGAGTTTATAAGGTTGTGACTTCTGATTAAACAAACTCGATGCCAATCAAAACGTTTGTTCTTCTTTTTCCCCAAATTAGAATCGATAAGAGAATCGATAAAGAATCGAATCATTAAGCAATATCGATAATGGAATCGGAATCGTAAAAATTGTATCAATTCCCATCCCAATCCCTAACGGGCAGTGCAGTTTTAGAAGGAGACAGCCGATGATGCACTTCCTTGACAACAACTTCTTTAACCCGTAAAACAACACACCCACCAACTCGAAGCAATGGCGTTTTTCTTTTTTTGTCCCCCTACGTTTTATTTTGCAGTTATATTTTCAGTTTTTCCTGTATATTTATTTTTCCCTCGTACTTCTTGTACATTTGCTGTACTTTACGAGTTTAATTGCTCTATGACATTGCTTGTCAATAAAACAAAATTAAAAACTTGAAGCAATGGTGCTCATGCATTTTCTTTCTTTTGCTTTAAAAGGCACAAAATTACAAAATATTACAAAAACAGTAAATTAAAGCTGCCAATCCGCCGTGCTTGCTGTTTTGAACGTTTACTAGCAGCGACTGTGCACGCCTAAATTGATGTGTGTGAGTGATGACGTCATGGGAGTGAGAGCATTTCATGCACTGTATTGCGAAGCAATCCCCGCTGTCGCGGCAAAGTCGATGTGGACCAAAGTGCGACCAGAAAACGGAAGTGGAGTGAAGGGTTTTAATGAACAATGGCTATGGCTGGGGCTGTGGCTGCAAGGGCTTGACGGGTGGGTGTCCTGACGGCAAAAAAAAGTAATACTTTAATAACTAACCGGTGTGCTGGCTGGGCCTTAAAAGGATTTGGTTGCAATTGCATACAGGTGTGCAACTTTTTAATCAACTTCCCTCTACGCCATCTAGTTGCAACTCAAAATAAAAACACATGCCACAAACACAACATGATTGTAACCCTTACTCAATGAAGAGCCTCGAAATCCACAAAAACACAAAGAAACAACCATTCCAGAGTTGACGAATGGGGTTTGTCATGGCAGTAGCAGTTGACTGTCCTTGTTGCCCACTTATCACAGGTGCTAGTGGCACAGTGGTGGAAGACTTCGAAGCAAATGATTAGTGGAGTCAGGGGATCGACTCGACACTCCTTGCTTTGCCAGTGGTACTCTCCATTTGTTTGTTTCGCTGCAAATTCTAATTTGATTTTTCATAGTTGCTTTGCAATACCTTGTGCGGATTAGAGTTTGTTTTTTTAGCATTGGTTTCTTTTAGCCCAGGGGTCCCCAACGAACAGGCCGCGGACTGGTACCGGTCCGTGGCACATTTGGCACCGGGCTGCCCAGAAATGATAAATAATTTATCAACGACTGTGTTCTGGCCGATTGACTTTGGCCTGCTCCGCTTAACACATAAATATCCCTGTCTACTCTAGATATACAACTACAGAATGGGAGGTCGTCATAGACATGCATTGATTGGACTGTTAGCAGTACATCTTGTTTTGTATATCTATGTGCGCTTCGCCTCGATAATAACGTATGACGTAGGTTGTCGCCCATCACATTAGTTCCCAGAAATAATTGGCCCCCACACTAGAATGACTGAAAAACAGACGTCTTTGGACAGATTTTTTACGGGAAAAGGGAACCTCACGAGCCAGAAGATGAGCCTACAACCTCGTAGAAAACAAAATCTATGCTACTTCCCAATCACTAAAGACCCACGAACTGCGAAGGAGTGGATTCGTGACCCAAATGTGATTCGAGCATGTCTATGCAATAGGAATATCAGCTTGTAGAGATCGCAAATCACGGCAACCTTAAACGTACATTTGAGGCAACAACTCTACCGAGGTTCTGGATTAAAGTCATTTCGGAATATCCTGACATCACTAGGAGAGCACTGAAACAAACGAAACAAGCTCAGGCCTCCCACTGATTCAGCGGGTGAGTTGTATTTTCCCTGCACTTTACACGACGGGGCTAAAAACAATTGTTATTTTATATTTGCTGTATTTTTCTGCCCCACATTGCCGGTGTTCTGACAAATTTGGCATGCGCGTAGCGCTAAAAATGACCGCGAATGCAACGATTTCAAAGTACACACTGCAAGCTTTCTCTAAAGAAAGGAATATTAACTTACGTTTGCCATGTTAGCTGCACACAACAACTGCACGCAGCTCTGTCACTTTACGACTTTGCCGTGTCGTTAACCATTAATTTATGCCATTTTCGCATTGCACATGTAATTGTATGATGTAAATAGTTTTTTAGCACAGTTGGATAACATTGAGAGTCCAACTGAATATAAAAGAGGGCTTTTTTCACCGCCACAAAAACAAAATTTTATAATGGTGCAAAATTTGACAGACCACCGGTCCGTGAAAAAAAGACCCAAATCACACCGAACCGTGTTGCAAGAAAGGTTGGGGACCCCTGTTTTAGCCCATTTCTCCTGTGGTTTCCCCATCTCTTTTAAGTAGTTTCACATATCTTTTTGTTATTAGTTCATTATTTGGTTGGTACTTTTCTGTTAGGTAAACCTATAAACTTGTTTGCTTTTTGTTTGTTCTCAGGGGTGCAATTATATGTGCTTTGCACATCCTCAATGCTGTGCCGATTTTTATGCTCCAGCTGAGTAACTGTGTTATCAAAATAGATTCTTCTGAATTATGCCTGGATGCCAAGCACAAAATCTTTAAAGGACTGGTGAGGGGAACTAAAGGACGGCGTCTAACTCTGAGAGACGACGAATACACAAAGTATAGTGTTCTTGGCAGGACCGGTCAAAAGACAGCTAGGCACAAGGATCTTGGCAGTAACCAGGGATACCTTAGATATCTGGGCCACTCAAGTGGTCATCCTGAAGGTCTTGCTGCTTTTGCTTGAATGCTTGTTGTTGTTGAATGCATGTTCCTTCCTTCTTTATCAATAATGACTAACTTTAGTATTGTTCATGTAGTTTGAGTGGTAAACTTGATATTTTGTTCATTTCTTTGAGTAGCTGTGTCTGAATGCCTCCTTCAAAGTCAATTAAGCGAAAGTGATGTGTGAAGTGAAGGTGATGTTGAATGAAGTGATAAACGGTCCCGACAATACGAAAAGGCAAAAAGTGGCCTTGCGGAGGATGGGATAGAAGTGGTGGATGCTTGAGTTCCTTACCTCAAATGTTATATTATTTCAACTGTTATCCTGTTGTCTTTTTTAAAATCTGTTTTAATTAGTGGTTGTGTGCCTTCTCTGAAGTTTGATCATAATTAGAGTGACCACCTGTCTGATTTTAGGACGGACACTCAGCCTTTTCAGAGATGTGTTCGGCACACCCCATTAGCCAGAGGCTATTTTTCTGGCTTTTAAAGAAAATGGGCCACAGTTCAGCCCCACGGTTGTCACAACAGGTCTCTGATTGGCCAAGAGTGGATTCAGTTAAAAACGTCCTATATCTTAAGTTCAATAAAATGTAAACAAAGCTTCACGTGTGGCTATCTGACGGCATCATTTCCTCGCTGAGATTTTACAACAGTGCTAGCAAACATGCTAAAACGGCGGGCCCGATTTCCTCGCCAAAGGCAGTCGAGACTCGTTCCATGGTTCCTGCATGCTTTGCCCGTGCGACGTGGACGTGAGCAGCATGGGTAAAGCGGCCGTAAAATGTCATGCCGAGAGCACGAAACATAAAAGAATGAGGCGAGTTGCAGGTGCGTCGACATTGAAAACATTTTCTCGAGAAACGTCGTCGCCTCTGGATAACAAAATAACTGCAGCTAATCTTGGTAAGGTTTTTCCTCTTATAAAGAGTTCACTTCTTTTGAGCACTTCATTACTCACATTGTTTTTACTCAAAAAATGTTGTTCTTAAGAATTTTGCTTCAAATGTTGTTTGTTAATACTGTTGGTCTGCTAAAATATCTAATAGACAAGTTTCCTGAACGAAATATGGGCGGTGTTTGTCATGAGTTGCGGTTAAAGTGAGGAGCGTGTTGACGACGTTAAAACCAAGCCAGAGGAACCCACGAAATCTTCAAAAATGGATTCACCACGACGTAGATAAGATTGGATAATTGTTCTTATCACTTCGTTGATCTTTTGTGAACAAAATTCTAACAATCTGTCAGCCTGTGTTGAAGTGAGGAATAGACTGATACGCCGGCCACTTGAGTGACCAAAATATGGTGAAATTACAAATTATATTACATTTGCCAAATGCAGAAGGGCTGACACAGATTTTGTTGTTACAAGGAAATACTACAAGGTATGAATATATAAACAAAAATAGTATGTTGTTCTTTTTTATTGCAGACATTGATCGCAATAAAACATTTGGACAACATTATTCCATTATTGTTTTATTTAAAACAATTTGTGCATGTACATATAATATCAAATAAGGGTGGTTTAAATACACAACGTGACTTATGTGGTCAATGCTTTAAAGCTACAACAACAAAACACAATGCATAAAAGCTATCAGAGGAAAACACACAGCAAAAGTATTTTGAGGCATGTATTTAAAAAATTTTTTTTTTTTTTTTTTAATGTGTTCTCTATTTTGACCTTATGTAAGTGGTCACCCTAATCATAATTGATTTGCAACAGGCATGACCATGTCTTGGCAACAAAACAACCCTCGGCATATGCCAACATTTTTTTTCCCCAGACATGTGACATCAGGTATAATAATAGGACTTGATAAGGTGTTGAATAAGGATGATAGATGACAACGTCGCTCTTCACAGTGTGGCGTTACAGTGAGACAGTAGAACCCATTTAGTAATTGTTTAGACTTGAACTGGGAACAATATGTCCCACTGTGGGGTACGGGATATAGAAGTCACTTGGTGATGATGGTAATAGCGATTTTGCTTTTTGTGATGTAAGCACATGACGCTGATGTTCCTAAAAATGGATGAGCAGGGATAAAAATCAATTGAGTAAAGTTGGATTGATGGGTCTTCTCGCCATGTGACTTGCACTTCATATTGATTAAAAGTCAACAGGGGACATACTGTACAGCACTAAACTAGTGACAAACCTAACTAAGCTTCTTGCTTGCTCATTTCCTTCTTATTCTTAATTATACCATAGTTATTGCTTGGATTACAATCATAATATACCTTAAATACTATGATGCAACACTACATATACAATATACTTTGAACAGCAACACATTATGTATCTAACAATTAAGTTATTATAATTATACTAACTATGTAAACAACTATTATTTTGCGAATTATGCCCTATGACCAATTATAAAGCATTTTGACACAGCTGTCATTTACTTGCATGTTGAAAAAAAAATTTAATTATTGTGTAACATATTTTTAAAGTAACTGTATTTTCACAGAGTTGTCTCTGAGTACACTATACATTATTGGTTCGAGGGCCACAGTTATGGCAATTAGGTCTCGTATTTTGGTCAAATAACTTAACCCACTGGATTCATTCACCTCTCTCAGTCAAAATAGATAGGACATCAAGCACCGTCAGTGGTACTGGAAGATGAGCATTCACAGCCAGTCCTTCCAGTATAAGTGAATTGGACGTCAATCTTTGTCAATGGCAGGCAATGAGTTAATTTTGCGTCATTTCAATGCAATTTTAAGATACTTAAGATATTTTAAGAATTCCTGTAATGGATCATTTCCTGTTGATTTTTCGGGCATTTCCTGTTAATTTTAGGGTGTTTTCAGGTTACCTCCTGTTGGTTTTGGGGCACCTGCTCGTTAACTCCTTCGCTGCCATTGACGGTGCTAGACGTCCAATCCATTTTGACTAGGAGGGGGCAAATGAACGAATGTAACTGCGGACACAAAAGTGAGCCAAGTGCAGTAGTGCATACACTCGATCTCACGAATCACAAATCTACAGTTATACAGCGCTAATGTCGAAATAAAAGTATGTGATTTCGTATGTATAGTGAATGAGCTACAACGTGTATTAACCCCGCAGGCCAAATTGGATCCCTTGACGGGCCGCTTCCGGCCCACGGGCCGAACATTTAACACCTCTGGACTACACGATACAATATTCTCAATGATTTTCTATGCAAAATGGCATGAAAATGTAGTTTACTACAGGACACCATACTGCACAACTACAGTATTTACATTGTGTACCCTACTAGACTATACTATTTTGCACTGAACCATACACACTAAACTACACAATAGTACAGTATTACATACCACACTATACAACTGTAAACTATAATATACTGCACTATATGTTAATATACTTTGCTTAGGTGGTCTATCGTAGTCAAAGATGATGTAGCTTCCTGCCAGAGGACTATGTAAAAGGAAGCTGAAGCCTATGCAAAGTATGGATTCATGTGAGGGATTCGGTGCACAATTCCTTCCACCACAGTCTTCGTGTCTTCCATGCCCACTATATTCCAGTGGCACGAGAGCTACTAGAGAGACGGCCTTCAAGTGATTGCAGACTGCAGAGATCCAGTCTGTTGGAACCTGCCCATGTTTGTGTCCCCGGTGCACAGATTTTTCGTTCAGGCTTATTCCATTCCCGGTTTAATCCACATGGCTGTGGGGGTGCCTTCCTCCGACATCCCAGCTGTTGTGGGGGTTATAACATCCACCATCTTCCGCACGGAAGGGGCACGTAGCTGGACATGTTCGTCTCTGGATGTCATGAGATCGGCTCTCAGTTTCGTGATGTCTTCTTCTGTCACCTCTGCATACATAATAAATGTTAGATGGCACGTGAAAACAAATGGTGTAGGATACAACACAGTATTGAACTGTCACTAACAATACAATTGCTTATCGTAAACATACTATGTTTTTACTACATCATTAGGTGTCTAGTGGTACAGTATTTAAAGCCAGTGACAGATTTATTATTACTGATTATTATGGTTGTTCAGCTTTATTTTTTAAAATGATTTAAAAGAAATTAACCTGTTGACATTGACTTTTTGTTGGTTTATCCTGGCTTGTTTCACTAAGCCGCTGTCTGTCCACTAACCTTTTGATGCAGATTTCTTTCTATCTGACTGGCTTCACCCCTCTTCTGGATGTGAGAAAGCCACGGGTTTGCACTTGAGGTACAAGCCTGCTCTGTCTTTTCATACCTCACCCTGAGTTCAACTTTGACCATCAATGATGCAGCAGCATGCCTGCAGAGTGACCCTAAACAGGGGTTTGGGGGGGGCATATGTTTTCTTTTCTAATAATCTCTCCTAATTTGTTTGAGCAGCTGTTGCTAAATATGAGCACCGCTGAACTACTACAGTTAATTACCTGTGAGAAATTTAGAATATTACACACACTGCTGGCCAAAACTATTGACACCCAAGCAATTCTGTCGGATAATCAATTTCTCCAAGAAAAAGATTGCTATTACAAATGCATGCCTTGAATAACATCCAAACAAGTTCAAGCTGTCCTGCAGTCTGTGGGTACAACAGTGTCAACCTGTACTATCTGTTGGCATCTGAATGAAAAGGGACCCAATGGTAGGATACCCACGAAGACCCCACTTCTGACCCAGAGACATTAAAAAGCCAGGCTGGAGTTTGCCAAAACTTAACTGAGAAACCCAAAAACGTTTTGGAAGAATGTTCCCTGGTCAGATGAGACAAAAGTAGAGCTTTTTGGGAAAAGGCATCAACATAGAGTTTACAGGAAAAAAAAAACGAGGCCTTCAAAGAAAAGAACACGTTCCCCGCAGTCAAACATGGCGGAGTCTCCCTGATGTTTCGGGGTTGCTTTGCTGCTTCTGGCACTGGACTGCTTGACCGTGTGCATGGCATTATGAAGTCTGAAAGCTACCAACAAATTTTGCAGCATAATGTGAGAAAGCCGGGACTCCCTCAGAGGTCATGGGTCTTCCAGCAGGCCAATGACCCAAAAGACACAATGACCCAAAAATGATAATGATTCATTCATTATTATTTATCTATAATGGCAAGTAGCGACTATTATCTGTTCCACCACAATGGATAATGCGTAGTTGTGGCGACCACGACTGAGAGTAGTTGTTGCTGTTGTTTTGTCACGTGTGTTCTGTTCAATAAAGTATGCTGTTTCTTGGGGTCATGTGGTGTATAGGGCAAAGAACAGCAAGTTTTAAAAACAAAAGTCAGTCTCTGTCATTCTCCACATCGCTCGCCACAATTTTTACTTATCAAATCGATGTGAAATAAGTTAAGATATCGAAGAGTGCTGTTGGCAGAGTTAACCCTCACAGATACAAACTGTGCAGCGAGTGACCAAGCAAGCAGCAGCGTCTCCTTGTCCTCCTTAAACAGTTTGTATCTACTTTTATATTCGGTGCTTTCGCTAACTGAAAAGGTACGCTACGTGTACCGCTGTGACGGTGAACTCTGCCAACAAGTGCTCTGGTTATACTATATAAGGTTATACAAGTGATTGTTTATTTCACACCAAGCATTAATAAAATATTCAGCAGCATGTCAAGATCCAATGTCTCGTGTGTCTTAAATGCATTGTTGAGCATTTCAAATAAAGTTTAATTTCGCTGAGTTAATCCATTGAGTGTTCTCCTTTCATTTATTTTGGGATAGGGTCATTACTGTTTGAAAATATGTTATTAATTAAATTACCATGTGCTGTTTATATTGTAGAATTATTTCAGGTAAAAAAGGTTCAGTTGCATATGTTGAATGAGTATTACTAAAGCTAACTAAGGTATCACTTCAGTACTGAAAACGCAAAATATATACTGTAAATTACTATAATGTAATTCATTCAAGTTCATTTGAGTACATTACTGCAAACTCAAACTATTTACTATAATCCAATTATTAAGGTTAATTTGAGCCCTTAAAACTTGGAATGATAAGTAAATTGCATCTAATTAATGTAAGTCAACAAGAATTACATTTTCAAAAACAGCAAGTTTGCATATATATAAAGCCAACGATACACGTTATATAGTACTACAGCATATTACACAATATCCCTCATACAGTAAGCATATACTGTACACAAGACTAAACTATATTTCACCATAAAAAATCGGCATTAGCCGTCATGATAATACTGTACTGTTCTTCAATACAGTATAATACATTTCTGCATTCGCTGATGTATTGCTATGGTTAATTTTACAAAGGGAATATGATTTTTTACATTACATGAGACATTAACAAGGTACTAGTTCCACAGACAGACACTGATCCACAGTGAATTGGTGCGTGATCACACAATCCAGTCAGGAGACACTGATATTTGTTCTTCAATTTGCTTCTAGTATCATTTTAATGAAAGAACACTTTCTAAATGTTGAGCACCCTTGGGCAGTGGTGGGAATTTATAAAGAAAATGTTTTATAAGTAAGGGATGAATCACTGCGCTTTTTAAATGACTCAAGGCCAACTATGAATCTGTTTTAGTGACTAAAAAAGCAAAGTCAAGTCAACATGTATCATTACCCTCGACAGGAGGATGTGTTACCCCTGTATAGCTTATAGCTGATCTGCATTGTATGAGGTAATTAAAAAAAAAAAAAAAAAAAAGCTCTTATTTATTAATATATGTTTAGTTGCTAAATATGAGTTTTCTTGGCTATGTACAGGATTTAGTAAAGATTTGCAAAAATATCATATATAATGTGCACCTAAAAATATAGAAATTAATTTCACAAACTACTTTTTAGATTTATTAGTTCACATGTCTGATTAATAACATCAATTTAAATTAATGCTACCATACATTGGTGGATGTATATTGTGATCCTCAACGATCAAGCAAGTCTTGCATTTGCCGCATGGCCTCATCTGAGCACGTGTTATCATACAGTTAGTGCCAACAAGGGTGCCTACAGTATGTGCCATTCACCCACACAAAGCAATTCAATCACATTCACAAGCAACGGTATTGCTTTGTGGCTTGTCAAGATGTTTCAAATCTGGTGCCCTCGCATCCGTCCACACCTCCTCTCATTTGGCAAAGCAATTCCCCATTTCCGCTCTGTTCTAACTGATCACAGATTACAGATACTTCCTATCTGCCGGACTCACCTGCAGCCGTTCATTTTCACTTGTCAGTCAAGAACGCCTACTACTATGAAACCATCTGGTGCATAAATGATACTGCAAAATACAAGGAATAGCATAACCTAATCCAAAAGCACAAGATATTCACGTCTGCAGTACGTAAGCAACCTATAAGTGAATCATTATTAATGAAACATGATGAGAATATTTTTTTCAATACTTGTGAAGGGAGAGAAAACACCTACTCTCAATGACCAACATGTGAAAGGTGGTTGCTCAAAATCCCGAATGCAAATCCCGAATTTCTTATGCCTCTGATAATTCATTGATTCATTTTCCATGCCGCTTTTCCTCACGAGGGTCGCGGAGGTGCTGGAGCCTATCCCAGCTAACAACGGGCAGTAGGCGGGGTACACCCTGAATTGGTTGCCAGCCAACCGCACGGCACAATGAGACATACAACCATTTCGGCATGGTGAAGAAAAACAAAAGCCACCTCTCACAAATGGTGCTATTTTGATCTTTGTTTTCCCTACGCACATACATACTGACAGACTCAAACATAGGTGCATGGGAAATTGAGTACAACCCCTAGCAAAAAGTATGGAATCACCAGTCTCTGACGAGCACTCACTCAGATATTTTATCACATAGAACAAAGTCAGATAAAAAGCTTGAAAAAAATAATGAATTAGTTCAAAAGTGCAACTCTTTGGCATTCAGAAACACTAAAAGAAATGAATAAAAAACATGGTGGTGGTCAGTAAATGTTACTTATATACAGCAAGTGCAGGGAAATATATATGGAATCACTCCATCCTGAGGGAATAAAAAAAAAATCCAATGCAGATTCTTGACTCTTGAGAAGGTGATGATGCTGGAACATTGGTTTGGTGTTGTTCCAGTGAGATTTACAAAGATGAATGCTTGAAGAAAACATCAAAATTCCCTCAGTCCTTGATGACATGGGGCTGCATGTCAGGCAAAGGCACTGGGGAGATGGCTGTGGTTAAATCTTCAATAAATACACAAGTTTACATTGTAATTTTAGACAGCTTTCTTCAATTGAAAATGTCATTTTCCAAGATGACAATACATCATGCCACAGAGCTAAAACTGTTAAAGCATCCCTTGGAGAAAGACTCATCCAGTCAATATCATGGCCTGAAAATAGCCCAGACCTCCACCCTATTGAAAACCTGTGGTGGAAATTGGGGGAAAAAATGGTCCACAGCAAGGCTCTGACCTGCAAGGATGATCTGGCAACTGCAAGTAAAGAGAGTTGGCATCAAATTGATGAAGAATACTCATCAAGTCCATGCCTCAGAGACTACAAGCTGTTATAAAAGCCAGAGATGGTGCTACTAAATACTAGAGATTCGTTTTGATTGTTATTTCTTTGTTTACCATGATTCCGTATTTTTTCCTCAGAATGGTAACTCCATATATATTTCCCTGCACTTTCTATAAAAGTAACATTTACTGACCACCACAATGCTTTTTATTCATTTCTTTTAGTGTTTCATAATGCTAAAAAGTTGCACTTTTGAAATAATTCGTTATTTTTTCAAGCTTTTTATCTGAGTTTGTTTTACATGATAAAATGTCTGGGCGAGTGCTCGTCAGAGACTGGTGATTCCATACTTTTTGCTAGGGGTTGTATTACCGATTTTCCGATATCGATTACGATTTCATGGCAAAATCAGAATAATAACAAATAAAGTATTCAGAATGTCTTGTATTTATACTTGTTTTATTTTCATTTGAACTGAAAGTGCCAGTGAATTTAACTCTGTTAATACATACAGAACTTACGAACGTCTCTACATACAGAATTTTCAAGTTAAGACATGCCTCAGTGGGAGAATATTGCCTCTCGTTACGAAAGAAATTTTAGTATACGACAGTACTTCTCAAATAGTGGGGCGCGCCTCCCTGGGGGGGCGCAGAGCAATGCCAGGGGGGGCGCATGTGACCTCGGGGAACATGTTTTTTTTTTTTTTTGTTTTTTTTTGCCGTACTGGAATAAAGTGTACTTGCACATCCACTCAGTAGGTGGCAGTGGCGCTCTCATTTTCAGAGTGCGCGCAGTATTTTAGAACTAAGGAAGAGCACTCAGCACACACAGACAACAGATATGAAGAGCAGTGTGCCACCGCCGTTTTCGAAAGCCGTTTTCCGACCTGACTCACTCACGCAGCGACCCACTGTCTTGTCCGGTTCTCACGTCGCCGCCCGAGAAGTGCCATTTTCGGCTTGGGATCGTCACGACGACCGCCCTCACCTACGGTTCTACCTCGGCCGCCGTGAATGCGCTTTTTTCATGCCGTTTGCCTTTTAGCTTTGACTTTTAATACAGTGGGTGATGATGAAAGACCACTGTTTACTGTGTCTAAAAATAATTATAGCAGACAGCAAGAAGCCAAATCAATTAAGACGCCACTTAAAGACATTAGACCCCAATCTCATTGTTAAGCCGCTTGATTTTTTCAGTGAAAACGTGCCGAATATTGCCAACAATCGTCCTGCTTTGTCAGTGTTATATCAGTAAGCCAGTGAGCATTGTTAGCATGCTAATTGCAAAATAACTCCACACCATTGCAAAGGAGGCAAATGCTGTGAGCAGCAAAAATAAAAACTGTCCTGTCCAAGGACATTTTTTTCCCCCTTTTATTCAGATTTGTTTTTTCGGTCAAATTTTTTGGCACATTGTCCTCATGAGTGAATGTTTCTAATCAATTTTAATTTGGTATTATTTACTGATTTTATTACATTTTATTTTTCTGTATCAAATGGTCAAAAATGTACCTTGAGTGTATTTTTTAGTTTGGATGTGATTTTTTTTTTATTTTTTAATTCAGGCAAATTGATGCACGTCAAGTATTCTGTTACAAAAAAAACAATGTTAATAAAGTTATACTTCATTATAAGTTGATCTATGTTACTTTTTTCTTTATTAGAAAAAAAGGACACAATGTTCGGCAGATGTGTATTTATAATAGTAATTTTATAGACAAATGATACTATTTACAGTGGCAGCAGAGAGTTTGGGGGGGCGCGAAACATTTACGTCTTCCTTGGGGGGGCGTGACAGAAAATAATTGAGAAACACTGGTATACGAAGGGCAAAAATATAGTATGGCTGGTACTCGCAGCTCCCATAGTTTAAGGAATGTAACATACTTATAGCTGCTTTACCATTGGCTATTGCCTAGCATTCCTGGCATCCAGTGGCTAAGAGGGACCTCTACTCTATGTGTATGTGTATATCCCAGCATCCTCTTCATTCGCCCCTCGTGTTCTGACAGCTTTACATGAATCTATTAACTTTTATTCTTGGTATTTTACATTATGCACAACTCTTATTATATGTATATTGTGCAATAATATGATTGTAACATGTTTTTGTTACATATTTTGATGCATTTTAATGCATGATAAAAGATTATGTCTGAATTTTGAATTTTGGGGGGCTAGGAAGGAATTAGGGCATTTAAATGGAAAACGCGTTTCTACTTAAATTTTTCAAATTACGAAACTACTTCCAGAACCAATTAATTTCGTAAGAGAGGTACCACTGTATTTCTGTCTGTCGTTGTGTTGTACATAAAAATGTGCAGACGAAGTAAAATGAAGTGTTAAACGTTTCCAGGCTGCATGTTTTATTTGACAATCCTTCTACATATGTACAACAATACATCATAATACACTTACTCATGGCGTTGTGCAATTTGTGTCCAAAATTGGCTAGGCAAAGATAGCAGAATCGCTGGTAGCCATGGTTGTTCTTGTTCTTTAAGCCGACGCGATCTCATGGGAGGAAGCGGAAATTCAGGGGAAACTACGGCAGCTTAAAGTGCGTGCGACAGGAGAAAAAAAGTCTTAAATAGGATTATTATGTGAATTAGAATCATATTTTGAGACGATTCGACTATATACAACAATTTAGCAAAGCACAAATGACGAGAAATTAGTCTTTTAATCTGCCGGTTAGCCACGCCTACCATTTTAGGGCTCTCGCGTCCCCAACAGGTGGATGACGTCAGCGGAGTCACGATTTCATCTGATTTAGTATGCAGCCTATTGAGGGGGAATTATTCACAACGAGGAAAACACGACGAAGAGATCCGCAAAATGTCATTGTTTCAGTCTCTCTACTCCAATATTTTTACAAGATATTCTTTTTATCCAAGTATTTTTCCCCAATAGCTAAATAAATTGGCATGGCCATGACAAATAAGAGTCTTGTGCTGAATGGAATATGAAATAATAAAAATGCATTTATTCAAGACAACATGGCAAAATTACTCCATAATGGTCAAAACTGTCGACGTCACCTTTACTGTTGCACCTCCTGAACGATATTTTATGCGAACTAAATCGGGCTTAAGTCATTTCCCTTCCACGGCTTCGGAGAATGTAAAAGAAAACCAAGGGGTGTGACAGCTAGCCTACACGCTAACCTGAACCGAGTGATGTTTCAAAGTCTTCGAAGCGGAAAATCACACATAACTAGCCCGGATAATTTCACATGACGACTGGGTTGTCGATTGTCTTCGCCGATTGGCAAACTGCACGGTGGAGAGCAATTTACAGCTCGTTCCCCTGCTACTACAGACAGGAGAGCTCGCCGGGGAAGCAGCTGGACAATGACCGCCGAACAAACAGACCGATGTCGGAGGAGCGTGTAGCTGCCAAATGGTCAACACGAATATGGCAAAATAATGCTTTACTACACAGTGTAGTCGTAAACAGCAAGACACTTAGTGGAGGAGGGCGGCTGCAGTTGTGCAGCTAAAATGTGCAGCTAATGTGTATGAGGAGAGCTTTTTACAGTACATGCCCATCCATGATCAAACGTAAGTAGTCCTTTATTTAAAGAAAGTTTGTAGTGTTTACTTTGTAATCGCTGTATCCGCGGCTATTTTTAACCCAAAGTTGCAATTTCTGATCGGGCGAAAAATTTGACAGAACAGCGGGCACATGAAGAGGGGAATAAGCCGAGTATAGTACTCTCTCGGCCGAGGGGACAAAGAGCATGTCAGCCACAAAATGCAAGCCACCTACACACCTACATAAAATGATCCCAGTATTTGACATAATACATAACACGATGTTTACTCACTTCCTCGTAAGTCCCATGGTCCCACAGTAGTAGGGCTTGTTTTGGCCAATATCCACTGGTGAACGGTAACCTTTTGAAACCCCAAAAAGGCACACACACCTCTCCCTCGTTACAGCAAGATTTTTCTGCAGCCGTTTGGCTGGCATGATGCGAAAAATAAACGTATTAATCCGCAAAATCAGCTGAATCCTTAGTCCTTCTCATACAACAGTACGACTGTATAGTGAAGAGGACTCCTTCCTCCGTAAACGTCACAGTGCCCTCTTTCTCAACTCGAGACTGTTGCCGGAAGTCACTTATTTTCTTGGCGCGGGATTAAAAAAACTAAATAAATATAGCGATCGCTTCCCCACACATCCAAGCGGTCCATTTCATTCAGGAGCATGAAATACCGCGTGTATTATGAAATAAACATGCTTTTTCGTGTCACAGGCACTTTTTGAATAAACCAAAATGGTGCGGTTTTGAAAATCGGACGTACCTATTTGAACCTTTTAAACATGCTTTTAACCAGAAAAGTTGGTTCTGGTTCAAAATCAATTAAATGAACAGCCTTAAACTCATGTCTTGAGGAAGAACGAGCAATCTAGGATACTTGCTTCTATTCTCGCAGTCGGCATAATGTCACGATGACGTCATCTTGCATAGCAATGTGTCGCCATTTTGAGATGGGGGCACGCACAGGTAAACATCCGTAGACAAACGTTGTCTGAAATTCATATATTTCCGCTGTGTTTTACATCTTTTTTTTCATAAAAATGTCTTAAACATGACTTATTATTATCACGAGTCACTGCCGACAGACGCGAGGAGTCGATACAACTTAAAATTACCATTTATTGGCTTGCAAATCTGCCCATACAATGTCGCAGCTGGTAGCTGGATAAACAATCCAAAGGAATGGCCCGCAGTGGAGTTCGGAAACATCTACAACTACCTCATAAAGTCACCCAGTAAGTTGACCCTTATCAATTACGTGAAATATGTACTGTGTGGAACTAAGAAAATTGGTAGGATATACAGAGTGATTATTTCTGCTGTAACCGGTAATTCGCCTCCAAGCGTTATTTAGCCATGAACCGTGGTAGTACAACTAAATGGGGTGTAACTAGGCAAGAACGCAGTGCATGAGTCATGTCACAGCAAAATAACCAACTCCCACTAGGCCAATAATATACCGATTGACCAATCGGAGCAGTTCACGGCAAAAAAAAAAATAACGCTTTGCGAGTTGTCGGTTACGGTAATAACAACCAGTGCCTAGTCTATTGAATCCTAGCAGCTAACTGGGGCAAAAAAAATCGATTAAAGTTTACTCACCAGAAGTAAAATGTCGGCTCAAACGTAAATGTGCCTGGATTTAGGTTCCCACTGGCGAAAATGGTCCACGGAACCGGCTTCTTTTACTGTTCCTTGATTGATTGCTTTCAGCCATTTGCCTGTACTTTTTCTTCTCACGAGGAAGAATGAAGATCTTCAAATGCGGCTCCGAACTCTTCCTTGTGTTACAAACCGCAACACGGCAACTTTAAGTCATTCCGACGGAAAAAAAAGACCGCAAATAAGACAAAAGTTCAACGCGTTTGTACTACAATGCACGACAGAGCAACTGCTTGTGACTCGTGTTTTGCCCCCATTTCAATATGGCGACGCTTTGTTGTGGCTGGTGACGTCATTAATGCCCGGATGTCCGACTGCGAGAATTGGCTAAAATCTCAGCAGCCACTAGTTTTTGTTTACTTTTTTAAAATTAATTTTATTCTTACTCATCAGAAAAAGGAAGTCCTGTGCTTTTTTAATCCATTAAACATGATTATTTCTGCTGAGATGTCCATTCTTAAGGTGTTGTCTGTCCTCCAATGAGGCACTGAAGTCATTTCCCAATATTTGTCACTGTTTCGAGAACATAATTGGTCAGAATGGGAGTGTGCCCTGGTTAAAGTGTGTTATCAATGGAGTTTTTATTTTTTTATTCATTCATTGATTTTTCAAGCCGCTAATCCTCATTAGGGTTGCGGGGGTGCTGGAGCCTATCCCATCTAACTATGGGCTGTAGGCGGAGTACACCCTGAATCAGTTGCCATCCAATCGCAGGCACAAGGAAACGAACAACCATTTATGCACACACTCATACATAGGGAGTTTAGAGTGTTCAATGACATAACATGCATGTTTTTGGGATGTGGGAGAAAACCTACGCAGGCATGGGGAGAATACATAGAAACTCCACACAGGAATGCCGGAGCCCGGGATTGAACCCTTCATCTCAGAACTGTGAGGCGAACATGCTAATCACTTTCCACTGTGCTGCCTGTTTATTGCAATTTCAGTCAAATATACACATAAATGAAAACAATGACCCGTGTCCAATTATTAGTATGCCTAAATATCATAAGGCAATAAGCCCTGTATCTCAGAGGTGAACCTGGTTTGGTCCGAAATATGCATATGAAGCCAAAATGAGCAAAATACATTACAAGATGATGGCTGAAGCCAATTACGTATGTCATTTTCTCCAGTGATATGCACATTGCAATGTGCTGAAAGGCCAGGGAGAAGTCATGAGTTTAAAAAAAATGCTAGTAGGGGTTTGAAAATGCACACTGTTATCTTCATGTAACAATGTTTTAGGACAAATCATGTGCTGATGAAATGAAAAGGTTTGACCACAATGCATTTTGCAATGCAATTTGTTATTTTCTTAATTGAATGTAAACAGAAGCTAGCCACTAAACTTGTCACTGTAAGGGCCAGAGTCACAAATTAATTTCTCTGATCCAAACCCGCCCTGATGCCTGGCTTCGGTCCTTGTTGTATTGATAATGTAATGGGCATGCCATGATAAACCACATGTCGATGCCATGTGCAGGTAGACATGTAAACTGTGCAGTCAGAGACAGCCTATTGACCCAAGTGTCTTTCATTAGAGCGCAATAAAATCAGACCTTGATTGATTCCTCTCCTTTTACCCTTAAACACTTTAGAGTCGTGTCTAATGTGCTTTGAAGCCTTGTCTTTTTCCGCAATTTCACAGTGTCCTGTACGTTTTTCCTGTTTGTTGCCGAGGTGACGCCATTTCGGGTCACCCCGCGGCCATGGAGCCTGTTGCTGGTTTTCAAGAACAAATCTTTGCATTGCCACTTGCACAAGAAAAAGCAGACAGACAAATCTTGGCTTTTTGCCAATATTCCTAACAATAATATGGACAACATTTAAGGAGATGTACTCTAGGTGGGTTCATTTACAAGGATTTGTATCGACCAAAGAATTAGTACAGTAATTATATTTTTCGTTTATGTTTATGATCCAAGGGTAACGTTGAACTTGCTGATGTCAAGACGGCAGCAATAGTCACGTGTTGTGACAGATGGTGTTGAAGGGCACATCTGCAGGCACTTCTGCTCGTTTGCTCCTCACGGCGCCTACGTGGTCGCGCATATCCGAACGCGAGGGCACGCTGCTTAACTAAAATGGGCAGCAGTCAAGCCCGGCGTGGCACACAGCACGGAGGGGGCGAGTGAGGTGCCTGATGGAGTATCTAAGAGGAGGTGAGGCAGATGAAGGAAGGACTAGAATCATCTCTTTTTGGGGGGTATTTAATTAATTGCCTGCCATACAAAACGATAAAGGTCTGTTTTATAAAAACTGATAGGACTGGCTGTGAATTCTCAGTTTTCAATGCCATTTATGGCTCTAGACGTCCAAACCATTTTGACTACTACTATCACTGCCGAAATCTTTCAGTCAAAATGGATTGTACATCTACCACTGTCAATTTTGAAATTGGACCTTTGGGCTACCCCTCTAAATTGTGGGCGATTATCAAGACCCTCTTTTACCCAGTTTGCACAATTGCTGTTCAAGCCCTGCCCACGATGTTTTCCTATGATTTTAGTATTAATCAGGAAAAATATTGTGTCAGAAGAGTTCCACAACTCCTGCAGCTCCTAAAAATTACAACTATTCTTAAATTATATTGTGCATGTTATCAGAAACTACGCACACACTTTCTGATAATTGATGCACAATATAATGTAAGCATTTTAGCTGATGACAGAGCCAGGCTGGTCCATGTGGATTGGATCAACCCAACAAATATAGACAATACTTGATTTTTCTTTTAGCTTCGAATGAGAAACAGCAAAGGTAGGCACATACAGTGAGGAGGCTGATGGAAGATTAAAAGGAAGATGTATCAGCAAAAGGATGGACTGGGGTCGCAGGCGAGGTGAAGTCTCCAAATTTAGCGGCGTCCTCTCTCGAGAGAGAAGAGAAGAAGTCAAAGCGACAGCCATGCAGGGAATAGCAGTGCTGATGTCACTCGGAACATTGCTGCTCCTTATCTGACCTTTGCAAGAGGAGTTCACACCTTTCCATCAGATCCCACTCATCAAGTACATAACTGCTCACTGGCGCCACTTAGCGTCCATTCTATAGTAGCAAAGCCTAATCCCAAAAACATTGACGAACGTAACATTGCTCCCATCTACTGGACAAACCATGGAAGTGAAAACCATTTCGTCATTTGAATTCTATATTTCTGAGAGGCTAATTTCATGGAACATTGTAACGTACGTATGGTAACGCGAAAGCTATTATGTTGCATTTTGTTACTATAAAAGAGGTTATTTCATGTGCCCATACGTGTTGTGAGCAAACTGGGCAGACGACTGTCGTCTTTTGGCGGCCATTTTGCGTCGGGCCCAGTCTTTAAATATAACATTACAGTCAATGGAGCATGTACTTTGAAATAGCTAGATTGCTCAATTTCAACCTATTTTAAAAGAGCTTGGTTTTTCATAAACGTCGGATATGTAGTAACGTTGCAGCTAAAAATAACTTTTTTTTCTCCCAACACTCAGCCTCAATCATATCCACGTTAATATGGTTTGTCATAAGCCACTGCTGCAAGAGAGCCCGCCAAAGGAGTCTTCCGACTCAAGATGGCCGCTAATTACTTACGCCGCAAATACCACACACAAGCTTTATATGTATGATATCTATGTGTAAACTTAGCAAAGCTCTTTACCCAAATGTAGATGTTAAAGATGTACAACGTACTCTTAAAGCGTATAATGCAACGATAATATCACGCTGAACTTTAAGAGATTACAAATCTACGTGTCACATCACAACATATTATAATATAATAACCAACATATTATAATATAATAATATAATATAATATGATATAATATAACAATGTATTTCTTGTGTTCTGTGTTATGAAACGCCAGCAGGTTGCCAGAAACTTATCTTTGGGAAGAGCTTTGATGGTTCGTGAACTCTCACGAGACTTGGTTTTAGCCAATCAGGGGGATTCCTGCAGACGCGCTAACGTGAGGCTAGGCTAAATAACAAGATTCATTTTCAAATCAGCTACTACCATCAAACACGCGTTAAGCTTGCCACTAACAAGCCAACCCCAAAGTAACGACGGTAAGTAAAAGTCTCATAATTGCCCAGTTTTTATGTATGTGCATAGAACAAACCGAGGTTATTTAACTTGCTTAGGCTCTGGAAGGCGGTGGAAACTACAATTCAAATGGATGTCCCAGTATGGTCCATTATTCTGGCATGGTTCCGTCCTTAGAGTCAGAGCGCATGAAATGTGGCCACAACCTTTGGGCTACACCTACACAGCCCCAAAACGAAGTCCCAAGACGAGTATACCTTAAGCAATGCGATAACTGTACACTAAAATGTACCACACGTAGCTGTTGAGAATTATCGAAACTTTACAAAATTCATCAGCTGTAGTTAAAGTTAGGAAAAACTCTGATGAGTTATAATTTATTATAAAATAAAGATGAGTCGTCTAAAAAGTTTTGGAGAAAGTTATCATTAATTTTTTTCCCCATCAAATTAGACCATGGACGTCAAGAACAAAATATATAATGGGGATACTGTATACTATTTATGTAATTGCCCAACAACTTTGTTTACATACAACTAATAACCTTTTCATAATCAGGTTATAGGCAGTATTCCTCTCTACTAAAAATGAGTAATATTGCAGCTTGCTGTACATTTGCGACTGTCTTTTGTCGAATTCCGTGTCGATATCAGATATTTCCTAGACTTTTGGGTTTACAAGTGGGAAATCGTTCAATCGTTCGTCAATCCTAAACGAAGATTGAATAAATGCTTATTTTTCCTGGTCTTATAGTACCACAATAATAAGTAGAGGTGGGAATCTTTGGGCACCTAACGATTTGATTACGATTCAGAGGCTACGACGCCCCCCCCCCCCCCCACCCCCCAAGCCACTTAGCTGCTGTTAATGTTTCGTACATTAGTTACAAAAATTGTACAAAAAGCCTCTCAGGCTTAAATAAACGACTATCAAGTTAACAGTTCAAAAGCGTAAATAAAATACTCAAGTCCCCATTCTGTATCAGCAGCTTTAAACTAAATTCAATTAATTTAATGTTGTTAATCAACCGTTAAAGTTGTTAAAATTGCTCCCGTCGTTCCATAATTTACCTTCTGTCTACTTTCGACATGTGAAAGTTTTAAAAGTGTTTTAAAGACAGATTCAAGTAAAAAATTTGGTGATTTACGAGTATTGTAGATAGAAAGTTAATTAGGTTTGCTTGGAAGGTTCGCTACAACAGCCTTTCAGGGAAGTGTACTGCTTTACGATGGCGGCTGTTTACTAACTCCGGCAAGTCTGTTATTCCGCATCTAGTTTTCTGTACATGTGCTGGTAACGCCACTGAGTCTGTCATTTTGCATGTAGTTCTATATTAGAAAAGTCAAAATTATCGCGTTAACAGGCGTTAATTAATTTTTTTAACTAATCAGGTTAAAATATTTGACGCATTCAATGCACATGCCCCGCTCAAACAGATTAAAATGACAGCAAAGTGTCATTTCCACTTGTTACTTGTGTTTTTTGGTGTTTTGCCGCCCTCTGCTGGCGCTTGGTTGCGACTGATTTTATGGGTTTCAGCACCATAATTATTATTGAGATCAACAATGGCGAGCTACTAGTTTATTTTTTAATTGAAAATTTTACAAACTTTATTAAAACGAAAACATTAAGAGGGGTTTTAATATAAAATTTCTATAACTTGTACTAACATTTATCTTTTAAGAACAACAAGTCTTTCTATCCATGGATCGCTTTAACAGAAAGTTAATAATGTTAATGCCATCTTGTTGATTTATTGTTATAATAAACAAATACAGTACTTATGTACAATATGTTGATTGTATATATCCGTCTTGTGTCTTATCTTTCCATTCCAACAATAATTTACAGAAAAATATGGCATATTTTATAGATGGTTTGAATTGCAATTAATTACGTTTAATTATTTTTTAAGCTGTGATTAACTCGATTAAAAATTTTAATCGTTTGACAGCCCTATTCTATATACATTTGATATCTATTGTCTACCGTAGCATTACGTGGACGTAGTTTGTAGCGGCTGTCGGCAGAAGTCAGGTATTCTTTTTTTTTTGTTTTGTTTATCTAGCAGCATGAGTTGATCCAGAGCCGTGAGTCATTACCCGGGTAATGGAGAGGGGAAATGACAAGCATGATGTCTCCTCTTGGTCCGTTCCGCATTGCGTCCCGAAGACCACGCTGACTGTTTTATTTCCGCTTTACTTGACATATTTCAATAATCGGAATTTGGATTTCTGTTAATCATTCTCAAATCTCAACGGCCGAATCGCGAATAATCTAAGAATCGGAAATTTCGCACACCTCTAATAATAAGTGTGAAAAGAGAGATCCTTAATTTGTTTTGTTTCCAGAGGCCCTTAGAATGGATTGTGAAGAAAACACAACTGTGTTTTCCACCCTGAAGTCCTTCAATTCCTTCATTAGCAGCTCTGGACATTTGCCCCAGCTGCCGGGCACCTCAATGGCGTCCAGTACCAACCTGCAGAACCAGTACAAGCGCAGTATGGAGGTACATTTTAGTTAGGGCAGCATTAGTTGCATGAAGGAAGATAAGCCAGGAAAAAGATCGGATGGTTTGTGCATAAGTCTTAATCAGTATACATAGATACACAAGCACTGTGAATGTATTTCTTTTCTTGCCATATAGTTGTTGGAAGCGGCCGAGAAGGTCCATTCGCAAAGTCGTTACCTGAAGTTGGATCAGGAGAAGAAACAGATGGAACTGAGTCACAAACGTGTTCGCGTGGAGCTGGAGAAAAGTGCCAGTGACACAGCATGCAACCTGAAGGTACCATGCGCCTTCATACCCTCTTACTCATCCCAGTTGTTCTCACCTTGTTCTTACTGTACTTGAGTTCCTACTCCTGACTTACTTTGAATACCAGAGACATAAGAGTTGATTTTTAAAAACAAAATGTAATGTAATGCAATGTAAAGCGCTTTGGGCATTGTAACAATGTAGATAAAGCGCTATATAAGTACTCTCCATTTACCATTTTACAAGCACTTAAACAAAAGTTTAAAACTACTAATACTATATTTTGTGGATAGAAAGTGGAAGAAAAGAACAATGAAATGGCAGCGGTAATCAAGAAGTTAGAGGAGCGTGAGTCGGAGGCAGTCAAGAAGCTGGCGCAGCAAGTGGAGACCAACCGAGAACTCGGCAAGAACCTAGAGAGTCTGGCCAAGAAGTTGGAGGAGCGAGATGCCCAACTTAACACCTCTAACCAGGTACATGTTAATCACACATAATAACAAGATGTAGCCCATGGCTGAAGATCTGCTAGTATTTATGACACCATGATAGAAAATATTGCCGCAAAAATTTTAGTGTTTCTGTGTGTTTACGTATGTCGTATTTAGTTAAAAAAAAAACCTCTTGGTGCTTCTCATGTGTTGCCAGAGCTTTATCTGTCTGAAGGACGAAATTAGAGAACTTAAACAGAAGCTTCAAAACAAGGAATCAGAAGATTCCACTCAGAAGTTAGAGAAACAAGCCCTGCAGGAGCAGCTGGAGTTACAGCGGAGGTATTGCTATTCGAAACGGCGACCCCATTGACAAGTGATTTTCCCTAATTAATCCTCCCCCATTAGAAAGTACCACGAAATGTCTCAGCTGTGCCAGAGCCTCCAAGCAGCACAGTCGTCCTGCTCAGACCATGTCATTAAAATCAAGGTACATGCACACACAAACACAAGCAATCCAGCTTAACAAACATAGCATTTTGTGTTTTTTTTTTTCCCCCTCAGGAGTTAGAAAGACGTCTGTCTCTCCAGGAACAAGACTTTTCCATTGTGAAAAGCATCAAGTCCCAGGCCACCAGGGTACCAGATCTGGAAAAAGAGCTCAAGCTCCTTAGAGAGGAAAATATTTTTCTCAGGTCAATTTTATTTCTCATTGGGTTCCTTCATTTGATATTCACGATTTTTAGGGGCTCTTTAAAAGGAAAGATTGCTATTGCCATATAGAAACTTCATACTTGACAGTTACACGTGTAGGGTGAGCCTAGGTATCAATTTCATATTGCCGTTTGGCATCATTCTGGCCGTTGGCAGCAGCCAGTGCCATAAGTGTTTGCCTGGAACTCCAGACTCACTGCTGTTCCAGCGATTGAGTCTGACGACCGTCCTGCGGATCAAATTCCCAGGGCGGAGCAAGTCACAGCAAACAGACAGCGGATTGGACCAATCAGCGACGGGCAGACGTGATGTTGGTAAAGCGACAAGAAACTAGCGCGGCGCAAGCGGAGAACGGAGAAGTTTATTTAACATTGCTAGCGCGAGACAGACTGTTGTCAATGACTTGTGTCGATGTGTTTTTGGTAATATAAAACTGATTTTACCGCGGATTGGAATGTATTCTCGGCTCTCGCATTCGCCATCTGTGTTGTTGTGGAGACAACTTCCAACGCACAAGAGTGACGTTGCTCGATAAGAAAACGTCACGCAAATAGTCAAATCTGATTGCACAGATGATATCATTCGGCTCGAGAGGCGATTAAGGATGTGGATCCCAAACTATTCTCAAAGTGTTTGAAAAATACAGGGAGAACAGTCTGGCCGTGCAAGGCAACACAAATGTCTGATCTCAGTCAATATAATGGCGCCACCTGGAGGCAACACCGAGTTAGTAAACTACAATATCTAATATTTGTTGGTACTGGGTTGTGCTGTACAGACGTGTGTGCTACTGTTGTAAAACCAGCAGCAGGGAAATAAACACTTTGAAAAAGGAACCTTAAATGCTCATTGATGGAATTCTATGCCAAAGACGAAAAACGAAGGGCATTTTCTCTTTTATATGTGTTTTCATTAGTTTTGTAAACGTACTGTAATATATCATTTGAGGTTTTTATTGTTTTTTAAGTCTTAATTTTCCATTTAATTCTCCGTCATGTTTTTCTCATTAACTTTAATAGCCCTAAAGATTGATTTGTGATGTTTGATGACCTGCTATTATCATATGTTTAGCAAACAGACGTGCCATTGCTGATTGTTTTGTTAATACAGGGAGAGCAGAGAGAACTGTAACCTGCTGAAAGAAGAGGTGGAAGGCCTCAAGAGAAAGTTGGAGCGTATGGCCAAGACCAAAGAAGATTTAGTGAACATGGAATTAGAGAAGGAGGTACACCAATAATATCAATATTGTGGTCATTATCAGAGGCAAATGTCATTACATTATTTATACATTTAAAAATATTGTTTAATCATTTTTTTAATGTTTTCAAGGGTCTGTCTTAAATATTCCCATAATTTTCAAGCATACCATAATTTTCGTACTATAAGCCGCTACTGTTTTCCCTCATTTTGAATCCTGCGGCTTATAGTCCAGTGCGGCTTATTTGTTGATTTATTTGCGTTAATAAATAACACTGTCTTTGACAGCAGATGGGCATTAATGACATTCTGAATTATAGTACTTAATCCATTTATGCCCATTTTGGATATTTACATCCATTCAAAAGTGAGATAATTTGCCGGATAATACAAAATGACATCTGTCATAAGCATTCATTAACTCATTCACTCCCAGCCATTTTCACCGGAGCAACCCCCTTCGCTCCCGGCCGTTTTACGGGATTTTGACTGATTTTGCAAGGCCCACAGAAAATTCTGTTCTATTGCTATATAAACATGGAACCCACCAAAAGAAAGATTAGACTCTCTTCTTTCAGCAGGAAAAAAATAGTTAATATCTTTTTCCATTCTTTAGAAATAAGCATTAGAAAATAGCTTAGTTTGAGCAATTTTCCAATTTCTGATGAAAAAACAGAGAAATTGAGCTTTTTGTAAAAGCATACATTTCAAACAAAACTTTGACTTTAACACAGCTATTTTTTGCTTTTGTGACATCCCAAACATCTGAATAATGTTTGCCTTCTACAAAATAACATAAACAACAAGACAAATAGAGCTTTTGATAGCAAAGTAACAATTTATTTACACATAACTAAACTATTGAGCTGAGAGATGATGCTGTTGTGGTTGTGTTTTACCCCATCTGTATCGGCAATTTTCCCTCATCACCTCATCGCCTGGCCTGTCTCATCAATAAAGAATTTTTTTTTATCTTTCTTTTGTAGTGACCACTACCTCATAACACAATTCACCTAGGGAACTTGTGGGGCATGTGCCTTGTTTTCTCCATTATTCTCCACATTTTTCTCACGGTTCTTACTTCCAACTTCCGTTTCCTGACTATTTCTCTTCATTCATTTCCTTTCATGGTCCGATATGATTTCTTACCAAATGCGCTACTGCCCTCCGGTGGCCAGTTTTATTGATTCTTAATGGATTTTGAGCTTTGTGCTTTGGAGCAAAGTTGCATCAGCACCTAGAGATGTCTCTTATGGAAAAAAAAACCGTAAAAGACCTAAAAATATGTTTTTGGGACACTGAAACAATTAAAAATAGAACATATTTATACGTTTTTGGAGCAAATGAGTTAATGCTCATGGCAGTGTCATGTCATAATTCTGATGGTCTTATGACAGTCGTATGGTACCACTGTCAAATAAAGTGTTACCAAATACCATAAATAGCAATTAATGAAACAACTGGAACAGTAACTGAAGAAATAATTGTCACAGAACATCGTCGTCCAACATGCTTTGAGGCATGTTGGACAACAACAATGTTGACAGCAGGTGGCAGCAGAGGTTGACTGTCTCCCCCAAGGGAGCAGTGATGGCCAAATGAAGCGTGTTGAAGCAATGAAGCTTTGCAGCCAATTGGTTCAAAGTTTCATGGTAGTTCATTTGGTCTTATGACAGTCTTATGATGCCGCTGTCAGATAAAGCGTTACCGGTTAATATCTTTCGGTGTAAAAATCCCATAATAAAGTGAGGACAGCTGCGGCTTCTCCATAAACAAATGCCCTTTTCGTGTCAAATTTGGTGGGTTGCGGCTGATAGTCAGGTGCGCCTTATAGTCTGAAAATGACCAAATTTGTCGGACTATAAGTCGCACCAGCCCAAAAATGCGCAATGAAGAGGAAAAAAAAAAACATTTAAGTCACACCGGAGTATAAGTCGCATTTTTGGGGGAAATTTACTTGATAAAATCCAACACATAGAACAGATATGTCATCATGAAAGAAAATTGAAAATAAAAATACAATGGAGAACAACATGCTGAATACGTGTACAGTAGGATAATGGTACATGATGCATGAACCACGAAATGCGAACGTGGCCGGTATGTTAATGTAACATAGCTATCAAGAGTTATTCAGATAATTATAGCATAAAGAACATGCTAACGAATTTACCAAACCATCAATGTCACTCCAAAACGCTAAAATAACATCTGAAATGATATAACAATGTGTTAATAATTTCACTCATAAGTCGCTCCAGAGTATAAATCGCACCCCCAGCCAAACTATGAAAAAATCTGTGACTTATAGTCCGAAAAATACGGTACTGTGATTAAAACCCAATAGAAGCTGAAATTGATGACTTAGACACATTTGGAAGCAATTTGAATTCTTATGTGTCAAATTATTTGAAAATGACACCTTGATTGGTTTACAAGCTATTCCTTTACCATACAGAGGTTGATGGAGAAGATCAGAGCGTGGGAAAACCTCGGCGAATCGACTGGACTTAACATCAGGTCAGTGTGTGTTACTGTATACGTCAACGACTAGTGCCACTCGTGTACTGTAACATGAAACCTGTAGATGGGGCTCTAGTAATTTCCAATACCTACTTTTCCAAGGAGTGGAAGTTTTTATTGTGTGTTTCAAATACTGTCCAAACAGGTGATGAGAGAATGATTGCGTGTTTCTTTTAAGCAGTCGGGCAGATCTGACAGATGATAAAACACTACAAGCCGCCCTTGACACATTGACACACACCGACTGAGTGCGTCTCCGTTATTAAGTGTGACAGTGATGCAATAAGAATGCTAAATGGAACGTAACCTCTGGGTATTCAACTTGCCTTGTGTTTGTGATGAGGAAGTTAAAAGGTGAACAGGATTAACTTTTAATTCACTTTAATGTTGATACATTTGATCAGTTAACTCGTGCTTCTCAATTATTTTCTGTCACGCCCCCCCAAGGAAGACGTAAATGTTTCGCGCCCCCCCAAACTCTCTGCCGCCACTGTAAATAGTATCATTTGTCTATAAAATTACTATTATAAATACGCATCTGCTTAACATTGTGTCCTTTTTTTCTAATAAAGAAAAAAAGTAACATAGATCAACTTATAATAAAGTATAACTTTATTAACATTGTTTTGTTTGTAACAGAGAAGACTTGACGTGCATCAATTTGCCTGAATTAAAAAAAAAAATTCACATCCAAACTAAAAAATACACTCAAGGTACATTTTTGACCATTTGATACAGAAAAATAAAATGTAATAAAATCAGTAAATAATAACAAATTAAAATTGATTAGAAACATTCACTCATGAGGACAATATGCCAAAAAATTTGACCGAAAAAACAAAACTGAATAAAAGAAAAACAAAAGTGTCCTTGGACAGGACAGTTTTTATTTTTGCTGCTCACAGTATTTACCTCCTTTGCAATGGTGTGGAATTATTTTGCAATGAGCATGCTAACAATGCTCACTGGTTTACTGATATAACATTGACAAAGCAGGACGATTGTTGGCAATATTCGGCACGTTTTCACTGAAAAAATCAAGCGGCTTAACAATGAGATTGGGGTCTAATGTCTTTAAGTGGCGTCTTAATTGATTTGGCTTCTGGCTGTCTGCTATAATTATTTTTAGACACAGCAAACAGTGGTCTTTCATCATCACCCACTGTATTAAAAGTCAAAGCTAAAAGGCAAACGGCACGAAAAAAGCGCATTCACGGCGGCCGAGGTAGAACCGTAGGTGAAGGCGGTCGTCATGACGATCCCAAGCCGAAAATGGCACTTCTCGGGCGGCGACGTGAGAACCGGACAAGACAGTGGGTCGCTGCGTGAGTGAGTCCGGTCGGAAAACGGCTTTCGAAAACGGTGGCGGCACACTGCTCTTAATAACTGTTGTCTGTGTGTGCTGAGTGCTCTTCCTTAGTTCAAAAATACTGCACGCACTCTGAAAATGAGAGCGCCACTGCCACCTACTGAGTGGATGTGCAAGTACACTTTATTCCAGTACGGCAAAAAACAAAACAAAAAAAAAAACGTGTTCCCCGAGGTCACATGCGCCCCCCTGGCATCGCTCTGCGCCCCCCTGGGGGGGCGCGCCCCACTATTTGAGAAGTACTGAGTTAACTTCACATGTCACACATTTTCAGGTACTGAAATTGAAATCTTATTGTGAGGTTCCCTAAAGTGATATGGCTTTGATGTTGATCTATTTAAGACTTAAATTTATGCGCGAATGGCTCAATGAAAAATTTGGTACGTATATTCTCGGGATGTACAGTACATTGTACACGCATCAATCTTCGGAGCTAGATTTTTAATTTTTTTGGTATTAGGGCTGATTAATTGTTAACCTGTTGGTTAGGACGCTGCATTAAACCCGACTCTGTTCTCTCCTCGAATATTATTAGTTTGGAACTAAATAACTTACCACAAGATGATTGACTCGTGACTTCGATGTGAAGAGATGTCTTTGAAAATGCTGTCACTCTTAATTGCTGGCCTACAAGATGTTTTGCCAAATTGGAAGTGTACAGTTGCCTTGAAACAAGCCTTAAAAACAGAATTTAAATAAAATAAAAATATTGCCTATTTTGCGGTACACGCAATTTGTTTCTCTGTGAGGAGTATCGCAGGGAGTGCCAAGGACAGCACTATGAGCAGCTAGTGGGTTAGACTTAGCCATTTCCCCAAGTGTATACGGCACACTTGTAAGCAGAGCACACCCTTTTAAAGTAGCATTTAAGACTAAAGAGCAGTTAGCTAGATATCACCCATTTCTTTCTTTGCTTAAAATACTGTGACCAAAAAAATTGTTTTATGACTGAAAAAATAAAGTACAGTAATTATTGAAACATTCTCAAGTTGTAGCAAAAAGCGTAAACAAACAAATTTATTAACAAGGTGTTTAAAAATATTATATGGAAACGTAGCCACACACAATATAATAATGCCATAATTCTAGAATCATTGTATTGCTGAGATCTCTAGCATCACGCCAATACTGATTTTATGGGGTTTTCATAAACTGTTCATGAGAAAATGTAAGTTTTAAGAGCAGATTCTTTGCAACTATTAGTTCAGAAAACAATATCCAAATCAAGTAAAATGAAATGGTGAGCTAATAATCAAGATCAGACGAAAGGGGAAAAATGAGATTTTTTTTTTTTTTTTTTTTCAAACAAATTGGACGTCAATGACTGCCAGTGGAAGCCAATTGCAGGCAATGGCTTCATTTTGGGGCATTTTGCAGGTTATTTCCTGTTGATTTTCAGTCACCTCCTTTTCCTTTTGGGCATTTACGAGTAACTTCTTGTCGATTTTGGGGCAGTTACGGGTCATTTCCTGCTAATGTTGGGTTACTGAAAAGGAAGTGACTCAAGAATGGCCCCAAACGAATAGGAAGTGATTCAAAATGAACAGGAAATACCTGCAAAATGCACTAAGACAACAGGAAATGACCTGCCCACAAGACACGCTCTGATTTCAGAGCAATTTACAGAGCTAGACGTCAAATCCAGTTAAAAAAAAAAGATGAATTGGATGGCTAGCGCCATCATTGGCATCCTGTGAGCTAACGTAGACACTATTCTAATGGAAGATTCTGGTAGCAAACTGTTCGTTCCTTTTTTAAATGTATTTATATATTTTTTTAATTAAATAACACTTTTTAAAAATATCGATTCTTGGCGGGAACCTTTTGGGCTTCAAAGTATCGTGATATTTATACCTTTTCGATATATTGTCACACCCCTTGTGTATGTCACGAATTCTGGGTCTTTTTGTTTTTTTTTTTAGAATCTAGTGCACCTACTGGTAACTTGTTTGGCATGTACAGTGCCTTGCAAAAGTATTCGGCCCCCTTGAATCTTGCAACCTTTCGCCACATTCCAGGCTTCAAACATAAAGATATGAAATTTAATTTTTTTGTCAAGAATCAACAACAAGTGGGACACAATCGTGAAGTGGAACAACATTTATTGGATAATTTAAACTTTTTTAACAAATAAAAAACTGAAAAGTGGGGCGTGCAATATTATTCGGCCCCTTTACTTTCAGTGCAGCAAACTCACTCCAGAAGTTCAGTGAGGATCTCTGAATGATCCAATGTTGTCCTAATTGACCGATGATGATAAATAGAATCCACCTGTGTGTAATCAAGTCTCCGTATAAATGCACCTGCTCTGTGATAGTCTCAGGGTTCTGTTTAAAGTGCAGAGAGCATTATGAAAACCAAGGAACACACCAGGCAGGTCCGAGATACTGTTGTGGAGAAGTTTAAAGCCGGATTTGGATACAAAAAGATTTCCCAAGCTTTAAACATCTCAAGGAGCACTGTGCAAGCCATCCTATTGAAATGGAAGCAGCATCAGACCACTGCAAATCTACCAAGACCCGGCCGTCCTTCCAAACTTTCTTCTCAAACAAGGAGAAAACTGATCAGAGATGCAGCCAATAGGCCCATGATCACTCTGGATGAGCTGCAGAGATCTACAGCTGAGGTGGGAGAGTCTGTCCATAGGACAACAATCAGTCGTACACTGCACAAATCTGGCCTTTATGGAAGAGTGGCAAGAAGAAAGCCATTTCTCAAAGATATCCATAAAAAGTCTCGTTTAAAGTTTGCCACAAGCCACCTGGGAGACGCACCAAACATGTGGAAGAAGGTGCTCTGGTCAGATGAAACCAAAATTGAACTTTTTGGTCACAATGCAAAACGATATGTTTGGCGTAAAAGCAACACAGCTCATCACCCTGAACACACCATCCCCACTGTCAAACATGGTGGTGGCAGCATCATGGTTTGGGCCTGCTTTTCTTCAGCAGGGACAGGGAAGATGATTAAAATTGACGGGAAGATGGAAGCAGCCAAATACAGGAACATTCTGGAAGAAAACCTGTTGGTATCTGCACAAGACCTCAGACTGGGACGGAGATTTATCTTCCAACAGGACAATGATCCAAAACATAAAGCCAAATCTACAATGGAATGGTTCAAAAATAAACTTATCCAGGTGTTTGAATGGCCAAGTCAAAGTCCAGACCTGAATCCAATCGAGAATCTGTAGAAAGAGCTGAAGACTGCTGTTCACAAACACTCTCCATCCAACCTCACTGAGCTCAAGCTGTTATGCAAGGAAGAATTGGCAAGAATGTCAGTCTCTCGATGTGCAAAACTGATAGAAACATACCCCAAGCGACTTGCATCTGTAATTGGAGCAAAAGGTGGCGCTACAAAGTATTAACGCAAGGGGGCCGAATAATATTGCACGCCCCACTTTTCAGTTTTTTATTTGTTAAAAAAGTTTAAATTATCCAATAAATTTTGTTCCACTTCACGATTCTTTCCCACTTGTTGTTGATTCTTGACAAAAAATTAAAATTTTATATCTTTATGTTTGAAGCCTGAAATGTGGCGAAAGGTTGCAAGGTTCAAGGGGGCCGAATACTTTTGCAAGGCACTGTAGCAATTAAAAATATGTACTGATGAATCTGGTTACATTTAGACATGTACCGGTATGAGATTCTGACGGTATGATAACCTTAAGCAAAAACATAACTGTTTCAGAGTATTGCAATTACAGCTCTAAAATGTGTTATTTTGAGAGGTCTGGGTTAACAAAAACAACTTTTTTTTCCATTGAGCAGGATTTTTATTTTTCAAAACAGTATATTGGCAAATTAGAACATAAGTGTAATGTTAAGTTAAAATACATAAAAAAAAAAAAACAATAAAAAAAATAACTGAAATATTCCAAATAAAATTAAAATAAATGCAGTCCTTTAGGTGAGCCTAAACCGACAGCCGCACCTCAACATTATTATTATCAGAACAAAAATAATTGAATCATTTTCCATAGAAAGCATGTGTGTATGACTCGTATAATGTTTACATTATACAAACACACTCTCTCTCAACATGACAGTCGCCAGAGAGAAAGAAATCAGCACAGGCTGTATTATGAAAATGTTATTTTGAACAGATGTTTACAATGGCGGTAGACATAAATAAAAGTAGGCTAATGTTAGAGAGGAAACTACCTGGCCGTCTTGGCATACTAATTAGCCACGTTATATGCCTCGTTAACAAGCTTGTGTTATAGCATGTTTTGCCACCGCTAGACACACTAAACATGCTTGAGATAATTCTCATAGCTGGTGGAAAACATTCATGACAGCGTTTACAAGCAGTGCAACGGTTTGCGGTTCAAAGCCGAACCGTACGGTTTGCCCTGTACAGTTCAATATGCCTTTATGAACCGCGCTTTCCGGTTTTGCAATTAATTTATTCCGAACGCTTGTGGAATGAATTGGTCGAGCTCTGTGTGCCTGTGTTTGACGTGAAGCACAGCTGTGGAGAAATTCCCGCCCCGCAAGTAAATGTCCGATCGCTGTCAAGCACCCGTGTAATAGAAGCCGAGTAACGCCCTCTCTCGCTTACGAGCAAAGTAAAAGTGAAACAAGAAACAAAAACAAAAAGCTATGGCGAGTGGAGGAGTGGAGAGACCGAATTTTGAGAAGCACTGGCTTCTTTCAAATCTGCGGTGTGGCAACATTTCGGTTTCCCCGTGGACTACAATGCGAAGGGAGAGAAAATATTGAAGAAAAAAAAATTATAAAACAATTTGCAAGCATTGCTCAGCGCTTGTTCCCTATCCTATTGACAACACTTATAACATGACTCCGGCACCTCAGCCGGCATCACCCACAGATATCGCTTTCTCAGAGCAGGACTACCCCGAAGATGACACCAGTGAAAACACACGGCGGGCTTTGTTGATTAATTTGCAACGCTTGACCCACGTTACATTGTTCCCTTGCGACATGTTTCTCCAACAACGTAAATCTCGACATTTATGAAATGGCACGCAAAGCCATCGAAGATGATTTCGCTAAAGCACATAGTTTCGCCCTGACCACTGATAGTTGGGCGTTCCGTGCTACAGAGTGCTACTACCTAACTGTGACGGTCCACTATAATTCATACCTGTCAAGTTGTACGGTCTCGGCGTAACTTGTACAAGTGAGCACTGATTTTTAAATATGTACGCTGTACGTTACGTTCAAAGTCTGTACATTTTTCGTGCATTACGTTTTTCTTCCTCCGTTCGGATTTTGTCACCGTTTCGGCAACGAGACAATGTGCGTTAATACGTTGGCTGAATGATGCGAGAAAAGTCAGAGACACGGAGAGGGAAGAGTGTTTAGTTGGCTCCAATATTTCCTGATTGTAGCCGACAGCCTGCAATCTACGTCTAGATATCTCATGCATATAGAACCACATGCGAAATGACAGACTCGGTAACGTTAGTAAACAGCCGCCATTTTAGAGCGGTAAACTTCTCAGAAAGGCTCTGTTGTGGTGAACCTTCCTAGCGAACCTAAGTAACTTTTTATCTAAAATACTCCCTAAATCGGCAAAATCTTGACTTGAGTCTATCTTTAAAGGATGAAACAGTTTTAATTTTTCACATGTCGAAAGTAGACAGAAGGGAATTAATGCAAAAGCGGGAGCAATTTTATCAACTTTAACGGTTGATTCACATTAAATGACCTCCAAACATAGCAAAGGTTACTATGTTTTTGTTATTTTATTTTTTTGAAAAAAATGAAAGAAAAAAAAACCATGAACGGTAACACCAGTTACTTTGCAAAGTAACGTTCTTACTACTGTGTGTGTATTTCAGTAGTCAGTCACTACGCTAGCCAAAGAGCTAAGAGGCATTTTAACAGTTGAAAATATTTACATTTTAAGTGTTTATTTCATTTTCTTAAAAGCAAAATAAAGGCAGTTTAAAAAAGAAAAATGCAAAACGCAAACCGAAACCGTGATCCCAAAACCGAGGTTCAAACCGAACCGTGGGCTAACTGAACCGTTGCACCCCTAGCGTTTACTAACCTTTAATTTTGTATAAAGCGACAGGTGGTCTTCACATAAATGTGAAATCATATTAGAGGTATCGCCATCCTCTGGCAGCCACCCTCCGCAAACATGTTTTACAAGTTGGTTGGCCCTCTTGCTCTAAGCCACGGCTGTCTGGGACTTTTCCGTAGCCGAAGTATTACCATAGATGCGACTTCGTTTTCTTCGATGGGGGATTGTTTCACCTCATCCAGCCATCGTGTAGCACATCTGACTCATGGAGCAACAACCGAAAAGGTGGTGGGGGGGCGGATTGGCGAGCCGTGGAGCTGCAACTGAAAGGATTTCTCCCAGCATTTTTGGGACATAAAAATAGCTAGTACCATAGGAATGGTATGACGGAAAATTTTAGTGGTTTTGAAACTGAGTTTTCATACCACGGTACATGTCTATTGGACTGCTATTACTTTGCACACTATTGCAAGTGAATCAGTGGGTTCTGTGTGTATGTTTCACCCTTGGTGCTTGAAGCAAATCAATATTCCTTGCACTCCTCACTCATGGAAGCTTCTTTAGCTCTAGAAGCCGTGCAGCATTGGTGGGCTGAGGTGAGCGAACTCCATTGGGGCGCTATTATGACACCATCACACTTTGATGACCTTTATTACAACCAATGTGATTAAGTAAAATAGATATCATGGCAGCACATCTCAGCTCTCATCAGTCACCTTTTGTAATTGACAAGGCACAGTTAGGAACGCTTGCCTTTGTTAGACCGTCGTTAGTTTGAACGGCACGTTCATTCCCCTACAGAGTGCTCTGATGATCTCTAAGTGTCAATGGCCCGCCGTGCCTCTGTGCTGTGGATTAAACAAAAATAAACAAGTACGTTGCACATGCCGCTGGCAAAGGGCAACCACATGACTGAGGCTTAACGTGAAAGGTTAATGCAGCAAATAAATATTTAGAAACTACCCCATGCTGCCTCCAGATTCTCCTGTGGTAGATTCTTTCTCCTCTTGATATTGTCTTGTCCAAACAATTCTCTGCATGTTTATAATCACGTCAAACAACAATTACATCTAATTTGCCTTTGTCTGGAAGTATTGATTCCTTAATGTCCAGTACTAGGTTTTTATTTTTATACAGCCGAACCTTAAATATTTTGTATAAAATCAGCGTTGAGAGTTGTCCTTCTTGACATCAGGTAATTTTCAAGTCCTGGGCTATGGCATTTCACTGTGGTTCTCCAGTTGCACCTGAACTGAGAGCAAGCAGCTCAAGAAAATGGCTGCCCTATTCCATCTCTGGCAGCATCCTACTACTTCAGGAGAGCCTGCAGCATTATAAGGGACTCCTCACACCCTAACGTCACTTCTTTCAACTCTTTCCTTCAGTTTGACGTTAGAGGGCAATACAGTCTAGATCTAAAACAAACAGACTAAAGTATAGTTTCCACCCCAGAGCTGTCATTGCCCTCATGGACATTTAACTACAGTATATAGCACAATAGCAAAAGCACACCCTTTTGCTGTGCTTTGCTCCTATGCCTAAACAATACCACTCCTCATCTATTCATTTATTATTTGTATTTGTTTATTATTAATTGACCTGTGCAGTTAGTTTGCATGCCCTGTCCATTTGAGCTGCTGTTTTTATTTCTATTCTGTTGTTCTTGTTGCTTAATGAACAATTTACTTATTCTTAAATATGATACGATACAAAGTTATTTTCCCCTCAAAATGGCTCAAAATATAGCCATTATTATCTAAACCCCTGGCAACAAAAGTGGGTACACTGCATGGGAACTACGTGCATCCCTAAATGTCCAAATTGAGTACTGCTTGTCATTTTCCCTCCAAAATGTCATGCGACTCGTTACAGGAGTGCTGTCAGCATTGCTGCAGAGATTGAAGAGGTGGGGGGGTCAGCCTGTTAATGCTGAGACCATATGCCGCACTCTACATCAAATTGGTGTGCATGGCTGTCACCCCAGGAAGAAGCATGTTCTGAAGACTGTACACAAGAAAGCCCGCAAACAGTTTGCTGAAGACATGTCAACAAAGCACATGGATTACTGGAACCATGTCCTATGGTCTGATGAGACGGGAGGGCTTTCTAATGACGAAACTAATGACGGACTCGGCGACGTTGGCACATGTAAAGAGAACTAGATGCGAAATGACAGACTTGCTGGCGTTAGTAAATGGCCACCATCTTAAAGCAGTAGACTTCTCTGAAAGGCTGTTGCCGCGAACCTTCCCAGCGAACCTAATTAACTTTTAATCTAAAATACTTCTAAATCGGCTAAATATTGACTTGAATCTATCTTTAAATGATGAAGCAGTTTTAAAACTTTCACATGTCAAAAGTAGACAGAAGGGAAATTATGGAAAAACGGGTGCAATTTTAACAACTTCAACGGTTGATTCAAAACATTAAATTAATTGAATGTAGTTTAAAGCTGCTGATAAAGAATGGGGACTTTTGTATTTTAGTTACTGTTTTGAACTGTTAACGTGATAGTGAAATAGTACTTTATTTAGGCAGGAGAGGATTTTGGTACAATTATTTTAACTGATGTATGAAAAATTAAAAGCAGATAATAGCTTGGGGGGGTGCATCAATAATCGATTTATAATCGAATCATAGCCTCTGAATCGTAATCGTAATCGAATTGTTAGGTGCCCCGATATTCTCATCTCTAACTACTACTGCGCCTTATACTCCGATGCGCCTTATAGAGGGGAAAATACAGTATCTTGGTGAAATTATGTAATGAAATAGTTTTTTAAATTTTTATTTATTTTTTATCACAAAAAACATTTCCTGTCCTTAGTTGGGCCAAATTCCCTTACATGAGCTCTTCACGGTATGAGTCGTGCATTATGGCCTTAAACGGCTGCTTTGGAAAAAAATGGCCAGCTCACGTTCTATTTTGTCCATTGACCCATAAGGCCATTTAATGCATTTATGTTTATGAGTTCGAGTTATGATAAATATTGGTTTGTCAAACTTGTGTTGGTGAATATTTAATCCTTCAAACTTTCCAGGAGCCGCATTTTTTGAGTTTGTGGAAGTCATGTTTGATTTTTTTTTTCTTTTAAGAAAGTGCCGTTTTAAAAATGTATGTTTAAAAATGTAATTTCATAATGGTTATATGAATGATTGATGTCATTTGATAATGGTTATATTCACCTTTTGATGTGAGTTCATAATCGTACGTGTTTATAGTATATACAAATATCAAGTAACGATCAGTTCTAGTCTCATTCTTATCCATATTCTAAAATATCAAAAATAATCTAAATTATTTCATAAGGCTTTTAAGTTTAGTAAACAGTCTAGCAAGGCCAAGCAATCTCTTGTGTTGCTAAATGGCAACCTGTCGCTTAAGCCTAAATTTGATCATTCTGATTCATGCATTATTTATTGAGAATTTCAGTGTGAAGTTAAGAAATATATCCATATATATCCTCTTTTTTTCCTATAGTTTGCTCCAATAGCTGTTGCCTGATTCTGAAAGAGGGGCAATGCAGAGGTAATAAATTGCATTTTCCTCCATTTTTGAAACTGGAATGTTGTTTTGAGGCCGATCCCTGGCGCTTGGGGCTGCACAGAATCAGCGAAGTTATTCTATCGCATGATTCACGATGCCTCATATTTTAGTCATGAGATTACTTTGGTCCCTGACGCTCTGCACCCCCCAGCCAAGCGGCATAAATCAGCCCCCGCCTCCTGACTTCAAACTCAACAGCTTTGTCATTTGTCATCAGCCCCGGCTGACTTGACATGATCTGATGTGAAGCTACTTTCAAAGTCCATAGTGAGAGCTCTATTGATTCTGAACAACTCAAGATGGGCGAGATACAGGAGTTGGTGCTTGTGTCATTTCACTTGATTTCCCCCAAACACCAAGGAATTATTGTTCAGTGTCCACCTATTGATTTTGATCGAAGGACGTCGCACCAAGGATTTGTGCTTTGACGAGTGTCGGCCTATTGATTTTTAAGGTCACTTGCTCCAAGTTCAAAGTGCATATGTAATCATATTTGTGCTTTCCATTACATTTTGCATTGGGATGCCCACAGATGTGCTAGCGGCTAACAAACAACCGTGTCGGTGGTTTGGGAGATTTCAAATCCATCATGAATGAAAATGTATTTGAACCATGTACTCTTTTCGTGCAACTTAAAGTCCAACAATTTTCGGTCTTTTTATTTTTATTTTTTGTACGCATCTTCCACAAAATTGTAGCATTAGACCCATACACAAAAACCTGGCATTTATAACCTTTTGTCCATCACGTAAGATTCAGCGAGACAAATATTGAACGGCTTTCACACATCTAACTGTATCTTGAAATTAGAATACAACAGTGCCTTGAAAGTATTTTCAATTCTCATTGTTTGGCTGACTTCTTTTGCTTTGGCTAGCGAGTAAAATCCTGAAGGCCGAAACTATAGCTGTATGGCTGAAGTAGACTAAACTACTCCCACCAAACATTCTTAAACGATTTCCAATCCCAGTTTAAATTTACTGTCCCGACCCAGACGCTCCACAAGATAGACAATTTACCCAATTCCAAGCATTCTGCTTACGCTGTCCTAAATTCACAATAGATTGGGAATGGCCAGCGCCCATCAGCAGACACCCTACTATCTGGATCACAATGGACGTCTGATCCTCAACGGACAAAGTACCCTCCCTTTATTCCAGGATTCCATCATATACCGAGCTTCAAAAGCACTGTTGGGGCAAGTGTGCTACCCTTTGCCCGCTCTTGTCAAAAAAAAATAAAAGTACAAAAAATAAAAAGTGATACAGCATACACTTCGACTATGTGGCGCTTCAAAATCCCTATACAAACACAATTGATGCCGCATGGTCCATTGATTAAATCTCTCAATGTGCGGGGTTAAGCTGTCGGCATTTCATTTATTTATTTATTTACGAGGGTCCAAATCAGGTTTGGACGTTTCAAGCAGTATTCAGCAGGCCTTGGGACATCAAGCAAGGAAAAGGCACAAACGTATCATAACCTCGTATCATTTGACACTTTTTTCCACTCACTATAGCTTTCAATTATTGTTCTTGGTTTTGCTTCAACACTCAGGTGTTAACCCGCAGCTTAAGCATCCCATTTAAATTGAATGCTAATACGTCGCTGGTCGCGCCCTCATCGTTTCCCTTTACCAATGTGACCTTCTCAATCATTGCCTAGGTTCTCCAGGGTTAGGCTAAGCAGGGTTTAACCTTGCTGGCTTCCGAGCAAGAGAATATGGAAAATGTTTGGCTCGCCGTTGAATTGATCTCACTGCTATTTGTGCAGGAAACCAGAGGATCTGTCAAGGGAGGTGATTCAAATCCAGCAGAGGGAAATTGTCCTGAAAGAGCAGAACTACACACTCAACAGCCGGTAACCACCACGATTCCTCAAATTCACCCCCCTCACATCTTTTAGAGCGTATCTCGGACAACTCCTTAATTGTCACCAAGTTAATTAAACTGCTCCCCATTCTGATAGCTTGGCAAACAGTAATGTGTGTGTGCGGGATGAAAAGAGAAGAGAAAGTCGGCGTAATTAACAGTGTCCTCCTTAGGCTGAGGTGAAAGTCTGCGGGGAGGGCCATGTGCGGATGTTTCTTCTGAAAGCTTTCATTAGCTAACAAGCTTCTTTGCTGCCCAGCGTATGGGCCTCATTATGGAATATTAAAAACAGAAGAATGGGTGATGGTGGAGGGGCGACAAGAGGGGGACTTGCCTTGTAATTATTCGCTCCCTCTCATATAATTACCGTCCTATTGATCAGGCCTGACAGCAATGCAGCACATCATCTCTGAAAGGATTTGACGCTCAACTTGTTTTCAACAGCGTCATTGATCTACAATGCTTTTTTTTTTAATGGTGCCAGAGTGCAAGCGAAGGCAAGATAGGTTGCATTGTCTGTTTATCTTGCCAAAGCAACAGCGAGGACTTGTTGGGCTAGTCAAAGCAAAGGCAGGATATGTTACTTCATTTGTTTTCTTGTCAAAGTGAAGGCAAGATACTGTGTTGCCTCGTTTATAATGACGAGGCGAAAGCAAGAAGATGTGTTACTTTGACCGTTAAATTGGCTATATTTATTATATTGACAAAAAGACGGCAAGACAAGTTGGCCTTTATTACATTGACAAAGCTACTACTTATTTGTCTTTTCAGATTAAAGGAAAAACATCTCGCTTTGTTTATGTTGATAAGTCCAATATGAAAGCAAGATTCTGTACACACTGATTGTTCTATGCCAAAAGCAAAGATAAGATATCTTTTTAGCTTTATTTTACTGACAAAGTGAAAGCAACAGCATAACTGGCACGATAAACTCAGGTACGACAAACCACTTTTAAGTTACTTTTTATGTTGGGAAGAAAATCAATATTTCAACAATGATACAAATCAATAAAATCCTTCATTAATCGGAACCAAGGGTGTTGGTTTGCATAGGGACGGTGGGGACATAACACTATAAACTTTTCAGGATGCTCAAATTGTCCCCACCAACTTTAAAGCAACAGCAACCTTATTTGTATCACATATGTAGGTCATTTAGATTGTCTTCCCATATGTTTGTTGTAAGGATAGAATTGATCCTACCATTATGAAGTGGATTATTTTCATGATGTTCAGACTTAACATTTACTACATTTACTTTAAGAAGGGGAGGGTTGGGGGAGTCTATAAGCTAAGTGATTGTTAGGGGTAGAGTCTACACCAGGGGTGCTCAATTCCGGTCCTCGAGAGCCCCTATCCAGCTTGTTTTCCATGTCTCCCTCCTTGAACACACCTGAATCAAATGATCAGCTCATCAGCAAGCTCTGCAGGAGCCTGATAATGATCCTGATTATTTGAGTCAGGTGTGTTGGTGAAGGGAGAAATGGAAAACAAGCTGGATAGGGGCTCTCGAGGACTGGACTTGAGCACCCCTGGTCTACACAAATCAGCTCTGCGATCTAGAACCAGTAATCATGTGAATCCCTTGTGAGTGTAAGCCTGTTGACAACCGACCCGACGCCGCCCCATCGCCAATCCCGGCCCCGGGACCCCCTGCCCGAGCGCGCCCAATCACATCCAGCGCACGCGAGCCCCACCAAACCCGCGAAAGCCACGCAGAAGAGCGGGGACACGCCTGGACGCCCAAGAAGAGAACAAGAGATTTTAATCCCTGCTCTTTGGCAAAGATTGATGAATAATTATAGAACTCTATTAATTCACTTTCACGTGGCAAAGACCTAATGTTTGCGTATTAAGGTCCCACCCTGAAGAGTTTAATCAATACGCCCTGCTGACATGAAGATTTAACGACACCTATTATTACTCTTTTACCTACCAGCGTTCGAAGTGCGGAGCGGTCGCTACTCGAGCTACAGGCAGAGATGTCACAACAGCATGGCAAAACACTGGAGGAGCAGAAGAAGCGGGAGACGCAGGAGGTGCTTTTGCGTCGGCTGCAGAAGAGGCTCTTGCTACTTACCAAGGTGTGATGCACACACACACACACATATACTGTACGTGATTACTTTACACTTTTGCACTAAATATTCACTCTTCACCTTTCACTGTCTGAGCTCCCTCTTAGTAGTTTGTGCTAAGGTGTCATGAAAAGTTCCCCAATATGACATTCTGGGTGGAGGAAGACATTCTGGAAATAGTTTTTTGCTAAAGTTTACTTATATCGGCACCTGCTCTAATATTTTACCATCACTGAGGTAAGAATTTGAAGATGCCGGTGTGTTAGTAACGGTCAAGGTTGAATGCCTTTCATGTGTTGTGACAACATCTGACTCGCTGTCATGAATTTCAATCGAAGAGGTGGTTGGTCAGGTGGTTGAAAGAAGCTCTACCATTGGTTCTTCCACTAAATTTTATAACAGCAAGGACAAACTATGGATTTTTTTTTTATTTTTTAATGAGACTATCTTTGATATCCCCAGTTGCTTGTGATTGACGTTTTGGGGACCTTTGCTTTAGTAATTACAAGTTAAACATTGGTTAGTTTCACCAACACTTAAGTATCTTCAATGTCTTTCAAGGAATTCTGGGTTTTTGGAACAGTTTGGTTTTAGTAATTTGAAGCTATATCTATGCTTAACAATACATGAAGGAAAACGGAGTATCTCATAAAATACTTAAAAATGTCAACGATGCCCTAAAACACAGAATCCTCTTCCTCTGTTATAGTTTGTTATAGTTTACAGTCTTTAATTATGATCTCTCATGCTCTCACCTCGAGTGAGGGTTTAGGGGTTTAACCTCTCTCTCTCTCTCTCTCTCTCTCTCTCTCTCTCTCTCTCTCTCTCTCTCTCTCTCTCTCTCTCTCTCTCTCTCTCTCTCTCTCTCTCTCTCTCTCTCTCTCTCTCTCTCTCTCTCTCTCTCTCTCTCTCTCTCTCTCTCTCTGTATTAGGGCTGTCAAACGATTAAAATTTTTAATCGAGTTAATTACAGCTTAAAAATTAATTAATCGTAATTAATCGCAATTCAAACCATCTCTAGAATATGCCATATTTTTCTCATGCGCTCACCTCGAGTGAGGGTTTAGGGCAGTGCTTCTCAATTATTTTCTGTTACGCCCCCCTAGGAAGACGTAAATGTTTCGCGCCCCCCCCCAAACTCTGCCGTCACTGTAAATAGTATCATTTGTCTATAATATTACTATTTTAAGTACGCCTCTGCCTCACATTGTATCCTTTTTTTTCTATTAGGGAAAATAACAGATCAACTTACAAAGTATAACTTTATTAACATTGTTTTGTTTGTAACAGAAAAGACAACGCGCATCAATTTGCCTGAATTTAAAAAAAAAATAAAAAAAAAGTCACATCCAAACTGTAAAAATACACTCAAGGTACATTTTTGACCATTGGATACTGAAAAATAAAATCAGTAATAATAACAAATTCAAATTGATTAGAAACATTAACTCATGAGGACAATATGCCAAAAAAATTTGACCGAAAAAACAAACTGAATAGAAGAAGAAGAAAAAAAAAGTCTCATTGGACAGAAGAACAGTTTTTATTTTCTCTGCTCCCAGTGTCACCTCCAGTTTGCAATGATGTGGTGTTATATTGCACCGAGCATGCTAACAGTGCTCACTGGTTTACTGATATAACACTGACAAAGCGGATTGTTGGCAATATTTGGCACGTTTTCGCTGAAAAACAACCAAGCGGCTTATCAATGAGATTGGGGTCTAATGTCTTTAAGTGGCCTCTTACTTGATTTGGCTTCCGGTGTTCTGTCAACACCGGCTGTCCGCTATAATCATTTTTAGACACAGTAAACCGTGGTCTTTCCTCGTCTACCACTGTATTAAATGTCAAAGCCAAAAGGCAAACGGCCCGAAAAAAGCGCATTCTCGGCGGCCGAGGGAGAACCGTAGGTGAGGGCGGTCGTCGTGACGATCCCAAGCCGAAAATGGCACTTCTCGGGCGGTCACGTGAGAACCGGAGAAGACAGTGGGTCGCTGCGTGAGTCCGGCCGAAAAACGGCTTTCGAAAACGGTGTAGGCGCACAGCTCTCCAGCTCTTCATGAATCTCTTCCGTGTGCTCTTGCTTACTTAAAAAATACTGTGTGCACTTTGAAAATGAGAGCGCCACTGCCACCAACTGAGTGGATGTGCAAGTACACTTTATTCTAGTACGGCAAAAAAAAAAAAAAAAAAAAAGTTCCCCGAGGTCACACGCGCCACCCCTGGCATTGCTCTGCGCCCCCCCTGGGGGGGCGCGCCCCACTATTTGAGAAGTACTGGTTTAGGGGTTTAATCTCTCTCTCTCTCTCTCTCTCTCTCTCTCTCTCTCTCTCTCTCTCTCTCTCTCTCTCTCTCTCTCTCTCTCTCTCTCTCTATTAGGGCTGTCAAACGATTAAAATTTTTAATCGAGTTAATTACAGCTTAAAAGTTAATTAATCGTAATTAATCGCAATTCAAACCATCTCTAGAATATGCCATATTTTTCTGTAAATTATTGACGCATGACGGATATATAAATACAACATACTGTACATACAGTGGGGAGAACAAGTATTTGATACACTGCCAATTGTCAGTGTATCAAATAGTTGTTCTCCCCACTGTAAGTACTGTATTTGTTTATTGTAACAATAAATCCAGAAATGGCATTATTAACATTCTTTCTGTTAAAGTGATCCACGGATAGAAAGACTTGGAGTTCTTAAACAATAAATGTTATAGTTACAAGTTATAGTAATTTTATATTAAAACCCCTCTTCATGTTTTTGTTTTATTAAAATTTGTAAAATTTTCAATCAAAAGTAGAGTTAATATAATAATAAGAAGAATAAAAATAACAATAATAAAAATAGAGTGACCAAAGTCTAAGTTTTAAGTGTATTTTGCATAGCTATTTTGATATGGAATGCCAGTTCATTTTGCATTGTTGTTTAACTGTGTGTCAGAATAGGGCCTCATTACTATAGACTGAAGTGCTTTTCTTTTTGTGAACATTATTTTTTGGGGGAGAGAAAGGAATATTATTTTTGTTGTGCTTTCACTAAACGATACTTATGTTTGTTGTGAAGGAGTTGCCGAAGCTTGTGCCAATAAACGGCGCGGTCCAAAGAACGCCTGTGTTCACTCGCCTTTACTGTATAACATATATCTGTACATATCTTACCCAAAATACAACAAGAGACACATAATTGCCACTAAAAGAAAGAAAACTTACCGAAATATGTGTGGAGCACAAATAACAATTTGCATTGCATTGTGAATACATAAACGTCTCACAACTACTAATTCTCCCACGTTTAGAGGAAATAACATGAGTATGGAACGGCGCTGCCCCCAAGCGGCCGGTGGCATTCTCTTCACTCTTAATGTCCATAAACGGCCTCATTGTAATCTGTTTGAGGCAATATGCGAGCGGGTCATTCAGTGCATGCGTTAATTGCGTCAAATATTTTAACGTGATTAATTAAAAAAATTAATTAACGCCCGTTAACATGATAATTTTGACAGACCTAGTATATATATAAAAGGGTGTAACGATACATGTATTTGTATTGAACCGTTTCGGTACGGGGTGCTCTGTTGGGAACAGAGGCGTACCGAACGAGTTTCTGAAGTAATGTAACCCTTACTTTTCGAGGCTGTGAGTCGATCGTGTTACAGTTTCTTTGTGTAGATTACCGTAATTTCTGGAATATAAGGTGCACCTGACTATAAGCCGCCACCCACCAAATTTGACACGAAAACAGCATTTGTTAATAGATAAGCCGCACTGGACAATAAGCCGCAGCTGACCTCACTGTATTATGGATATTTACACCAAAATATATTAACCGGTAACACTTTATTTGACAGCGGCATCATAAGACTGTCCTAAGACCAAATAAGCCACCATAAAGCTTTGAACCAATTGGCTGCAAAGCTTCATTGCTTCAAGAAGCCTCATTTGGCCATCACTGCTCCCTTGGGGGAGACAGTCATCCTCTGCTGCCACCTGCTGTCAACACTGTTGTCGTCCACCGTGCCTCCTAGCATGCATTGCAGCGCTACAAATATTAAATAATAATCCAAATCCATGTTCTGCGCTAATTATTTCTTCAGTTACTCTTCCAATTGTTTCATAAATTGCTAGCTCTGGTATTTGGTAAAACTTTATTTGACAGTGGCACCATAAAACTGTCATAAGACCATCATCGTTATGAAATGACACTGCCATGAGCATTAATGACATCATGACAGATGTCATTTTGTGTCATCCGTCAAATTATCTCACTTTTGAATAGAATCAAAAGATCCGAGCTGGACATATATGGAGTGTTGGTGACATAGTTTGCCAGATGATACGTAATGACATCTGTCATAAGCATTCATTAACGGCCATAATAGTGTCATAATCATGTCATAATTATGACGGTTTTATGGTAGTCTTATGACACCGTTGTCAAAGAGTTACCTATTAACTAAGGGTGTAACGGCACATGTATTTGTATTGAACCGTTTCGGTTCGGGGTCCTCGGTTCAGTACGAGGGCGTACCGAACGAGTTTCTGACGAAATGTAAAGTGCTGTGAAATTTAGCGCGTTAACGGGCGGTAATTAATTTTTTAAAATTAATCACGTTGAAATATTTGACGCATTTAAGGCAAGCGCGGAATGCCCGCTCATGCTTCCCATAATCCCACTGTTACGTCCCACGGACGGCTGCTAAGGGCGTAACATAAAACGAGACACGCACACAAGTTGCAAGTGAACACAAATTTATTCACACAAGTTGAACTCGCAATGAACAAAATATACAAAATGCGGAAGAAGCTGGCTTCAGCGTAAGCCCAGGCCAAAACAACAAACAAAATGAAACTACACTTGAACCCCACCCACTAAGTAAACCCTGATCGTAAAAAAGAAAAAACAATACAGCCACTAACCTGGCTTCTACACTAAACAAAACGGGTTGAACGAAAACGGCAGTTTACCTCTACTGCTGCGGTGCTCTTATTTACAGTGGTGAACAAAAACGATCCAATCACGAATGAACACAAAATACCTCACCGAAAAAGCGGGAGTGTAACAAAATAGCGATCAAATGCACAGGTGAATGAATAGCGAGCAAACAGCTGGCGAGGAGGTACGCGGCACGTATGCTATCAAATGCGAAGTTGCGAACTCTGAGTGTTGACTGTAAAATGACGAGCGGTCAGATGACTTTTGTTAACGCTGCCTTTATTCGGTTAACAAGACTCAGGCACAATACAACACACACGCAGGTATGCAAGCTCAAACAACGGCCTAAATAGTATTACCCAGAGCCGTATTACCGTGTATCGGATTAGCTGCCATAAAGCAAGTGTCGTTATTGCCGCAAATGTAAACAAAGCGCTGCATAATGGATACATGTCAGACAGCGGCTAGTTCGGGTGGCCCATCAGCGGCGGTGACGTCGTCGGCCCATCAGCGGCGGTGACGTCGTCAGCCCGTCCGGCATCAATCAGAGTACGCCACGTTGGGAGGGGAGGCAGCCAGCTGCCGGACGTGGCGATCAGATGACTGACCGTCTCAAAAAAGATAACAATTAAACAGCCAGGGCCGTCGCACCACTCAGAAGTGCAGTGAGCAGCGTGGGTAACGGTTAAATGGAAGATGGTTGGCCCTCTGAGTGGGGAATTCAAATTAAAAAAGAATATAGATGGAACAACTCTTCACTTCAGTGTTGCAACTGTTCAATTTTGCACATCAGATATTTATTTTAAAGAAAAAGTCTTAACTTTTATTTTGTTTTTCAAAATATCTACATTTCAGAATATTGTATTTTCTATTTTTGAGCAGAATTCTAGCTTTGTATAGGCTAATGTTCCTATTGTTGAAAGCACAAAAGTGTGTAATAAACAACTAGCACATTTATATTTTGCATTTTGTTTTCTTACTGTACTGAACCGTGACTTCAAAACTGAGGTACGTACCGAACCGGGATTTTTTTTACCGTTACACTCCTACTATAACCCAAATAAATCAACAAATAAGTTGCACTGGACTAAAATGAGGGAAAAAAGTAGCGGCTTATAGTCCGAAAATTACGGTATATTTACTCCGTCTTCTCTACTCTCTAAAATGAGGACCAACACGGTTAGACAGTATAACCCAGAAACGCCAACGGCCCGACAATGTGGCCGCCGCGAGAACGCAGTGAAACGCAGGCGTTAAAGTTAATCAGCCAATACACACCAGTCGCAGTGCGGCCGCGTGTTAGACGCGTCCCAGAAGCGGCTCAACACGACGCACGCTTAAAGAACGGCAGAGTTTATTATTTGACGCGAGTCGCGACCCTCCTGCATCAATACTACTACTGGTAGCTAGGATCGGGCAGACCGGAAGTCACTTGTGTAAAAATGCGGTGGATCTGGTCGATTTTCAAACTAAAATGCAATCGTAACCCACTTTTTGAGTCCATCAGATCTCTTGAGTGGTAGCTCGGGGCACAGTTGACTTGTCTTTGTTGATTTACTGCTGTCTTCTCTGCTATAATGATAACCAACACGGCCCCGTGTTCAATACAAAACCCTCCTACCACAACAAAACAAGTAGGAACTAATATTCACATAGGAACCAAAGTTATACAACATAAAATATACAATATAAATGAATACTACATAACATTTGTAAACTGTAAACACATAATAAAATAAATAATAGCCCATTTAAATAAAATAAATTGAAATGAGCTAAAACACCTGTAATTAAATAATAATAATACACAGATCCTGCTTACACAATGAAATTTATTAATTTCTGTGTGGCGCTTTAACTTTAGAAAATCCACCAATAAAGCTTTTGAAAACCGTTTATAAGAAAAAAAAAAAAGATTAATTGAGGCATTTCATTTGTAAAATATATGTTAAAATCTTTGTCGTTGGGATTTTCTCTTTAGCACAGGACTTTTTTTTTTCTTCTTTCTTTCAGAAAGAAAGCTGACCAATATGCGGGGTCTGAAAGGCAAATTGTTGTTGGATTATTATCTTTAAATACCTGCTATTTTTTTAGCAGAATTTCAGCTTTGTATAGGATAATGTTCCTATTGTTGAAAGCACAAAAGTGTAAACAACTAGCACATTTATATTTTGTATTTTGTTTTCTTACTGTACCGAAAATGAACCGAACCGTGACCTCAAAACTGAGGTACGTACCGAACCAAGATTTTTGTGTACCGTTACACCCCCATTATATATATATATATATATATATATATATATATATATATATATATATATATATATACAGTATGTGTGTGTGTGTGTTCACGTTAGTTGGTGGGAAACACACTTTATAGTACATGTAGTGAAACATTAGAAATGGAATTATGTTCAATTCATACCACCACAAAGCAGACATCTGAACCAAAACAGCAGGTTTATGGCATGCCCCCGCTTTCTTTTTCGGCCGTCATGACCTGCAGGCACTGATTAAAAAGGCAATGAAAATGCTAATTACAGTTTTATCGCCCCGTACTACCATTCCCTTTTGTTTATTTTTCAAATTAGGGCCTGTTTTGTCTTTATCTGACAGATTTTTGATTTAGATGAAGCCCACCTAAATAGACAGCAAACAGCCAACGGCGCTCAGCTGTTCCAACTCAACCTCTAAACCTCCCTTTTATGCCTCGGCATTTTCTCTCTCTTTTTCTCCGCCGTTTGTTTCGTGACCCTAACACCTTCAAATTACGTGGGCCTGATTTGCCAGTGGGTCTAATCAGTGTCTGATTATGGTGATCAATTTTTTGTGTTTTTGACACGATGGGCCAGCTGCCTCGTCTCTCAAAAGCAATTACAACCCCAATTTAGCGTGGATTTTCATATTTGCAAGGTGCTTTTTCTTTTTAAGTACAAATAGCTTTAGACAGAATTCAAATATTCAACACATCATGATAATACCCACCTAGAAAAATTTGTAGACAGCTATGCTAGGGTGTATTTTGGGCAGGATTCATCAAATTTTGAATCAGAGGGGTCCTGTTGCAAACCATTTCTCAGACCAATGGTCCAAACCTTAAAATGTGTCAATGTAGATTTACTAGCCAGCCCATCAAACAATATCAAAATGGCACTTAGGATTTTCACAAACTGTATGTGTCTACAAACATCTAAATCCATGCAGCTGACCAAACGCTAACTGTGTTAGCTCATGCTAAGCCGTGCTAACACTGTACGTCAAATTAGCATTTGGCTTTGACACGCTCATGCTTCAACGTCATCAGTCGGTGCTCTGAATTGATGGGTCACAGTCTAAATTGAGCCATAAAGTATTTTTCTGCTTATCAGAAATGAAACAGGATTCAACACTGATGCAGCACGGATTTCTGCATCTGAAACTATCAATTTGGATCTGCTTACCTCCGCGTGCAAAAGTTTTGACACAGTACCATTCAGTCGGATGAAAAACTGTCTTAAAAAATCTGACCTACGGTATACTTTTGACATGGTAGTGCTTCTGACAGAGTTGTCTGACCACCCCCCGACCCCCCAACTTTAGTAGTGTAATGCGTTGTTTACTGAACTTCAACTTTTGACAAGGTCAAATTCAATCCACCCCCCAAAGTATCCGGTTTTATTATCCTCCTAAACGCTCATCTCAAGCACACAAATATGTCTCGCCTCTGGCTTGGTTTTTTTGTGTGTGTATGTGTATCATGTGCACACACTGACAGTGGCGAGCTATTTGGAGACGCGACGTCACAGTGAGTGACACTTGTGAAGACGTGGACTTGAGGAGGTTTTCTTCTTCATCTTGTTTTCTTCACATTTGTCTGACATCACTCTCTGCTTTGATTTCAACAGTCTTTCAGGCTCCCCAATTTGACTCATGTGTGCAGGGTGATGACAGCAAACTCAGGAGCGTGACCTTGAGTTTCGTTTCAAGCCCAATAAGAAAGTGTACAATTCCGTACACATTTATCGCCATTCACATGCTCACATATTATGAAAATATTTTCATTCAAAAGGCAAACTTCTTATTCAAATAGACAAAACATGTCAATGTCTGTAGACACACACCATATCAATGTGTTTTCGTAAGATATAAACATAAACTCAGCAGCTGCTTTATTAGATACACCTTGCAAGTACTGGGTTGGACTCTATTTTTCCTTCAGAACTGCCTTAATCCTTAGTGGGAGAGATTCAGTAAGGTGCTGGTCCTTAGAGAGTTGTTGTTGTCGTCGTCTACCGCTTATCCGAATCAGGGTCGCGGGGACATCAGCCTCAGCAAAGAGGCCCAGACAGCCCTCTCTCCAGCCACTTACATCAGTTCGTCTGGCAGAATCCCAAGGCGTTCCCAAGCAGGGAGATATAATCTCTCCAGTGTGTCCTTGGTTGGCCCCGGGTTCTCCTCCCAGTTGGACTTGCCTGACACACTTCCCGAGGGGGCATCCTAACCAGGTGTCCAAACCACCTCAACTGGCTCTTCTTGCCATGGAGGATCAGCGGCTCTACTCAGAGTCCCTCCCAGATGACGAAGCTCCTCACCCTATCTCTAAGGCTGAGCCTGGCCACTCTGCGAAGGTAACTCATTTCAGCCGCTTGTATCTGCGATACTATGCTTTCGGTCATTACCCAAAGTTCATGGCCATAGATGATGGTAGGAGCATAGATTGACAAGTAGATCGAGAGCTTCGCCTTCAGGTTCAGCTCCTTCTTCACCACGACAGACTGGTTAAGCGCCCGCAACACTGCTTAGAGAGAGTTTGGTCCAAATTCATTTTTTATTTATAATTTCAGCCAGTTTTATTCATTAAGACAGGCATGCACAGTTAATCAGTTTTCAACTGGTTAGCAAACAAAACTAAATACCTGAAAAGAAATGGGACGAAGAGAACTTATTAAATCCCACCTGGTTCTCATTCATAATACACATAAATATATATTTTCAATGAATATTTAAAACAATATACCAGCAATGGTAATGGACAATATACCAGCAATGATAAGGACACACTGATGTACATTCAAAGCCCTTACTTTGTACTTTGGAGGCTATTTGAGTACAGTGAAGTCATTATCTCTTTCATAAACCAGTCTGAGATGATTCTAGCTTTATGACATGGCACATATCCTGCTGGAAGTATCCATCAGAACACTGATACACTGTGGTGATAAAGTACATGGTCAGGAACAATCGCGAGATAGGATGTGACATTGCAACGATGCTCAATTGGTACTAAATGTCCCAACGTGTGTTAGGGAAATATCCCCCAAACCGTTAAACCACCACCATTAGTAGCCTGAACCGTCGATACAAGGAAGGATGGATCCATGAATTCATGTTGACGCGAAATTCTGACCCTATCATCCGAATGTTGCAGCAGAAATCTAAACTCATCATACCAGGCAATGTTTTTCCAATCCTCTTTTCTTCAATTTTTTGTGAGCATGTGTGAATTGTTTCCTTAGTTTCCTGTTCTTGGCTGACTGAAGTGGCACCTGGTGCTGTCTTCTGCTGCTGTAGCCCATCCGCCTCAATGTTTGATGTGCTATTCTTTCAGAGATGAACGTCTGCGTATGTCAGTTATAACAAGTGGTTATTTGGGTTACTGTTGCCTTTCTATTAGCTTGAACCAGTCTGGCCATACTCCTCTGCCTTCATTGTGGCATTTTTTACCCACAGAACTGCTGCTGAATGAATGTTTTCTCGTTTTCGGACCATTCTCTTGAAACAATAAAGACGGTGTATGTGAGAGTCCCAGTCTGGCACCAACAACCATCTAATGTTAAAGTGCGTACGAGAGGGAAAAAAAAGTCTTAAATAGCATTATGTGAATTAGAATGATATTTTGAGACGATTTGACTACACACAACAATTTTGCAAAGCGCAGATGATGAGAAATTAGTCTTTTAATCTGCCTGTGCGCCACGCCTGCTATTATAGGGCTCTAGCGTCCCCAACAGGTGGATGATGTCAGCAGAGTAACGATTTCATCTGATTTAGTATGCAGCCCCTTGAGGGGGAATTATTCAGAACGAGGAAAACGCGACGAAGAGAGCTGCAAAATGTCATTGTTTCAGTCTCTCTACTCCGATATTTTTACAGGATATTCTTTATATCCAAGTATTTTTCCCCAATAGCTAAATAAATGGCATGGTCATGACAAATAACAGTCTTGTGCTAAATGGAGTAGTAAATAATAAAAATGCATTTATTCAGGACGACATGGCAAAATTACTTCATAATGGTCAAAACTGTTGACTTCCCCTTTACTGTCGCACCTCCCGAACAATATTTTATGCCACCTAAGTCGGGCTTATGTCATTTCCCTTCCCCGGGTTCAGAGAATGTAAACAAACCAAGGGGCTTAACAGCTGGCCGACATGTTAACCCGAACATAGTGATGTTTCAAAGTCTTCGAAGCCGAAAATCACACATAACTAGCCCGGATCATTTCACATGACGATTGGGTTGTCGATCGGCAACTCGCCTGGCGACGAACAAGTTAGAGCTCGTCGTTCCCCTGCTGAGGGCAGAGGGCTCGTTTGCGGGGAATCAGCTGGACAATGACCGCTGAACAAACCGGCCGACGTCGGAGGAGCGTGTAGCTGCCAAATGGTTAACAGGAATATGGCAAAATAATGCTTTACTACACGGCGAAGTCGTAAACAGCGAGAGACTCAAAGTAGGGCGGCTGCAGTTGTTATGCAGCTAACATAACAATATGTGTATTAGGAGAGCTTTTTACATGCCCATCCATGATCAAACGTACTGTAAGTAGTCCTTTATTTATACAAAGTTTGTAGTGATTACTTTGTAATCGCTGTATTCGCGGCTATTTTTAACACAAAGTTGCAATTTCTGATCGGTTGGAAAATTTGACAGAACACCGGGTACATGAAGAGGGCAATAGACCCCAATCACGTGACGTCACAACTCCGCCCCCCTGACTGATGCCGCCATATTGTCCGTCAGCTCATCGTGTTTACATATTACCGCTACGTACATTCCTCCTATTACTGCGTGGTTTTCTGTTTGTCTAAGGAATCGCCGCCTAGGAAACGAACCCAAAAACCTTCCTGACAATCGTTAACATTGATTAATCAAAATGGTGAAGGCATGTGTGGCGGTTGGTTGCAGTAACAGAGAAGATAAACGGTCATTTTAGTAGTTGCAGTGTGCCCATTATTAAAATGGCGAATCTCTAAAGCAGCACGGTTTGTTTATCGCGGTCCATGATGCGTTTGTGTCGACAGCCGTTAGACAGCTGCGAAAACATCAATATGATGCCAACACGATCGCAGACATCATCAGACGGAGACTACGAAGCTCGTCGCCACAGTCGCACAGCAAGAGGGTGAGCGCAACAACTGGTGTTGTGCCGAAAAATAGCCGCTCTGCCTAAAATGTCCCCCCTTTCCACACGGAAACGACTTTCTTGTACCGTGAATATGTATTATTTTACTCTGGTTGAACTAATAAATGTCATACCTGTGTGATTGTCATTGGGATATGGTCGTGAAAACCTGAAGACTAATAAATTTCTGTTCAAAGATGGTTATGTGGCCCAGTCTACCATTTGTTACTAAAATACAGTACTAATATTTTGTGTAATTGCATTATTTAAAACTGATCTTACAGTCGTAAATCCATTACTGTAATGCGTCCATGAAAACATTTGATGTTTTCACGTCAATAAAGTGTTATAAATAAGCGCTCCCGTCTGGGGGGACATTTCACGCGGGGCAGCTATTTTTCGGCACACACCGGCCCGTTGTCGATCAAGTTTCATTTTACAATCGTGACAACGGTGACGCTCAGCTGACCAAATGTCGGTTTATATTCGGGCCGGTGCCGATTTTGGGTACCCGACTCCTCATCGTGACATAAACTGGAGTATGATTGGAAATTTTGTGGTCTCAGGACGAGCTCTGACGCACGGGACGGGACCGGGCGAGAGGAAACATCGGTTAAGGCATCAAATTTGGTTCTGGCGACTGGATCGACCGAAGCTTTTCCAAATAATGGCTTTTATGCAACTCATCCAATGAGTTTATAGCATCTGAAAGCACCGGTGATTCCATAATTTGCAAGTGAATCTACCTTTAGAAACTACGATCATTGACAGTACGGACACACAATGACGGACAATATGGCGGCACAATACAGCGATCACGTGATTGTGTGACGTTGGTGATTGGGGTCTATAAGCCGAGTATAGTGCTCTCCCGGCGGGAGGATGTGCGACAAGCCGCCGGTCGTTGGCCGAGGGGACAAGGAGCATGTCAGCCACAAAATGCAAGCCACCTACATATTAAAATGATCCCAGTATTTTACACAATACAAAACACGATGTTTACTCACTTCCTTGTAAGTCTGATGGTCCCACAGTAGTAGGGCTTGTTTTGGCCAATATCCACTGGTGAATGGGAACCTTTTGAAACCCCAAAAAGGCGCACGCGCCTCTACCTCGTACAGCAAGATTTTTCTGCAGCCGTTTGGCAGGCGTGATGCGAAAAATAAACAAACTAATCTCCAAAATGTGCTGAATCCTTAGTCCTTCTCATAAAACATTACGGCTGTATAGTGAAGAGGACTCCCTCTCCCGTAAACGTCACAGCGCCCTCTTCCTCAATGCAAGACCGAAGCCGGAAGTCTGTCATTTTCGTAGTGCGGGATTCAAAAAATTGAATAAATATATCGATCGCTTCTTCTCACATCCAATCCATTTCATTCAGGAGCATAAAATACCACGTATATTATGAAATAAACATGCTTTTTCGTGTCACAGGCACTTTAAAGTCAATCTGCGACTCTCTTTAAACAGCAGCAGATCGTCTTGACCATACATGCTTAAATGCATTGTGTGCGTAATACAGTGTCCGGTAAATGCATCCAATGGCGTAAAACCACTACCACTCAAAATATAAGAAGCCAGAGAGGCGAGGCGGTGTCATGTCGCGTGCCTGGATGTGCTACTCTGTCATCACTTTCTGCTTTGATTCCTCTCGTCTTCATCTTCCTCTGTTTGGAATCCTGCGTTAGGAATAAATGCGATGAGCGTGACCCCAAGCTCTTGTCAGCTGCCTGGCATAGCTTTGTTCCTCATTTACAAAATAAACATCTTTGCCTGTCACACCCCGACTGCTGAGTAGTGGCAGGCCAATCAGGGAAATGGCAAATAACGAGACACACTTCATTCTCCTTCACAAATGTTCAGTGTCAGAAATACCGTAAAGTCTTGACCTTGTCTATAAGGAAATTTCCCTGGAGGTTAATGCCTGCATGTGTTATGCAGGAACGTGATGGCATGCGCTCCATTCTGGAATCGTACGACAACGAGCTGGCGCCTGCCGAACACTCGCCACAGCTTGGCAAGCGTCTGAAGGAGGCGGAGGAAGTCCTTCTTAAAACGCAGAACCTCAACACAGAGATGGAGGTGAGCAGTAGGCAGGGTGATAAAGGATTTATTGGGGCTGGGTACAGCACATTATGCAGTCATCATGCAAAGTGCAACAAAATATTTATCAGAAATATCAAATAAACCATTTACAAAAATCTTTAAAAAATCCCACTGTCTCCAAAATAGTATTCAATCAGAGGGACATTTTTGCCAACTTGCCAATGTCTGCCTTTCCAAGCGAATTGCTTCCAGGATATACTGCATGTATACAGGTGTTTATAGTTTACTCTGTGGTTTTTTTATTCACATTTCACAATAGTACTTGTCCATCCCATCATCAATGGAAATGAGATTTATAATTCCCTTTGTATTGTGTTTAGGGCAATAATAAACCTAAGTGAATGCGGCACACACAGCTATTTTTGTTTGAAAATTTAGCCCCCCCCCCCCCCCCCCCCAAAAAAAGCCTACAGTTTAAATATTAAACAATAAAAAACTCATATGTTGAGGTGCCACTGTATCTCTGTGTCACAGACATTCTAAGAGGAAAAGTGGTACTGCTAATTGTGTGAGAAATTGTGTAGCTCAGCGAATTCCAGTGTATTTAATCATTTTGTATAAATATACAGTACAATGAGTGGATCCTTAGAATAATGACAGAATAAACATAGATTTCCACACAGAATAGTGTGGAACATGGGGTATAGGCTAAATAATAATGAGCATTATTTAGGCATTTATCCATTGTTGCGTGGATGTAGCCTGACCAGATGCCGCAAACAACGCGAAGCGGAAAACTTAATAATAAGTAAACACTGAACACACGCTAATTTAGAATCTTGAGCTAAAGTGGCTTTTTTTTCATGCAAATGCTTCCTTTTCTATTTTACATTTCTATTTTTATACTGTATACAATAATGTACAGCCAATGTTAATGTAAAACCTCTAAACTTAAATTTAAATGCTATGACTCATTTTCACATGGGCAAGTTCATACATTGAGATTAAAACATTACCGGTATATTTGAAATCCTCATTAAACTACTGTACATTTACACACACTGGCTTTGCACTAAGGAATTCACATGCTAGCATGAGTTATTGCATTTTAGTGACCCATTGTTGTAACAGTTAAACTTGTGAGCTGGCTAAATGGTGGCTTAGGAAATAAATATCAATCCATGAAGAGGTGCATTCTGTCTACATTTATGTTATTTTCTTGTACTTAGTTGCAGCTCAAAAAAACACAGGACGAGACAGGCACTCTCAAATTGCAGCTGCAGACCGTAAGTTGGAACACGCACACAAGAGTGCACACACACACACGCACGCACACGCACACACACTTGCAGTCGGAACCGCCACATTTAAAACTGAAGGCTTTTGTAAACAAGTGTCAAGCTGTAAATCTGTATAGTAACACTGTCAGATTGACGTTCTTCTCATTTCCTTTGACCTCGCGGGTTGCTTGATGTTTGCAGTGTGGAAACGTCTTATATTCAAGCACTGACTAAAAATATCAACTGCGCAGCTAAAATAGCTCACCTTGTTAAAGCCACACAACCACAGATCACTCTGTCTCTCAACAATATTTTAATATGGACCTCATAAAATAGCTCACCACAACATTGGTTTGGTCTAGTTCATCCCTGAGGGGATATTTACATCCCCCCACTGGCAGGGGCTCCAACAGCTTTTCCCTCTGGCCATTAACTTGTTAAGCAATGTATCTGTACCTGCCAATTTTCCCAAATCTTTGTTCTGACAGTACTGTCCTATTCATTGTTGTAACTTCACTTCCTGCGTACTTACATTACCTGGCTATTGATCTGTATTCAGTTCTATTGTCACTTTATATTGTGTTGATCAGTGTTTCATACTGCTGTCCACCTTTGCACAACTTTTATCCTTACATGGCTCTGTACTGTGTTACATCCTAAATGGACTTTTATTAAATGGACTTTTATTATAATGGCATATTTGTTGTAATACTAAAGTGGCTCTACATACTGGAGACAAATTCCACATGTGTTCCCAACAAGAAGATTCTGATTTTGATGCTCTTCCATTCACACAAACACACAACTCTTTCTATACATAAAATTATGTAAAATGATGTATATTCATTTCCACACCAAAATAAGGCAAGCTTTTTGGTCCGTCTATACGTACATATTGTCATATAAAGTACATTTATCTGACTATTAACATATAAAACTCATTACATGCACAGTTACACGCAAAATCTACGTGTCAATTCCTTCACATAGAAATTTCCCATGGACAAAATGTAACAATTACATGATTAGTGACTAGTCAGTGCAACTCTTAATGCAGATAACATAATGCCAGTATTATATTGCATCTAAGACCATTCACATGCTCACACGATGTAAACATCTGCCGTCCCTGTCATATAATGAAAGCCCAAGGCTGTCAATTCATAGAAAAAAAACCCCAAGATGATCATACCCAGTCTGCCAAAACATTTGCACGGCACTGTGAAATCAGTCTGTGCATTGAATTGTCAACAAATGTCAATAAAAAACTACTGTGTGTCTATTCACATGCACAGGAAATTTAAAGATCAAGCATAGACTTCATTATAAAGTCTATGGATCTAGCTATCCACATTTCATACATACATTAACATTAGTCAGCACGCATGTACACACACATGCACACATAAATAAAACATTTTAAACTGTATTGTCTATCCAATTATATGCAAACATGTTTTGGATCTGGCTGCATTCAGACTGCAGTCTTAATGAATGTTTTTTATTTTTTGGTCATATAGTTTTGTTTGACCGTTCAAACTACCGAACTCTAACTTAGATAATCCGAAGAAAATCTCTAACAAAGACTTTTCACAAAGTTCACACCTCGCCCTTGCCATTTCACCTGTTGCTAAGCAATACAAATTTCTGTCATCAATGGTTGCCCGAATTCTAATAGGGGGCACTCGACAGTTCAGACCTTAGCCACTTTCCAAAAAGCTGCGGCCTATATCTGATTTAAATCCACAAACGAAAGTGACGCAGATCTGATTTGAAAATACCTGGCTCTTTCAGACTGTTAAGAGAGTGTCTCACTCGAATCGGATAAAGAAAAAAAAATCTGAATTGGGTTACTTCAGTTTGCAGTGTGAGCTATCTATCTGTCCCTTAAAAATGCCTTGCGCATTCACTCATAATCCAAACATATTATACACACATACGTAAATCTGTCAATTCACACCTACAGTAAGTAAATGTCAGTCCATTTACATGAGCGCATTATCAAAATGTCAATTTGTCTGCTCATAATGAAAAAATACTGTAACACCATCATGTCCATTTTCAGACATCTGACCAAACACAGATCATCTAAATATGTCATTTCGCAATTACACATATTACAAAGATTTCATTCTGTGCTTTCACATAACTCAATATGAACTTCATTTTACCAGAATACTGTATCGTATACGCTCACTGTGGAGGTGATAGACATGCCTCTATACTTGCCTTCTAAAACTTTGACTGTCTATATGTCTGCATTAGCACCTACTTTTTAATGGCCCCTGGTTGCCTGGGAAACGTCAACGCTGCGGCGGCAAGTACCTATTGACGCGTGAAATCCACCTGTCTAGCGAAGCAGTAATTACTTATCTGTCTCGGGGAGGCAGAGACGAGGATTAGTGCCAGATGCGGTCAGTGAAATACGGTAAATTGATGTGTAAATGGAAATGAGGGATAATTGCCGTAAAACACTGCAATGTCAGAACAAAAACATGCAAAGTAGACATGGATAAAGTCTTTGAACAAGTGGTTACTTAAAGAGATTTTTCAAAATCCCATGGCAGATTGAGAAAGTTCCTGGGAAAAGTTCCAGGTTTACATAAAGGGACCATTAAAAGATTTTAAACTTCAAAAATATGTTTACAAAATATCCATTTTCGGTTCATTGAAGACGTCTAGCTTTGACATTTAAAAGAAAATGTTGTTTTGATATTTGATATTTGATTTATATTTGATTTATATTTATTTTTTTTTTTTTGCACATAAAGATATTGGGAACACAAATACTTCCAGGTGTTCTGCTAGAAGAAACCTTCTGTACATGGAGCGATATTCAAATATTTGTTATGCTTCAAATCTGAAGTTATACACGCCTACTCAAATGCCAATTTGAATCACTGCCAATTTGAATCACAACCATTTATGCTGTTCAGTTCTATCATTTATACCCTCTTCCTAACTGTAGATGACATCCACTTATATAGTTTTTGATATAATGAAACGTGTGTGAAGTCAACAAAAGACTGAAGTTTCTTGAAAATTTTAAAAACTACTGCTTTTGTAAGTCTTTCAAAGACAGTCCTTGGTCACTCCTCTGTCCTAGATGCAGTTTGAGATGGAGAGCCTGAGAAAGCAGCAGGCCTCAACAGATGACAGATGCTCTTTAGTGAGCAAAGAGGAGGTCACCATGCTCAGGTAGGATGCAACACCCACACAGCCAACTACTATTTTATTGTTTAGTTTAGGTAAATAGGAATAATTGACGACCGTTTCATTTATTGAAATTGTAACGTTTCCCTTAAAGGTCGAAAATTGAAGATTTGGAGGCAGAGCGGCAGCGTTTGGAGGAGCTGAAGGAAACACTGGAGATGAGGCTGGAGCGACACAACCTACAGGCAAGTACTTTGCCTTCTTTTTTGCAAATCACATCATTTAATCACACTAGGCTAGAATGTAGATTGGAATGAAGCAAAGCACACAAACCTGTTTGGGAATGTTGCAGAAAAAAGGTTGAGAACTTAGCAATAAAATTCAAAGCTTGTATTCCTGACATTTCTATTGTACCTCTGTGAAGTTGGCCCACGTCAGACACAAATTTGTATAAAAATTATGCCATTTGTTTGTGCTATAAAAAGTTTAGTTTGTGGTGCTACGGTTTAGAGATACATATTTACAATTCTTTTATAGGTCAATCTCAGGTCAACCAGCCCCCAATTTTGATTAAAAATGGCTTAAAATGGTGTCAATTGTTTGTGCTAGTTTGTGCTGTAAAATTTTTTGTTTATGCTGCAACGATTTGTAGATATGCTTTTAATTTGTAGTGATGACGTCACGCAGCCCCCCATTTACTGCAAAATGGACCCGAGGTGGTGCCATTCGTTTGTCCTGCGTTTGTTCTGTAAACATTTTCGTTTGCGCTGCTATCGTTTTATAGATATTAGGACTGCAGCTGGCAATTATTTTTGTAGTCGATTTAATCTATCAACTAGTTAGTTCGATTAATCGAGTTATCGGACTAGGAACATTTAATGTGTTGGAGAATAAAATTTTAGGAGATGTAAAACAAAGGCTTGCTGAGCTTGCACTTTCAAAAGAGCATTTAACGCGAATACAAAATTAAATTCCAGAGTGTTCAAACGATGCAGAATTGAATTTTCATTTAAAAACAAATTAAAATACCTGAGCTTAGCCTCAAACGGTATTAAAAAAATAAATGAGGATCTAAATACAACAAAAGAACAATTGGCTAACTTGCATAGCATACGTCCGCTAGCTTAAATGCTATACAATGCAAACATTTTTTTACAACGCTTTTAACAAATAGTTCAAACACATATTCCCACAAAAACACGGCTAAATACACCTCTGAACTAAATTTTGAATGCATAAAAATATTAGCTCAAACAAAAACTTATATAATGTTGGTCTAAACATGGAGCAGGTGGATTCAGCAATGTTAGACAAGTCATGGCATAGTCACTGTTGCCACTAGAGGGCAGTGTATACACCCAATGCAATAAAACTAAATGCACACATTTTCAAAACAAACCACCAAAACGCCACTGTAACTCAACTAGGGCTGCAGCTATCGAATATTTTAGTAATCGAGTAATCGACTGAAAATCCTATTGATTAATCGAGTAATCGGATAAAACATATTTTTTTTAGGTAAAGAGCAAGTATAAATATACATGACAAAACAAGAAATTTCATCTAATACTGAACCATTTTCAGTCAATGTCTTTATTTTCAATGTACATTGTTGAAAACAGCCAACAATTGCCTCTCAGATGTGACTAGAATAAAAAGACCAATTCACTGCTTTCACTCCAAAAACTTAGATCTTATAAAAAATATATATTTCTTACCTAAAAATGCCATTACGCTTGATAACACACATCACTTAAAAGTTAGGTGTTTTTCCCACGTGTTTCAATTGAATTTCCATTTGTGTCAAGCCATTTTTAAGTTCTAGTTAAGTTTTAAGTTAGTCGAAACTGTAGGTCCTGAAAGGATTTTGAGTTTTTGCAGTGTTCAAAATAAATGTATTGTAACATATCAGGTTATAATATGGCGGGGATATTTGCATGCGTTCCTGATGCACCACGTGACGTGCGGGGGGGAGGGAGGTACGGGAAAGCGAGAGACGTGCCTTCCTGTTGTTGTTGTCGTTCCACAAGTTCCCAAAAAATAAATATTTGCAACCTAACGAAGCGGGTGATTCTTTGTCAACGTTACAGTATGATACCTGCTGTATTGGAGCACATTAGGGACCAGTGCTACTTGGTGTTTTATCCAGCAATGACTACTGAGCTAAAATTGACGATTAGCTTTATCATATTTTCATTTTACACCCTCATCACTCTACAGCGCTATGTTTTCACAGATTAAATAAAGCCTGTATGTAACACACGTTGGCAATGCATCGACAGTGGTCATAATTAATAGAAACCTAGCCCTCCGCAGGGCTAACGTTATGTGAGCAAGTGAGAGTAACGTTAATCATATTTATTAGCGCTGAGAAGTGTACTGCTTAAAGATGGCGGCTGTTTACCAACACCGCTGACTCTGTCATTTTGCATCTAGTTCAACATACATGTGATATCTATGAGACGCATCAGAATCAGATGCTATCTGCTACCATCGTAGCATCATGCGGGCTAGTTTTTAGCAACGTTGGCGTACTAGTTTGTAGCGGCTGTCAGCTGCAGAAAGGTTTTTTCAATATTTTTTTTATTGCTTCTTCCTCTACGCACGTGACATCAGCGCGTTGTCCCGCAATAATAGTAGTCCGGGCAAAACGTGATGCTTAGAGCTGGCAAAATTAAATGATTCCTCGAGGTGAATAAAATTACTCAGATCAGTTTTTAAACTCGAGTTACTCGAGTTGCTCGAGCAGTCGTTTCAGCTCTAAACTCAACAAATACTTGAAACAGCAAAATTTGATTCAAAGCTTTTTCTAATCGAATTACTCGAGTTAATCGATGAATCGTTGCAGCGGTAATACGTATTGAGATATTAATTTCGAGTGATGACGTCATCCTCAGCCTTTCCATATCCTAAGTCCCGCGGCTGATGGAGCGTACCAACTGTCTCGATAACATAGGGGTGTCCCAGCACCTGGAACAAATGTAGCACAAACAAACTGCACCACTTAGGGTTCATTTTCCAGTAAATGGGGGACTGTGAGTGATGTCATCGCTCAAAATTAATATCTGAATATTTATAAAACGATAGCAGCACAAACAAACATTTTTACATCACAAATGAGCAAAAATGTGGCACAAACGATTGACATAATTTTAATGTAACTTTGCATCTGATGGGGGGGCCAACTTCACGGAGGTTTCTGTTGTGGATTAAAAATTTACACATGTCGTAAACTAAATTTGTGGTTAATCAATAAGACATAAAAAGTAAGAAATATAATCAATACTGTCGTTGTGAGGTCTTTTTTATTTAGTGTGCACATTATTTTGTACATTTTTTACCTCCCAAGTTTGTAAATGTTCTATTTATCCTCACCTTTCTAGCTGCATCTTCTCAAATCGGCTTCTGTGGGTTACAAATGATAATCACAAGCAAACGAGTTTTGCCACATCTTTGTTGCATTATTTGTGCCAAATTTCCCAAAGTTGTCTTGATAATAATAAATATGGGAGCAGAGAGAGTTGGCGGTGCAAGGGGGCGGTTTCCAGTGATCGCCAACCTCGTTCCCAGCTGTGATTGGTGGAACAATCGCTGGAGATAACCAATCTGAATGGGAAACACTCCCTTCTGAATTCCTGTTAGTGCTTCAGTTACTTACTGCATATTAACCAAGCATTCTTTAAATAAAGCTTATTGCTGGAACCAGAAAAACAAGTCTTACTCAATTCATGTAAAAACATTTGCATTTGTACTCTTTATACTGTTATGATCTGTATGCAGCAACTATCAGGGTTTAAGTCATATAAAAACAAAAGTAACGTGGATAATATGCCATCAATAAAAACTAACTGCTGGACTTCAACACTGTGCTAAAATTCAACGCAGTTCTGCCATGCCGCTCTGTGTGCAGCGGGCTTGACTTGACTAAGCTCCTCTTTACCACCCTCTCTATTCGAATTGTCATTACGTGAGTGTTTCATCCCCTCAGTCGTCGAGTTCTCCAAGTGCCCAACTGAGCAGGCCCAGTACGCCAATAATGAAACGTGTGAGAGCCTGCGTTTCTGCTTCATTTTGGTAGCAGGGTGAAAAGAATCTCTGTGTTTTGGAGCATGACCAACACATTTAAGGCAATTACCGTGCAAAAATGGGTAGGTGTGAGTGTACGAGCGCAGCCTATAGATTGGGTCGGTTCCTATGAGCAGCAATTCCCCCCCCCCCCCCCCCCCACCTCAATTCGTTCGTACTCAGTGGGAGGCTTATACTTTAAGAATGAATGGAAGTGACTGGATGAGAAGACATGGCTAGTGACTAAATATCAAGGTATTGAGATTTATTAGTCTGTTTGTGGCAGGAATGTTGTTCAATAATGTTGTCTTCAATGATTATAAAAAGAGTTAGGTTTGGTTGTCTGAAGTCTAAAGTATGTTTAATTTTGGCGCCCTCAAGCCTGGTGTGAGAAATGCACAGCATGTCATTGACAAACCGATTTACGTATTCTTTAAGTTATGAAAGAATAATACCTGCATGAATGGGCGATACCTGTGCAAAGGAGTGTTGCTGGCCATTTTGTGCGGTGTATCAAGAGTAAATTTGCACAGAGGAGAACGTGCACAAATAGAAACATATTTAATTCCAGTGTGGCAACGCTTTGACATCTGAAAGCATCTAAAATAGAAAAGGGTCTGGTGAATGAATGTCTCATTCTTTTGGCAGTCAAATTCACAAGTGAGGGCATAAGAACCATAGAGGAAGTCATAATTGCTTTTTAGTTTTACTTCATAGAGCTGTGGACACTCACAAAGGGGTTTCAAACTTCTTGTTGTCATAGCCTAAACGGTATCTCGAAAATATTTGGGTAGAACTATAATCCACAAACGACATTAAAAAGCTCTATACTATAAACTAGGAACTAGAAAACCCTACTTATGGTTGCTATAATCTCTCAATTTTCCTATAAGTCCCTGAGAATTTTGGAACATGAGTATTATCCTTGGGAAAGGCCGAATTGGCCTCTGCTGGGCATCCTATTAAAGTGAACAAAGCGATGGCTTTCTTTTAAAACAATGAATAAGACATCCATTTGTGATGCAGACTATAATGTTCATCAACGAAAATCTATGACGTTTACTTCCTGAAATGCTGTTTATTCAAAACGTCTACATTTGGCCATGCTGGCAAGCGGGGTACTGTCTTCTTTCCGCATTGTTGCCTGACCCAAACGTACTAGGCTTATGAAAAGGCCTTTGCTGTGGTAATTGATGTTTTCATGCATTTTATTACCATGATAGGTAAAAGAAAACACACTCATACAAGATCTATTGTCGGCCACTAAACACACACTCTGCATCACGCACTCATTCTCACACTACCTTGAGCCAACTTTCAAGCTTCTATGACCCTTTTCCCTTTATGTATGAACTGTTCCTTTGGTCTTGTGTTCCTCTTTTTTTAAAACGCAAACAGCTTTTGCCAGTATGATAATCATTAAAAAAAAATGTACAAAATTCATAGGAGTGTAACGGTACACAAAAATCTCAGTTCGGTACGTACCTCGGTTTTGAGGTCACGGTTTGGTTCATTTTCGGTACAGTAAAAAAACAAAATGCAAAATATAATAGCCTATACAAAGCTAGAATTCTGCTAAAAAAATAGCAGGTATTTAAAGATAATAATCCAACAACAATTTGCCTTTCAGACCCCGCGTATTGGTCAGCTTTCTTTGTGAAAGAAAGAAGAAAAAAGAAGTCCTGTGCTAAAGAGAAAAGCAATCCCAATGACAAAGATTTTAACATGTATTTTACAAATGAAATGTGCAACCCGACATCAAACACAAGAATGTGTTACGCTTTTTACGTTATTTTACTAAAATAGTCTATCCCCCGCCCAGAGGCGTAGCAAGGGTCCCCGGGGGCCCTAGGCTACAGGCAACATGGGGCCCTTTGAGCATGTGCAAGTAAGGGGGACAGTTGGACTTGTAGCAATAGCATATTTAATAAAAGTCTAATAAAGCCTCGCTCTTATAGAGCGCTTTTTTGGACACTCAAAGTGCCCCCCCCCCCCCCCCCCTCAATTGCATTATTCATTCACTCACACTATCCTTAATTATTTACACACATTTGCCTTAATAAACAAAATGTACTTCAGATTATTATTATTATTATTGTGCTTAGTACACATACCTTTACACATACCATATTCTACTGACTACCTGGTCAGTTATATTGCTTTTACTTAATAAGGATAACATTCAGGCACAGGAGTGAATCATGTAACATCTTATCAGTCTGGCTGATCAGTGTGTATGGTGATTCTAAACAGTGATTTCATGTTCTAGGTCACATCTTTATGTATGAAGAAACGCTAGCATGCTGCAATGCTGTTAGCAAACGCTAACAAGCTAGTTACAACAAGTTAAGGCAGTTAATTGGTTTACTACTACTAGTCTGCAGTGCTTCGACTACATTAGGACATAAAACTACAGTAACATAGTACACTCACCGCTGTCTTGCTTCCTTTTCTCCTCTTCTGCTTTTTTTTCTTTCTTTTTTTCTTTCCAGACGGATAACTTTTCATTTTGCCAGTTAAAAAAGGGCCCGATTGCCGCCCACTCACTCTGAGTCACGTGACACACATACATATTTGTGCAGTAAAATGAACACGAAGGTGGGGACGGGGGGTTCGAGTGCGCGCTGCGTGCTGTCATCTTGGCCATAAAAGTGGCGAAAACTAAGCACTTAACACTCATATGGATGTACAGCATCATTTTAAGATGCTAAACTAACACCTTCCCTCTTAAAGCAAATGTGCAATGCGAATATAAAGTAAAGAACGCTCTCCTCGACGCAGCGAGAACGAGTGGGATAAACCAGCTGACGTAACAAGAAAAACACGATACGGTCGCGCTGATGACGGCTCTAACTTATCATAAGAACTTTATGGCATGAAGAGGAAATACTTATATTCGTTCATGGACGCACAGATTAATCCTAACAGGTGGGGTGGCCGTCCTCTGCTCAAAATGCGCACCTTAAGCTTACGCCTATTCTCGTTCTCAGAATATGCAGCGCTTTTGACGTAGGACAATAACAGGACTGGTTGCTATGGGAACGTACGCAGCGGCATACCGCATACCCAAGTAACCTTGCTAAAAGGAGTATTAAAATTGCTAATAAAATCGTTTAGGATTATTTTAGATGCATATATGTTATATTTTTCTTATAGAGTATTGAACGAGGAATATGATAGACCCATTAATGGACTTTCTTGGGAAAAAAAATCACCATTTCTTTAAGTAGTCACATGAATAATGAGGTGGCCTGTGGAAAAACTGTACAGGTTACGGGTAACCCCTCCCTACTTTTCCTCTGAGAGTGATAGAGACTCGTCCCGCTCACTCACTCTGCAGTTGCGAGCAGCTGATCCCCCTCTCGACTCCCCCTGCCTTTTCCTCTGACACACACGACTCTCAGCAGCAGTTGACATGATAGTAAGGGGCGCCTTAGCGCCCACTCTACTAACTTGACGTGGAAATGAGCGGTATTAGTCTAGAAAACTAGCGGATAATTAGATTGCGCCCTGGGCGGTAGCCCACATTGCCCATGGCAAAAAACGCCTGTGCTCAAGAGATCTGATGGAATCAAAAAGTAGGTTACCATTGCATATTAGTTTGAAAATCGACCAGATCCACCGTATTATTACACGAGTGACTTCCGGCCTGATCCTAGCTAGTAGTATTGATGCAGGAGGGCCGCGTCTCGCGTCAAATAAACTCTGCCGTTCTTTTCTCGTGCGTCGCGTTGAGCCGCTTCTGGGACGCATCAAACACCCGGTCGCACTGCGACTGGTGTGCATTGGCTGATTGACTCTAACGCCTGCGTTTCACTGCGTTCTCGCGGAGGCCACGTTGTCGCACCGTTGACGTTTCTGGACTGTCCTACCGTGATGGTCCTCATTCTAGTAGCGAACACGGAGTAAATATAATCTACACAAAGAAACTGTAACCCGGTCGACTCACAGCGTCGAAAAGTAAGGGTTATATTACATCAGAAACTCGTTCGGTACGCGCCCGTTCCGAACCGACTACAACGTACCGAAACGGTTCAATACTATAACATGTACCGTTACACCCTTAATAATTCATAAAAACCCGAAACCCTTAAAATTGGGATACTTAAAAAAAAAAAAAAAAAAAAGAAAAAAAGATAGGGTTTTGTTGTCGTTTTTTCTTACTTGCCAAAAAGAAAATCTGGCAACAAGTTATTCAATAGATTATTCCATGAGAGTTTGTTTCTTTGCCTAGTTCAGGGGTCCCCAACCTTTTTTGCACCACGGACCGGTGTGATTTGGGTCTTTTTTTCACGGACTGGTGTTCTGTCAAATTTTGCACCCTTATAAAATTTTGCTCCCAAGGCTTTTGTGGCAGGGAAAAAGCCCTCTTTTATATTCAGTTGGACTCTCAATTTTATCCTATGGTGCTAAAAAAATATTTACATCATAAACATAAATGTGCAACACAATTGCGTAAATTAATGTTTAACGACACGGCGAAGTCGCTATGTGAGAGAGCTGCGTGCAGTTATTGTGTCCAGCTAACATGGCAGGATGTGTCTGAGGTAAACTTTTCTACATGCCCGTCCATGATCAAACGTAAGTTAAAAGTCCTTTCTTTAAAGAAAGCTTGTAATGTTTACTTTGGAATCGCTGGATTCGCGGCAATTTTTAACGTTACGCGCATGTAAATGTGCGGCAGAAAAATACAGTAAAAATAAAATAACATTTGTTTTTATCCCCGTCGTGTTAAGTGCAGGGAAAATATAACTTGTTGAGACGAGATTGTCCCGTCTAGGTGTGATGGAAGAGTGAGAGAAGCCCGCTTCACAAAGATACGATGTTGGAAATTGTAGCACGGTTTTCAGTGCTCTCCCAGCAATGTCAGGATATTCTGGAATTACTTTAATCCAGAACTCGGTAGAGTTGTTGTCTTAAATGTACGTTTAAGGTCGCCGTCATTTGCGATCTCTACAAGCTGATCCTCCTATTGCACAGACATGCTCGAATCACTCGGTTTATTCACAAATGGGTCACGAATACACTCCTTCGCAGTTTGTGGGTCTTTGGTGATTGGGAAGTAGCGTAGATTTGTTTTCTTCAAGGTTGTAGGCTCATCTTCTAGCTCATCAGATGCCCTTTTCCCCTTAAAAAAATCTGTCCAAAGACGTCTGTTTTTCAGTCATGCTAGTATGGGGGCTAATTATTTCCGGGAACAAATGTGATGCGCCGAAGTTAATTCGGACAGAATGCAGTCGTTAATAAATTATTATTCCTGTGCGGCCCGGTAGCAATTGCGCCACGGACCGGTACCGGTCCACGGCCCGGCGGTTGGGGTCCCCTGGCCTAGTTATTACATTGTATTTGTGGACAGAAAGCACAAATGGGGGAGATGTTTTACCTGTATTTAACATTTAACACTTTTTTAAACTTGCTTTGAGCTTTCTCTGTCTTGTGTTTCTTAAAAAAAAAGTAAAAGGGAGAGAAAAAAAATGTAACAAATCTAAATCAATTTTTTGGTGAAAAAATTCAGAGATTTTATTTTTAGATCATATAACCTGGCATCAGCTAAAATGTGAATGGTTGGGTCTCTTAATGTTGATTGACAGCCAGTTAGTACAGGCCTTTACCAGTGAGTTCTTATCAAGCTATTGCAAAAAGAAATTCTCCTTGGTCTCTGTGGCTCCCTACTCCATTCCAAAAATGCAATATTGATGACAGGGGCTTCATTGTTCCATTGATGTGCCAACCCAGAAAATATCCCAGCTTGTATGGTGTCCGGGTATATACCTGGCTGTGGCATGCTAACGCTTTTGCATTGTAAATGTTCAACTTGGTTTTATATTGTCGTGCCCTCAGTTCGAGCCAAAATGCTGCTGCTGTAAAATATATCCGCTTTGTCTTTCATGCTTTCATGTTTTTGCCGCCAAGGGTCCAAGACATGATAAAATTGTTGCCCTTGCAGGAGATTGCATCAAGTGAGCGTCTGCTGATGCTTTGAAATCAAGAACAGATACACTGATAAAGCCATAACACACGCCTCTATCTATTTACATCTATCTCACTCATGTGCTACACGAATGTGGATTAATGCATCCAGATTTGTGCTTGTTCGTTATTGATAACAGAATAAAAGGCCCTGTGTTTTGGCTTTTGGCTAGAAATGACATTGAAAAGATTTTCTGTGAGTTTGCAAAACAAGTCAAAATTTAAATACATTTCCAACGAAATATAGACATTTTGTAATTACCAAAGACTAAGCGAACCAGCTAAAATGTGTTTTTGCAAATATTAAAGACTCCTTAGTATTCTATTAACTTATTGTGTTTTTAGAAATAATCAAAGTGACTATTATCTTGGTAAAACAAACATACGTGTGTTATAGCTGTCAAAGAGTTAATTTGTTCTTTTCCAAACTCCAGGGTATGAAACCGGAACTAAAGTTTTCAACTCCCTTCTTCTGTCACCTGACAGTTCGAGTTGAAGCTTCACAAAGGTCACAACCTTGTAAATGACATGGACACATCCTGAAATAAGATTAATTCTTTCGGCAGACGCAAACTATTCACCAACTTTGTATGTCCAAATTACTGGGAAATGTGTGAGAACATGATAGTGACACACAGCAGTGATGACTGGAGGAGCTACTTTATCTCATTTTTGCAAACAAAAGACTTTCGATGCCACTTGTATCTCAAAATGCACTCCCGCTGAAATACTTCATGTATTTTTTCTTGATTTACACTTTTGACACTACACTTTGCAATGTTTGGCACGGTACTGTTAAAACTTTTAATTCTGTATGTAATGATTGGGCAGTAGTAGTACCTACACCAGGGGTATCCAAACCGGTCCTCAAGCGCCGCTGTGGGTCCTGGTTTTTGTTTCTACTGATCAAGAACAGACTGTTTAACCAATGATGTTTCTGCTAAAACAAGCAGTACCTGACTACAATCAACTGTAAGGCACCAGATTGGTTCAAAGATCTTGTCCTGTCTTGCTGGAAAGAAATCCTGCACCTACTGCAGCCCGATGTGGAATAGTTTAGGGACCCCTGACCTAAACAAATTAGCATTGCTGGCCATTATGGGAAGCATGGCAAGAGTAAATTTGCGCAGTTAGGAGGGTCCATATGTTCTATCCCTGTGGGCAGCACCACTGATGTGTCAGAAAACGGTGGAGGGTTATCGTGTTGTTTTGGTGGATGTATTAACAATTAACGGAACAGAGAAAGCCTTGATAAATGACAATTCTTTGAGTTTCACAAGCTTTGGGACACTCTAACAGGGGCTTGCAAACTTCTTGTTGAAACTAAATTATATCTTGAAGCAGTTTTGGTGGAACGAACAAGATTAAACTCTCGCTGAAACTAGTTAAGGCCTTTTCACGGCTGCTTTCTCCTTAAAACTAGCAGTTGTGCCTTTCTTGTGTTTCTAGTTTGAAAAGGCATTTATGAACAGTAGAAGATTTTTTTCTAGCTAGCGGATCAAACGGATCAAAGTTACCTCCACATTCTCCTTGAAAATATTTCTAACCAACAGACAGATCAAAACTGATTAAACTACTGTATTTTCCGGATTATAGGGCCTTGAAATTCTCTGTTTTCCCAAATATTGACAGCGCACTTTATAATCTAGTGTGCTTTATGAATGAATTCTGGTTGCGCTTATTTACCTCGAACCTGTTTTATTGGCCCCAACAGTATTGCACAGCTCCCATTAAGTGCTATTCATCATTAAGCTAACCAATAGATAAATGAATAAAACAAATAATTGATATGTTAAATACAAATGAAAAATGCAGTACATTGTTACATTAACATGGCTTAAAATCAGGCGGGTCTTATGTATGAAAATATTGTTAATTGGTGGCGCATTTTATAATCGAGTGCGCTTTATTATCTGAAAAATACGTTACCTTTGTATGCTCCTTTTCAAATATTGCCAATGGGGACATTGTTTGGCCTTGTTTGGTAGCCTCGTTTTAAAATTCTTTTGTACTTCTAATTGAACTTATCCTCACTCGGTGGCAGATGTCTCCTGCGATGTTTTTTCAGCATTCCATCAAGTTGTTTTGCCACACGTACATTGACCCCGGTTGACAAGGTCCTCCTCATCCCCGCCTTCGGACACTTTATTGTGGTTTAGCGAATAATAAGCCCGTGGCCTTGTGCGCACCACTGAATTCTGCAGTATTCTTACGGTTGCTTGGGATTCTCTTTAAAATGTTTTCTGTTGCCAGCTAAATGATCATTTATGTTGCATCACTTTATCTTAGTTTGCCTCGCAAATTCCAGTGGCTGTGTGCAACGAGAGCTAATTTGATTCTCTCTCACATGTCGTGCACAACCGCCCCCGCAGGAGTTGTCTACGGTTAAGATTAATTTGTTTGTTTGTTGTTTTGGGTTGAGGAAAAGTGTGAAATAGATTACATTCGGGTTGTCTTTGATTATTGAGTCGAAAACTTTTATGTTGTTTCGTGGGGGTCAGTCCTTAAATCTCACGTCTGATAATAATAATTGTGGAAATATTTTTTTGATACACTATATTGCCAAAAGTATTTGGTCACCTGCCTTGACTCACTTATGAACTAAAGGGATATTCAATTCCTAACATATAGGTTTTGGTGTGACGTCGGCCAGTCTTTTGTAGCTGTAATAGCTCTATATATTGGATTGCTGTGAGGTTTAGGAGTATGTGACTTGCTGGCCTGTCCTTGAATCCCATTTGTCACATATTTTTCTACAATGCGGTGACAAACACCTAGAGTTTTTCTGATGTTATTTTGTGGGGCTGGTAAATCTTTGGGTCGCACATATGACACCAAATAAATCAATAATTACGTCTCTCAGGGCGACTACGACTCGTTCAAGACCCGTGTGCTCAACTTAAAGATGAACCCCACTGCCGTGGCCAAGCAGCAGCGACAGCAGGAGACGGAAGCCCTGCGGCAGGAAGTGGAACACCTGCGGGATGTGGTACGCAAAGTGCAGGAGGGGGGCAGTGGGGCCAAAGTGGATGCTGCCTTGCACTCAGCTAACCTCAGCCTACCGCCATCAAAGGAGGTTCAGGGTATGAAACACAGGATTTAAACCCACTCTGGGTAACAATATCGAGTCTTTGCACATTTCCTAAAAGATGCCTGAACAACTCTCTCACGTTTTCCTTCCTTAGATTTGCTCAAGCAGATTGAGCGGTCTGAGCTGAAGAACCAGCGTCTGAAGGAGGTTTTCCAGCAGAAGATTCAGGAGTTCCGCACTGTCTGCTACATCCTCACCGGTTACCAGCTGGACATCCCTATAGAAAACCAGTACCGGCTGACCTCAGTTTACGCTGAGCATATGGAGGACTACTTGGTCTTCAAAAAGGTACATACCATCTTAATGCTGTGATCTACGGCATATCCAAATGTTACAGAAAGTGGGAAAGAGAGAGAGGAATTTGACCTTGCAGGGTACAAAGCGCTTTTATGCACCATTACACCACCTTATTGCTTTGTGCCCCACTCGGCCGTGCAGCGAGAACGTCATTACGGTAACACTTTTGTTTTTTTTTTTCTGTGTGCGAGTTGCTAGGGAGAGACTGATGACAGGGATAGTGTCACGTGTCTGGCTCGCTTAAATCAATGCAAGCTACTTAAATGTGAGTTTGGGGGGGAGTGTGCACGTGTGCACATGTATGTATGTACGTATGTACGTACGTACGCACGGACGCACGCACGCACGCACGCACGCACTGTGGGGCAAATAAGTATTTAGTCACCCACTAATTGTGCAAGTTCTCCCACTTGAAAACATTAGAGAGGCCTGTAATTGTCAACATGGGTAAACCTCAACCATGAGAGACAGAATGTGTGAAAAAAAAACAGAAAATCACATTGTTTGAGTTTTTTTTAAAGAACTTATTTGCAAACCGTGGTGGAAAATAAGTATTTGGTCAATACCAAAAGTTCATCTCAATACTTTGTTATGTACCCTTTGCTGGCAATAACGGAGGCCAAACGTTTTCTGTAACTCTTCACAAGCTTTTCACACACTCTTGCTGGTACAGTGGTACCTCTACATACGATCGCTTCGACACACGAACTTTTCGACATCCGACGTAAAATTTGACTCGCCATTTGTTTCTACATCCGACGACATGCTCGAAATACGACGACAATGGCAGCACCGCAGACGAATGCACGGCGGATTTTCTTGTGTGACAAATCAACACAGGTTTCAGAAAAGGTTGGTACAGGTGGTGAAACAAGGAAAAAGTTGATGCTTACCTTCGAAATGAAGATGCAAATGACAGAAAAATATGAGCGTGGGGTGGGCATCCGTGAAATGGCTCAACAATACATCTCCACGGTCCTCCGACGACCATCGTTCGCCAGTCTTTATAAATTAAGCTGACAATTCTTATTGTCTCCAAAGAAATCGCCAGCTTCGCCACGTTTTCATCATTTCTTTTACAACTTATTCAACACAAAACGCCTGCTGTCTGCCGCAATTGATGGTGTTCTCAAGAGAACATTCAAAGTGAAAGTGAAACTCAAGCTCACCGGTCTGTCTCTGGCACGTGAGCCCCGCGGTGCGTTCAGGTACACAAAAAAACGTCCGCCTTATTAGAACCCGATTCGTTACACTATTACAGGAATTATTATTATTCTTTTTATTACATTATTCCAATTTTGATTTATAATTTATTTGTTTTGCTACGTGTAATTGCCATTTGTAATAGCACCAGCAGTATTTTTTAAGTATTTAGTGCAGGTTTTTGGGCTGTGGAACGAATTAATGGAATTATAATGTATTCCTATGGGAAAATCCTGCTCGACATACGACCATTTCGACTTACAAACAAGGTCCTGGAACGGATTAACTTCGTATGTAGAGGTACCACTGTATTTTGGCCCATTCCTCCACACAGATCTCCTCTAGAGCAGTGATGTTTTGGGGCTGTCATTGGGCAACACGGACTTTCAACTCCCTCCACAGATTTTCTATGGGGTTGAGATCTGAAGACTGGCTAGGCCACTCCAGGACCTTGAATTGCTCCTTACGAAGCCACTCCTTTGTTGCCCTGGCTGTGTGTTTTGGATCACTGTCATGCTGAAAGACCCAGCCACATGTCATCTTCAATGCCCTTGCTGATAGAAGGAGATTTTCACTCAAAACCCTCTGTTTTTTTCCCCACATTCTGTCTCTCAGTGTTGAGGTTTACCCATGTTGACAATTACAGGCCTCTCTAATCTTTTCAAGTAGGAGAACTTGCACAATTGGTGCTTGACTAAATACTTATTTGCCCCACTGTATGTATGTATGTATGTATGTATGTATGTATGTATGTATGTATGTATGTAACTTAATTTTTGGTATGTAACTTAATTTTTGGTGTTACTAGATTGGGACATTGTATGGCAATGAGCTCAACCCTAACCCACTGCACAACAAGCAGCAGTTTGGTATCTTATTCTACTTCTTCAAAAGTGTTCACTGTCAACTCAAATATAAAACAATAAAAATTTAGGTGTGAATAAAAAACAACAACCACATACTTTATCTTTGCCTCAGGGTCTGTTAGCAAAATGTTAATACTTAATGGGAAACACTTTAGACGAGCTAACGAATAGCATCACAATGATGAAATATGGAGCAACCTATGTAGACATGTACTATCATAATACTCATTTTAGGCGTATAATCTTCTCTGGGATATTCTCTGGGAAGAAATCTGATCAGAATCTTTTTTTTAAGCGAGTGGAACAGATTAATGCAATTAGTTTTCATTTCGTTAATGAGGGAAGGATGAGTTCGGATATGACAGTTTTGAGTTCCATGTATTGTCATGGACTATTTGAACTATATAGTATCTCAAAGCAACATCTTTTGAGACAGCAGATTGCATGTTGTAGTTATTTTTATTTTTTATCAAGAATATTTTAAGTCACTTTATTTATATTTTGCAACGTGGCAGTAATAGTTAATAACTGGTGAGCGGAGCCATTAATCTATTGTATGTGTGTACACTGCACATATGCCTGAGTTTGGAATATATGCACTGTATATTCAAAATGTTTTTTTCTGTTATCTATGATACAAGGTGGCTTCATTATAAGCAACAGGAGCCATCACATTCATCTTGACATTTTTTTGCCTTCTTTCATGGCAATCCTGCTTATTTGGTGCCAGGTGCCTTTTATAATAAGTCTAAGGAAGGTTGTTTATCATTCTAGAAGCTGTATCCTCAGAGTGTAAGCTCATCTACAGTGGTCCCCAATCTTTTTTGCACCATGGACCAGTGTGATGTGGGCCTTTTTATCACAGACCGGCACTGTGTGTGTCGGAAAATTACAGTAACTATAAAATAAAACGAAGGGGCAAAAAACGAACATTATCATGACATGAATCAACCTTTTTAACAGAGGCCTCTCCTAAAACTTGAAGGAAAATATCCGTGGTCGCAGGCACAGGCCGGCTGGAAGTTACTCACAGCACGGGGTGCTGAGGATCTTATTTGATTTTTCCCCATCCAAAAACGGCTGTTTCAGTCCAAATTTGTCGTGCTCGCGCTTTTTATTCATACAAGGCGTGCAAGATGGCAGTGCACACGCATGCTGTATAGTTCCCGTACTATTACTTGGCTTCCTTTTTCACCTACAGTGTGTTTTTTTGTATTTGAACTAAAAGTGCCCTTGTATTATAATGCTAATCCCTGCAGCTAGATGGCGCAATGACACACAAAAACATTTGAAAATTAAAAGGTCCAATAAGCCTCGGTTTAACACTCACTTTTCACAACACTCAAATAAACTGCACACGAATGTCCAACAGCGCTCTGCACGGCGGCAGCTCAACTGCAACAACAAACAATAATATGGCTACATTGCAAGCTATTTGTAGTTCTCCACAGTCTAAATCTGCAGTCTACTTTTCCTCGCTGGGCACTATTAGAAACTATCATAATCATTTTCATTTTCGACCTTGAATTGAATTTTTGAAAATGTTGCTGTTTTTGTAAGGAAAAAATCACTAATTCATTTTTGCGGCATGTTAACGCATCCTCTGAAAAAACTTTTTCAACATATATATTTAATACCCCAAGTTCAATAAGCCATTGTTCCAAAATGTTTTATTTATTGATTTATTTTTAACAAAAAAAAAAAAAATCTACCAAACACTTTTATTCCCTCCCCAACACCAGGGGGTACTGCAGCACCCCACTTCTTGTGCCACTGCGCAGGCACAATGAGTTCTTCTCCAATCGTGAAGGGTTTCTCGGCTGTAACAATACTGTTCGCCACGAGGTATGATTCTCTCAGTGCATTCACTTTTGTTGCCTCGTTTGCTAGCTTATAGCCACATATTATGCAGAATGGACTCGGTTGTAGGCTCCTCTTCTGGCTCAGCAGGTGACCCTAAAAAAGCCGTCCAAAGATGTTGCCACCCACAGCACACAGCCAATAGCAGCTAACGTTACAGTTTACATTGATTGACGCTGGCCTGCTATAGGTGTGCAAACACCCCAGTAATGGCAGCCAACCACGAGAGGGTGTCGTATACAAATAGCAAGTCAGATTGGTCAAGGCCAGATTGTGGTCGTTAACAAATTATTTATTATTTCTCTCCGGCCCGGTAGCAAATGCGCCACAGACCGAGACCGGTACCGGTCCCCGGCCTGGTGGTTGGGGGATCACTGGTCTACAATACTCAACAGTTGAATGCATCGGAAAACTTTTTTTCTCGTGGTGCTGTTGTTTTGCTTAGCAACAGAGTTCAAGCGAGGCTTGGCGGTTTAATCACAGCACATGAACGATAGTGTCTATAAGATAATCACTGATGCTAAGATAAGGAGGAGGAGTGTGCCTGCATGCCAGTTCGTCCAATCCACCTGCGACCCTGCCAGAAGAGATAATTCACTGTCGATTTTTATTAACCTCAGAGAGCACACACGCATTCACCCCCCCCCCCCCCCCCCCCCACACACACACACACAATTATAAGCTTCTCATGGAGTGTGTGCCATGTCAGACTCAAACGCATGCAAACTCCCTACACGATTTGCTCTTCTTACCCAACCCCTTTGCTCCCTGCCGGACGCAGATACATACAGATGTGCAGGCGCGCATACTCTCTAACACATACACACATACTGCTATAAGTTTTAGTATTCAGGCTTTCCTCTCCAGTCTAAGTATGGCACACGCACACCCCACACACCTGGTGACCTGTGGCTGCAGTGAGGCATAGTTCCAGTTGTACAGTACAGTACAGCATTGACACACACACACACAAATTGAGTCAAGACAATTTGTTAATAACAAAAATTTACATAATGTAATCTCTCCTCGTTCAAATGTTAATTATCAGTTTTGTTTACTATCTAAACTCTAAATATGTAAATTACGTTAATATAAATTCATTCTGTTGTCATGCTCGTCAGTTGAAACAATTTTAACTCAAAACTTCCTTCCCCAAAACTTTATCAGATCAATAGGGCTCCATCCGATGCAATGTACTAGTGCAAAAGAATTATTTTAACATTTAAAGGGTGGAAATCCACTGTTTGCAACTACGTTAATTTCTTAGCTGGTTTCAAGGAGCAGTCAGAAGACTTTAATGCCGACGTAGGCTCTTTCCAACGTTTGATGCTATTACTGAAGAACAGTTTATGCCTCACTGCGGATGTTACGACAGATTTAAAGAGCTAAAATCTGCTACAATTTTTTACTACTGATAGTTGTTAACCCTGAGTGAATCACATAATGTAAACAAAGTAGCCCACCATGAGGATTTTAAAGAGGACTTACCGTAATTTCCCGAATATAAGGCGCACCCATGTATAATGCGCACCCCAAATTTACTTGTAAAATCTAGGGGAAATTATTGTACCCGTTTATAATGCGCACCCTAATTCTAGCACCAATAAATAGAAGAATACAAGAAAACAGAGCTCGTGTACAGATACAGAAATGTCATTTTACTGAACGGTGAAACACAGCACAAGCATAGCATATTGGTAGTTCAAAACATTACCATAAACTGACAATATTTACGGTAATAATATGTATTGATAATTTCTCCAACTTACCAACTTACACACACAGACGAAATCATTCGACCAATCAGAGTGAAGTATTATCGAAACAAAATGGTGACGTCATGTACCATAATGGTCGGCAACAGATCGCCGCATATGTTTTTTTCAACACAACATGGCCGTGTTAATAAAAAAAATTGGTCTTTATATAATTATAATATATATATATATATTTCTGTCTCCGTCCCTGTACCCGTGTATAATGCGCACCATGATTTTACAAATTGATTTTGGGGGAAAAAAGTGCGCGTTATATTCGGGAAATTACAGTAACCTTAAAAAACAAGTCACTAAATTTGCAAAGATATTTACCTTCCCTTCTAAACCTGAAGTGGATGAAATCCTCTTAAAAACAGTTAACAGCTAGTGCTAACCCTATATAGCAGCTTTGTTGTAGCGTACTGTGGCAATAAAGTCCTCCGATTGCCCGTTGAAAATGTTTAATCAATGCCAGCATCGCGTTTTCTTGTTGTAGCAAATAGTGGATGCTCATCCATTTAAAATTGTTCTTTTATAGCACCATATAGTATCAGATGAAGCCAAATACACCTATGAAATCCTGAGTTTTCCTAGTAGGTCTGACGAGCTTCTGGTGAGCTAGTGTAGTGTCTGAAAGCTATGTCATGGCAAAATTTGGAAAGCCATTCTTTTAAAATACAGGGTGTTCCAAAATGGTTGACCCCATTCTAAATGCCCATATCTCGGAAACTATTAGATGGATCTTAATGAAACTAAATACACTTTATGTTGAAAGTCATAAGTTTTATTGGTTAAATTTACAAAGAAAACTACAAATGTTTGTTGGTTCTATGACAGATTTTTTTTATAAATGTTCAGTATGAGCGCTGCCTGTGACTCTGTACACGTCGAGTCGGTATTCGAGCTCGTTCAAACTCGCTGTAGCATGCCTTTGGTAACATTTTCCAGTGCAGCTGTAATTCTCTGTTTTGTTGGTTAGTTGGTGCCTTCTTTGCAAAATTTGTGAAGAAGGCAACAGTTGGCACTGTCTTCGGTGACTGAGTCCGAGCATACTCTAACATGCAAAATGCCTTTTCTTTTGAAGTGAACGGCATTTTTTTAACCTGAAAAGATAGAAATGCCAAACGTTACACACAAAAACTTAAAACGTTTCTACGCAAGCTGTAAAAATTTGAGGTCATTCCAACGAAAATTGTCAAAATTATTGGCATACAAAATGGGGTCAAACATTTTGGAACACCCTGTATGTCTAATTATCCAGTTTTATTATTTTTACAAAGGAAATACGAAGCTTGCTTGTCAAAAAAATAATCCATAAATAAGCCGCTTCCTTATAAAAGCCGCATGTTAGAAACGACAGGAAAAAGGTAACTGCTGATAGTCCGAAAAATATGGTATACCAAATTTAGACATGGACACATGCGGTAAATCGTCAGGTACAGTGTATATACGTATATTAATCTTTTTCTTAAATTCTGAGGAATTTGGGCTGTGCGGCCTATACTCCAATAGGCGAAAATTATGGTAATTTCATTGATGAATACCAAATGATGTGTGTGAGTCTTACAAATAGGATTTTGATGTCATTCAACTGATCCACAGGGCTGCTGGATAATCCTGCTAATGTGGCCGTCAAGCTAACGCTACCTAAATCCTCGCCCTGGTGTAAGCTGTTTAACCTTCTCCTGCTTCACTCATACAGTTTATTGCCCAATTATTAAAATGGGGACAATACATTAAATTCCATAGGATACAATAGTTGACGCGTTAGCACTTCGCCTCACACAAAGTTCTGAGATGAAGGGTTCAATCCCGGGCTCTGGCTTTCCTGTGTGGAGTTTGCATGTTTTCCTCGTGCCTGGTGGGTTTTCTCCTGGGACTCTGGTTTCCTCTCATATCCCAATAATATGCATAATTTGATTGACCCTCCAAATTGTCCTTAGGTGTGAGCGTCAACGTAAAGATTACTTATCTCAAAGTGCCCTGCGATCGTCTTGCATCCATTTCAGGGTGTACCCCACTTTAGGCCCATAATCAGCTGTGCTGTGATAGTCTCCAGCACCCCCATTACCTTTTTTGGACAAGCGATATGGAAACTTAAATAATGAAAGACCAGTGAAATGCTTCAAAGTCAATTTAATGGCATCATTAACTCAATTTCTATAGCGCTTTTATAACAGCTTCTGCTGTAATCTTTATAGAACAACTAACAAAACCCAAAAACAATCGTACATCCACATCTCACACAGGAAACACGCCCTCTCTCGCTTACGAGCAAAGTGAAAGTGAAACAAAGAAAACGAAAAGCTATGGTGAGCGGAGGAGTGGAGAGACCGAATTTTGAGGAAGCACTGGCTTCTTTCAAATCTGCGGTGTGGAAACATTTCTGTTTCCCCGTGGACTACAATGCGGAGGGAGAGAAAATATTGAGAGAAAAAAAAAAAAACAATTTGCAAGCATTGCTCAGCGCTTGTTCCCTATGCTAATGGCAACACTTATAACATGACTCTGGCACCTCAGCCGGCATCACCCACAGATATCACTTTCTCAGAGCAGGACTACCCCGAAGATGAGACCAGTGAAAACACACGACGGCCTTCGTTAATTTATTTTTTAATTATTATTTAATTTAATTTTTTTTTAAATTATTTTAATTTATTTAGCCGACAGCCTACAATTTACGCCTAGATATCTCATGCATATAGAACAAATGCGAAATGACAGACTGGGTCGCGTTAGTAAACAGCCACCATTTTCATAAATCGGCAAAATCTTGACTTGAGTTTATCTTTAAAGGGTGAAACAGTTTTAAAATTTTCACATGTCGAAAGTAGACAAAAGGGAACTAATGCAAAACGGGAGCAATTTTATCAACTTTAACAGTTGATTCACAACATTAAATGACCTCCAAACATAGCAAAGGATACTATGTTTTTGTTTTTGTTTTTTTTTTGAAAAATGAAAAAAGAAACATGAAAGGTAACACCCGTTACTTTGCCAAGTAACTTTTTTACTACTGTGTGTGTATTTCAGTAGTCAGTCACTAAACTAGCCAAAGAGCTAAGAGGCATTTTAACTGTGGAAAATGTTTACATTTTAAGTGTTTATTTCATTTTCTTAAAAGCAAAATAAAGGCAGTTAAAAAAAAAAAAAAGCTAAACACGAACCGAAACCGTGATCCCAAAACCGAGGTTCAAACCAAACCGTGGGCTAATTGAACCGTTGCACCCCTAATGATAATACAGTGGTACTTCTACATACGAAATTAATTTATTCTAGGACCTGGTTTGTAATTGGAAATGGTCGTATGTCGAGTGGGATTTTCCTATAAGAATACATTATAATTCGTTTGATGTGTTCCAGACCCCAAAAACCTACGGCAAATTCTTCATAAATATGGCAGGTACAATTACAGATAGCAATTAGACATAGCAAAACAAAGAAATTTAAATTACAAATCGGAATAATAATAATAATAATAATACTGTAATGAATCGGATTCTAATGTGGCAGTTGTGTCTTGCATGCTGCTCCTGAACGCACCGTGTGACTAACGAGAGAGTGAGAGAGGTGCGGAATAGTTTTTCCTTTCTCTTTTCATTTTCTATTGTTTTTGGGTTCGGCTACGGCGGACAGTAGCCCTGTTGTGTTGCACAAGTTCTGAAATAAATGAAAACGTGACGAAGGTGGCGACTTCCTTACCAATGTTACAGTAATAATAATGAGAGTTGTCCTCAAGATTGTAGACACATTCCGGCCGGATTTTCGAGCCAGTTCACTGACGTTTGCACACATGACTAGGCGACGCCCCCCAAACGTTCCCAAATGACCTTATATGACTAGGCCACGCCCCCAATGTCCCTAAATCAACAGGAGGTGACCTGATATTGTCCCCAAAATGTCCCCAAACCAACCTGGCCGGGTCTAAGGTCTGTATAGCCATACAGGAAAGACCCAGAGTAATTTCTCCAGAAATTGCAGTTTCTAGTTAGTAAAACAAACTGTCAAACAATGAACTCACAAGGCAATGTACCAATGTGATCACCTAATGAACTCCTTGGCTACTTAGACTACCCAGTTCCAGAAAAACACAAAGACTTGTTGGGGATAATGCTCAGGCATGAAAATCTCTCACCTTTCGGCGAAATTCGCCGTTTTGAAGTAAAAAAGGATGACCTACATGAATCGTGTAGATCCGAGGAGAAACTTTTTAAGGGGGGTTGGGGGGGTCAGGTGTAGGCATGTGCCGGTTACCTTCACGGTTTACCATGCTAAACCACTAAAATTTTCTGTCATACAGTAGTATGTATTCGTTATTTTTCATGTGTCAAAAATGCAGCAAGCAGTGGCTTGGCGCGGCAGCGCTTACCCCCTCCCCTGTTTGATGCTGCGTGTGTCAGTGACACTATTCCAGCAAACCCAAAAACAAACACTCCAAACACAAGGCGTACTTTTCTTCAATTTATTGAGCCCTCAAATCGCGGTAACTGAAATATACCAAATGAATACATTTAAAACGTTGTACAATCGTATTTTCAACGTGTGAGTAGCTTCAACAGTTTAGCTTCATGAAAAAGTTCGCCAAAAACAAAACACACATTTTCCTTTCAAATTCAATACACAAAGTTACAAAAAACTTACAAAGACGAATGCAATGCAGGACTTACAGGATATGCAGGACATAAGATCTTCACGGGTCTCCAACCCGCTTGGACTTGAGCCCACTTGTCATCGATTGTTCAGCAAAAGTCCAGTTACGTGAATGTTTTTTTTTTCTGTTTTTCTTCTCTCAAGTTCTCAACCAGTGAACAGTTTAGTTAGAAGATTATTACGTGTCGGTGAATAAAAGTGCCGATTGATTGCTCTGTTGGGTCTTAATTTGTGGAGGAAAAAAAACAGGATCTGGCATGTCCTTTTTGTATTTTTAGCACACCCCCCAGGTTAGACACCTGATTAGCATCCTTGATGAGGCATTTATGAGCTCATGCTAATCAGGGAGATAAACGGTGCATAGCTGTGCCAGCTTCTGATTTCCTTCACACAAGTTCCAAAGTGAGGGAATTACTTTCCACTAAAATTGATGTTTACCCCTTTAAACAATTGTAAATTTCTAAATTACCGTAATTTCCCCGAATATAACGCGCACTTTTTTGTCCCCAAAATGAACTTGTAAAATCATGGTGCGCATTATAAACGGGTACATGGATGGAGACAGAAATATATATATATATATATATATATATATATATATATATATATATATATATATAAACCTTTTTTTTTTTTTTTTTTTTTTATTGACACGGCCACGTTGTGTTGAAGAAACATGTGGCGATCCGTTGCCGACCATTACAGTACGTGACATCACCATTTTGTTTCGGTAATACTACACTCTGATCGGCCGAATGATTTCGTCTGTGTTAAATTCTGCTTTTTTCACTCTTCATAAAGCACAGAATTTAGTTTCTTGAACTCATTTGAGTCAACGTTTATTGCGGCTCTGCAACTCGGACCAAAACAAACGTAACAACACAGACTTCCTGTGTGTCCCCGTCAACTATATCTGTCCCTCGCGAAACTCAAACCCAAACAACAATAGTTCCGATTGTTACTGTCGTGTCGACAGCGATGAGCTCTCTCGGATTTCCGACTTACGTTCTCACTTTCATTTTACCGTATCAATCCATGGAAGAAACATTTATTCATCATGATGAAACGAGCAAGTTATACAGCAGCCTTTAAAAGAAAAGTCACATCTGTTTTGTTTTCTCCTAGATTCTGGTAAGTTGGAGAAGTTGTCAAATCATATTATTACCGTAAATATTGACAGTTTATGGTAATGTTTTGAACTACCAGTGTGCTATGCTTGTGCTGTGTTTCACCAGTCAGTAAAATGACATTTCTGTATCTGTACACGAGCTCTGTTTTCTTGTATTCTTCTATTTATTGGTGCTAAAATTAGGGTGCGCGTTATAAACGGGTACAATAATTTTCCCTAGATTTTACAAGTAAATTTGGGGTGCGCATTATACACGGGTGCGCCTTATATTCAGGAAATTACGGTACCTGGTTTGAGCTTTCAAATTACCTCTTTTGTACGTCTGAAATGTCATACCACGTAAAATGGAAGGAAATACTTCTTTGAAACTAAACTATGATATTTGTTCTCTGAAGATAATTTTGAGTGTGTGCAATTTAAGCTGTTTTCACCATTTCAGTGTTTCATATTTTCTTCACCATGGCTCAAACAGAATACAGAATGTAATTGCTTTCATTTGAAGCCGCGATTAACCAGCACAATCGTGACATGCAGTCCTCTTCTTCTTTTCCTTTAGCCTTTTACCTTCAGGGGTCACCACAGTGAATCAGTTGCCTCCATCTATTCCTGTCCTCTGATCTTACACCAACTACCTTAAGCCCCTTTCAGACATACGCTGAACTCTTGTTTAAATCCCAGGATTTAAACAGGTAGCCCTTATTGCTGAAAGCAATTTCCTGGGTCGACTGACACGGAGATGACACTGCGATTAACCGAGTCGCGTCCTAGTATAATGTCTGGGATTTACCCGGGGCGCGGCATGTGTGAAAGCGGCACAAAGGCCGATCGTCAGTTCCTCTTTCATTGCAGTATGAGGTAAAGCAGTAAACAAACATCACGTTTATCAACATGGCAAACTGGAAATGGCAAAATTAAACTGCAAACTTAAAGACCAAATGTGAAGTAATTTCATAACATGCCAAATACCATGTTGGAGAATATTAACAACAATAACATTGTCCAACAAATAAAGCATGAAAAAATAATTTGTATGTTGTATATTTGACAAAATAATCGCGTTTCCGAAGTTCGAGCCTGAAAGGGGACGAACCCGGAAGTGATACGTCACACTGAGAACAGCGATGGCAGCGCTCCATACGGCCGCCATACAAAGCCCTTCAAACAATGATTCAAACAGCGATATAAGCGATAGATCGAGCGCAAGGGAGGAGATCCAAGTTTTTGAAGAGTTGGAGGAAGAGGAGGAGGTTGGAATTTTATGTTGGACCTAACATGTATTAGCCAGACGCTAATCAGGATGCAAACAATGTGCCCAGACTACCTGACGTGGAATGGGGACGAGACCCATCGAGATTACAAGATTGGTAAGATATAGGCTGTTATTATTTTCATGATTTGAAGATGCAGGCATTTGCACACAATTTTATGTTTTTGTTTATCTGATGACATTGTTTAATAAAATAATAATCAGACTTCATGTTCATTTTGGCAGATCCGGCAGCTCTTGTGCATATAAAATAATGATATAAAAACGTTGGGGGGAAAGAAGGAGATGAGTCGTTGATGGCTTTCTCCACTTTATTGTGGCAACACTAAGAAAACAAAATAATAGCAGACTTCCGCCACATTTGACCGTGAAGTTTTGCTTCTCACTCATCTCCCCCTCGCCTCCTACTACTCACAGCTCTCCAGTCCCAGCGTCTCTTAAACGGATTGTGCATAGTGTCTTGTTATGAGCTTTTTGTTGACAAAGGTATCGAACACACGACGTGCTGACAACTTTGTTTCTTTATTAACACATGGAGCTAACATTACGAACACAGCTTGGGGCTCTCGGCTGCCTGTGCGGAGCGATAGATAGAGCCTGTGCCTCTCTATCACACTCCCGCATCAGGTGACCAAAACAAGGGTAATGTTGCGTGCACTTCAGGGGGCCTCGAAAAACATTATATCCGAATATTACATGCAGTTAGGACATTACAGTATAAAATAGAATAATAATATGCATACATTCATTTACACAACACATCCCAAGAATTGCATGTAGTTTATGAAAATTAATATCATATAAAAGAGTCTGAGATTTGTTGGTGCACTGAGAAGCTGGACCAACAAATCACACTCCTGACATTTAAAAAAAACAAAAAAAAAACTTGAAATTTGCGGCATCTTGGGAGCAAGCAGCCAGGATCAAATGGTATTTCAACATCCAAAAAGAAGGAAGATGGTTCAAAACGAGTCAGAAAAGCACATAGAAAAGAAAGAAAAAAAGGAAAGTCCCACAGCATGGCATGTGGGCATTTGCGTTTTGTTTTCAGCACCATTTTCTGCATAATGTAATGTCCGTAACTGTGTAAGGGCCCGTAAAGGGGCCATCGGACAGCAGAGTGTCGACGTAGCGGGAAGTGAGGAGAAGAGTGCGTCGTGAGTGCGAAGTTGGCGGTCACATGTTGCAGCACTCCGCTGTTATTTTTGTAATGTGTTATTTAACTGTTGCCACAATAAAGTGAAGGAAGCCATCATTCACTCCTCTCCTTTCTATTTCCCTATTCAGGCTATTATAATATGTTCCGGGAACTGTCCACGTGCCGTCATCCCTGCGCTGTCATATGTACTTTGTGTTCCGGCACCTTATGATTTACAAATTAAGCACTGTTCCACAACAGTTGGCAGCTCTGTTTTGAAAATGTCATCAGTCATCTATCCAAAAATCACACTTTTTTGCAAATCCTTGATCATAAGCAGACCGGTTGAGGAAGCAGGCTTTTTCGAAGTCTTTGTAGCAGAGAACACGACTCAATGATGGCGTGAAATTCATTCGCTTAGTCTGAACAAAAGATGTCCATTTCCGTGCCCTGCTATCCTTCAGCCTGTCATACAACTTTTCTTTAGATTGAGAACAATACATCGCCACACATCGCAACTTACCCAAAAGTAATGCAAGAATACTGTGTGTATGGCGGACTTCCCTCGCAGTTATCGGTGTGATGTAATTTCCGAAGATTGTCGAAGAAAAGCATTTTCGTTGTCAAGTTGCTAAGGGTTAAACAAAGAATCTGGAAGGGTCGCGTTAAAAAAAATAACGAAAATATGCTTATAATTGTTTAGCCATTGATATTATTCAAAAACATGGTTGGCAAACCTTACTTCACATTTGGTCTTTAACAAAATTAAATTGCAACTGGATCTTAGAGCCGAGGAAGAGACACTTCATCATCCATTTTTGGAAATGTGTGGTTTATTTTGTTGCCGATGCCGACCAAAATGACTTAATCTCCGGATTATAAACCCCGCGCACTCCCCGCACAGAGAGCGTCGAGTCGCCAACACGGGACAAGTCTGAAAGTGTCCAACCCGGGGTATTCCTGGGACATCTCCCCATATCTGACACGAGTAAATCCCGTGTCACCTTAAACAAGAATTTATGGGGATATGAGTCTGAAAGGGGCTTTACCTGACTATAATAATTCAGACTACCCCCGACAATAATGTTTTTATACATTTTCTCTTTGGATGGTGCACTAGTATGGTTGCTTGTGAGCACCTTCTTGGTGGCCATGAGTGCGTATGAGTTTTTTTTAACTGATCACATGTATTAGCTAAGTATAGATCCCAATCACGTGACATCACAACTCCGCCCCCCTGACTGGTGCCGCCATATTGTCCGTCAGCTCATCGTGTTTACATATTACCGCTACGTACATTCCTCCTATTACTGCGTGTTTTTCTGCTTGTCTAAGGAACCACCGCCTAGTAAACGAACCCAAAAACCTTCCTGACAATCGTTAACATTGATTAATTAAAATGGTGAAGGCATGTGTGGCGGTTGGTTGCAGTAACAGAGAAGATAAACGGGCATTTTAGTAGTTGCTGTGTGCCCATTGTTAAAAAGTTAAATCTCTAAAGCAGCACGATTTGTTTATCTCGGTCCATGATGCGTTTGTGTCAACAGCTGTTAGACAGCGGCGAAAACATCAATATGATGCCAACACGATCGCAGACATCATCAGACGGAGACTACGAAGCTTGTCGCCACGGTTGCACAGCAAGAAGGTGAGCGCGACAACAGTTGTTGTGCCGAAAAATAGCCGCCCTGCGTGAAATGTCCCCCCTGACGGGAGCGCCCACACGGAAACGACTGTCTTGTACTGTGAATATGTATTATTTTACTCTGCTTGTACTTGTACTCTAATAAATGTCATACCTGTGTGATTGTCATTGGGATATGGTCATGAAAACCTGTAGACTAATACATTTCTGTTCAAAGATGGTTATGTGGCCCAGTCCACGATTTGTTACTAAAATACAGTGCTAATATTTTGTGTAATTTGATTATTTAAAACTGATCTTACTGTCGTAAATCCATTACTGTAATGCGTCCATGAAAAAATTTGATGTTTTCACGTCAATAAAGCGTTATAAATAAGCGCTCCCGTCAGGGGCAGCTATTTTTTGGCACATACCGGCCCGTTGTCGATCAAGTTTCATTTTATAATCGTGACAACGGTGACGCTCAGCTGACCAAATGTCGGTTTATATTCGGGCCGGTGCCGATTTTGGGTACCTGACTCATCGTGACATAAACTGGAGTATGATTGGAAATTTTGTGGTCTCAGGACGAGCTCTGAAGCACGGGACGGGACCGTACGGGAGGAAACATCGAGTTGGGCATCAAATATGGATCTGGCGACTGGATCGACTGAAGCTTTTCCAAATAACAGCTTTTATGCAACTCAGCCAATAAGTTTACAGTGTCTGAAAGCACCAGGGCTTCCATAATTTGCAAGTGAATCCACCTTTAGAAACTACGATCATTGACAATACGGACACACTATGACGGACGATATGGCGGCACAATACAGCGATCACGTGACTGTGTGACGTTGGTGATTGGGGTCTATAGTTGTACCTCGACATACGAACGCATCGATATACGATTCTTTCGACATATAACGTAAAATTTGACTCGTCATCTGTCTCGACATATGACGACATGCTCGAAATACACTGATTTATGACTGTGTCGCAATTTCATTATTTTCCCGCAAGACGGCAGCACGTCAGATTTTCTTTTGAGAGAAATCATCATGGGTTCCAAGAAAGTGCAGGTGGTAGTAGTAGTTAAAAAAGGAAGAAGGTGACTCATACCATTGAAATGAACAAAGAAATCAGAAAAATATGAGCGTGGTATGTTTGTGAGTGAACTGACTTGACAACTCACAACACAGTTCATAGTATCTCCTCTACCAACATACCCGCTGTCTCCTCCGACCTCCGTTCGCCAGTAAGTTAAGGTAACAATAAAAACACTTTTTGAAATTTCCTGTTTATTCATAATTTGTTTTACATGTGTCTATTTTAATGCATTTGTTAAATTAGATAGAACATGGCTCACCGTATCCTCTACCTCCACACCTGCTGTCTCCTCTGACCGCCGTTCACCAGTCTCTATAAATTTATTCATAATTTGTTTGTTTTGCCATGTGTAATTGCTATTTGTAATTGTACCTTCAGTATTTATTAAGGATTTAGCATAGGTCTTTGGCCTGTGGAACAAATTAATTGAATTATTAAAGGGAAATCCCTCTCGACATACGACCATTTTGACATACAAACCAGGTCCTGGAACTAATTAAATTCTTATGTTGAGGTACCACTGTAATTCTGTTTCCATTTTAGTTGGTTCTGCTAGCCGACCTAAAAAAATCCTTATAATTTCAACAAAAACATGTATGAACTTTTTACAACACAGTCAAAAAGTTCGTCAAAGTCTGAAAACTTAAATCTACCATCTTTTAGTTAAACAATCTTCAACAGACCGAAATAACTCAACATGACAACAGGTGAAATAGAACAGAGTCAAATGAAATAATGGCACATGAATATTGCTTGCATAATATAACTTTAAACTAGTGTCAAATGCTGGTTTCATATACAGTAAGTTAACTATTCAATGTGCTATTGTTCTTTGTGATTTTGCAATTTTATTTGCAATATTATTTTTTGTGGCTTTTTTAGTCATTAAAGTACAATAAGCAACAATTAATTTCCTTTTCTAGTAATAATGTGAATATGGTTAAACCCATACGTCCTCAAAACAGAAAAACTGCACAAGTGAAATTTAAGTGCAGAAAAAAAACTTACGTTGCATTTGCTATGGATAAGGGGGAAAAAATCCATTAATCATTTCTGAAATTTAAATGTAATTACAGATTATTGTACAGCGCTGGTAAGCCACAGGTACTGAACATCTTTAAAATATTTACAATCTGGCATAGTGTGACATAAAGTGAGGGAGTTTGTGACAAAATCCAGTCTCTTCAACGACTGACAAACGCCGTTCATCCAATCTTTTTGTCTACTGACTGTCATTATGTACCTTTTTATTCTGAGCTCCGTAAATGCCATTGCATCTGTGAGCGCTTAGCAACGCTGAACACAGGCTTAGTGTCTACTGTTGGCGAGGACGAGGAACTCTTATGGAAGGACTCTTATGCGTTCATGCTCAAAAGATGTCAGTTATTGGTATTTTGATCATGGATTGCAAATCGCTGGAGCTGTGTTTTGTGTTTTCACTGTGTCTACACAATTCGACTGTATTTATGTTAGGTTTTCCGGTTTGTTAGTGTTTGGTTTGTTTCAGTGTTGTTTTCGTCAACAATGACGATCACAAAAATATTTCGTTGACGAACAATTTTGCTTGGCTTGGGACAGTAGAACATAACGAAATGAAAGCCAGTTTTCGTCGGACGAGACGACAATGAAATGAAAATGCGACATAGTTTCTGTCATATGTTCATAATGCATGATATTTTCATATTGTACTTGGAGTATGCCAGCTTGCATTGTAGCAGTGTTTGGGTCGTGTCACCTATGTGAGATGTGCTGCACCTCTACCTCACTTTCTCCACCAGAGATGAGGATGTGTTTTAAGATAGGCTACGCTCCATCTTGCTTATTTGGAAACGCATGGTAAGAATTGTTTTCTTATCCTGGTAAGAAAAAGATTACAGTGTTGCTTTTATGATCTGTGCTGAGTGATCATCACACACTAAATGTAACTCGTCGCTTTAGCATAGCATTCCCATGAGACTTAGCATCAACTTTAGTGTGGCGAGCATCATCTTAAATGTCTGGACAACTTTTCTTGACATACAGTTAGTGGCTTCTAGTTGGATTTACTTGGAAATATTGTTCTTCTTTTTCTGCTGAGTGGATTATCATCAGAAAGTTGACATTGTCCTTGTAGATGCTGCAATAAGTGCTTGTCTATGTATGTTCATTCAACATTGTTTGAAACCTTCATTTATTTTTGGACTAAAATTTATGAATTTTTCAGAAGAAAACATCTTGAGTAACTGTCCACTATAACTAGACAAAATTTATATGAGATTCTGTCCACTAAAACTAGACGAAGGCAAACAGTTTTTGAAATTACTAAAATATGAGCAAGGGGCCATTTACATGGTGACGCTCCAAGAATACGACAAATTTGATGTTGCATTTAGATGGTTCCGTCTTGTTTCCGTCTCCTTTCGAACGATGTCACAATTCCGTGTGAAAACGATGTACTGTATTATTCATGCCAGGCCCTAGGAGACAGTGCAATTTTACAAGGCGACAGCCAATGATGCACTTCCTTGACAACAACCTCCTCAGCCCGGAAGACAACATACCCGCCTACTCCAAACAATGGCGTCCACACGTTTTTTTAAATTTTGCTTAAAAAGGCACAAAAACGTGAACATAAAATATATTTGAATTAAAAATATTATGAAAGCAGTCAATTAAAGCCGACGTTCCACCATGTTTGCTGTTTTGAATGTTTACGAGCAGCGACTGCTCATGCCCAAAGTGACGTGTGCAAGTGCTGACGTCATTGGAGCGAGAGTGTTCTATTCATATGGTTGCAGAGCAATCGTTCCGCTTTGGAGGACGGAATCAAAAGTTTGCGTCTTTGCCATCTGTTTTCGCCTTCACCATGTAAAGGCGAGGTTAAAACACAACGGCCCACAAGACTAAAGTATTTTGGTCAAAAGGGCTGCATAAAACAACACTGATTCATTTAATGTTTTTGTAATAGTGTGTCTTGTCCTTGTGATTGCCCAATTGGCTTATCACCCACCTGTGCCTCCTTATCTTGTTACCCCATGTCTTTATTAAAGCCCCACCTTGCTGTCCGTTCTTGTTCCGTCATTTTTGTCAATGTCTGCCTCCACACCAAATGTTTTCCTGTGCCCTCGTCCTACTTGGTTTCCCAGTGAGTTGATATAGTTAGTCTGACTTTTGTTTGCCTTTGCCTTTTGATCCCCGGTCTTTTGGTTTGTTTTTGTCATGTCATTATACATTTGAAGTGCCACCACCCTGCCACGCCGCCGCGTTTTCATGGCATTTGGTTCCACTCCCTTTCCTCGCCTGTCTTCTCGCTTTGAACCCTGACAACTTAGTGCTAGTTTTAAATATTTTTGGGAAGAAACACATAAAAAATGCTGGATTTATTAAGGCTGTAATGAATTAGCAAAAAAATATTTTCAAATGGGGAACAATAAATTGAGACACAAGTGTTTTGTGTCATAAGCATGGACATGAAACAAATTTGAATTCTTGACTCAGGCCACCACTGTCTTTATTAATGCAATGTGTCTCATCGGGTGCTTTCATGCCTTTGCAAGTGAATTAAAGGGGTGCACTAGGCTGGCATTAAAGGGCGAGTTAATCACTCCCAAGTGGTTAATCATAAAGTGGACTTTTCCTTGGTCATTTCTCCCATACATTAAGACCACTGTACCTCTTTTAGTTTGTGACGTTTTGGATTTGCTTAGTCTTTAAGCTCTAAATTGGGAATGTTGGAGAATGTTTTAATAATTCTATCTCCTCCCTTTATAAGCCAGAATTATCTTGAGGCACACAAAGACGGTGCAGCAGGAAATAGAGGAAACACAAAAAAAACAAAAATTGCTCAATAAATCTTGTAGTTTTTTTTTAAGAGTTGATGTGAAGTGTTTTTGGCCCGTAATGAGCAAGTCAATACGCGCAAGCCGAGTGGTGAATCTGACTTCTCCGTGACTGCTTATTTGTTTTATTATTGTGTGTGTGCGCTTTTACTGACTGCAGGTAGAGAATGAAACATGAATAGTGCAGTGTCTAATCATTCTCAATTCATCATGGCTGACTGGAGAGAGGAGCGATCATAATAAAAACATTGTACACACATTTTTTTACTCATTAATTATTTGTAGTTCTTTGGTTAATTTGAATAGTTCAATTATAGGTCATTTTGGCCTCTTTATTCATCAACCATTTTCAAAGCAACGTTCCCATAATCCTGGCTGTTTTAGAGCATTTGGACTGATATTGCCAGACCCACACAATGACATTTTGTGATAATATAACCTTTTTCAGACATGTACTGAAGTAATGTTCCTGTATTTAACAAGGTCATGCTCATGTGGTAACCTGATGTGCTGGCTTAGTTTACTCGGACATGACCTGAAAATTTACTGCCTCACAACCTAGTCGTATGTCCGTAACATTCCCAGGTCCTGTTATGTCTGAATGCAACAGGTGTTCCGCTTCAGAGCACAGAGGTTAATGATGTAGCTATCATGTGACTATATGTGTACATTTCCTCTTTTTTCTTCATTTTATGACAAAATAACATAATTAGACAAGCAATAAACTGAGAACTTAAAACAAGACAAGGTAACTTTTTAACCTTTATAAAATATTTTCATAACATTTGTCATGATATGTCGACTGACAACTAGTTGAATGACACCTCTTTTATATCTTGAGGGATTCTGTATCGCTTTCACCAGCACTAATTAACTTTAAGGAGGGTGGCAGTAACCATGCCGCACAAAAAAATAACCTGTCAATGTGCTGACTGCTTTACGGCGTACGTCACTTCTCCCTTTCCCATTTCATTATAAAGACTGAAGATGATGTGAACGCTTTCGCGTGAATTCTACAAAGATGAGCAAGCAACAAAATAGACAAAAAGTTTTGTCTGAGGAGGGGAAAAAATGGAAGCTACCAGGATACTCAAGAATAAACATCAGCCCGGCTTTCACTCGCCGGCGTGACCCGCCCCCTCAAACGAACTCTTCAACGAAAAGTGTAGCAAAACGGTGCAAAAACATGAATCGAGTGCAAATAACCCTATTTCAATTACATAATCATTGCAGCATACATAAACCCAAATTGACTCCACTGACCACTTACACATACTTTAATGTTTTCGGGAAACAAGCACACACCAAAAAACATTTTTCTTGGGAGTTCCAGTGGGAGGTGGACCCACGGGACACCCCCGTGCCTGGGCAAAGCTTTCCTGTCTTTCCCTTACCACCTTCTGGAAGTCTCCCCCAGCTTGGTTGTCGTGGCAACAATTTTGAAGCCAAAGAGATGTCTAAGGCAATTATGGAATTATGGCTAACGATTTTCAGGCTAGACCGTCGTTATGACCAATGTTGTTAATTTTACTTTAAAAAAGTAATTAATTACAGTTACAAATTTCTTCTCCCAAAAAGTAATTGCGTTGGTAACTCAGTTACCTGAATGTAAGAGTAATTAGTTACTTGGCAAAGTAACTAGTGATATATATATATATATACATATATATATTTTTTTTTTTTCTCAAAAACAGGTCACGCAATGTGAAGTTTAAAGGGTTTGGGGGACAATTGGCCCTAGCCCAATTCTTTACCCTCCTCTTAACTAGACACAAGGGTATTGCGATAACTAGATTGTAACCTTTGCTGTGTGTGGAAGTCATTTAAAGTTGTGAATCAACTGTTAAAGTTGTTAAAATAGCTCCCGTTATTGCATTAGTTCCCTTCTGTCTACTTTAAACATGTGTAAGTTTTAAAACTGTTTCATCATTTAAAGATAGATTTAAGTTAAGATTTTGCCAATTTAGGAGCATTTTAGATTTAAAAAAAAAAAAGTTACTTAGGTTCACTAGGAAGGATCTCTACATCAGAGCCTTCCTGAGAGGTCTACTGCTTTAAGATGGCGGCTGTTTACTAACGCATGTAGTCCTTAAAACATGTTGCCAATGCAGCTGTGTCTGTCATTTGCATCTAGTTCTATAATATGATATCTACCGTGTCATGTGGGCGTAGTTTGTCGGCTATGGCTACAGTCAGGTATTATTGGAGCCACCTAGCATCGCGGTTGCAACGGCGTCTTTCCCACTCCTGCTCTGCTCTCTCGTCTCCGTGAGTCCGTTTCTCTGACTTTTTTTTATTCAACCAACTTAGTAATGCATAGTAACGCACGCCTTTCCCGCCTCAGTAACGGTAACGGCGTTGCCAAGATGAGAAAAGTAATTAATTAGATTACTCATTACTGAAAAAAATACCGCCGTTAGTAACGCCGTTATATTCTAACGCCGTTATTAACAACACTGGTTATGACGATAGTCCATAGTCACGCGGATGACTAGTTCATACTAGAGATGTCCCGATCGATGCTGATCGATCGGTCCGATCACCTCAGTTTCAAAGTATCGGAATCGGCAAAAAAATATCGGACATGCCTTTTTTAATATACACAGTGCCTTGCAAAAGTATTCGGCCCCCTTGAATCTTGCAATCTTTCGCCACATTTCAGGCTTCAAACAAAGATATAAAATTTAATTTTTTTGTCAAGAATCAACAACAAGTGGGACACAGTCGTGAAGTGGAACAACATTTATTGGATAATTTAAACTTTTTTAACAAATAAAAAACTGAAAAGTGGGGCGTGCAATATTATTCGGCCCCTTTACTTTCAGTGCAGCAAACTCACTCCAGAAGTTCAGTGAGGAACTCTGAATGATCCAATGTTGTCCTAAATGACCGATGATGATAAATAGAATCCACCTGTGTGTAATCAAGTCTCCGTATAAATGCACCTGCTCTGTGATAGTCTCAGGGTTCTGTTTAAAGTGCAGAGAGCATTATGAAAACCAAGGAACACACCAGGCAGGTCCGATATATTGTTGTGGAGAAGTTTAAAGCCAGATTTGGATACAAAAAGATATCCCAAGCTTTAAACATCTAAGGAGCACTGTGCAAGCCATCATATTGAAATGGAAGGAGCATCAGACCACTGAAAATCTACCAAGACCCGGCCGTCCTTCCAAACTTTCTTCTCAAACAAGGAGAAAACTGATCAGAGATGCAGCCAAGAGGCCCATGATCACTCTGGATGAACTGCAGAGATCTACAGCTGAGGTGGGAGAGTCTGTCCATAGGACAACAATCAGTCGTACACTGCACAAATCTGGCCTTTATGGAAGAGTGGCAAGAAGAAAGCCATTTCTCAAAGATATCCATAAAAAGTCTCGTTTAAAGTTTGCCACAAGCCACCTGGGAGACACACCAAACATGTGGAAGAAGGTGCTCTGGTCAGATGAAACCAAAATTGAACTTTTTGGCCACAATGCAAAACGATATGTTTGGCGTAAAAGCAACACAGCTCATCACCCTGAACACACCACCCCCATTGTCAAACATGGTGGTGGCAGCATCATGGTTTGGGCCTGCTTTTCTTCAGCAGGGACAGGGAAAATGGTTAAAATTGACGGGAAGATGGATGCAGCCAAATACAGGAACATTCTGGAAGAAAACCTGTTGGTATCTGCACAAGACCTGAGACTGGGACGGAGATTTATCTTCCAACAGGAAAATGATCCAAAACATAAAGCCAAATCTACAATGGAATGGTTCAAAAATAAACGTATCCAGGTGTTAGAATGGCCAAGTCAAAGTCCAGACCTGAATCCAATTGAGAATCTGTGGAAAGAGCTGAAGACTGCTGTTCACAAACACTCTCCATCCAACCTCACTGAGCTTGAGCTGTTTTGCAAGGAAGAATGGGCAAGAATGTCAGTCTCTCGATGTGCAATACTGATAGAAACATACCCCAAGCGACTTGCAGCTGTAATTGGAGCAAAAGGTGGCGCTACAAAGTATTAACGCAAGGGGGCCGAATAATATTGCACGCCCCACTTTTCAGTTTTTTATTTGTTAAAAAAGTTTAAACGATTGTGTCCCACTTGTTGTTGATTCTTGACAAAAAATTAAAATTTTATATCTTTATGTTTGAAGCCTGAAAAGTGGCGAAAGGTTGCAAGGTTCAAGGGGGCCGAATACTTTTGCAAGGCACTGTATCCTGTGTATATATTTTTTTTAAATTAAATCGTTTTCTAATTGTATTTATCGTTGCAGACAAAATGTCTTACACTCATCCAGAGTCTTTAGATTTGGCTTAAAGTGGGGCTGTCAAATTTATCGCGTCAACGGTGGTAATAACGTTAAAATATTTAATGCGATTTACGCGTACGCTGCACTACCCACTCACGCATTGTCGCGTTCAATCTATAAACTAAAAGGCAACGTAAAATGAGTAAGGAGAATTTTGGCAGCCTTTGAAGCCTTTTTTTAATTGGCCAAAGCCTTACAATCCCTCTCTCAACGATCAGAAATATCATGGGAAGCAATGTGGGTAAGATGGTAGTAGTTGATCTTTTTCTTAACACCCTATTTTATTTCTCAACACTGAGAAGATAAATCAATTGGTACCGTTACGCACAGTCATGGTTGCACTTCCCATCATGCATATGGGCAGAAGTTAAATGGCTGAAATATCATTTACTGAAAGCTCATAAAAATCCACTAGATGGCAATATTTAGTCACAATATACAAAGTCACATTTGTCCTTTAAGAATTCTTTCTATCTGTGGATCCCTCTCACAGAAAGACTGTTACTAATGTAAATGCCATCTTGAGGATTTATTGTCATAATAAACAAACACAGTACTTACGTGCTGTATGTTGAATGTATATATTCGTCCGAGTTTTATTCATTTTTTTCTTAATGCATTGCCAAAATGTATATGATCGGGAAAAATTATCGGGATTGATTGGAATTGAATCGGGAGCAGATACTCAAACTAAAACGATTGGGATCGGATCAGGAGCAAAAAAACATGATCGGAACAACCCTAGTTCATACCATAGGTTTCATACTCTTCAACTTTTCTCTAACTTGTGGCGGAAAACACAGACAAGACTGAAAAAGCAGTTTCTGCTCTTGCAACCCTCTTTAAAATAAACTGCTGTATTTTATGCCAAAATAACTGTTGTGTTTGATAGAACAACATGTCTATATGCTGCCATAGCAGATTCATGGCGCATTTAGCCCCCGAACTATTTTTAATTTTCCCGTTTTACCTTGAAAACCCCCGTATACAGACGTCATGCAACAGCTTTTGTTTTAACCCAGCCATAAAACGAAGGTAATTAATTATATTTATTATTCAAAATGTCTGTCGTTTTTAGCTTAGAATCATTAATTGATGTCTCATATTTTGTTTAAAAAAAAAAAAAAAACGACTTTAAAAAATCTTTCATTCACATTTTAAGCTTTTAAACAAATTATGTCACAATGAAAAAAACGGCGTCTGTAAAACAGTCACTGATATCTACCTCATAACTATCGCTTAGTTGTATTTTTTTGTTACTGTCGCATTTTCTCCGATATGTTAGATGAAAAATAATCGATCCAGACAAAAAAAATTGAAAAAAAAAAAGACGTTTAAAAGGGTAACTATATGAAAAAGAAAATCTCAACCACTGCTTGATGTCTGCGATTTCTGCATTGCAACCCTTGTTGTATTACCAAAATTCGGCTGTAACCATTCACAGCCGTGTCTTGACACTCGATGGAACATGCTCCATGGAGTTTTGGGATCGAAAAGAGGTAAGTACGCGATGATATCTCTTTAAAATCGTGGCGTCTGTAATTCTGCTCTCGCGTGCTCTCGCCTCCAGATAGGGTTTTGCTGTTTAAAAAACTTTTTTTTTTTTGTTAATATACCCTCCTGTTCAAAATTTTTCTTCCCCCAGAAAATTGAGATTTTAATCAATGATCAATCAATGATGTATCACACATGCATATTGGACAATTTTGAAATTTGGATAAACTGGGGGTCTCCGAGCGGAACTTCAAGTCACCTGAGTGTTTTCTGCCTTGTCTGCATATGTGGGCATTGATCTGCACACCTCACAGTAAACCTAGTTTTTTTGTTTCATCATTTTTTTTCATATTAGATACTGTATCGCTTTCCCTCAACCCCTCCGGTGACTTTCTCTTTCTTGAGTGGTCTTTTTCCCCCGGTGCTTGTCCCGGTGCTGGGGGTTTCAGAAACATGTCGTCTTGTAGTATAATGTTAGTTGGGTACTGAGATACTGACATTCTATCAGTCAACAGCAGTAATCAGGTTGTGTGCGTTCACATGGGAGCGAGTGAGGTGTGTTGCCCTACGGAGAGGAAAAGGTATAGAATAGACTGTCAGGTTGTCTTTGATCGAGTGATGAATGTGAAATAAAAAATTTTTCTTTTAAACAACGTATTAATTTCACTGGCCCCACCGGCCGGGCCAGTGGTTAGAGGAGCATTCTGGTGGCCCAGTTTTAAAAGTACATCCGGGCTACCGGGTCATTTATATTGTCGACCCCCGAGGATGAGTGTTAAAGCACGTTTCCTTATTAATCTTTTTAAATGAACTTTGTGATTGGGAACATGCTGTTGTTTGGTTTCAGAAATGAATGAGTCACATTGATACTGTAAATCAATTTTATTTCTTTAGCGACATCTAAAAAAAAAAAGTCAAAAGGTATGACACATGCCCAGGTTTCAGTTGACACGGGCATGCTGCATGTCTGAAAGTGGCTGACCAGGATAAGTTCCGTCATACGGCCCTGTTTGAGAGCCACAACAGGTAAATTGCGAGTAACATCACACGTTAATGTTGTGGTATAATATGTCTGAACACAGCTCATGCTGATAAATATTTCCCACGTAAGCTACCAAGAAGTCGACATTCTTGTTTTACCAAAAAAAAAAAAAAAAAATAGGTTGACCATCGAAAGCCGCTTTCGCTTTGGATCAAGCTGTCACAAAAACAAAAAGCCTGAAAAAAGAAACTTTTTTTTGTAAAACCAACCCATCTTCAAAGGTGTCAAACCGATTCCAGAAAGGGCCAAGTGGGTGCAGGTTTGCTTTCCAACCAATGAAGAGGACACTTTTTCATCAATTAGGTCTTTTACATGTGTAATCAGTTAAACTTGTGTTAAACAGGTGCTGCTTGTTTCAGCAGGAAGTTCATTGGTTAAACTCTCTGCATTGTATCGGTTGGAACAAAAGCCAGCACCCACTTGGCCCTTTCTGGAATCGGTTTGACACCTGTGTTGTAGAAGATTGATTGGTTTTACAAAAAAAAAGTTTATTTTTTCAGGCTTTTTGTTTTTGTGACAGCTCGATCCAAAGCGAAAGCGGCATTCGATGGTCAACCTATTTGTTTACAATTATGCAACTGAAAACACACGCTCATATTTGATGTGATAATGAACCCCCAATGTTATAATTAGGGCTGTCAAAATGATCGCGTTAACGAGCGGTAATTAATTTTTTAAATTCATCCCGTTAAAATATTTGACGCAATTAACGCACAAATGACCCACTCAAACTGATTAAAATGACAGCAGAGTGAAAGGTGTACTTGTTGTGTTTTTCGGAGTTTTGCCGCCCTCTGCTGGCGCATTGTGTAAGTAATTATTGACATCAACAATGGCGGGCTACTAGTTTATTTTTTGATTGAAAATTTTACAAATTTTATTAAAACGAAAACATGAAGAGGGGTTTTAATATAAAATTTCTATAACTTGTACTAACATTTATCTTTTAAGAACTACATGTCTTTCTATCCATGGATCGCTTTAACAACGTTAATAATGGTAATGCCATCTTGTTGATTTATTGTTTTAATAAAGAAATACAGTACTTATGTACCGTATGTTGAATGTATATATCCGTCTTGTCTTATCTTTCCATTCCAACAATAATTTACAGAAAAATATGGCATATTTTATAGAAGGTTTGAATTGCGATTAATTGCGATTAATTACGATTAATTAATTTTTAAGCTGTAATTAACTCGATTAAAAATTTTAATCGTTTGACACCCCTAGTTATAATCAATAGTGGCGCTGATCTCGAATCCAAAGTGATACAACATCGGCATCTGCTGAGAACTGTTTGTCTGTACAGTTGTTTCCAAAGTTGAATTTCACAGACAAACTGCGCCAAACCCTCTTCCCGACTTACACGTTTAGAAACATTCGATCAATGTACTATATACAGTGGGGCAAATAAGTATTTAGTCAACCACCAATTGTGCAAGTTCTCCTACTGAAAAGATTAGAGAGGCCTGTAATTGTCAACATGGGTAAACCTCAACCATGAGAGACAGAATGTAGAAAAAAAAAAAAAAGAAAATCACATTGTTTGATGTGATTTTTGTCAAGATTTCTGTCAAGGAGGCCTAACTTCTTCTAACGAGGCTCCACTCGTTACCTGTATTAATGGCACCTGTTTTAAATCATTATCGGTATAAAAGACACCTGTCCGCAACCTCAGTCAGTCACACTCCAAACTCCACTATGCCCAAGACCAAAGGGCTGTCGAAGGACACCAGAGACAAAATTGTAGACCTGCACTAGGCTGGGAAGACTGAATATGCAATAGGTAAAATGCTTGGTTTAAAGAATCAACCGTGGGAGCAATTATTAGAAAATATAAGCCATACAAGACCACTGATAATCTCCCGCGATCTGGGGCTCCATGCAAGATCTCACCCCCTGGTGTCAAAATGATAACAAAAACGGTGAGCAAAAATCCCAAAACCACACGGGGGGACTTAGTGAATGACCAACAGCGAGCTGGGACCACTGTAACAAAGGCTACTATCAGTAACACAGTGCACTGCCAGGGACTCAAATCCTGCACTGCCAGACGTGTCCCCCTGCTGAAGCCAGTACACGTCCAGGCCCATCTGCGGTTCGCTAGAGAGCATTTGGATGATCCAGAAGAGGACTGGGAGAATGTGTTATGGTCAGATGAAACCAAAATAGAACTTTTTGGTTGAAACACAGCTTCTTGTGATTGGAGGAGAAAGAATACTGTATTTCATCCGAAGAACACCATACCCACTGTGAAGCATGGGGGTGGAAACATCATGCTTTGGGGCTGTTTTTCTGCAAAGGGACCAGTACGACTGATCTGTGTAAAGGAAAGAATGAATGGGGCCATGTATCGAGAGATTTTGAGTGAAAATCTCCTTCCATCAGCAAGGGCATTGAAGATGAGACATGGCTGGGTCTTTCAGCATGACAATGATCCCAAACACACAGCCCAGGCAACAAAGGAGTGGCTTCGTAAAAAGTATTTCAAGGTCCTGGAGTGGCCTAGCCAGTCCCCAGATCTCAACCCCATAGAAAATCTGTGGAGTTGAATGTCCGTGTTGCCCAACGACAGCCCCAAAACATCCGCATGGAGGAATGGGCCAAAATACCAGCAACAGTGTGTGAAAAGCTTGCGAAGAGTTACAGAAAACGTTTGGTCTCCGTTATTGCCAACAAAGGGTACATAACAAAGTATTGAGATGAACTTTTGGTATTGACCAAATACTTATTTTCCACCATGATTTGCAAATAAATTCTTTAAAATCAAACAATGTGATATTCTGTTTTTTTTTTTCCCCACATTCTGGTTGAGGTTTACCCATGTTGACAATTACAGGCCTCTCTTATATTTTCAAGTAGGAGAACTTGCACAATTAGTAGTTGACTAAATACTTATTTGCCCTACTGTAGCCGATTGACGTAAATGATTTAATTCTTTTTGACCACTATAGATGGCCACAGCATTGAACGAGTTAAGTAATGTAAAATGAAAGGTAACAAAGTCTATATCAAGGCGTCAAATCAGCGGTTTTTATGTGTTGTATGCAAATATCAAAGCAGCTGTGCATAAAGGTCATTATGAACATGCAGCAGTGTAATGACAACATTTGCTTTGTTTAATCATAACAACATTGCAATAGGAAATGGCAGCAAAGGTCCGATGAGAATGTATAACATGAACTAAGTGGCTTTGTGGCTTGGTATTTCTTGATGCCTCTTCAAAATCTTTCCACGGCAGTTTAAATCCAGAGCTTGTTGACTCTTATACAGTCTGACAACTGATGTGGTTGTAGGGCAATGCAAACACACCTGTCCACATTCATATACTGAGTGGTCTTTGTAGTGTGGATTAGTGGTCAAATCGCTGTCATTCCCCAAAGTTTTAATTGCCTGCAGCCTTTATTTCCCCCGTTCGGTTTTATTTCCCATTTAACAAGCGGTAAACATTGACTTCTGAGCTTTGACAGGTGCTAATGAAAACCATTCTTTGGTGCAAGCTAATTAGCGGGCCCTCTTTGCTGAGCGTACATTAAAAAAAAAAAAAAAAGACGTCTTAATTGCTCAATTTGGGAATTTAATGCGTCACCCCGTTCCCAAATGAATGCCAGCTCAAAATATTTGTGACTTTGTGCTGTTATACACCGCTGCATATTAACTGTGTTATCACGATACCAAAATTCTGACTTCGAAACAATACCTGCATAAATTACCTTGATACCAGTACCAAAATGGTACCATGCCATCTTACAAGAATCTTTAACAAAAAAAAGAGAAATTCTAAATAAGAATCACCTAGAATTATAAAATATTATACAATGTTAATTATTTTCACACTTGGTATGGGGTCATGACTGTTCGAGATCTTTTTGGAGGGGGGAGCCGTAAAATGAAATAAAAACATCCTCCATCAAGACGGACAGGCTGTGTCTCCGGCTCCGTCCGCCTCTCCAGGCCTGCGGCGGCTGCTGCTGTCCTTCTATCAGCGGGGTCATGGGTTAGGTCTCCTGGAGCCCGTGGGGCCTGGGGTGGGGCTTGTTGTCCTCAGCCAGGGGGATGGGTATCCCCTGGTTTCCGGCGGTATGGGGTGGGTGCCTGGGCAGCGGGGGGCTGGGGTAGTCTGGGGCTACTAGACTATGGGGCTGGGTGAGGATCTTGTTCTGCCCTGGGCTTAATGGGCCGTGGGGGTCCCGCGGTCTGCCGTGTCAGTTGGGGGCTGCAGCAGTGGCTCGTGGCCCTGTTGGGTGGGCGGTAGTAGGGGTTCGCTTGGTGTGCGGTGGCGCTTCCCCTCATCCCATCTCTGAAGGCCGGTTGTGGGGGCGCAGATGTCCCAGGGGACCACCCTGGATCCCGGGGGGGATGACGGTGGCCCCCCTGCTGGGAGGAGGGATGGGATGGGTTGCAGTGGCTCGCCCCCCCTGATAGGCTGGGGAAGGGCTGTGGCTCTGGGGCGGCTCCCACATGGCATTGCCACCCGTCTGCAGGACTATCACGTCTGCTGGGATTCACGTAGGACTAGGCGCAATTAGACACACTCAATTAGAGAAACTCGGTGTCATGATTAGCGATCAGGCAGCACAGAATAGGATGCCTACATATCCACACTCAAAAGGGTTTTACACAAATACTGGGTTCTACACCTCACATGGCTGATTTGTGTCCACTTCACCCCTCCCAATCAGTTATCTTTCTGACTCCCCCACCCCGTTCATTTTTCTCCTTGGCCATCAGCCCCCCCCCCACATGCCGTCAACCGGAAGTACAACTAGCTAACAATAGCACAAACATATTCATAGTTATGTAGGCGTACAATGTATTTCTTGTTGTTGTTTATGCTTCTTCTGTTTCTCTCTCCTCTTTTTTTTCTGTCCCCCCATAACCCCTTCCTGATCGCTGCTTTCTCCTAATAAACGAGGTATGTTGAATGATCACAGTGGGAGTAGGGATGGGAATTGATACGATATTTACGAGTCCGATGCCATTATCGATAATGCTTAACGATTTGATTCTTTGTTGATTCTCTTATCGATTCTAATTTGGGGAAAAAGAAGAACAAACGTTTTGATTGGCATCGAGTTTGTATAAGCAGAAGTCACAACCTTACAAACTCACAACGACGTCAAAAGAGGCCCAAAGCCTCAATGTTAACTGTGGCAATAGGTGTCAAATACACAGGAATGTGTAACATTTTACTGAAACATTTTTCTAATAGAAATAAAAAATATTGGTATATATTGGCATATAGGTCGTTGTTCTGCCTTTGGCAATATGTGTTAAAGTGTATTATTTACCATTATATTGATGCATGCATGCCTTTTAGTTTTTATGGTGCTTTCACGCTCAAGTGAGGGCGCCCCTGCGCTTCCTCACGCGAAGAATAACGCGCTCACATGAAGGAGAGCGCGCATACACGCGAAAAAGAAGTGCAGCTATAAAGCATCCAAGCGAGTGAGCGAGTTAGTGAGAGAGGGAAAAACTGCTACGAGCCTTCGTTCTTTGTTAATGTTTGTAAAATATCTACAGAGGCAACGCCTGTATGTATCATCTTTTGTGTTGTCGTTGTTGTGTTTCCACTCGCGATCGGACACTTAAATCTAGTTGTGTAGTGGTTTGAACGATGTGCTAATGCTAGCGAACGCATGCTAACCGTTTCTGTTGTTACTGTATTAGCAGCTAATTATCGCCGATTCACGTTGATGCGAACCTATTTGTTATTGGGGACGAAATTCATTTGTTTCATTTCTGTTTTTAGTTTCACTCTTCAAGTGATGGTTGAATAAAGTCAGCAAATTATACCAAGATCTTCTGCATCGTCATTTGGGAGTTAAGCTAGCTGTATAGCCAGGACTGAGCCTTAGCGTCTCGGTTAGTGCAGTATAGTCGTATTCCCTCCCGATGCAGTTATCTCAACCTTGCAATGACTGCAAGTCGCTTTGTTGTAATATTTCCTCGTGAAGTGAAGACACACTTTCGAACGTTTGAACCTAGGTGCTGTCATTGTTTTGTTTACGGCTGCAATGCTCGTGCTAAACCATCGTAACCTTTCATTTTCACTCTCTTTCCTGTTGAAGTGTAAACTTTGGAGCGAATGGTACTTGGCGCCATGCTAGTTTGATGGCTTTTTCATTGTGATGTCGAGGCCTCGAAACACTAGGAACCGGTTCGGAATTGGAATCGGATTTCGATTCCCATCCCTAAGTGGGAGTATGTCATACTCTCATGTGATACATTAAAACTGTTTAGACCAATCGGACACTCAGATTTCTATTCTGTCAAGCAGCTGAACAGAACAGGTTTAATGGGGGAAAAAAAAAAAAAAAAAACGGGCTTGTGATAGTACATCAGGACATGTTTGGGTCTCTTTAAAAGGCAACAGTGATATTTTTGACTGCAATAAAGTGGTTAATTTTACTGATGATAGTAACACCTCTAACACTGCTCATCAAATGATTAAAACGAAAGGTCATTATATTATTAAGACTTGTTTGCTGAAGTATCGCCGATGGCCAATTATAGTGAAGCTGTTTCCTGTATTTATATTTGATCATACAAATCAGGGCAAAGATTAATCACATGCTTCATACGAATGAAAAATTGGCTGTCTTCGAACAGACTGATTCAACTAGCTTGAATGGAAAACAACCTTATGTGTACCTTCAGTGCAACTTATCTTGCAAGTTTGATGAAAATCAAAGATGATAAAAATGTATTAAATGGTGGAAAGAGCTTTTTAGTTTGTGTATTTTAAATTGACTCTTTTAATCTAATAGGGCAATATGAACATTTATTTTGGCTACTGCTTTTGGGAATGTGATATTTTTATGTCACTGAGTACTATGTGCAAGTAACATCTCAAGGGTAATTAAAGCTTTGATTTATAATTAATGGCAGAACTTTCAATAGAGCTCTTGTATTGGATCTCACTGCATTGATCACCAGCCAACCAATTAAAATATGACTTATTTCCTCATGCAGGTAGAAAAAATACGAGAACCCTTCACTTTGTAATTGGACTTTCATGGAGAAAATGCTGTGGACGATATATCTAATTAGTGCCAACAGCGGATAAACGCGGCGAAGCAGTTCAAGGCTTCACGTTGACACCATACAAGTTTCCACTGAAACTCTCTCTCTCTCAGAAATGTTCTTAATTAGGACAAATAAATGTACGGCGGAGCACCAATGCTAAGCTTTTTTCTTTTTTTGTTTTTTCATGCACTCACCATATGTCTAGAGATCAAAGGCTGAGTCTGGTGATGCGTTACCCACGTTCTGCTTCAAACGTTTACTTGTGACTTTTTAAAGTTTAATTGTTCGCTGTGAAGAGACCTGATGAAATCAGCAGATGCAAAAGGATTCCTTTCCGGCCATACATAGTCATTAGCGGTTTAGTGTTAAAGTGGTAAACAAGAAGCTGATTAGAATATGAATATGGAAAGACGAGGTACTGATTTCGTCATTGTTCTTTGGGTCTGTGTCTTCTGAATGCCAAAATCTGCATTTAAATTGAAGTGAGCTCATCTGCATATGGCATGCGTTTCATCAATTAAACCCTGATGTCTGTTTTTAGCTTCTCCACCTCAACGCGCTGAATGACAGCTCTGCCCTTTGATAGACTTGATGATGACTGATTGATTGTGAAATATTATAGATTAGGCTACTTTGCTGTCATCCTCCACCCAAACACAAAATAAACTTCTTATCCTTAACAATTTGGCATCATCCATCTGTTTTACACAGGCACCAATAGACGTCCTGTGTCTTTTGAATCATGTCTTCTTGGAACTTTTTTGTGGTTCTACTCATTATATACCAGCCTACCATATTTCATGCTAATAAGTAGAAGTGGCAAAGATATGAGACGTTTCGCAATGCAAGGCTCAAAATAATCAATACCTCACGATATTGCGATATAACGATTATCGATACATTGGTCAGAAAATCAATCTGGTATACAACTATTAAAACAAAAAACAAGGTATTTCAAAATGGAAAACAAATACTGTTTATTGCAGTGTTTTTCAACCTTTCCTGAGTCCCGGCAAGTGTTTACATAGGAAAAAGTGTCGAGGCACACCACAAACCAAAAATTTTCCAAAATTGCTTCCTGTACAGTATACTTAATGATCCAATAATTTCTCAATATTTATTCTAACTCAGTGTGACTTGAGCCTGTTTAGATGAACACAAAGCCGATATCCTGGCTGGAATTGAAGATGCACACAAAGCTCTTCTTCAACAGCTCTTTCTCTCTTTTTATTTTATTTTATTTTATCACACTTAGGCTTGAAAAGCTCAGACTTATCAGACAGGGGGATTTTAGCAATATCAGGACCGAGCATCTCGCTGACAATTAATACGCAGGCAGGTCATATTAATTTCTCTGCCACAGTGTGGGACTTTTTGAATTTAGCAACAAGTTCAGCAACAAGGTAACTTTTCATTTACCTCTGTAGTTTTTCTCCAAAAAAGTTGCCTGTTTCTCTGTGTTTTCCCAAAGGCGAACAAAATAGTCCATCGACTTGTTTTGAAACGACGTGTGTTTCGTTTGGAGATGACGTTTAAGCTTGTTTGGCACCAAGGCGCTGCTGGATAGCTGCTCGTGTGGCATTCAAGAACTGCTCTGATTTCTTGCCATCGGCCACTTTGCTGTCCTCGACAATGTGTTGGAATTAAACAGAGGGAGGATGCTGTCCTCGACAATGTGTTGGATTTAAACAGAGGGAGGATTGAAGGTCTCCACACGTGGATAAAATGGAACACTTTCATGTATATCGACACTTGACGAGTCTAATTCAATGACGTACAGTAGAGTGCTGGAGTCCGCATTGTCGCGGACAGCAAGGTGGCTAGAAATCCGAGCAGTTCATAAACGCGACACAAGAAATACCTCCCTCATTTGCACACAAAAAAAGCGATATCGGATCATTTCTCGCGGCACACCTGACAATCTCTCACGGCACACCGGTTGAAAAACACTGGTTTATTGGGCCCATTATGAAACAGTTCAATTTCTCTGTGCTATGTTGCAATAAAATATAAATCTACTGCAAAGCATTTACCTGCACATACAGAGGGAACAAACCACAAAACAAAATAACTTATACAGGTTCAAGTCCAAAAATCTAAATAACATTTCTTCAGAAAGTGTTCTTCAAAAATTGCATCTAGAAACAGATTGTAGAGCATATTTCTTAGCCTTATGTTATACTGAACATATAATAAAACAAAACAAGTTTAATTTTAATATGAAAAATAGCTTCAGATATTTGCTCACTAGCTCAGGGTACTACCACTGCAAGGTGCTGTGCATATTTATTAGTGGTGTCAACAATAATCGATGGGGCGATGCATCCCGATGCGGGGCATGGACGATTTGATTCGATGCGGGCAACAAGCCGAATCGATTCAGCGCATTTTAAAATATATAAGTACGTTAAAAAATCTTCCCTGCGCAATTCCGGTGATGCAATGGATTTGGTTTCCCCATTTGTATTATTATTGTTATGTTTCATTTTTTACACACTGCATAACTCTGGTCAAGTTTCCCACCAACCTCATAGAAGCCAAAATGTCTCCAGATGTCAGCTTTCAATGTCTTAGGTGCATCAAGAATCTTTCTTGCTCCCTCTTTCTCTGCTTCAGCCATTGTTATGTTATGTCCTATGTCTTAGAGGTTAGATCTTGTGCCCGAGTTCGGGTTCGGGCCCAAAATGTTAAGCATTCACGTTCGGGTCGGGTCGGGCCGCCCCGCGCTGGACTAATAAATTATTTAAAAAAAAATTTTTTTAAATGGGATAAAACCGAGAGCAGGCTCTCTGTATTGTGCATTTGCTTGTGCACTCACATGAAGCAGTGGCGCCGCCCGCTTTTTCTTCTTCTCCTCCGCTGTGGCGCTTGCGATTCGTTATGAAAGACACTTTTATTTATGCACACAAAGGCAACACAAATGTGATCATTTTGAATCCTCTCCTCTGTGTGTCTGCAAACTCGTTTTTTTTTTTTTTTAATTTAAATTTTTTTTTTTATATTAAACTTTCCCAGCGTTATTTCGTTGTGTAAATGATTTTATAATGATCACAAAAATATGTAGACTATTTAAACATTAAGAAAACGTGCGTTTTTTTTCTGCCAACTGAGAATTCGTAACGAAAGACACTTTTTTATGCACATAAAGGCAACACAAATGTGATCCTTTTGAATCCTCTCCTCTGTGTGTCTGCAAACTCGTTTTTTTTTTTTTTTTTCTTTTTAATATATTAAACTTTCCCAGCACAGCGTTATTTTGTTGTGCAAATGCTTCTATAATGATCACAAAAATATGTAGACTATTTAAACATTAAGAAACATGCGTTTTTTTCTGCCATCTCGAAGAAATGAAAATAAATTGCTGCTGCTGCGTTTTTTGTTTTTTTTTCGCGTCACTCCAAGCCGGGTCGGGCTTCAATACCAGCGGGCCGTGTCGGGTCGGGCTGGATTTTTTAGGCCCCATCTAACCTCTACTATCTCTCTGCTCTCTCAATTGCAAAAAAAAAGATATTTCTTCATGTTGAAACAGATTGTTATGGCTGCTAAAATGCTGCTGCACTTCATTTTAATTGATTATTTTTTATTGTTATGTGGTAGTTACTGATTGCATTTCTAAGTTGGTTGCACATATATAGTGGGGTAGGCCAACATTTTACTTTTGTTCTACACTGCAATTTAGTTGGATGTTTTGTTTGCAACTGAACTGATCCCTGGATTGATATTGCGATAAAGATGCTGCTGCACTACAATATTTTCTTCGTCGCTTTCTTTAATATTTACTTGAATATTTTTATCGATGGGTTGTTGTGACTAAAATACAGTGACTGTTATTACTGATTTTGCACAGGAGTTCAGATGTTGCACTGTGTGAAAGGCTGCTACTGTGTGTAAAAAAAAAAAGAGAAAGCCCTGGTCTCATTCAAAGCACCAATTAACCCTTTAAGGTCTGGGCCTATTTTGTCTGATTTTGCATGCCTTTGAAGTTGCCTTTATATTTCAAAGAAAGAATTGTTTACGATGGCCTGGTTTGGTCCCTTTTTTTGTGACACCTTGAACTTCATGTCCAAACTGTTGTTTCCTTCACTGACCAATTATAAATCATCATTTTGGGCCCAAAAAGACCAAAAATTCCAAAATCGTTTTGTCAAAATTTTTAATATTGATGTCCAATTGACAACCAAACATGCGTAACGAACCGTTTTGAAACTTTGTAATATTTATTCAACATGTTAGGATGAACATTCAACCAAAAAAAATTTAGAATAAATAGTCTTATATTTGACAATTCAACATAAACAACAGGTATAGCCATAGGCGTTTTTTGCCTTTATACATGCTCTAGTCAAAACAGGTTATATACAGCAGACCGAACAGTGAAAAAATATATACCATCTAACACAAAAAGTGTTTAGAGGCCATCTCTTTATGAGTTTAGGTATTGCGGCCCATCACCTGATGAAAACTATGTACACGCAATCAAGCTTCTTGAACACACATTTATATAGACAAATTGAGAAGACTGATTGTGGGGGAAAAAAATATATATATATATATAACATTGGGAAAAAAAGTATTTTCAAAAATATTTACAATAAACAAGTAAAAAAATTATCAGGCATGCCACTCCGAAAAGCAGTTTCGTCCTGGAATTAGACACAGGGCGACATCACACAGCCCACACTTTCATGGGGTGTCGGTCCTCTTTCCACCCTTCCGCCCTTCCATTTTCATTTCACTTTACTTTCATTGTCACTATAAATGTACATGAAAAAAGTCAGTATTTATGAAAATAATAAAGTATAAAATAAAAATATATACAGCAATAAATAATAATGGAAATCTATATGTATGACAATAGAAAGAATACCATAGCTGAATATGTGCTACATCCCTAATCTTCATATAGAAGAAGAACACCACAATTATAAATTCCTGCCTTGGATACACACAGTGCACGTACGACTTTGATCTGATATGCACATTTTATTATTATATACACAAACACACACTTATATTGCATCAAAAATTAACTTTGTCTTGCAATATCAAAAGAAACTTTCAAAAGAAACTTCAGCATAAAAAAAAAAATAAAGTGAGTTGGCTTACCTCTGCTCATCGATGGCGTCACCCACGTGTTCAAATCCGTCACTATTTTCACTCGAGGACTCTTCCGAAGAAGACGATGATGACGAATTTGGACCATCCTCTTCCTCAAGTTGATCAAAAAGCACAATTGCTTGCGCTAAATTTAGCTTTCCGTTCATTCTCAAAGTCGCTGCTCGAGCCACACGGCCGTCGCTCGCCACCTCGCTGCTTCAGAACACTCCTCCCTCTCGTTCGGTGGAACCTCGCACGGCAGTTATATTTATTTAAAAAACGCATTTTGTGCTTTCACTGTGACTTCGAAAGGGTTCGTTTGATTTGTGTTTTTTTCATGGAGCTTCCGTTTTGAAAAAGGACAAGAAATGATGGAAATATAGACATAAACAAATGATCCATGCAGCGTTTTAATGTTTTTTTGAGAGGACAATAAAACTATAAAACTTAAATGACAATATCTCACGTTTTAGTTGGTCGATTGACTTCAAATAATAACGAGAGTAAACCGCAACTTCCGCACTTTAAAACGAGACCAACCAACGGCATGTGGGTGACGTAATTAAAACGTGAGGGCGCTTCAAAGACGACGTGCGCTGAGGACGCGCCGGCGCGTCCTTCGACTCTCAAGGGTTAAATGCTGTGATCTGTTTTTTTTTTTTTTAATTATTTTAAATATATATCTAAAAGTATTTTCATTTGACTTCAACCAGGAGTGACACAAGAGCCAATAAAAAGTTGTTTAATGTGTGACCGCTTGTGTTGCCTCATGATTCACGAAAAATATGCTTCGCTTTAGAATTTTAATGCATCCCAGGCTTTAAGGCATCGCGATGCATTGCCGAATCGAACCGAATCGAATCGTGACCCTCCGAATCGAATCAAATTTAATTGAATCGAATCGTGGCCCTCCGAATCGTAATCGAATCGAATCGTGAGGGCAGTACCGATGCACACCTCTAATATTTATTGTGTTTCCAGTGTACCTTATTTGTGTTGGACAGTTTGCAACGTCCTGGTCCACTTTAGTTCTTTCTTTATTTATTTAAAATCCAAAGTGAGAACAAAGACGACACATGTGATTTGTAGGCTGCCAGTGCGTCTTTTAACTTATGTTTCTCACTTTTTCCTCCAGCATTCTCTCACAACTATTGTTATTCAAAGTTGTATATCTTCTTCTTGAGACAACTTTCACCGCCACTTAGAGCACCCATCGCGGACTACCTGGGAATTGATCAAAAAACAAACATGAATTAACAGTTTACAGCCCCCAAAGTATTGCCACCATACGTCAAATAATAGTTTCGACACTTGGCGGGAGCATATTGATAACCCATTTTATTTATTTATTCATTCCAAATGTGCGGAAACTAAGGCTATGTTTACAGCACAAAGATCTTACGCAATAACGCAGAAGTGGGATTTTGCCATTAGTTTAATTCCGCGTTTGCACAACCATTATGGTTGGGAAAAGTTGCGTGCACACAGAAGCTCAAAAAAGCATGAAACCTCGAATTTGCCGATGTAGTATTGATTCCCAATATGTAGGTGGCAGTATGAGAATGCATTACTTCCTTGTCCGAACACTTTCCCTTCTGCTGTTTCCTCTTTTCATCCTGGTCAAAAAACAAAATTGAAAAGCGCATCAGGCTGTAATTAAAGTAGATAATAGTTGACTACATTACTGAATAATATTTGAACGCAGTTGGGCCGTGTACACTGCAAATTTATAACTTCATAATCAGATTATTTTTCTTAAATCGAGTCAAATCATTTTCTCCATCTCGTTTTGAATGTTACAGACTACTTAACAGATTAATGTGTCAGATTATTCCACTTATTTTAAGTAAATATTTCTATTTGTCCTCATTAAGCCCATAAATCTAAAAGTTGGTCATATTTCATCAAAATCAAGAAACAATTGCTTTCAAATAATGTTTTGAACGATTTATTCTTCATTTAAGAACATTTGACGTTTCAAAGTTTTTTTTAAAGTGTTAATTTTATTTTCAGCTTGGTATTTTTCTTTCAAGAAATCTGAGTAAAATATACTTGAAGCACTGGCAGATAATTTCACTTATTTCTAGTAGATTTACACTGGAAACAAGGGAATTCAACTAGTTTTAAGGAGGTGACTTTTTGCAGTGTACAAGGTTGCTTCTTGAAGACATGTTTTCATGCACTGTCGGGATGTCTGCATGTACTGACATCATCAGTATCTTCACCCTGTTCACTGACAAATATATTGGAGCATTATCGTCACCTAATGTTCGTTGTCACCCAAAAATCAGTTTTGCATTGTCAACTATTTAGATGGTGACGACGGGGAAAGGAAATTTGTGAGTTTTCAGCAGCTCAAGACGCTGTCGCCGTGTAAACAATAGGACTTTCTGGAAAACTTTTTGCATTGTCACCTCCGTTGCCGTGTTTGCGTAGATGGCCCCTGAGTTAACTCATTGGCTGTCTTCAAAGGGGATGAGCATTCACAGCCAATCCTCACACTTTATATGAATTGGTTTGGTTGTCTTTTGTTGTCTAAGGCAAATTGAAAATTAACCTGCATTCAGTGGTTGAATTTTCATTAAATGAGAAAAATGAAATTACAGTGGTACCTCTACATGCAAAGTTAATTCGTTCCAGGACCTTGTTTGCAAGTCTAAATGGCCGTATTTAGAGCAGGATTTTCCCACAAGAGTACATTATAATTGCATTAATTCGTTCCACAACCCGAAAACCTACACTAAATCCTTAATACATACTGCTGGTACTATTGCTAATAGCAATTACACAGAGCAGAACAAATACATTAGGAATACAAATCGGAATAATAATATAATAGTAATAATAATACCTGTAATAATGTAACGAATCGGGTTCTAATGTGGCAGATGTATTTTTGCGTGGTGTACCTGAACGCACCGTGTGGTTGACGTGTCAGTGAGTGAGGACTTTTCACAGTACTTTCACTTTACATGTTCAGCTTCGACGGACATAAGCATGTCGTGTTGTACAAGTTCTGAAATAAATGATCAAAAACCTAAGGAAGCTGGCGATCTCTTTGGCATTGTTACAGTAATAATAATTGTCACCTTAACGTACCTCGACATACGATCGCGTGACGACGCGATCGTATGTCGAGGTACCACTGTATTTGATATCAAGCCTTGACTTACCGGTACTGTCTAGTTAGACATTGCTTAAATTTGGTAGCTGTCTGACAAAATCTCTACAAGGACTTTCTTCAAAGGGCCTCTGGAAATGGCCAAAACGAGTCTAAAATAGTGGCTTCAAACAAACGTTCTGTAGCTTCTCTAAGCACATGACATGATTCGCTGTAACAGCTTGATAGTCTTTTTTTTTTTTTTTTTTTTTTTTCTTTCATGGTTTTGCCTTCAAAGGACATTGTCTTCCACCTTTTCCTGTGGTGGTGGAATGAGGGCTAGTGGGGGTAGTGCCATTAGCATTCAGACGGCACGCGCCTCCTCGCTTGGATGAGGTCACTAATAAGCCCCGCCCAGCATCTCAAGCCAGCAAGTATTGATTTCCTTTAATTGGATAGACAAATGAAAAGAGCGGATGAATGCCAAAATGTTCCTCCCAAAGCAGAGCCTTTGTTTTTAAATGTAGCCAGTTTCCAAAGCTGCTGTCTATTTGCGGATATTTTTTCAAATGGATTAAGAAATGAAATGTTTATTTTGAATGTGAAAAAATGCCAAATTAACAATGACAAAAGAAACAAACATTTACAAATTCAGCGAAACAAAAAAAAATGTTCAACGTCCACATATTTAAACTATCATCATTTCTACACATTCGCCGGATTTGAATAGAAATACCCTGAAGTTATATTTAAAAGTCTGCAATTCAGTTATGTCTTGTTTATGTTATTACAAATATGTTGTGGTGGGGTTTCAAGCCAAAAACATGAAAATTGTGATGTCGCAACATTTATTGGCCTGACTGTAATTAAATGGTGCCAACCAATAATTTGACAAATGAATACTTTTTATTCATTAGAGCAGAAAAAGTAAGTATTAAACGGCACACACCCAGTCCTAGCTTGCTGCCTATACCATACACTCAGCAAACTTCTATAGTAGTAGCTGCTAATTCTATCTGCAAAGTCAACAAGTTTATGGGTTGCCTTGGTACATTCATGCAGAACAACCACCTTCAAAAAAGTGAAAAATTCCATTTTTTTAAAAAAATAGGCACCATGTAAGGGGCTCCTGTCATAGTCGTTATACTCTTCAACTTGACGCGAAGACTGCTGCATTCAAACAAGCATGTTGTTTTCATAAAGGTCAGAAATTGTTTAGCGCACTAGACACAGGCACGGGTGATGACTGGAAATGCAAACGGGTGTTGATAAGGTCACAATTTAAATAGAACTGATTTAAAGAAAACCAGCGGCGACCTTTCCTTCACATCTCTGGGACTGCTCTCTCAGCACGTGACACAAGTCAAAATGCTGTTTAGAAGGCCTGTTGCCTACTGCTTACATGCTGACTTGAGTTGCTGATTGCAGCTAATAGATCAATAAACAATACACATACAGTGGGGCAAATAAGTATTTAGTCAACCACTAATTGTGCAAGTTCTCCCACTTGAAAATATTAGAGGGGCCTGTAATTGTCAACATGGGTAAACCTCAACCATGAGAGACAGAATGTGGAAGAAAAACCTAGAAAATCACATTGTTTTATTTTTAAATAATTTATTTGCAAATCGTGGTGGAAATAAGTATTTGGTCAATACCAGAAGTTCATCTCAATACTTTGTTATGTACCCTTTGTTGGCAATAACGGAGGCTAAACGTTTTCTGTAACTCTTTTCAAGCTTTTCACACACTGTTGCTGGTATTTTGGCCCATTCCTCCATGCAGATCTCCTCTAGAGCAGTGATGTTTTGGGGCCGTTGTTGGGCAACACGAACTTTCAACTCTCTCCTCACCCCGTGGCGTCAAAATGATAACAAGAATGGGGAGCAAAAATCCCAGAACCACACGGGGGGACCGAGTGAATGACCTACAGAGAGGTGGGACCACAGTAACACAATGCGCCGCCAGGGACTCAAATCCTGCACTGCCAGTCTTGTCCCCCTGCTGAAGAAAGTACATGTCCAGGCCCGTCTGCGGTTCGCGAGGGAGCATTTGGAGGATCCAGAAGAGGACTGGGAGAATGTGTTATGGTTAGATGAAACCAAAATAGAACTTTTTGGTAGAAACACAGGTTCGGAGGAAAACGTATACTGAATTGCACCATACCCACTGTGAAGCATGGGGGTGGAAACATCATACTTTGGGCTGTTTTTCTGCAAAGGGACCAGGACGACTGATCTGTGTAAAGGAAAGAATGAATGGGGCCATGTATCGAGAGATTTTGAGTGAAAATCTTCCATCAGCAAGGGCATTGAAGATGAGACGTGGCTGGATCTTTCAGCATGACATTGATCCCAAACACACAGCAAGGGCAACAAAGGTGTGGCTTCGTAAGAAGCATTTCATGGTCCTGGAGTGGCCTAGCCAGTCTCCAGGTCTCAACCCCATAGAAAATCTGCGGAGGGAGTTGAAAGTCCGTGTTGCCTAATGACCCAAAACCCCAAAACATCACTGCTCTAGAGGAGATCTGCATGGAGGAATGGGCCAAAATACCAGCAACAGTGTGTGAAAAGCTTGAAAAGAGTTACAGAAAACGTTTGGCCTCCGTTACTGCCAACAAAGGGTACATAACAAAGTATTGAGATGAACTTCTGGTATTGACCAAATACTTATTTTCCACCATGATTTGCAAATAAATTCTTTAAAAATCAAACAATGTGATTTTCTGTTTTTTTTTTCACATTCTGTCTCTCGAGGTTGAGGTTTAACAATGTTGGCAATTACAGCCCTCTCTAATATTTTAAAGTGGGAGAACTTGCACAATTAGTGGTTGACTAAGTACTTATTTGGCCCACTTTACTATCGATGTAGAAAAAAATAACATAGTCCTTGTGGTGTTAGATAATGTTCCTAAACAGCTCTTGAACGCTTCTTGCATGCAGCGACAGTGCGGAGTCCGCAGTCACTATCACTAGACGAACACTACAGGTGTTCTGCAATTCCTTCTATGCGGTGAGACATCCAACACATGCACACATCGGTTAAAAGCGGCGAGTACTTACTATTTGTGTTTTTATTGAGTATTTTATTACCTTTCCATAGCTCCAAAATACTTTTTGCATGTGTTTCCCTCTCATACTTTTAAGCATTGTGTTTTCTTGTAGCTTTAAAGCAGATTGTTGATCTGTTGACTACATTATTCACGTAGCGTATTTAAACCACCCTTATTTGATATTCTTCGTTTAAGTATTTTCATAAGGCATCTTTGGTACGTTCTGCTAGTATGCAACCAAAAAAAAAAAAAAAAAGCTGAAAGCGCACGATAGTACTTTAGGTGTCAAATTTGCCTCATGTAGACGTAGGGCTGGGCGATATGGCCTTAAACATGTATCACGATAAATTGAGCAGATTTATCTCGATAACGATAAATGACGATAAATTCGCCCAAGCGTACTGTTATATAATTTGAAAATCTGAATCAATGCATGAAATACTGATTAACTGTTTCTTGTTGATTTATTTACCAGCATTCAATTTCATATACTGTATTTAACAATTGTACATGCAGTCTAAACATTAAGTTTATAAAAATGTAATGTAAGCAATAAGAATTCAAGTATGAACATTTATAACAGCGTGTATGACTTGAACAATGTACATTATCAAAATCAATATGCCTGTGCAAACATGTCATTGTAACACAAATGACTTGCAGCTTGAACAGTACACTTCAAAAAGACAACTTGTTAATGGCTGCTGTGACATAATTATTAAATACAAGTGTTTACATTATGGTTTCAGGGTCCCCCCCAGTGCATTTTTTAATAAATGCACGCACAAATGAAACCCCAAACAAACAGAGAGAGAGACACACACACATTAAAGCTATATTGATCTTCTTCAAATGAAACGCTTAAGATTTTATGATAGCAATAATGACACAGAAATAAGCACATACAGAAAAATAGCTGGGGCCATTTCTCGGTCATTATAAGTTTCGCCGTTGGATTGTACTTTAAGCTGAATGCTTTACCATCACAAAAGCTATCAGAGGAATCACACACAGACAGATACAAAATAATGCCACATAGTAATTGCTAGATGCAGTCCGTGCCCAATCCACTCATTAAGTTCAGCCGTTTCGACAAGTTAGAGCCGCTATCCGACTACATCACGTTCATTTGTAGCGTTAGCCGCTAGCTAGCGTTAGCCTGGCTACCAGTAGAAAGCACTGAAAGCACCATCTCCGGAAATTGTGAGAACAGCAGGGAGGACAGCGGGTGAAAGCCCGTCCGGATGCCACCAAGAGTCTACTAAATGTCGGTTAAAGTTTGGTGAACCTCCCTTAAGCCACACTCCATCACGTTTTGCTTGTAGCGTTAGCTGCTAGCGTTAGCTTACTGGGCTTTTGTTTGATTGGCTCCTTGATGATCACGTGACTCCCTACGTAAGCCCATTGACGGTTTCTTAAAGGGGAATGAACATAGACGGACAACACAGAATCAAAGCGGGATGAAAAGACTATATTTTCTTGTTTTATTAATTTACCGAATTTACCGACATGGTCAAAATTACGTCGGTCATCGTTAAGAATTTCGGTGACGGTAAATTTTCGGTTTACCGCCCTGCTCTATGTAGACGTTTTGCCGGTGTAGCATATTTTGGCAGAACACGGGCTTTGTCCTTCTCTCATCTCGTCTCATCCCGTCTTTCCTGTTCATTTTACTTTCGCTGCTCGTTTTGTGAATTTTTGAGAGTGCTCTCATGCGCAGTAATGTTCGTCTCGCGTACATATTGAAAGGGCAGAACAGATGACACGTTTATGTCGCTTGAGTCATACTCTGGAAGGCCAGCAGCCCTCAGTGACGTCACTGTCCTGCAACGTCAACAACAAGGGTAACCTACTAGTTAATTTTACAAATTGTATAAAAACGAAAACTTTAAGAGGGGTTTTCATATCAAATTATTTTAACTTATACTAACAATGATCTTTTGAGAACTGCAAGTCTTTCAATCCGTGGTTCCCGTGGTTAAAAAGGTGGAAAGGTGCAATAAAAGTGTAACTCCATTAACCATTTAACCAATCAGAGGACGGGGTGAATACTAGTATGGGAGACAGCAGGCAGGAGAGAGGGGCGTGGCTGCACCTAATCCAAAATAGCCCAGCTCTAAATTCATTTTTAATATCGGCCAGTCGGATTAAAAAAAGGGCTGTTACCGATACACGTCAAATTTCCAAATATCGGCGCCAATAATCGGCCCAGCCGATAATCGGTCCTTCTCGAGGTTTTAATATTTGAAAGTACTACCTAGAGATATTATTCAAGTCTAAAAATCATACAATTACTTCTTATTTACCTTCTTTGTTTTAATGTTTAGTTTTTGTCATTGTCGTAATGTTTAGGTAACGTTAAGATATTTCTGTAAGTTGCCAGCATGCTGCTGGACTCCCCGAGCAACCCTCCTCCCTGATTTCCTTCCTTCCTTGACGAGATGTTTTAATTACTCCATCCTTCGTTTCCCTCATCACTTTCTCTTCCACTCCGTCGCCCCGAGCTGCTCCGTCTAATTAATCCACGCAGATTTTTACACACACAGACTCAAAGCACACCATCTTGAAAATTTTCCAAGGAGACTGTAGCAACCTCAAGAAGTTCTGTATTTTCAAGTTTATTATGTTTGTCTAGATCAGAGGTGGGCAAATCGGTTCTCAAGGGCCGCAGTGGGTCCTGGTCTTTGTTCCAACTGATCCAGCACAGACTGTTAAACCAATGAGGTTTCAGCAGAAACAAGAAGCATCTGACTATAATCAACTTATTGCACTTGTAAAACACCAGATTGGTGAAAAGGTGTCCTCCTAATGGGTTGAAACAAAAACCTGCACCTACTGCAGCCCTTTGTGGAAAAGTTAGCCCACATCTGTCTAGATAGATAGACAGACAGACAGATAGGTATGCATATATCCAGTATATACTGCATACAGTATATACACGTGTGCATATAAATTTACAGAATAATATAATAGTGTTGCTATTGATTTTGCTCCTATTTTTAGTTAACTGGATCGAAAGATTTAAAATGTCTGTATAACCGATACGCTATTTCAAACAAACATTGGTTTTGTCTCAATGTACAAATCTGAGGAAGGGTACCAAAAATGTATTGTACATATAGCAAATGTGTCTTGCACAAGTAAAGGGAAATGAACCATGAATTAATACAAAAACAAGTCTTTATATAGTATCCGTGTGTGTGTGTTGCAGGGACTCTCAGGAAGCATGGAGCTAATGGAGACGCCTTTTTCCATGACACTGGGCGATCTGGTGGATCTGCACCTCCACCACCAGAACAGCATCCCCGTGTTCACCTCAGCCCTCACCATTGATCTTTTTGGACGCCAGACCACCATCACCTAATAAGTTTTTGTATAGCTTTTCTAGTATTTTTTAATTTATGCATTTCTGTTGTTGTTTTTGTTTTCAATTCAAAATTGTTATTACTTCAAGGTCAACTTTAGAGGTAAACACCCTTCACCTTTGTGGCTTTTTTCAGGGTATGAAGCAAGTTGCTGTAATGAATTAAGCATCATGAATTACCAAATACATTACAGCTTATATTTTTTTAAAATCAATTTTTAAGCTAGTATTTGTGTTTTTAATCATTTCACATTTTTGGCAATATTTTTAGTGTTCCTTAAAGGTGGCCTACCATTGGGGCCTACTACACGAATATGTTACTGACTGGATCGAATTTGAATATTTAGGAAATATGGCTCAGCTGTGAATCAGCAACCCACTTTTAGAAAACCAGAAAATGGTACTATTTATGATGCCAATATTCACAAAAAGGGCCTGAGCACAGTAAAATTCTGATTCCAAAATGCTTTGGGATTTCACCGAAAATAAGTTAAAAATAGTGATGCACCGATACTAGTACTGTGGTACCTCTACATAGGAATTTAATTAGTTCCAGGACCTGGTTTGTATGTCAAAATTGTTATATGTCGATCGAGATTTTCCTATAAGAATACATTATAATTCGATTAATTTGTTCCAATGCCCAAAAACCTACGCTAAATCCTTAATAAATATTGCAGGTACAATTACTAATAGCAATTCAGAGTTGTTTTTGGCAGCCCTTTTAATTTTCATCTTAGTCTTAGCCTTTTGGACGATAATACTTATTTGTCTTTGTAATATTTGAATCATCTCAAAATGTGTTTGTCTTCGTCTAATTTTTGTTGAGGAAAACTCAAGACCAACTTCGTCTAGTTTTAGTCGATGCTCACTAAAAACATTTTCGTCTGTAAAATTAAGAATTTTTACTCGATCGATAGTTTTCCAACTATTTTGAATGAACATTGACAGACGAGCACATATTGTAGCATCGCCATCTTTGTGATGATAATACACACTCAGGAGGGAAGCAGTACATTATTTTCCATTAATTATAGATGCCACAAAGTGTATGTTAAAAAGTTGTCCGAGACTTCAAGAGGACGCTAGCCGTTAGCATTTGCCTAATGCGAACACGAATGCTATGCTAACGCTACGAGTTGCATTTAGTGTGTGATGATCACTCAACCTTGGAGGTGGGGCTCGAAGGCGAGCGTCTGGTGGCCGGGCCTGTATCCATGGGGCCTGGCTGGGCACAGCTCGAAAAGGTAACGTGGGACCCCCTATCCATGGGCTTACCACCTGTGGGAGGGGCCAAAGAAGTCGGGTGCGTAGGGAGTTGGGTAGCATCCAAAGGCAGGGCCTTGGTGGTCCGAGCCCCAGGTACAGAAACTACCTCCCCATGAAATGCTGGAGAGACTATTGCTAGGTTCATTTTGCGGGTCTTAATGCTTGAATCCGATTTTTTTCGTGTTTTTTAGACTCCAGTGAGGCAGTCGGTTGACGGTCTAAACGGGACAAGTCGCATAGAAGTGGACCATTTCAAATCCGATGTGGGTCACTTTCGTATGTTGTTTAAATCTGTTTTGGGCCTGATTTTTCCAGAATGTTGTCATGGTCTAAACTGTCAAGTCTCCCAAATCGGAATTCATGCAACAATTACATCAGCAAAGAGCGAGAACAGCAAGCAAGACGACAGCGATGTAGCTGTTCATTAGCGGTAGCACCTACCTTGAACTCAGCTTTGACTACGCAGGAGGCGGGCTTGACCAAGTCATAAAAAAAATCAATGAAGAAAAGAATGAGCCTGACAATGCTCGGTTTCTTTCTTTACGCCAAATGAGCAATATTTCAGTATTGTTTACATGGCCAAGTCTGGGCAAACCCATGCACACACATAAGGCTTATGTGTGTGCGCCATACGCACAGTGCGTATTTATTTGTTTTCATGCTTCTGCGCATGCAGGTCAGTTTGCGTAGCGTGTGTCGGACTGCGAATTAGTGCACATGTATAATACAGTGGCACCTCTACATATGAAGTTAATTCGTTCCAGGACCTTGTTTGTAAGTCGAAATGACCGTATGTCGAGCAGGATTTTCCCGTAAGAATACATTGTAATTCCATTAATTTGTTCCACAGCCCAAAAACCTACACTAAATCCTTAATAAATACTGCTGGTACTATTACAAATGGCAATTACACATAGTAAAATACATAAATTATTAATAAAAACTGGAATAATGAAATAATAATTCCTGTAATAATGTAACTAATTGAGTTCTAATGTGATAAGACATTTTTTGCTGTATCTAAATGCACCGCGTGGCTGACGTGACGGTGAGTTAGAGTGCAGTTCTATTTTACTTCCTCGTTTAATTTTTTGTTGTCGCCGTCATATGGAGCAGACAGCAGGCATTTTCTGTTGCAAAAGTTCTGAAATTAATCACGGGAAAGCGCTGCTGTCGATTGGGTTGAACTGGGGCTTCTTCCCCAGCGGCTTTCAGGCTGGCTCCCCACCGCGGCCGGTATTCTCACCTTCATTGCACCTCTGGGTTTCGTCGCTGGGAGGACCCTCCGGGTAAGTGTGACCTTTTTCTCTTGACCACCTGCACTAACCTTCTTGGAACCTGTGTTGATTTCTCTCACAAGAAATCCGTCATGTTGTCGTATTTCGAGCATGTCGTCGGAAGTAGAAACAAATGGCGAGTCAAATTTTACGTCAGATGTCGAAAAGGCCGTGTGTCGATAAGCTCGTACCACTGTACTTGAATGAGCTCAATGGACAAAGGCAGCCTGAAAGGGCATGCCAAAAAAACAAATATGACAAAAAAATGGAATTGTGTATTAAGACCTGCAGTATGAACCTAGTGGCTGGGGAGAGGGAAATCTGGCTTCACTGCTGAAGCTGCTACGACCCGAGCCCGGATTAAGCGGTAGATAATGAATGGATGGATGGTCAGTCAGCGGCGTCAGCACAGACCTTTATAGGCGAAAGCAACATTGCATATTTTCTGTGGCCAATAAAACAAATCTTACCGTGTGTGCAAGCCTGCATGGACACTGGAGATGACACACTGGTGAGTCGGGAAGGAGGGGGGGGCACACAGGGAACATGCTGCTACGATGCAGGCTAACTACATATGAAATGTCACACCTTTTGAACATGTGACGTCTCATCAGACGAAAACTGGCATTGGTCCCGTTATGTTTTAGTCTCCCAAGACACGTTTTTTGCCTGTTATCGTCTTGTCATCGTCATGAAAAAAGTGTTAGTTGACGAAATATTTCGTTATCGTCATCGTTTACGAAAACAACACAGTAACAATTACCCATAGCAAAAAAGAAATATAAATACAAATCGGAATAAATTTAATACAGGTAATAATAATTATAAATGAATGTAACGAATCAGGTTCTCATGTGGCAGTTGTGTTTTGCATGCTGTTGCTGAACGCACTATGTTACTGACGAGAGTGAAAGAGGTGTGGAATAGTGGTTTTTACTTTCTCTTTTCGTGGTTCTGTTGTTGTTGTCGGGGGTGAGCCGCATTGTCTAGCCAATTCACTCACGCTCATATTTTTCTTTCATTTCCCTCTTAATTTCAATGGTAAGCGTCACCGTTTTCCTTTTTTGACGAACTGCAATAACCTTATTGGGACCCACGTTGGTTTCTCTAACAAGAAAATTCGCCGGTCTTGATGAATGAACTAATAAAATTGCGAGTCTTGCGACTGACATAAATCCTATTTTGAGCATGTCAAATGTCGAATCAAATTCTACGCCGGCTGTCGAAAGGATCGTATGTCGATGCGATCGTATGTTGTCGAGGTATCACCGTATCAGTATTGGTACCAATACGACACTAAAATGACATCGGTATCATAAGAAGAACTGACGCACCAATGCTGCGCAATATACACTCTTCAAGATCTACCAAAGATGGTAACCAGCTACACACACTACAATTTAAAAAAGGAGCACTTTTCCCCATTTCCAAAATGATGATGGACGTCCAATCCATTTGAATTGGGAGGGAAGCAGGGAATGAAATGTTGCCTTTTTTTTTCTTTAATTTTCTTAAAACATTTTTTTTAAATTAAGGTTTAAAAAATCTTTCACTCGGGTTTAGTAGATGCTAAAATATGTATGATGCAAATTGGCAACAACAGGCATTTATGGTAAAAAAAGAAAAAAGTATTGAGGCTGTTATGATCTGAAATGTCACTAATTCATGACAGGAGGCCTCTGGGGTTTCGTGTTCTGTATTTTTCTCCCTAAATAGTAATTTTTCGCTGCAGCAAGTTGGACGCTAACGTGTATAAAAATTTGACTGCTATATACATTTTCATTTGTTTCATAAATGTTGACCTACAAATAGAGGATAGTTTTTTATTGGCTCACTTTTTACGGCTCACCAAGAGACTGTTTAAGCTGTGAAGGTCATGGCTGGCATTCGCCGGTCCTATGAAATTAATGTACCACACAGGCGTTTTTTCTGATTGCATCATATGCAATAATCAATAAACTATGAGCGCGTGACGTGAAAGAAATGGAGCAATTACGAGACCAAATATTTCACTGACATCGTGTAACCACAATGGCACTGACCCCGCTGAAGTTGTCAGTCACACTCCAGTCACCGAGGTTGAATTTTAGGAGCTTTTGGTAACAAGGTCATGAGACTTGAGAAATGCTGCCTTGTAAAATGGATAGGCATTTTATTTATTTGTGATAGAGTGTGTCACCAAGTGATCAAGCAGTGAACGAGAGCAAAACAAGTAAGACGTCAAAAAAGAGGCACACAACTCAGACAATATTGTCTAATGTTTGATGTCACTTCCTCATTAGTTCTAATGTATTTTAGAGCACTGCTACAAAAAAATAACATTTTGAATTTTACCTCATAAATGATAACTGTGTTCCTCTACATAACCATGGCTTGAGGAAATGTTAAGGACTAGGGATGTCCCGATCCGATCACACCATTTTTCAGAGGATCGGAATCGGGTGAGAAGGATCGGTTTTTAATTTTAAAAATATATGTTTTTTTGCTACATGCCCATAGAGCCTCTCATCCTCCCTCCTGGGGCTTTTCTTGGTCACCAACCTCTACGATCAAAAGGCACATATGTGTTAATTATCGTTAAGTGTGCTGTGGTAGTGTGAGTGAATTTGAGTGGACTCACTCAATGAAGCATTTAATAAAGACATTTTTCTACATTAAACATTATTAGTTCTGGAATTGTGGGTTCAATCCCGGCTCCGGAAAAATGTAGGTGCACCCACATTTTGTGCTGCTGTACCGTAAGAAAAAGAAGCACCAGTGCAGCGAAAGCCCCTTTCACATACAGTAAAACACAGTTTAAAAAATCGCAGGATTTAAACGGGAAGGCATTGTATGTGAAAGCAATTTCGCGGGTCGACTGACACGGAGATTACGCGGACATTTAACTGGTCGCATTTTAGTATAATGTCCGGGACTTTCCCAGGACGAGGCGTATTTGAAAGCAAGCATCAAATTTCCGGGTCACAGCACGATGGCTGTATATGGACGTAATATCATTGCGGGCCGATCGTCACTTCTTCTTTCTTCGCAGACGAAAAGCGGTAAACAAACAATGCAAACAAACATTGCAATTATCAACAAAACAAGCTGGAAGTAGCTAAATTAAACTGAAAACGAATAACGAATAACTGATAACGAAATTAAATTGCTACTGGATCGTAGTGTTGAGGAAGAGAGTCCATTGTCCATCTTTGGAAATGTGTGGTTAATTTTGTTGCTGATGTTAGGGTCCGCAACTGCGGAAAAAAGGTTGTACCTTAAAGAAAAATCAACGTAGAAATTTGTTCAAGGGTTTATTAAATACAAACAAAAATGCACACGATCGCGGAAAAGGGGGAATAACACAATGGGTCCGTGACAGTAGGTCGACGGGGATCAATAATACTAATTGTAATAATTTCAAAACAAGGGCGGCAGAAAAACAAACTAGCAAATGCACGAAATCCGAGAGTACACTGTGCCGAATGGTGACCAGCAAGTTAATATCTCAAAATCCTTCTCTTGGATAGCCTGGGCTTAAAGTGCGTAAATGGTGTTACTCGTTTATTTCTTATTTCAATTGGTATTTCATGCTCCTGAATGAAAAGGACCACTTGGATGTGTGTGGAAGCGATTTATTCCATTTTTGAATCCCGCGCCATTAAAATTGGTGACTTCCGGCTCCAGTCTCGGGTTTAGGAGGAATACGAATGTGACATCACCCGGGTCAGCATCTCACAACAGACCATTGCTTTATAGCATTAAATTAATTTGTTTATTTTTCGCATCACGCCAGCCAAACAGCTGCAGGGTTTTGTAGCTGCACTAGGGAGAGGCATGTGAGTCGTTTTGGGTTTCAAAAAGTTCCCGTTCACCCTGAGATCGGCCAAAACAAGTGTGCAACAACTGTAGGAGCATTGGACTTACGAGGAAGTGAGTAAACATGTTATGCATGTGACGTGTTATGCATTATGTCAAAAACTGCAATCATCGTACACGTTTTAATGCTGCTTGTCCACCGAGAATGCCACTCGGCCGACGACCGGCGGCTCCCCCCCCCCGCGGGGAGAGCGCTATACTCACCTTATTGCCCTCTTCCTGTGCCCGGTGTTCTGTCAAATTTTCCACCCCATCAGAAATTTCAACTTTTTGTTAAAAATGGCTGGGAATACAGTGTTTGATCATGGACGGATATGTAGAAAAGTTCTCAGACACAACATGCCTTGTTAGCTGTACACAACAACTGCACATCGCACTCTCTGTTTACGTTTTCGCCATGTTTTTAAGCATTAATTTACGCCACATTCGTGTTGACCATCTGGCATCTACACACTCCTCCAACGTCGGCCGGTTTGTCCGGCGGTCATTCTCCAGCTGCTTCCCAGGCAAACGAACTCTCCTGCTTTTAGCAGGGTAGCAACAAGCTGTAAGTTGCTCGCCACCGGGACACAACCCCGCCACCGTGTGACATGATCCGGGGCAGTTTTGTGTGATTTTTCGCTTCGAAAGCGAAAATAACACTTTGAGACGTCACTCTGTTTGGGTTAGCATGTCGGCTAGCTGTCACACCACCTGGTTTGTTTATACTCTCCGAAGCCAGGGCAGGGAAATGTCAAAAGCCGACTAACTCCAGTGGCATGAAATATCGTTCAGGAGGTGCCAAGTCGACAGTTTTGACTATTATGTAGTAATTTTGCCATGTCCTACTGAATAAATGCATTTTAATATTTCATATCCCATTTAGAACAAGACTGTTATTTAATAATGTCATTTAATTAGCAATTGGGGAAAAATACTTGGCTAAAAGGAATATCCTGTAAAAATATTGTTGTAGATAGATTGAAACAATGACATTTTGCTGCTCTCTTCATCGCGTTTTCCTGGTTCTGAATAATTCCCCTCAATGGCGACGACGTCATCCTCCATTTTGGGATGCTAGAGCGGTATAAAGGTAGGCGGGGCTAAACGGCAGATTAAAAGACTAATTTCTCGTCATCTGCGCTTCGCCAAATTGTTGTATGTCGTCGAATCGTCTCAAAATATGATTCTCATTCACATAATAAAGCTATTTAAGACTTTTTTTATCCTGTCATACGCACTTTAAATACAGTCTTGGTGAGCTTGAATTGGCTGCAGGTGCGACCTTGGGAACACTCCCACAACCGGCTCTGTAACAAAATACAATCTGACCAACATTGTGACAGTTGATGCTGACCAAAAATGACGTAATGTCTGGGTTATAGAATCGTACCAGCAGCCGTCCCCGCATAGAGAGCGCCAGTGGGCAATACGGGACAAGTCTGTGAAAGTGCCCAACCCGCATCATCCCTGGGATATAGCTACATGCGTGAAAGCAATGATGCGAGTAAATCCCACGCCACTTTACATGGGAATTTACCGGGATACGTTTGTGAAAGGGGCTTAATTCAAAAAGTAAGTGTGGAGCCTTGGCAATATATTTGGCAATGTTAATTTTTCCCAATATCATTCAGGACTAATTTGTATATACTGCATATATACTGTATATTTTTTTAACATTTTACGGGCTAAAAAGTAACAAAATAATGCAGAAATACAATGGCATTGCCAAAAGATACAAAAATATATCCATTTTATACTCTGCAACACTCCCAAGAAAAGCAGAAGAGGAACTAATGTAAAAAGTACAGTCCTGTAACATATTTGGAACTTTTGTTCCAAAAAAAAAAAAAAAATTCAGTATCTACTCAGATGACTCGGACTCGGGTGCAAAAATATGTGATCGGGACATCCCTCATGCCATCTGGGATTGCCCCCCCAAAAAATTCCCAGCTTGAAGGAGCACACTAACGGTGTTGGCATACATTTCTTCATAATAGTTTTTTTTTCTCTTGAAAACTACACTTTAAAAAAATATTTGTAATCTGTACTTCTACCCAAGTAAGTCAATATTCGAAAAACACGAAGTTCAGCCATCTAAAGACTATTTACCACGACTCACCCAAACAGAACATGTGAAATGACATGACCTGTTACTCGCAAATGTGAATCTAACTGCTCACCGACGAAACCTTAATCATTACTTTGGCCAAGTGGCATGAGCCAGCACTCAAGCTTCGTAAGACTAAGCCCTCAGTCTGTGCAATTCGGCAATTCGTTGAAAGTGGTGTGTCGATAAAAAAATATATAGGAGTTAACATTACAAACTCAAAACTATTTTGTGTAAATGTTTTTGTTTCAAGGATCACTAGAAATCACTAAACTAATATTTACTGCAGTTGTATGACCACATTTTTTTTTTTTTAATAACTGCATCACATCTGTGTGGCATGGAGTCAATAAATTTATGGGATCATCCAGCTGTTATTCCACTCTAAGACATTTTAGTTTATTTTAGTTGGTTTGCGACAAAGACTGCATGTTTAATAGTATGTTTAGGGTCATTGTCTTTTGAAACACCCATTTCAAGGGCATTTCCTTGTCAGTATTTGATATGTTCAGTATTTTGCATCTTTATTGATTTTGTGAAATTGCTGAGAACTTTATTGCCAATTTTGTTAAAGGTATTTATGCTAATATTGTCTTAAAACTAATACAGTTTACAGTTCATTTTGTCTCAATATCTCAAATGCAAATACTATAATAGCCAATGTTTTAGCACTTGAACATTGATTTAGTTTTAAACGCACATGAGGTCTTGATTGAGGTGTGCATCTTTTTTTCATTTCATCAGCTTGCCCCAAAACAATTTGTGTGCTTGCTGATAGCTCATGAATATCCATGAGCTATCATAAAATTGCTGAGTTTTCAGATCAGGCTGCTTGGATTGTGGTCGCACCTGCATACATACACACAAGCCCTTGTTGCGCAGTAAACAGTTTCAGAGGTCTTTTTCTAAAACAGCATAATTCATAGCCAATAAAATTTTAAATGAAATTCAGGTCCATGCTTAATTCATCACAACCATTTAGGTTGTTTTTTATATCTTCTGCTTTTTCTAAAGGGGAGAGTTGAACTGGGACAATCAGTCACTTCTTCTTCCCCCTGAGTATTATTATTTTTTTTTTTTTTAATTTTCGAGAGAGGAGCTTGATGGTTTGAAGGAGGGTTGAGAGGAGGTCGCTTAGAACACCAACAATCTCCAACATACAAAAGATTCAATTAACCCGTTTCAAAGAAACTAAGTGATATACCTCCAGCAAAGACAAAATACAACAACTACTCCTTTGGCACCTTCCCTGCTTCTTCACAACTGAAGAGAGGTGGGTAAAGTAGCCAAAACGTTTACTCAAGTAAGAGTAGCGTTAGTCCAAAATAATATCTCAAAAGTAAAAGTTGTCATCCAAAAAATCTACTCAAGTACAAGTAAAAATTTGGTGAAAAGAAAACTGAAGTAATGAGTAACATTGTAACTGTTTACGATGTTAGATTTTTTAATTTATTTTTTTTAAACATTTTTTTTTTCTCAGCACAAAGTTATCTATATGAACTGTCATTATTGTACTATTACGTATTACATAACCACATTAGGCCAAAAAACAAAACCAAACAAAAAAAATCATTTAATTCTGACGTGAGAAAAAAAGTACAGAAATAAAGCATAATTTGTCAAATAGCATGAGTGCCCTCTAGTGAAGAAAACATAGTTACTATTATGAAATTAGTAAGATCATATCTCCGGTTTTCCGTGGTCAATCAGTGCCAAATTAAATCTGGGAGTGAGGTTGAAATCCGCGCTTTGGGATCATGTTGACTGCATCCCTCTATGTCAAATACTTATTTCCTATGGTGCTTTAAAGTATGCAGTTAGGAATCATAGTACAATTTGTCTCACAGTTTTGCTCAATTGCTTTGGTACGTTTCTCAGATCATAATTGAAATTCTCAAAAGTACTTGTTCAATCCTCACAACATGTCGCACAAATAGCAAAACAACATGGATTACCTGCAAAAGCCAGTTTTCTGTGCAAAATACTTCGTCTATCGCTCAAAATTTAATTTCTGTGTCAATGAACATGTCAGTGCCGTCAGAATGATAAGTCCTTGTTTCATTGTGTACAGTCAAGACAGTAAAATTGCTTTGTCATGCTTTCAATTTAACAGTTACTCTGGTGGACGGCTCTGATGTTGAAGATTGCGTATGTAAGTTTTGACGAAAGTTACACCTTTGTGTGTGGGAGATTACAAGACACTAGACAAGATTCAGTTGACACTTTTACTGTTTTTACAAATTTTCTATTACAATTCACCATTACCATGTCATTGCAACGCAGAAAGCAAAAGACGGCACTAAGTAGCACAAAGAAATATAACATAAACGCAAAACTAGAAATGTGAACATAAGACAATCAGTACAACTAAACTTCAAATCCTGTCATGATTATTCACTCATTCTTTCTACACATGTTGACGTTCCTCTCTTGCTATGCAGCGTGGAATCTTCTTGAATTCCTTACCCAGGCTCTGCAGGCATTTGCTGTGATGTCACTGCATGCTGCATTCATGGCATCCAGGAGTCATCTGAGGGTGAGGGTGGCGATCATGCACTTGCCATCTCCATGTGGAGAAAAATTCTTTGGGATTGAGGAATGGGGAGGATAGTGGTAGGAACTTCATTACCATTCTGTTGTGGGTTACAAACCATTCCCTGATTATGTTGGCGTGTTGGAAACTCACTGTCCCAAATTTACAAATGCTGGCAGGTTAAAATAAGTTACATAAAATAAGTAATGAAAATGCTCAGAAATAAGCACACACATGTTGACATATTCTGACAACATGTTCATCCATTTTGCATGTAAAGGCATATGCAACGAAGTAATGACTAGATGTTTGGGTGGAGAAACTATTCAATAGAGACCCTTAATGATCCATTTTGACCATCATGGCAGATGCAACTGATAATGTAGGATACAGCAGAGAACTGTACAAAATCATTTGCATGGAGAAACTATTCAGTAGAGACCTGTGATGATCCGTTTTGACCATCATGGCAGATGCAACTGATAATGTAGGATACAGCAGAGAATTGTACAAAATCATTTGCATGGATGAACAAAAACCTCTGCAACTTGCTCAAAGGAATGAGAAACTGCTTTTTTGATGTGCACTAGTGATGCAACGTTGTGAGGATTGAACAAGTAGTTTTGAGAATTGCAAGTCTGATCTGAGAAACGTACCAAAGCAATTGAGAAAAACTGTAGTGTGTTAAATCCACGACCACATATATCGGTATTGGTTTGATATAGGTATCCGATTTTGGAGTTGGACAATATTGGGATATCGATAAAAAGTCATTATTGAACAACTCTAATTTTGATGATTAGTGATGAAAGTATTGATGTCACAATCTACAGACGTGAGTGCTTCACATTGATTCTAATGGTCGCTGGCGGCCATGACAAACTGTAGCTCTGCCTGTACAATCGCTTAAAATTCTCACTTACTTATAATATGTGTGTGAGAAACTATTTGCAGTTAAATTAGTTTAAAAGTGGCATTTAAAAGCATTACATGAGATTTGCTGATACCCGTAGAAACCCTGTAAATTTCTTTATTTGATTAAAATTTAGAATGTCAGAAACCAAACAAATCTGCCTTTTACCAAACATGTGGACACCTGTTGTACGCACACCAGTATGTAGTGTGTTGATAAATCCCCAAATCTTCATTTCTATTTTGAAATGTTTCCTTTTACCATATATGATAGCAACAACTACTAATGCACCAATACCAGTATTGGCATGGGGGTCGATCTGGCCCGAAATGATGGTATCGGTATCGGCGAGTACCAACAAACAGGGTGTCGATACTATTTACCAGTCCGGTAACACTGAACGCTGCCTTTTTTCTCCTTACACTCACTAAGCTCTGTGTTGTGTGATCACACGTGATTACTTTGCATGCCAAGCAGCTATCGCTATTGACCTGCTCCAGACCAATGAGGGCGGGCCAATAGTTGCTCTTAACCAATGCCGGTGCAGCTTTTTCATATGGAGGAAAAACAAACTAGGAGCAGGAGAAGAAAATGTTGGCGGTTTCGGAATATTTCAGCGTCGAGTAAAATGGTTGGGGATGGACTGCAGTAACCAACCCTGGGCAGTGGAATGAGAAGAGTGAAGCAGCTAGACAGATGTCTGAAGAAATCACCGAAATAACTTGTCTGTAACCTGCCCCTTGACTTCATTAAAAGCGTGGGAATCCTGCTTTTTATGGCTCACACAGTACCTTAGTATGAGGTCCCAAGTCGCAAATACATTAAGGAGACGACTGTCCTGCGCTAAAAAACTTAAAGTAACGAAAGATGTTTTAGAAAAGCTGGAGAAGGCAGGGACCATAAGCTTGTCAACCGACGTCTGGTGCAGCCAAGTCTCCCAACTTTACCTGCTTAACTTTACAGCCGACTGGAAAGCGTAGGACTTCATGTGGGAGCATCCCGAAGTCAAAGGTACTTTACTTTTCTTGTGTTTTACTGAAAGAAATGCCGCAGTAATTTGAGACCTGTTTCAAAAATGCCGTAGAAGTAAGCAAAGTAAGCTAAGCTAAGTGGCTAAGCTCTGTGTGTGTGCGCAAACCATCTATAAAATATGACATATTTTTCTGTAAATTATTGTTGGAATGGAAAGATAATACACAAGACGGATATATACATTCAACATACTGTAAATAGGTACTGTATTTGTTTATTATAACAATAAATCAACAAGATTAACATTCTGTTAAAGCGATCCATGGATAGAAAGACTTGTAGTTCTTAAAAGATAAATGTTAGTACAAGTTATAGAAATTTTATATTAAAACCCCTCTTAATGTTTTCGTTTTAATAAAATTTGTAAATTTTTCAAACAAAAAATAAATTTGTAGCTCACTATTGTTGATGTCAATAATTACACAACACTCATGGTGCTGAAACCCATAAACTCAGTTGCACCCAAGCGCCAGCAGAGGGCGACAAAACACCACAAAACACAAGTAACAAATGGACATGACACTGTGCTGTCATTTTAGTCAAATATTTTAACCTGATTAAAAAAATTAACTACTGCCCTTTAATGCGATAATTTTGACAGCCCTAATATATATATTAGGGCTGTCAAACGATTAAAATTTTTAATCGAGTTAATTACAGCTTAAAAATTAATTAATCGTAATTAATCGCAATTCAAACCATCTATAAAATATGCCATATTTTTCTGTAAATTATATATATATTCTGTAAAATAGATTGTTGGAATGACACAAGATGGATATATACATCCAACATACGGTATATAAGGACTGTAGTGGGCATTTCACTCTACTGTCATTTAAATCTGTCTATGCTGTCCTCACACCGAAGCGTCTCCTTTTTCCAAAGCTAGACAGCTAGTGAACGACGCCTTAATAATCAGACTTCTTTTTTCATCTGATTTATTAATAAAATGGCCTCAAACCATTGTCCTCTTTAGACCGTCGTATAACTACAAAAAAAAAAGTACACAAGCATTGCATTAGCAACAACGTTAGCTTAGCACGCTTTACAGGTTCACTAAACATAAACAAAAAGCGTCTCATACAAAAAATATAACATTTTGCTTACTAACATAATATGTACATTCTTTACAACAACCATACTTACGGACAAATCTTGTCCAAGGATCATATAAGCACAACATTACAACGTAGGCGTCAGCCCGAGATGTCGTGCAGCCATATTGAACTGGCAAGAAAACAATAAACCATGTGGCAAAGCGACCACAAGAGTTTGCTGTTAGACAGCACAAAGGCCTTGCTGTAAAACTTACCAAAAGGCAGAATACTGTCTAAGCGGGACATGCGCGTTAATTGCGTCAAATATTTTTAAAAATTAATAACCGCGCATTAACGCGATAATTTTGACAGCCCTAATATATATATATATATATATATATATATATATATATATATATATATATATATATATATATACATATATATGATATATATATATGTTTGTGTGCATAACGGCGTGGTAACGGTATCGGCCGATACTGCACAGCCAGGTATCGTATCGGGGCCAAAAAATGGTATCGGTGCAACACTAGCAGCAACCCTTTGAAAAACATCAAATGGGCTACTTTGTTCTTGAAATCATGTCAAAGAAGGCGAATAAAATGCATTTCTTCAAACGTGAGATTGAGGAATCTGTCAGACTAAAAGGAAATGGATCCCCCAAAAGAGTTTTTGGAACTATTATTGCAAGTGTTAGCAACAAAAGAAAAAGGGAAACGGGGGGTAATGTAATCACTGCGGTTAATTCTGTTTGATCAGAGAGAGAGAGGGAAAAAAAGTAGTCCCGGGGATGAAAAGAAATGGTTTGACATCAACGCTAAAAATGTGTCACAGGCAGCCCAAGTAAAATTGTCAATATATTTTGGGCGGAAGCCACTGTGTTCTAGCTGAACAGATCAACACGCTCTTTGAAACTGAGCTCCCGCAGAGCGTTCTCTTCTCCAAATCCTCCAGTAGTGCAAGATAAATCATGGCGCATATTGTTTTTACAGGTTGTTCTGGCACAGCTGTCTATTAAAACCTGCCACACCAAGCATTCAAATTCCCTACTGATTTACTAATTGAGAAATGTTATTAATTACAGTAACCGACAATAACAACCCTAAACCAACACATCTCTTCCTCCTAACCAAGTGGTGTTCAAACTACCGCCAGCGGCCCACCTGCGGCCCGCTGCCCTGTTTTTACTGGCCCGCAGAAAAGTTTGAAAATATCATTGAATGTGGCCCACACAAGCATCTAAAATTCAGCCAACAATTTAACACTAAAGGGAGGTAGTCACTTAATTAGTGCCTGTCTAAAAGCTCAGGGGTGAAAACCTGACATGTTGAAATCAATGTAGGAAAATGTGTGGAATTTCAGTGTTTTGTTTTGCATAAATAAACTCCAAGGGAAAAAAAAAAAATCTAATGTGATAAATTGAGGTTTCTTGATTGGGATTTTCTTAATTTGAATGTCACGGGACATTTTCTCTTTGTTGTGCAAAGTTGATGATTGTTTACCTTAACTCATTGACTGCCATTAACGGCAATGGATATGCAATCCAATTTGACTTGGGTGATGGCAGCTAGCATTCAATGAAAACTGTAAAAATACATTGGGCGTCTATTATCACAACAGCAGCCAATGGGTTAACACTTAAAACTAAATACATTTTAAAAATCTTTTTTTTTTTTTATAACCTGATTCCGATCTTCTGTTTAACATATTAATGTAGAAAGATTTGAAGTTGGCCCTTCCATCCTTTGATTTTTCTGAAAGAAAAAAGCCATTGGAAAACAAGGTTTGGACACCTCTGTCCTAATCACAATCCTTTTAACCTTAACCCATGCTAGGGCTGCAAAAGTACACAAGCTGCTGTCAGATCTGTGTGAGGTTATTCAATGTCTGCTGCGCATGCAAAGTGTAGGAATCCTACCATTTCAAGTCTTCAGTGCTAGAGAAGAAGAAGTAGTGAAAGTCAAACGTGTTATTTTGTTCACGTTAACGTTTCTCCTTTTTATTTATTCATTTTTGGGGGACCAGTGAAAAACTAAGTGACAATTTCATGTTCTTTTAGTAAAAGCCTCACTGTGGGTAAGAGGCTGTTGCCATAGTGACAACAAAGTGATTCAAATGGAAATACACAAGATAAAGATTGCACCGCACAGAATTTCTGCTAATAATAAGAAAAGCAAAGAACCCTAAACTCAGCAGTGTCAATAATGTTACTAATTAATTATTTACAGTTACAAATTACATCTCCCTTTGGGATTAGGTATTTATATGGATCAAACGAATCAGTCTGTTAAGAAAACAAATGTAAATTGACCATTAACCAGTGCTAATCTCTGAAACTGTATGTTAGCCCTAATGCGCAATAAGCAGAAAACTATCCTTAAACATTCTGTGAAGTAACAATATTAAATAGTAAAAATAATTCAAGTTTGAGACTGCTACTTTTGAAATTCCCTGGCCCGTCGCCATTATCGCTGTCTTGTTGTGTTTGCCAGAGCGTGCAGTGAAGCAGTGCATGATCCGCCCACCTAGCCAATGATCATCGCATTTGCAACGACGTAACCACCCCCCTTACCTCCTCCCCCTTCCCGCTCTGCTCTCTCCAGGCAGGCAGCTGATATGCGCGCTTCATTCAACCAATTTGTAGTAACTGCCCCTTCACATCCTCAGTAACGGTAACTGCGTTGCAAAGATGGGAAAACAAATTAGATTACCCATTACATTAAAAAAATAATGCTGATATTAACAACACTGGATCCCAGCCATCAAAAACCTGCACATCTAGCCCCGAAAAAGAAGTTCCAACACAACCCTAATCCAGAGTCCAAGATCTAGAATCCTGACATCATCCCTCACACAAGAAGGAATTCAAATTCAATCTTACAGACAACCAATCAATAACCTCAATAACAACAAAATCCCTGAACTCAACTCTTGCTGAGCGGAAGAAGGTCAACACAACCCTAATTCTAAAACAATTCCCAAGGAAAAGACCACTGACACCAACAGTAATTCTAACAACAATCTGAACACACAAGAACCCAAATTCAACCTAGGTCATTGTACTTCTGCACACGGAGAAATGCCATGTTGGACCAGGTTTTGATAATCAGTTAAAGTTTGACTTTCTTCACGAAATTGACTTGCAGTGCTTGTGTCTGCTAAATCACCAGCACTGCCCATTGTGATTGTAGTGATTGTTAAAATTGCTACTTGTAAATCTGTGTTGGCCATTTAATCGCTTTCAAAGATGTTAGCGGGTTCATCTCCACTTTTATACTGGAATGAACTCAATTTACTCTGTTCAGTGAACTGTTCCAACTTTTTTTTTTCACTCAAATGATTGAATGATGACATTGGTAGACGAATGCATTTGGAGATCTTTTTGATATTCCATTTTTGAATTTAAATTTTATAAGGTGAATGTGGTAGGGAATATAAAGCAAAACATACAGCACAGCATTATAATTGAAATAGTTAAGTTTAAATTTTGGGCAACTATGACTCCCCTGAACTAAATGAAAGACAGACTTTTAAACAACTGAAACAATTTGTTTCTTCATTATAATCAAGACAGGGGAGTGGCCCCACTCTGTAGCTCATCTATGCCCAAGCCAATAAAGGGCTAGGCATTCCAGGCGTTTGGAACCCGAGCCTTACTGGGGCAGCACCCTGAAGGAAAATGGTATTTTTGTTCACGTTAATCGATCATCGTAGACTAGGGTAACCAAACATCCTCTTTTGCCCGGACAAGTCCTCGTTTCACATCCTCTCGGTAGCGTCCGGCCAGGTTTTATAAATTCATGAAAATGTCCGTTTTTTATGATTTTTCACAGGACCAATTTGAAGACAATCTGGGGGGCAGTGCCTGCTTGCGTTGACGTTGCTCCTACTAGTAGGGAGGGAAGAAGTAGTTCTTCTTGTTTTTGTTGGCAGTTCACCCCTTGTATCATGGGGCTTTACCGCCATCTACTGGGTTGACGGTTTGGCAAGAGATCAGGCAGTTAGTTGCCTTTGATGTGTTCCCAGAGCGCCTGCCCAGTTGTTTTTTACGATAAATACGTATATAATGGCAACTGTTGACTTCTGTCGGAGCTTTGTACTGGCGTGATCTGTAAAATCCTGTTTGGTGCACATCGTTGCGCTGCCGATGATTGTAAACTTTTATATCAAAGTTTGATTTTGCCTCAGCTCCCGGCACTCGCTAATTGGGTAGTTTTGAACTGCTGCGTTTGGAAACATGCAGGTTGAATAGTTTGTCAGTTTATTTCAGTTATTGTTTGCGTGCAGTCTCGAACATTGAATGGAAATAACAATTGAGTGGTAATAACAATTTGTCAGCGACAATTGTCATAATAGTAATTCATAAAAATGTTTAGTTGGCACATAGCTTACTGTGTGTGTGTATTGACTAGACTACATTTCCATGGGTCTGCATTATATTATTTTTTTATCTAATTTGTTTTTTCTTTTATAAAACTGAATTTTCGACGGAGGAGGCCCACTTTAAATAAATTAAAGTAATGTAGGCATCTTTGAGTGAACGTCGAGTAAAATTCAAGTACAGTATCTCAAGGCTGGGCCGACTATCCTCTTTTTTGGAAATCAAAATATGGTCACCCTATCGTAGACAGGCCTGCTTCTGTTGTTTTAAAACAAAATAAAATAAAGATATTAAAACCCGAGTGTAACCAACAAATAAAATACATCTAAACTATGAGTGCATGAGAAAGAATGTTTGTGTGGGCCCCTTATACAGGAAATGAATGACTAAGGCGAGATTCATACCGCAGGTCTTAATGAGCAAATCCGATTGCTTCGTGTTTTTCTGACTTGAGTGAGGCATTAACGTCTGAAATGTCTGAACGTGACAAGTCGCATACAGTAGGGCAAATAAGTATTTAGTCAACCACTAATTGTGCAAGTTCTCCTATTTGAAAATATTAGGCCTGTAATTGTCAACATGGGTAAACCTCAACCATTAGAGACAGAATGTGGGGAAAAAAACTGAAAATCACATTGTTTGATTTTTAAAGAATTTATTTGCAAATCATGGTGAAAAATAAGTATTTGGTCAATACCAAAAGTTCATCTCAATACTTTGTTATGTACCCTTTGTTGGCAATAACAGAGGCCAAACGTTTTCTGTAACTCTTCACAAGCTTTTCACACACTGTTGCTGGTATTTTGGCCCATTCCTCCATGCAGATCTCCTCTAGAGCAGTGATGTTTTGGGGCTGTCGTTGGGCAACACCGACTTTCAACTCCCTCCACAGATTTTCAATGGGGTTGAGATCTGGAGACTGGCTAGGCCACTCCAGGACCTTGAAATGCTTCTTACGAAGCCACTCCTTTGTTGCCCTGGCTGTGTGTTTGGGATCATTGTCATGCTGAAAGACCCAGCCACGTCTCATCTTCAATGCCCTTGCTGATGGAAGCAGAGTTTCACTCAAAATCTCTCGATACATGTCCCCATTCATTCTTTCCTTTACACAGATCAGTCTTCGTGGTCCCTTTGCAGAAAAACAGCCCCAAAGCATGATGTTTCCACCCCCATGCTTCACAGTGGGTATGGTGTTCTTCGGCTGCAATTCAGTATTCTTTCTCCTCCAAACATGAGAAGCTGTGTTTCTACCAAAAAGTTCTATTTTGGTTTCATCTGACCTTAACACATTCTCCCAGTCCTCTTCTGAATCATCCAAATGCTCTCTAGCGAACTGCAGACGGGCCTGGACGTGTACTTTCTTCAGCAGGGGGACACATCTGGCAGTGCAGGATTTGAGTCCATGGCGGCGAATTGTGTTACTGATAGTAGCCTTTGTTACTTTGGTCCCAGCTCTCTCTAGGTCATTCACTAGGTCCCCCCGTGTGGTTCTGGGATTTTTGCTCACCGTTCTTGTTATCATTTTGACGCCACGGGGTGAGATCTTGCATGGAGCCCCAGATCGAGTGAGATTATCAGTGGTCTTGTATGTCTTCCATTTTCTAATAATTGCTCCCACAGTTGATTTCTTTACACTAAGTATTACCTATTTCAGATTCAGTCTTCCCAGCCTGGTGCAGGTCTACGATTTTGTCTCTGGTGTCCTTCGACAGCACTTTGGTCTTGGCCATAGTGGCGTTTGGAGTGTGACTGACTGCAGTTGTGGACAGGTGTCTTTTATACCGATAATGAGTTAAAAACAGGTGCCATTAATACAGGTAAGGAGTGGAGCATCTTAAGACCTCGTTAGAAGTTAGACCTCTTTCACAGCCAGAAATCTTGCTTGTTTGTAGGTCACCAAATACTTATTTTCCACTCTAATTTGGAAATAAATTCTTTGAAAATCAAACAATGTGATTTTCTGTTTTTTTTTTTTTCCCCACATTCTGTCTCTTATGGTTGAGGTTTACCCATGTTGACAATTACAGGCCTCTCTAATCTTTTCAAGTAGGAGAACTTGCACAATTGGTGGTTGACTTATTTGCCCCACTGTAGAAATGGACCATTTCAAATCCTATCTGGGTCACTTTAGTGTGTTGTTTAAATCCTATCTAGGCCACATTTTTCCAGAATGTGGCTGCGGTCTGAACTGTCAAATCTCCCAAATCGGAATTCATGCAGCAATTATGTCAGCAAAGAGCGAAAGGCACGGAAGACAGCAGGAATAAAGCTGCACATTCGCGCTCGGCTTTTTGGGAAGAGACAGGCTTAACAACAGTCATAAAAAAATTAATGGGGAGGGGGGCAAGCCTGAGAACGCTCGTTTTTTTTTTTGGTGTGCTAAATGAGCAGTACTGTATTTCAATATTGCTTACATGGCAAGAGTCGGGGCAAACTGACCGTATGTATGTGCGTGCATGCACTACGCACATACATACGGTGCAGGCGTTCAATCTGTATAAACTCTGAATATAAGCCTAAACAGGTATTATGTATAGCTGTTATTTGTGTCTTCTTTTTTGAAAATCAAAATATGATCACCCTAGAATGATGCAAAGCCAGCATGTGTAGTCATTTGTTTTGATGCCACTGCGTACGCGGGTCAGTTGGCTTAGCGCGTGTCGTACTGGGAGTTAGTGCGCATCCGTAAAACTTGAACGTGTTCAATAGACGGGCAAGCCAAAAAAAACAGATATGAGAAAAAATCGGAATTGTGCATTAACACTTACAGTACGAACCTAGCCTAAGTGATAAGAACAGAACATAGTTGACGATCAACGTCACACCCTCGCCATACGATAACAGATAGTTCAGATAGTTATAAGCGGGCGTCGTGCGAGGAGTTTTCCCACTCAAGGCTGACGCCGACAGAAGATAATCAGCATCGCCCGACAACAGTGGTCACAAACCTTTTTGTCCAATTCAATACTGATGAGGCACTGCCCAGACAGCATTTCCGATCTACATCCCAGCTTCCCGAACCTTGAAAAAAACTGAACATTTCCGTAAGAGGTCGTCATGTCTCAGGATGATGAAAGGTGTGCTGCTAGGGACCCAGGACCCAGTTTTTTTCCCTCTGTTTGACTGGCACTTTTCATTGCCACTTTATTCTCGCTACTCTCAACTCGTATTAAATAGTCTACTTTGTTGAAAGTCATTTTAGAGCTTTTCTTCTGACTAAATTAGTGTTCTTGGAGTCAGAAAATGGTTGCAAAAACATGAACGCACGGCATTTGACTACGAGGTCTCACGCCAACAAGTTCCTGCCACTGTCTACACCTTACCTAATAGTACTAATTACTCTAACAAGAACCTTATCGTTAGGCTTGTGAATAATTGCACCTAGAACAAATTTTGCTTGGCCTTCAAAAGATTGGGTTATCCAGGAAAGTAGACGATTGAAAGAAAGGAATATTTTATTGTGCTCTTTTTAATCGTGACAAGAAAAACAAAGTAAGAACAAAGGCGCCTCTTCATCAAGGATGTCCGACGTCAAAACGGGATCCACTGCATCCCGCTTTCAAGGCATTCCTGTTTTCCAAAAGTATACTGTCACTGATGACTTCAGAGAAATGAGTCCCAGAAGAAAAAACAAAGTTGTAATAAACATGGCTACATTGACAATATTGTCGCTCTGGCTATAAACGGCAGTCGGTAAACAACAATAAGACAGCAAATTCATTTTGCAAAGAAAAACATGACAAGAAGAATGGTTCTTTTTTTGTTTTTTAAGGCTGCTGTTGAGTTGAAGCCACAATCCAGCTGTCATCGCCTTCAAATGTGCGCCATGACATACAAAATACTCTTTTCCTTTCCTTTTGCAAACTTTCCTTTTTAAAAACTTGTTCTCATGAGTATTTGGTATGAGAAAAAAAAAAAAAAAAAAAGAAATTTGTAATTATTTAGGCTCAGGTTTTGTCTTCTAAACAGTCTTTCAATCAAGTTCTATGTTTTGATTTGCATGCTTCCAAAGTCACCAGTGTTAGAAACAGACAAAAACTTTTGCATTTTGCTCTAAAATGTAATCCTGAATACCATCATAAAGCCCAACAAAAACCCTAAGAAACATTCTATCCCTAACATAACAAGAACAGGGGCACCAGGAGAACCCTGACTACAGCTGGCGCATGCCTAGTGCCACCTATAACAAAACCCTCAACCCCAACACCGTCACCTGACCCCAACAAAAACACCATCCAAAAAAGTATTCATACCAAAATAACAAAAATCCTGACACTAACTATAGCTCCTACAAGAATTCCAACATTATTTAGATGAACAAGAAACCCAAGATTTACTCTCATTTACCAATAACAGAGATACAAACCTTAACATAACCATAATAAGAACAAAAACCTTGACAACACCAATCCTAGCAGGAAGCGAAAAATAAATCCTAACCCCACCAAGAACAAGACCCTAAAACCAACCATAACAAGAACATCGACCCAAACAAATGTCTTAACCCTAGAGGTGGGTAGTAATGTGTTACATTTATTCTTTTGCATTTACTTGAGTATTTTCTTTTTGAGAAAAATGTACTTCCAAGTGTAGTTTTGTCACACCATACATGTTACTTTTAATTGAGTAGATTTGTGAAGAAGAAAGCCTACTCTTACTCTGCTACTTTGGGCTACACTAGTTACTTTTTTCCGCTTTATTGTACACTTGATTTTACTTTATTTTTGGCACAGATGCCCACAGTGGTTCTACCAGTTTCACCAATGAGACGTCACAACAAAAATCACTTGACTCCATTATACAAATCAGATGTAAAGATACAGTCACATGACTACACACCATCTTGCAGTCCTACGATCCCGCCAGCTTGTTTAATCACGTGGCGTCTTAAAAGCGCCCTAAAAATAAACTATTTCACATAGAGAGCTGTGGTCAGTATTGTTCACAAGCACGGATTTCAACCTCTCTCATACTTTTTATTTTGACACCTATAGACCACAGAAAACCAGAGATATGATCATTTTAATTTCATGGTTGAATATGTGTTTTATCCACTAGAGAGCATTGTGGGTGATGTTTAATTTCTGTAGATTTTCCCGGTTGGAATTTTTTTAATTTGTTTGCATTTCTTTTCTCCTAATATGGCCATGTAATAGGTTATGGTATAATAATACCAGTTAATAAGATAATATATAACATAGACAACGTCGTGCTGCGAAAAAAAAAAAAAAACATAGTAAGCAGTGCCTTAATACGTCAGTATTATTTCGCTGAATACTTTTTCACTTGTACTTGCGTAAATTTATTTGGATGACTACTTTACTTTTACTTGAGTAATATTATTTTGAAATAACGCTACTCTTACTTATTTACTTACTTACTCTACCCACCTCTGCTTAACCCCATGACTGAAAAGGATCAATAATAATATTTACACATGTTTAATCCCATCTATAACTGTAACAAGTACCTCCAGAATAACTAGATTCCTGGCACCAATCCTAACTAGAAAAAAAAAAAATCACCTCAAATTTTAGGAAATTATCAGAGAAGAACACAGCCATGAACTCAACCATAAAAAGAACACTAAAACCCGACCTACAGTGTAACACAAAAGTGAGTACACCCCTCACATTTCTGCAGATATTTAAGTATATCTTTTCATGGGACAACACTGACAGAATTACACTTTGACACAATGAAAAGTAGTCTGTGTGCAGTTTATAAAATAGAGTTAATTTATTTTCCCCTAAAATAACTCAAAATATCGCCATTAATATGTAAACCCCTGGCAACAAAAGTGAGTACAACCCATAGAAACTACGTACATCTCTAAATGTCCAAATTGAGTACTGCTTGTCATTTTCCCTCCAAAATGTCATGTGTCTAGATACAGAAGTGGTGTCAGCATTGTTGCAGAGATTGAAGAGGTGGGGGGTCAGCCTGTTAGTGCTCAGATCATACACCGCACTCTACATTAAATTGGTGCGCATGGCTGTCAGCCCAGGGGGAAGCCTCTTCTGAAGACGGTACACAAGAAAGCCCGTCCATCTCATCAGACTATTCTCGCAGTCGGACATCCGGACATTAATGATGTCACCAGCCACAACAAAGCGTCGCCATATTGAAATGGGGGCAAAACATTATTAATGGCTATATTTTCAGTTATTTTGCGGGGAAAATAAATTAACTGTATTATATAAGCTGCACACAGACTACTTTTCATTGTGTCAAAGTGTCATTTTGTCAGTGTTGTCCCATGAAAAGATATACTTAAATGTCTGCAGAAATGCCAGGGGTGTACTCACTTTTAAGATACACTGTAAGTAGTCAAGCTTTGATCATAATGCAAATCCTTTCACCAGCAAGATCTCAAGAACAAACCAACTCAAATCAAAGCAAGGACCATATTAATTCCACAAACTGTTAGCCACCTAGCAACTCTTAGCCTACTATCAACTTGCTCAACACAACCCTATCTTCCGATCAAATCATAGCACTAAAATCTAACACTACAAATTATGAGATGCTTTCGTGAAACAATTGTTTGTTATTTGAAGGGATTGTTTTTTGTTTTTGTTTTCAACTTATTTATTTATTTATTGTTTTTAAATTGTCAAAGTCATTATTTGTCTTTTTAGTACTTTTGTTTATCCCACCAAATTCTCATGAGAACATTCTAATTTAGAATTTTAGCGGCCTTTGTGTCAGATCAGTTTGACTTTAACAATATTAACATAACTTTCACAGTCCTTCAATGCTGTTGTTCCCATAAAAAGAGAAAAAAACATGATCAACCAATGTCCATAAATGCTCCATAGAGTCTGAGTTGACGATTTGGGCCCCTTTGTTGGAAACTTGTTCAATTCAGCTGTCCGCAAAGAATACATTCATCTGCATTTGCGGCTGTTTGTGTAAAGTGTGTTTAGTGTGTGTGCATGTTGTAAGGTGGGGCCTGCAAAGGTTTGTCAAATCATTTAGCACAGCACTTTGGTCTTAAGAATGATTGGCAACTTGAAAAGATGACACCTTCTTGTGCAAATTTATCATTGGCAAATCATCTATGTTGTTATAAGGAAGAGAACATGGGCATGCATGTTTATTCACTGCTGGCCAAAAGTATTACCCCCCCTACAATGCTGTCAGATAATGCCCAATTTCTCCCAGAAAATTATTGCAATTACAAATGATTTGGTAGTAATATCTTCATTTATTTTGCTTGCAATGAAAAATAACAAAAGAGAATGGGAAAAAAAAAAAAAATTAAATAATTATCATTTTACACAAACCTCCAAAAATGGGCCGGACAAATGTATTGGCACCCTCAGCCTTATACTTGGTAGCACAACCTTTAGAGACCAAATAACAGCCAACAACCGCTTCCGGTATCCATCCATCCATCCATTATCTTCCGCTTATTCCGGGGTCGGGTCGCGGGGGCAGCAGCTTCAGCAGGGAAGCCCAAACTTCCCTCTCCCCAGCCACTTCAGCCAGCTCCTCCGGCGGGATTCCAAGACGTTCCCAGGCCAGCCGAGCGACATAGTCTCTCCAGCGTGTCCTGGGTCGACCCCGGGGCCTCCCGCCGGTGGGACATGCCCGGAACACCTCTCCAGGGAGGCGTCCAGGAGGCATCCGAACTAGATGCCCGAGCCACCTCAACTGGCTCCTCTCAACGCGGAGGAGTAGCGGCTCGACACCAAGCCCCTCCCGGATGACCGAGCTTCTCACCCGATCTCTAAGGGAGAGCCCGGACACCCTGCGGAGGAAACTCATTTCGGCCGCTTGTATCCGGGATCTTGTTCTTTCGGTCACGACCCACAGCTCGTGACCATAGGTGAGGGTAGGAACATAGATCAACCGGTAAATCGAGAGCTTCGCCTTTTGGCTCAGCTCCTTCTTCACCACAACGGACCGGTGCAGAGTCCGCATCACTGCAGACTCTGCACCGATCCGCCTGTCAATCTCCCGCTCCCTCCTACACTCACTCGTGAACAAGACCCCAAGATACTTAAACTCCTCCACTTGGGGCAGGATCTCATCCCCGACCCGGAGAGGGCATGCCACCCTTTTCCGGCTGAGGACCATGGTCTCGGATTTGGAGGTGCTGATCTTCATCCCAACCGCTTCACACTCGGCTGCAAACCGCCCCAGTGAGAGTTGGAGGTCACGGCTTGATGAAGCCAACAGCACCACATCATCTGCAAAAAGCAGAGATGAGATTCTGAGGCCACCAAACCGGACCCCCTCAACGCTTCGGCTGCGCCTAGAAATTCTGTCCATAAAAATTATGAACAGAAACCGGTGACAAAGGGCAGCCTTGGCGGAGTCCAATCCTCACTGGGAACAAATTCGACTTACTGCCGGCAATGCGGACCAGACTCTGACACTGGTTGTACAGGGACCGAACAGCCCTTACCAAGGGGCTCGGTACCCCGTACTCCCGGAGGACCCTCCACAGGACTCCCCTAGGCACACGGTCGAACGCCTTCTCCAAATCCACAAAACACATGTAGACTGGTTGAGCGAACTCCCATGCACCCTCGAGGACCCTGCCGAGGGTGTAGAGCTGGTCCACTGTTCCACGGCCGGGACGAAAACCACACTGCTCCTCCTGAATCCGAGATTCGACTTCCCGACGGACCCTCCTCTCCAGCACCCCTGAATAGACTTTACCGGGGAGGCTGAGGAGTGTGATCCCTCTATAATTGGAACACACCCTCCGGTCCCCCTTTTTAAAAAGGGGGACCACCACCCCGGTCTGCCAATCCAGAGGCACTGTCCCCGATGTCCACGCGATGTTGTAGAGGCGTGTCAGCCATGACAGCCCTACAACATCCAGAGCCTTTAGGAACTCTGGGCGGATCTCATCTACCCCCGGGGCCTTGCCACCGAGGAGCTTACCAACCACCTCAGTGACTTCAACCCCAGAGATTGAAGAGCCCACCTCAGAGTCCCCAGACTCTGCTTCCTCAAAGGAAGGCGTGTCGGTGGAATTGAGGAGGGCTTCGAAGTACAGTGGTACCTCTACATACGAATTTAATTCGTTCCAGGACCTTGTTTGTAAGTCGAAATGGTCGTATGTCGAGCAGGATTTTCCCATAGGAATACATTATAATTCCATTAATTCGTTCCAAAGCCTAAAAACATACACTAAATTCTTAATAAATACTGCTGGCACTGTTACAAATGACAACTAAACATAGAAAAACAAATAATTTATAAATAAATAATTCAGAATAATATAAGAAGAAGAAGAAGAATTAATAATTCTTCCTGAAAATAATGTAACAAATCGGATTCTAATATGGCGGACACTTTTTCCTGTCCCTGAACGCACCGCGAAGGTGACGTCTCCAGTGAGATAGGTCGGTGCGGTAGAGATAATACTTTCGTTTTCCTGAGAGCAGTCAACTGCTTAAGACAATGAGCGTTTTGTGTTGGATAAGTTCTTAAATAAATGATAAAAACGTGACAAAGCTGGCGATTTCCTTGGCAATGTTACCACAATAATAATTGTCACCTTAACTTATAAATAGTGGCAAACGGTGGTCATAAGAGGACCATGGAGCTGTATTGTTGAGCCAGTTCAGGGACGCGCACCCCAAGCTCATATTTTTCTATAACTTGCATCTTCATTTCAAAGGTAAGCATCACTTTTTTCCTTGTTTCTCCAACTGTATCAACTTTTTTTGAAAACTGTGTTGATTTCTCACATAAGAAAATCCACCGTGGGTTCGTTTGCAGTGCTGTCATGTCGTCGTATTTCGAGCAACTCGTCGGATGTAGAAACAAATGGCGGCTCAAATTTTACATCGGATGTCGAAAAGATCATGTGTCGAAGTGATCGTATGTAGAGGTACCACTGTATTCTCCCCACCGACTCACGACGTCCCGAGTCGAGGTCAGCAGTACACCATCTTCACTATACACAGTGTTAATGGTGCACTGCTTTCCTCTCCTCAGACGCCGGATGGTGGACCAGAATTTCCTCGAAGCCATCCGGAAGTCGTTTTCCATGGCCTCACCAAACTCCTCCCATGTCCGAGTTTTTGCCTCGGCGACCGCCGAAGCCGCAGTCCGCTTGGTCAGCCGGTACCTGTCAGCTGCCTCCGGAGTCCCACAGGCCAAAAAGGCCCGATAGGCCTCCTTCTTCAGCTTGACGGCATCCCTTACCCCAGGTGTCCACCAGCGGGTTCGGGGATTGCCGCCACGACAGGCACCAACCACCTTACGGCCACAGCTCCGATCGGCCGCCTCAACAATGGAGGTGCGGAACATGGTCCACTCGGACTCAATGTCCCCCACCTCCCCCGGGACAAGGGAGAAGTTCTGCCGGAGGTGGGTGTTGAAGCTCTTTCTGACAGGGGATTCTGCCAGACGTTCCCAGCAGACCCTCACAATACGTTTGGGCCTGCCAGGTCTGACCAGCATCTTCCCCCACCATCGGAGCCAACACACCACCAGGTGGTGATCAGTTGACAGCTCACCCGAGTGTCCAAAACATGCGGCCGCAAGTCCGATGACACGATCACAAAGTCGATCATCGAACTGCGGCCTAGGGTGTCCTGGTGCCAAGTGCACATATGGACACCCTTATGTTTGAACATGGTGTTCGTTATGGACAATCCGTGACGAGCACAGAAGTCCAATAACAGAACACCGCTCGGGTTCTGATCGGGGGGGCCGTTCCTCCCAATCACGCCCCTCCAGGTCTCACTGTCATTGCCCACGTGAGCGTTGAAGTCCCCCAGTAGAACGAGGGAGTCCCCAGAGGGGGCACTCTCCAGCACACCCTCCAAGGACTGCCTCACACACCAGCTCGGGCTCCTTCCCCGCCAGAGAGGTGACATTCCATGTCCCAAGAGTTAGCTTCTGTAGCTGGGGGTCGGACCGCCAAGGCCCCCGCCTTTGGCTGCCGCCCAAATTGCTACGCACCCGACCCCTTTGGCCCTTCCCACAGGTGGTGAGCCCATGGGAAGGCGGACCCACGTTGCCTTTTCGGGCTGTGCCCGGCCGGACCCCATGGGAAAAGGCCCGGCCACCAGACGCTCGCCTTCGAGCCCCACCCCCAGGCCTGGCTCCAGAGGAGGGCCCCGGTAACCCGCGTCCGGGCAAGGGAAACTTGGATCCTATAATTTTCTCCATCATAAGGGGTCTTGTGAGCCATTCTTTGTCTGGCCCCTCACCTAGGACCTGTTTGCCATCGGTGACCCTGCCAGGGGCTTAAAGCCCCCAGACAACATAGCTCCTAGGATCATTGGGACACGCAATAAGGTGATGACTCAAGGAGGTATCCATTAATGAGTTTCTATCAATGCTCTGCTGGAATTTTAGACCATTATTATTTGGCCAACTGCTCTAGGTCTCTGAGATTTGAAGGGTGCCTTCTCCAAACTGCCATTTTCAGATCTCTCCACAGGTGTTCTATGGGATTCAGGTCTGGACTCATTGCTGGCTACTTTAGAAGTTTCCAATGCTTTCTCTCAAACCATTTTCTAGTGCTTTTTGAAGTGTGTTTTGGGTCACTGTCCTGCTGGAAGACCCATGACCTCTGAGGGAAACCTAGCTTTCTCACACTGGGCCCTACATTATGCTGCAAAATTTGTTGGTAGTCTTCAGACTTCATAATGCCCACACGGTCAAGCAGTCCAGTACCAGAGGTAACAATGCAACCCCAAAACATCAGGGAACCTCCGCCATGTTTGACTGTGAGGACGGTGTTCTTTTCTTTGAAGGCCTCATTTTTTCCCCCCTGTAAACCCTATGTTGATGCCTTTTCCCAAAAAGCTCTACTTTTGTCTTATCTGACCAGAAAATATTCTTCCAAAACGTTTTTGGCTTTCTCAGTTAAGTTTTGGCAAACTCCTGCCTGGCTTTTTAATGTCTCTGGGTCAGAAGTGGGGTCTTCCAGGGTATCCTACCATAGAGTTCAGAGACCGACGGATAGTACGCGTTGACACTGTTGTACCCTCGGACTTTTTTGGATGTTAGTTGAGGTTCTTTATCCACCATCCGTACAATATTTTGTTGAAATCTCTCGTCAATTTTTCTTTTCCGTCAACATCTAAGGAGGTTAGCCACAGTGCCACTGGCTCTACACTTATTGCTGACACTGCGCACGGAAGACCAGTAACATTCAGGTCTATGGAGATGGACTTGTAGCCTTGAGATTGCCCGTGCTTCCTCACAATTCTGCTTCTCAAGTTGTCAGACAGTTCTTTGGTCTTCTTTCTTTTCTCCATGCTCGATGTGGTACACACAAAGACAGAGGTTCAGTCAACTTGAATCCATTTTAACTGGCTGCAAGCGTGACTTAGTTATTGCCACCACCTGTTATGTGCCACAGGTAAGTAACAGGTGCTGCTAATTACACAAATTAGAGAAGCATCACATGATTTTTCAAAGGTACGGTGCCAATACTTTTGTCCAGCACATTTTTGGAGTTTTGTGTAAAATGATAATGATTTAATTTCCCCCCCCCCCATTCTCTTTTGTGTTTTTTTATTGCAATCAAAATAAATGAAGATATTACTACCAAAGCATTTGTAATTGCAATCATTTTCTGGGAGAAATTGAGCATTATCTGACAGAATTGCAAAGGTGCCATTAATTTTGGCCAGCAGTGTATATGTGTGAAATTGCTGTGATTTGTCAAGTTTGGCACAACGGCACCACAGTGGAACCAGAAATTCAAAAATAGGAAAGGAAACACAAAAGGTCAAGACAAAAAAGGAGTCCCAGTCCCAAACTGGACAACGCTGTTTAGATGAGACACAGTGGAGCTACGGCATTTTCCCAAAGTGTTCTGAGCTCTATTTCTCCCATTAAAAAGTTCTGGAACTTTTTTTAACAGTGCAGTTTTCCCATATTCTTAATGGGAATTAAAGACATTCATTAGAAGTTGTTCTTGTTGTTTTAAGTAAAAAACAAAAAAACAAAACAAAAAAAACTAACTAACACCCAATGTAGGGGAAAAGTCTGAAACATTTCAAAAACCTCTTTTGCAAATATATAGTACATTCTAAAACCTTCTTGTACAGCAGTCCCCTGATCCCTATTGTAGTCCAGTAGAAAGGGGGCGCTCTAGTCATCAAGTCCCATGCCAAGTTCAAATAAATGAGGATCATCGGAACAGTAAGATGAAGAAGATAAGAATAATAATCCATATTACTAATAATAATAATCATAATAATAACATATTGTCATTTTTCTTTTTTTTTTTTTTTCATCTCTGTATACGAAACCATCTTGGTGAGGAGAAGCCAAAACGAGAATTTGGCACACTATACAGCACCCACACTCACATTTGTAAATTTTTATCCATTTCGCGCTGCCTATTAAGGTTGTTTGAGGTGGTTGCGTTTTCCACTGCAAATAGTACTGAGAAGTCCATACCTAAAAGGAGATTAAGAAATAAATGAGCTGCTGCAGCAAACTGGCTACTGTAGAGTTTGATACCCAAGCATGGCAACAGTTTATGATACTAAGACCAAGGTCTGCCATATTTGGTCACGATAAGGAGACTTGTTTTATTCAAGATAGCAAGAACATAGGGCGCTGCATTAAACTGGAGATGGTGGAGTTTTATTCTACGAACGTTTGTTTGTTTCCGATTTCTAATCAGGATGAAAATGCCTGACCCCACAGCGGCCAGCTATTTCCCGCCCCTCCCATGGAATTAGTAGAAATAGAGACTCGCTTCATCCAAACGGAGACTGGGGGCCACTGCAGCATACTTTACACTGTGGAGTTTAAAATACCAAGTATGGCAGCTGTACACAGTAGCCATTATTCTTCTTGACCAAAGAAATACTGGCGGTGGTTTCCATGAGTATCCAGGTACTAGAAATAGTACAATTTTTTTCCGAGTGGAAACACGTTAATAGCGAATTGCGAGTGTGTCCAATTCCTTAGATTGTCTTTCAAAATAAAACAATATCAGGACAGGGTGCCAGTTAACTTTTTCCTACCTCATTGAAAAAGTATAGACCGCTACATAAATTTGAGTTACGAGATTCATTAGATTAGAAAAAGTTTCTCTAAAGTTATGATTTTTTTTTTTTGTTGGGTTTATATCAATGTTTCTCGTGCGCGCTTTTGAATCTTCGGTTCCTGGTTAAGCGGGTTTTGTATTTTATATTTACAGGACTTCCACAGTGTTTTTGTTGCGCCTTTTCAGGCCTTCTGCTGCGCTGACACACCCTTCCAATAGTCCAAAATGTCATGTAGATCCTCATCCTTGGCAAACTGGACCTTGCGGCGAAGCGCATGCCCGGCCGCCACGTAGCCTTCATCCTCCATGGACGCCTGCCGGTGCCTCTTCCGGTGCAGCTTGAAGCGCTCCCACAGCCCCAAGGTGGGGGTGCAGAGAAGCCCTTCCTCTTCTTCCTCCTCCTCGTCTTCTTCTGGGCTGGAACAGTAGCTGAGGTTGTGGTACTGGGGAGAGAGGGCATAGTGGGGGGCCAGTTGGGAATAGGCCAGCTCCCTCTGCTTGGACTGCCTGCTGAGGCTGAGCGGGTCAAGGACAGAGGGTTTGCGCCCACCGGGGTGGTAGTGGAACTCTTGCATGGTCTGCGGATGGTGCTGGAGTTCCTGGGAGCCAGGATATGAGTGGCGGTGCTCATGGTACTGCCGAATCCGCTGGGCCTCAGCTCGCAGAATGGCTGCTGCCGGGTTGACCGTACGAACCGGTTCATCACCACTCGGGTCACCAGGTGAGCTCCTCTCAATGTAGCGAGTCTCTGAGGGGTAAAAGGCTCCCTCTGAGTGAAACGAACGGGGACTTCGAACGGAACCGGGGGAGGAGGAGGTGCTGGGCCTTTTGGAAGTCACAGGGGCTTCCATGCTGTGGTGCCGCTGCAGGGAATGGTGGTAGCCTCGGCCCCCTCGTCCTCCCTTGCAGACAGGGGAGAGGAACTCGCCCCCTCGGTCTCCTCCCTGCTCTGAGAGGAGCACCAGCTGCGGCTCAGCAGTAGACACTGCCCCCCCACCAGCCGAAGAAGGGGGTTTGATACCCTGCTGGAATGAGGTGGACTCGGACTTGAGAGCGTCAATACAGTTGTTGATGATCTGGTTGACTTTATCTACTTCTTTTGCGATGGTGGAGATCTCTGCCACAGATCCCTGGGGATTTGCTTGGGGAGGTATTTCCCGTTCCCTCTCTACGCTGGACCCTCGAACCTCCATGTAGTTGAGCTTAGCCGACTTGTGCACTGGAGTTTCTACCACCTCCTGCAACTGATAGGGATCTATTTCTGTGCCCTGTGGAAGGTAGGGCATCCTGGAAACTGTATCCCCACCAGGCGGAAGTTTCTGTGCAACAGGACAGCCGCCTCCACCCTCTATATCCCCTTTGTCGCCGTACTTGAGTTCTATGAGGGTCCTCTGGATTCGACTTATCTTGCGCTCTTTCTCCTCCGCAATCCTCTTCCGTCTAAGGCAGTGGACTACCAGGCCAAGGAACAGCAGCATTCCAAACAAGCATCCTAAGATAGTCATAATGTAGTGAGTGGCCGACGACTGATTGGCAACCCGTTCCGGTCTGGCCCCGCGACCCGTTGAGAGAGTCAGACAGGTATGGTTAAAACGCAGGGAGTTGCGTATGGAGGCCACGCAGTATGTATAATCTGTGTTAGCTTTTAGGTCGGTAAGCTTGATGTCCTCTGTCTTATACTTCAGGTTCTGGATGTCAGTGAAGAAACTGTTGTTATATAGCATCAGTATGTACATCTTCCGATACGGGTGCGGGATTTCCACAGTGATCACAGCGCTTGATTGCAATACCTCCTTCAGTGTCATGACAGGATTGATCTCGGTAAAGATGGTGTGGTAGATGACCTCATCGGGTGGTGTGCCAGATGCACAGTCATCCACTCCGCATGGAGAAAAGTCTGGTGACAGTGTGGTGGCATCCAGCAAGCCATTTATGTTGAAGGCAGTGGAGTTGCTGCCATCCTCAGTGCACACCAGACTGAGCACATGCAGCGCATTGCGTTGGGTCACCGGGCGGGGGTTTGGGCTTAGCAAGTTGTAGCCGGAGAAACCATGAGGGGAGTCGCACACCATACGTTCACTGGTCCGGTTGGGAAAGGCTGCAAGCCAGCGCAGGAATGGCAGAAGCTCACAGGAGCAGTTGAAGGGGTTGGTGTACAGCTCGCAGGTGGTCAGTTTGGAAAGTCCTGAGAACAAACTGCCATCTAACACCTGGATCCTGGTGAAGACACAATAATCTTTTATTATAGATTGCTCAACATTTGGTCTATTAAAACAAAATCAATTTCCTCTTGTAATGAATGTTTTGGGTTCCTCTGTTTTATATTCTATATATCTATCTAATAGAAGCTGAATGTCCTCATACGCATTTTTTAGTAGTATTGCTAAAATGTTGATTGTATAGTTGACCTTGACCAATCGGTGATTGTAATTGACTTTTGTTTTTTTTTCAATTAAACTGGCTGTGCAGAACAAAGCCAAAATTACTCTAACCCTGGCCTACTTTAATAAGGGTAAAGGGGAAGCATCGAGGTACCCTCTTGCGCTGATAACTACCTAATCACTGGGTTCTTTTTTTCCAATTTCAAAGGTACCTGTTCATGGATAGGTCAATATTCTCGATGTTGGGGCATTCCCAGAAGGTATTAGGCAAGACAGCTTCGATGAGGTTGGCTTGAAGGTAAAGGTACTGCAACTTGCCCAGGCCTCGCAGCATTCCTTCCGTGAGGTTTCTCAGTTTGTTGAAGCCCATCTGGAGAACCTTGGGGGATTTATAGGGGGGGGGGGGGGGGGTAGGATAGAAGGAGTGAGGACAAAGACAAGTAGGATTACTGGTAATCTTCAACGAGCTATTGCATAGAGAGATGCCGGCTCAGCACACTCTTGATGTTTTGCATGCTGATCAAAGCTCAACTCTTTGCATACTCTTCATTTTTTCATGTTGCTGACATACAGTAGCAGGGAGACACATGATGAAATTTTGGATTGATTGATTTGGTCTGGAGTGACACTTGTTTTTTAGTCAGGTGTAACATCTACATGACTTTAAATGGCAAAAATTACTTACGGTTTATCTAATTGAAGTAACCTTGTAAGTGATGGTTCTGACACAAAGAACGTGATATCATTGATTATCACTTTGACCTTGTGTAAATGGTGTAATTTAACGTGCCATTTTCCCCAACGTGTCAATGCCGTCATTTATCCCGTCACTTTAAATGCATCAATGCATTTTTATAGCTTTCCATTTTAAACTGACAAAATTTCTCAATCTGATGACTTTTTCACCTTTTCCATGTCAACCCGATCTTAACATTTTACTTTGACTATATATCAATTTGTTGCTTAACTTGTCAGTTTGAGCCCCATGTCAATGTGTCACTTAACCTTTCACTTTAAGCATATGCCAATGCCATGACTCGAGTTCTCACTTTTACCAACACTCAATGTTGTCATTTACACACATTGTTACAACAACTTTGTGTCAATGTACTTGTTCAACATATCACTGGATGGCGATGTTTTAGGACATTTACCATGGGTAAATTACTTACCTTACGCGGATTGTCACCTTAACCCTATAGTAATGTTGACACTTAACTATTATTTTGTGTCAATGCCGTCATTTATGGGTAACTTTAACCACCTGTCAATAGCAACAGTTAACTTGTCCCTATTACTATAAATTCCCTGACCTATCTTGTCACTTTAACCCTGTGTCAATGCCATCATGCAATCTGCGACTTTTTACCATGTGGCAGTCCTGTCTTACCTGCAAGTTGAACTGTGCCGAGAAAGCACCGTCCTCTACATAGCTGATGTCGTTCTTGGTGAGGTTCAGGTAAGTGAGATTTCCAAAGCGGCTGAGTGACGAGTAGTGTACCGAGCGGATCTTATTCTCATTCAGCCTCAGATCCACGATTGTGCTGCAGTCGGTACACACAGGCATTAGGTATACAAAGTTTGTTCAAAGGCTCGTCTTGGTCAATAAATCAAAGCAGAACTGGTGTTACCTGTTTATGTGGGCTGGTATGGCCTCATAGGGAGGCTGGTTCATGCTGCAGATGGCCAACCACACAAAACCTTTCTCGCCCTCAATGAGCCAACAGTCGGCCATTGCCACAGGTAACCTCATGATGGATAGAAGGGTGAGCCATCCCAGGAATGAGCCGACAGCGAGTGAAAACCTTCCTCTGCCATTTGGCCTCGGCTGCTGGCCCTGATGAATTGTTGTCATAGTGTCCATTGTAGAAATTTACCTCAGGAATACACGATTAAGGGAATAAAGAGTACAAGAAGGAAGAAGAGCAGAGCTTCAACTATGCCCAGGTTCCTAATTGGTGGTGAAAGGTCGTTCTGATTGGTCAGTTCTCATGTCTGTAGAAGCCGTCTGCCTCTCTGATTAGACAAGCACTCACTCTCACGCTTCCTCATTCTTGAAAATCAAGTGCAGACTGGATCCCTGGAGATGAGGAGAACACAGAGTTAAGAGAAACTAAGTAATGATGCAATGATGGCAACACCTGGTTCATGAAAATAAAGTAATAACAACAACAACCCTTGTCTTAACCAGTGTTGTCAGTAATGCGTTACTATAATCTGATTACTTTCTTTCAGTAACAAGCAATCTAACTTTTTTCCAAACCAATAATCTGATTAAAGTTCGATTCCTTAGTGTCTGTACGTTACCATTTTATTATTGCCTCATAATGTTTGTAGAATGAAGAATATTGTAGTCATGTGCAAAGAGCCTTTTGAATAGAAAATGTTAGAAATGTTCCCACTATGTGTTGGTTTCCATGGTAACTGCTCATAGTTACTTCCTGTTTTGGTCTTGAGTCACACGCGCTGTTTTGGGACTAAGAAAGGCGTGTGGAACGCGGGTGCACATTCAAGCCAAGTGCAGCCACCTGTTGAGCAGTGTGAGGGAATGTTGTTGTTGAATGATGAATAAACGTGACTATTTTCCTTCATTCTGGAGAGTCGTTTCGCAGCTTTGCCATTGCAACGGCAGGTAGTCAGCGCTCTAAGTCGGCGAGCATTGTTTACATCATACTCATGTTGCACATTTATGCTGTTAGGCGACGTGTTCGTTTAGCATCTTTGGGATGTGTTGTAAATCCGGTGTAAATACAGGTGCTTAGTTGCCACCACGTTTATTGGCCAAATTGTGTGTACAGCGTACTTCCGGGTTGTGCGCGTGCATTTGCACCTGCCCCCACCGTTGTGTTTATTTCACTGTTTATAGCACAATTTATTTGTGTGTTATTGATTATTATGCAGTCATTTTGCATTGTTTTACATTGGCATTGAGATGCTGTTAACCCTAACCCCTAAACCCTAACCCAAAGTTGAGAGTTTTTTACATTAGGCTTAATCTTCGAGTTAGTGTAGGTTTAATTAGTCTTTGGAGTTGATTTCAACAAATTCCATGCAGTTTGTCAGTTATTTGTTAGTTTCAGGGCTCCGGGGTGGTGGTTGAAATCAACTCCATCGACTGATTAAAACCCTGTAAACTCGAAGATTAAGCTTTATGTGAAAAATTCTGACCTTCCCCTTTAGATTCAATTATCGGAAAGTCCATTACACTCGATGACATTTTTCTGTTGTCATTCTTATCTTGAAGCAGCCAAGGGAGGAAAAATTGGTAAAAGAGTAATCGATACATTACTTTTGAAGTAACTTAGTTACTTTGATAATGAAATAATCAGTAAAGTAACTGGATTACTTTCTTGAGGCGTAATCGCTAATCAGTACTCAAATTACTTTTTCAAGTAATCTGTGACAATACTGGTCTTGACAATGGAGTCATTGCTTGTAAAAAAGAAAAAAAAAGAAAAAGTTAATCAACGAAAGCAGACTGTGATATACTGTATTGTGGTGTGATGGATGTTTTTATACACTGTTTCCATCACTGTGTTTTATAAAAAGAAGTAAAGTAATAATGACAACTATCAACTCTTGTCTTGACATGGTTGAATTTGCTTTTCAAACAAAATTCACTGTCTGATGGTTATCCTCGGGTCTCTTTAGGCTGTTGCTAAAAATGTAAGCATATGAAACACATGATTCATTAAAACCAAGGAAAGACTATAAATGCTTGACAGCATTGTGTTGTGTTTGCTATTCTGGGGCAGAGCGTTCTATATACATGAAGTAGAGTCCTTTTTTGATTGATGTCAAGAAATGTCTCTAATATATGGATTATTAAAACAAAGTATACAGAATTATTTCTTGTTTCTACTCTGTTTGGAGTCTTTTTATAGGCTTTTCTGCAAATAAACAGGGCCAAAGGAATCTACATAGTGGAAATACATAAGTATTTTTGGTAGACATTAGGCTGCAATTATACAAAGTAACAGCAATAACCACTGGGAAAGTTGACTCATTATGCCAATTAGGCTAGGTTCATACCGCAGATCTTAATGCACAAATCCGATTTTTTGTCATCTGTTTTTTTGGCATATCCGTTCAGACTGCCTTTGTCCATTGAGCCCGTTCAAGTATCACTTATGCGCACTAATTTGCAATATGAGATGTGCTGAGGAAACTGACCCGCATGCGCAGGAGATTCAAAACAAATGACCACACATGCTGGCTCAACGTCATTCAAAGGTGATAATATTTTAAATTTCCAAAAAGAGGACACAAAAACAGACATAAAGAATTCCCGTTTAGTCTTACTGTATATTCAAAGTTTATATGGATCAATAGCGTGCATGCGCTGACTGCGCATGACACACACACATACGGACAGTTTTAGCAATGTGTGTAAGCGTGTAAGCAATCTTGAAATATTGCTCATATGGCGTAGATAGAAAACCGAGCAGTCCCAGGCTTATCCTTAACCCATTTTACTTTTTTATGACTGCTGTCAAGCCCGACCCTTTCCTAAAAGCAGTGTTCAAAGCAAGCTAGGTGCTAGCGCTAACAGCTGCACCGCTACTGTAGTGCCCTGTCTCTCTTGCTCTTTGCTGACATAATTGCTGCATGAATTCCAATTTGGGAGACTTGACAGTTCAAACCGCCGCGACATTCTGGAAAAATGTGGCCCAGATCGGCTTTATATCACATACAAATGTGACCCAGATCGGATTTGAAATGGTCAACCTCTATGCGACTTTTACTTGACCTTTGTCAAGTTAATGCCTCACGCGAGTCGGAAAAACACGAAAAAAATCGGGTTCGTGCATTAAGACCTGCAGTATGAACCTAGCCTGTTTCAAAGTTCAGTTCTCTCTTTTTTTTTTTTTAATTAATTAGTGCAGTTCCTTGTTCCTAATTGAATCTTTTTAAAATAAGTTAATTGATCCAAAATAAAGTAGTTCATAATTCACTCCCATTGGCACCAGAAAATACTATACACTACGTTCAGTTTAGTGAACTTGTTAAAGTACAACACTGACGACAATAGTCTCTTTTTATAATGAGGTTAGGAGATACCCTCACCACCCACCATCACCAAAAAGAAAAATCTACTATCTGGTCATTATCCACTTGCCTCTTTAGGTGGTGAAAGAGGTATCTCAGACAAATTACAGATTAAAAAAAAAAAAAAAAGTATGACTGACCGCCTTAGCTCAACATTGGTGTGAGTTTTTCATTTTCCATGCTTAATATCAATGGTGAGTAGTAAATGCAGCGCTGGTTGATGGGCATCACCATTCATCAGTTTTTTTTGTTTTTTTTTCAAACAAAGTAATGTTTATTTTCTTAATTGTGTGCAAACAAATTCAACAGGTTTGCGGTAAAAGAGGCAGTACATGTTTGATAAGACACATCTCAGACACTTTCACGTTCATTAAAACAAAGTGACAACGGCTCTGTCTTGTCTGTGAGTGTTTGATGGACACTCCTGTCAGCCAATGAAGATCCTTAGTTAAAGCAGGATGTGATAAGATATGTTTTATTAGCCATTTAGCTACGGCATGTTGACGGGATATAAAGGAGAATAAGGCCAATCACATTATAACAACGCCCGATTAACTTTAATGCATTTGCATCAACGCAGGCACCTGCAAATGTTTGCTAGTATCACCGTTCCAGAGAAGATTAATGGAGGGTAAAAGCTAAATTGGAAGAATAATGGCAATTATATATAGATATGGCAGAAAACACTCAGGTGACTTGAAGTTCCGCTCTGAGACCCCCAATTTGGCCAAATTTCAAAATTGTCCGATATGCATGTGTGATACATCATTGGAAAGCTTAAAATCTCAATTTTCTGTGGGAAGAAATTTTTTGAACAGGAGGGCATTTAAAAAAAAAAAAAATTTAAACAGCAAAACCCTAACTGGAGGTGAGAGCACGTGAGAGCATAATTAAAGACGCCATTATTTTAACGAGATATTATCGCTTACTTACCACTTTTCGATCAGAAAGCTGCATGTAGCATGTATCACTGAGTGTCAAGACACAGCTGTGAATGGCCACAGCTGGATTTTTGGGGGATTTTATGTGTGAAACATGGTAATATAACATGGGTTGCGATGCAGAAACCGCAGACATCAAGGAGTGGTCGAGATTTTCATTTTCATATATTAACCCTTTTAAACGTTTTTTTTTTTTTTTTTTTTTTTTTTAATTTTTCTTTGTTTGGATCGATTATTTATTCATCTAAAATATTGGGGGAAATGCGACAGTAACGAACAAAATACAATTAAATATTAAATTAATTAAAGCGATAGATATGAGGTAGGTATCCGTGACTTTTTTACAGACGCCATTTTTTTTCATTGTGACGTAATTTGTTTAAAAGTTTTAAATACATGAGTGAATAATTTTTTAAAGTAGTTTTTTTCTTTTAAACTAAATATTAGACATCAATTACTGATTCTAAGTTAAAAATGACAGACATTTTGAAAAATGTGGGTTTTGCACTGATTTATGACTGTTTTTAACTGGTATATTTTTGCTCCGCATTTTAGCACTGACATGACCTCATGCTGCTGTGGAGTCTTTGTTGTACATATGTCCAAAACTGTGGCAATGTTTACAGTGGGTACTAAAAGGTATTTATTTTATGGGTTTTGCACTTTACCATCTTAGCTGCATGAGCTGTATGGATGCTCCAAACAAAGTTTTGTTGTGCTTTTTGTAACAATGACAATAAATATTCGGAATCTGAATCTAATATATATAATTAATTACCTTCGTTTTATGGCTGGGTTGAAACAAAAGCAGTTGCGTGGCGTCTGCAAACGGGGGTTTCCAGGGTAAAGCGGACAAATTAAAAATGATTTGGGGGCTTAATGCGCCATGAATCTGCTATGGCAGCATATAGACATATTGTTCTATCAAACACAACAATTCTTTTGGCTTAAAATACAGCAGTTTCTTTTAAAGAGGGGTGCAAGAGCAGAAACTGCTTTTTCAGCCTTGTCTGTGTTTTCCGCCATATACATGTATTTAAAAAAAATTTGGGCTATAAGGTGCACCTATTAGCCACACTCGACTATAAGCCCCAGGGTTCGAATCGTAGTCCAAAAATAGGGAATGTGTGTATGTGTGTGTATATGTCTCGTTCAATGCAACACTAATGAAGGTCCTCACCATACGCGGAAATTAAGGGGGGCCTGGAGTAGCCGAAAATGTAACTGCATATAATTGACTTTCTGGAGGGCACCGCCAAAATTGTGAGCGGGCTTTCAGTTTGCTTCACTTAAGACAATCCTCAAAAATGATGGGAAACAAACAAAACGCTCATTTTCACATATTTATTATAAATTTTCCTGGCTGGAATAGTCAGTCAAAAAGGATGCGCCGTCTACTTCTCCACTAGGTAAGACAGAAAAATGCGCGCGCTCAAAAATGCACACACACACACAGCTGGGATGCCTGTATGTACGAGCATGGGCTAAGCTACTACAGTCATCAACATTTTTGTCCCCCCCGCCCCAAAAGTCAAACTTCGCCTATCGTCCCAACCCTATATTGATAAAGCAATAAATTCCACTAATCAACCCTGAAAAAGCATGCATGTGAAGTAAAAAAAAGCATTTTAGGTAACTCCCTCTTGAAGCTCATCAAGAGAATGGCAAGAGTGCGCAAAAAAGTCATCAGAGCAAAGGGTGGCTCCTTTAAAGATACTAAAATAATATACGTTTTTAGTTATTTCACTTTTTTTTTTAAGTACATAATTCCACACATGTTAATTTATAGTTTAATTACCTTCAGTGAGAATTCAAAATGTAAATAGTCATGAAAATAAAGAGAACACACGAATGAGAAGGTATGTCCAAACTTTTGGCCTGTACTGTATAAATACAGTGGTATGAAAAAACATATCTGAACCTTTTGGAATTTCTCACATTTCTGCATAAACTCACCATCAAATGTGATCTAATCTTTGTCAAAATCACAAAGATGTAAAAACAGTGTCTGCTTTAACTAAAACCACCCAAACATTTATAGGTTTTCATACTTTAATGAGGATGGCATTCAAACAACGACAGAAGGGGAAAAAATAAGTAAGTGAACCCTCTGTCTAAGGAGCCTTAAACAGCAATTGAAACCAATTTTTACCAAACAATTTAAGTCAGGTGTGTGCCCAATTACTGATGAGTGGTTTAAAGCTGCCCTGCGCAATATAAAACACACACCTGGTAAGAAATGTCTCGATGAGAAGCTTTGTCTGATGTGCATCATGGCTCGGTCAAAAGAGCTGTCTGAAGACCTGCGATCAACGATCGTTGATTTGTATAAAGCTGGGAAATGATACAAAATCATCTCTAAAAGTCTTTATGTTCATCAGTTGACAGTCAGAGAAGTAGTTTACAATGGAGAGAGTTTGGCATTCTCCCAAGGAGTGGCCGTCCACCAAAGATGACGCCAAGAGTTCAGCGCAGAATACCCTAGAGTGTCTGCAAAATACTTACAGAGATCACTGGCATAGTCCAATATCTGTGCACACATCAACTATATGTTAAACTATGGCCAAGAATGGTGTTCATGTGAGGACTCCACGGAGGAAGCCACTGCTGTCAATATATATATATATATATATATATATTTTTTTTTTTGCTTGTTTAATGTTTACAAAAAAAGCACTTGGACACTCCACAGACGTTATGGCAAAATATTTTGTGGACTGATGAAACCAAAGTTGAATTGTTTGGGATTATAACACAATGTCATGTGTGGAGTAAAAATGGAACAGCTCACCAACATCAACCTTTTCCCCACCAAGAAGCATGTTGGAGGGTGCATCATGATTTGGGGCTGTTTTGCTGCCCCAGGGCGTGGTGAACTTTCAATCATTAATGGAAGAATGAATTCAAAAGTTTATCAGGATGTTTTGCAGGGAAACCTGAGGCCGTCTGTCAGACAGTTGAAGCTAAAAAGAGGATGGATGCTGCAACAAGACAATGATCCAAAACACAGAAGTAAATGAACTTCAGGATGGTTTCAGAAGAACAAAATACACGTTCTGGAGTGGCCAAGTCCAAGTCCAGACTGGAACCCCATTGAGATGCTGTGGCATGACCTAAAGACAGCGATTAATGGCCGTAATGATCAAAGTAAAATAAAACAGTATTGCCCTATACTAACTTTTATGTCATGTGAAACAACGTTCGATTCAAGCCTTTGTTTTCCAAAACTACTAAAGAAACATTTTAAAGTGCAAGTCCCTTTATTAAAAAAAAACGAGGTGCTATCCAATAATTAGTCCACTTCTGGAGGACAGTGAAGCACCCCTAGACTCAAATTAAAGTATTTTAATATAAAAGTGATACTTACAGAGATCACTGGCATAGTCCAATATCTGTGGACACATCAACTACATGTTAAACTATGGCCAAGAATGGTGTTCATGTGAGGACTCCACGGAGGTAGCCACTGCTGTCAAAAAAAAAACAAAACAAAAAAAAAACACATTTTTAGCTTGTTTAATGTTCGCAAAAAAAGCACTTGGACACTCCGCAGAAGTTTAGGCAAAATATTTTGTGGACTAATTAAACCAAAGTTGAATTGTTTGGGATTAACACATAATGTCATGTGTGGAGGAAAAATGGAACAGCTCACCAACATCAACCTATTCCCCACCGAGAAGCATGTTGGAGGGGGCATCATGATTTGGGGCTGTTTTGCTAGCCCAGGGCCTGAAGAACTTGCAATCACTAATGGAAGAATGAATTCAAAAGTTTATTAGAATGTTTTGCAGGGAAACCTGAGGCCGTCTGCCAGGCAGTCGAAGCTAAAAAGAGGATGGATGCTGCAACAAGACAATGATCCAAAACACAGAAGTAAATGAACTTCAGAATTGTTTCAGCAGAACAAAATAGATGTTCTGGAGTGGCCAAGTCAAAGTCCAGACTGGAACCCCATTGAGATGCTGTGGTATGACCTAAAGACAAGGATTAATGCCAGACGTCCTGACAATCTGACTGATCTACAGCAGTTTTGTAGGGAAGAATAGGCAGCGATTAGTCCTGATCGATACGCCAGACTGATCTGCAGCTTCAGGAAGCGTCTGGTTGAAGTTATTGCTGCCAAAGAAGGGGCCACAAAATATTAAATGTGATGGTTCACTTACTTATTTTTCCCCCTTCTATCATTGTTTGCATGCTATCGTCATTAAAATATGAAAACCTATAAATGTTTGGGTGGTTTTAGTTAAAGCAGACACTGTTTTTTTTCATCTGTGTGATTTTGACGACGATCAGATCACATTTGTTGGTGATTTTATGCAGAAATGTGAGAGGTTCCAAAAGGTTCAGATATTTTTTCATACCTCTGTATTTGGCAAGTACTGCATCCATGTGTGAGCTATTTCAACAACTCTAATTACTCCAGTCTCACTCTCCAATATCACACAAAACAAATCTGATTTTGTTGTTGATGCTTGAATGATTCGCACACAAACTCACTTGCACGTAAGCACGCTCTGTCTGGTCACGCTGACATTAGTGCCATGACGCCTGATGACCTCCGTTGCTTCCTTGTAACAGGCCAATCAAGTGGCAAAACACACACACAGAATTGCTTGAAGAGTAATTTAGTATAGCACGTAGTATCTGTCAGGAATGATGAACCTTTCCATCCATCACGGCATCTCTGAGCGTGTAAGACGCATGCGCACACACACACACTTGACACAAGGACCTGTCGGGTTGAAGTTTATGTTCAGCCACTTTTGACACAAAATGGCGGAAGGAGCTGCAGCACCGCTGACTGGTTGGTTCTGTCAATCTTCATCGCTCAGTCCATCATCAAATGCACCACTAGTGATTCCCTGGCTTTGTCATTACACATTAGTTGATCCTGCGTCTATCGTTACATATAAAACTGCCAATTAATTGGTCAAGAGGTGGACAGGAATGGTCACAAGTCAATTACAGGGCATATCCAGACAAACAAGTATTCATGCTCGCATATATACATGCAGTACAGTATATTCAATTTGTCTTCAATGTACCTACGTAAATTGCTTATTTTTGGAGTGTTGGTTGGAGGCGGAGGACAACCCTCAGTTTCAGACGCAAACTTCAAATCTCAGAACACATTTTCAAAGGCATTTTTATTCTTTAAAAAGTAACTCTCTTCTCTGTTTGTGGAAGAACTGTATTGATTTTGAGTCAGTGTTTGCAGCCAAACACTCCCCCTACTCCAAAATCCCTTTCTTGCCAGACAAATGCAAACAGCACAACAGAGAGACAAACTTGTAACAGAGTTAAAAGGTCAGAAAAATACACTTGAAAAAGTTTGAATGCTTGGATGTTCATTATCTTTGTGCTTGATGTTTGTGTGTCCTGTTCATTTTGAATTTGAGGACTTGGCAGACCACTCATCTCACGCTTCACCTGGCTCATCTCATAAGCTCTACTTCCTGTTAAAAAGCCCAGACCGTGGTCTGGTCTCTCTCTTGCTCTGATTTATTTCACTCAAAGCCCCTACAGCTAACAGCTAGCAGATTCTAAAGTTTTGACATTCAGTGACGACATATAGGTTAGCGTTTCGCTGTAATTTAAAAAGATAACGTGCACGATTGGTGATTGCTAGACTCTAATCATTAAACAACAACACAGACAACTGAATAGTTGACTAAATTGCTCACCTTCATGCTACATGATAATCATTACGTGTATTATCAGTGAGAGTTTTGTCATTTTTTTTCTCAAATGTCTATCACTTTATGTGCACAAATGATTGGTCAGCATAGTGACTTACTGAACTTTGACAAGTCTACATGACGATCATTGGTTGTTTTTGTCACATGGTCTTAACCGGCGCATCGATTTGTAAGTCTTAAAACTAGTGTTTGGTTTCATCACTTACACTGGGGCAAATAAGTATTTAGTCAAGCACTAATTGTGCAAGTTCTCCCACTTGAAAATAGTAGAGAGGCCTGTAATTGTCAACATGTGTAAACCTCAACCATGAGAGGCAGAATGTTGAAAAAAAAACAAACAAACATAAAATCACATTGTTTGATTTTTAAAGAATTTATTTGCAAATCATGGTGGAAAATAATTTGGTCAATACCAAAAGTTCATCTCAATACTTTTGTTATGTACCCTTTGTTGGCAATAACGGAGGCTAAACATTTTCTGTTACTCTTCACAAGCTTTTCACACACTGTTGCTGGTATTTTGGCCTATTCCTCAATGCAGATCTCCTCTAGAGCAGTGATGTTTTGGGGCTGTCGTTGGGCAACACGGACTTTCAACTCCCTCCACAGATTTTCTATTGGGTTGAGATCTGGAGACTGTGTGTTTGGGATCATTGTCATGCTGAAAGACCCAGCCACGTCTCATCTTTAATGCCCTTGCTGACAGAAGGAGAATTTTCACTCAAAATCTCTCAATACATGGCCCCGTTCATTCTTTTCTTTACACAGATCAGTTGTCCTGGTCCCTTTGCAGAAAAACGGCCCCAAAGCATGATGTTTCCACCCCCATGCTTCACAGTGGGTATGGTGTTCTTCGGATGCAATTCAGTATTCTTTCTCCTCCAAACACGAGAACCTGTGTTTCTACCAAAAAGTTATATTTTGGTTTCATCTGACCATAACACATTCTCCCAGTCCTCATCCAAATGCTCTCTAGCGAACCGCAGACGGGCCTGGACGTGTACTGACTTCAGCAGGGGGACACGTCTGGCAGTGCAGGATTTGAGTCCCTGGCGGCGCATTGTGTTACTGATAGTAGCCTTTGTTACTGTTGTCCCAGCTCTCTGTAGGTCATTCACTAGGTCCCCACGTGTGGCTCTGGGATATTTGCTTACCGTTCTTGTTATCATTTTGACGCCATGGGGTGAGAGCTTGCATGGAGCCCCAGATCAAGGGAGATGATCAGTGGTCTTGTATGTCTTCCATTTTCTAATAATTGCTCCCACAATTGATTTCTTTACACCAAGCGTTTTACCTATTGCAGATTCAGTCTTCCCAGCCTGGTGCAGGTTTACAATTTTGTCTCTGGTGTCCTTCGACCGTTCTTTGGTCCTGGCCATAGTGGAGTTTGGAGTGTGACTGACTGCAGTTGTGGACATGTGTCTTTTATACCGATAATGAGTTAAAACAGGTGCCATTAATACAGGTAACGAGTGGAGCCTCGTTAGACTTCGTTAGAAGAAATTAGACCTCACTGACAGCCAGAAATCTTGTTTGTTTGTAGGTGACCAAATACTTATTTTCCACTCTAATTTGGAAATACATTCTTTAAAAATCAAACAATGTGATTTTCTGTTTTTTGTTCCACATTCTGTCTCTCATGGTTGAGGTTTACCCATGTTGACAATTACAGGCCTCTCTAATATTTTCAAGGAGAAGAACTTGCACAATTTGTGGTTGACTAAATACTTATTTGCCCCACTGTAATATAATTGATCGCAATACACGGAGCCAGTGATAGGTGAATTTTGGTACCAATTACTCATTTGTTAATCTGAATACTGATCAATCAGTTAATGTGGCAATTATTACATACATAACAAGTGATTGGTGGGTTGGATCCAAGAGCGTAGGTTTGGTCTTAACATTGGTAGGGACGATACAACAGCATAAGTTGCTGTTCACTTTTTGCTGGAGATGGGACATTCATAAGACCAAACAGATTATTGAACAGGGGTCAGGACCACATTTCTTACGAATATGAACCTTATTAATTGATGGCCGAAATGATCAAAGAAAAATACATCTGTATTGACCTATACCAGGGTTCACTTAAATCCGGAGCTTGGAGACTCTTTTCCTGTCGTGTTTTCCATGTCTCCCTCTTCCAACACACTTGAATCAAATAATCAGGATCATTATCAGGCTTCTGGAAACGTTGCTGATGACATAATCATTTGATTCAGGTATGTTAGGGGAGAGAGACATAGAAAACACGACAGGATTGATGGCATCGAGGTCCAGATTTAGTGAACCCTGACCTATACTAACTTTTATGTGTATTGGTTCAGTTGAAACAACGTTCGATTCAAACCTTTGTTTTCAAAAACTACTAAAGAAACATTTTAAAGTGCAAGTCCCTTTAATAAAAAATGGGGAGCTATCCAAGAATTAGTCCACTTCTGGGGGACGGCGGAGCACCCCTAAACTCAAATTAAAGTCTTGTAATATAAAAGTGATTTGGGGAAAAAAGTCATGAAAAAAAATCAGAGTCCAAGGGCTGATCTACATCTGAGGCTTCCTTGACTACCCCAAGATTTGAACCAAGGTACTCTCATGTAATTCTGATGTGTGATTTCATTTCACAGATTTTATTTTTCATGTCAGTTCATTGTCATGTCAGTGTTCCTCTGAAGTGGACCCATTCTTGGGCACTCTGAAGCCATCGTGTTCCATTATGGTAATGCACATAATAATTTTTATATAATATAATATAATAAAATATAATATATGCAAACAATGATCCAAATGAGGGACAGCTAGCTTGACTCGTTGTTCCTTGTGGAGGCTGGCCAGACCACAGTAGTTCTGCAGGTTATCAAGTTCACACAGATTAATGCTATGCTAGCTCTGATGCAGGTCAGACATTCATTAGCAAAATTAGCGGTGTTTCAACCACCTCCACAGCATTGACGTCTTTTATATTACTTACAGTGGCTTGTGCTGGCTGAAAAAAACTTCTAATATCCCTCCTCTTCGAAGAGGTGGAGGAGGGGGCATTTTGTATTGCTGTGGGTGTAGTTGTGTGAGTGTGCGGGTGCGTCTGCGGCAGGAGGAGGTGGGGGGATGAAGTCATCAGCCAATCAAACGTGCGTTTGAGGGTAAAGAATGGACTGGCACATTCAGCAAGTGAAAAGGGATCAATCGAAGTCTGAACATAATGCAAATAATTCACTTAATAAGAGTAGGGTCTATTCTATTCTTACATCATATGGGAAGACAATCTAAATGACCTATACAACTGAACTCATTATATAATGCAAATAATGTGGCTTAAAAGTTGGTGGATACGATTGGAGCATCCTGAAAAGTTGGTAGTTATGTCCCTACAGTTCCGATGCAAGCCTAAGCCCTGGGTAGGATCATTTTGTGTCAAACTGTAATAAGTAATTGTTGCATGGGACTCATGTTCTTTAGTGTTATTATTGGTCATTCTTTATGTCAATCAGAACACAAGGCATCACCAATCGGTTGGCTTTCATGGTCATTCATGCAGAGCGAGTGATTAGTTTTTTTTTTTTTTTTTCGTCTTACTCTCCATAAAAGAGGTTTTGTAGCTTTCTCCTGATTTGCTGGTAGCACAATCACTACAGATAAAAAATCACCAGTCATGGGTAGGTTTTGTTGCTTCTTCGTTAATACAAATGAGAAGCAAATCTGGTAATCGTTTTAAATTTGTTCGAAAACAAAGCTCTATTTGGATTCAGCATGTCAAAATTGGCTTAATACAGCAAAAAATATACTGTATTGTACAATAAATTTTCTTGTTGACCAGTGGATGCGGATCTTGGAACTCAAATTTTTCATGTTTAACATGTAGCACAAGTGATAACTCGTCATTTATCGGTCGACATGCCAATTGTTAAATCCGCGGTCATTTTTTAGACTTTTCAACATTCAGTCAAATGAGAAGACGAGCACAAAGCATATACCAAGAGTGTACAAATGGAAGGTTTGTCTTACGCCTCTTAGGTTTCATAATCCGCCACTGGAGAGAGAAATGAGAAAAAGATGGCCGCCACCATGACCTAGCCCTTTAAATGTGACCGACAGAGGCTTAACCAAGCTGAACTGATCGAGGAAAATCCATTTGGAGCCATCGATCTACGCTGACATGACCGCTCCCTAAATACCGATTTCGGCTTTAATGTGTTGGCTCCAAGCTTCAACATCTCATCTTCTTGTGTGAATATACATCTTGCCATACAAAAGCCATGCGGTGGTAGCGTCTGTATGTGTGTTTCTGTGAGTGTGAGGGGACTCCGGGGTGCATTCGTTTTGCATGTGTACGAAATAAGAGTCTGACAAATCGTTTTATATCACCACCAGCGAGCCGGCGTGCACGTTTGTTTGTCTGCATGCAATGCCGCCGCATCGCTTTCACTCAGTTTATCTGCAACATTAGTGTGTGCCCAAAACCGGTGTGTGTGTGTGTGTGTGTGTGTGTGGGGGGGGTGCTTGCATGTGTGTTTGTAGCGTAATGTGTGCACTTGAGAGCGTGAAATCCCATTAAGCCTGTTAAAAAGTCTCTTTGGCACATTGCCTGCTTTGAGAGACACACTTGTGTTTGAGTACCTGTGCTGTTTGCACAGCTGACTACGATTGTTATTCATTATTATTATTATTATTATGTATAGTATATACAGTGTGTAGTCATTTACAATATATTGCAAATAACTATTTCAGTGACCAAAATGGATGCCCTATTTGAAAGCAATGTAGAAAGATATGACATCTGCCAACCAATCTGTGGCCAAAAGTAATACAATAATATATTGATTTTTATAGTTAGAATTAAATATGATCATGAAAGAGAAATCAATCATACTGGTTCATCCTGTTTATTATTCCAGTTTAATGTTAACCATGATAATTAGAAAAAAACAAGGTAATAATGACGTATGTTAATTTAGTAGATATTTGTTCCAAAATGAATTGTACGTTTTTTTTGTTTGTTTTATAATTATTATTATTATATAAGTACAGGACTTTATCCATTATACTGTATAAACAGACTGCATGTATAAATACAAATGTAGCTTTTTACCATGTCAGTAGATTATTACATTGCAAAGTGTTTTTCTCATAAAATACTTAAAATTTTATTACAATGTTGTTTTTGTATTAGATTATATATTTTAATATATATGAGTAATTATTCAAACAAACCAAACACAAATCAACAAATCAAACACGCGGCCACACTGCGACTGGTGTGCATTGGCTGATTGTCTTTAACGCCCGCATTTCACTGCGTTCTCGCAGTGGCCACGTTGCCGCTCCGTTGATGTTTCTGGGTTATACTGTCCTACTGTGTTGGTCCTCATTATAGGAGAGAAGATTGAGTAAATATAACCTACACAAAAAAACTGTAACCTGATCGACTCACAGCCTCGAAAAGTAAGGGTTACATTACGTCAAAAACTCGTTCGGTAGGCCTCATTTCCGAACCGAGCACCACGTACAGAAACGGTTCAATACAAATACATGTACCGTTACACCCTTAATCTAAACCCCTGGCGACAAATCGAGTACACCCCAATGAAAAAATGCACATCCCTTAATGTCCAAATTGAGTACTGCTTGTCATTTTCCCTCCAAAATGTCATGTGACTTGTTACAGGAGTGCTGTCAGCATTGCTGTGGAGATTGAAGAGGTTGGTGGTCAGCCTGTTAGTGCTCAGACCATACGCCATACTCTACATCAAATTGGTGTGCATGGCTGTCACCCTAGGGGGAAGCCTCTTCTGAAGACGGTACACAAGAAAGCCCGCCCGTCCCATCAGACCATAGGACATGGTTCCAGTAATCCATGTGCTTTTGTTGACATGTCTTCGCAACCTGTTTGCGGGCTTTCTTTTTCTAACAGGCTGCCACCCTCTCCCCCCCCCCACCCCACCGCTTCAATCTCTGCAGCAATTCAGACAGCACTCCTGTAAAGGTCACATGACATTTTGGAGGGAAAATGACAAGCAGTTCTCAATTTGGACTTTTAGGGATATGCATTTTTTCATAGAGGTGTACTCACTTTTGTTGCCAGGGGTTTAGATGTTAATGGCTATATTTTGAGTTATTTTGAGGGGAAAATATATTAACTTTTATATAAGCTGCACATAGACTACTTTTTATTGTGTCAAAGTTTCATTTTGTCAGTGTTGTCCCATGAAAAGTTATGCTTAAATATCTGCAGAAATGCGAGGGGTGTACTCACTTTTGTGATACACTGTACATATTTATTACACTAGAAGGCTGCAGCCTTCTTCCTGGAAATGAATGACGGCAAACGTGAGTCATAAAACAGGACAGGCCTCCAGGTCAGCAGGCATCAAGCGTATTTCTTCATGCAGCCAGCAGCGCATCGAACACATCATTTGCACATGAAAGTCATAAAGTGTTTGAAATTTACATAAACGTCTTTCTTGGAGCAACTTGACAGTACCTCGGGAGCAGCTGATGAAAAGCAGCGTGTGTCATTCATGCTGATGATAGACCCGCACTGCTTTAACACCACTGGATGCATCATAGATATATACACAAATATATTTTACAAGTAATTAAACGCCCTACTTACGATGCAAAACGCTGAGAAATCAGGGCAAGATAAAGATGAGCCGTTGAGCTGAGGAAGACTGACTCATCGTTGGTATATATTCCCTTCATCAAATATTCAAATCGTCTTCCATCTTAATGACAACACCAGATCAGGTTAGGTTCATTGAAAGCAAGATTATCTTCGACACTAAGGAACATTTGCAATAACTTTTCTTTGTTTACTATCCTTACAATAACTCACTAAAAAAGTGGTTGGATATTTTGAAGACTAACTTGTTTTTGATGTTTTGATGAACATCAAACATTAAACTCATACAGTAGGTGTCTCTTAATAATAATTTATAAAACTTTTAGGGTCACCGAAGAGAAGATTAGTTTACATTTAATTTAATGAAACTGTTCACTGAAAAGCCAAATTGCCTTTGATGTTTACACTGTTTTATGTTAGGTTAAAAATGGATTGAAGTGTTTACGATAATCTGGGATCCTAAATTACCTTTGTTGTTTACAAAATTAGTGATTATTTGTTTCAAAATAGACATTTGTAAATCATTTGACAAAACATGGTAGATTCATCAAAGATAAAAGTGTCTCCAGTATTCAGCATATTCCAGTATATTCAGTATATTCAGTTCAAAAACATGTCCCGTGGGTTCCAGTGAAAGTAAAGGATCTTTGATGTTAACAAAAGTTAAACATTAAGTTTGTTGTAGACTAAATTTCCGCTTTATGTTTCCAAAAATACGCATGCAGTACAATTGGTTCTGAAAGAAGTTACGTAAACGGAAAATTCCATAAGCAGAGACGCGTTTTCCATGTAAATGCCCTGATTCATTCCAAGCAGTGTTGTTAATAACAGCGTTAGAGTATAACGGCATTACTAACAGTGTTATTTTCAACTTTGGTTGAATGACGTGAGAAAAGTCGGAGACACGGACTTATGAAGAGAGCAGAGCGGGAGTGAGGAGGAGGGAAGGGAGTTGTGACATGGTTGCAAACGCAATGCTAAGGGGCTCCAATAATACCTGACTGTAGCCGATAGCCTACAAACTGCGCCTATATGATGCCAAGGTAGATATCACATGTATATAGAACTACATGCGAGAAATTATAGCAGTAGACTTCTCAGGAAGACTCTGCTGTCTTTTTATCTAAAATACTCCAAAATCCAGAATCTATCTTTAAATGATGAAACAGTTTTAAAACTTTCACGTGTAGAGAGAAGGGAACAAATGCAATAACGGGAGCAATTTTACCAACTTTAACGATTGATTCACAAGGCTAAATGACTTCCAAACATTGCGAAGGCTACTGTATAAGTATCGCGATCTCCGCAATACCCCTGTGTCTAGTTAAGTTTAGGGTAAAGAATTGGGCTAGGGCAAATTGTCCCAAAAACCTTTTGAACTTCACATAGTGTCAACTATGTTTTATATATACATACATATATATATACAGTGCCTTGCAAAAGTATTCGGCCCCCTTGAATCTTGCAGCCTTTCGCCACATTTCAGGCTGTAAACATAAAGATATGAAATTTAATTTTTTTGTCAAGAATCAACAACAAGTGGGACACAATCGTGAAGTGGAACAACATTTATTGGATAATTTAAACTTTTTTAACAAATAAAAAACTGAAAAGTGTGGCGTGCAATATTATTCGGCCCCTTTACTTTCAGTGCAGCAAACTCACTCCAGAAGTTCAGTGAGGATCTCTGAATGATCCAATGTTGTCCTAAATGACCGATGATGATAAATAGAATCCACCGTTGTGTAATCAAGTCTCCGTATAAATGCACCTGCTCTGTGATAGTCTCAGGGTTCTGTTTAAAGTGCAGAGAGCATTATGAAAACCAAGGAACACACCAGGCAGGTCCGAGATACTGTTGTGGAGAAGTTTAAAGCCGGATTTGGACACAAAAAGATTTCCCAAGCTTTAAACATCTCAAGGAGCACTGTGCAAGCCATCATATTGAAATGGAAGGAGCATCAGACCACTGCAAATCTATCAAGACCCGGCCGTCCTTCCAAACTTTCTTCTCAAACAAGGAGAAAACCGATCAGAGATGCAGCCAAGAGGCCCTTGATCACTCTGGATGAACTGCAGAGATCTACAGCTGAGGTGGGAGAGTCTGTCCATAGGACAACAATCAGTCGTACACTGCACAAATCTGGCCTTTATGGAAGAGTGGCAAGAAGAAAGCCATTTCTCAAAGATATCCATAAAAAGTCTCGTTTAAAGTTTGCCACAAGCCACCTGGGAGACACACCAAACATGTGGAAGAAGGTGCTCTGGTCAGATGAAACCAAAATTGAACTTTTTGGTCACAATGCAAAACGATATGTTTGGCGTAAAAGCAACACAGCTCATCACCCTGAACACACCATCCCCACTGTCAAACATGGTGGTGGCAGCATCATGGTTTGGGCCTGCTTTTCTTCAGCAGGGACAGGGAAGATGGTTAAAATTGACGGGAAGATGGATGCAGCCAAATACAGGAACATTCTGGAAGAAAACCTGTTGGTATTTGCACAAGACCTGAGACTGGGACGGACATTTATCTTCCAACAGGACAATGATCCAAAACATAAAGCCAAATCTACAATGGAATGGTTCAAAAATAAACGTATCCAGGTGTTAGAATGGCCAAGTCAAAGTCCAGACCTGAATCCAATCGAGAATCTGTGGAAAGAGCTGAAGACTGCTGTTCACAAACACTCTCCATCCAACCTCACTGAGCTCGAGCTGTTTTGCAAGGAAGAATGGGCAAGAATGTCAGTCTCTCCATGTGCAAAACTAATAGAAACATACCCCAAGCGACTTGCAGCTGTAATTGGAGCAAAAGGTGGCGCTACAAAGTATTAAAGCAAGGGGGCCGAATAATATTGCACGCCCCACTTTTCAGTTTTTTATTTGTTAAAAAAGTTTAAATTATCCAATAAATTTGTTCCACTTCACGATTGTGTCCCACTTGTTGTTGATTCTTGACAAAAAAAATAAATTTCATATCTTTATATTTGAAGACTGAAATGTGGCGAAAGGTTGCAAGATTCGAGGGGGCCGAATACTTTTGCAAGGCACTGTATATATATATATATATATGTATATATGTATATGTATATATATATATATATATATATAAAGACCGATTTTTTTTTTTTTTATTGACTCGGCCATGTTGTGTTGAATAAACGTGTGCGGCGATCCGTTGCCCACCATTACGGTACGTGACGTCACCATTTTGTTTTGGTAATACTTCACTCTGATTGGTCGAAGGATTACATCCGTGTTAAATTCTGCTTTTTTCACTCTTCATAAAGAACAGAATTTAGTTCCTTGAACTCATTTAAGTCAACGTTTATTGCAGCTCCGCAACTCGGACCATAACAAACGTAACACAACACAGACTTCCTGTGTCCATCAACTATATCTGTCCCTCGGGAAACTCAAACCCAAATAACAATAGTTCCTATTGTTACAGTCTAGTGTACAGCGATGCGCTTTCCGATTTTCCGATGTAAATCCTCACTTTTATTTTACCGTATCAATCCATGGAAGAAACATTTATTCATCATGATGAAACGAGCAAGTTATACAGCAGCGTTTAAAAGAAAAGTCACATCTGTTTTGTTTTCTCCTGGATTCTGGTAAATTGAAGAAGTTGTCAGATCATATTCTTACGTTACATACTGTCAGTTTACGGTAATGTTTTGAACTACCAATGTGCTATGCCGGTGCTGTGTTTCATCAGTCAGTTCAATGACATTTCTGTATCTGTACATGAGCTCTGTTTTCTTGTATTCTTCTATTTATTGGTGCTAAAATTAGGGTACACGTTATACACGGGTACAATAATTTTCCCTAGATTTTACAAGTAAATTTGGGGTGCGCGTTATACACAGGTGCGCCTTATATTCGGGAAATTACGGTACCTAATTACTTTTTGGGAGAAGTAATTTGTAACTGTCATTAATTATTTTTTTAAAGTAAGATTAACAACACTGGTTGTTAATAACAGCATTAGAGTATAATGGTGTTATTTTTGTCAGTAGTGAGTAATCTAATTAATTACTTTTCCCATCTTTGCAACGCAGTTACCGTTATTGCGGATATAAAGGCGTGTGTTACTACAATTTGGATGAATGACGTGAGAGATGTCTGAGAGACACGGAGAGAGCAGAGTGGGAGGATGTAAGGGGTTATAAAATGGTTGCGAACACAATGCTAGGTGGCTCTGAGCGTAATAGCATAGCATTTGCGTTCTTGCTAGCATTAGCATTTAGCGCGGCGAGCGTCAAACTAAACTCTCGTGCAACTTTTTTTTTTTTTTTTTACATACAGTTCGTGCCATTCAGGTGGGTACAATTAATTGAAAGTAATGGAATGTTTTCCTGTTGTGTATGCAAAATCATCACCAAGTAGACGTTGTCCTTGTAGATTCTACAATATAATAATAATTTGTTTTTGTTTTTTATTACCAAAAATATTCACTTGCCCTAAACTTTTCTTGAATGATATCACCATAAACCCCGTGTGATAAGTTTTTAATCGAAACAACTACAGCAAAGATAGGAGAAGGAAGAGATTCGGAGCCTCACCTGCATATTGAAAAATATACTGTATCTATATATATTAGGGGGTGTGACGGTACACATGTCACGGTTCAGTACGTATCTCGGTACGGGAGTCACGGTTTGGTGCGGGTTCAGTACAACAGGAAAAACAAAAATGCTTTTTTCTCACAGCATTTTAAAGTTTGTATACCATACCACTCTTATATAGATGAAATTTTAAAAATGTTAAAAAGTGTGACTATGTTTTTTTTTTTTTGAATGATAAAGACAGTTCAGTTCAATTCAATCAGTTAATATAAACATGATGTGAAAGACGTTACAGAATGGATCATGTAATAACGTGCAGAATATCAAAAGTAACGTCAGTTACTTTGCCTAACTAGTAACTAATTACTCTTACGGTGAGATACTGACCCAATTACTTTTCGGGAGAAGTAATTTGTAACTGTAACCAATTACTTTTTTAAAGTAAGATTAACAATACTGATTCCAAGCTCCTCAAAATCCAGACATAAATCTTTTATAAAGCATAAAAATGCATCGAAACAAATGTTACATATTTTGATGCATTTTTATGCTTTATAAATGACGGAAGATTAGAGTTGTGCATAATGTAAAATACAAAGAATAGAGAATAAAAGTTAATACACTCAAGTAGAGATGTCCCGATCGATCACGATCTGTCTGATTACGTCATTTTCAAAGTATCGGAATCGGCAAAAAAATATCGGCCATTCCTTTTTTTAATATACAGTGAGAACTCAGCTCACGAACGCTTAAGCTCACGAACTTTTCGCCTCAAAAACATTAAATTCGCGAGCATATAGTCTCTGCTGACGAACTAGTTTTCGGCGGACGGACCAAACCACGCAGTCGAACAGCACCACGAGAAGCTGACGCACGCTCACGGCGTCCCAGTTCGTCCCCTCCCTTTCGTTGAGTGCGGACGTGGTTTGTGTTTGATAGACATTTTGGACCATATTGAGTGTACTTTTGCTATTATGGGACCAAAAAAGACCCCACCACAGGCTAGTGTTAAGCCTAAGAAGACATTAAAGAAAATAAGGTATATTTTTGTGTAGTTTTAAGGCTTATTTAGTAGAAAATTATGTTTTATGGGGACCTGGGAACGGATTATTCTCATTTTAATGGGTTCTTATGGGAAATAAATGTTCGGAAGACGAACTTTTCGCCTTACACACACTTTCTGGGAACCAATTATGTTCGTGAGCTGAGGTATCACTGTATATATATTTTAATTAAATCGTTTTCTAATTGTATTTTACGTTACAGACATAATATGTTACACTCATCCAGAGTCTTTAGTTCAGGCTTAACGTAGGGTTATCAAAAATTTCCCGATAACAGCGGCAATTAATTAATTAAAAATGTGTCACGTTAAAATATTTCATGCTATTAATATCTACGCGGCACCCTCTCACTCATTGTAGCGCTCAATCTGTTATGACGCTTTTTTACCTAAATAGAGAGATAAAAGGCAGCGCAAAATGAGTAGAGTGACTTTTGGCAGCCTTTGAAGCCGGTCTTCCATTGGCTTAAACCTTGCAATCCCTTGCAATTATCATGGGAAGCAATGTGGGGAAGCAAGGTGGCAATAGATCTTTGTTTTAACACCTCAACTTATTTCCCAAAGCAGAGAAGATATATCCATTGGTAGCACGATGCACAGTCATGGTTTTACTTCCCATCATGGTTCCACTTTCACATCATGCATTGGGGCATGCTGAAGTATCATTTACTGAAAGCTCAACAAATACACTAGATGGCAGTATTTAGTCACAATACACAAAGTCACAAGTCTTTCTATCCGTGGATCCCTCTCACAGAAAGAATGTTAATAATGTAAATGCCATCTTGAGGATTTATTGTCATAATAAACAAATACAGTACTTATGTATTGTACTGTATGTTGAATGTATATATTCGTCCGAGTTTTATTCATTTTTTTTCTTAACGCATTGCCAAAATGTATATGATCGGGAAAAATTATCGGGAATGATTGGAATTGAATCGGGAGCAAAAAAAAAAAGCAATCGGATCGGGAAATATCGGGATAGGCAGATACTCAAACTAAAACGATAGGGATCGGATCGGGAGCAAAAAAACATGATCGGAACAACCCTACACTCAAGTATTCACATACAGTAGAGGTCCCTCTTAGCTAATTGGATGTCAGGAAGATAACAGGCAATAGCCAATGGCAGAGCAGCTGTAATTATGTCACATTCAATAAACTCTGGGGAGCTGCGATTTCTTTCGTAACAAGAGGCAATATTTTCCAGCTGAGACTTGTCTCAACCTGAAAATTCTGTATGAAGAGACGTTCGTAAGTAGAGGTACCACTGTATCGGTTCAGGACGCGTTGTCACTCAAAATGGGTGGAAATGGTGTCAGTCGAGTGATTGACAGAATGATGCAGAAGGTGCACATTTCTTTCTTGGTCTTCTGCAGCGCGACCGTCAATGTCAACATGATCAGGGAAAAAAAAATCCCATTCTCATTCACGGTGCGCTCCATCCTTCCCTCACCTCTCCTTCCCATCCTTCTTTTGTTCCCTTTCTCTTCGGAATACTAAAGCGCCTTACGTAACCACTGAGGTTCATCATCTGTCCCCGGCAGCACAGATTTACACGTCCCGGCACTAGACAGACAGATCACACGCATGGACAGATGAGGGCAGATGACGCTCAAGTGCAAAGGTGGCGAACTGTACAATTAATTTAACGTACATATATAAACGTAAAGGACTTGTTAGAGTAGACGTGCTGATTCTCCTCTTTCACTTAATAGAAAAAAGTAAAGATTCACTTAATAGAAAAAAGTAAAGACTGAAATGGATTTACAAGTAAAAAAAAAAAAAAAAAAGACTCTCCAATGGTTGTTTTGATGAACAAAAATGCTCAACTCATTGTCACAGTTTCTTCCTGACCTGTAGTTTATTGTGATCAATGATACCATACACTGAACCGACCAAGTAAAACAATACTCTCCTCTCACCAGGAAAGAAAGCCTCGATTCTCCCTTTTTATAATTTGGATATCATCTGTAAATTTGGTAGGATTGATTTTCCCAGATCCCTCACATGTGGATTCACAAACAAGATTAATCTCACATCCAATATGGTCCGTTGCTGCTATAAGCTTTCAGTTGCACGGCAGTAAAATTGTCTCAAAGCTTGGTATTCACTGCGAAGCAGCATTAGACTTATACTATTATTACTACCATTGGTGTTATTAATGCTCTCTGGTATACTTTTTTTTCCAAAGTGGATAAAGGAAGATTTGACATTACCTTTAGCTGTATTGAAAACTCTTGATGGTGTATAGAGTGCGGAAAGAAGATCCTGAGCCAGATTTTGAGTTTTGTCTGGAATTGTCAATGACCCAAAGCAATAACAAATCGTCAACAACGCTTAGGAGTTGTGGTTGGTTGGGCAGACGTTAGTGCCATGTATCGATCTGCGGGGCCAATTATACAGTGCTGGCCAAAAGTATTGGCACCCCTGCAATTCTGTCAGATAACGCTAAATTTCTCCCAGAAATGATTGCAATTACAAATGCTTTGGTACTAATAACTTCATTTATTCTGCTTGCAATGAAAAAACACAAAAGAGAATGGGGAAAAAAATCGTTATCATTTTACACATAACTCCAAAAATGGGCAGGTAAAAAGTATTGGCACCCTTTGAAAAATCGTGATGCTTCTCTAATTTGTGTAATAAACAGCACCGGTTACTTACCTGTGGCACATAACGGGTGGTGGTAATAACTAACTCACACTTGCAAGAGGTTGTGGGTTCGATTCTGTGCCCTGATGAACTCGCCTAAGTGTCCTTGAGCAAGATACTGAACCCTCACATTGCTCCTGGTGCTGCGTCACCAGTAGGTAGATGACAATGTAGTGTAAAGCGCTTTGAGCACCTTAAGGTGGAAAAGCGCTATACAAGTATAACACCAACCAACACCAACCAGTTAAAATGGATTAAAGTGGACTCAATCTTTGTCCTGTCTCCTTGTGTGTACCACATTGAGCACGGAGAAAAGAAAGAAGACCAAAGAACTGTTTGAGGACGAGAGAATCAAAATTGTGAGGAAGCATGGGCAATCTCAAGTTTACAAATCCATCTCCAAAGACCTGAATGTTCCTGTGTCTACCGTGCTCAGTGTCATCAATAAGTGTAAAGCCCATGGCACTGTGGCTAACTCCCCTAGATGTGGACGGAAAAGAAAAAATGATGAGAGATTTCAACGAAAGATTGTGCGGATGGTGGATAAAGAACCTCAACTAACATCCAAACAAGTTTAAGCTGTCTTGCAGTCCGAGGGTACAACAGTGTTGACTCGTACTATCTGTCGGCGTCTAAATAAAAAGGGACTCAATGGTAAGATACGCAGGAAGACCCCACTTCTGACCCAGAGACATAAAAAAGCCAGGCTGGAGTTTGCCAAAACTTACCTGAGAAAGCCAAAAACGTTTTACAAGAAGGTTCTCTGGTCAGATGAGACAAAAGTAGAGCTTTTTGGGAAAAGGTATCAACATAGAGTTTACAGGAAAAAAACGAGGCCTTCATAGAAAAGAACATGGTCCCCACAGTCAAACAAGGCGGAGGTTCCCTGATGTTTTTGGGTTGGTTTGCTGCCTCTGACAGTGGACTGCTTGACCGTGTGCATGGGATTATGAAGTCTGAAGACTACCAAACAATTTTGCAGCATAATGTAGGGCCCGGTGTGAGAAAGCTGGGTCTACCTTAGAGGTCATGGGTTTTTCAGCAGGACAATGACCCAAAACACACTTCAAAAAGCACTAGAAAATGGTTTGTGAGAAAGCACTGGAGACTTCTAAAGTGGCCAGCAATGAGTCCAGACCTGAATCCCATAGAACACCTGTGGAGAGATCTGAAAATGGCAGTTTGGAGAAGCCACCCTTCAAATCTCAGAGACCTGGAGCAGTTGGCCAAAGAATGGTCTAAAATTCCAGCAGAGCACTGTAGGAAACTCATTGATGGATGCCGGAAGCGGTTATTCGCAGATATTTTGTCTAAAGGTTGTGCTACCAAGTATTAGGCTGAGGGTGCCATTACTTTTGTCCGGCCCATTTTTGGAGTTTTGTGTACGTAAATTGATGACTACTATTTTTTCTCCATTCTCTTTTGTGTTTTTCTTAAGCAAGCAAAATAAATGAAGATATTACTACCAAAGCATTTGTAATTGCAATCACTTTATGGGACAAATTGAGCATTATCTGACAGAATTGCAGGGGTGCCAATACTTTTGGCCAGCATTGTAAAGGTCACTAGTAAAAAAAAAAAAAAAAAACTTTGGCGTTTAAGTCTACATAGCATAATCTATTTAATGCGGCTATTTAATATGGTCATATTACTGTATTCACCGAATACAGATAATCTGCATATGGCTCCTTAATATGGTCATTTATGCACAGAACTTTGGCTGTGATAGGCATATAAATTGAAACTTCCGTGAAGCACCTTAGGGAATTATGCTGCATTCATGTATGTCGGGAGATCTGATTCTGAGTTCCCAAGTTGAAAAATCGCTCTGATTTGTTGTAAAGTCGTAATGCACGATAAACCCATGGTTGCGATAAAGAGGAGTATCTTATTTTAATGACGATACGTAACAAGTTGAGTGACCGTTTGGCGTTTTTTATAGACACCATGTAGTCGAGCATTATTTTTTTTCAATTATTCCAACAGCACGTGAATGCAGCATCAATATTACATTGCGTGATCTAATTATACAGTCCACGGTGCAAATTACATCTTCCCACCTTCTTTACAAATTGGTGCCAGATAAACTGCCCATCCTTGTTGTTTGTTTTTACCGCTGTGTTGATGTTTGTTTGGTCGCCTGTTCCCATGAATTGTGGATTTAAATGGTTCAACTTTACTCTTTAACTGCGGTAAACTACTTATTTTGCAAATTGAAGTAACAGATTAGCTGCCATCTTTTAGCTTACTGGCTATGGATACACTAACAATTAAATGCGATTTGAGTGGCAGTCTCTCAATAGCATTGTCTGATACAGTATTGTGTTAAAATGATATGTGGTATTTGAACTATATCAATACTGATGCTATTTACTGCTATTTATTTTTATGACTGTACTGAATGGAATCAATCTGTATGAAATAATTGCCTAATTTTGGGATATAACATCTGACAATTTTGTATGTGTGTTTATCATAATTTTCAACCGTTTTACAAGCATTTTATTTGTTACTGAAGTCCCTGCAATCTGTGACAAGATGTATTATTTTTTGTTTCTATTTGACTCAAGCAGTATTATTCTTGAAAATGAATATTAGAAAGTTATTTGCTCGCAGCAAGGATAAATCAGCAAGGAGAAATAGGAGAGGTAAGCTAGGTAACCCACCGAGGCAACATAAACCACTTTTAAGTCACAACCTTTTAATTGGGAAAGACTATTTTTTTAATCTAAACAGCTAGAGCATGGGTGTCCAAACCTTTCCGCAAGGGCCGCTGTGGGTCCTGGTTTTTGTTCCTACCAATCAAGCACAGACAGTTTAACCAATGAAGTTTGTGCTAAAACAAGAAGCACCTGACTGCAATCAACTGATTACACGTGTGAGACACCAGATTGGTGAAAAGATGTCATCTTGTTTTGTAGGAATGAAATCCAGCACCCACTGCGACCCTATATGGAACAGTTTGGACACCACTCAACTAGAGCATAGACAGGAGACGCAGGAAATTCATTATTTTTCTCACAGCAGTTGAAAATTTGTATACCATTACACTCTTATGTAGGTGAAATTTAAAAAATGTAAAAAGTGTATCATATATACGATATATATATATATATATGGACTGTCAAACGAATAAAATTTTTAATCGAGTTAATCACAGCTTAAAAATTAATTAATCGTAATTAATCGCAATTCAAACCATCTCTAAAATATGCCATATTTTTCTGTAAATTATTGTTGGAATGGAAGGATAAGACAAGACGGATATATACATTCAATATACTGTACATAAGTACTGTATTTGTTTATTATAACAATAAATCCACAAGATGGCATTAACATTATTAAAATTCTCTCTGTGAAAGGGATCCATGGATATAAAGACTTGTAATTCCCAAAAGATAAATGGGAGTACAAGTTATAGTAATTTCTTTTTGTGAACATTATTTTGTTTTTTTTTGAGGAACGGGAATATTATTTTTGTTGTTTTTTGTTGTGCTTTCAGTAAATGATACTGTAGCGACTTAACTGTTCCCCCAAATGCATGATGGGAAGTTGGGCAACCATGACTGTCAGTGGTGGCAGCAAATGGTATATCTTCTCTGCGTTGTGTTCAAAACAGTGTGTTAAGAAAAAGATCATCTCCTATCATTCTTCCCCACGTCGCTCGCCACAATAGTTATAATTGTTGTGGAAGAGATGCCAAAACTTATGCCAGTAAATAGCGCGCCCCCAATGAATGCCTGTGTCCTCGCCACTCGTTTGTCTCTGCCTCTTAGCTCTCAATATACATAAAACAGCGCTATTGTAGTCTGTTTACAGCAGTGCATGAGTGAGTCATTCTGTTAAATATTTTAACATGATTAATTAAAGAAATAATTACCGCCCGTTAACCTGTTAGATGAAATTTGAAAAATGTATTTATATATATATATATATATGTATATGTATGTATATATATATATATATATATATATATATATATATATATATATATATATATATATATATATATATATATATATATATATATATATATATATATATATATGTATATATGTATGTATGTATATATAATCTCTTTAATTAATCACGTTAAAATATTTGACGCAATTAACGCACATGCCCGCTCAAACATGCTAAAATGACAGTACAGTGTAATGTCCGCTTGTTACTTGTTTTTTGGTGTTTGGCTCCCTCTGCTGGCGCTTGGGTCCAACTGATTTTATGGCTTTCAGCACCATGAGTGATTATGGTGGTATGGTAATTATTGACATCAACAATGGCGAGCTACTAGTTCATTTTTTGATTGAAAATTTTACAAATTTTATTAAAACGAAAACATTTAGAGGGGTTTTAATATAAAATTTCTATAACTTGTACTAACATTTACCTTTTAAGAACTACAAGTCTTTCTATCCATGGATCGCTTTAAGAGAATGTTAATATTGTTAATGCCATCTTGTTGATTTATTGTTATAATAAACAAATACAGTACTTATATACCGTATGTTGAATGTATATATCCGTCTTGTGTCTTATCTTTCCATTCCAACAATAATTTACAGAAAAATATGGCATATTTCATAGATGGTTTGAATTGTGATTAATTATGATTAATTAATTTTTAAGCTGTAATGAACTTGATTAAAAATTTTAACCGTTTGACAGCCCTCATATTTATACATACACACTGTCTATGTATCACAACTTTGTTGTGAAGAATGTTATAGAATAACAACAGTGTAATAACGTGTAGAACATGAAAAGTAACGTCAGTTACTTTGCCGAGTAACTAATTACTCTTACGGTGAGGTAACTGAGTTACTAACTCAATTACTTTTGGGAGAGGTCATTTTTAACTGTAACTAATTAAATTTTGAAAGTAAGATTAACAACACTGGTCCCAATTTTGATTTTGAATACTGATGGCTGAAAAACAAAAAAAAAAAACTTAAAAAAAAAAAAAAAAAAAAAATTTTCACAGAAATTTTTTTTGGTCAAGTGACTTTGGTCAAAAGGAAGGGTGAGAATAAATTCAATTAAATTCTATATAGTTTAAAGCGTTATTTCTGAATTTTTGTGCAAAAAATTTTTTTGCTCGCTTGCCAGTGCCCCGCTGTGCCCTAGTATTATATTCGGTCTAGTGGCGCCCCTGGTTAGCGCAACATATCCTGCACCCATAGCTGGCTTATTTAGTAATCAAATTCAAATCAGATGTTTTTTCATTTACTCAGTGTGACTCTATAAGCCACCGAGTGTCCCAAGTAATTGTGGTGAAACTGTGCTATTATACTGTGTAATTTTATCTTAAAGGCATGACATTTGACAAAATCTATTACACAGATAATGCTGGCACTACTGAAAATCTTTGCCTGGAGCCTTAACAGGCCCTGAAAATGAATGATTGAGTTACCTCTTTTTCTTTGTAATAAAATTGAACAGATGTATGAAAACCAAGACACAATGTTAAAAGAATAATACAAATGAAAACAGGGCATATGAAAAGTAAAGTTCCATTGTATCTGTGTTCAATTGTAGCTGGTGAAAGTAAAAAATATTCAGAAAAATCAATGAAATTTATCAGAAAAATCAACTGCATTACAGTCATAAAGTATTTGAATTTTGTTACTCTCAACCATTACTGAGGGACTGATCAACTCTGTCTCTCTGAGCCGTTTTTCTCATTTCAAGGCTTCTAAAATAGAAATGTCTGTCACGCTTCCGTCTCTTATGGAAGTGTCCATCATTCCCAAGTCCCCTTCTCCATCACCCCCTTGTCCTTAATACTGGTGGCGGTGGGGATGCATGGTAAAGCTGTAACTTTTTTTCACGTCCAAACTCAATCACCGTGATGAGAGGGAAGGACAAGATGAGAATCGAAACAAGTCACATACTCAAAGATGGCTTTGAAATCTGGTCCAGTGGAACGTCTCTCTGTCACAAGGCAATGCCAAACCTTATTCTTTATGGATCCCAATTCTGACACCAAATGTTGTGGAAACATTTTGTATATTACTATGGTATACACTGTGAGATGTCAACTGTGTTTTTAAAAAATTTTTTTTTATTGTTTTGTAGTGCTGGTCATGTCTTTGATTCCCAGATCTGTGGCAGTATTTTTTCCATGTTCGTGGTCACCTCTGTTAATGTTCCAAAGTGTGCCATAATGAACTGAACTAGACTGTACCGGGCCATTTCTGTGGCAACAGCCCTCTAATCTCCTTGGTGTAGGTAATCAGATTACATCAGTAGCGAGGGGGCGAGCTCGGCAAGGAGACGGCGGAGAATGCTGGGAAGGAGTGGAGGACACAAAAGAGAGGGCTGAGGCACTGAAAACTCCCCCGCCGCTTCATCTCACACTCCTCCGGCAATGCCTGTCAAGTTCTTGGCAGAAGCCACTTTGAGAATTTTAAGCGTTTATACAGGCAGAGCTACACTTCTTTGTCATGGCCGCCGGCAACCAATAGAATCAATGTGAAGCACTCACGACCGTAGATTGTGACATCAATACTTCAATCACTAATCATCAAAATTAGAGTTGTCCGATAATGACTTTTTAACCGATGATCGATATCCAGATATTGTCCAACTCCATAAATCCGATACCGATATATGCGGTAGACTTAAAATATTTGGGGCAATTGTATTGTGATGCCCCACTGGATGGTTTACTAATGATAAATGTAACAACCCCAAGGTTATCCCAATAAGCATTCAGAGAAAAATAAGAACACAACTTCAACTGAAGTTATGGGAAAAGTGCCTATATTGCACCACTATATTTATTGTTAAAATCAAAATAGTGCAAACATCAGTCCTTTTGGATCAAGTGCAAAGTGCCAATAAGGCACTTATTCTGTCCTCAATGTGTGTGGGGGCACACAAATCGACAGATAGCGAACAAATCAGGCTCTAAAAAGAAGTCACACGTTGGAGAAAAGTTGAATTGGTTTTACTGCGGTCATCTTTCTCTTGACAAGAGCAGTGATACTTTTTTGGGGGAAACTGAAAACAACAAAGCCTTGTGTGAATAATATGAAATAAAGACACAAAATAAAGCAAAGTATACACCATGTGTCAATTTGAATAGCAACTGGTAGTACAGCTTGCAAACAATGAAAAAATGTACATTTTACCACAAATGCAAATGCAAAAAAAAAAAAAAAAAAAAAAAAAAAATACACATCTCCATTATACTGTACAATGCTTATGAATATAAAACAAAGGAAGAATATACCTTAAAGCGATGCTTGTATAAGGCACAAACAACGTGGTGAGATGGCAAGAACTGCTTTAGTCCATTGGCTGCAGACGTTAGCTCATTCATTTAACTCTCTCTATTAGCAATGACCTCGAGTCAACATATGTTTAAGGCAGCATAAAGTGCTGGAACTTATCAAACCTAATTACAACTAAGCGCCAACAGGGGGCGAAAAAACACCAGAAACACAGGAAGGCAATAAATGGACATGACAGCACTCACATATGCATAATGGCCCAAAACTGATAATGAAAAACAAATGTCAGTATTATCTGATATTATTTTAAAATGCTTTTATCAGCTGATAATATCGCCCAATTCTAATCAAAGTGCATCACTCTACTGTCGCAATCGAGGAAATGATGCACCTTTGAGTTTGAAAAGTGAGTAGAAGCCTTTTTAGGGAAGCTCTTTCACTTTCTCAGCAGCATGAGAAAGCATTTTAAAGTCTTTCATATTTTTTTCTTTTTTTGTTCTCATATATATATTTTTTATTATTTTGATTACTCACATTGTTTATATGTGCCTTGCGATTGGCTGTCAACCAACCTGGGTGTGCCGTTCTCCTGCCCATAGTCATCTGGGATAGACTCCAGCACCCCCATAACTCTCATGTGGATAGAAACATGAACACCTATTTTTGAATTAAAAAAAAAAAAGGTTTTTATAATTTAGGACTAGCTGGCAAACACCTCAGGGTGTTCCTCGACTCTTGCCTGAAGTCAGCTTGTGGAGTGAAGATAGATATACAGTGGTATGAAAAAGTATCTGAATATTTTGGAATTTCTCACATTTGCACTGCATAAACTCATCAAATGTAATCTGATCTTTGTCAAAATCACACAGATGAAAAACTGTCTGCTTTAAAACCACCCAAACATTTATTGGCTTTCATATTTTAATGAGGATGGCATGCAAACAATGGCAGAAGAGGGAAAAATAAGTAAGTGAACCATCACATCTAATATTTTGTGACCCCCCCCCCCCCACACACACACACACAATTTGTCAGCAATAACTTCAACCAGACGCTTCCTGTAGCTGCTGATCAATTTGGTGCATCATCAGGACTAATCTTGGTCCATTCATCTCTACAAAACTGCTGTAGTTCAGTTAGATTACTGGGATGTCTGGCATGAAATGCTGTCTTTAGGTCATCCATCCTCTTTTTAGCTTCAACTGTCTGACAGACGGCCTCAGGTTTTCCTGTAAAACATCCTGATAAACTTTTGAATTCATTCTTCCATTAATGATTACTAGTTGTCCAGGCACTGAGGCAGCAAAACAGCCCCAAATTATGATTACCATGCTTCACGGTGGGGATGAGGTGTTGATGTTGGTGAGCTGTTCCATTTTTCCTCCACACATGACTTTGTGTGTTACTCCCAAACAATTCAACTTCGGTTTCATCAGTCCACAAAATATTTCTCCAAAACTTCTATGGACTGTCCAAGTGCCTGTTTGCGAACATTAAACAAGCAACAATGTTTTTTTTTTTTTTAGACAGCAGTGACTTCCTCTGTGGAGTCCTCCCATGAAAACCATTCTTGGCCATAATTTTACATATAGTTGATGTGTGTGCAGAGATATTGGACTGCGCCAATGATTTTTGTAAGTCTTTAGCAGACACTTTCGGGTTCTTTTGAGTATTCTGCGCCTAACTCTTGGTGTCATCTTTCGTGGACGGCCACTCCTTGGGAGAGAAGAAACAGTGCCAAACTCTCTCCATTTGTAGACCACTTCTCTGATTGCAGATTGATGAACATCCAGACTTTTAGAGATGGTTTCCCAGTTTCCCATGGTCAGTGATGACAGACATATAACTCTCTAATTGATTAAATATGTAGTTAGTTGATCACTCATCAATTCGTTGGCTAGTTTGTTACTTGAACTGTCAGTCAGTTAGTGGCGTCACAAATTTGTTCGTATTAGTTTGTCAGTCAGTGCTTTGATTAGTTGGTTAGTTGGTCAGACGGGTGTCAATCAGTTGGTTCAGGAACTGCTCAGTTTGTCCATTGGTTAGTCAGTCAGTTGGTCGGTCAGTTAGGGGAATAGTTACTTCGGCAGATGCTAGGTAAAATAGGTGGTGTTTTTGCCTTCAAGTGAACAATAACCCTTATCTGCTATGGGCAATGACCTTGTGTTACAGATACAGAATACTGACTTTGTGGATGAGCAAAACACAGTATTGCAATAGCAATAAACAAATGCTGTACATGTGATTATATTAAAATATATCTCTTCAATATGACACATCACAAATTGGTTTCCAATCGGATTTAATGTATTCTGTTGCACATTAATCAAGCCAGTTTATGTACCAGGGGAGATTAATTACAATTCTAAGTACACAATATTACAAAAATTTACACTACACACTTGCACTGTTTCGCGTATACGTGCTAGTATGTGTGTGCCTCGCCATCCAACATCTTGCCTACTTTCATATGTCAACAAGTCATTGCACATGCGTCCAGAAAAGCACATGATGCTAATTTCTGACAGTTGATCTGCTCGGGAAAGGCTAATCTCAGCTGTCAGAATCATCAGACCACTTTAAATCCAAAACTAAACCATTAGTGTGTTTGTTTTCTGTATTTTCACCCCATTATTTGAAGGACTCGTAGTGTAAACACAGACAAAATCACACACACCCACACTGGCAACAAGCTCCATCTGTTGAGCTGGCTGTGTTGGGCAGTTACGCTGCAGATGGAACTTTGTGATTCATTTGTTTGTCCTCTGCGATGTTTTGTGTGTGTGTGCGTGTAACCTCTGTGAACAGCAAGCTGGCCAGCTTGTTACCTCAGCCAAGAAAAAATTGCAGCAAGCTTATGTTTCCATCTACATTTTTGGTTTGGTTTTCCGTTTTTTGGTTAGTTGGTAGGTCAGTCAGTAACCTAAATGGCAGGTCAGATATTTAGTTACCTAGTTAAATGGTCCATTGTACAACTATTTAGATGTCCAGTGGAGGGAATAGGTACTGTTCTCGCACACACCATATAATTGTTTGCATTAGTCTAACACATTCATCTAACTATAGTTTAGGCAGACTTCACTCCATGCCCTCGAACACAGTAAAGTGAATCACCTTTCGGGGCTCATGAGGGGGAAATGGAAAAAATGGTACTGTTTCTCAGCACCGTCCAACTGTTTGCATTACTCGAACACACGTAATATAATTAATCAGGGAATAGTATCATTTCTCATATTTACGGTAGGGCTAAACTACTCTAAACACAGCTAATATAACATAAATAGCACACCATAGTTTAAAGAAAAGAAGCAGAATAGATACATAATGCCATCTTATCACAGAAGCCCAACGTGTGTGTCACGAGCAAGATTGACGCACCAACTATCGCAATCAGTTCTCCTGGCCACAACAAGGACAAAGAGTAGCGCACTTTGTCCTAAAACAAGTAGAGCTAGCCCGGATAACAAAGTTGATAGCGGGCGCTTGGGACGTCAAGACCAGCATCGGTCGCTGTGGCAACGACGTCCCATCCACGGACAACCTAACCGCCCAAAACCGGCCACAGAGGGATGGTCACGAAACAACACTCAGCCACACCTTCGGCCCGGCCTACTCCACTACGGACTTAAAAAACACTGGACACTGAGATAACACAGATTTGCTGCTCGGAAACATTTTCTATGTAGCCTTGTTTTGGATCCAGAATTGTCCCTCCAGCGTCTGTTTTTTGCCTTGTTTTTGACCATTGTCGACGAATAAATTGTCAACCTGTTTTCGGTGAGCCTTCTTCAAACTTTTGGAGAGGTGAATGCGCGGAATATCCGCCCTCCCAGTTGGTGCACGGAAGCGGTAAGCAGCGGAGCACCATTTCCGTTCGGCTGTCGCCGTTTTCGTGCGGCCTCGCCGGGGGGGTGAATTCCAACACTAGTTACTTGGTTAGTTCGCTAATGTTCAGTCAAGTACTCGGTTTGTTGTTCATCGGCATGGCTCAGTCAGTGTAGGAGTAGTCATATCCCAAGGTAAATGTTGTAGGTTTTAACTCCTGTATCCTTGATCAAGACTTTGAACCTCATGTTGCTCCTGATGCTGCGTCATCAGTTGGTGAATGAGGCGAGAGTGGTAAACCGCGAGTGCCTTGAAGGTGGAAAAACAGTCGCTTGTTTTTGTTTTGTTCAGATAATTAGTTAGAAGGTCAGTAAATTGGTTAGTTCTAGAGCCGTCCTAAGTAGTCGACGGTGTCGACATAGTCGATGACATAAATGCGTTGATGAGCAAAAAATCCTTTCGGAAATTAAAGGCGAGTTAAAAAAAAAAAAAAAAAAAAAAAGCCAACTTCTCTGACTGTCGATTGGTGAACATCCAGACTTTTAGAGATGATTTTGAATCCTTTCCCAGCTTTATACACATCAACAATCCCTGATCGCAGGTTTTCAGACAGCTTTTTTGACCGAGCCATGATGCACATCAGACAATGCTTTTCATCACGACAATTCTTACTAGGTGTGTGTTTTATAGTGGGCAGGGCAGCTTTAAACACCTCATCAGTGATTGGGAACTCACCTGACTTAAATTGTTTGGTAAAAATTGGTTTCAATTGCTCTTTGTCTCCTTAGGCAGAGGTTTCAAAAAGATCAGTTTACATTTGATTATTTTATGCAGAAATGTGAGAAATTCCAAAGAGTTTAGATACCTGGTCATACCACTGTATTTCAGCCTCTGTTGGTTTCATTGTTAATGTCAAATCCTGCTCCATTCCTGTCTCTTCTCGTGTTCCTCATTGGCGTTACTTTACCTGTGTTTTGTTCGTGAACTTTCATTGATCCCCTGGTATTTAGTTTTCTGTGTGTTTTTATTGTTATTGTTGAAAATGACAGTTTTTAGTTTTCTCACCTGCAATTATGCACTTTGGTCCATTCTCTTCACGCTTCTCCACACTATCCCATTGCAGAGCATGATAGTTGTTCTATTATTTGATTGGTTTGTTATCCTAGGAATGGAATATTATTTTTCACAGCACCAACAATGTCCTAACTGGACTAATAATGGTAACATTTTTGCACTCTGCAGAAGTACTGTAATCACTCCTCCAGGCTCTCCTCCTCTAATCAGCACCATGGGACTTTGCTGCTGTTTTTGTCACGCAAACACTCCAAATATGCATCTCTGGTGTTCTTCATTTAATTTAGTAAAATGTTAAATACTTTAATGAGTGGTCTTTTTGAATACACATGGTTTTGCAAAGGGTAAGGACAATGTGCTCCTCTTATTTGGAGTTGTCACGGTGGCACGCACATGGAATGAGGACTGTCATGTGGATTAAAAACAGCTCAGAGCGTTTACTTAATCTTCATCATCATCATGGAGCATAAAATAGGTCTTGCACTGTCAGCATCCTCCATGTTATCACTATGTTCCTCCATTATTACGTGGAGACAAAAGCCTCTCACTCATCATTCTTCATTGATCTTCTCCTCTGCTGCTAATGTTTATTTTGAATTGAAACAGCAACTCTGATGCTAATGAGCTTATTACGGATTGGTTGATGGCTTTAATTAATCAGAGAGTCAGATTTGACCTTAAATTGTTTTAAATTTATGTTTTCTTTATCAATTTGTCACTCCATCCTTTGTTCCCTCATGATGTTACTTTGATCCTAGTTACTCCGGTAGATTTTGCATTGATCCATAATTGATTTGTTATATAGTTAAAAAAAAAAAAAATTGTTACAGCTGCAGCATTGTTGTTTTCGTCAACAATGACGAAACAAAAATATTTTGGTGCCGAACATTTTTTTTTCATGACGATGACGTGACGATAACGGGCTAAAAACGTGGCTTGAGAGACTAAACCATAAAGAGACAAATGCCAGTTTTTGTCAGACGAGACGACAACGAGACAAAAATATGGTTTCTGTCGTCTGTTGACAATGCGTGTCATTTTTTAATATCATATGTGGAGTACGTTTACAAAGACAACGCCAACTTGGTGATTACAATGCACACTCAGCAGGAAAACAGTACATTATTTTCAATTAACTGTACACAGATAGCAGACCGACGTTGAATAATCATTGAATTTTCCATCAAAATCATCAGTATGGTTGACATCAGAGGTTGTACTAGACTTTTTCGTTGTCTGTCATTTTGACTGACAGGGTCATAAAAATCCGGTCATTATCTATTTTTACCCGTCACTTGAATTTTTAAAATGATGATAATGACATTGTGGTGACCCTTTGTTTGGCATAATTCACCTTCCGTACTTGTGTGTCCATTTGGCCGAGCACGTTACCGGCTACGACACAGTCACGTGACAGAGACACTTAAGAGCCGCGCGCGTTCCGGCTTGAATAGAGAGTTCACAGAGAGCAGCAGAGCTACAGCGGCTGGACACAGCAATTCGAGCTAACAAGACTCTTAACATTGCATACCGCTTCAACATATTCAATAGTATTTAGTTTTCATTCATTTTAAATTAATATTCTGTCCGAACAAGCTTAACAGAGAATCCACACCACACACATCATCACACATCAAGCAGATGAGGTTACATATGGAACAATTAATTAACAGTTCACCTGCTGTGGCCTGAACGCAGTCTCACAATTTCCTCCTGGTGCGCATGGACTTGAATTGTGTGCCCGCTTGTGCAGTCCCTCTTTTTTCACCTCTTTTATCAACACCATCGTCGTTTTGGGGCTTTTTGAAGAAACTTCGGACACTCAGTTGCCTTGACATTTTTCCGAGTAAGGCCAACGACGTCATGCATCAAGAGAGACAATAGCTAATTAATATGCTCACTCGCCACCCTGTGGTCTGGGGTGTGAATTGCAACCTGTCAAAATGACAGATGGACTTCAGTTTTTTCCGTCACCGTTTTAAAAAATCGGTCAACGACGGAAAATATTCGGTTAACGCGACCCCTGGTTGACATAAAAAAATCTGACAATAAACAATGTTGAATCAATATTGCAAATACCGGTGACACCTGACAGTGACGGTGAAACAAAGTTATTCTATGGTATGTCAGGCAATGGTTGGGTTAACATTGTTTTATAGTTGATGAATTAATGTAGACAAATAGTTGATTTATGATTGACCGGGAAATATAATTGAAAAGTAATTCAACTATGAATGAGCGGGAGTCTTTGGTCAAAAAATAGTTGTGTTCGTGATTGACCGGGAAGACAGTGAATCACCTCGAACGAACTCCACTGGAAATGCCTCGTTTAAGGATAGCCATATTTAGAGGTCTTTAACAGCAACAACGTCATACGGTAGAATGAATCGCGTTTGTCAGTATTACTTGTACATAAAACGCTGTACCTGACACAATGTGACGAAGTTAGCGAAATTGTAAGAAACTGTGCATTTGCTGTGATTGACATAAAAGCAAATACCTACTTAGCCTGGATGTTAGCTAAGTCAAACTTGGTTCAGGCAAACCTAATTCTTTTTCAAATTAAAGTGCTAAAATCGCTACATATTACACAAAGCCTAGTCCAAATTAATTTATTGAACACCAGGACAGTGCAGTCATTTCTTTTTTTAATTAATTAATTAATTAATTTTTTAAAAACCTGACCTGTTCAGGTGTTTGTCACAGAAAATGGAAGTCAGAGGTTCCCGTTGGTCTAAACAGTTTTAATGTTTCACATTGAAGTATGACATACTCCCATTGTGATCATTCAACATACCTTGTTTATTAAGACAAAGGAGCGAACAGGAAGGGGTAATGGGGGAACAGAAGAAAAACAAGGAGAGAGAGACAGAAGAAACACAAATAACAACAAGAAATACATTGAACGCCTACACTAACTGTGAATATGTTGGTGCTATTGTCAGCTAGATGTATTTTCGTTTGACACAATGTAGGGGGCCTGTTAACCAGGGAAAGGGAGGGTGGTCTAGAAGATGAGGAGGAGTGGAGTGTACACAAATCAGCCCTGTGATCTAGAACCCAGTTATCGTTTGAATCCCTTGTGAGTGTGAGCCAGTTGGCAATACACCCTACGCCGCCCCATCGCCAATCCCGGCACCGAGGTACCCCACCCGAGCGCGCCAAATTAGATCCAGCTATGCGCGAATCCCATCAAACACGCGATAGACACGCAGGCATCCAGGGTGGTCCCCGGGGCCACCCGTGCCCCCATCATCCCCTTCAAGGATGGGAAGAAGGGACGCACCACCAACCCCCATGCCCACCACCGCCCACCCGGCCAGTGCGGTCATTTCTCCATCAAAGCTCGTTAGCTAGCTCCGTTCCCACATGTATCCCTAATTTGGATTGAGATTGGTTGAGAAACTCACTTTACCACAAAATACTGAAGTATGTTAAACTAACCCATGATATCTGCTTGAATTCCATGATATGAATTAACGGTGAATGCCATTTTGTTTCTTATTCTTTAGATTCACTGAAGAAACAGATGGGGATGGACGCATCAGAATATGCATTAACTGCCATTGTGCAGTAGTGGCTACGGCCGCTTCGCTATGCCCAAGACCGTTAATGAAGTTTTCTGTTGTTGTAAATCAACAAAAATAATTTGAAATACGGCCAAGTTTTTATTATTCATTCATTTATTAACATATTATTTATTTGATATAATATATTTTTTTATTATTTACATATAATATTTTATTAGTCAGTTTAGCTGTTTCTTCTGTCGGTAAATAAAGCAGGACCTCTAAATATAGGCATATTTGAAAGCACTAATATAGCCATCTGGTTGAAAATGAAGGAAAACATAACATTGATTCAGTGTTGTTCCAATATTATTAATAATCGAAAAGACGTTTAAAGTGCCTGTGACACGAAAAAGTATGTTTATTTCATAATACACGCGGTATTTTATGCCCCTGAATGATATGGGCCGCTTGGATGTGTGTGGAAGCGATCACTATTTTTATTTAGTTTTTTGAATCCCGCGCCATGAAAATGAGTGACTTCCGGCTTCGGTCTTGCATTGAGGAGGAGGGCGCTGTGACGTGTACGGTAGAAGACGTCCTCTTCACGCTACAGTGTACTGTTGTGTATGAGGACGAAGGATTCAGCTGATTTTGCGGATTAATACGTTTATTTTTCGCATCACGCCAGCCAAACGGCTGCGGAAAAATCATTCTGTATGAGGGAGAGGCGTATGCGCCTTTTTGGAGTTTCAAAAGGTTCCCATTCACCGTGGATATTTACTGTGGGACCATTGGACTTATGAGGAAGTGAGTAAACATCTTGTTTTGTATTATGTCAAAAACGAATACAGCGATTACAAAGTAAACACTACAAACTTCCTTTAAATGAAGGACTACTTACGTTTGATCATTGATAGGCATGTAAAAAGCTCTCCTAATGGTCATTAGCAGCACCACGTTAGCTGCACAACAAATCCAGCCACCCTCCTCTGGGGAACGAACTGTAAATTGCTCTCCGCCGGGCGGTTTGCCGATCCACTAAGACAATTGACAACCGGGTCGTCATGTCAAATAATCCAGGATAGTTATGTGTGATTTTCCACTTCGAAGACTTTGAAACATCACTCGGTTTGGGTTAGCATGTCGGCTAGCTGTCACGGCTTCTGGTTTGTTTACATTCTCCGAAGCCGGGGAAGGGAAATGACATATATCCGATTTAGGTGTCATAAAATATCGTTCGGGAGGTGCGACAGTAAAGGTGAAGTCGACATTTTTGACCATTATGGAGTAATTTTGCCATGTCGTCCTGAATAAATGCATTTTTATTATTTCATATTCCATTCAGCACAATACTGTTATTTGTCATGAACATGCCATTTATTTAGCAATTGGGGAAAATACTTGGATAAAAAGAGTATCCTGTAAAAATATTGAAGTAAAGAGACAGAAACAATGACATTTTGCCGCTCTCTTCGTCGCGTTTTCCTCGTTGTGAATAGTTCCCCCTCGACGGGCTGACTGGTCCTTCTCAAGCCATTTATATAGCTATTGGGGAAAATACTTGGATAAAAAGAATATCCTGTAAAAATATTGAAGTAAAGAGACAGAAACAATGACATTTTGCCGCTCTCTTCGTCGCGTTTTCCTCGTTGTGAATAGTTCCCCCTCGACGGGCTGACTGGTCCTTCTCAAGCCATTTATATAGCTATTGGGGAAAAATACTTGGATAAAAAGAATATCCTGTAAAAATATTGGAGTAGAGAGACTGAAACAATGACATTTTGCGGCTCTCTTCGTCGCGTTTTCCTCGTTCTGAATAATTCCCCCTCAATGGGCTGAATAGTAAAACCGATGAGCCCAGTCTACCGCTGACGTCATCCACCTGTTGGGGACGCTAAAGCCCTATAATGGTAGGCGTGGCTAACCGGCAGATTAAAAGACTAATTTCTCGTCATCTGTGCTTTTCTAAATCGTTGTATATAGTCGTATCGTCTCAAAATATGATTCTAAGTCACATAATAATGCCATTTAAGACTTTTTTTCTCGTGTCATATGCTCTTTAAGTGTTGTAAGGATTTTAACATTAGAACAACATTAAATGAGGGTGCAAAAGTGATAAGAAATCAACTTCAGGTGTCAATGTTGATTCAACGATAAAAGATCAACAGCGGAATGTTGATCCAACATATTTTCAACGACAGTCTGCTATTTGGGTGCCCACCTGGACGCCACAAACTGTATGGAAATAAAAGTTGCCTGAGAGTTTAAGATGACACTCACCATGCTAAATGCTAATACTAATGAGAATGCAAATGCTACACTAATGCTGTGAGCCACCTAGCCAAGCACTATCACGTTTGCGGCATCACCACCCCCTTCCCTCCTCCCCCCTCCCGCTTTGGGCTCTCCCAGGAAGTGGTGACAAAATCAGACAACTTGCGTTTGATTCAACCAAAATGTAGTAATATGCCCTTTCCCGTCCTCAGTAACAGTAAGGGCGTTGCAAAGATGGCGAAAGTAATGAATTAGATGACTCATTACTGAAAAAATTAACGCTGTTATACTCTAACGCTGTTATTAACAACACTGATTGTGGGGAAGGATGTAAGAAAACATGACATACCATTCTCGCAGTCGGACATCCGGGCATTAATGGCGTCACCAGCCACAACAAAGCGTCGCCATATTGAAATGGGGTCAAAACACGAGTCACAAGCAGTTGCTTTGTCGTGCATTGTAGTACAAACACGTTGAACTTTTGTCTTATTTGCGGTCTTTTTTTCCGTCGGAATGACTTAAAGTTGCCTTGCCTTGTAACACAAGGAAGAGTTCGGAGCCGCATTTGAAGTTCTTCATCCTTCCTCGTGAGAAGAAAAGGACAAGTAATTGGCTGGAAGCAATCAATCGAGGAACAGTAAAGGGAGACGGTTCCGTGGACCAGGCACATTTACGTTTGCAGCCGACATTTTATTACTGGTGAGTAAACTTTAATTGATATTTTTTTTTGCCCCAATTAGCTGCTAGGATTCAACTAGGCAGTGGTTATTATTACCGGAACCGACAACTCGCAAAGCGTTATTTTTCTTTTGCCGTGAACTGCTCTGATCGGTCAATCGTTATATTATTGGCCTGGTGAGAATCGGTTATTTTGCTGTAACGTGTTCATGGCTAAATAACGCTTGGAGGCGAATTACCGGTCACGGCAGAAATAATCAGTTCGTATGTACTATCAATTTTCTTAGTTCCACACAGTACATATTCCACGTAATTGATAAAGGTGAACTTGCTGGGTGACTTTATGAGGTAGTTGAAGATGTTTCCGAACTCCACTGCAGGCAATTCCTTTGGATTGTTTATCCAGCTATCAGCTGCAACTTTGTATGGGCAGATTTGCAGGCCAATACACGCTAATTTTAAGTTGTATCGCCTCCTCGCGTCTGTTGGCAGTTACTCGTGATAATAATAAGTCATGTTTAAGACGTTTTTATGAAAAAAAAGACGCAAAACACAGCTGAAATATATGAATTTCAGACAACGTTTGTCTACGGATGTTTACCTATGCGTGCCCCCCTCTCAAAATGGCGACACGTTGCTATGCGAGATGACGTCATTGTGACATCACGCCGACTGCGAGAATGAGACAAAACTAAATTGAATTAAAATACAGTCAACAAAAATCCTCAAATCCTCCGTTTTTTTAACGTTATTTTACTTTTGCTACTTTCCCTTGATTACTTGATAATAAAAGTACATAAATTCTAAAATACTTAATAAAATAATGAATAATAACATATAATGTAAAATTCGTATATCTGCATTTTAATGTAAAAATAAACATATGCAAAGCAAAAATAAATCTATAATAAAATAAAAATACCATTAATCTTGCTAATAAAGGTCAAACATTCTTCCATTCATCCAATTAAACATACTAATCCAAAAAATAAGAACAAAACAAAATAAAAGTTTTTTTGTTTGATTGGTATAGAACTGTCTGATCAAAACCTTTATGACATATTGTTGTTAGAAGTCAGTGGAGGGCTGTATATTAAACACGTATCATATTTAGTTGGTTATCATGCACACACACGCGCGCGCACGCACGCACGCACGCACACAAACACACACACACGCACTCCTCTTCATCTCAGCATCTATCTCTGATTCTGTTCTAAAGGAGGAGAATCATCAAGCATAAACACACATTTCACAAACACGCACATACACACCTCACTATCTGCCCTTTCTATCTCAACATACAAATTGAATCAGCGGCCCTGACAGAGCAAGAGGACGAGGAGGACGAATAAAAATCACCTCATTATTCACACCCGTGCACACGCACACGCACGCACTGACGGGGCAACAGAGGAGTCATTTGATGCATAAATGCTTGCAGACATAGTCGGGGTTCGCACGTTTGGTGGCAAAGTGGTGGCAGTGTGATGGGAATGATGATGATGATTATAGTCATGATCAAAGTCAAGAGTGATGAAGGTCAGCGTGACAACAGGAAATGAAAATGTAAATGGTCATCAGTAGTTGTCCATGGAGTCCCACTTCTATGTCAGGTAAACAATTTCTTTATTTTCCCATTTGTCGAGGCCAAAGATCAATCCAAACAATGGCTGGTGGGCCAACTGCAACCAGCTGCCCAGTTTGTAGTGGCCCACAGCAAATGATAAAAATATCATTGAATATGGCCCTCACAAGAGTCAAGTTTAAAATGTATTTTTCTATCTTGTTTATAATCACATTAAATAACGACATGTCAAATAGACAAATAAGACTTAAATAACAAAAATATTTTTGGGAATATTCCAATTTATGGCCTTTTCTGTGATTACTTCATTGAGAAAATTATTCTACTCCTTAGGTGTTTATAACTTTAGTACTTAGTACAACATCCTTTGCAACAATAACATCCTTTCGACAGCAAGCATAGATTGACACAAGTTTTTTGCAGTGATCCACAGGTATCTTTGCCTATTCCTCATTGGCAAAGGCCTCCAGTTCATTAACATTTTTGGGCTTGCGTGTTGCAACTGCCTTCTTCAAGTACCACCACAGATTTTCAATGGAATTTAAGTCTGGTGATTGCGATGGCCACTCCAGAATCTTCCAGCGCTTCTTTTGCAACCAAGATGTTGTAGATGTTGAAGTATGTTTAGGATCATTGTCCATCATTATCCATTGTACATCATCCCCTTCATTGCTCGTTTGAGGTCCTCCATTCGGGCAGGAGATTCACAGTCCCTTGTTTTAAGTCAAATAGGACAAAGAACTCCTTCTTACCCAGTGCAATTCGGTTGCTAAATCTGCACAGTTGTTGCACTTAGAAGCAAAACTGTCTATAGCATTTTAAATTTGTAGTCTGTGTTATTTCATTGTATGTGTATGAGTTGTTGTGTTATCTGGTATGCTTACCTGCTGTAAGACAAGTTTCCCCTTCTTAGGGGACAATAAACTTAAACTGAACTGAATTGTCCTGTTGGAAGGACCAACCTCACCCAAGTCAATCCCCAGTTCTGTCACTGGCTGCATGAAATTTGCATGCAAGATCTCCTGGTATTGAACTGAATTATAATATAATACCTTGCACACACTGAAGATTCTCTGTACCTGAAGAAGCAAAACAACCCCAGAGCATGACAGACCCACCACCGTGCTTTACAGTTAGTTAAAATCTGTATTCAGTGCTTCAAGTAAATTTTACTCCGTATTCTTGAAATAAGAAAAATAGCGAGCTGAAAATAGGCTTAACACTTATTTTAAGCAATAAATTAGTATATTTAATCTTTAAAAATAGCTACTTGTCAAAAATGTTCTTAATTCAAGAATAGATATTGTTCAAAACATTATTTGAAAGCATTTTTTCTTGATTTAGATCAAAAAATGAACAATTTTTAGATGTATGGGCTTAATAAGAACAAATAGTCATATTTAATTAAAGTAAGTGGAATAATCTGACGGATTAATCTGTTAACTCGTTTTAAACACTCAAAACAAGATGAAAAAAAGTATTTGACTAGATTTCAGAAAAATAATCTGATTAAGAACATTTGCAGTGGATAGCCCTTTTTGCAGTGGATAGCCCGTAACCATAACAAATGTCTCAAAGAGCTTCACTGTTGACAGACACCTCAGATGACTGCAACATTTCCTGAATGTTTGGGGAAAAAAGTTATTTTTCGTTGTGGTTTCCAAACTGGCTCTGGAGTTTTTTTTTTTTTTTTTTAAATGTTCCATTCAATTACGATTTTTTTTCTGCTGGGAATTTTAACCCATCGAACTGTTGAGCCATGGATCAGTAAAATACAAGATGATAAATGAGGAAAGTCTGTGATGTTTGGCCCCAAAGGTTCAAAGAGCCCCAGAGAATTTTGACTCTCTCCGGCTGTCATTTATCTGGATGACTGGAGTGCCATTAAAAGAGCATTTTGGGGCGCATCCATTTCATCTTTGGCATTGGTCATTGTTTCCCTGATGGATGGATTGAGATGTGACTCAAAGAAAGTTGTTTTTGTAAGTCTTCCGTCCGACAAGCACTGCTGTTTTTTTTCTCGCACCCAGAACTTAATGAGCGTCATATACAGCCAAGAAGTAATTTTGTTTTTTGATCGCATGCTATGTGTGCGGAGGAGTTCAAAGTTGGAGGCCTCTATCAGCGGCAGACCGCGAGATGAAGGGGCTAATTTTCTCCCCGAAGTGTCAAAAGAAAAGTTTATTTGAAGGGAAAAACTCATTCGTATTAACAACTTTAAGACATGAGAGGTGTTTTTCAACTTTCAGAAGGCAAATGTCTTGACTTGTTGTCCATTTAAGGCCACCATAACTTTCATTCCATGCAAACTTTTACTAGCTGCTAAGACACATTTAGACATGAACATGTATAACTAGAAAATGCAATTTTGGCGGAATTGCGATGGTAGTTTTGCTTTAGCAGGTAAACTCCTTGGGGTCACTTGCTGATTTCAGGTCACTTTCTGTTGATTTGGGGACATTTCAGGGTCACATCTTTAGGTAAAAAAATCACAACCATCCAAGTTTTTCTGCCATTGAAAATAAAGGGGAAATTTTGGCCATTAGAAATGAATGGAACGACGTACATGGCAATGGTGTCCAATTAGAAACTAATGGGAAAGTTTTTGGTGAGTTTTGGGGAAACCGTAGGTTTTCGACAAATTCTGTCTACAGTTTTATACCCCTTACCTTGCTGATTTTTCTCGTGTATGATTGATGTGAATTGGATAAAAATTTTAAGACTAGATACACTTTTTAAAAAATGTTTTTTTTCTTAAAAACCTGCATTTTGGCACAAGCGGTAATTTTTGGGGGGGTTATTCGAAAGCCCCTGCGTCGCTCGAGAATTCCGGTCATTTCGGTATTGGAGCGGTGTCAACGGGCCAAACGGTTTGGGCTGTGCGGCGCGCCGAAAAATGCCAGTGGAAAAAAAAACAAACAGAAATAATATACAGTCATGTGAAAAAATTAGGACACCCCATTAAATATTCAGTTCTTTATTAAGAAATGTTCACATATCAATGTCTGATCTTGTTTTTCTTGTGATTTAATTGCAGGTAAACAACAAAAATTAACAATGTTTTACTCATTAAACCAAATTTATCAACAAAAATGCATATCCTAACTGAGGAAAAAGTTAGGACACCCTACAACCTAATAGCTAGTGTTACCCCCTTTTGGCTGAAGTAACTTCAGTGAGATGCTTTTTGTAGCCATCTACCAGTCTTTGACATCGGTCTGAAGAAAGTTTGCCCCACTCCTCAACGCAGAATACTTTCAACAGTGACTGACTGTTGAAGTGAGAGAAAACATCATGGTAAGATCAAAGGAGTTGTCTGAGGCCCTCAGAACGAAGATTGTAGACGCTTATGAGTAGAGCTGGGAATCTTTTGGCACCTAACGATTCGATTACGATTACGATTCAGAGGCTCCGATTCGATTATAAATCGATTATTGATGCTACAACCCCCCCCCGTGTTTTTAATGTTTTGTACATTAGTTTCAAAACTGTTCAAAAATCCTCTCAGGCTAAACTGAACTAATATTTCAGTATCATGTTAACAGTTAAAAACAGTATATAAAATACTCAAGTCCCATTCTGTATCAGCAGCTTAAACTACATTCAATTGATTTAATGACAAGAACCAACCGCGAAAGTTTTTAAAATTCTCCCCTTATTCCATAATTTCCCTTCTGTCTACTTTCGACATATCAAAGTTTTAAAACTGTTTCATCATTTAAAGATGGATTCAAGTTAAGATTTTGCCAATTTAGGAGTATTTTAGATAAAAAGTTAATTAGGTTAGCTACAACAGAGCCTTCTAGAGAAGTCTACTGCTTTAAGATGGCGGCTGTTAACAATGCAGCAACTACTAAATGGCAAGTCTGTCATTTTGCATCTAGTTCTCTTTACATGTTCTACCGGCGCCGTCGTCTGTCATTTTGCATCCAGTTCTACATATATGTGATATCTACTATAGCCGTATGTGGCCGTATGTTTGTAGCAACTAGCAACTGGGCGTTGTTTAAAGTAGCTGTCGGCCGCAGTCAGGTATTATTGTTTTTTTATCTAGCGGCATGAGTTGAACATGATATTGACTCTCGGTCCGTTCCTCATTGCGTCCCGAAGACTGCGCTGACTGTGTTTTAGGTCTGCTTTACCTGGTATAATTTAATAATCAGAATTTGGATTTTTGTGAATCGTTCTCGAATCTTCCAAGGCCGAATCGCGAATAATCTCAGAATCGGAAATTTCGCACGCCTCTACTTATGAGTCTGGTAAGGGATTTCAAAAGATCTCAAAGAATATAAAACCAGCCATTCCACTGTCCGGAAAATAGCCTACGAGTGGAGGACATTCAAAACAACTGCCAACATGCCTAGGTCTGCCCGTTCAAGCAAGTTCACCGAGAGCAGACCACAAGTTGCTAAAAGAAGTCTCCAAAAACCCTAAAATGTCATCACAGGACCTACAGCAGGCTCTTGCTACTGTTGATGTGAACGTGCATGCCTCTACAATCAGAGAGAGACCTTCATGGGAGGTGTGCAAGGAGGAAACATTTGCTCTCTCCAGAAGAACATGAAGGCCCAACTGAGGTTTGCCAGAGTGAATGTAGACAAAGACCACGACTTCTAGTGTAATGTTCGTTGGACAGATGAATCTAAAATTGAATTATTTGGACAACAGAACAGAGGACATGTTTGATATAAACCCAATATAGCATTCCAGGAAAAGAACCTCATACGAGCTGTGAAGCATGGAGGTGAAAGTGTCATGGTTTGGAAATGCTGTGCCCCAGCAGCACCTGGACAGTTCAACATCATAGAATCCCCCATGAATTCTATCGTGTATCAGAGGGTGCTTGAGGAACATGTGAGATTATCTGATGAAAAAATTAAAACTGAAGTTAAACTGGACCCTGCAACATGACAATGACCCAAAAAATACCAATGAATCCACCAAGGGCTGGCTGAAAAGGAAGAAATGGAGAGTCCTGAAATGGCCGGGTCAAAGCCCAGATCTTAATCCCATTGAGATGCTGTGGGGTGACTTGATCACATGCAAGAAACCCCACATCTCACAACTGAATGTATTATGCGTTGAGGAGTGGGGCAAACTTTCTTCAGACCAATGGCAAAGATTGGTAGATGGCTTCAAAAAGTATCTCACTGAACTTATTTCAGTTAAAAGGGGTAATACTAGCTATTAGGTGGTAGGGTGTCCAAACTTTTTCCTCAGTTAGAATATACATTTTTGTTGATACATTTGGTTTAATGAGTAAAACAATGTTAATTTTTGTTGTTTACCTGCAATTAAATCACTTTTATTTCCAGAGATTAAGAAAAACAAGATCAGACATTGATATGTGAACATTTCTTAATAAAGACCTGAATATTTAATGGCGTGTCCTATTTTTTTCACATGACTGTAGATGGTTGCCCTTTCATTACATGCAAAGCTACCATCATTTAATGTAATTTTGGGACCCAACATTTGTTTATTTATTAAAGAGTTTTTATCACATATTGAGTGCACTGAACTATAATAGCTCTAATAACTGCAGGGTTATTCACACTGTAGTACTATTGCAGTCGTGACACTAAAATTTTTACCTTGCTTGAAAAATACTCAATACTATTTTTGATACTACACAGACATACACTGACGCCCAATCATGTGGCTCTTAAAAAAATAAAAATTCTATAAATGAGTTTTTTACTAGTACGTAAAACATTTGTTCGTTCTCTGCTAGCCCTGCCACTTCAAACGGATTGGACGTCTATAGCTGTCATTGGCAGCCAATAAGGTAAAAAAAAAATAACAATGTGGTCTTCCTCGGGCCAAGATGCACCCTCCCACCAATGGGCTAATCACAAGTAGACGTCCAATCCAATTGAGGTGGCAGGCCTGACAACAAATAAACGCCATCAATGGGGGCCAGTGAGTGAACAGGGAAAATGCAAAAGTATCTCCCATTACCAATGGGAGTAGTGCGTAATCAAATTTACCCCATGACAGCTCAATTTCTCTGACCTGTGTTCAGAGAATTGATACTTTGCAATCAAATATTGTATCCGTATACAAAATTTACATATAAAAGATTTTGACTGCATGAGAATTTTTTTTTTTTTTTTTTTTTTACAAAAAATGATCATGAAAGAATGATGAATAAGAAAGTTAGAAAAAAATAAAAAGCTGAAAGTGCAGTAGCATTTTTTTTTCGTGACATTCTATCATCCATCTCAATATGGTATGTTGCTAAAGTAACTTGACTAACTTTTGATCCAAACTCATGCTTGAAGCGTTTGTTGGAAGCCAAAGCATCTGGTGGCATTTGGCGGCGTTGAAATTGGTTTTCAACAGGCCATCTGTGTCTGTTCATTCCAAATTAAACATCTCACTTCACAGCCATACACAAAATGTGGAATTTATTTGAAATGCAGAGAGAACAGACATCCTTTCATTGCTTTGTTACTTCTGCCAAGGACGTGACATTGGCCATTCAATTTTTAGAAAAACACTATCAAGAATGGTACCGTCATCAAAGTAGTGTGTATGCATCAACAGCGATATGACGCATTTTAGTAACGATTCACTTAGATGACAATTTGATGTGACAAGATTGATTCCAATCGGGTCCAACGCACTCAAAATCAAATATTATGGCAATTTCTATGATCAGTGATGTGGATTGATTTACTCAAATAACAATGATGGTAACTGCAAAGAGAAAAAAACCCGTGTGATTCAGCCTATTCCGTTAGAATTAAGTTCTATTATATAATGCTAAGCTATGCTATAATGCCATTTATTCAAATAATTATGCCAAAAGTACATGCAAAACTATGGTACATATAATGCACTCCTATTCCAATATGATACAATAAAATAAAAATCCAATATGATATGTAACATTAAGGTACGATTCACTTTAGTTACAATCTGGTTACGATGTATTATCATGTGTTTCTCTGTTTGAATGGAACACACAATACGATATAATCTCAATTTCATGTGAGTTTAGATGGAGAAATAACTTTTGAGTTGAACCTTTTAATTGCAGTGAGAGGCATATCATAATCTTTATTTAATAATAGCAAAATCTTAGTGTCCTGGCCACTATTGATAATGTATATAATCTACAGTACATAGGACACTTTATTGCTGTATTTTAGCTGGTCTAATAGAGCCATGTGCAGGTGAAACAGTAGAGGCCCCAGGATTGACCCCTGCGACACCCTGCAGGTCAATAGCATTTGGTCTGGTCAGAATCACCAATATCAACATGTCACATACTGTAATCGAGCTCTGACTTGAACCAGTAATTTTCCGGGGCAAATAAAAGTGTAATATTACATTTAGTAAAAATGTCATTATTGCATTTCAAATGGAGCGCTACAATAGGATGTAATGTCATATCATTCACGCACACGGTTCCCTTTCACATACAATTTCTTGAGCCACTTTTATTGGACAATAATTTCAGTCACATTTCATCTTCGTTGTTCTGCTCCAACCTGATTTATTATTCATGTCTCTATTATAAAAAATGTAAGAGTGCGGAGGTCACTGACTCACGTTCACCCTTCTTGATCCTATGCACTACAATCGCACACAAACACACACCACAAGCATGGTCTTATATTGAATGCTTCTTATGAAGTTCCATAAAAATAATCACTGCGTATGCATAATCACTGCACATCATAAGCGTTGTTGTCTGTTTTTATGGAAATGGCAGATATACTGTACAGGTCGACCCAAAAATAACTGGAACTTTTCAAAAATCCAATAAAACCAAGAATGATGGAAGAAAAATATTTCATCCATAGTAACTGAAACCTTAAAACATGCCATTTAAGAAACAATAATGGAATTTTCATGAAAAAATGACAGCTTTTAAATGGTGTCTTCCTGCATGAATGCATTCTTGAATTCTGCTGTTGACCACTGTTGAAAAAACTGGAATAATTGCGTATTGGCAGATATGAGCAAGTGGTAGCAATACGACACAGTAACCTTGAGCAAGTGAACAATGTGCAATTTTAGTAAAATAAAGCCTCCACCCCTCCTCACATGGTCCTGGATCAAGGAATTCTTGTACAACAGACCGCAGACTGTGAGACTTGGCCCCCACCATTCTTCCACCCACACACTGAGCACCGGCTCACCACAGGGCTGCGTGCTGAGCCCCCTCCTGTACAGCCTCTACACCGACGACTGCAGTCCAATCCACAGGAGCATCACCATCTTCAAGTTTGCTGATAACACCACCGTGGTTGGACTGATCTCACAGGTAGATGAGGCAGCCTACAGAGAGGAAGTCCAAAAACTCTCAGCCTGGTGCTCAAACAACCTGGCCCTGAACACCACCAAAACCAAGGAGGTCATCATGGACTTCAGGAGGAACAGTACCGACCCGCCGCCCCTGTACATCAATGGTGAGTGAGTGGAGAGGGTCCACACCTTCAGGTTAATGGGAGTCCTGATCTCAGATGACCTCTCATGGACAGCAATCATAACAGCTAACAAAGAAGGCTCCGCAGCGTCTACACTTCCTGCGAGTCCTCAGGAAGAACAAACTGGATAGGAAGCTGCTGCTGGCCTTCTACCACTCATCCATTGAGAGCCTGCTAACATACTGCATTTCCACCTAGTACGGGAGCGGCACTGCCGCAGACAGGGAAATGCTTCGGAGGACAGTCAAGGCAGCACAGAGGATCATTGGCTGTCCTCTCCCCTCCCTGACGGACATCTACTCCTCCCGGTGCCTCAGCAGAGCTCTAAACATCCTCAAGGACAGCTCACATCTTGGTTTCCAGCTGTTTGAACTGCTCCCCTCTGGGAGACGCTATAGGTGTTTAAAAGAAAGAACAAACAGACTGAGGAACAGTTTCTTTGCCAAAGGCCTCTCCATCAAATGTCCAATATTCATTTACATGCAATATTGTATGTGCAATACTACTTACGTGCAGTATTAACAATGCCTGCACTGTCAACTGCTGCTACTTCACTTTTATTCACACATATTTTATGTGCAATACTATTTACGTGCAATATTCTAATGCTTTCACTGTCAACTGCTGCTACTTCACTTCGATTATTTGCTCTGCCTGAACATAGGACTACCTCATACACACTTTATATTTACAGTATTTTTCTGGCAATAAGTCGCAGTGTTTTTCATAGTTTGGGGCTGCGACTTGTACTCTGGAGCGACTTATGTGTGAAATTATTAACACATTATTATATCATTTCACATGTTTGGTACTTTGGAGTGACACTGATGGTTTGGTAAACTTGTTAGCATGTTCTTTATGTTATAGTTATCTGTTACCTTGACATACCGGCCATGTTCGCATTTCGTTGTTCATGCATCATGTAACAATATCGTACTGTACACTTATTCAGGATGTTGTTCTCTATTGTATTTATATTTTAAATTGCCTTTCAAGATGACATATCTGTTCTATGTGTTGGATTTTATCAAGTAGATTTCCCCACAAAATGCGACTTATACGCCGGTGCAATTTATATATGTTTTTTTTCCCTCTTCATTGGGCGCTTCATGGCTGGTGCGACTTATACTCATGTGCGACTTATAGTCCGAAAAATGCGGTATTTAGATTTTAATAATTTTATACTTGCAAGTCACTTTGACATTTTTACTTGTCCTGCACTGTAAAGGGAGATGCTCCACAATTTCATTGTAAACTGCATAATGACAATAAAGGGCTATTCTATTCTATTCTATTCTATTCTATTCTATTCTATTCTATTCTATTCTATTCTATTCTATTCTATTCTATTCTATTCTATTCTATTCTATTCTAAAGGTTTTTGGGGTCACCCTGTATAGACATGTACAGTAGTCCCCGGGTTATGACGTACCCGACATACATGATTTTTTGTTTTTGTTTTTTTAAATTATGTAGACTTATTTTTTTGTGATGCATGCTTTTATTTTGGCGAAGGAAGCATAGAGCAGGTAGTACTTTCACATGCAAGTAAGAGTGCATGCACACAAGAAGAAGAACATATTTGTACACACAAAGAAGAGCGCATTTGCGCCCACATAGAAGTCGCGCAGCCGCGTGCGAGAGCGAGAGAGGGGAAAGATTACAGCTGCAAGTCTGTGCACACATTTGTTGCATGTGAAACATTTACAGAGGCAACATCTTTTGTTCTGTTTATTGAATGTTTTCAATTGTGGTCAAATACTTGGGGCGAATTTATGTGATTGTTTTTGATGATGTGCGGACGCTAACTGATACATGCAATCGTTTGTGTGGGTTGTTATTGCCGTATCAGCAGCTAGTTATAAACGCAAATTTGGAATTGCTGTTACTGAACATGTTTTAGTTTAATTTTGCACGTGTTGATGTCATGAGCAACTAAATAAAGTCAGTAAACCATGCGGACATCAGACATCGTCATATCGGAGTTTAGCTCGCTGTCTAGCTAGGACTTAGCTCCACCGTCTTGGCGAGGACAGTACAATAACATATAATACATGTTTTTGGATAGCTATTTTTAGATTTGGGTTTTTTTTAGGGGTACTTAAAGGTTTAATTCCGATTTACAAAATTCGGGTTACATCACTAGTGTAGGAACAGAACTTGTTCGTAACCCAGGGACTACCTGTATATATATAGAGAGTGGTACCTCTACTTACGACATTAATTAGTTCTTGAAGTAGCCTCGCAACCCGAAAATTTTGGAAATAGAGACGCGTACATGCCCTAATCCGTTCCAAGCACTACTGATGCACCCCGTTAAATTTTATCATTGGGACAAATCCAGAATAAAACAACAGCCAAACACATTTGAATCATTCCCTATACCTAACCTAACCGTTAATACCTGTAATAAAGTAGATAATAGAACAGAATGAAAAAAATATATATATATATTATATATATATATATATATCTTAACTTTCAAGTGAAGCAATGTCCTCTTTCATGAGATCGATGATGCCTATCGCCTATCTCAATCTTCGTAACACAAAAATGCAATGAGACCTATGCTCTAATATGCTACTAATGTGATGAATCTTCGGTGGGCTTAAAAAAACTCGTCGTGAGACAAAAACATGAGGAGGCTTGTGGTCATTTGGCTCAGATGTTGATCCGTTATAGCAAAAATAACATCGTCGCACTTGTGCACGTCATCATACTGTGACACCTAAATTGAAACATCATCAACAGTAGGCCAATGGGAGAGCAAAATCCCATTACCGAGTCATTATTTCTGTGACATTTCCATTGTAAATCTTGAATCGCCTAAACTTATTATATCATCCCCACAAATATATGCATATTTTTTTCTTTGAAAGTTGTGACTAAATTCTCCTAAAATCCTAAGAAACAATTAGAAGTTGTTGTTGTGTTTTCTTTTTTGTTTTTTATCGCCACCAAGTAAAACATCTCGGAAATATGAGACTATTTGTAAAACATTGCAACTTCCGAATAGAATAATACAAAAAAATAAACAAAACATTTCAGTCCTCTCAGACTCTTCCACAATCGTAATGTAAAATGACCCCATTTTTTTCCTTCAATCATTCAGTTTTTGAGCATAAAACTTTCAGTTATTATTTTTAAAAAGACTCAAATACTAGCAATTAGTGTGTGAAGTTTGAACTTCCTTCATTATTAGAGAGGAAGTACCAACTATTTTAATCATAACCCAATGTCATTTCAAAGTTTCATTTTGAGACTTTCTAAGTCTTGATTGGAGGTTTTCTTGTACCTTTTCTGACTCGTAAATAAGAAATGAAGGAAGTGCTCAAAGCGCCTGCAACGAAATGCTAAAAATACTTAAATGTGCATCCAATGTGGACACCTAAAAGTGACCCAGAAGAGAGGATGCATAGGAACACATAACCAAGTATTTAATTGCTGAAGACTTGACTTCCTTGGTGATACCAGGCAACTAAAGTACTCTTCTGAGCGACATAACCCAGTCAACCAAATCATCTGAATCTGTGGTATATTTTGGGATCGCAGAATCGTGGATTCCTCGGAGACGAATATATTACACTTTAAATACTCCGTCACAGTTCCCGAACATGCTCCCATTTACACATTCATACACCAATGGTTTCCTATCATGGAAGGCCCTCTGATATTAAAGTAGCATTCAACGTGGTACTCAAGGACAATTTGCAGACAGTTGGAGATCTGAACCGCCAGTCACTGGCAGTGTTGTCACGGATTACTTGAAAAAGTAATTTAATTACTAATTACTGAATCCGTCTCAAAAAAGTAATCTAGTTACTTTACTGATTACTTTATTATCGAAGTAGCTTAGTTATTTCAAAAGTACTTTATCGGTTACTTTTACCAATTGACTCGCGCTGTACTAGCTACTCAGGAGCCCTGAAACTAGTATAGAAGTGACAAACTGGATGTAATTTGTTGAAATCAACTCCACCGACTAATTAAACCCCCGCTAACTCAAAGATTAAGCCTAATGTATTACAATTCTGAACTTCGGTTTAGAGCAGGGGTCCCCAAACTTTTTCCTGTGAGGGTCACATAACTTTTCCCTTCTCTGATGAGGGGCCGGGGTCAGTTTGTAACAGAAAAAGTGTGACGATTGCAGGAGTGCCTAAATGTAAAAATGTATTGTTTTTCAGAAAGCCACAATCAAATAACCCTGTCTGGATTCTTCATGGAACAAAAGTATATAAAATTAAAAAAAAAAAAAAAAAATATATATATATATAATAAGGGCTGTCAAAATTATCGCGTTAACGCGCGGTAATTAATTTTTTAAATTAATCACGTTAAAATATTTGACGCAATTAACGCACATGTCCCGCTCAGACAGTATTCTGCCTTTTGGTAAGTTTTAAAGCAAGGCTTTTTGTGCTGTCTAACAGCGAACTCTTGTGGTCGCTTTGCGACATGGTTTATTGTTGTCTTGCCAGTTCAGTATGGCTGCAGGATGTCTCGGGCTGACGCCTACGTTGTGCTTATATGATCCTTGGACAAGATTTGTCCGTAAGTATGGTTGTTGTAAATAATGCACATATTATGTTAGTAAGCGAAATGTTATATTTTTTGTATGAGACGCTTTTTGTTTATGTTTTGTGAACCTGTATAGCGTGCTAAGCTAACGTTGTTGGCAATGCAATGCTTGTGTACTTTTTTTTTGTAGTTTTACGACGGTCTAAAGAGGACAATGGTTTGAGGCCATTTTATTAATAAATCAGATGAAAAAGAAAGAAGTCTGATTATTATGGCGTCGTTCACTAGCTGTCTAGCTTTGGAAAAAGTAGACGCTTCGGAGTGAGGACAGCATAGACAGATTTAAATGACAGTAGAGTGAAATGCCCACTACAGTCCTTATGTACCGTATGTTGAATGTATATATCCATCTTGTGTCTTATCTTTCCATTCCAACAATTTATTTTACAGAATGTATATATAATTTACAGAAAAATATGGCATATTTTATAAATGGTTTGAACTGCGATTAATTGCGATTAATTACGATTAATTAATTTTTAAGCTGTAATTAACTCGATTAAAAATGTTAATCGTTTGACAGCCCTAAATATATATATAATATAATATAATATAATATAATATAATATAATATAATATAATATAATATAATATAATATAATATGATATGATATAATATAATATAATATAATATAATATAATATAATATAATATAATATAATATAATATAATATAATATAATATAATATAATATAATATAATATAATAGATAATTACCAAATAACCCTCTCTGGGTTCTTCACAGAAAAAGCCAAGAAATAAATAACACAATTATAAAAATAATAATGTTCAGGGGGCCGGACCAAATGTGGAGGCGGGCCGTATCCGGCCCGCGGGTCATAGTTTGGGGACCCCTGGTTTAGAGGTTAGGGTAAACATATCATATCAATGCCAATGTAAAACAATGCAAATTGATTGCACACTAAACAAGAACACAAAAATGAATTGGGCAATAAACAGTGCAATAAACACAAAGGTGGGGGCAGTACGCCGTACCCACACGTGAACATTTTAGCCACAAAACGTGGCGGCAACGAAGCCCTTTACAATGTGCAACACAAATATGATGTAAACAATGCTTGCTGATGACGGAGCGATGACTACCCGCCGTTGCCACGGCAAAGCTACGAAACAGCCGTGCATGTAGTGGCTCAAACATATCTCTGGAACCCTACAGAATGAAGGAAAAATACTCATGTTCATTCATGGACGTGACATGCACGTCGCAACAGGTGGCTGCACTCGGCTCATATGTGCACCCGCGTTCGTCACGCCATTCTCAGTCCCAAAACATTTAGCGTGTATGACTCGAAACCAAAACAGGAAGTAACTATGAGCGGTTACTATGGAAACGAATGACTGAACATTTTAAATTCAACATGCTCTTCGTACATGACAACAATATTCTTCATTCAACATACATTATTAGGCAATAACAAAATACCGTATTGGCCCAAATATAAGACTGTGTTTTTTTTGCATTGAAATAAGACTGAAAAAAGGGGGAGTCGTCTTATATTCGGGGTATAGACATTATACCCATTCACAACGCTAGATGGCGCCAGATATCTTTGAAGCGAATGCTGAACTTGATGAGTAATGTTCTGTCATGATCTCAGCTACTCTCAAATTTAACCAGTTTGCATTATTTTATTGCAATGTTTTTCCTTATTCAGATTTGTTTCAAGACTACGGTTACAGTTAGACCTCACTTTGATGGTAATGCAGTTATTGCAATTTTGTTGTTTCATCACAATAGATTGGTTTATTTACATTTCAAAAACCAGAAGCCACTCATTTAAGAATGTGATTGCACTTTAGTTTACATATTTAAATGTTCAGATATTAAGATCTGAATGAGGCAAAGTAACATGCTTTTTCTCTGAAATATATTGTTATATTCATTTGTTTCAGTTTTACTGTAATTATTTTCTGTATAAAAATTGATTTTTTCAAAAAGTCTTTTTTCAAACTTCAGTCTTGAAAAAGAGGGGGTCGTCTTATAATCAGGGCTGTCTTATATTCGGGCCAATACGGCAGTAACACACAGACACTAAAGAAACTAACTTTAATCAGATTACTGGTTTGGAAAACTGAACGCGTTAGATGGCTCGTTACTGAAAGAAAGTAATCAGATTACAATAACGCGTTACTTAGTAACGCGTAACTGACAACACTTCACTGGTCAAACTCTCAAACAAACTGAGCCACAGCTCCTAAATGAATCCCCTGTTGAGTTTATTCAGCTAAAGTGACCTTTCAGTGTTTTCAACCAACCAGAGTAAGCCACTTGATTCAGTTGAATCCTTTCATGGTTGTTTCTGGTGAGATGGCTAACTCTTTAGTTGCAGTAAATTACTCTGTTCCCTTGAGTCCACTAAGTTTGCTTTGTTTCGAGTGAGTCCCTTAAATTTATGACAGGGAATTGAATCATCTGAACCAGGAGTGTTTCCGATGAAGCAGTTAACTTTCGCAAGACACAGAAACTGACTCAGTTATCTCAATTGTTTGTTAAATTTTTTAAACCCAAAAAATTAACAATACAGCAGTTGAACTTTTGCAACATTAATCCACCATCGCCTTCCATGTTGTGATCACTGACACACATCCACACACACTTGAATGTAAGCGTTACCTAACTGACATTCAGCAGGAGTCGGGATGCCATGACCACTCAACACACTTCCACCCGGAGCGGTCGCTCTGTCCGCTCAGGCGCCAGCACCCCCCATCAACCCCCTGTTGACCCTCGCATTCATCCGACCCCCCCACCCCTTCAACTGACCAGCTGAGTGTGACTCACTGACCGCGCTCAGAGACTCCTGCAACTTCCTGTGAGGACCACTGCATGATTTCAGTGTGTGTGCGAATGTGCATGTATCATCAAGTATTATTTTGATTTAGCGTTATGCAGTATATAGTTATAAGTTACTCAAACAGTTTTATTTATTCATTCATTTGACCTTTCCTTATTTTGTTTTCCCTTTTTTAAAATATTCTAAACACTTTAAAATTCTAATATTTATCTATCTGTACCGCTTATGCTCACAAGGGTTGCAGGAATTCACAACATCACAGTATGGGCTTTCTTGCAGCAATCTGCGTCCACCCTATCTGGTTGCTAGGCAATTTTTGATTAATTTTAATGTATTTCTAACAACTAATATTTTATTTTCATTTTCATTTTTATTATTTATTTACCTTTTTTTCCAATTAGATTTTTACATTGCTTTGTTTTAATATATATATATTTTTTTTCCCGGTAATTTTCAAAATGTTCAATATTTAGAGGTGCGCAATGTAGGATTGGTGGCCAAAAATGGTACTGCAACTAGATCAAAATATCGACGAGCACAAAATACCCTCCCCCTCGGGTTGCCAGAATGCTGCTTCATATTAGAGAACCTGCAGGAAAATAACTTTAATTGGCAAGTGATGAGTCCTCTGCAGAAGGTATATTTTTTATTTTTTTATTTTAAGACAAGAATGTTTCAATGTAATAATGCCAACATTTAGTGATGATTAGTGATTAAAAGAGTTGTTATACAAGGTCCAAGCTAGTTTATATCAACATGACCGAAGTGGGGAAGGGCTATTTTTCTCAATGTACATTGGGGCAAATAAGTATTTAGTCAACCACCAATTGTGCAAGTTCTCCTACTTGAAAAAATTAGAGAGGCCTGTAACTGTCAACATGGGTAAACCTCAACCATGAGAGACAGAATGTGGGGGGAAAAAAACAGAAAATCACATTGTTTGATTTTTAAAGAATTTATTTCCAAATTAGAGTGGAAAATAAGTATTTGGTCACCTACAAACAAGCAAGATTTCTGGCAGTCAAAGAGGTCAAACTTTGTCTAACGAGGTCTAACGAGGCTCCACTCATTACCTGTATTAATGGCACTTGTTTTAACTCATTATTGGTATAAAAGACACCTGTCCACAACCTCAGTCAGTCACACTCCAAACGCCACTATGGCCAAGACCAAAGAGTGGTCGAAGGACACCAGAGACAAAATTGTAGACCTGCACCAGGCTGGGAAGACTGAATCTGCAATTGGCCTCCGTTATTGCCAACAAAGGGTACATAACAAAGTATTGAGATGAACTTTTGGTATTGACCAAATACTTATTTTCCGCCATGATTTGCAAATAAATTCTTTAAAAATCAAATAATGTGATTTTCTGTTTTTTTTTCCACATTCTGTCTCTCATGGTTGAGGTTTAGCCATGTTGACAATTACAGGCCTCTCTAGTATTTTCAAGTGGGAGAACTTGCACAATTAGTGGTTGACTAAATACTTATTTGCCCCACTGTATAAACACACTGGCAAAGAAGTTTATAATTTGATAGTGCATTGACAGCATCGACAAAGACAATTTAATTGCTCCATCCGTTTTTATTTAATTTTTGACGAAATATATACGCGTGAAAATACTTTGCTCCGGTCAATGGATCCACATATGCTAAATAACGTAGCACCGATCAATGGATCCACTAACTAATATCGTAGCACAACCACGCCAAATGAATGCATAGCCTTCTTTTGCTTCTCTTGTTGCCTTAATTTACAGGCGTACAGACCTGTGGAAACCCGGACAAAGACTGGAAACTGGTCTTGTGATTGGCTAATGATGAACATGGAAGCTGAACGGGAACAAATTTGTGATGTGTAAATCGTGGGAAAATGAGAACATCTCTGATTAACCATCGAGATCAGTTTTAAAGTATTTCCAAAAAACATTTCTTTTATCTTTTATATCTATTGAAAAATTATTGCCATTTCATGAATAATCAAAGTGCAAATCTTACATTGTGCACCTTTGACAGACCAACTATCCATTGGTCCAAACACAATATACATTTTTAAAGAATCAATATTTTCACAAAGATTATTAAGAGTCTTCAACCAATGTCATATATACTGTACATTTTCAAGAAGCTCTGAGACAATTTACAGTAACGCCTGATTTTTCTTAAAGACAGTCAACGAGACTTTTTTTTAAACATCAAAGACAATTTTGAGTGTTTAATGATCCAAACCAACATTTTTGGAAACAATTTTGCATCTCCTACTAAACTAACGTACTTGTTTTCACAAACATTTAAAACAATTTACCGTCTTGCATAGTTGCTGTTGAGAAAAATACGATTTTGATACAGTGATTCACCAGTTTTTTGCCCGTCTCTTTTTTGAGACTACCGCCAGCGGCCTGCGCTGTCTACCAGCTTTAGAGGATCACATGACTCACAGAGCAGGTGGAGAAAGGCCAAACGTGCCCGTGAGCCTGTTATCCGGCCTTGATCAAATCATCCCACTCAATTTCCAGTATCTTTCCGTGCGAAATCCACCCAGAATGAAGATTAGGATTATAATCCTGCACAAAAAATTGAAATGTTAACACTGTGAAATCTTTTAAGTTTAAAGGTGACCTTTCATTATGTTTCATACATATACATACCTATCTATCTATCTATCTATCTATCTATCTATCTATCTATCTATCTATCTATCTATCTATCTATCTATCTATCTATCTATCTATCTATCTATCTATCTATCTATCTATCTATCTATCTATCTATCTATCTATCTATCTATCTATCTATCTATCTATCTATCTATCTATCTATCTATCTATCTATCTATCTATCTATCTATCTATCTATCTATCTATCTATCTATCTATCTATCTATCTATCTATCTATCTATCTATCCATCTACTGGACTGTCTCAGAAAATTAGAATACACAATATTCTAATTTTTTGAGACAGTCCTGTGTATATATACAGGACTGTCTCAGGAAATTAGAATACACAATATTCTAATTTCCTGAGACAGTCAGGAAATTAGAATATTGTGTATTCTAATTTCCTGAGACAGTCCTGTATATATACACAGGACTGTCTCAAAAAATTAGAATATTGTGTATTCTAATTTTCTGAGACAGTCCAGTATATATTGTATGGCGGAAAACACAGACAAGACTGAAAAAGCAGTGTCTGCTCTTGCAACCCTCTTTAAAATAAACTACTGTATTTTCAGACAAAAGAACTGTTGTGCTTGATGAAACAACATGTCTATATGCTGCCATAGCAGGTCCATGGCACATTAAGCCCCCAAACTATTTTTAATTTTTACCCTGTACGCTTTTTCCCTGAACACCCCCGTTTACCGGTTTTGTTTCAACCCAGCCATAAAACGAAGGTAATTAATTACATTTATTATTCAAAATGTCCATCGTTTTTAGCTTAGAATCAATAATTCATGTCTAATATTTCAAAAAACAAAACAAACAAACAAAAAAAAACGACTTTAAAAAATTCATTCACATATTTTAAACTTTTAAACAAAACAAATTATGTCACAATGGAAAAATGGCGTCAGATATGTCACTGATATCTACCTCATAACTATCGCTTTGTATTTTTTTTTGTTTTGTTTTTTTGTTACTGTCGCATTTTCTCCGATATGTTAGATGATAAATAATGGATCCAAACAACAACAACAACAAAAAAAACGTTTAAAAGGGTAAATAAATCAAAAAGAAAATCTCGACCACTCCTTGATGTCTGCGATTTCTGCATCACGACCCTTGTCATATTACCATGTTTCACCCATAAAATCCCCAAAAAATCCAGCTGTGGCTATTCACAGCTGTGTGTTGACACTCAGTGATACATGCTACATGGAGTTTTTGGATCGAAACAAGTAAGTACGTGATAATATCTCCTTAAAGTCATGGCGTTTGTAATTCTGCTCTCGCGTGCTCTAACCTCCAGATAGGGTTTTGCTGTTTAAAAAACTTAAAAAAAAAAAAAAAAGCCCTCCTGTTCAAATTTTTTATTCCCCCAGATTTTAAGCTTTCCAATGATGTATCACACATGCATATCGGACACTTTTGAAAGTTGGCCAAATTGGGGGTCTCAGAGCGGAACTTCAAGTCACCTGGGTTTTTTCCTATATACTGTATATAGTATATATATATATATATATATATATATATGTGTATATATATACTTAACTTATAGACACTGGCGAACGGAGGTCGGCGGAGACCGGCCATATTGTCGAGGCACTTCACTCACACACACACCACGCTCATATTTTCTCTGATTTCCTTCTTAATTTCAATGGTAAGTGTCACCTTTTCCCTTTTTTTTTCACCACCTGCAGTAACTTTCTTGGGACCCATGTTGATTTCTCTCAAAACAAAATCCACCGTGCATCCGTCTTGTAGGAAAACAATGCAATTGGGACACTTTCATAAATCATCGGATTTCGAGCATGACATCATATGTCGAGACAAATAACGAGTCGAATTTTACGTCTGATGTCAAAAGGATCGTATGTCGATGCGATCATATGTTAAAGTAATACTGTACTTGCATACAAAAAGTCCCAATTTTAAATCTGCTCTATTGCAGAGTGGTTTGACTTACAAAAGCAATCACGATCAAACCACAAATCACACAGATAACAACTTCAACCAGAACACTTAGTTTGACCTACCTTTTGTAAGCAGTGGAAATGAATACTAAGTGGTTCAGATAATGGATGAATGGACGAAAAGTGAAGTGCATATTATGAAGCCAAAAAAAAAACAAAAAACAAATAGAGAGTACAGGTTTTCATAAACAACTATTTAGCTTATACTAAATAATCGGGCACTCGTGGCGTCACATGAAGACACATGACTCATCTCATTTGCGATGCCCTCTAGCCAGCGATCCCACACCTCCCATTTCACATCTCGCCACCTGAGCCGCCGGACAGCGATGAGTCGGCTGTCCCGTTTAACGACAAGAGAGATCGGACAGTGGTGACGTCAGCGAGGCGAGTTACACCAAAGGCGACTCGCAGTAGGATGGAGCAGGATGGAGCAATGTGAGAGTGAGTAAATGGATAGAGGGATGGATGGAGGGCTAGATGGATGGAAATCTGGGTCGGCAAAGTGCAGCTGCACAGGGAGCTGAGACGCCAGGCCGGAAATCAGTTGAGCAGACAGAATGTAGAGTAAGTGTTGAGAGAATAAATGGTGGGGGTGAAGATAAGGGTGTGTGTTTGTGTGTATGTGTGTTTTCATCAGTATTCCATCTCAGTTCTTCCCTGCCCAGACAAATGAGAACCAACATCAGTGAGGAAGTGTATCAGTTGAAAACACACCGACCTCTCCCTCTGTTCCTCTGTCCTCTACATTTTTCTCCCTCCTTTGCTGTTCCCGTACCCACCGTCTGTACACCTCACTAGCCAGAGTCGTGCCACCCAAACCTTCACCACCTGTATTTTTGGCTTCTTGACACACGCCAGCGCAACCTGAGCTACCCAAATGCCACCAACCTTTGAACCAGCAGCCTCACCCTAACTGTCACCAGCCTAAACTGAAGTGCATGAACAAGAAAACAAATAAATAAATAAGAAAAATAAACTGAAGCACATGATTTCTCAACACCCTTGTTCTCGCCAAATGTGTCCTGCTTACTTGAACCTGCAACAACAACAGCAATCATCCTGCCCTATTCACTGCCAGACAAACTCTGGCCAACCAAAAGCAAATCCCTAAACTGCCTGGAGCAGCCTATGACTCTTTCTCTCCTGCAATACTGTGAACAACTCCAGACGACCCTAAGTCCCACTATCCAAACCATTAACACCAAAAACCTCACCCAGATGATTCTGATTTTATTGTACATCTGAAAAAAGGGCTTAAGAGAAAGTCCAGTAATGTTCCGGTCGCACTCATGTCTGAAAATTAATCCGTGACCCAGTCAAATGTCCGAATCTTTCTAGAGCAGCGTTATGTCTGAATGCAGATCCGTGTCAGTGCCCAGAGCCTGATGACGTAGCCATCACGTGACTGACTCCCAGTACATTATATTTCCTCATTTTTCTTCACTTCAAGACGAAACAACAACAGTTGACACACAGTAAACAAATACTTTATGAACTAACATTTAACATTTAGATACAAAAACTGCTCATCAATTTTAGGGTTTAGGAAGAGGTAGATAACATTTGAAGGTTCAGCACCACTCGCCTCAGCACCATAGGGAGCAGAGCATTCAGCCGCTCTGCTCCCTGGCTTTGGAATTCACTACCAGCCGACCTCAGGAACACAGACTCACGCCCCCTTTTTCAATAGGAAGTCAAAACTCACCCGTTCAGACTCGCATATCCATAATAAGCCCTGATTTCTTTGTGTTATACTGTTCTGCTAATTATTTTCATAGATTAGTATTTTGTTTTGAATGTTCTATACTTAATTATTTTTACTGTTTTTAGTCTTGAATTTGTCTAATTGTTTTTTAAATGATTGTGCGGTGACCTTGAGTGCCAGGAAGGTGCCTTCAAATAAAATGTATTATTATTTTTATTATTAAGGTGATGGTGAGGGTCTCTGTGCCTTAGCAAATGCAGTAGGATGTTTATAGCATGTTTACTCATTTAGCATTATTATTACATTGTACAGTGGTACCTCGAGATACGATTGCTTCAACACACGATCCTTTCAACATTCGACGTAAAATTTGACTCGCCATTTGTTTATGCATTCGAGGACATGCTCGATATACGACGATTTATGACAGCGCCACTTTTTCTTTGTTTTCTCACAAGAACCAAACGCACGGCGGATTTTCTTGTGAGAGAAATCAACATGGGTTCCAAGAATCTTAGTGCAGGTGGTGAAAAAAAGAAAAAGGTAATACCATTGAAATGAAGATGGAAATGATAGAAAAATAGTAGGGTGTTGTGCGAGTCCGTGAACTTGCTCAACAATACGGCCGTAGAATGTTTACGATCTCTTGTGAGACAAATCAAAATGGGTTCCAAGAATCTTAGTGCAGGTGGTGAAAAAAAGAAAAAGGTGATACTTACCATTGAAATGAAGATGGAAATGATTGAAAAATAGTAGCGTGTTGTGCGAGTCCGTGAACTTTCTCTACAATACGGCTGTAGAATGTCTACGATCTCCACGGTCCTCCTCTGACTTCCGTTCTCCAGTTTTTATAGGCTAAGGTGACAGTTATTGTTATTGTAACATCAACAAAGAAATTGACAGCTTCGTCAGGTTTTTAATCATTTATTTCAGAACTTGTGCATCACAACACGCCTTCTGACCGCCGCAGCAGCCGCCAACAACAGAACATAAACAACAGAACATTGAAAAAAAAAAAAAAAAAAAAAACTTGTATGCACCTTTCCCATTCTGTCACATCAGCCACGCGGTGAGTTAAGGTACACCACACAAAACAGATCCGCAAAATTAGAAGCCGATTCGTTACAGTATTACAAGTATTGTTATTATTACTACTATCATTACAGTGGGGCAAATAAATATTTAGTCAACCACCAATTGTGCAAGTTCTCCTACTTGAAAAGATTAGAGAGGCCTGTAATTGTCAACATGGGTAAACCTCAACCATGAGAGACAGAATGTGGAAAAAAGAACAGAAAATCACATAGTCTGATTTTTAAATAATTTATTTCCAAATTAGAGTGGAAAATAAGTATTTGGTCACCTACAAACAAGCAAGATTTCTGGCTGTCAAAGTGGTCTAACTTCTTCTAAAGAGGTCTAACGAGGTCTAACGAGGCTCCACTCGTTACCTGTATTAATGGCACCTGTTTTAACTCATTATCGGTATAAAAGACACCTGTCTACAACCTCAGGCAGTCACACTCCAAACTCCACTATGGTCAAGACCAAAGAGCTGTCGAAGGACACCAGAGACAAAATTGTGACCTGCACCAGGCTGGGAAGCCTGAATCTGCTATTGGTAAAACGCTTGGTGTAAAGAAACCAATTGTGGGAGCAATTATTAGAAAATAGAAGACATACAAGACCACTGATAATCTCCCTCGATCTGGGGCTCCATGCAAGATCTCACCCCGTGGCGTCAAAATGATAACAAGAACGGTGAGCAAAAATCCCAGAACCACACGGGGGGACCTAGTGAATGACCTACAGAGAGCTGGGAACACAGTAACAAAGGCTACTATCAGTAACACAATGCGCCGCCAGGGACTCAAATCCTGCACTGTCAGACGTGTCCCCCTGCTGAAGAAAGTACACGTCCAGGCCCGTCTGCGGTTCGCTACAGAGCATTTGGATGATCCAGAAGAGGATTGGGAGAATGTGTTATGGTCAGATGAAACCAAAATAGAACTTTTTGGTAGAAACATAGGTTCTCTTGTTTGACGGAGAAAGAATACTGAATTGCATCCGAAGAACACCATACCCACTGTGAAGCATGGGGGTGGAAACATCATCCTTTGGGGCTGTTTTTCTGCAAAGGGACCAGGACGACTGATCTGTGTAAAGGAAAGAATGAATGGGGCCATGTATCGAGAGATTTTGAGTGAAAATCTCATTCCATCAGCAAGGGCATTGAAGATGAGACGTGGCTGGGTCTTTCAGCATGACAATGATCCCAAACAAACAGCCAGGGCAACAAAGGAATGGCTTCGTAAGAAGTATTTCAAGGTCCTGGAGTGGCCTAGCCAGTCTCTAGATCTCAACCCCATAGAAAATCTGTGGAGGGAGTTGAAAGTCTTTGTTGCCTAACGACAGCCACAAAACATCACTGCTGTAGAGGAGATCTGCATGGAGGAATGGGCCAAAATACCCCGCAACAGTGTGTGAAAAGCTTGTGAAGAATTACAGAAAACATTTCGCCTCCGTTATTGCCAACAAAGGGTACATAACAAAGTATCGAGATGAATCTTTGCTGCTTATTCTTCACCATGATTTGCAAATAAATTCTTTAAAAATCAAACAATGTGATTTTCTGGTTTTTTTCCACATTCTGTCTCTCATGGTTGAGGTTTACCCATGTTGACAATTACAGGCCTCTCTAATATTTTCAAGTAGGAGAACTTGCACAATTAGTGGTTGACCAAATACTTATTTGCCCCACTGTATGTTATAATTCCAATTTTTATTTATAATTCATTTGTTTTGCTCTTTGTAATTGCTATTTGCAATAGTACTTATTGCAAATTATTATTAATAGTATTATTATGGATTTAGTGTAGGTTTTCTGGCTGTGGAACAAATTAATACAATTATAATTTATTCTTATGGGAAAATCCTGCTCTACATACGACCATTTCAACTTACAAACAAGGCCCTGGAACAAATTTACTTTCTATGTAGAGGTACCACTGTATATTTTAAATAGTAGTTGCGATTGAAAATGTGTCATTGTCGGCCTCTTACAAATGAATGGGTCAGATCGGTATAGAACATTAACCTAAAAGGCAGATGAAGATTTCAATTCTTGAACGTTTTACTCGGTTAAATTATATTGAGCTGTGTCAAAACTTCATATTACCCCCAAAAATTGAATTGACCATGTTTGAGTTACTGACATAGCAACACCTTAGCAACGAGGGACGCGCCTCGCTGCCAGTCGCTATCTGATGACGTAATTTACAGAAGGCCTCGCCAGCACTCCAGTACGGAAGTAGAGCACTATGCTATCCTCGCTATATATTGCAAAGATTTTCTGGGTTTTACTCGCGAGATTCATCATGCCATTTTGATGTGTAGCGATGTATTGCTTACACAAAGGCTCGAGACTTTTATCAGTGGCCCAAAAAACCTTCTGCAAGGATTTGGACATCTTTTGTGAGAGTCAGAAGAACTTTTCTCCGGCTCCTCGAACGCTTCTTTGTTTTCAACATTTCAGCGACGACAGCTTTGAAAGCCTAGGAGAAAACAACCTTGGTTATTCAGACGTAAGTCTACATGACTCTAATTCTACAATTTGATGCAATTCTGTTGATAGAGGAAGGCAAATCCTACTGCCTGTTTGTTGAAGTACGACCTGTTTTGTTGTTCTTGTTGCTGGCCTCTCAAAAGTAGATAGGACAGCTTACAGGTTGTCTATTCATGAGAATTTGATACATTTATTACTGTATCTATATACAGTAGCTACTCGTCCGTTTTTGTAATCACTAATAATTACCTGTATATCACAGAAAGGGACAGAAAGGTTCAGAGACAAATCACGATTCTAGATAAAGGCTTAACGCTGTCCTTTTCGTGACGTGTCAAGCCGCATAATTGGCGTCATCACCACCTTCAGCGGTGCCGAGCAAATCATCGACATCTGATGACTCAGGTTCAAACATGTAAGGTTTAATTGAAGATCATATTTCCTGGGAGCAGTCATTACTAACGTCACAAAAGAGCGATCCTGAATGTGTACTTTCGCCGGAAATATCACTATCACTGCTGCTGCTGTGGATAAAGTCCGCCATGTCTTCTCTTGCTTTATGTAAATGTCGTCACACAAATTCTTCTCATAGTTACAGTACCTATTAGAAATGACATAGTCGTTTCAACGAACTCCCAAAGTTAAAAATTTGTCAAATTACACCGAAATTCGACAAACTTTTTATCCCCCTTTTGAATTCTTCAGCGGAATCTAAAAAATTAAACAAGCATGATGTCAAATTAAATAAATAAATAAATAAATAAATAAAAAAGAATACATTATAATTCGATTAATTTTTTCCGCAGCCCATAAAACCTACGCTAAATCCTTAAAGTGATCCTCGATTTTAAAGACATGTAGGCTCTAATAAACCACAATTGTTCTCTTGTATTAAAATATGTCGTTAGAAACACATAAAATGTTAAATCAATGGAAATATTTTATAATATTTAGTGCATATTTTGACCAATAGTTGGCGCCATGTTCTGCGGGCGCGGAGTGATGACGTAGATGATATTTTTCCAATCGTGTAGCGTGTGTACAACAACTATGTATTACTGGCTTAACTCGCAAAGTAAAATGCCACGATGTGCTGCTTATGGATGCAATTTCGACTCAAATGGAAAGAAGGACAGTGATGCGAGTCTCCACAAATTTCCTGTTGACAAGAAGAGGAGAAAGGTTTGGGAAAATGCCTGTAGACAAGCAAATCTTCCCAAACAACCAAGGCTTTGTTGTCGCCATTTTTCTCCTACCGCATTTGAGAATTTTAGTAGATGACAACTAATGAAAGATCTCACCGGAGTGGCTAGATATAAGCGCAGACTAAAACCAAATGCTGTTCCAACTATTTTCCCGCACAAGAAGCCTCAGCCTGCTCGGATATCGAGTGAAATGCGCGCAATGAAGCGAGACGGACGAGACACTCTGGCCGCCCTCTTAAGCACCCAAGCCGTTCCTGTCGCTACAGCGGGAGGCGAACCCTCGGGCGTACCGCTAGTCACAGAGGAAGCTAATAATTCACCTCTACTGTCAGTTCATCAGGCAGTAAGTGTGTGTGTTCAGTATTCAGCTAATATGAGTGATGCTGCCACTCAAACTGATCAAAGCACGTCCAATGCAATTCATTCAATGCAACACAAATGTCCCAACCCCATTGATGAAGCAATAAATTCTCATCGCCGGAATGGCATACATGTGAAGTCAAAATCCATTTTAGGGGACTCCCTCTGAAAGCTCATCGCGAGAATGGCAAGAGTGCCCAACAGTAATCAGAGAAAAGGGTGGCTACTTTGAAGATACTAGAATATTACACGTTTTTAGTTATTTCACCTTTTTTCTAAGTACACAATACACACGTGTGCATTTGTAGCAAGTTATAACAGAATTCACCGGCGGAAATTATGTTGGCACGTTGTGTGGTTGGGGGGGGTACTTTGTGAAGGGAACAGCTGGAAATAACGTTACCTTCCACGGGTCGCATGCCAGACAGACATTGCTATTTCTTGCAGCCTAAATGTCAATAAAACAACGCGGATTAGGTCCGTGGTTTGATACTCCGCCTCCTTCTCTAGCTCGCCACACATTCATAGTTTTATTGCCTTCAGTGGGAGTTTATAATGTCAATGGTCAAGAAAATAAAAAGGCACGAATGCCAAGGTGTTTTGGCCTATACTGTATGTAAAGCATACGACAGCTCTGGATGCTAACAATCTACACAATTATATTGGAATGAGTTTGATGACGCAATAACTCAACTTGAAGATCTGCTGACAAAAACCTGAGCTCTCGACAACATACACTCTCTCGCTCCGTTGTCATCGAGATGCACTTGCCGCAAGTACACCAGAAGTTTAGCCCAACTCTTGCCTCATCAGGTATTTCTTGCTCTGCATTTCGCCTTTGCTGCTCGTCTTGTGAACGACCGACAGTGCTGTCCTGCTCTTCACTTTTCCGCTCTGGTTCAAATTGGAAGGGACAAACCGACGACATGTTGCTAATGAATGACACGCTGAAGTCCGGCAGCGGGACTTGTGACATCACAGCACTGCGACGTCAACAACCATGGCGAACAATCAGTTAAAATAATTTTACAAATTTTATTAAAACGAAAACATTAAGAGGGATTTAATGTCAAATTATTATAACTCATACTAAGATGTATCTTTTAAAAATTACTGGTCTTAAAACTAGAGGATCACTTTAATAAATACTGCCGGTACAGTTACAAATAGCAGTTACACATAGCAAAACTAATACATTATCAATGAATAGGAAATAAAAAAAGCGTTTTTTTTTTTTTTTTTGGTCACCTTAATTTATAGAGGATGGTGAACGGAGGTCGGAGGAAACAGCGGGTGTGGAGGTAGAGGCAGATACGGTGAGCCGTGTTGTGTCTAATTTAATAAACGCATCACATTAAACACTTATAAAAAAAAAATTTAAAAAAAAAGAATCTGACGTGCTGCCTTTTTGCGGGAAAACAATAAAATTGCGAAGGTGTCGTAAATCGTCGTGTCTCGAGCATTTCATCGTGAAGTTTGTCAAGACAGATGACAAGTCAAATTTTACATCTCATATCAAAAAAATCGTATGTCAATGCATTCATATGTGGAGATACCACTGTATTAAGTCTGAAAACAGTTCAAAATTAATCAACTCCCAGGTTTAAGGCCTACTAGTAGACTAGTTTGTTCTTTTAATGGTAGTAACTTCCAACCTTTTCCCATTATGATTCCCTGCTTTAAACTGTCCTTATTCGTTTTCACATTCTTTCAATGTATAGCGCTATATGATCATTAGGCTGTTCTTTTGTGATTTTTCTGTGGTACTTTTTGTTAGCTATTGCCTTGCATCATCGATTTTTCTTGTCGGTTTTCTAACACAACTTGTCGCCAGCTTTTTGCAAATTTTGTATTCAACAGCTTTTTTTTCTACTGAAGCATGAGTCATATCTCCTACAAGCTATGTTACTGCTTTGGGGTTCAGCCTGCCACAAAACGTAACACAAACTAATGCTGCTAACGTAACTCCCACTCCCTATCGCAGCCACCTTTTACTGCTAAATTAACCCCCAGCTCGCAATCAAGACACAATCATCTGCTCATCATGTCTGTATAATCATATCTACTCCTCTGCCATCGCTAGCATTAATGTGCTCATGCCATCCGATAGGTCGCTGTGATAAGATCTTGATGTATGCTAATCCAATCACTCTGACACGGGCCTGAGTGCCAGACAGGCTACCTGTGGATAGGATGATATCTGGTGCTGATGATGATCATTAGCATGCGTACGTTTCGACATGCAGATAAAGTGATTGAAGGTTTTTTTTAAGTGAATCGAGAACAAGGCTTACTAAACATAAGAGTCAGAGCAGGCACGGTTGCCTTAACCAAACACTGTGACACCTCAGATTTAATCCTTCCTCAGCTCAGTCTTCTCCTTCCTCTAGCTGATTGTGACCTAACATCTGCAGTGAGACCCTCTGCTTAAGAGCACCAAATCACCTTTTAATATGCAAACCAACCTGCAACTCTCTAGCTTTCTCTTCCGCACAGCAGCTCTGTTACAAGTGTAGTGGCAATTATTAGTTAATACAACATTAACAAGAAAAAACAAACATGCAAAAAGAAAAAAATAATTCTTCCTGTCAACTGTTCTGTTCTTTTCTAAATGTGAATCTGTGGGTGGGAAGTGGCTTGTTTGACAATATTAACTAAAGATGCACCGATACCGATACTAGTATCGGCAGGGGGCGCCAATCCGACCGGAAATGGTGGTATCGGTATCGGCGAGTACCAACAAAGACGGCGCCGATACCGTTTACCGGTCCATTATTATAACATTTGACCGCAGCCTTTTTTTTCTCCTGGCGCTCACTACACTCTGTGTTGTGTGATGGCATGTGAACACCAAGCAGCTATCGCTATTGGCCTGCTCCAGACCAATGAGAGCCGGCCAATAGCCACTTTGACCAATGACAAGGGCGCTTTTTCATATGGAGGAAAAACAAACCAGGAGAAAGGGTGGCGGTCGGGAAATATTTCAAAATAGAAATCGCGTCGATTAAAATCAATGGCTGCATGCAAGATTTGCGGCCTGAAATTTTTGAGATGTGGAGTTAAATCGGCCAGTTTCAATAACTCGAACCTGATAAAACATTTGAAGACGAAACATGAACGAACACGACGAGTTTGAGCCTGGAAGAGCAGGACTGCTCTCCAGAGGAAGGGCGCTGGACCGGAGCAACAATCTCTGGTCAGTTCACTACGTCTACTTTACTTTTATTGTCTTTTACTGAAAGAAATGCCGCAGTCATTTGGGAACTGTTTCCAAAGTAGGGTTGCCACCTTTCAGAAATTGAAATAAGGGACTCCCCCCTCCTGAAAAAAAGGAGGCTAATAGAGAGACGGGATGCTGTGGATATTTATTATTACTTGTTAGCGTCCGCAAATGCGGAAACAAGGTTGAACCTCAAAGCAGACAACAAGCGGGGGATACATACAACGGTTTAATGATTGCAAACAAAAAATAACATGCAATCGCGTGATAGTAGAAATAACAAAGGAGTCCATGACAGCAGGTCGACGGAGCTCAATGCTACAAACTCGAAGGTTAACTAAGACGATAGGCAGCGAGCCAAAAAGCCAAAATAAAAACACTCAAATACCTGCACAGGGTAGAGGTTACAAACGAGAGCAGCACACTAACAGAAAAAACCCAATGCAGGGGTGTAACAAGCAAATGTAGCGAGACTATAGTGCGAGATGTCAAATGGCGATCAGCAAGGCATATATCTCTGCAGCCTTCTCTGAGATCACCCTTGCTTAAATGCTGCGTTGATGAGCCTGCATTGGATTCAGGTGCGACGTCAGGAACGCCCCCACTACCAGCCCAGCAACAAAACACTATCTAACCAGCAGCAGAATGTGACAATAATTTCATGAAAGTTGCACTGTTTGGACTTGGAGAGGTTTAAAAAAGTTTATTCATTTCATTCAGAGTTTATTATTATGAATTTATTTTTACTTTCTTACTTTTGGGCTAGTATTATACATCTTTTATTAATTTCACAAATGTAGCACCATTTTGGCTTTTGAGAGCCAAAGGTTTATTCAACTATTGTCTATTAGGATTTAGTGTACTTTCTCCTATTTTGCAAAGGTAAGCATCAGCCTGACAAAGCCTTGATAGCAATGATTTCACATCCAATGATGTAGCTGTTTGGAAAAAAAACAAACAAACAAACAAATATATACATATATTTTTAAACGGGGTGGTATCGGTATGGTATCGGTATCGGCCGATACTGCACAGCCAGGTACCGGGGCCAAAAAATGGTATCGGTGCAACACTAATATTAACCTCTGTAACTGTTACAAATCAGGGTTCCAGATTTTATTTCCACATTGTCACCTGTCAAGAGTCAAGAATCTGCATTGGACAAGGTGATGATGCTGGAACTTTGGTTTGGTGCTCTTCCAGTGAGATTTACAAAGATTACTGCCTAAAGATAACATCAAAATTCCCTCAGTCCTTGATGATATGGGGCTGCATGTCAGGCAAAGGCACTGGGGAGATGGCTGTGGTTGAATCTTAACCCTCGTGCGATGTTATTGTTTTTACCCCTCTCGCGTTATTTTACATAATATGTAAGGCTACTTTGAGGTGTGATAACTAAGTCATTTTTAAATTTTTTTTTTTTTTTTTTTCTTTCAACAACTCAAAATGTTCATTGGGGTCTGAGCTATCCATACATATGTAGTTTTTATTTATTTATTCATCCCCCCACACTTAGGACAACACAAGCCCATAGAAGGACTATGGAGAAAACTAACTGTGCTGTATATATATATTAAAATAATAATAACAATAATACTTTTGACACTTTACTACATTTGACATAATTTGAGCTTTGAATGAGGCAATAAGTTATAACAACAGCATTTTCTATGCATGACAATTTTTTTTGACAATGACATTTTTACTGAAAACGCAAAAAAAAAAAAAAAATTTTTTTAAATGGTGCACAGCAAGGTTCCGACCTGCAAGGATGATCTGGCAACTGCAAACAAAGAGAGTTGCCACCAAATTAATGAAGAATACTCATCAAGTCCATGCCTCAGAGATTGCAAGCTGTTATAAAAGCCAGAGGTGGTGCTACTAAATACTAGAGTAGTGTTTTGATTGTTATTTCTTTGTTTGTTTCTCATGATTCCATTTTTCCCTCAGAATGGACTGATTACATATAGATTTCCCTGCACTTGCTCTATACAATGTATCATTTACTGATCACCACAATGTTTTTTTTTTTCTCAATTTCTGTTAGTGTATCTGAATGTTAAAGAGTTGCAATTTGGAACTAATTCATTATTTTTTCAAGCTTTTTACCCGAGTTTGTTTTACATGATCAAATGTCTGAGTGAGTGCTTGTCCAAGACTTTGATTCCATACTTTATGCTAGGGGTTGTATATATGTACACTGTATATTCTGTGATCTGTTACCAGCTTGTCCAAGTCAGTTTTGTGAGCACAGTTTCTTTCATGAACGCATTTCAATGCATCACACGGGAGGGACAGCGTGGTCACGACGAGGGGGACGTGTGTGTAACAGTGGCCGAGACAGGTGGAGCCTCGCCAGGCGTCTATTTTGTGGGTTTCCCTCTCCTGGAAGTGGCGGCAATTTGACAGTCACGAAAGTGAAAGCGAATGCTCGCTTGTGTGACTTGGAGTACCACGTGGGTCGCTTTTGTGGTTTAATTCTCCCCATGTATTTTTTATAAACTCCAGGTCGCTCGGCATCGAGTCAGAAGGAGCTGACCCTGCCGCTGGGCAAAGGGCAACTGCTTGACACATGGCCCACCTCCACCTCCTTTTTCTTCTGTTGTATTTTCCCTTGGCAAACCAGCTTGTTACATTGCCACCAACTAGTGGATTTATCCGTGAAGGAGTTTGTCAATAACAAAAACAAACAAACAAAAAAACGCATTGTTACTGGTCGCGATTGTGCGAGTAGATGAAAAAAAAATACTCGCACTGGCTCTAATTTTAGTTGCAAAATGTGATCATTTTGTCGCAGTCTGGAGTCCTGCAAAACATTCACCATTTGCTGGAACAGGCATAGTTTCCTCCCTTCTGAACAGAATTGCTTACCAGGTTTTGACGCATTTGTTGAAATAACACTTTAGCTTGGCTTTTATGATGCTTAATCGTAAACACCACTGCACAATAGAGTCAATCCATAACCCATCACAAAATACTCCTTTGTTTGTTTTGGCAGAAACAAACGCTTATCAATAAACAAATCTCCTAGAAAAACAAAATACATTAAAAGGGCTATGTCCTGGCATCATTAAAAAATAGTAACTCCACGTACACCTAAAGAAATTCTGTTTCTTTGGTTGGTGATATTTGTTATCAGGTCAATTGATTGCATTTTAAACTCAAATCTGATTGGACACACGGTAATACGTGTATAATGTTACTCCCAATAGACTATAACTGAATGACTGGCAGCCCCACTGGTCTCTTTACATTAGGCTCTAGTACATGTGCAATGTATCTGATCAAATATGTGGAGTGACAACCGTTGTCACATTTGTCACATAGCACTGTCTGTCGGATGCTGTCAGCTAACATTCTCCCAGTGCGGCAGTTTACGTCAATACATTGCCGTCATGCCCAAAATAACACTTTTGAACTGTTCCCTGACATCATGATGTGAAGCAACATTTAGACTCGTCCAGCAGGGCCTTTTTTGTCATGACATACAGAAACAACAACATGAACTGCAGGTGTACGTGCAGCTTATACTCTGTAATTTCCACTAACCCTGGCTAAACTTTGTTTATGCCATTAGGCAGGACTGAGCAATACTTGGAAAGAGCTAGGGAGAGCGAGGTATGTACAGCTGAAGGTCTGCCTAAACGGACGGTCCTGCAATCATAAGGCAGGCTCTATTTTTCATGATTTCGGAGCTTTATTGGATAGGCTCGGCAGGCTTGTTAATAATACTCTTCTCTGTGGTGTGTTAAATTCACAGGACATATTTTTGTCAGTTTAGGTTTTAGAACTCCCGATGAGAACATCTCTATGCCGTAACATAATGAGAATACACACTTAATTGTTTTCCAGTTGCCCCTCATGCCATGCCCAATTCTATTTGGGCATTGTCATTTGCATAATTGTCAACTCTAAAAATATACATTTGCAATTACGTGGCATGCCTGCAAAGAAATTACCATGCATTTCTTCGAATCAGCTCATATTCCAGGCTCCATGTTTACATGTTAATTAAACGAACGCGGCAGTGTTATGATTTCTCTCCCTTTTGTTATCATCCACGCACTCTGCCATTATTCTCATTTGAAAACAAACTAAGCACACACAAAGACAACAAGCCGAGTGTCCAATTGTCTCTGCAGTATCTTATTTGTTCCGGGGGCCGATAAGCAATCTAAAGTAAATGAAATGCGGGAGAAAAGGGGGAATGGGATGATGCCGCGGCAGCAGAAAATAGAGAAAAAAAAGGCAACAAAACAACAAAAAAGTGTTGTTAAAGTTGAATTGAAAGTGCTGTGAAGAGATTGAGCAAGTAGGTCAGCGAGGAGGAGGAGAAGAAGAGTCCTCAGATGGGGAATTGATAAATAGATCATTGTGCGCATGAAGCAGCCCGGCATCTTTCAGTCTTTCCCACGAACACCCCCGTGCACCCCCTCCGGTGCCACATAAACAGAATCCCTAACTCATCTGTTTACTGTAAATGAGTCTCGTAAATAAGGCCACGAGACACATGCACACACACACACACATACAGCGAGCATCTGTACTGCTCAACACTGTCCTGTGTTTCCCTGCATGTTCATTTTCCACTTTTTGTTGACGTCTTTTTGTTGCCAAATTAGTCTCTGAGTGCATTTATCGGAGGATTGTAATGCCTCATGGCTGAACTCTTAATAAAGCAGCAGCACGCAGCAGAGGCCTACAATAACAAAATTAGAGCGTAAAGCGAGGCAAGACCCAGTTTAAAACTTACTGTACTAACAATTTATTTTAAAAGATAATCTTATAAAGTATTGCGGTTAACTGGCCATTTGGGTGTACCTAACCTGTGGACCAAAGTCAGTTGGCTGCAATTGAAACAAGACCCACAGAAGTGCATGCATAGATGGATAGACAGCCAGCTATTGGAAGGAGACCAAAACATGAACTCAGAGCTCTCTCTTAAGCTTTTCATTTAAAAAGCAGGCAGCGGCACTTTGGGCCAAGTCGAGATCTTTGAGGAGGACTGGCTGACTCCAAAGTAAAGAGCATTACAGTGGTCTCGCCGAGTTGTTACAAATGCATTGGATGATTTGTTTCAAAGTGCTGCTTCCCCTTTGGCAGCTGTCTAAAGCTGTGTTCTCGCTGAGCAAGTTTTATTCTCTTCGCGCGATGGGTTTCCATACGAAGTCAATATTATTGCGCGTTCAATGGCGATAGGCAGTCTGGCGACAGTGATGCGCATCTAGCACGACGCAATGTCACCATTTTTACCAAACAGGCCTCGTCCCATGATGTCACCGATGAACGTTTACACCACAAGAAGATGGTGTGGATTTATCTTTGTCTGACTGCATTGTTTGACTGATTTCAGTGATGTTGAGAAAGCAGCCAATCAAATATTTTTCCCATTCACGTGACTTCAGCTGCCACGTGACTAGCTGCCACTAACCAATGGTTGCACCCAGGGGTGAAAGTGGCTAGAATTTTTTGCCATAACTCTCTGACATGAAGGTCGCCATGGAGCAAGAGTTTTCTTTTTCGTTTTTTTTAGTGTCAAACCGTCCAAAACCACTGAAATGCAGACACAACTACTTTTGGCACATTTATACTTATAAAACATCCAGACAAAAAAACTGGTTTTACGTATGCATTTGGCTACTGCATTACACATACTATCACAAGGCATACATGAGAAACAAAATATCATTCAAAATTGTATTTTTTTCAATGATTTGTAACATAACAGTTAACAAAAACAGCAGTAACCCTAAATAAAATGGAATATATTTTTGAAGCTCACACAAACATTGACTTTTTTAAATTATAAGGAAATAGATAAGTAGCCTAACATAGATGAACAAAAATAAGTAGGGCTGTCAAAAATATCGCGTTAACGGGCGGTAATTAATTTTCTAAATTAATCACGCTAAAATATTTGACGCAATTAATGCACATGCCCCGCTCAAACAGATTAAAATGACAGTATAGTGTAATGTCCGTTTGTTACTTGTTTTTTGGTGTTTGGCGCCCTCTGCTGGCGCTTGGGTCCAACTGATTTTATGGGTTAGTACCATGAGTGAGCATGATGTAATTATTGACATCAACAATGGCGAGCTACTAGTTTATTTTTTGATTGAAAATTTTACAAATGTTCATAAAACGAAAACATTGAGGGGTTTTAAAATAAAATTTCTATAACTTGTACTAACATTTATCTTTTAAGAACTACAAGTCTTTCTATCCATGGATCGCTTTAAGAGAATGTTAATAATGTTAATGCCATCTTGTTGATTTATTGTTATGATAATCAAATACAGTACTTATGTACCGTATGTTGAATGTATATATCCATGTCTTATCTTTCCATTCCAACAATAATTTACAGCAAAATAGGGCATATTTTATAGATAGTTTGAATTGCAATTAATTACGATTAATTAATTTTTAAGGTGTAATTAACTCGATTAAAAATTTTAGTCATTTGACAGCCCTAAAAATAAGTCCAAAGTACATATTGACGTGGAAGATGTTCTGAATGTTCTGTTCAAAGCAAATAATATAAAATAAGCCTCTTCAACTCTTTCCTTTCCCTTAAAGATCTGATCAATTTTCTGTTGCATTGCCCTTTTTTATCGCATCAATTCAAAAAGCTAGTTTACGTTTTCTTTTTTTTTTTTTTTTTTTTTTTTGCTGTTCCACAAAACGTGCATTTGAACTAACCAGAGCTAACTATCCATGCGGATCACATTTCATTATGTCAGCCAATTGAATGGACAACTGAGTCCAGGTTGGTTTGCTGTGTTCATGCGCACATCGACGTGACTCATCAGACTCAGATAACTGCTGCAGCTAAGGAGAGCTCCGTGCCATCCGTGGAATAAATGATTAATAAATATCGGTGGAAACGGATTACGCTAAACAAGCACTTTATTATTATACACTTGGGAATGTAAATCTGACATTGGTTGATTTTTTTTTTTTTAATAAGAAAGGGTTTTGACAGTTGCCATCATATTTTCGGGATCAAAGCACCATTACACCCAGTTTCGGCCCCAAATCTTTTACTGGAACTGCATTCCGGCCAAATTTCACCCCGGTAAGGTTTTTGGTTTCATGGGTTTCGACTTTTGGCCATGTTAAATTCTGTGTGAATACTAAACTGCGTTTGGCGATGGGTATAGCCTATGCCATCCTATATTTACTTGGCATGAACTCAGCTTAAGGGTGGCCTTACACTGCACTGGAATGGGGCTATTCAACTCTCTCGAGAATCGGGAGAGCTCAGCCTATGTCAGGGGCAATATTCACGCAGGTTTAGTTTAAGTGTCAATGTGTAAGGAGTGTAAATCAAAGTGTAGTCTGAACCCTGCTGATATCCTCGCTGAGTGGTCAGGACCGCAGACATTAATCTGGACTACACTACCACCTCTGGACCACTGCAGCAGAAGATCAAGAGAAAGACGGCCGGTATTTGGATGCCAGAGATTTAAGAGTGTGTGTCATTCTACACTCATTTTTGCAGACACCAACATCACGCAACAACAAAAATATCATCGTTATTATTGTAATATCTGTAAATATGACGTGACGAGTGTAATGAGAGTCTGACAGCTTACCTAATATGACACTACCGTCACATTTGGTGATTACAGAATTTAAAAAAAACTAACAAAAAAAAAAAAAAATACAGAATACAGCTTTAAAACTCAAAGCTGCACCGCACTGTACCAAAACACGGTTACGAATTACTTTTACAGCCGATGTACTCAGACAATTTACTGTAATAAACAGAATATACAAAGTATTAGAACAGTACAGTACAGTACAGTAATGCCTGTCTAATGCAGTCACAGGACATTGGCTGTCCCTTCAGATTAAATTGTACAATAACAACAACAACAGAAATCAAATGCAAGGCACTCTTTCCCTGGCCAACATGCACACAAACAAAAGTTTAAAAAGAAAAAAAAAAAAAAAAAAAAATCATACTGTAATTGTTCTAAAAAATATTATGTATTATGTAGAGATGTGACCGAAAATTCTGTGCTGAAAACTTTCGGCCGAAAATAGCTAAAATTGCATTTTGGTTTTTGGTTAAAAGGCCGATAGTTTACCACTGAAAAATTTGAAGAACCTTCGTCCTCATGTGATGACATAATCAAAGCACGGCTAGCTAAAACTACTGGCTCACAGCCAGCATGTCCGTGGCTTGGAATTATTTTGAGGTATCAAAGAAATGTATCAATTATTAAACGAAGGAAAATAAATTTGCTTCATTGCTGCAACACTCTCGTTATGAAGTTTCTTTCCACTGATGTCCCACGTCATATCGAGTACAGTGCATTTGAGCCCGTGCGTGAGTAGTTTGGAGTAAATTTGTATATTGTTGATTAAAGTAATATTTAAATGATCACATGTGCATTTGCTGTGGTTTAGTACAATATGTTTATAGATTGACAACTTCCTCTTTTTCTCTCTATTTTTCAGCAACTTCAACACCCCCCTCTGCCAGTTGACACTTAATTCGGCTGGGAGCGACTTTGCTTGGCTTCGTCGCCGCTAGAACTCAGCCCACTCGCCTGGTTCTTGATTGATTCCACATGTTGCATAAGAAAACGCAAAGTTTTATTTTAAGGAGTAGAGAAATTGTAATAGCCTTGTAAAGAGATTTACTAGTTTCGGTGTAAACGGAATGGCTTTTTGTTGTTGTTGTTGTTGTGAACTACAGTTCTACACAAACGTACATCTAGATCTCATTTAGCTTAGTAAGTGGAGGCGTGAGACCCATTTTTCAAGTGTCCAAAACTTGCAGCGAGTTGCAATTTCTGATGGTGTGCAATATCTGACAGAACACCTGGAACGCATCCTCCGATGAGGTTTCAGAATCGGCACCTTTCAAACTAAATGTCGGGAGCCTCTGGGGTTGTAGAACCAATGCCAAGGCAAAGGGCATTTATCGGAAAAAAAAATAAAATAAAAATAATAATTAATACAAAATTAAAATAAAAAATGAATTATATTCATGTATATTTTTTGGCCTTTCAGTTTTCGTTTTTTTCAGCCAAATGACTCCAGTATTCTGTTTTCAGTTTCGCTTTCGGTACATTCCTAGATTAGAAGATTAGATTACATTCCTAGACTTTTAGAAAATATTAAAAACATCAAATGCCTGTAAATGAAGTTGCCGGATGCCGGCAGACAAAATAGGGCGTGAGTAAAAGAAGCACAATGTTCAAGGGGAGTCACGCTACCATTCACATGAATGCATTCAGTACATATTCATTACATACATCAATATTTCATCCACATGTATGTATGAAAATATGAATCTAGTTAGGTATTGTTATAAAACCCAACATCAGTGGCGTGGGAAGTGGTGCACTGTGGGTGCTGCAGCACCCCCTGGTGTTGGGGAGAAAAAAATTTTAGGGGTAGATTCTTTTTCTTTCTGTTAAAAATAAAAAAATAAAACATTGAAACAATAGCATATCTAATTTTAGGGATTAAATATATATAATTTTTTTTTTTTTTTTCCCCAGCTATCTGGTTACGCTGAATAAGGCGCTATTGGAATGGAAAAGTAACCTGTTGACAGAGGAGGCATTACCATGGCACAAAAACGAATTAGCGACAGTTCCCTCACAAAAATAGCGGAATTTTCTAAAATTCAATTTGATTCCTTCGGCGTCTTCATATAGGTGAGACATGCTTGCATCATAGCCATATTGTTTGTTCTTGCTGTTAAGTTGTGACTGGGCAGAGCGCTGTTAGATATTCTTGTGCAATTAATTTTAGTGTCGTGAAAAGGGGGTGTTAACCGAAACTTATTGGCCCTTTTAGTTTTCAAATGTGTTTGTGTGTCATTGCGCCATCTAGCTGTGGGGATTTGCATTATAATACACGGGCGCTTTTATTTCCAATACAAAAACTCTAACACAAACTGTAGGTGAAATAGAACGCTGTCTTTCTAGTAGCCTAGTAGTAGTACATAAACTATCCGGCATGTGTATATACTGCCATTGTGCATGCCTTGTATGGAGAAAACGGGCGAGCATGACAAATTCAGATCGAAAAGGCTGTTTTTGGAGGGAAATTACTAAAAAAGATCCTCAGCACCCCCTGCTGTGAGTGACTTCCAGCGCCCCTGTGCTGTATATATATTTGTACTGAGACGAAAATGTTAAAAAAAAATGTATGCCTAGAATAAAACAAACACACAAACAAACAAACAAACAAAAAAAAAACGACTTAGCATTGTCAAGTGACAGTAAAAAGCATTTGAATCTGTTCCGATATGCAGATTCTTATGACCTATAGTGTAGCTTTATCAACGGATGCCTCAACTGAGGCTTTGGTTCATCTCCTGTTTTGCTCATCATTATAATTTAAAATCTGAAAAGCCCTCATGGCGTCGTCAACTTTGACCACGCGACATTGAAACGCTGTCAGCGCGCAGCAGGAATAAAGCCTTGATGACTTATTTCAAAGGCAACAAGTCAATTGTATTTGTCACAACATCAAGTGAGAGTTGAAATCATCTGGGAGGGAGGCAGACGCGCGTTAAGCCGCTTTGGCTTCATTGTTATTCCGCCGCTTTATTAAAAAGGCCAATTTCAATTAAAGCCTGCACCTGTTACACTTTGATCACAACTCTGTCACCCGGGGGAGATGCCATTTTATATAGTTTAGTTTTGCTGATCTCTGCTCCCGCACCTGTCCATTCACATTACCTGGCTCGTGCTTCACAGCCGCAGGTGACACTTCCTCACATCTCGTCTTTATTCCATCAGCGATGCCTCTGAAATCACATAAAGCAAAAAAACAATGTCAGTCCATGAAGGCGTGCTGATATTTACTCTTTTAAATGGTGTCGAGGGAGTGCTAAGCAAGTTTCTGAACACTTTTAAATGACTTTGTGTACTGATAGAAGAGGAATGGTGGGTGAAATAAGCAACCCTTAGATACTGTATAAGTCCAAATGAGTTTAGACAGAATGAGGTACAAATTAACTGCTAATTCTGGACCCAAATAAACTCAAAACGAGTAAACGACTGATTGGTATACAGACCAGGAATTCCACAAGCAACAGAGGTCAACAACAAAAACAACACCCTACCGCTAAGGCACACAGTGGGGCATCAATAGAAGCTGTCCAGACCGATGAAATAAAGAATTTTGGTTAGAAGATGAAACATCTTCAACATTCATTTGCCTCAGCTCAACCATGCGAAACGGCAAATTATCATAACCTGGATGACTCAGAAGAAACAAAAACCTTTCTCATACAATATTTATCTATCCATCCCTCCATTTTCAACACTGTTTATCCTGTTCAGAGTTGCTATCCTATCGACAAAAACTTTTGTCATATACTATTTAACCAGCCATCCATCCATCCATGTTCAACTCTGTTTATCCTTTTCAGAGTTGCTATCCTATCTGACTTTGGGATTGGTCGGCAGTCACAGGGAACACAAAGTACTCATTGCATATGTAATGGTCAGTGTTTTATCTTCGATTTAGTTTTATGTGTGATCCTTATGAGGATAACCAAATGTAAACCAGTCAGCAACCCTCAGCCTCTTGAGTGAAGTCCTGGTGTTGCTCGTTGTCTCGTATATTTTGTTTGTACTTTTATTTTTCAGTCTCTTGTGGTACATTGTCTCTTTTCACATTACGTCCTCCCTGTTATCGTAAGTTTTGTTTGTAACTTGTATCCTGATTTTCTGGCAAGAGCGTAGGTTTGCACAGGGACGGTAGGGACATAACACTACCAACTTTTCAGGACGCTCAAATTATCCCCACCAACTTTTAAGCAATCTTATTTGCATTATATAATAAGTTCAGTGGTATAGGTCATTTAGATTGTCTTCCCATATGTTGTAAGGATAGGATAGACCCTACTATTACTAAGTGAATTATTTTCATTATATTCAGACTTACATTTATCTGTTTTTACTTGCTGAATATGCTGTCCAATTTTTTCCCTACAAATGTACATTTGTTTGGCTGATGACATAAGCCCCAACCCCCTCTCTCCCATCCCCCAACAGCAACACAGGCACACTCACACAGCCCCGACAGATTCATGTCGACAACATGCCGCCTCCTCTGCTCCCGTCGAAGAGGAGGGGTATTAGTTTTTTCTTTCAGCAACAACCACTGTAAGTATTTGTATTGGAAAAAACACCTCTAACATTTTTATGACCTTTTTATGATCTTGTAACCTTTTTTGTGACCCGAATTGATCCATATATGTATAACTATACACATATAAACATAACTGCGTCATAACTGCTTTTTAACTGCGCCATACTGCCTTTGAGAAGAGTAACTAAATGTGTGCTCTAGGTGCACACATTCTTTTGGACTGATAATGCAACTTCTTATCAGGTTATGCTCGCCATGCTGACGGGAGTTTTAGCTCATTGCTATGGTAACCAAGATATATGATGCTGCTCAAAAGTGCAACGAGTGAACCAATTATATTTGGACACGAGACTAATCTCCTTAAGAGGTTGGGCAAAACATGTCAAATTTACCATGTTTGGGCAGGCAATATGTCTCCTGAGGGCAGAGGTTGGCCCCCTCTGTTATCACGTGGCATATGCCTATAAGAGCGGACTTTTTCCGGGCCACACCTAGGGTCGGTCAGAGGATTTCATGCGTAGTCGCTCGGCCGGAGTTCCTTGATTGCTCAAACCAGGAACGTTGTGTGGCCCTCCGTTCATTGTCGACAGGTAAGAGCTTGATTTCATTATCATAGGGGAACTCATTGCACTTTGGCGCAGGGATATTTCTAGCTTCGACAACTAATTATCTAGCGCCAAAGTTATGCGTGTTGATGTGTTTTTAACTGCTTTGTAGGGGTTTTTGACAATTCAGACCTAGCGTTGTAGTTATTCTGAGCTATGTTTGTTATTCTGAGTGATGCTTGATGTTGTTTTTGCTTGCTTTTGTGGGATTGTAATCAATTAAACTCCATTTATTCATTTATTTGCAATTTCTAATCAATAAACATTGTCTATTAAGCAAAAGTGTGCCTGTTGCTTACTCACTGCGAACCTTGAAAATTTCGTAAAACAGTATTGTAAAAAGACGTCAATGTTGTGAAGTGGGGGAAACACCACTAATTTTGCTACTGAAACTCCAAACTGCATCAGCATTAGCATAACAATAAACTGTGTGAACTTGATAACCTGCAAAACTACAGCTGTCAGGCCAGCCTCCACAAGGATCAAAAAAGTCAAGCCATTTGTCCCTAATTTAAATCATCGCTTCCATTTTTGCAATATGGTAATGCAACGCAGTGGCTTCAGAGTGCAAGTCCCTTTATCAAAAATCAAAACAAACAAACAAAACAAAAAACGGGAAGCTATCCAAGAATGGGTCCTCTTCTGGGGGACACTGACATGAACACGATCTGACATGAAAAAAAAAAACATATGTGAAATGAAATCACACATCAGAATTTCATTAGAGTACATTGGTACGAGTCTTGGGGCTGTTTAGTACGCCTCAGATGTAGATCAGTCCTTGGATATCTCAGATTTTTTTTCATCCTTTTTTTTTCGCAAATCACTTTTATATGACAATACTTTAGTTTGACACTCGGGGTGCTTCAGTGTCCCCCAGAAGTGGACCCATTCTTGGATAGCACCCCATTTTTGGAATATAGGGACTTGCACTTCTAAATGTTTCTTTAGTAGTTTTTGAAAAGAAAGGTTTGAATCGAACGTTGTATCACCAGAACCAATACACATGAAAGTTAGTATAAGTCAATACAGATTTATTTCGAAATGATCATTTAGCCTTTCAATTAATTAGGTTCATATTCATGAGAAATGTAGCCCTGACCCCCATTCAATAATCTGTGTGGTCTCATTAATGTCCTGTCCCGATCAAGAAGTGTACATGCAGGTTATGCTGTTATATTGTCCCTACCAATGTTGAGACCAAAACTACGCCCTTGTTTTTCGGTATTTAGCATTTTCACATTTACATTCAAATCATCAGAGTTGAAACATGCTGTCTGTACAGAAGTGTGGTAAATGTGCCAAGACACAATTTTTGACATTGCCTTGTTCTTTTTACTATTTGTAAATTCATATATTAAAGACGGTATGTCTGAAATCTCACTAGGTCCCTGAGTCAGTACTACTGATGGACGCACTCCAGTCCTTCTGATTAAAATAAATATGCCCTTGTTTACAAACTGACAAGAAAGCCCACTCATTGCATTGTAAATACCATACATGCAATGTACAGTACAACTTCCATTGTGTATTCACCCCAACATACTGCAACTCCACACAAACATTGTAAAACACACTTTTACAACTTATTGTTATCAACTACATGACTAAGTGATAAGAGACTGCAATGATCACCCTGTGAAAGTATACAAAAGAAGCACATCATTTGGTAAACAAGTGCGTGCCTTGATTTCCTTGATAATATGTATATTTTTTAAACTACACATTTTTCTTCAGAAGACTGCAAAATCCTGCAACAAAAACTGGATAGAGTCTTTGGTGCATCCCTGTAAGAGAGTCACTGCTGATGTTATTAGCAAAATAAAATGTTTGGATGCATTTTGTCTTCTAAGCTGGTGTTCAAACAGCCTGTCAGTGTCTTCTGACTGCAGGGTTATTAAAAAGCATTACTTTTATGACTGCAGCATCCAACTGGGATTTTATGAAGATCAACCTTCTCATAAATCGGACAGCGTGGCCTGTCTGAGTTAAAGTGATCCTCCAGAGAGAATGGGGGGGGAAAAAACACAATTTTCACATTTTATTTCATTTTGGTTTCTGAAATAAGTGTGAAAGGGGGCAGAAGTCATTTTGACACCCCAGGCAGGGGGAACTTTCAGCTTCTGACATACAGAAGTCACTAGATGGATGGTTAGTAGATAATAGTATGTGGGTAGATGGATAGTTAGGTCCTGGGTTGGTATGTAGCAGGTGGACAGGTGAGAGCCCAATAGTATGGATGACCCCGATCGCATAGATTTTTTTGCACCCGAGTGACAATCTGCCAATACCGAGTCCTGATTCGATACTGAAAAAAAGTATCGAATTTTTATGTTTTACCCTGCCGTTGTTGTATGTATTTTTATATGAAGTACTATACTTTTTACAGTACTTTCTCTTCCGCTTTTTCCGGGTGTGTTGCGGAGTATAAAACATATGTATAAAATGTGTATATAAAATATATAAATTAGGCCTGAACGATATTGGAAAAAATTATATTTGTTAATTAACTATTAAGTGTTAATTATCATATATAGCCAAGGCTCCACACTTACTTTTTGCATTGGTTGCACTGGTGCGCCTAACTGTTTACTTAAGGTGCACCAGCACAATATGTAGGTGCAACCCCATTTTTCATTTTATCACCTTTAACCCCATACTTTTAATCACTCTCCATAACATTCATCTTCTGAACTGTCTATCCTCACGAAGGTCGCAGGGATGCTGGAGCCTATCACAGATAACTCCAGGCAGAAGGCGGGGTACACCCTCAACAGTGTTGTTAATAACGACGTTATTTTTTTCAGTAGTGAGTAATCTAATGAATTATTTTTCTCATCTTTGCAATGACGTTACCGTTACTGTGTTAGGGGGGCGTGAGCATCAACCAGACGAGTTGATCGGGCGACGAGGTGGTGGCGTCCACTGGCTTTTAAGGAAGGCTGATTGTTAGTTGCCCCCACCTGTGGCCGCTCCACCCGTCTCAACCTGTAATCAGATAAAAACACGTACACCTTCCCAAGGTGGGTTAGGTGTCAGGAGGGAGGGGCGGAGGCCCTAACATACTGAGGATGTAAAGGCGTGCGTTACTTTGCGTTACTACTTTGGTTGAATGACGCGAGAAAAGTCGTTGAGACACAGAGAGAGAAGAGCGGGAGTGGGAAAGAGGAAGTTATGACGCCTTTGCAAACGCGATGCTACGCTAGTTGGCGCCAATGATACCTGACTGTAGCCGACAGCCTACAAACTACGCCGACATGAGGCTACGCGAGATATCACATGTATATGAACTAGATGCGAAATGACACTCGGCTGCGTTAGCCAATGTATAGAGAAGTAGATGCGAAATGATACACTTGCCAGCATCAGTAAACGGCCGCCATCCTTAAGCAATAGACTTCTCAGAAAGGCTCTGTTGTAGAGAACCTTCCTAGCGAACCTAAGCAACTTTTTATCTACAATACTCCTAAATCGGCAAAATCTTGACTTGAATCTATCTTTAAATGATGAAACAGTTTTAAAACTTTCACGTGTAGAAAGTAGACAGAAGGGAACTCATGCAATAACGAGAGCAATTTTAACGGTTGATTCACAACATTAAATGACTTCCAAGCATAGCAAAAGTTACTATTTAGTTATCGTAATATCCACAATACGCCTGTGTCTAGTTAAGTTTAGAGTAAAGATTTGAGCTAGGGCAACTGTCCCAAAAACCCTTTGAACTTCATATAGTGTGACCTATTTTTTTTATTTTTTTTTTGTATGGGAAAAAAAAACCATGAAAAGTAATTAATTATTTTGCCAAGAAACTAATTACTCTTACATTCAGGTAACTGAATTACTAACTCAATTACTTTTTGGGAGAAGTAATTTGTAACTCTAATTAATTAATTTTTTAAAGTAAGATTAAAAACACTGACCCTCAACAGGTTGCCAGCCAGTCGCAGGGCACATACCCATCCACGCACCCACACACACCCACACACACATAAAGAGAATACAGAGTGTTCAAGCAACAAACCATGCATGGTTTTTTGGAATGTGGCGGAACCCGGAGAAAACCCATGCAGGAACGGGAAAAACATGCAAACTCCACACAGGAAGGCCAGAGCCGGGATTGTACCCACAATCCGAGGACTTTAAGGTGGACATGCTAACCGCTGTCCCACCGTGCCGCCTTCATAATGTGAATTATTTCTAAGCAAGAGTACCGTAGAAAAATCATCTTTATCAAATGCTTCATTGAGTGAGTCCACTCAAATTCATTCCTTTGATGCTTACACTGCCAAGAACAGCCTCTCACTTACACAATGAATGAGTTGCCACAGCACACTTCAGACTGTGTTTGTACCAAGCTTAACAATGATTAACACATGTGCCTTTGATCGTAGATTTACTGAGGATTCTCTGGCCAGATAAAAACTGCAAAACTGTCAAACATCGTTAACTTCAAGTACCAAACACGAGCTGCACTAGTGATCATGAAAAACGTTTTGGTTACACTGCTTGGCTGGAGGGAGGGTGAGTGGCTGTACGAGCATGAAGCAGGAAAACATAATTTTTTCATTTAAAAATCAGATCATTTTCACCCAATTCCAATTCCCTGATAAATGGCATCATCGGCCTGATTTCCGATCAAGTGATCGGACCGGGACATCCCTACTCATAAGGTTATTAAGAAGGCAATTGTGGGGAAAGTGGATCAATAGGAGAGTATGTAGGCTACAGTAGATAGCTAGGCAGGTAGAAGTAGGTCACTTAGGCTACCTTCATAGGGGTTAGGTCTTAATGCACAATTCCGATTTTTTTGTCATATCTGTTTTTGTGGCATGCCCGCTCAGACTGCCTTTGTCCGTTGAGCCCATTCAAGTATTATGCATGAGCACTAATTCGCAGACCGACATGCACCGAGCAAACTGACCCGCATGCGCAGATGCATCAAAACAAATAACGACGCACTGTGCGTGCATGACGGATAAGCCTTATGTGTCAGTTTGCCTCGACTCAGCCATGTAAGCAATACTGAAATATAGCTCATTTGGCGCATAGTAAGAAACAGAGCATTATCAGGCTTATCCTTTTCTTCATTGTTTTTTAAAAACTGTGGTCAAGACAGCCTCATGCATAATAAAAGCCGAGTTCAAGCTAGGCGCTAACACTAATGAACAGCTACATCGCTGTCGTCGTGCATGCTGCTCTCGCTCTTTGCTGACCTAATGGCTGCATGAATTCCGATTTGGGAGACTTCACAGTTCAGACTGCCGCCACATTCTGGGTATAATGTGGCCCAGATCAGATTTAAACCACAAGAGAAAGTGACCCAGATCGTATTTGAAATAGTCCACTTCTTTGCGGCTTCTCACATTCAGACCATCAAATTAATGCCTCACTCAAGACCTGCGGTCTGAACCTAGCCTAAGTAGTTGGTCGGTAGGTTGGTCAGAAGCAAGTATGTAGTAGTTAGGTAGATGGAGAAGTAGGTAGCTACTGTAAGTACAGTATTGGTCCTTAGGAATTGAAATAGGAATCAAGGATGGTTGGTTGGTCAGAACAAAGGAAAAACAAATGAGCAAATAGTTAATTATCAATGTCTGTAAAATAGGTCAGTCCGTGAAGTGATGGGGAGGAACGCTGAACTGTTGGTCAGTCAGTGAGATGAGGGACGTTAGTAGTTTGGTTTTGCTGTAGAAAGGAGGTTACTTTTTGAAAGGTCGATAGATAAGATCAGATTGTTGGCCAGTAGTTTTGGCAAATGGTAGTTGGAAGGAAGAGTAGGTAAGTAGCTAGGTGGACATGTCATTTGGTTCGTGGTTAACTTGTACAGGAATATATATTAATATTTCTCATGAAAGCCCATTTGAATTAGGGTTTTGCAAAGCAAGTGTTCGTTAGGATTTTGGGATTATAAATTCATTTTGATACGTACCCCTTTAAAAAAAAATACAGACAAGAGCTAATCTCCTAAATGATTTAGTATACGAATAAAAACAACAACACATAATTAGTGTTGGGATTTGGGGTTAGGAACTCCTCTGAAAAATGTTCTGTTTTCTTGCTGTGAATTTAACCCACCGTGAATTTAAGCACAAGTTGAGGTGGTGAAACGTCCCCCCGGAGGCACTGTGCAGTAACTTACCCCCATGTTGTTACAGTATGTTATGTTAACACTCTTTGTAGTTTGTATCCAGCAGCTCACCATTAAAACGAAACAGGGTGATTGAAAGAATTTGCATCAAAGCACATTCTCATACACATTGCACCTTCGCATGCCGTTAAGGGAGCTAGTTTTGGAGCTCTTTTGCACTAGAGTGTGTGTGTGCAGATGTGCCAAGAATGTGAGTAATGTATGTAATCTGTATGGCACAAATAGTGTTTTTCACCTTACCGCAATGTTCCCTTGAAGAAAAATGTCCCCACACCAAAGGTGAGATTCACACACGTATCAACTAGTGTAAAGTGTATATGTTACATCATCAACTATGACATTATCACATCTGTGTAAATGAGCGCAGACTACATTTGTCCCTAAGGTTGCCAACCGTCCCTTGAAAAACAGAATCGTCCCGTATTCAGATAAGAGTATGCGTGCCATAATAAGCTTACAAGGGACACGCTTTGTCCCGTATTTTCATGATATTCGAAAATTGTGTTTTAGTTCTAGAATGAACGAATAATGGTATGGTGCTTTTCAAGAATATGTAGGCGAATGTATTCCCCCGTTCTCTTGCTGTCTGACCAATGAGTTGACAGATCAATGACTATCTCGCTCATCTCATTGTTCGAGGAGGCACTGGCGTTGGCCACGAGGAAAACGGAAGACAACACAAGAATGTGGGAGAAAAGCGGTTTGAATGAAGTGCCAGTAAAAAGCATGTTCAAAATGATGATTACCATATTTTTTGGACAATAAGTCACAGTTTTTTTCATTGTTTGGCAGGGGGTGCGACTTATACTCAGGAGCGACTTATATGTGAAATGATGAACACATTATAATATCAGTTCACATGTTATTTTGGTGTTTTGGAGTGACACTGATAGTTTGGTCAACTTGTTAGCATGTTCTTTATGTTATAGTTATCTGAATAACTCTTAATGGATGTTACGTTAACATACCTGCCACGTTCTCATTTGGTTGTTCATGCGTCATGTAACATTATCATACTGTACACTTATTCAGCATGTTGTTCTCTATTGTATTTTTATTTTAAATTGCCTTTCAAGATGACATATCTGTTCTATGTGTTAGATTTGATCAAGTAAATTTACCCCAAAAATGCGACTTGTACTTCGGTACGACTTAATATATGTTTTTTTCCCTCTTCGTTGGGCATTTCATGGCTGGTACGACTTATACTCAGGTGCAACTTATAGTCCGAAAAATACGAGATTTGTTTTCTTGTTCTCCTCGGTGTACTTTATTTTGACTATTTGTATTATATTTTTGTGTTCAATTTCGTTTGCATTTCCTCATTATATTTGGAGTGATCTTTTGCAAAACTGTTATTTCTGAGAGGGCTTTGAACACACCTAAATTGTTACAAAAATGAACCTCTGACTTAATGTTTGCACATTTTCAAAAAAAAAAGTGTTTTTAAAAACACACATACACACACGCGCAAAAGGCTTAAATTATACAGTTTTAAATTCAGCATGACATGTTTTTTTTTTTTTAATGCATTTTTTTTATTAAAATACATTGCTGCTAAGTATTGTTTTTCATGCCTTTATATCACTCAAATATGTACATGATTAATTCAGTTTTGAGTAAAATTATTATGATTTTAGAATTATAATTTAAAAAATCACTTTTCACAGACAAAAAAATAAAGGGTAATGAGGTATCCCTTACATTTTTTTCCCCAGGGACTTGGCAACCCCAATTTTTCCCTATAGTGAATTCCACATTTCCACACGCGCACTTCTTTTTTTAATTGAATATGCATATTAATAGTGTACACATATCGTCATTGAGATGTAGCCTTTGGGCCTGTGCGTGGGCGTGCATGCGTGTGTGCGCTACAGGCGCTATTGTGGAGCTAAATATTAGGATAAATGAGGGAACATGCACACTCTCACATAATATGTTATGTTGTTATGTTATGTTATGTTATGTTATGTTATGTTATGTTATGTTATGTTATGTTATGTTATGTTATGTTATGTTATGTTATGTTATGTTATGTTATGTTATGTTATGTTATGTTATGTTATGTTATGTTATGTTATGTTATGTTATGTTATGTTATGTTATGTTATGTTATGTTATGTTATGTTATGTTATGTTTGAATGTGTCTTTCTTGTTTTGGCACTACCTTCCCTTTCTTGTTTTGGCACTACCTTGGCCTTCCACATATTATACAGTATCGGGACATTTGGCTAAAATTACTTGGACGCTGTACGTGTGTGTCTGTGTGTGTCAGTATGTGGGGGTGGGTGCACGCGTGCCTTTCATTCAAATGCTATTTAGCCAGCCAATTAAACGGTAGCCACAGCAGGTGAGCCCTCAGCTGCTGGCCAATCAATGAGCTTAATCCTATCTAATCAACCAATTAAGATTTTATTATCGGCTCGCCATTTCTCACATTTTTCCCCCTCAGCAAAGCATGGGGTAAACGAGAATGTAAACACTGCCTTTATCTTCATTTACACAATTACAAATGGAAGAAGGCGTTTAGTAACATTTTAAAGGTCTAGCAAAACAAAAATGACAGTAAAAGAATATCATGAATACACTTCATTAAGCATTGTGCATTCTTATTTATTTTCTTTTTGTGTGCTCTTTTTCTTTCAGTTTGTTCTAGATACTCTCAGCTTTACTCCTTATTTATTAGTAGTTATTTCCACTGCTTGTCTGTTTTCTTGGTTCTCTATTAATTTCCATTTAGTTGCCTTCTCTGTAACTCTGTTTTAGTCTTTTATTTGTACGTTTTCCTTTTGGTTTGTGCTGCCTTATTTTCTTATCATTATCGCCTTCCTGTACACGACCCCTTGTAGGCTACTTCTTAAAGGCAGTTTAATAGGCAAAAACAATCTCAACTTAGATTTGAATCTGACAGCCTGACCGTTGCTGTTTCTAACAATATATTGTTAAACAAACTGTGCTTATAACAAGATATAGTGATCCCTCATTTTTCACGGTTAACGTGGGCCACAACCCGCCGCGATAAGTGAAAAACCTCAAAGTAGCGCCCCCCCCCCCCCCCCCCAAAAAAAAAAAAAAAAAAAAAACGTGTGTGCTAAGTATATTTATTCAGATTTAGCTTTGGGAAGAGATACATACAAGTTTTTTTTCCGCTTTTTTTCCCCCACAGTGATATTAAAAAATATATATGTATATATATATATATATATATATATATATATATATATATATATATATATATATATATATATATATATATATATATATATATATATATATATATATTATTATTATTATTATTATTTTTTTTTTAATAAATGTTTTTTAAGCACTTCAAATATAATAATTATGATAAGTTTTAAACGTGTTACTGTCCACCGAATTATTTTTAAAGAAGAATAAAGTTGCAGCAGAAAAATGCTTGGCTTTATTAAATGCTTCATTGAGTGAGTCTACTCAAATCCACTCGGAGCTGCTCATTTGCACTCAGTGAGTTGCCACAGCTTCTGAAGTTCGTGACTCTGGAAAGATCCAACACATTCATCTGTCAGTCATCGTTAACTTTAATAAACAATTCCAGTGCAAGTGCACTGCCTCCCTGACAAACAAAGAGCAGGGAGAAGGAGGGAGGGAGGGAGTGAGAATACATGATCGGCTCGGGACAGCTGATCTGTAATTTAAATGTTCTTTTTTTTTTTAATTGAAAAAAAAATCCGCGATGGACTGAGGGCGTGAGGTTTTAAGGGCAAAGTAGCGAGGGATCACTGTACTTTGAATCACGAGCAACACTCTTGACTAGGAGTGGGAACCCCTTTGTACCTCACGATACGATACAAAGCTCACGATTACGATATTGCGATACAACGATTATTGATACATTGGTATGGAAATCATTCTAGGATATTCTACAAACAACTAATAAACAGAAAAACAAGCTTCCGCTGTAATTTGGAATGAGTTTATCACGAGTAGACTTCCAATCCATTTGAACTGGGTTCAAACGGTTTGAACGTCTATGGCCATCAGTGGCAGCCAGTGCCAGGCAATTAGGTAATTTTGGGCCATTTAAGATCATTTACCTGTTGTCTTTTAGTTACTTCCTGTAGATTTTGGGGTATTTTATGGGTCACTTCCTGGAAGTGACCTGGGAATCACCTAAATGTATACTGTAGGCAGTGATCAGTAAATGCCCTAAAATGACAAGTAAGTGACCTGTAAATGCCCCTAAAATCGGACCGGATGACTGTGAATGCTCTGTTTTTGAATGAACGAACGTTCCCAGTCTAAAACGGATTGGGCATCGAGCACTGTCAATGGCAGCCTTAGCCATTAGCCTTTTTTTTTTTTTGACAACTTTTGACACCTTTTTAAAACAATATCTCGATTCTTGGCAGGAGCATATCGATAACCTTTTGGTATACAAAGTATCATGATATATCACCATTTCGACATTTTGTCACACCCCTACACTTGACACAGTTCAATTGAGCATTGTGACAGCAACAGCACCCTCTACTGATGTGTAATCGCTACGAAAGGTAATCAGGGCGCCCCTCTCTAAATTGCCTAAATATCCTATTAAACTCTTTTTCCACAAATGCAATTTTAATTCATTCACTTCCAGCTATATGTATAGTGTGTGCTGTGGTAGTTGGTAGAAGAAAAACACATTTTATATTAACTCACTGGTTGACATTGACAGTGATAGATTAATCAGTGTTGCTTTAAAAAATGAACCCAATGACAACCTTCTTACAGCCATAACAACTTGAATGTTTTATATATTAACTGCCATTGAAAGCAAAAGACGTCAAATTCATAAGGGAAGGGCTGGCAGCTACAGAATGACAGCAAAATACTGGTGTATTTGTGCAGCTGCGCGAAAAACCTCACAGAGGAAAGACATAACATGTCATTTTAAACTCACTCACTACCTCACTACAACTACTAAAGCCCCACCCATTTGGACTGAGAGGGCTGACTCAATTGATCGTTGCCAACCTTCTCAGCCCAAATGGCATTAAAAGATGATCATTTGATGTTAGCTTCTACAGTTCAAATGGATTAGACGTCTGTCGCTGTCAATGGCAGCAAGTGAGTTAAAAACACCCATTGAAAGCAATGGACGGATGTCCAATCAATTTTATCTGGGAAGGGCTAGCATTGACTGATTGCTGCCAGACCGTCAAAATGGATTGCGTTTACAGTATATCGCAGTCAAAGGCAGCCAATGAGTTAACCAAAGTGCTGTGATGTGGCTCATTACAGTACGAATATGTATTCTTATGAAACATTAGCATTAGTTCTCATCTAAAAAGAGGCCACCATGCAGGTTTGACTGCAAGCCAGAGACACCAGCTTGCTGCACATCAGTTAGCGTTTAAACAGGTGCACTTCCAATACAAACCATTTGTTTGGTAGAATTTTTTCTTAATGCGCCTTTATTGAAACAAATCTGTTTGCTCTCTGTATAGCACAACAATTATTCAACAGTACAATGTGTTTTAATTCATTTTGCAAGGTAGCGCAATCATCCCAAATATTCCTTTAAAAACTTAAATTTTTCTAATGCACACATACCTGTGCATTGTTATTCACTTTATGTCCCTTGGCTGTTTGTTAGCAGAGGTGAGTGGTAATGCGTTACATTGCCACTTCTTGAGAAAAATGCACTTCTAAGAATAGTTTTAACCACGCCACACTTTTTACTTTTACTTGAGTAGATTTGTGAAGAAGAAACGCTACTCTTACTCCGCTACTTTGGGCTACACTAGAAGTTACATTTTTCCTCTTGATTTGACATATTAGATTTTATCGGTATATATATTTTTTTGCCAGCGATGCCAACAGTAGCTCTACCAGTTTCACCAATGAGACGTCGCAACAATAATCACATGACTCACATGACACCAATCAGACTCTAGCTCGCCGTTCTATGATCACGCCAGCCTGGTCAATAATGTGGCGTCGTTAAAGCACTGTAAGAAATAAGTCTTTGACATAGAGTGCTGCCCTCAACATGACTCGGAAGTGCCAATTTTAACCTCTCTCTCAGTTTTTATTTGGCACAGATTGACCACGGAAAACCGGAGATATGATCCTCTTAATTTCATAATAAGAACCAGGATGGGATCATTCACGAGTCAACTATTCAAACTAGGAAGTATTTTCTCCACTAGAGGGCTCTATATTTTTTTCTCCCGCCGAAATTCAAATATATTTGTTTTTTGTATTTCTTTGTTTAATGTTGTCATGTAATAGGTTATAGTACAGTATAATAATGACAATTCATATACCATACTTTTCGGACTATAAGTCGCTTTTTTTTTTTTTTTTTGCATATTTATGCTGGGGGTGCGAGTTACACTCAGGAGCGACTTATGTGTGAAATTATTAACACATTATGATATCATTTCACATGTTATTTTGGTGTTTTGGAGTGACACGGATGGTTTGGTAAACTTGTTAGCATCTTCTTTATTCTATAGTTATCTGAACAACTCTTAATAGCTATGGCCACATTCGCGTTCTGCCTTTGGCAATGTGTGTTCAATTGTATTATTGACTTTTTTTATATTGAAATGCATGCTTTTAGTTTGTGGTGCTTTCACGCTCACGTGGGGGCGCACTCGCACTTGTTTACGTGAAGAGCGCTCACACGCCAGAAGAAGATGGACAGATACTTAGCTCTGAGTGAGTGGATGAGTGGGTGAGTTAGCGAGAGAGAAACACGGCTGCGAACCTACGTTCATTGTTTATGCTTTCAAAATATCTCTACAGAGGCGATGCCTGTGTGTCTCATCTTTTCTGTTGTTGTTGTTGTTGTGTTTTCCACCCACGATCGGACACTTAGAGCCAGTTGTGTGGGTGTTTGAACAATGTGCTAACGCTAGCAAACGCATGCTAACCATTTATGTCATTGCTGTAAAACAACCTAATTATCATTTATTTATGTTGGTGTGAACCTGTTTGGTATCGAGGACCAAATCGATTCAGCAAATTATACAGACTTCCAGCATCATAATTTGGGAGTTCGCTGTATAGCCAGGACCGAGCCGTAGCGTCCTGGTGAGGACAGTATATTCGCATTTCGTTGTTCATGCACTGTACACTGTACATTTATTCAACATGTTGTTCTCTATTGTATTTTTATATTAAATTGCCTTTCAAGATGACATAGCTGTTTTATATGTTGGATTTTATCCCCCAAAAATGCGACTTATACTCCGGTGCGACTTATATATGTTTTTTTTTCTCTTCGTTAGGCATTTTATGGCTGGTGCGACTAATACTCAGGTGCGACTTGTAGTCCTAAACATACGGTAGATAATTTTTGTGCTGAGAAAACAAAACAAATCAAACATCGTAAGCAGTTACTCACAGTGTAACCCATGACTTGAGTATATTTTTAACCAAATACATTTTTTACTTGTACTTGAGTACATTTTTTGGATGACGACTTTTGCTTTTACTTGAGTAATATTATTTCGAAGTAATGCTACTCTTAGAAAAAGTTTTGGCTACTCTACCCACCTCTGTTTGTTAGTGACACTTTCATTCATCTGAGAGACTAGACTAGATATGTGCTGCTGGTTTGGTCAGCAACAGAGTTCAACTGGTATGTCGAAGTTGTTAGGGGCCCTATTTAAGGAAATATTTGAGCCGCGTGGACACTTCCGCTAATCTACCGTCTCCTTTTTTTTTTTTACCCGCATTTATTTTTTAGTGGAGAGCGCCTCAAAGAGAAAATGAGAAATTGTTCGCTGCCAGCAGAGAAAAAAAAGGGGAAAAGAAGAGAGACGTGGGAGTCAGCAGTGAAAGAAAGACAGAGGTGGTGAAGGAAGGAGGAGGGAGAGAAAAGCTTAAAACCAGAGCCATAAATAAAAAGCCCTTATGAATACGCAGCAATGAAAAGGATGAAAGAGGAGATATATCATTTATGCTTACACAAAGACACAGAAGGACGAAGGAGAGGAGACTTGAGGAAGAGGAGGCTGAAGCAAAACACCTGCTTTAAGAGAGATTGTTGTCCCGGCAACGATAACAAGGAAAAAAGATGCTTTCTTGTCACTCCTAAGTTTTCTGTCAGCAACTGTGAAGGAGTAATGGAAATCAAATTGTCGTCATCATACAACTGCTATTGAGTGTAGAGGCCACATTTGAAACTATCTGTCAATAGTTTCAAAAGCTGGTCCTTGAGACCTTTTTTCTTTGCTTCTTCCTATGATAGACAAATCCACCAAGTCTCAGGTTGATTGATGAAACGTGTTTGGGGCTGTTTATTGTTTGGCTGTTCTAGAATTTGCCTGAAATTGCTGATTGAAACCAAAATGGCTGACTTGCAATTTTAAGTATGATAAAGTATATGCACAGTATTTGAAACCTTTTCATCTATTTTGTGAAAAAAGAGGAGGAGTTATTGGAACAGAACTGGGATGTTATGTACAAAGACCTTATGTACTCTTATGAAGGTTATGTACAATAACCTTCAAGGTTGTAATATGGCAAAAAAGGATAGGACTGATAAGGGCAGCGGGGGCGTTGCCCTGTTTATTGACAACAACCTTAAGTTTGGTATATTAGACAACATGTCTACAAAGATTGAGAATCTTATGGAATGCATTACAATTGAACTCCTTCTCTCAAAAGGTAAAAATATATCATAAGTTGTATTTATCGCGCTCCCGACTCCAATGTTGAACTTTTCACTGAATGTGTAGGAAAGATTATGTTGCTGAGTCAAGCTAACTCTAGTTCATAATACGATTTGTACAAAAGGTAAATAATGTCTGGGTGGCACTTCAAACTTGTAAACAAAACCAAGTGTACCCAAAACAAATAGAAAAAAAAACAAAAACAAAGTTGACTCAAAGCCAATGCAAACAGAGCTCATCCAGACATCACAAGGACAGATAATCTTTTGGTTGTAAATGCACAGAAAATTGACTTCAAATAGTAGTATTGTGACATTCTGTAACGACATGGAACTGGTCAATCGGCCACTGAGTGCCCTGGCCAAGATCTTCTGGATCGAATCATCGGATAAACTAACCACTGGATTATGAACTAATCTACCAACATAACGAGCACATGGACATGATCGACAATGGACTATTGGGAAAATGAAAAATCATGGGGGATGGTTAAATTAAAAAAAAAAAAAAACAACAACAACCTTGTAATCACTACACAATCTGAATGTCAAAAATTGTTATTCGATGTTTTCTGCATCCTATGGTATACTGAGGGCGGGTTTCAATAAGCTTTGGCTTGTCCTGTCTGCCCTTTTCTTTTCGGGTTGAATTAATTGTAAACACATATAAATGCTGTATGTTTGTTGGATTTCATGTCTGAAGGGGGAAACAATGAAATAAAATAAAGAAAGAAGACTACAAAATATAAAAAATAGAAGTTATACTATTAATTTCTATTAATTGAAATAGTTATGAAAAGATGTGCAGTGTTTCCCATAGGATTTTTTGAAACTGTGGTGGTGGGCTGCATCGGAGTCGGACAGCCTCACCATGTCGTGCCACGGCGAATTTTTTTCTTTTCTTCATTATTTTTTTCCCCCAAGAAGAACCATAACAAAGATATATTTGAAATATTTCATTAGCTAGGCTAATGTTATAGCTCTCAGCTACGTTATATGTATGTAAAATGCGTAGCTGATTACAGCTACGTTACCCTATGTAATAATGCGACTTTTTTTCTCGTAGCAATAGTACGACTTACATCTCGTAGTGACTCAGGGTTGGCAACCCAAACTGTTGAAAGAGCCATATTTGACCCCCCCACCCCCCAAAAACAAAACAAAACTGATACAGAATGTCTGGAGCAGCAAAAAATTCAAAGCCCTGTACAAGCCTTAATTATCAATACTAGCTATATTAGCCTACTATAAAAATGACTAAGTTGGCTAGAAATACATAATTAGCCTTCATGATTAAATGTTTATTTTCCCTGCAGTGGATCCTATAGCGCACCACGTGACTACTCTGTTGTACGGTGCCACCACAAGTTTATCTTCATTACAATATTAATGAATTGAAAGAATGTTTGTGTCATGTTTGTCCTCCTAGAAATCCTATTAAAACAAAAAATATATTTCCCTCCCCCATCTTTTTCCATTAAAAAAAAAAAAAAAAAAAAAAAAAAAGCAGCGCTAAAGAGCCGCATGCAGCCCGAGAGCCGCGGGTTTCAGACCGCCGTCGTAGTCCTCCTTTTTCCTTTTTATTTGACCCTCGTAAGTACTACATTACCACAACAATAACAGTCCTTCTGTCAACTGACCCATTTACAGGACTGGGGGAATTCTAATAGCCGTGTAAAGAGTTTTACTTGATTCGGTGAGAAGGTGAATAGTTTTTTCCCCGTTGTTCGTGAACTAAATTTCCACACAAACGCACATCGAGGTACCATTAACTTAGCAATGAGAGGTATGAGAGTCATTTTTCGAGTGTCCCAGAGCTCGCGAAATTGGGGGGGGGGGGCATTTATCAAAGTTTCGTCAGCCGGTATTTATCTGAAGTTGGCGCGCCGGTGTTGTGCCGAAAAATAGCCACTCCAAGCGAAATGTCCCCCCTGACGGGAGCGCCCACGCGTCACTCGTACAAACAGCCTTTTCTTACCAATCGATGGACACGGAAACGACGTTCTTGTACCGTGAATATGTATCATTTTACTCTGCTTGAACTAATAAATATTTTACTGTGACCAACGCTCTGAAAATAGAGCAAGGCTTTATTTTGGGCCCCGCCTCTACGCGCAAGTTCAATCAAAGTTTGCTTTAGGTCCAAGTCCACCGCTCACTTTCGCCGAAAAGTCCGATCCAAACTATTGTAATGCCCCGGATATGGGGAAGAAGGAGAGAAGTCTGTATTTGCTTACCCACTTGATTGTGGTAACAATAGTACAGAAAAACAATAACAAAATAACATCGTGCTGCTAAGACATGCGACCGCTATCTCTCGCTATCTCGCTCGTTCTCCCATTCTTCCTACTCATTCCCCTTGCGTCTCTTAAATAAATAAATAAAATACTACTCTAAAATGCTACTCTACTACCCGCGCGCGCTCTCGCGGGTAGTAGAGTGGAGTGGGCTACAGCTGTGTAATCGGCTGACTGACGCATCTGATTATTATCTTCTTTTTTTTATTCGGCGGGGGGGGGGGGGGGCAAACGAGACTGTGGCGGGCCCAAACGAGACTGTGGCGGGCCGCCACAGTCTCGTTCATTTGTGGGAAACACTGGATGTGTATATCAATACAATGTCAATAAAAGATAAATAATGAAATTAAAGTGAATTAAAAAAATAAGAAATACACTCTGGTTACAGCCCCAAGTAACACTCTAAAGTAGAATTATATCAATGGTATTTCACTCATCGCATGCCATTGACAGAAATAGACGTCCAATTCATTTAAAGCAGTACTTCTCAAATGGTGGGGCGCGCCCCCCCAGGGGGGCGAAGAGCGATGCCAGGGGGGGCGCGAGTGACCTCGGGGAACATGCTTTTATTTATTTTATTTTTTTTGCCGTACTAGAATAAAGTGTACTTGCACATCCACTCCGTGGGTGGCAGTGGCGCTCTCATTTTCAAAGTGCGTGCAGTATTTTTGAAGTAAGCAAGAGCACACGGAAGAGACTCATGCAGAACTGGACTCACGCAGCGACCCACTGTCTTCTTCGGTTCTCACGTGTCCGGCCGAGAAGTGCCGTTTTCGGCTTGGGATCGTCACGACCACCGCCCTCACCTACGGTTCTACCTCGGCCGCCGAGAATGCGCTTTTTTCGGGCCGTTTGCCTTTGACTTTTAATATAGTGGGAAATGAGGAAAGACCACTGTTTACTGAGTCTAAAAATGATTATAGCGGAGAAGCCAAATCAGTTAAGACGCCACTTAAAGACATTCGACCTCAATCTCATTGATAAGCCGCTTGATTGTTTTTCAGCAAAAATGTGCCGAATATTGCCAATTGTCACAATCGTCCCGCTTTGTCAGTGTTATATCAGTAAACCAGTGAGCACTGTGGTGAATCAGCGAAAATAAAAACTTTCCTTCTGTCCAAAGACTTTTTTTACCCCCCTTCTATTCAGTTTTGTTTTTCGGTCAAATGTTTTGGCACGTTGTCCTGAAGAGTAAATGTTTCTAATCAATTTGAATTTGTTATTATTTACTGATTTTATTACATTTTATTTTTCAGTATCAAATGGTCAAAAATGTACCTTGAATGTATTTTTACAGTTTGGATGTGACTTTTTTTTTTTTTTTTTTTTTTTTTTAACTTCAGGCAAATTGATGCGCGTTAAGTCTTTTCTGTTACAAGCAACACAATGTTAAAAAAGTTATACTTTATTATAAGTTGATCTATGTTACTTTTTTTCTTTAATAGAAAAAAAAGGACACAATGTTAGGCTGAGGCGTACTTATAATAGTAATATAGACGAATGATACTATTTACAGTGGTGGCAGAGAGTTGGGGGGGGCGCGAAACATTTACGTCTTCCTTGGGGGGGGCGTAACAGAAAATAATTGAGAAGCACTGATTTAAAGTGAGAGGACTTGACGTGAATGCTCGTGTTTCAGTTTCACTCAAGGCGCTAGACATCCTGTCCATTATGACTGGAAGGGGCAAATGAACGAATGCTTTTCAGTCAGTCTCACTACAACCAGACCTGGAGTGATGATGCCATGGGAGCGCGGCATCTTGGGACTTAATTTTCTCATGCGGCAAATCTGCTTCAATCAGTCGTAATGGCCACCGCTAGCAGATATTCACTGCAAAAGCAAATACGACACACAACGGGGACACAACAACACCGAAAGACAAACGACATGACAATTTGGGGAGAAAAAAAACAGCAAATTTATTACGTAAGAGTATGAATCCTTCGTTTGTGTGCGTGTGTGTGTGTAGGGGTGTGCGTGTGTGTACACTGCATTGCGTTGAGGACGTAGAACACTTCTGTACATCTGCCTTAATTGAACTGCACTCAAGCATAAATTAGTCCACCGCATGCCAGCACTGCATTTTCAACTTTGTGTGTAGGTGTGTGTGTTGGAGGTCTGCCTACACACACAAGAGGGGAACAGATCACAAGAAGCTATTTTTACGACTTTTTGAACACATTTCTCAGAATCAGTTTACTGTTTGTGAGGCCGACCTTGTCTTCCTTTTCTTATTCATTGCATTCCTCACCATAAGTTTTCCATTTTACTCATATTTTTAAGACTTTTTGTTCAATTATTAATTTTAAAATATCTTGTATTTATATCTATTTTTACTTTATGTACACTGGTGCCTTGAAAGAACAAACAAATCATTTTCCCCTCATGAATTGGATGGAAATGTCATTAATCTCATCTGGTCTTGCAGTTAAAAAAAATATATATATATACATCCTTGTTCGCAGTGTGTGTGTCTGTCTGTGTGTTTTTATAGAAATATCACTGTATATTATTGTACTACATAAAAACATTCAGTATTGACGAGATAAAATTAAGCTTAAAGGAAACACATTTTTATAATTGACTCGTTACAGCTTCGCTGGTGACGCAGTAAGCAGTGAAATCAACCATACATCGCATTGAATAGCTATAGTTATATTGTCTGTGTGCATGAGTCACAAAAGTCCTTAAATGGAATCTCCCATTTTTTTCTAGCAAGCTTGCAGAGAAAAATGACCAATACTGTTTTGCTTAATACAACATGGCTCCAGACTGCAACCAAAATGGTCGCATTTTGCGATTAAAATTAGAGCCAGTGCGAGTATTTTTTCCCATCTATTCACACATGTGCAACCAGTAACATTGTGAGGTTTTTGTTTGTTTGTTTTTGTTGCTGACAAACTCCGTCACGGCAAAATGTACTGTGTTTGCCGAAGGAAAATACAACAGTAGAAAAAGAAGGTGGCGATGGGCCATGTATCAAACGGTCACCCTTTGGCCAGTGCTGGGGTCGGCCCCTCCTGATTCAATGCTGAGTGAACTGGAGTACAACCCCAAGTCACACAGGCGAGCAATCAATTTCACTTTCGTGACTTTTTGGACTGTCAAATTGTCGTCACTTCCGGGAGCGCGGAATTCTGCTTTTTTAAACTTAACTTTAACTCTAAACTTTTCATATGTGTATTTTTTTTGTCATGAATGGGACACTCCGCATCCATGTCAAAGATGAGTCTACCTAAAAAATTCTCTTGTTAACCTAATTTCTAAAAAGTATGGCGGTTGATGTCAAAACTGATAGAGAATACAATATAGATTCATAAGTTTGTAGTTATATGCATTAATTATATGAAAGTATTTATCGGTTAAACAGCGAAAATTTGAGGAAAACTATGCATGTCGCAGGTATAATGTTAATGTCGCAGGTATAATGTTCATGTTTAATGTTAGTATAATGTTGCTGCTTTGCTGGGATGAGGCGTATGTGAAAGCAAGTGTGAAATTCCCGGGTCACAGCACGATGGCTGATGACGTAAATATCATGGCGGGCCGAGCTTCACTTCCTCTTTCTTCGCAGTAAGACGAAAAGCTGTAAACAAACATCGCAAACATAGCAAGCTGGAAATAGCTAAATAAAACTACAAAAAATTACGAAAAGAAATTGCTACTGGATCGTTGCCTGGTATACCAGACTCACCGCTGTTCCAGCGATTGAGTCTGGCGACCGTCCGATGGATCAAATTCCGAGGGCGGAGCATGCCCCAGTAAACAGACAGCGGAGTGGACCAATCAGCAACGGGCAGACGTGACGTTGTTAAAGCGACAAGTAATTAGCGTGAGCAGAGAATGGAGTTTATTCAACATGGCTAGCGCGAGCCATGTTGACTGTTGTCAATGACTTGTTTCAATGTGTTTTTGGTAATTTAAAACTGGTTTTACCGTGGATTGGAACATATTCTCGGCTCTCCCGTTCGCCATCTGTGTTGTTGTAGACACGACTTTCGGCGCGCAAGAGTGACGTTACTCGTTAAGAACACATCACGCAAATAAACGAATCTGATTGGACAATTGATTTTGTACCTTGCTCGAGAGGCCGTTAATGGGCTGGGTCCCAGACTATTTCTCACAGGGTTTGAAAAATACAGGGAGAATAGTCTGGCTGTGCCAGGCAAACTGGATCGTAGAGCCGAGTATAAGAGTCCATCGTCCATCTTTGGAAATGTGTGGTTTATTTGTTATTTGTTATACCTCAAAGCAAAAAAAACAACGGAGGGAGGCCTTCAAAGCTTTATTAAATACAAACAAAAATACAAGCAATCACGGAAAAGGGCTAATAACACAATGGGTCCGTGCCAGTAGGTGTATGGGGATCAATAATATTAACCTAAGCGGTAGGCAGAGAGCTGGTAAGACGACAGAACAAATACACTCAAATACCAGCACGATGTTGGGGATATCAAAACAAGGGCGGCAGAGGTGTCGATTGGCGCCCAGCAAGTTAATATCTAATAACCCTACTCTTGGATTGCCTGAGCTTAGATACAGTTTTGGCTGCAGTTATGACGTTGGGAACGCTACCACAACCGGCTCTGTAACAAAACACGATCTGACCAACATTGTGACAGTCGATGCCAAACAAAAATGATGTAATGTCCGGTTTATAAAATCGCACCAGCAGCCCTCCCCACACAGAGAGCACCAGTGGGCAACATGGGACAAGTCTGTAAAAGCGTCCAACCCGTGTCATATTTGTACATGCTTGAAAGCAATGACGCGAATAAATCCCGCGTCAAATTACGCAGGAATTTACCGGGATATGTTTGTGAAAGGGGCTTATCATGGTTTTCTGTTACTGTACTTGGTTATATTAAACCTTAGCTGGAAGTGGCATGAAACGGCTTTGAAGCCTCATTTTACAACTAATGTTCACAACCTGCCAAATTACTTCTTTTTATGAATTGAGTTCATGGCCAGCAAGGACTTCACTTTTTTGCTCAAATCAAACCAACAAAAATCATCTCGATGACAGCTCTTAACATGAAAAGCTCATAAGTCAAATCACAAGTATCTCAAGGCCGCACTGTCATTTTCTGCATATGTGCTTTCTTCCTTCTTTTAGTTATTTTGTTCATGCATTCATTCATAATCAGTTTTTATTTTTACACTTATATTGATTTTAAAAATATATTAACGCTTTCTCAGTAATGTGTTTAGTTTAGTTTTTCTATTATTGTTTTCTGTATAATTAGAATTTCAATTGATTCCATTCACTAATTTACTTAATATTTCATTTAGTAGTTGTCTTAATATTATATTTGGAGGATAAGTATCATCTTCTCTCTTCGTTGAGGCATAATTGAAGCTTTAACCTCCAGTAAGGAACTATTTCCCGGTTGGTTTGTTTGTCTCATCTTGGAACTGCAAGAGAGTAGTTAAGTTCAGGAGGGATCACAGGCTGGGTGAGAAGTAAAACCTCTTAGGACTTTCTATATGGCAGACCGCACATTAGCATATAGCCTGACCCGCCTTCAGGTAACACGCAGTCATGGCTCACTGCTCTGATCAGTGATCGGCATCGTCATGTGATCACGATTTAAACTCTCTGCATCAGGGTTAGGCTCAATGGTCCGTCCATGCTGTGCAAAAGAAAATTCAACAGAACGTATTGTAGTGCCACACGGAGCTGCAGTGATGTGTCAGCGTGACACTCCTATTGGTCCGTTCGATATGGCAACATAACGCTCCTATTGGCGCGTTTGACACAGCAGCATGATTCTCCTATTGGTGGGCTACTACACCACGATTGTACTGTATACAGTATGTATGATGATGATGTATGTATGATTGATGCCTGTACTACGAACGGAGTTCAACCTCCCCAGAAGTAATCCTGCTTACCAGTGGGTAACCGGAGTTGACAAAACCTGGTTACCTAGTTTGTGGTCAATCTGTGCTACGACGCTGATTATGAGATTGATTAGTTGAACCTGTGTCAACCCAATCAGAGTTACTGCGCGTTCACGTAAAAGGGGGAGGAGACCAGGGTCAAACACTACAGTGCCTTGCAAAAGTATTCGGCCCCCTTGAACCTTGCAACCTTTCGCCACATTTCAGGCTTCAAACATAAAGATATAAAATTTTAATTTTTTGTCAAGAATCAACAACAAGTGGGACACAATCGTGAAGTGGAACAAAATTTATTGGATAATTTAAACTTTTTTAACAAATAAAAAACTGAAAAGTGGGGCGTGCAATATTATTCGGCCCCCTTGCGTTAATACTTTGTAGCGCCACCTTTTGCTCCAATTACAGCTGCAAGTCGCTTGGGGTATGTTTCTATCAGTTTTGCACATCGAGAGACTGACATTCTTGCCCATTCTTCCTTGCAAAACAGCTCGAGCTCAGTGAGGTTGGATGGAGAGTGTTTGTGAACAGCAGTCTTCAGCTCTTTCCACAGATTCTCGATTGGATTCAGGTCTGGACTTTGACTTGGCCATTCTAACACCAGGATACGTTTATTTTTTAACTATTCCATTGTAGATTTGGCTTTATGTTTTGGATCATTGTCCTGTTGGAAGATAAATCTCCGTCCCAGTCTCAGGTCTTGTGCAGATACCAACAGGTTTTCTTCCAGAATGTTCCTGTATTTGGCTGCATCCATCTTCCCATCAATTTTAACAATCTTCCCTGTCCCTGCTGAAGAAAAGCAGGCCCAAACCATGATGCTGCCACCACCATGTTTGACAGTGGGGATGGTGTGTTCAGGGTGATGAGCTGTGTTGCTTTTACGCCAAACATATCGTTTTGCATTGTGGCCAAAAAGTTCAATTTTGGTTTCATCTGACCAGAGCACCTTCTTCCACATGTTTGGTGTGTCTCCCAGGTGGCTTGTCGCAAACTTTAAATGAGACTTTTTATGGATATCTTTGAGAAATGGCTTTCTTCTTGCCACTCTTCCATAAAGGCCAGATTTGTGCAGTGTACGACTGATTGTTATCCTACGGACAGACTCTCCCACCTCAGCTGTAGATCTCTGCAGTTCATCCAGAGTGATCATGGGCCTCTTGGCTGCATCTCTGATCAGTTTTCTCCTTGTTTGAGAAGAAAGTTTGGAAGGACGGCCGGGTCTTGGTAGATTTACAGTGGTCTGATGCTCCTTCCATTTCAATATGATGGCTTGCACAGTGCTCCTTGAGATGTTTAAAGCTTGGGAAATATTTTTGTATCCAAATCCGGCTTTAAACTTCTCCACAACAGTATCTCGGACCTGCCTGGTGTGTTCCTTGGTTTTCATAATGCTCTCTGCACTTTAAACAGAACCCTGAGACTATCACAGAGCAGGTGCATTTATACGGAGACTTGATTACACACAGGTGGATTCTATTTATCATCATCGGTCATTTAGGACAACATTGGATCATTCAGAGATCCTCACTGAACTTCTGGAGTGAGTTTGCTGCACTGAAAGTAAAGGGGCCGAATAATATTGCACGCCCCACTTTTCAGTTTTTTATTTGTTAAAAAAGTTTAAAATATCCAATAAATGTTGTTCCACTTCACGACTGTGTCCCACTTGTTGTTGATTCTTGACAAAAAAATTAAATTTCATATCTTTATGTTTGAAGCCTGAAATGTGGCGAAAGGTTGCAAGATTCAAGGGGGCCGAATACTTTTGCAAGGCACTGTACTTGTGACGATGGCACGGGCACCTTAATTCACGGAGGAGGAATGTGTGATAATCATGCGGTGTTATGAGGAATTTAAATCCACCATCACCGCAAAATCCAACACCGCTTCAGCAAATAGGGCACGACAGGTCTGTTGGCAGCAAATTACAGACTGCGTGAAATGTGTAAATATGCCAGTTTACTTATGTCGATGAAAAGAAATAAAGCCTGCTGTCAGGACAGTAAAATAAGATTTGGTACATCAACTGTAAGAAATAATTTATCGTATGTGCATCACCACATGTAGCAGGATGATTGAATGTTTAGTCCCATTGAGTGTATGAGAATATATGTCCTTTGAACATCTTCAGAGTAAAGGTTAGATCGGGCCTGAAAAAATCCCGCCCAATCAATTAACTTGATTTTCAGACCCGAGCCTGAAACCCCCCCGAAATGTTATGTTACATTTGTGAGGACTCAGGAGAAAAAAGAAATGCGGGGATGCAATGCGTGGTTGCATTTTGTGTGATCACATTTGTGACGATGCCTGTGCATAATGATAATAAATTAAAGCCCGTCTTTTGTAACGAATTCTCACAGTTAAACAAGACTGTAAGATGCATATTCAATAAACATTTATATCTTTTATGTTTGTGTGTCTGCTCTATCAGTCGGATAGTGGATTTGACCTTTATTTTAATCTCTTCAAGTTGGCAGAAAAACAAGTTTTTTCAATGTTTTGTCTACATATTTTTATAAATGCATTTACACAACGTAATACCACTGGAAAAGTTTGTTAAATATATTTCTCGTATGCGAGCAAAGCATTTGTTTACATTCAGCCAAGCTGACACAGGTTTCTGTATAGCATTTTCAACAATCAATTTGAAGCGTTTCCATACCCCACTCCTACCACATTCCGAATCGCACGGCATACAGTGTCTTACTCAGATGTTCAGCATCACCGATGGAATACATATATTGTCCGATGGCAAAATAGCGCAAGGACAGGCACACATTCTGCGCGGTTGTGAGGGCCTGACTTCGGCGGGTTACATTAGTGATGTCCGCCTCGATCAGCTGGCATAGGTAACGAATTCCCTCAGCTGAAAAGTGGAGTGCTGTTTAAATAGAGCGTGGTTAATTGGAATCCTGGGGTTAAGCAAGATCTAACTCTGAGACGACCAGGTTTGACGTGTGGCGTGTGTTGCCATGGCAACACTCCCCAGTTCCAACATATCCACCTTTCATAGTCCTGCTTAGCTGGGAAGATAGGCTGCACATGATGAAGTTACTCCCGAAGCTACCCTGCTAAGCCAGCAAACCGGCTTTGTAGTATAGGCCACTGGGTGAGTGCAGAGAAAAATCAAGAGTAAAAAGTGAGCTAGACTTCTGTGCTGATCTACTGAAGCAACATTCCACTGTTAATCTTTGCAAGCGCTCCAGTATTAATTAATTTTAGAACTGATATAATCTAGTTGATGGGATTAACAAAATTATTTTCTGTACCATTTTAAAAAATATCTCAATGAACAACAGGTGTCTAGCCAACAATAGAATAAAGTTCACTTCACTTATGCTGCACAGTCAATCAGCATTGACAGCGTTGCACTCACATATAACATAGTACACATCTCATGTACAACAAGTCTTTTTCATTTTGAGAGGGCCAAATCAATGATATTAAAAGTAAACTAATGAAAATTGCTGCTGTGATTTCATTCTTTTATTAAGCCATGTAATTTGCTAGGATCCAAAGTTTTGAACAGGCGTGATACTGGTGTGAGGCCACAGCGTACCCATCTGATGTTGCTCACAGTGGTCACATGCTGTCCATGCTTGAAAAAATTGCCGGGTCCGTTTTTGTCTTTATGTCTACACTTTGGCCACTCACAAGTTTCATCCTCTTCTTAATCTTTCTGAACTTTCATGAATTACCGGTACTTTTCATTTTAATTAAAATTATGCCACTTATCTATTTCCAACGGTCTTGTGAGTACTTGAACAGCTGCAGTATTCAACGTTCAAAGTGCTTTTCACCAAAAAACCTTAAAAATTGATGCACACACATAATAGACATGGGGTCCTAGGTTTCGCAGACTCAAGTGTATTTTTGCACCATAGCAGACAATGCCACAAATTTTGGAATTTGGTAGACTGGTCTGCTTCAAAGAAAGACAATGCAGCCCTACGGTGGCACAAACCTGTGTCATCTAGAGAACATTCTCAAGTCTGGATGAATGCAGAAGGTTGTGGCAGGCATTTAATGTAAAAAGTTTGCCAAACAAATATGAGTGTGTATCCAACAAATTACATACCGGTTCAAATGGGAAAAAATATCTGCCGCCGGTGCTGTCGACCTACAGGATGTACTGTATCCGGAAATTCAGCAATTGTGTGTCAAAGACGAAGACAAAAATGAAAAAGGAAAAGACACTCAATCAAAATTCTCAACTTAACAAGTTCTTCAATTTTTACGTTCTATCCTCAAATAATGAATCTGAAATGCAGCTAAAAAATTCTGATCCTAGGTTGCTTGAAAGTGCTGAACTGCATTGCCAGACAGAATTTCCTGGTCTCTTGTGTGGTGATGGGACTCTTTACCCAAAATCAGAAACACAGTCTGTTTCTGGGGTTCCCATCACAGTTTTGGCGGTCAAAATTCCAGTCTTGAGCATCAAACCAAAACAAGCGTCTAAAAACACAGTCGTGACAGTCAGTTTTTGAAAAAAGAAAAGGCTCTTTGAATTTTGCTCATTCAAAGAGAAAACTGGCATCTGCTAAATCTCATTCTGAATTCAAACTAGAGTCCTTAAAAAGCATGGGAACGAAGAGACCCACGGGGCGGAAATGAGGATCCCCGCAGCAGCGTCACCATTTAGCGGTGTTCTTGGTAGGCGTCCGAGGAGGCACGAGCCTGTTGCCTTTCAGCCTGTGGCGATGCATTAAATATGTAAAGTCATTTGGCCCGACATCATTCCAGCATGGCAGCAGGAAGAGCGAGCGGGCGGATTTCAACTTGGCCACAGAAGACCGGGACCCAAGGCAAGATCTCACTGCTCACTGGACGTTTCCAGTCAATCTTGATAAGCTTCAGGTAGTAAAACAACAGGCCCACTCTACCACTACAAAATAAATGGACTCCCTTTCATGAATTATGCATAACCCGGCTCGTTAGCTTTCTGCCTTGAATTGATGGAAAAGATGGAAAAACATCCCCTACTTAACACATTCCTGTGGAAAAAAAAGCAATCAGCACTGCAGAAAATTACAGGCAAAAAAAAAAACGAATAGGAATTTGTCTTAATGTGTTTTGTTTTCACGAATTGAAAGTAGCACGGTCTTTTTCGAGGGTTCTCATCAGCACTGAAGCAGCTGTACATCTTTCACTAAACCACTACCAATAGATTTCCAAGTTTAATAGATTTTTCTTGCATACAGTATGTATGAACTCTATTTGAATGATAGCGTTCCAGTCTTGTGTCAATGGTTCTTGTAACCCCTCGAGCAGTCACATTTCTCTACATAACTTAAGTTTAATGTATCACAATGCACGTTTTTTTAAAGGAAACTATTCGCAACCTTCATGGATTACTTTCACTTTGAAAAAAAAAATCATGTGTTGTGGTACTCAGTTGAAGAGGGAAATTGATATTAACGGCAATAAATATCCTATCTATCATACGATTGCTTCAAGCCCCTCCCAATTAAATGGATTGGGATTTTTATTGCCGTCAATGGGAGCCTAAGAGTTGGGCTTTGTGAGGTAACAAGAGAATTAGAAAAATAATATACAGAAGAAATATATATATATATATTAGGGCTGTCAAAATTATCGCGTTAACGGGCGGTAATTAATTTTTAAAATTAATTACGTTAAAATATTTGACGCAATTATCGCACATGCCCCGCTCAAACAAATTAACATGACAGCATAGTGCAATGCCAACTTGTTACTTGTGTTTTTTGGAGTTTTGTCACCCTCTGCTGGCACTTGGGTGCGACTGATTTTATGGGCTTAAGCACCCATGAGCATTGAGTAATTATTGACATCAACAATGGCGGGCTACTAGTTTATTTTTTGATTGAAAATTTTACAAATTTTATTAAAACAAAAACATTAAGAGGTGTTTTAATATAACATTTCTATAACTTGTACTAATCTTTACCTTTTAAGAACTACAAGTCTTTCTATCCATGGATCACTTTAACAGAATGTTAATAATGTTAATTTTGAAATTTTGCCAAATTGGGGGTCTCAGAGCGGAACTTCAAGTCACCTGAGTGTTTTCCGCCATATATATATATATATTATATACAGTGGGACAAATAAGTATTTAGTCAACCACTAATTGTGCAAGTTCTCCCACTTGAAAAGATTAGAGAGGCCTGCAATTGTCAACATGGGTAAACCTCAACCATGAGAGACAGAATGTGGAAAAAAACCCAGAAAATAACATTGTTTGATTTTCAAAGAATTCATTTGCAAATCATGGTGGAAAATAAGTATTTGGTCAAAACCAAAAGTTCATCTCAATACTTTATTATGTACCCTTTGTTGGCAATAACGGAGGCCAAACGTTTTCTGTAACTCTTCACAAGCTTATCACACACTGTTGCTGGTATTTTGGCCCATTCCTCCATGCAGATCTCCTCTAGAGCAGTGATGTTTTGGGGCTGTCATTGGGCAAGATGGACTTTCAACTCCCTCCACAGATTTTCTATGGGGTTGAGATCTGGAGAGTGGCTAGGCCACTCCAGGACCTCGAAATGCTTCTTACGAAGCCACTCCTTTGTTGCCCTGGCTGTGTGTTTGGGATCATTGTCATGCTGAAAGACCCAGCCGCGTCTCATCTTCAACACCCTTGCTGATGGAAGGAGATTTTCACTCAAAATCTCTCAATACATGGCCCCATTCATTCTTTCCTTTACACAGATCAGTTGTCCTGGTCCCTTTGCAGAAAAACACTGTTGTGTTTGATAGAACAATAAGTCTATATAGTGCCATAGCAGTTTAATGACACATTAAGACCCCGAACTATTCTTATTTGGTCCGTTTTACCCTGGACACCCCCGTTTACAGACACTGCGCAACCGCTTTTGTTTCAACCAAGCCATAAGAAGACAGTAAGTAAATTATTTTAAATATTTATCATTTTTAGCTTAGAATCATTAATTGATGTCTAATATTTAGTTTAAAAAATGACTTTAAAAAATTATTCACTTGCATATTTTAAACTTTTAAACAAATTATGTCACAATGAAAAAATAGTGTCTGTAAGTAGATGATGGATATCTACCGCATAACTATCGCTTAAATTTTCTTTTTTTTTTTTTTTTGTTACTGTCGTAAATAATTGATCCAAACAAAGAAAAATGAAAAAAAAAAAAAACAACAACATTATAATGAATAAATATTGGAAAAAGAAAATCTCGACCACTCCTTGATGTCTGCAATTTCTGCATTTTCCATTGCGACCCTTGTGATATTACCGTGTTTCGGATTGGCGCCCCCTGCCGATACTGGTATCGGTATCGGTGCAACTTTAATCGGCGCCCCCTGCGCCGATACTGGTATCGTTGCAACTTTAATATATGCCCCCTGCGCCGATATTGGTATCGTTGCAACCCTGCGCCGATACTGGTATCGTTGCAACTTTAATATATGCCCCCTGCGCCGATATTGGTATCGTTGCAACTTTAATATATATTAAAGTTGCACCGATACCGATACCAGTATCGGCAGGGGGCGCCGATCCGGCCCGAATTGGTGGTATCGGTATCGACGAGTACCAACATTTAGGGCCATCTACTGGCATCACTTGAACGCAAACATACTGTCCTCCCCACGTGAGCTAACTTCCCAAATCATTACATCTGTATGTCTTTGTCTCGAAATTACCAAACGAAATTCACACCTTCGTCTTCAATATTTCAGATGTACACTTCAACGCATATCCGCGATGTTACGCTGCTCATCCATCCATCCATCCATTATCTTCCGCTTAGTCCGGGGTCGGGTCGCGGGGGCAGCAGCTTTAGCAGGGAAGCCCAGACTTCCCTCTCCCCAGCCACTTCAGCCAGCTCCTCCGGCGGGATTCCAAGGCGTTCCCAGGCCAGCCGAGCGACATAGTCTCTCCAGTGTGTCCTGGGTCGACCCCGGGGCCTCCTACCGGTGGGACATGCCCGGAACACCTCTCCAGGGAGGCGTCCAGGAGGCATCCGGACCAAATGCCCGAGCCACCTCAACTGGCTCCTCTCAACGCGGAGGAGTAGCGGCTCGACACCAAGCCCCTCCCGGATGACCAAGCTTCTCACCCTATCTCTAAGGGAGAGCCCGGACACCCTGCGGAGGAAACTCATTTCGGCCGCTTGTATCCGGGATCTTGTTCTTTCGGTCACGACCCACAGCTCGTGACCATAGGTGAGGGTAGGAACGTAGATCGACCGGTAAATCGAGAGCTTCGCCTTTTGGCTCAGCTCCTTCTTCACCACAACGGACCGGTGCAGAGTCCGCATCACTGCAGACGCTGCACCGATCCGCCTGTCAATCTCCCGCTCCCTCCTACCCTCACTCGTGAACAAGACCCCAAGATACTTGAACTCCTCCACTTGGGGCAGGATCTCATCCCCGACCCGGAGAGGGCACTCCACCCTTTTCCGGCTGAGGACCATGGTCTCGGATTTGGAGGTGCTGATCTTCATCCCAACCGCTTCACACTCGGCCGCGAACCGCCCCAGTGAGAGTTGGAGGTCACGGCTTGATGAAGCCAACAGCACCACATCATCTGCAAAAAGCAGAGATGCAATGCTGAGGCCACCAAACCGGACACCCTCAACGCTTCGGCTGCGCCTAGAAATTCTGTCCATAAAAATTATGAACAGAATCGGTGACAAAGGGCAGCCTTGGCGGAGTCCAATCCTCACTGGGAACGAATTCGACTTACTGCCGGCAATGCGGACCAGACTCTGACACCGGTCGTACAGGGACCGAACAGCCATTACCAGGGGGCTCGGTCGAACGCCTTCTCCAAATCCACAAAACACATGTGGACTGGTTGGGCGAACTCCCATGCACCCTCGAGGACCCAGCCAAGGGTGTAGAGCTGGTCCACTGTTCCACGGCCGGGACAAAAACCACACTGCTCCTCCTGAATCCGAGATTCGACTTCCCGACGGACCCTCCTCTCCAGCACCCCTGAATAGACTTTACCGGGGAGGCTGAGGAGTGTGATCCCTCTATAATTGAAACACACCCTCCGGTCCCCCTTTTTGAAAAGGGGGACCACCACCCCGGTCTGCCAATCCAGAGGCACTGTCCCCGATGTCCACGCAATGTTGTAGAGGCGTGTCAGCCATGACAGCCCCACAACATCCAGAGCCTTTAGGAACTCCGGGCGGATCTCATATACCCCTGGGGCCTTGCCACCGAGGAGCTTACCAACCGCCTCAGTGACTTCAACCCCAGAGATCGAAGAGCCCACCTCAGAGTCCCCAGACTCTGCTCCCTCAAAGGAAGGCGTGTCGGTGGAATTGAGGAGGGCTTCGAAGTATTCTCCCCACCTACTCACGACGTCCCGAGTCGAGGTCAGCAGTACACCATCTTCACTATACACAGTGTGAATGGTGCACTGCTTTCCTCTCCTCAGACGCCGGATGGTGGACCAGAATTTCCTCGAAGCTGTTTGGAAGTCGTTTTCCATGGCCTCGCCGAACTCCTCCCATGTCCGAGTTTTTGCCTCGGCGACCGCCGAAGCCGCAGTCCGCTTGGCCAGCCGGTACCTGTCAGCTGCCTCCGGAGTCCCACAGGCCAAAAAGGCCTGATAGGCCTCCTTCTTCAGCTTGACGGCATCCCGGTTCGGGGATTGCCGCCACGACAGGCACCAACCACCTTACGGCCACAGCTCCGATCGGCCGCTTCAACAATGGAGGTGCGGAACATGGCCCACTCGGACTCAATTTCCCTCACCTCCCCCGGGACAAGGGAGAAGTTCTGCCGGAGGTGGGTGTTGAAACTCTTTCTGACAGGGGATTCTGCCAGACGTTCCCAGCAGACCCTCACAATACGTTTGGGCCTGCCAGGTCTGGTTACGCTGGTCATTTAACATGGTATTCACAAACGATTAGCATGCGTTAGCTAGCGCTTACTGTTGTAGCGCTGATGGGATCAGAAAGGTTAAGACCGTGGGAGACTAAGCAAACTCATGGTTTCATGATGAACAATGAGTGGCAAATTAAGACCGCCGTACTTCAAACTCGTCCTGTTTATGAAAGTCGATTGTAATATCCTGGTGTTGTGCAGTAATGACCAGAAGTGACTTCTGTGGCCAGAAAACACTCAAGCAGCGCAGCACAGCGCGCACACTAGATATCATCAAATAGCAACCAAGATATACTACAATAGATCCCATGCCATTAGCTGCGTGAGCCCAGAGTGACGCGTAGTCCATATACTACATTGATTAAATAGAAACCGCCATGACTGAATGGAAGTTAAGCAGGCCAAATCAATCCATACCAGTGACTATAGATAATGCTGCAAATACTGTTAATTCAGTACATGTTACAGTTGGACTCACCACAAATAGGATGTTTTGCCTATATGGTAAATATAGCTGCTAAGAGAGCTGCAGCAATCAACAGTGTGACCCACTTTACAAACAGTAAAAATTGTTCTCAGCACTTAGATACAAAATTTTTCTTCAGATCAGTAAGAAGTAAGCACATAAATATTATGCACTAAAATGCATGTTTTTATGATGGCACTGTTATTTTTGCTTGTTATCAAAAAAAAAAAAAAAATAATAATAATAATAATAACAGTTGTATTTTCTGTTTCAGAGCATTAAATGTATTGAATTGTATCGAAAATCGTACCGAACTGTGACTTAACTGTATCGTTGCATCCCTTATACGCACACATATATATATATATATGTATATATATATGTATATATATATATACACACAGTATATATATGTATTTTGTTTTTGCAAACAGTGGTATCGGAATGGTATCGGTATCGGCCGATACTGCACAGCCAGGTATCGGTATCGTGCCCAAAAAATGGTATCGATGCAACACTAATATATATATATATATATATTATATATATACTAATATATATATATATATATATATATATATATATATATATATATATATATATACAGTACTGTGCAAAAGTTTTAGGCAGGACACCTGCCTAAAACTTTTGCACAGTACTGTTTATGTATTTTTTTAATTATTAAATTTATTAGGATCATGGAAGCTCCCACTTGGGGAAAATATATACATACAGGATAAATATACAGTACTGTATATATATATATATATATATATATATATATATATATATATATATCTGTGTATATATATATATATATATATGTATATATATATATATATGTATGTGTGTGCGTGTGTATATATACACATACAGTATATACATATATATATATATATATATATATATACATATATATATGTATGTGTGTGTGTGTGTATATATATACACATACAGTATATACATGGCGGAAAACACTCAGGTGACTTGAAGTTCCTCTCTGAGACCCCCAATTTGGCGAAATTTCAAAATTTAAAAAATCATGCATAAAACACAAGTGCAAGCCACAACTATTTGAATGTATTTTTTTTTTCCTCCCCTATTTTTCTATTTTTTACAATTTGTTTACATTTCTTTTTAACCCTTTAAGGTCTGGGCCTATTTTGTCTGATTTTGCATGCCTTTGAACTTGCTTTTATATTTCAAAGAAAGAATTGTTTACGATGGCCTGGTTTGGTCCCTTTTTTTGTGACACCTTGAACTTCATGTCCAAACTGTTGTTTCCTCCACTGACCAATTATAAATCTTCATTTTGGGCCCAAAAAGACCAAAAATTCCAAAATCGTTTTGTCAAAATTTTTAATATTGATGTCCAATTGACAACCAAACAAGCGTACCGAACTGTTTTGAAACTTTGTAATATTTATTCAACATGTTAAGATGAACATTCAACCAAAAAAATTTAGAATAAATAGTCTTATATTTGACAATTCAACATAAACAACAGGTATAGCCATAGGCGTTTTTTGCCTTTATACATGCTCTAATCAAAACAGGTTATATACAGCAGACCAAACAGTGAAGAACAGTGAAAAAATATATACCATCTAACACAAAAAGTGTTTAGAGGCCATCTCTTTATGAGTTTAGGTATTGGGGCCCATCACCTGATGAAAACTATGTACACACAATCAAGCTTCTTGAACACACATTTATATACACAAATTGAGAAGACTGATTGTGGGAAAAAATATATATAACATTGGAAAAAAATGTATTTTCAAAAATATTTACAATAAACAAGTTAATTTTTTTCAGGCATGCCACTCCGAAAAGCAGAAACTTTTTCCAGCATAAAAAAAAAAAAAAAAAGTGAGTTGGCTTACCTCTGCTCGTCGATGGCGTCATCCACGTGTCCAAATCCGTAACTATCTTCACTCGAGGACTCTTCCGAAGAAGACGATGATGACGAATTTGGACCATCCTCTTCCTCAAAAAGCACAATTGCTTGCGCTAAATTTAGTTTTCCGTTCATTCTCAAAGTCACACAAAGTCGCTGCTCGATCCAAACGGCCGTCGCACGCCACCTCGCTGCTTCAGAACACTCCTCCCTCTCGTTCGGTGGAACCTCGCACGGCAGTTATATTTATTAAAAAAACGCATTTTGTGCTTCCACTGTGACTTCGAAAGGGTTCGTTTGATTTGTGTTTTTTTCATGGAGCTTCCGTTTTGAAAAAGGACAAGAAATGATGGAAATATAGACATAAACAAATGATCCTTGCAGCGTTTTAATGTTTGAGAGGACAATAAAACTATAAAACTTAAATGACAATATCTCACGTTTTAGTTGGTCGATTGACTTCAAATAATGAGAGTAAACCGCAACTTCCGCACTTTAAAACGAGACCAACCAACGGCATGTGGGTGACGTAATTAAAATGTGAGGGCGCTTCAAAGACGACGTGCGCTGAGGACGCGCCGGCGTGTCCTTCGACTCTGAAGGGTTAAAGTGTTTTAATTTTTTTTAAACTTAATTTTATTTTCATTGGAATTCTTTTTTGTTAATTATGGCTTTTTTTAACTTTCTTTTTTTTTAAATTCTTTTATATTTATTACCATTTAAACAAAGTTCTCAATTAATTGTCTTTTTTTTTTTAATAATTAAAAAAATTTTTTATTGCCCATCACAAGATACATGCAGGCAAAACTAATACTATAATTGAATGTCAAAGGCCAAGATTTTTTTTTTGTTTTTTTATAGAACAATCCTCTCCAAAGTCTCGTGGATTCTCATTATAGGCTATATCCAAGCAATAACTTTCTTAAAATGATGGCACTGCAATCTGTTTCAATAAACTTCCACACAGCTCGAGCAGCATACGGAGAACAAGAGATAATGAAATTTGTTCTTATGCTGCAACTGCTGGCGTAAAAATCCAAAATGAGGAAATCCTTGGCAGAGTGTAGCTCAGGGACTCAGATAGGAATGTTTAGAAGCCAGAGAAGAACTTTCTTTTTTCAAAGGAATTCCCTTTTTCTCAACAAGCAAACGATCTAAAATCTTTGTTTCAGTTCCGCAAAACCACAGGGGGGAGGAGAGACGCAACGCGAGTTTAATCAGGTAGATGTCACGCTCCGAGCGTCATCCAGGGAACGCTCCGCTATCTATTTTTCATGCCATTCCGACATGACAGGCACGAGAAAGAAGGTGGAAGATTTGGGAAGGGAGAAAATGGAAGAAAATAAAAAAGCAGCAAGAACAAAGCAAATGGGGGGTGATCGCCAGTGCTGCCCTGAGGCCTGAGATGAGTTCAGTCGACAATGTATGCACATTTATCCAAACACGCTGTAAGTTGTTGTGTCCCCTGTTTCACCCTGACTATGCCCAAATCACCATCCTGATAAAATAGCCCACCAAGTCCAGGAGCACGATACTGACACTTCCATTGATACAGGTAGCGGAAGACAGAATCCAGACCTTGCTCTCATATACTCCAAGTTGTAAGACACTTTGCTAACAAAACCGGGAAATAATACACACTTGTTGTTAGGCAGAATTAAAAGGGCCATTTTAGTCACCCAACTACAGGGAGTCCTCAGGTTACGATGTCCTCGACCTACGATGTTTCGACTACGTGCCTCCTCTGCCATTTAGTCCCCAGCTAGTGCATAGTGTTTGTTTGTATTTGTTAGCTGGCAGTATCTTCGCCATTTATTATCTTCCACTTTCTTACACTATGGACCCAAAGAAAAAAGCTGGGTCTTTTAGGGCCGTCCAAAAGAAAGGCAATTACCATGGATATGAGGGCTGAAGCTATCGATTATTTTAGTAGTCGATTAATCTATTAAATAGTTAGTTCAAATAATTGAGTAATCGGATTAGGAACATAAAAAATTAAAATACCTGAGTTTAGCCTCAAACGGTAAAAATAATATTAATAAATGAGGATCTAAGTACAGAAAAAGAACAATTGGCTAAATAATTGGCTAATCCGCTATCTTAAATGCTACAAAATGCTAAGTTTTTTTTAACAATACTCTTAACAAATCGTTTACAGATTCCCACAAAAAAGCCTAAATATACCTCTAAAGTAAATTACAAATGCATAAAAAAACATTAGCGCAAACAAAAAATTACCTCATGTTGGTCTTAACAGGGAGCAGCTGGACTGAGCCATGTAAAATGATGTTCTGTCATATTCACTGTTGCCACTAGAGTGCAGTGTATCCAACTATATCAATGAAACTAAATACAAACACATTCAAAACAAACCATTACAACGGCATTCTAATTAAACGAATACTCGAAGCAGCAAAATTTGATTCGAAGCGTTTTCTCTTCTCGAATTACTGGAGTTAATCGATTCATCATTGCAGCGCTAATGGATACGAAGCTTAACGTCGTAAAAAGAACGTAAAAAGGAGCGACACTGAAGAACGTCGGTAAAGATATGCTGCATTCAGACCAAAGTTAGACCTTCGAGCGAAAATGCCTCGCTGACGCTATGCCAGTCGCCAAAAGCAGTCGGTGCACATGCTTCCTCAGCAATAGCTCTAACAGCCTTCCCTCCATCTTCTCCAGCAACCTCTCAGTAGTAGTGGTGAGTACAGCATCTTATTTTTTATTTTTAAATTTATTGTAGCGTGTAAAAGAACAACAGCAACTTCGGTAGAGTTTTCAAAGGTTTACATGCAACCAAAAGCACAGAACACAACTACTGTTAGCCGTAACCGATCCCAAGAAAAACAAAACTGAAACAACAGTAATCAACCCTTCCCTCTCTCTCTCCAGTCGCATGTTTTTTTTTTTTTTTTTTTTCGGGAAAGCATTTAAAACACAGTACTCGGTACATCAACATTGCAATCTAAATAATACATGCGACCTGATTCGTTAAAATAGTATTTAGTTTGTTTTTTTGTACGTGGTATTTTGACGTAAACTTCGACTTTAACAGTGAAATCCGATTCATGCGAAAATATATCACCAGAGTAGGAACGGAATCTGTTCGTAACGCCCGGAATCCCTCTGTTTGTTTCATGGCAGGACACATTGGACTCAACTGTAAATGCCCTTAAACTTATTTAGCTGAAATTCTAAGGTACAGTTTAAAATGATAGACAGAATATGGAGACCTGGATTTTGACTGGCCCACTACTTGTTACCAGGCAGTATTCACAGTGCTCCAAAACTCAGCTCGATTATAACAACTTTGATGCCTGGCAATTGATAGAATTTAAAGTTCTCATTTACAACTTTTGCTTTCTTACCTACATTTCATAAGGCCAAATTATAACTGCGCCACCACTTATCGGTACCTAATTGTCGTTACTTAGTAGAATTCAATCACTGCCCTGCCATTTGTAGCCAGATAGAATTTGGAGGCCTTGGACAACTATAAATGTAGTGCCTTGTACCAAAAACTGCATGCTCATGACAGTAATCAGACATAATCAATATAAAAATAAAGTTATTGATAGTCAAAATTATAATAAAATAGGGCCGGATTAAAAGGAACTTAATGCTAGGCAAAATCCATAGGATTCAAGAGGAACTGCCCACCACTTGTTCAGGCGGAATTTGTAGGGCTCCGGGTGTTCTAAATTAAAATAAATAAATAAGTAATCATTTTCAAATTATTTCGCAGGCCAATAGTTTTGGCAATTCTTATGACTTACATTTTTGCAAAACATAAAGTATCATATCGACATTTTGCATTTAATATTTCATCTTTCTTTTTTTCAGCTAAGTAATATTAATTATTTCCAAAGAAAAGTCATGTTGTATCTTGAAATACTCTATGCTCGAACATAGTCACCCAAGACTTTGCAGCATGTCTTTAACACAAAATTGAGAATGTTTTATCAACCAGCAAGCAAGCCTTCAAAGTTTGGCAAGAACATGTCTACTGACTTGATGTGTGCCATTTCACAGATGGAGAACATAATAAACACTTGTGATATCTGTAACAGAATTTACAAATGTCTTAATTCCTCTCACATTTGAATGAATTAAACCTATCATGTCCAACACCTAAACTGTTCGATTTCATTGAGCTAGCTTCAGCAGTTTCTGAGATATTTGCTTTTACAATGATGTACATCTTTTAGGGATGTACAGTAGCCTTTATATATAAATGTTTATTTAAAAAAAGATAATATGCATTTTTTCGCATTGACTTAGTATGACTCTACACGGACTGAAATGAAAATTATAGAGTTGAGAAAGATGGACACGCTGCAAAAGGGAATGACAGCGTACTATTTCAGAGGCTCGCTGACTGACGGCTATATCGCGTCGCGCAGACCGATGGCGGCTGCCAAGATGCCGCGGGCAAGCAGCTCGATAGGGCGTGGACGCGAACATTAGCATTTTTTCGTCTTCCCCCGAGGCCTCATTCATCACAGGTGACATCACTCCAACTGTCGTCGTCTCTGTCGTTATCGCACGTGCAAGGACAGCTGTCGCGGTGACGCGGGAGGAAATTTGGCAGAGTGTCACCCCCAAGAGGAAAAGATGAGAGAGCTCCGGGCATCTGGTAATTAAGACCTCCCCATCACCTGTGGCTGGGAAAATTAGCTCTCCATTTTAACTGCCCTGCCAGTTGTTGCCAGGCAGAATTTCAAAGGCTTTATTCTAACTGCCGTATAACTTGATGTTAAGGTTAATTTCTAGGACTGGGTTGCAAACAATGGCATCTGTCACTCTGCCCACCTTGGCACGGGTGCAACCCCTATTCCTTATAGCCATGCCCGTCACCGCCACAGCAGCTCATCAATTATACAGGCGAAGCTATCTCAGCTGACATTTACGAGAAGGGTGCACCTTGTTGCGCATCTTAGTGCATCAAGCAAATATGTCAAAGGGACCGGTTTGAAAAAAGATTGTCTTTGCGCGAGGAAGATGACTTTTTTGATCCAATTCATCCATCATAAAGTATTATGACACCAACAGGATGTCGAAAATGGAAGTGTCAGGGGCAGAACTTAGGGGGGTGCTGGGGATGAGGCCCGGGCCCGACAATTGGTGACAAGGGTGCTGGAAGTCACTCACAAAAGGGGTGCTTCGGATGTTTTTTTAATTCATCCCATCCAAGAACAGCCGTTTTGGTCCAAATTTGTCATGCTCGCGCTTTTTCTCCATACAAGAAAGAAGAAAATCTATGCGGCACACAAAATAAGTTTGCTGAAGACATGTCAACAAAGCACATGGATTACTGGAACCATGTCCTATGGTCTGATGAGATGGGCGGGCTTTCTTGTGTACCGTCTTCAGAAGAGGTTTCCTCCTTGAGTGACAGGCATGCACACCAATTTGATGTAGAGTGCGGCGTACGGTCTGAGCACTAACAAGCTGACCCACCACCTCCTGACAGCACTCCTGTAACGAGTCACATGACATTTTGGAGGGAAAATGACAAGCAGTATTCAATCTAAACATTTAGGGATGTACGTGGTTTCCATGCGGTGTACTCACTTTTGTTGCCAGGGATTTACATATTAATAACTATTTATTTTTTGTTATTTTGAGAGGAAAATAGATGAACTCTATTATATAAGCTGCACACAGACTACTTTTCATTGCGTCAAAGTGTCATTTTGTCAGTGTTGTCCCATGAAAAGATATACCTAAATATCTGTAGAAATGCGAGGGGTGTACTCACTTTTGTGATACACTATACATGTTGTCGCTGCTGATGCCATTAGGATGTTGATCAGGTTGTTGTGGATGACATCATCAACAAAATAACAAAATTCTTGTTGACTGTTTTGTTGAAATTGGTTCGTTTTCAGTTTTTGATCATTTTGTTAATGTTTTTTAATCGTGCAATTATTAATTTTTTATTTTATTGATTATAAATAATTAGTTATTTTTTTATAACTGTTGCTACTTAAATTTTGATAAACACCAACTTTTGTTTAAAAAGAAAGGTTTTCATTCAATTATTTGAAATGTTTCAGTAATGTAATTGTCAAAAAAAAAAAAAAACATTAAAATTGCTTTGCATTTTTTTAATACCACAGGTAGAGGTGGGTATTAATGCGTTACATGTACTTCGTTACATTTACATGAGTAACTTTTTGAGAAAAATGTACTTCTAAGAGTAGTTTTGCTAAGCTATACTTTTAGTTTTACTTGAGTTGATTTGTGAAGAAAAAACACTGCTCTTACTCCGGTACTTTGGGCAACAGTTGTTGCATTTTTCTTCTTTATCCTCCATATTAGATGTTTTTTTTTTTTTTTTTTTGCTAGCGATGCCAAGAGTAGAGAAATGCCTTGTTTATTACCAGGGTAACTCTATCGATTTCACCAATGAGACGTTGCAACAATAATCACATCACTCCATTATACCAATCAGATGCCAGCCTGTTCAATCATGCGGTGTCTTTAAACCACCGTAAAAAGTAAAGTATTAGATATAGAGCGCTGCCCTCAACATGACTCGAAAGCGCGGATTTTAACCTGTCTCCCAGTTTTTATTTGGCACCGATTGACCACGGAAAACCGGAGATATGATCTTTTTAATTTCAAACTAGTAATTATGAAGGACTCTTCACTATTCAAACTCAGAATTATTTTCTCCACCAGGAGGCAGTCATGCTCCTTGGACGAATAATGGTTCATTTATGTAATTTTTTTTTTCCTCTGGTGGAAATTCAATTATTTTTTCCCCCCTTTGGCTTAATGTGGTTATGTAATTGTTTATTGTACAGTATCATTATAACAATAGTCCATGTAGATAACTTTGTGCACAGAAAAATACGATTGTTTAAAAAAAAAAAAAAAATCTAACAAAAATATAACCAGTTACTCACAATGTTACTCATTACTTGAGTATTCCTTTCACCAAATACTTTTTTACTTGTAATTTAGTACCATTTTTGGATGACTACTCTTACTTTTACTTAAGTAATATTGTTTTGAAGTAACTTTACTCTTACTTGAGTAAAATTCTTGGCTACTCTATCCAACTTGGCCACAGGTGAAATGTAACTGATTGTATTGTATTAAGCGTGTACGTTATATCAACTTACAAAGCAACTCTACTCATATCGAGCCTTTCACATACAGGCATCACAAAGTGCTTCACATGTGTGTTCACATTCACGTGCACATTCATACACCCATAGACTGCTGCCGCCATGCAAGGCGCTGCCAGACCCACTGAGGGCAACTCGGATGAAGTGTTTTGCCCAAGGACACAATGAGAGTGTTCACAAGTGATCCTTCGATCACCACTCAAACACCGTCATTTTGTACGAAAAACAAACGAAGGCACTTGAATCGTTTCAAAATACGGCAGAATTTGTAATATCGGCAAATAGTATATCATTGTCGAAAATATCGAGATCGTATCATAGTATTAGATAATTGGTCATTTATTCATCCACATAGTTGGTGCTATTGATTTTCTTTCAACTTATGTGCTAATTAATTTATTCAAGTCAGTAGTGATGTTTTGTTTTCAATGCACTTGTGTTAGTTGATGATGTTGTACATTTTGTTGATGAAATCATGAACATAATCATACTATCTTGTTGATGTCAATTCTGTTGTTGGTTATTTTGATTCTGTTGATAATTTAAGATTATTTTGGTCGTACTGGCTTTTTTTTTTTTTTACTACTCAAGTTCAATCACACTTATTTATATATTAGTCCTTAATAACAACAAATGTCTAAAGAGCTTCACAGGCCAACAGTTGACAGACATTTTTTACATCCACTGATTTGCGCCCCAAAATGTGGAATCACCTCTCCAAAATGACAGGGGCAACAATGGAAGTCAAGTGGGCAACGTTTAGCAAAATGAATAAAGCTATACAATGATATTAAAAACAAATTGAGACAATTTCAATAATTTTGCTGATAACTTTGTTTTTGACACGTTTTTTTAATTATATGAATAATATATTAATAATGTTGGCATTATTGATTTCATTGGTAAATACAGTATATTTCATTTGTGCCATAGTACATGTTGATGATAATGTGGTTTTCTTTGATGTTAATAAACATGAAGGCGAATGCGACTGTTGTGATCATGTTTTTTTTAAAAAAAAATTTTATTTTTATTTTGTTACATTCAGCAATATTGTTGAGAATGTTGATGACATTGTAATTAATGACATTGATGAAGATGACTTGTCCTACTATTAAGGGGAAAAAAATCTTTCCGGCTACAGTCTGCTACACAGCTACACAATCACAACATGATAACAAGCCATAATTAATTATGATTACAGGCCTGCCTAATGTCTATTAGCTTGTCATCAGCCTAGTCATCACTGTGCTCTCAGTTAATGTATGTTAAGATTTGATCTGAGCAGGAACATACCCAGATATTGCTTTACCACTAAGATTCACTTCTTTTTCAACTAGAAAACAAAAGATGCAATGTGACTCATCACATAGTATTAGGGATGTACAGAAAGAAAATTCTTGGCCGAAACCGTAAAGTGAATATTGGAAACATTTGGCCGAAAGGCCAAAAAATACAGATGTATTCAAGTCATTTTTATTTCATTTTTAAAATTATTATTATTATTAATTATTTTATTTCATTATTTTACGATTAATGGCTTCTGCCTTGGCATTGGTTTTACGTCCCCGGAGGCTTGAGAAATTTAATTTGAAAGGTGCCGAATCTGAAACCCCATGGGAGGATGCATTCCAGGTGGCAGTGAGCGTTTTATGGCAAACTCTGAACGCGTCCTATAGCAGAGGTGCTGGCATCGTCATAGTGATGGTCCATCTGTCAGGTGGACAGTGACGCGCAAGTCACGGCCGAATAAAATTTGATAAATGCCCTTACTGGACGTTTGGGACATTCGAAAAACGGATTTCGTGCCTCCAATTGCTAGCCCAAATGAGATCTCGATGTACATTTGTGTGGAACTGTAGTTCACAACAACAACAAAAAAATACATTTTTCAGTCAGTTATTTTATTTTTTTTTTTTTCAATGAAAAAGACAGTTCAATTCAATCAGTTAATTTAAACATATTTGATGTGAAAGACGTTATAGAATGGATCATGTAATAACGTGTAGAACATGAAAAGTAATGTCATTTACTTTGCCGATTAACTAATTACTCTTACGTTGCGGTAACTGAGTTACGAACTCAATTACTTTTTGGGAGAAGTAACTGCAACTAATTACTTTTTTATAGTAAGATTAACAACACTGCTACACAGTATGGATAGTATGCATGCTTGACATCACTGTATAGATTTGCGTATACAAATCATAGACTTCATAATGATATTGACAGGACACCTTCCCCAGACACTGCGCCACGCCTTTAGGTAGGGGGAGTGCCACACTCTACTTCAGTCGGTCGAAGTCGGCCGCAGTTATACTTAAATACGTGCAGGGATCCAACACCAGATTTAAGCTGAAAAAGTACAAAAGCTGTACCGCATAAAACAGGAAGGATTGTCTCAGAAGTAATTTGTTTGAGGATTCATGGTAATTATTATATTTTTCGTATCATTCATACATTTTGAAACGTTGTGAAATAAATCAAAATTAAAATTAAAATAAATTAACCGCGACGGCATTGGCGTCATAATTCGCAATACTTCCGTAAAATAAATGGTAACTGCACGTTTTTTTTTTTTTTTTTTTTGCTTTTAACCAAGAATCGAGAATGTTTCACATTCATATCTATAAAGAATTCAGGGATTTAAGCATTTACTCTACTACTTAGGGGGATGGTGTGGCTCAGTGGTGGAGTAGTTGTCCCCCAACCCAGAGGTTGTGGGTTTGATTCTCCACCCTGATGAACTCGCCTAAGTATCCTTGAGCAAGATACTGAACCCCACATTGCTCCTGGTGCTGTGTCACCAGTAGGTAGATGGCAATGTAGTGTAAAGCGCTTTGAGTACCTTGAGAGGTAGAAAAGCGCTATACAAGTATAACACCATTTACTCACGAGAATTTTCAACGTAAATAGCTCTTTGTGGTGATAAGGCGGGTCCACAGTGGCTTAAAGACTATAGCAGCACATTCGACGTATTTACGTGAAATAAATGCTAACTGCTCATTTAAAAATTTTTTTTTGCTTTTAACCAAGAATCAAGACTGTTTTACGTCCATATCTATGAAGAATTGATGGATTTAAGCATTTAATCACAAGAATTTTAACGTAAAAAGCTATTTGTTGTGGTAAGGCGGCGGCAAAGTATGACTTGAAGACGAGAAGCACATTCGATATATTTACGTAAAATAAATGCTTACTGCCGATTTTTTTTTTTTCGCTTTTAACCAAGAATCTAGACTGTTTTACGTCCATATCTATAAAGAATTTAGGAATTTAAGCATTTATTTACAAAAATTTTCAACGAAAAATTGAAAACGTTTGTCTGTGTTTCCACTCGGTCAGCTTTGATAGAGATAGGCCCCCTATTAATCGGCCCCGCGCCCCGTGTCCCATCAATACATTATGAAGTCTATGTACAAACTGAAGACACGTTATGATGCGGAAAAAGGAGAGTACAGTACATCTTAAGTAAGAGAGCATGCTCATGCAGTCATTCGGGCACACACGCATATGCGCACACATCTCAGGGGATCTCATTAGTGTTATTGGCTTCAGGACCTTTTGCTGATCAGGACATACTTTTATGTTCCATTTACACTTTAACTATAAAGAACCTTAAATAAACTTCAATGTGAGTGTGTCGTGTGTGATTTTAATATGAATTCATGTCAATAGTGTCGATGTACATAGTTGATGTAAATATGTAATGTTGCTGCCTTTTACCTTTCTGCTGTTGCATTTTCTGTCCAGTTTCCAGGGCTACTATTGATGGGTGTAGCTCACATGGCGCACCTTTCATCTGTGACTACATATCTGCAGATTAATTTGACTCAGCAGAAGTATGCCGCTTGATAGTCCAACGCTTTACTCCTATACTCCATGTACAGTGCAGTTCTCATGTCCCGCTTCTTATGATTACCTTATTTTCCGCACTATAAGGCGCACCCTAAAACCCTTCAATTTTCTCAAAAGCAGACAGTGTGCCTTATAATCCAATGCGCTTCATATACAGTGGGGCAAAAAAGTATTTAGTCAGCCACCAATTGTGCCAGTTCTCCGACTTAAAAAAATGAAAGAGGCCTGGAATCATAACATAATAGATATACCTCAACTATGAGAGACTGAATGAGAAAAAAAAAATCCAGAAAATCACTTCGTCTGATTTTTAAAGAATTTTTTTTGCCAATTATGTTGGAAAAGAAGTATTTGGTCACTAACAAACAAGCGAGATTTCTGGCTCTCACAGAGCTGTAACTTCTTTAAGAGGGTCCTCTGTCCTTCACTCGTTACCTCTATTAATGGCATGCGTTTGAACTCATTCTCAGTACAAAAGACACCTGTCCACAACTCAAACAGTCACACTCCAAACTCCACCATGGCCAAGAACAAAGAGCTGTCAAAGGACAGACCAGAAACAAAATTCTAGACATGGATCTTGCTGGGAAGACTTAATTTGCAATAGGTAAGCAGTTTGGTGTGAAGAAATCAACTGTGGGAGCAATTATCAGATAATGGAAAACATGCAAGACCACTGATCATCTGCCTTGATCTGGGGCTCCCCGCAAGATGTCACCCTGTGGGGTCAAAATGATCCCCAAAACAGTGAGCAAAAATCACAGAATCACTCGGAAAGAGCTTGTGAATGACCTGGGGAGAGCTGGGACCAAAGTAATAAAGGCTACTATCAATACCACTCTCCGCCACCAGGAACTCAAATCCTGCAGTGCCAGATCTGTCCCCTTGCTGAAGCTAGTACACGTCCAGGCCCATTTGAAGATAGCTAGAGAGCATTTGGATGATCCAGAAGAGGACTGGGAGAATGTCATTTAGTCAGATGAAACAAAAAATAAGACTTTTTTTGGTATAAACACAACTTCTCGTGTTTGAATGTGAAAGAATGCTGTATTGCATCCAATGTACACCATGCCTACTGTGAAGCATGGGGGTGGAAACATCATGTTTTACAGCTTTTTTTCTGAAAAGGGACCAGGACACCTGATTCGTGTAAAGGAAAGGATGAATGGGGCCATGTATTGTGAGATTTTGAGTGAAATACTCCCTCCATCAGCAAGGGCATTGAAGATGAAACGTGGCTGAGTCTTTCAGCATGACAATGATCCCAAACATATTGCCCGGAAAACAAAGATTGGCTTTGTAAGAAGCATTTCAAGGTAATGGAGTGGCCTAGCCGGTCTCCAGATCTCAACCCTATATGAAATCTTTGGGGGGAGTTGAAAGTCCGTGTTGCCCAGCGACAGCCCCAAAACATCACTGCTCTCGAGGAGATCTGCGTGGAGGAATGGGTCAAAATAACTGCAAACGTGTGTGAAAACCTTTGAAGACCTACATAAAACGTTTTGACCTCTGTCATTATCAATAAATTGAATATAACAAAGTATTGAGATAAACTTTTGTTCTTGACCAAATACTTATTTTCCAACCTAATTTGCAAATAAATTCATTAAAAATCAGACAAAGTGATTTTCTGGATTTTTTTTTTTCTCATTCTGTCTCTCATCGTTGAGGTACATCTATGAAGAAAATTACAGGCCTCTGTCATCTTTTTAAGTGGGAGACCTTGCACAATTGGTGGCTGACTAAATACATTTTTGCCCCACCGTATATGGATCAATATTGGTTAATCATGGCATGACATTCCCTTTAGCACAGCACCATCTAGTGGATGTGTAACGCAACCACAACCACGACTACTACTATTACTACTGCACCGTATAATGCGGTGCGCCCTATACGTGAAAACAGTTTTAAAACAGGCCATTCATTCAAGGTGCGCCATATATTCCGGTGCGCTTTATAGTGCGGAAAATACGGTACTTTTTGTGTTGTTATTTTGTCACTTTAGTTTTGTATTTGTAGCATTGCTTTCAAGTCAACATTCCTCTTATTTGTATCTTTTATTGTTAAACATATGTGTTCCATGCTGTTTAGGGTTATAAAACTCTTGCTGAATTGTGCTCAGTCTAGTTTGGGGCACTAAATTCATCTTTGACAAATGATATTGATGTTATTGCTGTTTCTTTCCGTTCATGCTGCTGATTTGTGTATGTTGTTTACGTAGATAAAGTTGATGTAGTGTATGTTGTTGTGTATGTTGATGATATTGACAGTCTTAAAGCTGACAATATCGATGTGTTGATAATGTTGTTGATATCGATTGTCTTATTTTTGTGGTTGATGTTGTCTGGCCCAGTGCCAGTCATATGTTGATAATCCTCCCAAGTGTCAGACACCCTGGCGCCGACCCCGATGTTGATGAGAGTGACGAACGGGCCTCTTAATTCACGTTGACTCACGTCTCCACCATGCTAACGTAGCACTACTAAGACTAATCTCTAAAAGTCTCCCGCAAAGGTCTAAAAGCCTCTTTCCACTTGCTTTGCTGCACATCTGTATGTGGGTGTGTGTGTGTGTTAGTGTATTGAGTCAGCTCATTTGGATGCCAGCTGATGCTAAGCAGCAAGTCTCTCTGGAAATCAGGCGGGGATTGTGGCGCATATGCAGAGAGAAAACGTGTGCGAGGTGGGGAAGAGCTGTTTTTCAAGTGCGAGTTCTATGTTGTCTTCTGAGAGCTTTTGTGTGATTTCAAAGAATATATATGTACTCAATGTACAATACATACTGTGTGTACATATTTGTACATCTGGTCCTCCTTTTGGTCTTAAAATGAAGTAATACCTCGAATGAAACACAAGCCGACAAATTCAAGCTGTTGTTATTTACTTAACAACTAATCCAACAAGCGGTAGCATTGTGCGATAAACTAAGCACACCCGTCATGTTTACATCGGAATTAAGAGGTAAGTAGACAGACAAATGCTGCCAATCTAAAACACAGATTGAATGATTATTAGTTATTACATTCACTGTATGCATTTCTGTTTTTAGAGTTATGTTTTTTTTAAATGAGTGATTTAAATTTGCCTACATGAAAATGTGCACTGTCACCACACAAATGACAATGGTAAATAATTCACAATTTAGCGTTATCAGTCTAGCACTCTTGCTTCAAATTTTGTAGGTGTCGGAGAGTAAAAAAAAAATAAAAAATTTTCCTTTACAAATTAGAAACTGATATGAATTTGTAATTTGTTTTGCTGTCTTTGGCAATGCTAATGTTAATGGCTCAAAAAACATGAAGAATTTTGGGTTTACCGAAAAGTGATGGTTTTGGAGATGAGAGGTTTCCGCCTGTCGCCAGCGATTTAAGACAGAAAGGATCATAAAGCACCAACAACACATATCTAGCGTGTAAACAATTATGATCTCATGTGAAATAAATTATGGTATTTAGAAATTATTCAACACAAACAAACCACTTTCACATGAAACTATCCCGCTTAGTAGCCTCAATAGTGGCAGTGTTTGTATTTGTATCCATGTTTTTGTGATATTTTCTAAATGATTTATGAACAGCCTCTGACCTCAATAACTTTGACTGCAAGGTTTGCATCATAAAGTTGTTTTTGAACTTGTTTTTGTAAGGAGACCCATCATAAGTATTGAGAAAACAGCTATATGTATACTTTGGCCCGAAAGTTTCTCTTTTGGCAATTCTAACACGTCAGCTGCTGTAGCGGATGGCTGGCAGCATTTTACCATAAATCATCAAAATGAGGTTTTAAAGTCTGTTTTTGAAAGCTAGGACTTTTGAAATGTCTTTTTGGTCATTTTCCCTGGTTTCACTATCTTAAATTTACTCAAATTTGAAAAAGCACAATTGTGATTACTTAGACAATTCCCATTTCATTTCAATAATCTTAGTAATTGTTGTTGGAATGGAGAAAATCCTATTTTTCAACTTCTGATACAAGTGTCTGTTTTTTCGGTAGAATGGCTTACTTACATATGTACACTTGACACATTCAAAGACTGCCAACAAAACAGAACATCTTAGCTTCCATCAGATCCTGCCAAAGGAATCATTTTGGGATTTTTCCACAAATGGAGGATGTTAGCGTTTTCCCGAATGCCAAAAGGTGAGCATGAGGAGGTGTACTGTGGTTCAAATTTGGGAAATGGCTATGATGAGCCAATTTTTTTTACTTAAAATTAACACATCCATTTTCCAGTGTGCTTAAATATTGAGAAAGACAAAGTATGGCGATGCCGTTGAACATTTCTGTTTTTTAGCTTTGTGTGTCTGCTGTCAGATTTCTCCTGGGTTTTATGTGAAAATGCATTCCTATCAAACCAAAACAATGATGGAAAACGGCAGCAGAGATGAAGTCTTTTTTTATCGGTCATTTATTCTGTTTATAAAAGATACGTTTTCTATCAGACCTGTCGTATTTGTGGTGGCTCCTCCTATCTGCATTGAAGAGAAAATGCAAATCAAATGGAACATTCGTTTCATTGCACCCTCAACTGTGATATATCAGGAACTATGCAATGACATACAAAGCAAGTAGTTTATTCAATACATTTTGTGGTCTTGATTTACACATGTATCATCCTGAGGTAAATACAATGATGTTTATGATTACCGTAATTTTCGCACTATAAGGCGCACCTGACTATCAGCCGCAACCCACCAAATGTGACACAAAAACAGCATTTGTTCATAGATAAGCCGCACTGGACTATAGGCCGCAGCTGTCCTTACTGTATTATGGGATATCTACACCATAAGATATCAACTGGTAACACTTCATTAGACTGCGGGAAAAATTCTGAGGGAAAAACATCAATAAAAGCCAATATTTCCAGGAAGTATATTAAATTGCCATTCGGCGAAATTTTTTGATGCAGGAACTGCTTTTGCCAATCAAATACAACAATTTCAGATAGTCCACCATTGCTCAAGACCTCAGTCAGTCAGCTGTGTCCTGCCAATGCTCACACGCTCACATTCAATTTCCAGACACTGAGTGACCATTGAGGATCTGTCAAAAACAACGTGGCCACCTAGGCTCATGACAGTGGTTGTGCAACTGTGGTATGTGTGATTTTAAATGCTTGTTTATGTCAACCAACTATTACCTTATTCACTACCAAAGATGCATAAACATTTTTGTTTATGATGTTCAACTGCACATAAGTAAAAAACAAAAAAATGAACAGAAACAAACATAAGGAATGATAGGAATGCAATCTTTTTTCTTGTAAGATCTGTGTCATGTAGCCATAGAAAACAATATTCTCTGAATAAAGGAATGGGTAACACTTTATAATAACTATCCGTTTGACTAGTTAATATATCATTAGTAAACTGTTGATAAATGATTTAGTCTTCATTTGTGAATTATTTGTTAACAGTTTGTTAAGCATTTACAGGGTGTTCCAACATGGTTGACCCCATTCTAAATGCCCATGCTAGTTGATGGATCTTAAAAAAAACTAAGGTCATAAGTTTTATTGGTTAAATATACAAGGAAAAGTACAAATATTTGTTGGTTCTATGGCAGATTTTCATAAATGTGCAACATGAGCGCTGCCTGCAAAATGCATTATCAAAATGCCTTTCCTTTGAAGTGAACGGCATTTCTTAACCTGAAAAGATAGAAATGCCAAACGTTACACACAAAAACTTGAAATGTTTCTACACAAACTGTGTTTCAGGTTAAGAACACCCTGTAAATGCTTAATAAATTGTTAACAAATACTTCACATATCAACAATAAATCATTTATCAACAGTTTACTAATGATCTATTAACTAGTAAAACGGATAGTTATTATAAAGTGTTACCAAGGAATGTATTGTAATATTTGTCAGTGAATGAGTTAAATAAATCACTAACACATGAAATTTTGCCTAATCAAGTTGAAATATTGCATTCTTTTTACTTGCTGCATTTAAAGATCGAGGCAATATTTAGACCAATGTATTGCACATTTGCTACACATTTTTCCCTGACCTCCCAAACCATTATGTATACTGTTATTTTTAGGTTAAATTTTTGTACTTTTGTTACCGAACAAATACCACTCTATGCAATTCATAGCTCACATTTTCTAATCCCATTCATTTTTTAATGTCAGTGTTGTTCTTTGATTTTTTTCTGGTTCTGTTATAAAACAGAATCTAAAAAAGGCCATTATTACATTAAAGTTATCACACGGCCATGAAGAAAACAATTAATTGCCTTTTACCTATTTGGAAATAATCATAATCGAACCATTATGGCTTTCAAGATATTGTTTTTGTATCGAATCAAAACCTGTGAACATATGGTTCTTACAAATCGACTCGGCCTATTGTCAAAGATTCCCAACCCTAATAGTAACTTTAAGGAGTGTGCCTATTTTCTTTTTAATTCTTCATACCTGTGTTTAAGTACCAAAATGTACTTGCTTTTCGCCACCATACCTATACTAAAGATGTATTGTGGACAGTGCTAAAAAAATATTTGTCATTGATATGTAACGGTGGGGGGCACAGTGTCTGAGTGGTTAGAATGTCCGAGTCACATTTCTGAGATTAACTGTTCAAATCCCTGGTTCCGGACTTCCTGTGTGTTGCTTGCATGCATTTCAACAAATAACTAAGAAGGAAAGCAAGACTATCTGAGATAGAAACTTCATCCGCCATTTTATTTTGCCTGGCAGCCCAAAACTGATGAACCGCAATCTTCCCTGGTGCAGTGTTGTTTTCGTCAATGATGACGGTAACGAAAATATTTCGTCAACGAACATTTTTTTCAAGCCAATGATGAGTTAAAAATGTGTCAAGGGGAGACTAAAACATAACAGGACGAATGCCAGTCTGACAAGACGACAACGAGATGTGTGATATTTTCTTATCGTATGTGTCATTAGCACACATCGTACCAGTATTTGGTCGTGTCACTCATGTGACCCCCCCCCACACACATTTACCCACCGGTCCCCTTTCCAGACTCTAGACTTGCCTTCTGCGAAATACATGTCAGGTGCTGCTTGGTAAGTTTTGTTTTCTTATCTTGCCTAGATATGCCATGTTGCTTTAGCCTTTAATGGTCTGTGCTGAGTGATCATCCCACGCTAAATGTAACTTGTAGCGTAAGCATAGCGTTAGTATTAGCATTTAGCGTGGTGTCGTCTTAAACATTTTACATACTGGCATCCAGGAGAGTTTAATCAATTGAAAATAATGTACTGTTTCCTCTTGGGTGTGTATTATTAGCACAAAGATGGTCAATCAATCAATCAATCAATCAATCAATCAATCAATCAATCAATCAATCAATCAAATTTATTTATATAGCCCTTTACAGGCCATCAAAGTGCTTTACAACAAAGCATGGCTCAAGATAAATAAAAGGCAGGAAAATATTATACAATGACATTTTAAAAAAATAAAACATAATAAAACAAAGACGGCGCATCGCGATAAAAGTCCAGTAAATAAAACAATAAAACCGATAAATCCAAAGACATTAGAAAACCCTTAAGCAAATAAAACCAGGCTATCCTAATCTGTGTGAAAGACGAGTCTAAAAAGGTGTGTTTTTAGCCGAGACTTAAAAAGACATCCGTGGTGGTGCGGATTTCGGGGGGAAGGCTATTCCACAGCCTGGGGGTAGCAACCGCAAAGGCTCGGTCTCCCCACTGTTTAAGTTTTGACCTCGGAACATCTAAAAGAAGCTGGCCGGTCGAGCAAAGAGTCCTGCCAGCGTTGGTGATGTCCTTGTAGACAAGTGTGTGCTCGTCTGTCAATGTTCAATCCCAAATTGTTGGAAACCTTTTTATTTATTCATGGACTCTACAGATGAAAACATTTTGGCTAATTTTCGACTGAACTTAGACGAAGACGAAAACATTTTGAAAAGACTAAAATATGACTGATAAGTATTTTCGTCCAAAAGACTAAAGCCCCTTTCCCCTTAACACTGTCAAAATCCCGGGATTTAAATAGGCAGCCCCTGTATGTGAAAGCAATTTCCCAGGTCGACTGACACGGAGATTAAACGGACATTTCACGTCTTAGTATAATGTCCGGTAAAGTCCCAGGACGAGGCGTATGTGAAAGCAAGCGTTAAATTTCCGGGTCATAGCACAATAGCTGATGACGTAAATATCATGGCGTGCCGATCGTCACTTCCTCTTTCTTCACAGTAAGACGGAAAGTGGTAAACAAACATTGCAATTATCAACATTGCAAGCTGGAAATAGCTATATTAAACTGAAAACATAACAAAATTAAATCGCTCCTGGATCGTAGAGCCGAGGAAGAGAGTCCATCATCCATCTTTGAAAATGTGTGGTTCATTTTGTTGCCAATGTTTGGGTCCGCAATTGCGAAAACAAGGTTGTACCTCAAATCAGAAAACAACGGAGGGAGGCGTTCAAGGGTTTATTAAATACAAACAAAAACACATGTGATCACGGAAAAGGGAGAATAACACAATGCTTCCATGACAGTAGGTCGACGGGGATCAATAATACTAAACTAAGCAGTAGGCAAAGAGCCGATAAGACAACAAAACAAATACACTCACATACCAGCACAACGTAGAGGGTTTCAAAACAAGGACGGCAAGAAAGCTCCCACAAACAGTTCTGTAAAAAAAAAAAAAAAATCGCTATTTGACCAACATTGTGACAGCCGATGGCGACCAAAAATAATATAATGTCCGGGTTATACGTCAAATTGCGCCAGCAGCCCTCCTCGCACAGAAAGCGCCAGTGGGCAACACGGGACAAACCTGTGAAAGTGTCCAACCCGCGTCATTCCCGGGATATCTCTACATGTGTGAAAGCAATGACACGAGTAAATCCCGCGTCACCTTACACGGGAATTTACCTGGATATGTTTATCAAAGGGATTAAAAGGGCTCCCAAAAACAACAATGCTCTGGTGTTGTTCACATTCTGGCTGGCAGTTCGTATGGTACCTCTAGGACAAAGGAGCTTGGGTATAAGAGATGTCACAGTCGTCACAGAATGGCAGTGCCAATAAGATGTGTCATTTTCTAGGTTTAAACAATATTTTCTCCGTTATCAGAGGTCTAAGAAATTAGTAATTAGCATATTTAGATTCTTTGAACAACCGTCTTTCGCATCATTATTAATGATGTATGTAATGATGTAACGTAATTTTGGGTTTTCCTTATTCGTCATATATTCTCAGGTAATTATCCTCATTCTTTGAAAAAGATATCATATACCATACAGTAGGAGTGGGAACCTCAGGGCACCTCACGATACGATACGATTCGCGATACAAGGCTCACGATAACGATTATATCACGATACAGCGATTATCGATATATTGGTCAGAAATTGGATACAACTGTTGAAACGAAAAAAGAAAAAAAAAGATATTTAAAAATAGAAAAAATACTGTTTAAGTCATTTATTAAACAGTGACACCTTTTCTGTGCAACATTGCTGTAAAATATAAATCTACTGCAAATTGTGCCCCTGCACATATAGAGGAAACCAACCACGACCACTGATATCGCTTGGAGAGATCATGATGAATGGCACCCTTAATTTCTTTAAAGTTTTAAATCTTTAAAAAAATAAATAAATAAAAAGTGCCGTAGGTGTCAGCAGTTGAGCTTGGAGTGGGGCAATGATAAAATTGGTGGGTCTTTTCTTCGTATATGACCTTTGTTACTTGGTTTGAGCACTTCCGCTATCTGCTTCAGCATTTAAGATGTCAGACTTGCTCAGTCACAGTCTTCCTCACCTTAAAAACAACAAAATAAAACAAAAAATATTAGCTACTTCATAGCGTTTGAGTTGAAATCCTGATTTTTTTTTTTTTTTTGTGTTGGAAGTATTGAATTAAAAAAAATATGAATTGAATGTATAGATATTAAAAATTCAATAATTACCTATTTTTAATATGTAGGCTACATCAATAATTACCTATTTTTATTTAATATGTAGGCTACATTAATTATCATGCACATCACTTTATATATCTTGGAACCTATTCAAACCATTTTTATAGCTTATTGTATCAAAATGACAGTAATAACTGTTTGTGTAGTAAACTAGATTGAAATTGGTTCTCAAATAAATCGGTTAATTCATGTGGGCTTGTTCGATATTCATTTTCATCCAGTTTAGGGTCCTGGTTAATTTTATATCATTCAACACCAAATGTCATCAAAATAACACATGTAAATTAAAAAGTCAATTACATTGCAAAACTTTCTTACCTCAAGTGATGAAAGCGAAGCTCACAAACTCCAGTGTCCACTACGTCACCAGCTCCCAGTGAAACTTATTTTTCTTAGACAATTCTTGCATACAGCAAAGTCCTTGTTCACCTTACTTCCTTTCTTGTTTGTGTAAAATCTAAAGTGTGTCCCCATGTGTGATTTGTAGCAATATTTTTCTCATTTTTTCCTCCACCGTTCTCACGGAGCTTTTTTATTTTTTCAACCCACTTGGAGCTCCCTCTCTTCTTCTCTAGACAACTTGTGCGCACTTTACCCTCACCGCCACTCCCGAGCGCCCCTAGTGGACCGCCAAGGAATTGCTCAACAAACATTGAGCAGTTTACAGCATCCATACTCCATTGTATGGCCAATATGTTAAATAAAAGTATCGATTCTTGGCGGGAGCATATCGATAACCCATCGGGTTGCAAAATATCGCGATATATCGCTGTATCGAGATATTGTCACACTCTTACCATACAGTGTATCACATAAGTGAGTACACTCCTCGCTTTTCTGCAGATATTTAAGTATATCTTTTCATGTGACAACACTCACAAAATGATACTTTGACACAATGAAAAGTAGTCTTTGTGCAGTTTATATCATAGAGTTAAATTATTTTACCCTCAAAATAACTCAAAATATAGCCATTAATATATCTAAACCCCTGGCAACAAAAGTAAGTACGCCGCATGGGAACTACGTACATCCCTAAATGTCCAAATTGAGTACTGCTTGTCATTTTCCCTCCAAAATGTCACGTGACTCGTTATAGGAGTGCTGTTAGCATTGCTGCAGAGAAATTTTGGAGTGAAAATGACAAGCAGTACTCAATTTGGACATTTAGGGATGTATGCAGTTCCCATGCAGTGTACTCACTTTTGTTGCCAGGGTTTAAAAATTAATGGCCATATTTTGAGTTATTTTGATGAGAAAATGAAATACCTCTATTATATGAGCTGCACACAGACTACTTTTCATTGTGTCAAAGTGTCATTTTGTCAATGTTGTCCCATGAAAATTCATACTTAAATATCTGCAGAAATGCGAGGGGTGTACTCACTTTTGTGATACACTGTATATGTATCAATCTTACCCACGTAGAAAAAAATATTCTGAACAATTCCCAGTATGTCAATCTAGAAAAGTGGATACGGCACTCGTTAGAGGGTGAGGTTATACTACTATTTTGACTCCTGACGGAATACAAGGCGGTGCTGTACAAACGCCGGAGCCTGTTGACGTGACAGAACAACAATGTCACATCGTCACCGAATGTCAAAAGCGGGATGGTGAGGATGTGTGAGCACACACACACAAAGTACTTTTTTTTTCAGTGCATGTCACACTTTAAACACATTTGTGCAAACAGCTGCCAAAGAGCAATTCTCATCTCTCGCTTGCCTCACACACAAACATATAACGCATACGTGTAGGAGCTAACAAGATGATTGTTCCTAATGCAAAGTACGCCTACTCTGGGAAATTGTGGGATTGTTTGAGAAGGAACAATAATCATTTTTCTCTCGTGTGTTCCAACATATTCTTTCACACACAATCGCCTATTCTTATAATGATTCACGAAAGCATAGGGAATCACGTACTACCGAAACAATAATAAATGCTTGAAGTTGGAGGTATTTAATTTGTGTCCCGTGCACAAGTACACGCTCTCACAGAAATGCACAAAACATCATTATGTGATCCTTTTGCACAAATAAAAGCCTCCCCTATAATTAACATCTTAACGGACACCTGGTCCTCCCTGCAGTTGAACAAATAATCCACCCTTGAGCCTCTACTTCAAAGTCAAAGTGAATTACTTTGATCTTCTGTTTGCATTATAAAATAGTACCAGAGAAGTCCTTCTTACACACAAACATACACAAAATAAAAAAAGACTCGATGGCATGAATTTCAGTGTAGCGCAGTTGTCTCCGTGTTAGTATATCCTTATTCCTCCATCCCCCCTTAGATCTCCCGCAGACGTGCATTACCATGACAACGCCAGGAATCCTGGCTAACGACAAAACAGGGAGCCAATCGGGCTGGCTCGAGTGTCATGTCATGCTGGCGGACGTCATCTTGAATTACTCAAATTGTAACTACTGTGTTAGTTTTTGAAGGAGCCCTAGAAAAGGAAAAAGTAAGCTAACACTACATGCTTTAAACCGCAATGGCAGACCTTCTGTCTCTTTTCAGGGATAAATTGTAATATAAAGACTTTTTTTGTTTGTCTACTCATTAGGGCTGCAAGTAACATTTATTTTTATAACCATTTAATCGGACGATTAATTAAACGAATAATCGGATATGTGTAACTTTCTGACTTAACTGTACTTGACAACTGTACTGTTCTATGTACCGTAATTTTCAGACTATAAACCACTTTATTCCCTCATTTTAAATCCAGCGGCTTATAGTTCAATGCGGCATATTTGTTAATTTATTTGTGTTAATAGGTAAAACTTTATTTGACAGCAGCATCATAAGACTGCCATAAGACTAGGGATGGGAATTGATAGGATTTTTACGATTCCGATTCCATTATCGATATTGATTAACGATTCGATTCTTTATCGATTCTCTTATCGATTCTAATTTGGGGAAAAAGAAGAACAAACGTTTTGATTGGCATTGAGTTTGTTTAATCAGAAGTCACAACCTTAAAAACTCACAACAAGGTCAAAAGAGGCCCAAAGCCTCAATATTAACCGTGGCAATAAGTGGCAAATGCACAAGAATGTAACATTTTACTGAAACATTTTTCTAATAGAAATAAAAAATATTGGTATATATTGGCATATAGGTCGTTGGTCTGCCGTTAGAAATATGTGTTAAACTTGCAGGGGTCCCCAAACTTTTTCTAGTGAGGGCCGCATAACTTTTCCCTTCTCTGATGAGGGGCCGGGGTCAGTTTGTAACAGAAAAAGTGTGACGATTGCAGGAGTGCCTAAATGTAAAAAAATTATTGTTTTTCAGAATGCCACAATCAAATAACCCTTTCTGGATATTTCACGGAACAAAAGTAAATAAAATAAAAATAATAATATAACAATAATTAATAAAAATAACACTATTAATCAAATAGATAATAACCAAATAACCCTCTCTGAGTTCTTCACAGAAAAAGGCCAGAAAATAATTAACACTATTGAGAAAAAATAAATAAATCAAAATGCTCTCTGGTATTGTTCAGGGGGCCGGACCAAATGTTGGGGCGGGCCGTAGTTTGGGGACACCTGTTAAAGTATTATTTACCAGTATATTGAAATGCATGCCTTTTAGTCTTTATGGTGCTTTCACGCTCAAGTGGGGGCGCCCTTGCGCTTCCTCACGCTTCCTTCCCCAAGAAGAACGCGCTCACGTGAAGAAGAAGAAATGCCGCAGCCAAGCGAGTTATAGTGACGGGATCTGTCGTTCACTTGAGTAAACGAATCCATTCCGGATCGTTCAGTAAAAAGATTCGTTCAAACGAATCGTTCAACGAATCGTTCGCCCCCCTCATCTCCCTCCCCGCCCAAATGAATCGTTCGGTTAGTGAACGGGAAGTGACGTTGCCGAACGAATCACCAAAGACCGTTTCGCAATATAACTGAACGGGAAGTGACATTCTTGGTCCCTCCCTCTCTCTTGCACACAGGCTCCTCATTGACCGCTCGTCGTAGTTTCAGTAATGAGTGACAGGCAATATCATTCTCCTTTCACAGACAGCCTCGTCTCCCTCCCGCTGCTGCAAAAGCGAGGGAGAACTTCCGCGTCGTCTGTCCTAGTTCTATGGGCTCAAAGTCATGGCTCGTGCTTGCATTTCGATTGAGGACACGGTTAAACATTTTCCTTTTGTGGGAGGAGCGGGGGGTTGGGGTCGGGGGCGCACGGACTTTCTTTAGCATGTTCTTGATCACATTTACAATGCTTGCTGTCACGAAAATAAAAATAAATCGAAAGTTTAATTTCAAAATATGGAACGACCAACACATCATATTTACCTCTCGCTCTGTTGTATTTTTGTTTTTATGCTAATCACTATTATTTTTAGTTACTATTGTTAAAACTATAAATGTAAATAGCTAGTTGTCGAATGTGCTGCTCTGAAATAAAGACAATACTACATTTTGATATTTGACAGTTTAATTGCAAATCAGTATTAAGATGATCGTATTGAATTTTTGCAGTGGTATTAATAAATAAATAATCCGGTCAACTCCCCTGTCGTCCCCGCATCTCAGATCGTCAAATGCTGACGAGAAATGATTGCTTGCTCTTTACGATGTCGCCTTTCTACTCTCATTAGTCTGTTAAGAAAAATGTAGACATATTGCGACATCTCCCGTGTCTGCGTGCGTTGTTTTGGGGCGCTTGAGTAGCGCATGATGGACGGATTGACATAATTTGTCAAACCAACCGACACGCTCTGACACGAAAAAAAAAAAAAAACACTCGGAAAAAATTGACATGTATATACAGTTTCATTGCAAATCAGTATTATGGTGATCGTATTGAATTTTTGCACTGGTATTAATAAATAAAATAATCAGGTCAGCTCCCCTGTCGTCCTCGCATTTCAGATCGTCAAATGCTGACAAGAAATAATTGTTTGCTCTTTACGATATCGCCTTTCTACTCTCATTAGTCTGTTAAGAAAAATGTAGACATATTGCGACATCTCCCGTGTCCATGTGCGTTGTTTTGGGGCGCTTGAGTAGCACATGATGGACGGATTGACATGATTTGTCAAACCAACCAACACCTGACACGAAAAAAAAAAAAATAAAACACTTGGAAAAAATGGACATGTATATACCGTTTCATTGCAAATCAGTATTATGGTGATCATACTAAATATTTTTTTCTGTGCACATATGAGGTAAATATCGCTGCCATGAAGCCTCCTTATAGTGACAGTTCTTTGCCCCCTTCATTGCCGTCACGCGACCGCAGCTCAGCTTTTGCTTGCCTCGTAGCTACCCGTGTTTTAAATTACTGTAAATTTGATAGTATGTGGTAAAGGCCGAGTTATACTTCCGCGTCAGACCTACGCCGTCAAGGAAGAATCGAGTTACGACCCTACGCCGTAGCCTGACGCGCATCTCTCGATTAGGTAGTCGCGAGTCTGTTGAGAAAAGTAGTACACTAAACCATGCTCGCTAGATTTGTGTGGTGTTTTTGTCTTTTTGAGCTGCATTTGATAGGCTCCACGTTAACAAATATGTGACAATTTTGACAAAGTCCTTTCCTTTCATTTTTTTATTCGTTCACCGCATATTCATTACTGGAAAGTCAAGTTAGCAGCAAGTTAGGTCAGGAACCGGAGGACCGAGTCACTGAACGGGAAGTGACAAAACTCAGTCTTGCCCCCCTGCCTGCACGCTGGCTGCTCATTGGCCACACATGGAAGTGAGTGACATACGCCCTGATTCTGTTTCCGGTCCCTCCTCTGCCCGCGATGAGGCTAGCGTCTGATTGGTCGTGTGCGATGTCAGAAGACGCTGCCGCTTGCTCAACGCCCTCCCACGCAGTGAACAAGCACCAACTTCATAGAACGAATCAGTGCAGATGGTGATTAGTTCGGTCTCGTTCACCCAAACAATGCGTTCAAAAAGAACGAATCGTTCGCGACCGATACAACACTAGCGAGTTAGTGAGAGAGGGAAGCACTGTTGCGACCCTACGTTATTTGTTAATGCTCTTAAAATATCTACAGAGGCAACGCCTGTATGTATCATCTTTTGTGTTGTTGTTGTGTGTTTCCACTCGCGATCGGACACTTAAATCCAGTTGTGTAGTGGTTTGAACCATGTGCTAATGCTAGCGAACGCATGCTAACTGCTTTGTTATTACTGAATTAGCCGCTAATCATCGCTGATTTACGTTGATGCAAACCTGTTTGTTATTGGGGACGACATTGATTTGTTTCATTTCTATTTTTAGTTTCACTCTTCAAGTGATGGTTGAATAAAGTCAGCAAATTATACCAACGTCTTCTGTATCGTAATTTCGGAGTTTAGCTAGCTGTATAGCTGTCTCTGTGAGGACAGTGCATTCTATTCCCTCCCGATGCAGTTATCTCCACTTTCCCTCCCGATGCAGTTATCTCCACCTTGCAATGATTGTAAGTCGTTTTGTTGTAATTTTTCCTCGTGAAGTGAAGACACACTTTCGAGAGTTTGAACCTACGTGCTGTCATTGTTATGTTTACATCTGCAATGCTCGTGCTAAACCATCATAACCTTTCATTTTCACCCTCTTTCCTGTTGAAGTGTAGCCAAACTTTGGAGCGGGTGGTTCTTGGCGCCATGCTAGTTTGATGTGTTTGGACAACAAGACAGTCACGACGCAATATGCGTCTTCAGGACTCGTTAAAGGGATCGTTAAGGCTTTTTCATTGTGATGTCGAGGCCTCGAAACACTAGGAACCGGTTCCGAATTGGAATCGGATTTCGATTCCCATCCCTATAGACTGTCAAATATGACATGATACTATCATGGGCATTAATGAATGCTTACGATAGATGTCATTCAGTGTCATCCGGCAAATGATGTCACTAACTCCATTTATGTCCAGCTCGGATCTTTTACATCCGTTCAAAAGTGATACAATTTGCGGGATAACACAAAATTACATCTGTAATAAGCATTAATTGATATTCATGACAGTGTCATGTCATAATTATGATTGTCTAATGACAGTCTTATGGTGCCACTGTATAACAAGGTGTTACCAAATACCATAAATATCAAATATTGAAACAACTGGAACAGTAACTGAAGAAATAGTTAACACAGAACATGAATTTTGATTGTTATTCACATGTGTAGCGCTGCAATGCATGATAGGAGGCATGTTGGATGACAACAGTGTTGACAGCAGGTGGCAGCAGAGATTGACTGTCTCCCTTAAGGAAGCAGTGATGGCCAAATGCAGCTTCTTGAAGCAATCAAGCTTTGCAGCCAATTGGTTCAAAGCTTCATGGTGGTTCATTTGGTCTTATGATAGTCTATGATGCCGCTGTCAAATAAAGTGTTACCAGTTAATATCTTTTGGTTTAAACATCCTATAATACAGTGAGGAGAGCTGCGGCTTATAGTCCAGTACAGTTTATCTATGAACAAATGTTATTTCTTGGGCTGCAGCTGTCGAATATTTTAGTAGTCGATTAATCGATCGACTAGTTAGATCGAATAATCGAGTAATCGGATAAGGAATATGAAAATTTAAAATACCTGAGGTGAGCCTCAAACGGTATAAAAAAATTTTTTTAATTGAGAATCTATCTACAACAAAAGAACAATTGGCTAACTTACATAGAAAAGGTCCGCTAGCTTAAATGTTATAAAATGCTAAAGGTTTTTTTTCTTTACAATGCTATTATCAAATAGTTCAGACACATATTCCCTAAAAAAACAGCTATATGTACCTATAAACTAAATTAAGAATGCATTAAAAAACATTAGCTCAAACAAAAGGGCAGTGTATCCACCCTCATCAATAAAACCATATGCAAACACTTTCAAAATAAACCATTACAATGCCACTTTAATTAAACGAATACTTGAAGCAACAAAATTTAATTCTAATATATATTTTTTCTAATCAAATACTTGAGTTAATCGATTAATCGTTGCAGCACTAGTTATTTCGTGTCAAAATTGGTGGGTGGCGGCTTATATTCAGGTGCGTCTTATAATGCGAAAATTACAGTAATGAAACGAAGAATCCGATACATGTCACTTTTTTCGATAACCTTCACAATTTAACTTGAAGTTGTTTAAGGCAAATAACAGTGAAGACAAAACGGATGACTATTTCATTCCCCCCAAAAATTATTACAGCTTCCCGACTTAACTGTACTCGACATCTGTACTGTTCTAAATACATAAAACCTGAAATTAAAGTTTTTCATAAAGGTTCTGAGTATAAAACATTTAAAGAATTTCTCAGTACACAAATCAGACAAAAATCCTGTTCATTCAAATAGTGCTGCTGATTGACATTTTTTTCTAGTGTGCAAAGCTCTGATATAAATTGTGTCAATGGCTCATTTATTTTCTTTAAACAAAATAAACAACAAAATAGAATAATAATAAATATACATCCTCAACAAAAAAAAAATACTTTCAAAAGTATATAAAGCCCTCTCATGTAACAACTCTACTTGCCTACCAATCGAAAAATGGAATAACGAACTTTCGGTAACATTAGATAATAACTATTGGTCCAACATCTGTAAAAATACATTTATAATGACAAAGAATAAGAACCTTCAGCTTATACAGTTCAAAATACTGCACAGATGGCATATTACTCAATCTAAAATGCACAAAATGGGGTTCTCCCAATCCGATAAATGTACAAACTGCAACGAAGATACTTCAGATACATACTTTCATGCTCTTTGGCAATGTAAACCAATACAAGATTTCTGGGCACAGGTAACGAAGAAACTCTCTTTCCTATTGAACTGCAGGATTCCATTGTCTCCAACTCTTTGTCTGCTTGGCGATCTGATTACAGTGAATATCTCTATCCATCAAACCCGTCCACTACTAGCAAGTCTAACGATAGCCAAAAAAACAATATTGTTGAATTGGAAAAACAAACAAAACATTAGCATTAACCAATGGCTAAATCTAATCATTGAATATATAACATTAGAGAAAATATCTGCCAAACAGACAAATAAAATGGACAAATACGAACAACAGTGGGAAACGGTCGCAAGAATGATGAACATAGAATAAGGATTCTCTCTCACCTGTGAAGGAATGCCACAAAAATAATAAAAATGTACACATAAATTGATGTATGCGGGGTGTCCAGGGAAGTTGTATGCATCCTTCTGCAGCTGGAAACACGACATGTTTAAATCCAAACTGTTTTTGTACACTCCCAACAGCATGTAATAAATACACTTTCTTCCTTCACAGTTTAGTCGGTCAATGGGCTTATTTTACAAGGATACTCACAGACAATTTGGTTTCCAGCTGCTGGGGAACATATGCAACTTTTTTTTGGAACACCCTATATATTATCAGACTTGGAACAATTAAGGAACTATGCGTAAATAATACACTTCACCGGTCCTTGGCATACATCTAATGGTGTTTGATAAACCTCTTCTTCTGTCAGCTTTACAGGTGGAGTTTGTTGGCGTCCTGCCCTGGGCCGTCCCGTCGCCGGTCTTGGCCCCCGGGATTTTCGGCCGGGGCTTATCTGGTTGCGTCTGGCTGTGCGGGGGTCCCGTCAGGCGCGCGCTGGTGTCGTGGGCGGGTGGGGGGGCCGCGCGGGTGCCGGTCCGGGGCCGCGGCCCTTCCCCGGCCGGCCGGGGTTGGGTGGGGTGGAGATGGGGTGGGGGCCGGGGGGTGCATGCAGCAGCCATGGTTCCCTCCCAGGTCCGCCCGGCCGGAGCCGCGTCTCCCTGTACCGGGTGCCGGGGAGGTGCCCTCTGGTGTCATGCCGCGCGCCCCTCCTGGCCCGGGGGTGGGTTGTGGGGGGCGCGCTTCCGTCCCCTTGGTCTGCCTCCGGCCCTGTCCGCCTCCCTGGGCCGCGGCGGCCGCTGCTGCCCCCCGGCCGGCGGGGTCGTTGGCGGGGCCTCTTGGGGCCCGCGGGGCCTTGGGTGAGGCTTGCTGTCCCTTGCCGGTGGGGTGGACGTCCCCTGGTCGCCGGCGCTTGGTGTGGCGCCTGCTCGGAGTGCGGGGTGGGTGCTCGGTGGGTGGGGGGGCGGTCGCGGAGGCGCCGTGGGTGGTCTGGGGCGGAGATTGATCGGGGCCCTGACGCCTCTTCTGCCCTGCGGCCGGTGGTTCTGGTGGACGGGGCCACGCCCGCGGGAGCCTGCCTCTTAACTCACGCACTTCTCACTTCGGCACTGTAAATATTTTTCACCTTGGCACTTACATGCTCATACATTTCTCCGGGGAGAGTTGGGACGGGGCTTTACAGTCCCGGCCTGGCTCCCCCCTGTTTTTAATGCACCACACAGTCGGGAACCTGGCAGCCACAGTAATAGGGTGGTAGGTGGGTCCCACACTTTTTTATATGGCGTGGCTCCTGGGGTGTGGCCTCCCCTCTGTCTCGGCTGCCGGCCGCGGGAATAGGTTGGGGGGTCGGGTCTCCGATCTTGCATCGCCCCGTGGCAGTTCCTGGGCGTTCTCCTGCCTCCGCCTTCCCCTCTCTTCTCTGGCTGGGCATCCGCCCTGCGCTCCGTCGCGGGTCGCTGACTGGGCGCCGGTGTATCAGCGGGGTGTCGCCTGCACCGGCGGGGGACCCTGCCTTGCCTGGGGCTTGGTGGGCCGCTGGGGGTCCCGTGGCGTGCCGTGCCGTTTGGGGGGCTGCGGCTGTGGCTCGTGGCCCGGGTGGGCGGGCGGGGGTGGGTGTAGGCGTGGGGTTGGTGATGCGTCCCCTCCTGCCATCCCTGAAGGCCGGTTGATGGGTGCGCGGGTGGCCCGGGGGACCACCCTGGGTCCCGGGGGGGGGGGACGATGGCTCCTTTGCTGGGCTGCGGGAGGAGGGATGGGCTGCGCATAGCCCCCCGCCCCCACGCCCGCCCTCCCTCCCCGGGCTGGCTGGGTGGGGGCCGTGGCCCTGGGTTGGCGCCCGCGCGGCTTCTCCGCCCGTCTGCGTGGCTGTCGCGCGCCCGGTGGGGCCTGCGTGCTGCTGGATGTGGTAGGGCATTCTCGGGTCGGGGGTCCCGGTGCCGGGATTGGCGATGCGGCGGCGTAGGGTTGGTCGCCAACGGGCTTACTCATAAGAGATTCACACGATTACTGGGTTCTAGATCACAGAACTGATTTGTGTACACTCTACCCCTTTCAATCACTTAGCTTATAGGCTTATAGACACCCCCACCCCCATTCTCCTCTTTCACTGGCCAATAGGCCCCCACATGGTGTAAACCGGAAATACATCTCGCTGACGATAGCACCAGCATGTTAGTAACTAGTTTAGATGTTCAATGTATTTCTAGTTGTTGTTTGTGTATGTGTTTCTTTTCCTTCTTCTCTTGTATTTCTTTTCTTCTGTCCCCCCATAATCCCTTCCTGTTCGCTGCTTTGTCATAATAAAAAGGTATTTTGAATGATCACAATGGGAGTATGTCAGACTCTCAATGTGAAACATTAAAACTGTTCAGAATCTGGGCACTTAGACTTCCATTCTCTGTGTCAAACAGCTGAACAGGACAGGTTTAAAAAAAATAAATAAATAAATAAAAAAATATAGAATAAGGAGGAGGCAGACTGTAATGAATCGGTTTTCTTTATCAAACAGTCGTTCATAAATACAATCCAAATCCAATTTCAAAGCACACTCTCTTGTATGACAATTTACAGCTTGAATGGGAATGTGTTAAAAGGAAACTGTTATGTGAATGGGTTTATGTGTGTGGTTTCTTTATAAAAAGAAATGAGACAACTTTACAATCTAACAATAACTCAAGTGCTAATATGCTTCTCTAAAATACAATACAAACGGACACTTAAGACACTGATTAGCAAAATCGCCAACTACCTTAGCGCTTTGTACTAAGTAGTAGTGTCTCATCAACAAAGAATACAAACAATACAATTGGCTTCATTTACTCACCTCTGACAGAAGCACACTGGATCTAACAATACAAAAGACAATCCAACACTCGACACTTCGTAATTTGTTTAATTCAGCAACCCGACCTGGGTGTAGCAGTGAACTCTCTCTTGTTCTATTCACTGGAGCACACGCGCAGCCCCCATGTTACACACAAACAAGGACCCAAACTGGACAGTTCATCGCTGCCGGCAAAAATCGATTATCAAATTCGTTGGCAACTTATTTATTAGTCGATTCAATTGATTAGTTGTTGCAGCCTTACGACTCATCATAACGTGGCTAGTAATGTGTATGTTTCTGAAGGAAATCAGCTCTAGAGGTTGAATTTTTCTGAGATGTTGTGGAGTTATTAGAGTGGTGTTTTATAATTGGTCATCAAAATTTCTGTCTGCCTCCAACCAAAAAATGAAAATCCAAATGTTTCACAATTTATGGTCACCCATCAGTCTAGTATATGTACTTTGATTTTGGTATAACAAAATTTTGGAACAGGTTGTTAATTGAAGGAGTCATTTAAATGTTTTAAATTAACCTCACTGTATGCTTCGGAGCACAGGTGAAAGCTTTTTTTTTTTTTTTTGCCACGGCTTCTTGAGACTTTTTGTAGGTCTAAGGATGATGGACAGGCCCACCAAATTTCATGTTCCTCAGTAAAACTATCACCCAGGGCTGATCTTTTTATGACCCAGTGGAGTAATCAGTTTTGTGCTTTCTTGCCTGCACAACCCGAAAGGGCGGATTTTCTGCGTCTCTTTGTCCATGGCTTCTTGCCAATTTTTTTTCTGGGTGTAGTCATGATCGTAAGGCCTACCAAACTTTGTGTGATTAAGTGAAACTATCTTTTTTATTTTTATTTTTTGAAACCCAACGTTTGGTGCTGACATTTCGAGGGTCACACTTGCAACCGCTCGGTCAGACATGATTTTCCGCCTGGAGACTATTTGGTGAGCTGTTGAGTATGGAAAAGCAAATTTGCCACGTGCTAGGGTCATAATAATAAAATGCAGTTTAAAAATAAGCTCTGTGAAAGAAATTTTGGTGAATCAAGCAAGACATTCATAATCAGAAGATAAAAATCACAGTGATACACACACGCACAAACACACACACACACACACACACACTGGGAAAAAGAGATGATGTGATGTCAGGAGCAAAGTCACATCATCTTGGAGAGAAAACAGGCCAGAATCTCATCACGGCAAGTCCAAATGAGATTAGCCCTGCAGCCTTGCTCTTATATAGAAGTCAATACATCAGTCATCCCTCTCTGGCTCCTTCCCCCGACAAATTGCATTAAAGCACAGAGATGTCCCTCACAATCAGACCCAGATTGCTTGGGCCGGGCTGCTGCGGGTGGGAGGGGCCGCGCAAGGCTTTGTGCGTCACGGCCAGCACTCAAGGACGGACTGCCAGCTATATACGCTTGCGTCTGAAACCACTGCTGCTATCACAGTGACAAAGCAATATACTTTATGCATGGTCATATCATGAAACAGATGATGACTTCAAAGGGAGGGAATCAACATCATGCTCTTCAACCCTCTACTTTTTTTTCTTAAATGTTATTATATTCCTATAGAATGGGGGTCTCAAACTCAAGAGGCAATTGTGGCCCACGGACAATATTTGGCGGCCCTTATTTGACATCCAATTGTAGTACAGTATTAGTGTTGCCAGCACGTATTTTCCAATGGCAAATAAAACCAAACTATAACGAATTATAAATAAAACGGATGAGTTTATTGCAGGATCAGTTGGGGCGGGGGGGGGGGGGGGGGTACTTAGAAAAGAGTAAGAAGAGTAAGAATAAAACAAGGCAAGTGTAGTAAAAATAAATATATATAAATATAAATAAAATTCCATTTCAGAATATTAAAACTTCAAAAAATAATTTAAAACAAATGTAATAAATTGAAAATTTGAAGAAGAATGAATACATAAATTCAAATATTTTACTCTAGGAATCTTATTTCTATATATTTTTGGAGGTAACACAACAATAAGGGTCCCTTAATTAACATGACTTCATCCATTTTTAGGCAATAACTAATGTTTAGCAACATTATAATAATTCATATAATCCCTTATCTAACATTAATGAATATATTAATTAACGTTAGTTAATGCATAACCAGACATTAACTAAACTAACGTTTAAGTAATAATGCAATACTTAACATTAATTCACATATACAATGGTGATTTAATACAGTTACTAATGTATACCCATCTGGGAAAGTGAGTATATTCTTCCAAATTGGGACACATTGCTCTGTGAGTCATTGGGTGCTGCGAACCTTTTGCACTTTTGCGCTTTGCAAACTTTATGTATGGTATTATTTAATATTAACTACCAAATATTAATCTTAAAATATGCAGCTAGGTGCCTCATAAATGTTACTTAACCATAGTTAATTACAACTGAATACTGTTTGGACCCTTATTGTAAAGTGTAGCACATGTGTCCCTTAACTAAGAAATTATAAATGCTTAAGTGCCTGCTCCTTAACCATAATTAACTATTACTGAATGCCTTTTGGACCCTAATTGTCTTGTAAAGTGGATCTCAAGTAACCCTTGGAGAGCAGATAAACTGAACCATTAATAGTTCAAACGACTGAAGTTGAAGCAATCACAACCAGAGACTTGTACATATTTTACTGAAAACAATAAAACATTATTCGAAGTGACATCATAACTTCAACAGTGAGTTACTGTCTGTTTATGCATTAACTAATGTTATAAAATATATCAATGTTAGACAGTGTCGTAATTTAATCACTGATTGCTGATTAGGCCTCAAAAAAGTAATCTAGTTAAAGGGGAAGATCGGAATTTTTGACATTAGGCTTAATCTTCGAGTTAGGAGAGATTTAATTAGTTGATGGAGTTGATGTCTCGCGCTAGCTTAGCCGCTCCGGAGCCATGAAACCAACAAATAACTGACAAACTGCATGGAAATTGTTGAAATCAACTCCACTGACTAATTAAACCCCTCTAACTCAACGATTAAGCCTAATGTAAAAATTCTGAATTTCAGGTTAGGGTTAACAGCAGATCAGTGCCAATGTAAAACAATGCAAATTGACGGCACAATAATCAACAACACACAAATGAATTGCACAGTGCAATAGACAAAAAGGTGGGGCCGGGCGCGGATGCACGGGCACAACCCAGAAGTATGCCGTACACACACGCGGTCAATTTGGCCACAAAACGTGGCGGCCACTAAGCACTTTACACTCAGTCGGACTTACAACACATCCCAAATATGCTAAATGAGCACGTCACCTCACCGCATAAATGTGCAACACGAATATGATGTAAACAATGCTTGCCAACTTGGAGCGATGACTGCCTGTCGTTGCAATGAAATCTACGAAACAGCTGCGCATGTAGGGGGTCCAAACTATTGCTGATACCCTCCAGATTGAAGGAAAAGTACTCACGTTCATTCATGGATGTACACAGCTCAACATTCCCTCGCACATCTCAAATGTTCGAATGTTGTACCCGCACTGGCAGCCTGGCCCACGCCTTTCTCAGTCCCAAAACACTTAGCGGTGTGTGACTTGAGACCAAAACAGGAAGTAGCTGTGTGCGGTTACCATGGAAACGCGTACTTTTTCTAGCATTTTCTATTCAAAATGCTCTTCGTGCATGACTACAATAGTCTTCATTCTACATACATTATAAGGCAATAACAACATAGTAACGCACAGACACTAAGGAAACAGACTTTAATTAAATTACTGGTTTGGAATTATGAACGCTTTGGATTACTCATTACTGAAAGAAAGTAATCAGAATACAGTAACGTGTTACTGACAACACTGATGTTAGATAATATGGGGATTACAGGGATATATGAATTATTATGTTACTTAAATATTAGCCATTGTCTAAAAATGCATTATAACTAATATTAATTAAGGGACCTTTATTGGAAAATATTACCATTTTTTCTTTTTTTTTTTTTTTTTGTTTTAACTAAGAAATCTCTTGCTAATTAATTAAACCAACGATAACTTTTGAATAGATGTCCACTGTAGTGAACGTTGTCCCTGAAAAGATTTAACATGTGGTTGTGTTTTGTTTTTTTTTTGTTTTTTTTTTCTTAATTGCTTTGTTGCTCATCTGTCTCATAAATGTTCGGGCCTGGCCTCTTGAGACTTTTTTTGTGGGTGTACTCGTGACTGACATGGCATCAGGGGGCAAATGTTTCTTTATGACTAATCGTAAACTCTTGCCTCTTATAAAAACAAAATGGCAGACTTTCTGTTTTTAAGACATGGCTTCTTGAGACTTTTTTGTGGATGAACTCATGATAGACATGCATACCCAATTCTATGTTGCTCATAGAAACCGGCTTTGGGGGCTGATTTTATTTTGGTTGTGCGTGTACACGTGTGTGCAGGAGAGTTGCAACTTGTAACAATGGCTTCCTAATTATGGTTTCCCTGGTGGAAGTGGTGCAATCTTCCTGAAATGCTAACTAGCCTCCTGCAGGGAACGCATTGCATTATTAATCCATGCGCTTACTTCAGCCTGTGTGTGTGTGAGAGGGGATGTGCCGGTGTGTGTGTTCATCGGTGTCAATGCATGACGCTTTTACTTTGCCGTCTAAATTGTGTGTTGGCATTTTGCTAGGACAACGAAATGGAAGAAATGCAACGCTAGAATATTTTCATCCTGAAATAATTGCTCTCGTTCTTTCAAAAAATATATATTTTTAAAAATGGAATTACTTAGCATCAACAGGTTGCTTGTTACCATACCATACAAAGTCAGCATCTATGTACTTCTAAAGGATTGGATATGTAGCTTCATTACAGTATTTGATGTCATTTTTTAGAGACTTGTTAGAGCTTCATAATGAAGCTCGAAAAAATTCCATTTCCACCTTATGCGGTGATTTTTCAGGTTGTTGTGATGGGACAGAACAGCAACTACTCTGTTTACAAAAAGAGAATCAACAGGTAAATTTTCTGTGCCAATTGTCTAGTGCTTTCCTGTATTTCTGCTATCATCTAAGTCAATCTTCACAAAATTGAATAAACATGGTAAGATTATGTTTCTGAAATTCCAAGATATCTTGAAGTCATTTATGAACTCAGAAATCTAAGTTTGGCTGACTTTGGCCGCTTTGCAACTGGTGAATGCAGCGTTGAAACAATTTTTCCATGAGATGAGTGGGTGTGCATCAAGCAGCAAGTGAAGAGGTACTTGCTTTTCAAAGTGATTATGTGTCTCCCTTTTCAAATCTGCTCGTTTGCAGGCAGGGTTGACATGAAAATGTGATTGCAATCAATTGACAAACGGTACAAATGACAATCTTCGGACAGATATCGCGCTCATTGTAACCTGCAATATGCATCAAATTGCAGGAAGAAAAATTTAAATTCCTTGATCGGGCCCCTTTATTATTATTATTATTTATAAATATAATTTGGAGAACTTTGGTGGAAAGGATTAAAAAACCCAATTGCTCTTGTGCCTAAGTTTGCCGAAATCAATTGCTGGAATGAACGATTAAGTCAGTGCTTCTCAATTCTTTTCGGTTATGCCCCCCACCCTAGGAAGACGTAAACATTTCACGCCCCTTCCCCCCAACTCTCTGCCGCTGAAAAAAAAGTATTATTTTGTCTATAAAATTATTATTATTATAAATTCGCCTCTGCATAACATTCTGTCCTTTCTATATTGGCGGGCGGTGAAAATAAAGATCAGCTTACAATAAAGTATAACTTTATTAACATTCTTTTGTTTGTAACAGAAAATTTTTAAAGCGCATCAATTTGTCTAATTAAAAAAAGAAAGAAAGAAAGAAAGAAAGAAAGAAAGAAAGAAAGAATTAATGTCGCATCCAAACGGTAAAAATACATTCAAAGTACATTTTTTGACCATTTGAAACTGAAAAATAGAATTTGATAAAATCAAATAATAATAATAAATTATGATTGGTTGGCAACATTAATTTATGAGGACAATACGTCCAAAAATTTGACTGAAAAAACAAAAATGAATAGCAGAAATATGACAGTGTCATCGGAAAGAGGGACATTTTTTGTTTTGGCTGCAGTCAGTATCAGCTCCTTTGCTATGGTGTGGGGTTATTTTGCACTGAGCAACCTGGTATGCCACCTTACAGTATATGATGCTAGCAGTGCTCGCTGGTTTACTGACGTTACACTGACAAAGCGAGACGATTGCTGGCAATGTTCAGCACGTTTTCGCTAAAAGAAAAAGAAAAAAATAAAACAAGCAACTTATCAATGTAATTGGGGTCTAATGTCTTTAAGTGACATCTTAATTGATTTGGCTTCCTGCTGTCCGCTGCAAACATTTTTAGACACAGTAAACTTTCCCCATCTCCCACTGTATTAAAAGTCAAAGCCAAAAGCCAGACTGAGCATATGTTTCTTCACATTTCCTCGTCTTAGCTCTTCATACAGTGGGGCAAATAAGTATTTAGTCAACCACTAATTGTGCAAGTTCTCCCACTTGAAAATATTAGAGAGGCCTGTAATTGTCAACATGGGAAAACCTCAACCATGAGAGACAGAATGTGGGGGGAAAAAAACAGAAAATCACATTATTTGATTTTTAAAGACTTTATTTGCAGATCATGGTGAAAAATAAGTATTTGGTCAATACCAAAAGTTCATCTCAATACTTTGTTATGTACTAGGGCTGTCAAAATTATCGCGTTAACGGGCGTTAATTAATTTTTTAAATTAATCCCGTTAAAATATTTGACGCAATTAACGCACTATGCCCGCTCAGACAGATTTAAAGAGCATACGACACCAGAAAAAAAGTCTTAAATGGCATTATTATGTGAATTAGAATCATATTTTGAGACGATTCGACTATATACATCAATTTAGCGAAGCGCAGATGACGAGAAATTAGTCTTTTAATCTGCCGGTTAGCCACGCCTACAATTATAGGGCTTTCGCGTCCCCAACAGGTGGATGACGTCAGCGGTAGACTAGGCTCATCGGTTTTACTATTCAGCCCATTGAGGGGGAATTGTTCAGAACGAGGAAAACGAGACGAAGAGAGCTGCAAAATGTCATTGTTTCAGTCTCTCTACTCCCAATATTTTTACAGGATATTCTTTTTATCCAAGTATTTTCCCCAATAGCTATATAAATGGCTTGAGAAGGACCAGTCAGCCCGTCGAGGGGGAACTATTCACAATGAGGAAAACGCGACGAAGAGAGCGGCAAAATGTCATTGTTTCTGTCTCTTTACTTCAATATTTTTACAGGATATTCTTTTTACCCAAGTACTTTCCCTAATTGCTAAATAAATGGCATGGTCATGACAAATAACTTGTGCTAAATGGAATATAAAATAATAAAAATCCATTTATTCAAGACGACATGGCAAAATTACTCCATAATGGTCAAAACAGTCGACTTTACCTTTACTGTCACACCTGCCGAACGATATTTTATGACACCTAAATCGGACATATGTCATTTCCCTTCCCCGGCTTCGGAGAATGTAAACAGACCAGAAGGAGTGACAGCTAGCCGACATGCTAACCCGAACCGAGGGATGTTTCAAAGTCTTCGAAGTGGAAAATCACACATAACTAGCCTGGATTATTTGACATGACGACCCAGTTGTCGAGTTTCTTTGCGGATCGGCAAACCGCCCGGCGGAGAGCAATTTACAGTTCGTTCCCCGGAGGAGGGTGGCTGGAATTGTTGTGTAGCTAACGTGCTAACAGCTAACTGCTAATGAGCGTGAGGATAGCTTTTTACATGCCTATCAATGATCAAACGTAAGTAGTCCTTTATTTAAAGGAATTTTATAGTGTTTACTTTGTAATCACTGTATTCGTATTTGACATAATACAAAACAAGATGTTTACTCACTTCCTTGTAAGTCCAATGGTCCCACAGTAAATATCCATGGTGAATGGGAACCTTTTGAAACTCCAAAAAGGCGCATACGCCTCTCCCGCATACAGAATGATTTTTCTGCAGCCGTTTGGCTGGCGTGATGCAAAAAATAAAAGTATTAATCCGCAAAATCAGCTGAATCCTTCGTCCTCATACACAACAGTACACTGTGGCGTGAAGAGGACGTCTTCTACCGTACACGTCACAGCGCCCTCCTCCTCAATGCGAGACCGAAGCCGGAAGTCACTCATTTTCCTGGCGCGGGATTCAAAAAACTAAATAAATATAGCGATCGCTTCCACACACATCCAAGCGGTCCATATCATTCAGGAGCATAAAATACCGCGTGTATTATGAAATAAACATGCTTTTTCGTGTCACAAGCACTTTAAATGTCAGTACAGTGAGAGGCCAACTTGTTAATTGTGTTTTATGGAGTTTTTCCGCCCTCTGCTGGCGCTTGGGTATGACTTGCATATGTTATGTGGCGTAATGTCGCCTTCTGCTGGCGATTCAGTGCAGCGGATTATTTGGGTTTCGGCGCGCTTTTCTGACGTGCTTATATGTCGACGTGAACTCACACTAATAGACAGTGCTATTCAGACCAGCTAACGTCCGCATCCAGTATTCAGTGGCAGTTCTCATAGCCCCATCACACTGTTTGTGTCTAATACATGCATCGCTTGTGAGTTATATTCCTCCTTTGTTTATATTCATGAGCATTAGATAGTTATTGATGATGTGTATTTGAATTTGTTCACATATCTGGTGAAATGCAGTTACATTGTTAGATGCTTGTGAGCTAATTGGCTAGTGCTACTGCTCAAATGGACACGTGTGTGTACATTTTATGTTATTTTGTGATTTATGCAAGTTATTGACACATTGCCCTGTTATTTTCAGTTTTACAAAAATACAAGAAACGTGCTCCTGTCAAAAAGAGATGACTTCAGTAAAGCCCATGCAACTTTGCCACACCGTCTGATTTCTTTTTGGAACTTATGTTCGCTATCTGTCAATTTGTGTACTCACACACATTGAGGACAGAATAGGGCTACTAGTTTATTTTTTGATTGAAAATTTTACAAATTTTATTAAAACAAAAACATTAAGAGGCGTTTTAATATAACATTTTATCAATGGATCACTTTAACAGAATGTTAATAATGTTAATGCCATCTTGTTGATTTATTGTTATAATAAACAAATACAGTCCTTATGTACCGTATGTTGAATGTATATATCCATCTTGTCTTATCTTTCCATTCCAACAATAATTTACAGAAAAATATGGCATATTTTATAGATGGTTTGAATTGCGATTAATTGCGATTAATTACGATTAATTAATTTTTAAGCTGTAATTAACTCGATTAAAATTTTTAATCGTTTGACAGCCCTAAAAGTGATGTTTTGGGGCTGTCGTTGGGCAACACGGACTTTCAACTCCCTCCACAGATTTTCTATGGGGTTGAGATCTGGAGACTGGTTAGGCCACTCCAGGACCTTGAAATGCTTCTTACGAAGCCACTCCTTTGTTGCGCTGGCTGTGTGTTTGGGATCATTGTCAAGCTGAAAGACCCAGCCATGTCTCATCTTCAATGCCCTTGCTGATGGAAGGAGATTTTCACTCCAAATCTCTCGATACATGGCCCCATTCATTCTTTCCTTTACACAGATCAGTCGTCCTGGTCCTTTGCAGAAAAACAGCCCCAAAGCATGATGTTTCCACCCCCATGCTTCACAGTGGGTATGGTGTTCTTCAGATGCAATTCAGTATTCTTTCTCCTCCAAACACGAGAACCTGTGTTTCTACCAAAAAGTTCTATTTTGGTTTCATCTGACCATAACACATTCTCCCAATCCTCTTCTGGATCATCCAAATGCTCTCTAGCGAACCGCAGACGGGCCTGGACGTGTACTTTCTTCAGCAGGGGGACACGTCTGGCAGTGCAGGATTTGAGTCCCTGGCGGCGAATTGTGTTACTGATAGTAGCCTTTGTTACTTTGGTCCCAGCTCTCTGTAGGTCATTCACTAGGTCCCCCCGTGTGGTTCTGGGATTTTTGCTCACCGTTCTTGTTATCATTTTGACGCCACGGGGTGAGATCTTGCATTGAGCCCCAGATCGAGGGAGATTATCAGTGGTCTTGTATGCCTTCCATTTTCTAATAACTGCTCCCACAGTTGATTTCTTTACACCAAGCGTTTTACCTATTGCAGATTCAGTCTTCCCAACCTGGTGCAGGTCTACAATTTTGTCTCTGGTGTCCTTCGACAGGTCTTTGGTCTTGGCGATAATGAAGTTTGGAGTGTGACTGACAGAGGTTGTGGACAGGTGTCTTTTATTTAATGAGTTAAAACAGGTGCCATTAATACAGGTAACGAGTGGAGCCTCGTTAGACCTCGTTAGAAGAAGTTTGACACCCAAAAATCTTGCTTGTTTGTAGGTGACCAAATACTTATTTTCCACTCTAATTTGGGAATAAATTCTTTAAAAGTCAAACAATGTGATGTTCTGTTTTTTTTCCACATTCTGTCTCTCATGGTTGAGGTTTACCCATGTTGACGATTACAGGCCTCTCTAATCTTTTCAAGTCGGAGAACTTGCACAATTGGTGGTTGACTAAATACTTATTTGCCCCATTTTGCTTTGGTGTGCGCTCTTGTTTGGTTCAAAAATCCTGTGCACACTCTGAAAATGAGAGCGCCACTTCCACTCAGTGAGTGGATGTGCAATCACAATCAATTGTAGTTTGGCAAAGTATTACTGTATGTTCCTCGAGGTAACATGCGCCACCCCTGACATTGCGCTGCAGCCCCCTGGGGTGGGGTTGGGATTGGGGGGGGGGGATTCCCACTATTTAAGAAAGACTGAACGAAGTTGACACTGAAGGAAAGAATACTTCTTACTGGACATTGAAGTGTGGAAGATAATAGCGAGGATCTTTTTACCGATTGTACTTATTATGTACTGAGGTTGTCCATGCACAGGGTCATAAATGTTGTTTCATTTGTATGACTCAACAAAGTTTTCACAAGTATAAGTGACCTCAATGGCAAATCTCAAGACGAATAAACCCTGAGAAAAGTTTCCCAACATTTTGCCCAGAATCTCATATCATGCACGGTCCCAGAGGATTGTATCACACTGTCGCACACACGCGCAAATGCACACACGTGTAAAAGGATTGGGAAGCGAGGCGCTGCTATCTCTTGTTTGCACAGCCTGTTTTTCCTCAACATTCCAACTGCAGCGACAGTGCTTGCTGGACTCACAGGGAACGCTTCAGGGCAAACCGTTCCCATGGAGGGATAACTTGCAGACGGATCCGCATGTAGTCAAGATGGAGAAAGTGTAGAGTGGAAAAACGAGGGAGGAGTTTCAAGAAAAGCAGCAGGGCATGAAAGCCATCACTTTTTTGTCATTTTACTTCCCTGCAGCGTTCCCTCACTGCTAAATTGTCACTTTTTTCTACTCTAACTGAAACTTCTGATTTTTAGCCCCAGACAAATCACCATTGAGTTAAGATCTTATCCTCTACACAAGGCTCTCATGCTCATTTTTCAAAATACGCCATTTTTCCCTAGTGAGTAATATCTTTATGACATAATCAGAGTATATTCAAAAGCTGTGTAGCAAGCACCAAGCTTTGTATTGGCAATAGAATACTTGATAGCCGGGAATTCATGACAGGAATAGAGTTGTGTGACCTCTTTCTCCAGCACCAAACTACAGTACATTCTCAGAGACCAGTCCGGAAGTAATCTATGAGAGCCCAATTTCAACTAGCATAAAAATACACTTTTGCACTGAAACACCTTGGTGATATGTCAGCAAAATTAGCATGAAAAGCTAACGTAGCTTCCACTATAGACAAGATAAATAAAAGTCGTTTTTTTATAAAAATGTTGCGGTAGTAAGGCAAAAAAATGTTGATAAGGTGTTTAAAAAAGAATCTTTACTCAAGAGGACTCAAAAACACCACATCTATCAATGTACTTTGCTCAGTTTATGAAGCATCTTTTTGTGAACAAAAAGACTCGCTGATTTTCATCTTGTGTGACTGATGGAGTGAAATTAAGGTAAGATTTGGACAGCAAAATTAGCCGTAGGCAATAATTTGTGTGAACTTTTCCTTTTTTCTCCTTGAGTAACCAGTGTATCGAGTTGCTTTTTGTTTAAGGGACTCTTACGTTAGCTTCTTGTGCTAGTAGGTTAATAGACCTCCGAAATACTGCATATCACAAATATTTCCAGTATTTTTTCTCGGGAATTTCCAAGCTGTTATTGATGAAGTGTACATATTTAATTTGCTAACATATATTTTCTCTAAGTTTATGAGTAAATACTATTGAGTTTCTCTGTATGAACCAAGTACACTGTAAAATATGATAAGTTGACTTTACTTAAAAAAAAAAAAAAACGAACTTGCTGCCTTTGAAAATGTATTTTATGCTACTTACATTAATCAGATGCAGTTTACTGAATTATTTCAAATTTTAAGAACTCGAATCAACTCTAATAATTGGATTGTAGTAAATTGTTTGCTTTGAGTACGTGCAATTCACAAAACAAGAATTAATTTGATTACACTAACTTATTTATTTTGAGTTTTCAGTACTGAAGTTATACCTGTTAGCTTGAGTGCTGCTCATTCATTACATGCAGGAGAACTTCATTTTTTTACTGCGATAATTCTACATCATAAATACCACATGCTAATTTAATTAATAACACATTTTCAGACAGTAATGACTCTACACCTGAATAAATAAAGGGAGAAAACTCAATGGATTAACTCAGTGGAATTAAACTTTTTTTTTTTTTTTTTTTTTTGTAATGCTAAATGATGCATTTCAGACACAAGAGACATTGGCTCTTGACATTCTGCTTCATGTTTTGTTGATGCTTGGTGTGAAATGAACAATCAGTAGTAACAGCAGAGCTCTCTTCAACACCGTTACCCACTTCACATCGATTTGTTTCGTAAATATTATGGTGAGTGACGTGGAGAAGAATGACAGAGACTGATTCTTGTAATTAACACTTGCTGTTCTTGTGCCCAATACACTGCACATTCCCAAGAAACAGCACACTTTTTTGATCGAACACATGATATACCAACAGCAACCACTACTCTCAGTCGTGGTTGCCACAACTACCCATCATCCATTGCAGCGGAACAGATAAATAACAGTCGCTACAATATTTTACTCTTTTTTAAAACTGTGATGTTGCCATAAACAACAATGCAACACAACAGTTTATAAAAGAGTAAAATATTTTCTTACCAAAATTAATGTGACATAAGCAGTGTTGTCACAGATTACTTGAATAAGAAATTTAATTACTGATTACACTTTAAAAAAAACTAATCTACTTACTTTACTGATTACTTCATTATCAAAGTAATTAAGTTACTTTAAAAGTAATTTATTGGTTACTTTTTACCAATTTTTCTCCCTTTGCCACCTTAACATATGAATGACAACAGAAAAATGTCATCGCATGTAATTGACTTACCGATAATTGAATTTAATGGGGAAACTCATATTTTTTCACACAAGGCTTAATCTTTGAGTTAGCGGAGGTTTAATTAGTTGATGGATTTGATTTCAACCACCATTGACTCGCGCTAGCTTAGCCACTCCGGAGTCCTGAAACTAACAAATAACTGACAAACTGCATGGAATTTGTTGTAATCAACTCCACCGACTAATTAAACCTCCGCTAACTCAAAGATTAAGCCTAATGTCATAAAGTCTGAATTTTGGGTTAGGGTTTAGGAGTTAACAGCATATCAGTGCCAATGTAAAACAATGCAAATTGACTGCCCAATAATCAACAACACACAAATTAATTGCACAGTGCAATAAACACAAAGGTGGGATCGGGCGGGGATGCACGTGCACAACCCGGAAGTACGCCGTACACACACAATGGTCAATTTGGCCACATAACATGGTGGCAACTAAGCATTTTACACTCAATTGGAATTACTACACATCCTAAAGATGCTCAACGAACATGTCACATCACAGTAAAAATGTGCAACACGAATATGATGTAAACAATGCTTGCCAACTTGAAGAGATGGCTGCCCGTATTTGCAAGGTAATCTACAAAATGGCAGCGCATGTAGGGGGTCCAAACTATCCCTCGAGAATGAAGGAAAAATACTCACGTTCATTCATGGATGTTCACAGATCAACATTCCCTCGCACATCTCAACACTCGGCTCGAATGTGCACCAGGACTGGCAGCCTGGCCCAAGCATTTCTCAGTCCCAAAACACTTAGCGCCTGTGCCTCGAGACCAAAACAGTAAGTAACTGTGAGCGGTTACCATGGAAACATGTACCGGGAACTTTTTTCTAGCATTTTCTATTCAAAATGCTCTTTGTACATGACTACAATATTCTTCATTCTACATACAGTATGAGGCAATAAACAAATTGCCACGCACAGACAGTAAGGAAACTAACTTTAATCAGATTTAATAAGATTATTGGTTTGGAAAACGTTAGATAAGGGATTATATGAATTATTATAATGTTACTTAAATATTAGTCATTGTCTAAAAATGCAATAACTAATGTTAATTAAGGGACCTTTATTGGAAAGTATTACCATTTTTTTTAGATTACTCGTAGATGGATAGATTACTCCTTACTTAGTAACACATTACTGACAACACTGGACTTAAGTAAAGTAACTGAAGGTGTTTTAAAAGAGCTCTGGTTGACAGCGCGGTTCACCGTGGACATGTGCGGGAATATTTTGGTGTTAGAAAAGCGCAAAATAGATGAGATAGATCTGCACATGTCTGAAAGAACACCCAAAGAACACTGGGTACAAAATAAATATTTTTTTTTCTTTCTTTGAATTAACTAAGATACATCTAGTTAGGCATGTTTTCCAGCCCCAAATTACTAACTTATTTATTAAAAATTAATTACTAACTTATTTATTAAAAATTAATGTTCACAACAAGTTGATAAAGACTAAGTTTGGTTCACTCATCATATTTAATCAAGCATTTACAGGGTACTTGTATCTTTTTGGAGGTAAAATATTAGGAAATGCTCAGTATGATGGCGTAATGTATCCATATCAATCTACATTTTTGTTGTCATAACTCATTGCATGCCATTGCGGGCACTAGACATTTTTAACTGAGAGGAGTGAATGTACTAATGTCCCAGTCAAATCTCAGCACCATTGACGGCACCTCCTATCCAATCCATTTTGACTGGAACATTCATTCATTCGCCCTTCCCAGTTGAAATGGATTGGATGGGAGGGGTGAATGAAAGCATGTCCCAGTCAAAATGGATTGGATAGCTAGCGCCGTCAATGAGACTGAGATTTGGACATTCTCCACCAGTAGAAGTACCTAATAAAGTGTCTGGTTAGTACAACACATTTCAAACACTCATGCTGAGTGACCAACAAGAGGACTTGTCTACGACTTTATACTAAACGTAAGCATGCTGAGGGACCAATGAGGAGCCTCGTCAACGACTTTATACTCCAGCCTCTCTCTCCGTGTGGCCTCACTGCAACCCAAACTTGTCATCCCCATTACATCCTCATACAAACACGCAGACGTCGGAGACAAGCTTTATACAAGCCATCTATTCTACGACTCAGAGCCATCAAATTGATGCAGTGAATACAAAATAAGTCTCTTAGTGGGCTTCATCTTGTGGGACTCAAGCATCTGTATATTAAAATACAGTACACACACGGACACACATTGTGCTAAAGCTATACTAGTTCTAGGTTAATTTAAAATGAGTTAAATAGATAAGGTAAATAAACAGGAGATACTGTATGCTATGTAAAATGTAAAGACAAATGTACTGGAGGAACTTCCCAAGACAACCCTAACAGATGATGAATGGATTTTCACAGATCTTCCCAATTAAAAATGAATGTATCTAAAACCTCACCCAGAATGACTCCACTAAAAGAATATTTTTGTATGGGGGTGATAGCGACATAATCTAACATTATGTGCAAATCCGAGCTCCACCAAAGATTGCGTGTAGTGTAAGACAAATAAAACCAGAGTAAATTTTTTACAAAGACAAGATATTTCATGCAAGGTTTTGGAATTGGATGACTTCAACTCATTCCAGAAAGGATGGGTGTTGGATAATGCACATGCAATGAAGTAGACAACTCTTCTTGTTAATTCCTCTGTACTAGTTCATCTAACAGACACTTATTATTACACTACTTCCACAAAATGCCCAAGTGAGACCTCAAAGCCCCCCCCCCCCCCCCCCTCCCCCACACCCACATACACATAGGAAATCCCATCATTCAAATTTTGGATAAAAGAAATGTCAAAAACCTTTAGTATGATGCTCCAACATTACTCCCTCAGGACTGTTTTACTTGCCTCTGTCTGATTTATGTCATTTTAGGGATTCATTTTCACCCAAACGAAAAAGACATGAACATTACTCAGGTGTCTTTCAATTCTTTGTTGGATAAGCACAGTTATATAATTGTAATTAAAACAGATAAAAAGTAACTAGGTAATAAATCACAAGTAGTAATAAATGAATCAGCCCCAAAACCTAAAATCAAAGTTCAGTTTACTCATCCAGCAGTTAAAAAAATCAAAGTATTTGACTTAATAAGACTATAGTGGTGCCGTGAAATTGGCTGGCAACCAATTCAGGATACACCCTGCCTACTGCCCAGAGTGAGATGATATATGCTCTAGCATCCCAGTGACCCTTGTGAGGATAAGGGGCATGGAAGATGAATGATCAACAATGAATACAAGACTAGTATGTATAAAATAAATTGGATTAAATTATTCCAGTTCGATTCAGTCGTTCTGCAATTAAAAAAAAAAAAAAAAAAAATCAATCCATGAATAAAAAAAAAGAATATGAAAATAAAATTTGAATAAATCCATCTACGTAAAAGTCATTTTCAGTGAAACCTGTACTTAAGATAAATAAATAAAATGTATCACCTGAACATTCCATCCAGTCACTGCACGCTTAAAACAAGTCATTACATTAAAGTGTTGAAACAAACAGTAATTAGTCCCAATTCAAAATCAAATCAAATTCAGTTAATCCTATTTGAGCCCCATTTAGCATCCTGGCTCTGAAACATTCATGAATTTTATGATAGTAAAAAAATAAATAAATAAAACAATATGAAATCTGCAAATGAAGTCGAGTTGTCCAAATCCTGAAGCAGGAAAGCAGCCCCAGATCATCACTAAACTAGCACTGTGTTTGACTGTTGGTATGATGCTCTTTTTCTGAAACTCATTGCATTCATTACATTCATGCCAGATTTATAGAGAAACGAACCTTCGAAAAAGTTCAACTTTTGTCTTGTTAGTCAGTAGGATATCTTTCTAACAGGCTAGGGCATCATTCAGGTGATTTATTAATGTTTTTTACTTTTTTTCTTTAATGTTTGTTTGTTTTTGTAACACCAGCCTCTATTTTTCTTTTGGTTAGCAGAGCTTTTCTCCTTGCAGTTTATGTCTTTCCTTTATTGCCATGGACACTGACCTTAACTATGGCAAGGAAGATCTAGGTCTTAAGATGTTGTGTTGAGTTCCTTTGTGACCTGCTAGATAATTCAACAACGTGCTTATTTCTGTAGGAAAGGTTCACCACTATTGCATGTTTCCTCCATTTGTGATTTTTATTAAGGTTTAGAAATGACTTCGAACACCTTCCACACTTCTATGTCACTTACAATATTTCTTTTCTATAGACCCTACTCACCTACGTCACAAAATGGGCGTGTCGCTGTTTCCGGCCGCCATATTGTACCTCTTTTTCAGACCTATTCTCATTGTTTTCAATTAGTCGAGCAAGTTATAGAGCAATTCATGGAAGCCCCGGTGTTATCTGACGCTGTAAACTCATTGGATCCGTTGCATAAAAGGCGTTACGTGGAAAAGCTTCAGTTTATCCATTCGCCAGATCCGTATTTGATGCCTAAATCGATGTTTTTCGACCCGCTGGCTTCGCCTGACATCTGATATCCTGATATTTACAACTATCTTGTCCACACAAAATCAGCCTATTCTCACGAAAGTTTGAAAAACTTTTAGAGCTTGGAGGCTTATAAATGCTACGTTGCTGGTTGGGTGAAACAGGTCCTCGTACACGAAAATTCGGCAGGAATCTTGTGCTCGGAAGGTGAGTTACGAAATTTTAAATTCAAAATCTTTTGTTCTTGCTAACATCCACTGTCAAGTCTAATGTATTTCATATCATTTGTCAATGGAGCTAGGGCTTTTAATGTTTATATGGTTTAGCGATAGCACTCTCACTATATACATATATAATACGTAATAAATATGAAGTGCGATAGCTCTACTCCAGATTGTCCCTAGTTGAATTTATTTTTTGGCTTTTGACCTCAATAGTGAAATTGTAAATTAATTGTATGACAACTGTCTGATTATCCCCTTATAATTATATATTTTCAGGTAGTTCATTCACAACGTCTGAGTGTATGTTGTCGGCGATTAGCCTAGCAATGATCTTAATTGTGGTTGTCAGCCCCAAACCCTCTAAATATATATTAAATGCATCTTACCAGATATAAAATGACTACTACATAATCTGTGGTAGTCGTTTGGAGCCCAGTTTTCTCGTCGAATTGCAGCAGTCAATCTCGGTCTCCTCTTCGGGTCTCTCGGAATACGGTAAAAATTCAAGTCTCTCCGTCTATCTTCTCTGTTTTTGCAACCGACCGCCACACACGACTTCACCATTTTGATTATTAATGTTAATGAGCATAATAGGAGGAATTTACGAAGCGCTAATGCATTAACATGACTAGTATCCGGACAACATGGCGCGGGGGCGTGGCTGTGACGTCACGTGAGTAGGGTCTATACTTGAATTTTCTTGGGTTGTGTAATTTTGAGGTCTTGTAGCCTACTGTTTTTCAACCGGTGTGCCATGAGAGATCGTCAGGTGTTTTTTACGTCGGCGAGCGAAGTTGTAGTAGGAAGAAAGGAAAATGTCGAAAGTTCTGGGTCGTGTGCAGATGAGTGAATATTGCTGTGTCGCGTTCAAAAACTGCTCCAATTTCTAGCCATCAGCAAACCTTGCTGACTGCGGCAATGTGGACCCCAGCATGTCTGCTGTGCATCATTTGATTAGACTCGTCAAGTGTCGATACACAGTATACGAAAGTGCCCTTTCCATTTTATCCATATGTGACGACCGTCAATCCTTCCCCCTGTGTTTTATTCCAACACATTGACAAGGACAGCAAGATTACTGATGGCTAGAAATTCTTGAACGCGAAACGGGCATCCATCCAAACAGCGCCATGGTGCCAAGCAAGCTTAAATGTCATCTCCAAACGAAACACCCATCCCTTCCATCGATGGACTATTTTGTTCGCCTTCGTGAAAACAGAGAAACAGATAAATTATTTGAGGAAAAACTACAAAGGTAAATGACAAGCCCTCAAAGCCAGTTAGCATGTTGCTGAACTTGTTGCTAAATCCAAAAAGTCCCACACTGTGGCAGGGTACATTAATACTACCTGTCTGCAAAGGCATTTTCAGCGAGATGCTTGGCCCTGATGCAGTTAAAGACCTTGCTAAAGACCCCCTGTCCAAGAATTCTGGGCTTTTCAAATCTAACTGCTATAAAAAGATGGAAAAACAAGAGAGACTGAGAGCTGTTAAAGAAGATTTCGGCCAGGATATTAGCTTTGTGTTCATCTAAACAGGCTCAAGTTTCACACTGATTAAGTATAAATACTGAAAATTTGTTCTTTAATTAAATATATCGTACAGAACGTAGTTTTGGAAAATTTTTGGTTTTTGGTGTGCCGCGAGACAACACTGTTCTAGCCAATTAAATTTGTTACGTGGGTTTCATTTAAGGGACTTCTTGATCAGGTCTGGAGTAATTAATGCTTGTGTGTGGCAGGAAACAATGACTGCAGCGTTCTAAGAAATGTTTTGAAAATGATTTAGCAAGAGGGCAATCACCTATTCATGGGCTAAGTAGTCTTAAATAGTTTTCCCCTTCGTGTGTATGACTAGAATGTACAATATGTCTGCATGCATATATACATAAATACAAACAGTGTATCACAAAAGTGACTACACCCCTCACATTTCTGCAGATATTTAAGTATATCTTTTCATGGGACAACACTGACAAAATGACACTTTGACACAATGAAAAGTAGTCTGTGTGCAGCTTATTTTCCCCTCAAAATAACTCAAAATATAGCCATTGATATCTAAACCCATGGCAACAAAAGTGAGTACACCGCATGGGAACTACATACATCCCTAAATGTCCAAATTGAGTACTGCTTGTCAATTTCCCTCCAAAATGTCATGTGACTCGTTACGCGTTGTTGCAGAGATTGAAGAGGTGGGGTGTGGGTGGGGAGGGGGGTCATTCCCACCATCATGCACGACCATGTAGTCATGACACACTTATCTTTATCTCCTCACCTGGTCCCCGCCACACATGTTCAAGACCATCGGAACCAAACAAATTAATCTTCGTCTCATCAGACCATAGGACATGGTTCCAGTAATCCATGTGCTTTGTTGACATGTCTTCAACAAACTGTTTGCGGGCTTTCTTGTGTACCGCCTTCAGAAGAGTTTTCCTCCTGGGGTGACAGCCGTGCACACCAATTTGATGTAGAGTACGGCGTATGGTCTGAGCACTAACAGGCTGACCCCGCACCTCTTCAGTCCCTGCAGCAATGCTGACAGCACTTCTGTAACGAGTCACATGACATTTTGGAGGGAAAATGACAAGCAGTACTCAATTTGGACATTTAGGGATGTATGTAGCTCCCATGCAGTGCACTGACTTTTGTTGCCAAGGGTTTAGGTATTAATGGCTATATTTGGAGTTATTTTGAGGGGAAAATAAATTAAATCTATTATATAAGCTGCACACAAAGTACTTTTCATTGTGTCAAAGTGTCATTTTGTCAGTGTTGTCCCATGAAAAGATATACTTAAATATCTGCAGAAATGTGGGGTGTGTACTCACTTTTGAGATACACTGTACATACATACGTACACACGCCCACATACGCACAATGTGTTCTGTACTGTATATAGTTCATTTTTCAACTAGGAGCATCAAAACTCATGAGACATTTGAGTGCCACAACGCCTTATCCAACATTCATTCGGACAGCTTCAAAAGGTCTCATTGATTGCAACACTATAACAGCATCCTGAAAGCAATGGTGAACATTGATGTTTTAATTATATGGGTTGAATGGCAATTTCAACCCACCATACAAGTGAACAGTGATCTACGTTTTGGGGAAGTTGGTGGATACCAAACAAACATGTCAGCAAGAAATTGATTTTTGGGAAAAAGAAAAAAAGTGAATAAAATATGAGTTTAATACAGATTTTGTTTTTGTTTTTTGTTTTTGCATATTTTGCACAGGGCATTTCAGATAATGTGATTTATACCAACATCCTTGCAGAGACCGACGGAAAAAAATAGTGAAAAAGCAATGTCTCTGTCCAAGGTCCTGAACGCCGTGACAATACATCGGCATAACACCACAGGCCACTTCATAAGGTACACCTGCACCTCCTGATAAACTCACTTAGTACATTTAAATGAAGAATTGTACTGAAACGGTTACATCGGAGTGTCCATATATTGTGTGATATTACTGTATATGAATGTACCTAATGAAGTGACATCCACCGGCAGCTTGCCCATATGCATCAGAAATGCTCGCAAGGATATGTTTGCGCAGGAATGTCAAAGTTTCCTGCGCAAATGTTACGCTTCCATGCAGGCTCCTACCTGCTCGCCTCCAACACGCCGACGGCAGCTCCTGCTCGGGTTAAAAATGTCCCGTTGTCCCCGTCGCCTTCTCTTGATGTCCTGTCCTCCTGCCTTCCCGCTCGGAGTGCGCCTTCCTCGGGCACGATGGGGAGCATGTGAGGGGTAAAGCTGGATGTCGAGAGATATGCTTTTTTTGGTGGAGGTTGGGGGGGCGTCTACTGTTAAGCACCACTAGTCCACTTCCTCACTTTCCTTCCTCTCTCGTCGTCCTCTTCTCATTTTGTGGCGATCACACTGCGTCAGGCTCCCCCCTCTTTCTCTCTCTTTCTCTCTCTGTTTCACGTTGCATCTCTTGCTCGCTGGTTCGCTGGAACAGACGGTGATTAATTCGTCAGAATTCTCCTTCTCTTCCTCATCCAGCTGTTCTGTTCCGGGGCTGCAAAGGACAAATGGGTTACATTCATTTTAGATACCCCCCCCCCCCCCCCCCCCACCACCACCAAAAAAAAAAAAAAAAAAGGAAAGAAAGAAAAACCTGAGTCGGCATGTATTACTCCCATTGTGTTGATTTGAAAGGTTTGGTTGATATTTTCTTTCTAAATAACATATAAACAATCCATTATTTTTTAAATAGTTCTGCCAGAGAACATCAAATATGTAGGTACAATATAATTAAGTTAAAGTGAATATAAACGGAAATACACTCTGCTCATATAGCCCCAACTCTAAAGTTGTTGTTGTTGTTTTAATTTAACAGCTTTTAACTCTTGTCTGCCCCGAAACCAATAGATGTCCAATTCATTTAAACTGGAACTGATTGGCTGTGAATGCTCATCTTTAGGTGCCGTTGACGACGCTGGACGTCTAATCCATTTTGACAGGAAGGGTCAAATGAACAAATGTCCACTACTGTCAGTGGCAGCCAATTTGGTTAAGGAACTAAACAGGTACAGCCTCGGGCAAAAGTTTTCAGACGCTGTCTCATTCAACCGAATAGTGAAAAGTCTCAAGACTTCTGACTGTGATTTTTAATAGAGCTGGAAGAAGTAATCCATCAAAATAAGAACATTTTGTAATATAATATACCGTAATTTTCAGACTAAAAACAGCTGCTTCTTTCCCTATTTTGAATCCTGCAGCTTATAGTCCAGTGCGGCTTTTTTGTTGATTTATTTGGGTTAATAGGTAACACTTTGTTTGACAGTGGCGTCATAATACTGCCATAACACCGTCATAATTGTGAAATGACATTATCATGGTCATTAATGAATGCTTATGACATATATCATCAAGTGTCATCTGGCGAATTATGTCATTTATGTCCAGCTTGGATCTTTTACAACCATTCAAAAAGGAGATAATTTGCCAGATGATACAAAATGACATCTGTCATAAGCATTTATTAATTCTCATGGGAGTGTCATGTCATAATTATGATGGTCTTATGACATTCTTATGTTGCCACTGTCAAATAAAGTGTTGCCAAGTACCTTAACTAGCAACTTATGAAACAACTGGAACAGTAACTGAAGAAATAATTAGTTCAGAACCTGAATTTTGATTGTTATTTGCATCTGTAGCGCTGCAATGCATGCTAGGAGGCATGTTGGACGACAACAGTGTTGACAGCAGGTGGCAGCAGAGGTTGTCCATCCCTATCAAAGGAAGGGAGAGATTACATTGAGTAATGATAGCCAAATGAAGCTTTGCAGCCAATTGATTCAAGGCTTTATGTGGTTCATTTGGTCCTATGACATTCTTATCTATCTATGAACAAATGCCGTTTTCATGTCAAATTTGGTGGGTGGAGGCTTAGAGTCAGGTGCGCCTTATCGTGCAAAAATTACGCTAATAATAAAGTATTATTTATTATTTATGACAGGAGGAGGGCGGGGGCAACAGTACGGTCCAAAAAAAAAAGAATTGAAAAGGAAGGCGTACAGAAGGCAGAATTTAAACCTTCAGTATAATAAAAATTGTGAGTGCTGTTAAATCAATTAAAGAAAGGTCTGAATACACTCTGAATGTATTTCAAACAGATTGGTTAGTGATAGACAAAACGATAACGCTAGTTGCAAATATAACAAATCTGTTCAGTGTACAAACAGGGGGAGATCAGTAAACACAAATGTGAGCAGTTTCTTGGCATTTTATGACACCGGTACAAATGTCCAATGTACTCTAACAGCCTATTGGGAAATGGAAACAAAGTACTTCACCCCAAAGTTGCTGATTGGATGTCAAGAGATCGATTTGAGAAATTGCTGACACCGCTGCACTTTCAAGACAACTTTAGTGTCTGCAGATGCAAAGAAGAATAACAGGGAAACTGAGGCCATGTTTTGAATAGGTAAGAAAATAGTGACTTTGTGCACCTGCTGAAGAACATCTCCTAATCTAGGAAAGTCTACATGACAGCAAAACTTCAAATTTTGATGACCAACAGGACAAAGTGGTTTTCTGTTTTTTTTTTCTGCAAGAGACAAATGTTTTTTTTAAAAGACAGAACTTGTTTTTGTTTTCATGCAGTTTGAAAACCTAAAGAAGCTGATATTCTTGTACTGCCTGAACGGCACCTAACGCTTAAATGTGGAGTTACGGCAGTGTACAAGGAGAGCATCCAGTGATGTACCATGAGCTTGGCAGTGAGCCACATAGCTCAACGGGGTGTCCTGATGTCCTGCCAGCCCGCTCGCTCACATTAAACGCCTCTTTAGCACCCGTACGCTAGCCGCCATGGAGAGAGATTTTGTAGTTGGTCACATTTGCACGAATATACCATAACACCTCATGATTATGGACAGCCTGACATTCCTTCATTCCCTGGCAGCCATCCCACTTCAAATGGATTGGACATCTAGCGCTGTCAATGGCAGCCAGTGAGGTAAAAAAAAAAAAAAATTGTTGTTTCACTGGCCAAGATTCCCTCTTCCAGTAGGCTAATTAGAATAGTGGCTGTCCAATCACTTTGAACTGGGAGGGTGGCGGCAGAGCCTCCCACTTCAAATGGATTGGACGTTTAGTGCCGACAATGGCAGACAACAAGCCATGATAGCAATTACTTTACATTAAAGTGAGGACACAGTAATTTCGTATTGTAATTTTTTTATATTGGAAATTAAAGCACCCGTGTATTACAATGCAAATCCCTGCAGCTAGATGGCGCAATGATACGCAAACACATTTGAAAACTAAAAGGTCCAATAAGCCTCAGTTTAACACCCCCTTTTCACAACACTAAAATAAATTGCACATTATTATCCAAAAGCGCTCTGCATGGCAGCAGCTCAACAGCAACAACAAACAATAATATGACTAGAATGCAAGCATGCCTTACCTATTTGAAGACAGCAAAGGCACTATCTGGACTCCACGGTCTAAATCTGCAGCAAACTTTTCCTCGCCGAGCATTATTATAGAACTATTATAATCCTCTTGATTTTCGATCTCAAATTGAATTTTAGAAAATTTCACTGTTTTTGTAAAGAAATGTATTTTTGCGCCATGTTAACGCCTCCTCTGTCAACAGTTAACTTTCCCGTTCCAATAGCACTTTATTCAATGTGACCCGGTAGCAACCAAGGTGTTAGGTGGTGACCATGTTATTAACAAAAACAAAACTTTTCAACGTTTATATTTAATTCCTAAAGTTGAATAAACTATTGTTTAAATATGTTTTAGTTATATTTAACAACAGTTAAAAAGAGTTTACCAACAGAAACAACCCCCCCCCCCCAACACCAGGGGGTGCTGCAGCAACCTCAGGATGTTATTTTCCGTGCCACTGTGTACAGAAGAGTTTTACTTTTTTCATGTTCTATTGTTGCTGGCATCAGCTATGGCGGACAGTGGCCATGTTGTGTTGCACAAGTTTTAAAATAAATGATTAAAAACCTTCCTTGCTTAAAAATAATTTACACCTTAACTTCATAAACAGAGATTAAGGGGGGCATAACCCCACCTGGTGGCATAAAACGTCATCGTATACAACTGAATTTCCAATATATGAATTTAAAATTAAGACTTTGCCGGTAAAGTGTTGTCAGTGTAAAAGTTGTAAAGCAATAAAACAAACAACAAAAATAAATGAAATGAACAAAAAAAAATATTTTTGTAATGGGTCAAAATTATCTTTCAAACAGATCATTTGACTAGCACCTTAGAGACTGTCATTTGCTTTGCTAGCTAAAAAAAAACACACCTGAGGACAGAAAAGGCAAGATGGATATAGTTTTTTTTTTCAAACCTAAGCTTTCAAAACCAACAACAACTGCTGAGCGAGAAATGGTGAGCGGAGTTTCAGTTTGCACCACCAAAGACGTTAACCCCTTAAAAATGATGGGAAACAAAAAAATGCTTATTTTCAATGTATTATTATAAATGTTGCTGGCCGGAATATTAAGTCAAAACGGATGCGGCTTCTGCTCTTGGTAAGACAGAAAAACGTGCGCGCTCACGTGCACGCATGCACACACACACAGCTGGGATGCCTGTATGTACGAGCATGGGTTAAGCCAGGGGTCCCCAACCTATTCCACTAAGGCACACTGTGGGTGCAGGATTTCATTCTTACCAAACAAGATGACAACACTTTTTCCCCAATCTGGTGTTTTACAAGTGCAATCAGTTGATTGCAGTCAGGTGTGGCTTGTTTTAGCAGAAGCCTCATTGGTTCAACTGTCTCTGCTGGATCGGCTGGAACAAAAACCAGGACCCACAGTGTGCCTTGAGGACTGGGTTGAAAACCCCTGGGTTAAGCTACTACGCGAGAATATAGGATCTTTTAAATTAATTTTATTGCTGACTCTGTGTTTCAGGGTCATCAACATTTCTGCCGCCCTGCCACAAAAGTCAAACTCCGCCTATGCTTAACTCATAAAGACTGGCGGTCGGGGGAGGACCGTCAAGATTGTAGACATTTTCCGGTCGTATTGTCGAGCCAGTTCACTGACCCGCACACCACACTCATATTTCTTAATCATTTCTATCTTCATTTCAATGGTAAGCGTCACTTTTTTCCTTTTTTCACCCTCTGTACTAACATTCTTGGGACCCATGTTGATTTCTCTCACAATAAAATCTGCTGTGCTGCCATCTGTTAGGCTCCGCAAATGCGGAAAAAAAGTTGGACCTCAAAATCGACAACAAACAACCGAGGGATGCGTTCAAGGGTTTATTAAATATAATACGAATCAAACACGTGATCATGGGAAAAGGGGAAATAACAATAACATGACAGAGGGTTGACGGGGAGCAATACTGTAAACGCGAGGGTAACCCAAGGTGGTAGGCAGAAAGCCAAAAACAATTAAATAAACTAAATACACTCAAATTTCTGCACAAGGTAGAGGAATTCAAAACGAAAACGGACGACCAAAGACGACCAAAACCTAAGAGAGGGGTGAAATTACCAAGATACAAGCGACTCAAAAGTTCAAGTGTCGAATGGTAACCAGCAAGGTAATATATGGGCGTCCTTCTTTTGGATAGCCTGCGTTTATATATTACTGTTTATGAGCTGGGATTAGCTGCAGGTGCGATGTCAGAATGCTCCTACAGCCGGCTCTGCAACAAAACAAAATCTGACCAGCAGCAGAACGTGACACCGTCTTGCGGGGGCAAACAATGAAATTGCGACGTTGTCGTAAATCGTTGTATTACGAGCATGTCATCATATGTTGATACAAATGACAGGTCAAATTTTACATCGGATGCTGAAAGAATTGTATGTTGAGGTTTTCGAATGACATGGTCCCATTAATACAATATATATTTTTTTTAAACATGGTATCGGCACAGTATCGCATTGACCGATACCACACAGCCAGGTGTTGTTATCTGTACCAAGAGCCAAAAATGAAGTACGGGTGTATGGGTGCAACGCTATTTGAAAGTCTAAACCTTGACTAAAAACCCCCATGTGCTTGAAACCCTACTTTGAAACTCTTCAGCATGAAATCCTTATTTTAAACCCCAATTGCGGTTTGCAACACTAATTTGAAACAAAACTCATAGAATTGTTTGCCTTGCTTGAAAACATTTGAAACCCTAACAAAGGTATGAAACACTGATTTGAAACCTTAACCCTTTGTTTGAAACCCTCTTATGAAACTAATTATGTTAAAGGCTGCACAATAAGTGCCAAGCATGTCCACCAAATGAAACATTTGTTCTTATCTGTCCCTGTTGTTTACACAGTCTCCTCTTTGTTTTTCGCCCTTGCCAACTTACCAGCTCAACTCATCTGCACTGACACCAGACTGTCACATTTACCCAAAAAAATCTGTTTGAGCAGCACCTGCTCAGCTATGACAATGACCTTGTCGCCACACACCTGCCTACTGCATCTGTGTTTGGGCGTGTGCGTGTGTATGTGCTTGTGTACGTAACTTGTCACATAGCTTGTTCAGACAGCATTACGTCTAAAGCTAATGATATCATCAGCTGAGCAAATTAATGTAAGCAGTTTTAAAAGGCTTTCAGTATAGTTTAGAAAATGATATGCTGCTCCCTACTGGCTTGGAGTTGTATAGCAAGCACATGATTTACCTGTTTCACTAAGCAACCTCAAATTCGGTTAACATATCTAATCAAATGGCCACAAAAAAATAGACCCCCGAAGTCTGATTTTTCGCAGAGTGAGAGGGCCTGTTCATTATGAGTAGACCCACAGAAAAAGTGGAGAAACTATGGCAGAAAGGACGAGATGGTTTGAAGCACTCCTTTCACTCTTGTTTTGTTTATTTTCTAATGTGTCAGCTTTAGATTATCCCAATAAAAATTCTTCCCCCGAAGCTCATTTCCCTCACGAGCTTAAGTTATGATAGGCTTATCCGTAATTAGCAGGCATGCCGAAATCTCGGGGACATAAGGCTGAAAATATACTCTATTTAACTAGGTAAGGTAGTGATTGAAATACACCACAAGGTGTCAATGGCGAGCTTAAAATTACCTAGAAATCAAGCCAATGAGTGTGTTTTGTCCCTCATCTGACGCTGCAGTTCCCTGTTTCCATTGTACTTTACGGTCATTTGAGTGCTGGTTTCACAACGTACGAGACCCCTGATAGTTTATATATTGTGACTGAATATTGCCATCCAGTGTATTTGTTGAGCTCAAGGAGAGCTAAACGAAATGTTTGAATAGTTTGTCCAAAGTCTGAGTAAGCTTTATTTGTATTTTGCATAGCTATTTTGATTGGGAATGCCAGTTCTCTTTGTATTGTTGTTTAATTGTGTGAGAATAGGTCCACATTAATACAGATGAAAGCGCTTTTCTTTTTGTGATTTTTTTTTTTTTTTTTTTCAGAGATAGGAATATTGTTTTTGTTGCGCTTTCAATAAATGATACTTATGTTTGTTGTGAAGGAGTTGCCGAAGCTTATGCCAATAAACAGTGCGGTCCAATGAACGCCTGTGTCCACTCGCCTTTCTCTGCCTCTTAGTTCTCAATGTGCAAAAATGGCGTCATTGTAATCTGTTTGAGGCAATGCATGAGCGGGTCATTCCGCACATGCGTTAAATGCATCAAATATTTTAATGTGATTGATTTAAAAAATTAATTACCACCCGTTAACGTGATAAATTTGGCAGCACAAGTTCAGACATACAAAATGAGGAAACACATCTATATTAAACCCTGTAAATGTTAGCATAGCTGCATTGAGGCTAATGGGGCAAAAAGACAACCTACTTTAACCTGCAATAAAACATTGGCAGTCTTCTCCAAAACGCAAACTTGCGGTTAATAGGTGACACTTCAAACATTAATAATTGCTGGTTATCAGCATTTGCAGACAAAAAAAAAGGGAAAAAAAATCTATTACTGACACCACTTTTAAGGACGAAAATGCTTTTTTTGCGGAGTGTAAAACTTTCGTTAAGCAGTTTAGCGAACGTACTTTTGGTGAACATTTCAAAATAAAAGCATCTCATGTTCGTTATATAAATAACGATTTCAGGAGTTAATCCCACATACTGTATTTTAGAATTCAGATTCTACACTAAGAATAGCTTTTAAATGACACCTTTTATGAAAAATCTGATTGGCAATGAATAATTACTGTAATTATTATAGTACTATTATATATAGTTGTATACTATAATATTAATGCTAGGTTCAGGCATGAAAATGGGTCAGGGGTTAAAAAGGTGAGAAGGGTGTGGAGGAAATATGTTCCAGCGTTCTGCCAAAATGTCCTCCGTCGGCGAAACGTACTACATGAGGCGAATTTAACAATTTTAATTTTTCACATATGGCTTAATATTCGAGTTAGCGGGGGGTTTAATTAGTTGAAGGACTTGATTTCAACCACCATTGACTCGCGCTAGCTTAGCCACTCCGGAGCCCTGAAACTAACAAATAACTGGCAAACTGCACAGAATTTGTTCAAATCAACTCCAATGGCTAAATAAACCCCGGCTAACTCAAAGATTAAGCCTAATGTAAAAAATTCTGAACTTCCCCTTTAAAAAACAAGACCATTGAATATGGCCATTAAAATGTTGTCTACAAAAGTTTTAGAGAAATAAAACAAACAACAAAAATGAATGAAATGAACAAGAATCCTTCAAAGTATTACATAATGGGTCTAAATTATTTTTCTAACAGATCATGTGACTATAGCACCTTAGAGACAGCCGTTTGCTTTGCTTAGCCAAAACTACAGCTGAGGAGGCAAGATGGATATTTAGAATTTCTTTTAACCTAAGCTTTCAAAACCTTCAACAACAACTGAGCTTGAACCGAGGATTGAGCACGAGCAGTATCAAAAAGTCCTGGCTGTCGTGTTACCTGTTGTGCTGTAATTCCAAGTGGTGCTTGAATTGGATGCTTATAGCGTTCGACAGTCTTTTTGAGCCAGCACAAAGTCATCTTTTGTCATCTGTACTGGACAAAAATGTGAAGTAATGGCTGTGTTTCCAGTGTGCAAATGCAGCCGTTTGTAGTATATCTCCTGCCTATTTCATTGCATCCTGGCGAGGTAGCAAGGCTATGTTGTTTTGGCCGCAAACTCTCAGTGTTCACGGCTCACGCATAATGGTAACACACGTGACCCGTTTTTTTTCCATCCCCGATTAGAAAATGTGACATGTGATGTCACTCCCATGACTACAGTATTCTTCATTCTACATACATTATGGGGCAATAACAAAACAGTAACGCACAGGCATCAAGGAAAGTGACTTTAATAAGATTACTGATTTAGAAAAATGAACGCTTTAGATTGCTCTTTACTGAAAGAAAGTAATCAAATTACAGTTACGCATTACTCACATAACGCGTTACTGACAACACTGATTTTATATTACCGTTAAATGCACAAGCTTGACGCTAATTTTTCACCGGAGATTTGGCTAGCTCTGGCAGTTCAGCGCAAGCTGCAATGACTAGCAGTAACTTTGTCATACGGCAAAATATGAAAACAATTGAAACCATTACTCACCAAATTCAATATGCTGGCAAATGCATTCATCTAAAAAAAAAATGGGAGTGAGACCTCCCCTAGTCCAGCGAACGTGAATTTGTGCTTAGGACAAGATCATCTGTCGCAATTAGCGATCTTTGACGCTCTCTTTTTCCCTCCCTGCATTCAGACTTGTTCCTCTCTCAGCGGCTGTGATTAACTTCAATGAAGTTGCTCTCCTAGCTAAGCCTTGCCTATTATTCGTCTTTGTCAGTTTTTAGGTACTTTGTGTATTGAATTTGAAAGTAAAATGTGTTTTGTTTTTGGCGAACTTTTTCATGAAGCTAAACTGTTGAAGCTACTCACGTGGAAAAATACGATTGTACAACGTTTTAAATGTATTCATTTGGTATATTTCAGTTACCACGATTTGAGAGATCAATAAATTGAAGAAAGGTACGCCTTGTGTTTAGAGTGTTGGTTTTTGGGTTCGCGGAATAGCGTCACTGACACACGCAGCATCAAACGGTAAGGGGTAAGCGCTGCTGCGCCAAGCCACTTCCGGCTGCATTTTTGACACATACGTACTACTGTATGACGGAAATTTTTAGTGGTTTTGTAACCGCGACATTTTCATAGCATGGTAAACCGTGAAGGTAACCGCCACATGCCTACAGCCGACCCCCCCCCCACCCCCATTTAAAATTTTCTCCTCGGATCTACACGATTCACGTAGGTCATCCTTTTTGACTTCAAAACGGCGAATTTCGCCAAAAGGTGAGAGATTTTCATGCCTGTAGGTTTTTTTATAAGTATTGTTTTGAATCATGTTGGAAAGGCGAAGTCAGTGTTCTGAATCTGTTTACATTCCATTTTTTTGCAATAGTTAATGCTATCAGCTATCAGCATTAACCTCATTGTTTATTTGTGATTTATTATTGTTATTTACATGTTCCAAAATGTTTTTGCAAATAAATAAGCATCAACAAAAATTTCATTGCTAAATTAGTAAAAAAATACATATATATGGTATTATACTTATATAGCGCTTTTCCACCTTTCAAGGCGCTCTACACTATCTCGCCATCTACCTACTGGTGACGCAGCACCAGAAGCAACGTGGGGTTCAGTATCATGCTCAAGGACACTTAGACGAGTTCATCAGGGTGGAGAATCGAACCCACAAGCTGTGGTTTGGAGGACAACTGCTCCACCACTGAGCCACACTGGATATATATATATGTGTGTGTATATATGTGTGTATATATATATATATACAGTGCTGCTCAAAAGTTTGTGAACCCCCTCAACATTTTGGAATTTTCTATTATTTCAACCTGATTTCCTAATCAATCAATTCAGTAGTTTTTTTTTTGTTTTTTTAACAGTTGTGTTGTCGAGACTAAATTAAAAAGAGTTTTCATCAACTGATGTAGGTGCAAAATTGAACTGTTTGGTCACAACCAAAACCGCCATGTCTGGCGAAAAGTCAACACTGCATACCACCAAAAGAACCTTCTCCCAACAGTGAAGCATGGAGGTGGGAATGTCAAGATCTGGGCTTGCTTTTCATCCTCAGGACCTGGACAACTCCACATAGTCCAGGGAATCATGAATTCTGAGGAATATTGTCAAATCCTAGAACATAACCTGACGCCATCTGTTTTGAAGTTAAAGCTTGGCAGAAGGTGGATCATGCAACATGATAATGATCCAAAGCATTCCAGCAATACAACCAAGGAATGGCTGAAAAAGAAGATTCGTGTTCTGGACTGGCCCAGTCAAAGTCCTGACCTAAATCCCATTGAAATGCTGTGGCGGGACCTGAAGCGAGCAGTTCATGCCAGACGCCCATCAAACCTCTCTCAACTGACTGCGTTCTGCAAGGAAGAATGGGCAAAAATCCCCCAAAGTAGATGTGAGAGGCTGATTAGTCACTACAGAAACCGTTTGGTTGAGGTAATCTCTGCAAAAGGAGGCGCAATATCCTATTAACTGAAGGGGTTCACATACTTTTGCACACATGATATCTGAGTTTTTCTTAAATCAACCACTTTTGTTAAATAAAGAATGACAATATAACTATTTCTTTTGTTTCAGTCCATTATTTGGAATGTCAGTATTGTGGATTTGGGTATAACTTAACATTTAATAAGGTTATTTTAGTTTTTTTTACAAAAAATCTGACCATCGCTGTGGGGTTCACAAACTTTCGAGCAGCACTGTATATAATAATGTATTATGCACAGTATATATATATATATATACACGTGTATATATAGATATATACACACACATACATATATACACACACACACACTTATATATATATATACATATATACACACACACACATATATACATATACACACACACACACACACACACACACACACACACACATATATATATATATATATATATATATATATATATATATATATATATATATATAAATATAGATACAGTACTGTGCAAAAGTTTTAGGCAGGACACCTGCACAGTACTGTATATTTTTATTATATTATGTATATACAGGATATACTGTATGTATATATTTTCCCCAAGTGGAAGCTTCCGTGATCCTAATAAATTTAATAATAATATATATATATATATATATATATATATATATATATATATATATATATATATATATATATATATATATATATATATATATATATATATATATACATATACATATATATATATATATATATACATATATAATCTAATATATACTGTATATATATATATATATATATATATATATATATATATATATACATACATATATAATCTAATATATACTGTATATATATATATATATATATATATATATATATATATATATATATATATATATATATATATATATATATATACAGTATATATTAGATTAGTCGACTAATCGTAAAAATAGTCGGCTGACTTTATGTATACAGTATATAGCCATACCATTTCTGAGGGTCCTCAAAGGAGTGCAATTTAATTGCTATCAAAATTCAACTTTGTATAACTATAATGGACGACTGAATATTACAAAGTATTTGAATTTTTCTCATCGTGTGGAGGCGGCAAAGTTAAAGGAATCACCACAAAAATTAAACACTTAATTCAAAAATCCAACCACACTAATTAGACTTAGCAATATGGGATTTGTAAGGCGTAGCTATCATAAGTAGCCATGCGCCCAATAGTGCAACTTTAGGCTTATTTTGGCCAGTTCCAAGCATCTCTTGAAGATATTTTTTTTTGCATTTCCGACCATATTTGAACCATCTAAAGTGCACAAATAGATGTGAAAATGTCTTTAAATCCCTGAAATATGTAAGTACAAATAATTTATCTTCTTTTTCACAATGAGGTATGAATGCAGGATGCCTTTAGGGTGCTGGACGTAACGTGGCTATGTAAAGATTTATAAACGTGTGTGTGTGTCCTTTGATACCCAACCAAAAGACCAGCAACGAAGAACTCATGAAAGCAGTCGGTGTAATTATTCCCAACCCTCACCGCCCTCTCCCAAGGCAAGATTAGGTGATGAAACATCCTTCAGTTTTCTTCACTAACCGGCACTCGCACATATATTCGCTGTTCAAATGGCTCCACATGCTAACAACACTAATGACGTCCCTACGGCACCTTGCACAAAATGAAGGGAAGATGGGAAGTCTTTATAATTATATCCCGTTCTCCTCTCTGCTGACGGGAATTTGCGAGTCCATGTGATGTTACATGCTCGCGGACGGTGGGAGCGTGCACATTGACAAGAAGACAGAGGACGAGCGAGAGGAGGCTGATGGGTAAAGGGAGAAGAAAAGAGGATTTAAGCCATGTTGGCTGGCTGGCAGTCTCTCATGCTGTTTTTAGGTCAATGACAAGAAGACCATTCAACACACACTCTTAAAAGTGATGTGTACAAGCTCAAAGGCAAACACTCCACCTGATGAAACTGTCAACAAAGACTCACAGAAACAATTTCAATGAGGGTTAATAGATGAATTTTGTGTTTAAATGCAAGGCATCAAACTTAGCTGGTCTGGTATATCCAAGATTTGGTAGCAATCATACAAATTATGTAGACTGAATTTTCAATTGAGGATGCCTTGAAATGAGGGGAAAAAAATAAATCTAAGGCCAAAATGTCATGTTTTCTGTGTCTGTTAAGGCATAGCCTCTTTAGACTATTTTTTTGTGTCTTCTCATGATGGTCAACCAATAGTGAGGTTGCTAAAGAATACTGCTTTTGTATTACACAATTACTAGGGTAACACCAATACCATTTTATGGCTCCTAATAATGATTCCAGCTGTGTGCTATCAGGCAGTGCCCATACTGTACAGATAACACGGTTTTTGGTACACATTTTTTAAAATTAATACTGAATAGTGCATACTCACTTGACTGTAAAGTAATTACAATCCTGGCTTGGCCAGACACGCTCATTGTCTGCCACTGACGGCACTAGACGTCCAACCCATTTGATGTGGGAGGCTGGCAGTGAATAAACTATTTGCTGGGAATGAACTATGAATTATTTGCTCCCACCCATCCATCCATCATTTACAGACTTCCCTCTCCCCAGCCACTTCAACCAGCTCCTCTGGCTGGATCCCAAGGCATTCCCAGGCCAGCCGAGAGACATAGTCTCTCCAGCGTGTCCTGGGTTATTCCCAGGGCCTTCAGCCGGTGAGCTATGCCCGGAACACCTCTCCAGGGAGGCGTCCAGGGGGCATGAGAACCAGATGCCCAGGCCACCTCAACTGACTCCTCTCAACGTGGAGGAGTAGCGGCTCGACACCCAGTTCCTCCCCGATGACTGAGCTTCTCACCCTTGCCACCCTCCCACTTCGAATGGATTGGACATCTACTAGTGATAAACTAATTGGTGGGAGGGTCGATCTGGGCCAGAGGAAGAATAAATCTTAATTTTGACCTCGTTGGCTGCCATTGACAGTGTCAGATTTCCAATCCATTTGTAGTAAGAGCGTGGCAGCAAATGAGCGAATCTTCATTCACTGCTAGACTTCCCATTAGAGAACTATAGTCTCTACATCAGCGAATGAAATGAGCCATACTTTGCTACATTTCAGAGATGGAATACAGTATACAGTGGTGGAATGTAACGAAGTAAAAGTACTTTGTTACTCTACTTAAGTTTTCACGCGTTGAGCAGTGCAGGATTTGAGTCCCTGGGCATTGTGTTACTGGTAGAAGATAGGCTGATAGAAGCCTTTGTTACTGTGGTCCCAACTCTCTGTAGGTCATTCACTAGGTCCCCCCGTGTGGTTCTGGGATTTTTGCTCCCTGTTCTTGTTGATGCCACGAGGTGAGGAGGGAGTTGAAAGTCCGTGTTGCCCAACGACAGCCACAAAACATCACTGTTCTAGAGGAGATCTGCATGGAGCAATGGGCCAAAATACCAGCAACAGTTTGTGAAAAGCTTGTGGAGAGTTACAGAAAACGTTTGGCCTCTGGTATTGCCAACAAAGGGTACATAACAAAGTATTGAGATGAACTTTTGGTATTGATCAAATACTTATTTTCCACCATGATTTGCAAATAAATTATTTAAAAATCAAACAATGTCAATGTAATTTTCTGGGTTTTTTTTTTTTTCCACATTCTGTCTCTCATGGTTGAGGTTTAAATATGTTGACAATTACAGGCCTCTCTAATATTTTCAAGAGGGAGAACTTGCACAATTAGTGGTTGACCAAATACTTATTTGCCCCACTGTATATACGTATATGTGGATATTTACATTTTTGCACCAGGAGAAAATACTTCCACTTTTTACTTGTAAAATACATTTTAAAGCAAGTACTTTTGTACTTGAGTATTTTTTTTCCTTAGATACTTGTACTTTTACTCAAGTAATTTTTGCATCTGTATCTGTACTTTTACTTAAGCACAAAAAAAAGATGACTTCCTCCACCACTGACAGTTCATAGCAAAAATATTACATAACATTAAATACAACAATGGTCATATTTTTAAGGAGAATGTCACATAAACACTCTTTTGTAACCCTAAGAAATCGAATGAAACTACATCTATTCATTCACACATTGACTCGCATTGATGGCATTGGACATGATAAGCTCTTTAAAATTCACAGCAGAAGGATGAAAAGAGCTACATGATTTATGAAACGTTTTTTTTTTTTTTTTTTTTTTTTACCAATAAAAAGTATATATTGCATCCCTATTACAGTGTATTTTGACACTTCATCGTGTGAAAAATGGGAACATTGTTTTATCGTGAAACAACGCGTGCCGAACGCTAATGACCCCCATTACTCAAGCCCACCTTAACACTTCCCTAAAGACTCTGCATGTACACACATGACACTGATTTATTAACATGCAAAGCTCATGTCAGAGCTATTTGAACCCACTTAACAGATCGTCATGTTAACAAGTTATGCTGGAAGTGCCATTATTTACACAAATGCAATTACACAAACATGACCTGCATGCAAATCGGGACATGCATTGTTCACCACTAGTCAGAACGTTAGGCAAACCTGCAAAATCAATTGAGATAATACAAGTATGGGCAATGTGTTACTTCATGGTGGAACTAATGGCTTGCTCAAGGTTACCTCGAAGGCAGTCAGTAAAGACTAGAAGAAACCTGCTGATATGACTGGCACCGCCCGACTTAACATTGACTTTAAAGTGTAACTATTTCAGCTGCTAAACACGTTCACCATGTTTATGTTTGTCAAACATTGCACAATAAAATGTGAATTTAAATGATTATAGTGTTTGCATGTATTGTTATTTTACTGGTGCATTTATTTTTCATTTTCAGGAGAAAAAAAAAAAAAAAAAGGTAAATATTTACTTATTAAATTGATTTACAGTGTGTGCTGCTGAAGAGTTAAATATTAATGTTGTTGTAACATCACAAACTTTAGCATTTAATGTGGTAAATTTGGGCTTTAATGGAAAAAAGTTTTGTGTTAAGTCGTGACAAGTTTCACTTTAACATTGGGGGGGTAGAATTCCTTAGATCAGTCACAGTTTTTAAAACAACAGGCCTAATTTTCTTTTTACAGTATTACAGAAAAGTACAAAGTTAAAAAGCTAGAAATTTAAATGTATTACATATAGTGTGAATTTAGCAACAATAACATGCTAATTTTATGTCAAATTTAGCAAGTCTTCACCTCATTATTTTTCATGTGAAACTCTATAACATGAAATTTATCAACTAAAACTTTTTTTTTTAATTATGTTGGTTTCACAGTGAAATGTATCAGATTTAAATGTAACATTGATCACATTCAATGTTATATTCATCAATGTGTAATTTGTTATGATGAAATTGATAAATTATCATGTTGTAGCATTACATAAATCTTAAATTTAAAAAAGTGACGCTAATCTTGTTAAATTTTGACATTTAATATGTCAAAACATGAAACTCATCAGGTTAAATCAGAATGTATTTAGTTTAAACCTTAAATTTATCACATTAGAAGATTAAATGTATCATGCTAAAATGTGAAATTTATCACTTAAGAAACAGAAAGATACTATTACTTTTAAACAAGAAATTGATCATGTTTTAATATAAACATTTTCACATGAAAATGTGAAGTCCATCAGCGGTTTAATGTGAAATAGATCACTTTGTCACTAAATGACAATGTAATTAATTTGCGATTCTTGGGGGGCAAATTTATATAAAGTGTGTGGGGGTGTGCGTGTTGAGTGTATATGTCAAGGACAGCTGCTCCTTGAGTGTGCGAGCTCCTGAGGCCCATCCCCATCTAAAGTTCCTTCAGGGATCTGTCACTCCCCTCCACTACCCCTCACCAGTGCCCTTAATACATCTTTCCCCAAAGCGAAAGTGAAAGCTCAGCTGCTCACGCTTATAATATTCATGCCTGTTAGATTTGGTGGCCAGCACGTGTGGGCTCAAAGTGTTTTTAGGGCCAAAGTGTACGAGCGCAGATGCTGTCTGGGTCTGCTTTCAAGTGTCACCTTGAGAACCTTGAGAGACAGTGTGTCACATGCAAGGTGTTGCTGCTCGGAGTCATTGTCGACATGTGACAACTAAAAAGCTGCACACTATCAGCAGGTCATTGCTTTTTTTTCTAGACGAGAAAACAAAATATCTTGTTCTTGTGATATTAGGTGGGGAGAAAGCTGGAGAAATTCACCAGGTGTTCTCTGCTTGGGTTTTCCTCCAGATTCTCAAGCGTGCATCCAGATTTCTGATATCAGAAATGCGAGTTAGGGAACCGTCTATCCACTGCGCTGCCCGTGTTCTCCTGTGTTCATTTTCTCCAGGTGCTCCGGCTTCCTCCAGCATCCCCAAAACACAAATAGTATGCAGATTGAACACTCCAACAGTCTGAAATGCAATTGTGTGCATGAATAATTGTTTGTCTATATTAGCCCCGCGATTGGCCGGCAACCAGTTCAAGGTGTAACCCACTTGCTGCCCGGAGTTAGTTGGGATAGGCTCCAGCACCCCCGCGACCTTCGTGCATATCAGCAGTTCAGAAGATGAATGAATGAATATATTTTACCGATCTGCATGGAGTCGCACCACACGATTGACCCGCGTTCACCCGTTAAATACAAGATACACACTTAATTGGTATTTTTGTAAGAATATAATTTTCAGTATATTATTTTTCTAATCAAACCGTATTTTTGCAAATTCAAGCATTTTTACTTCTAAGAGTATAAATTCATTGAATAAACAATATTTTTTAACACAATGATTTTAGTTTTTTAACCTCCTGAGACACTACATACTCATTTGAGGACAGTAGATTTCTGCCTCTGAGACCCATTAAACATCGGTTTTTAAACCTTTGACTACTTGGGTACATTCAGGGACTTTGTCAGCGTTCTCTTGGGTGTCTATACTAATTTACACCTATTTAAATGAATGAAGAAATGGTGTCAAAATCTGTTTAAGGCTTCTCCAGTAGCTCAGTGATGAACACGCGAGATAACATTTGCATCGAATTTTTTTGATCAAAAGTAAAAAACATATGTTAAATACCATCTCTAGCTTTATGTGGCATTAAAAAAATGACACACTTTAGTAAAACCCGCAAACTAAAACAATAGTAAATCTTTTGTCATCATTTGAGAATTTTGGGATTACGGTATTTAGCAATTTTGATTGGATGAAGTAGTTCGCTAATTCTGGGACTATATAATTTGATTCAAAGTTCCAACTAACTTGTAACTATTCTTTCAAGTGTCAAATTTGCTTATTTGTGTGATCAGATAAAGTAGGAAAGATTAAGGCTAAATAACTACACCGTATGCAAACCATATGGCTCTGCTATGAATTTGACTTGAATTTGGACTCAATTTTGTCATTTTGCCATTACCGGGAAAATTCAATGTGATGTAGACGAACAGATGATCCCATTTACAGGGGCATGTCCTTTCTGACAGCTTATGTCCAACTAAAGCCAAATCCAGTGGGAATGAAAATTTTCTTGCTAGTTCATGATTTTTATGAGAACCACTTATTGTTTGAAGCTAAAATTTTGTGTGTTGTCTATTTAGATCATTCTGGTCCCAAGCAGCAAATAGCATCTTACAGTATATGCGGACATCTTTTATAACAAAAAATGCTTTATGTACAAAAACTAAATTTTATTTTGAAATTTAGGAGGGTTTATCTCAAAGAGCAAAGAGAATGAAAAATAGATTAAGATTAGATTAAGATAGAATTTTTTTTTCTTGAGGAAAATATTCTCATAGTATTGTTATGAAATTTTTCTCATCAAGAAATTTTGAAGGTGAAAATTTTTCTAATAAAAAAAAAAATCATTTTCCAATTTTGTCAATGTCTTGCCTTTATTTCCTATTAATTTGTTAGAGCGCAGCAGCAGGCCTGTATATTTTTGCTTTTTTTCATCCCAGTCATTACCACTCATTCCACCCACCTGTTCTGCACACCTGATTATCATCATAGCCTCCTTACTTATACACCCACAGACCTCTGCTCATTGTGAGTTTGTTAGCCCTTACAGTAACTTGCAAGCGTATTCCAGTCACCTTGCCCTGTGGACACCCTTATAATGTACAAATTGTCTGGACTGCCGACACCAAAGTTATTCTAATATATTGTCAAAGATATTTTTTAAAGTTTGGAAAATTTTGATGTTATTTTCCTATAATTATGACTTTGTTCTGTAATGGCAATTTGGCAACAGCTCTTACTACAGACTGCCAGCATTTGTTTGGTCATGTGCTATTAGCCAAGAAAATGTACAGTATTTTCATCACACGATCTGTGTATTTATGAATAATATCGATCCTATATTTGTCAATTCTGGAACTGCTAAGCAAGAATCATCCAAGACACCCAAACAATGCTTTGCATTGATCCTTTGTGTCCTCAAATGCACCCACAGCGCAGGCACACACACGAAAACACACGCAAGCACACCCGCCAGTGCATGTAAGCCTCTTACAAAACAATTAGCAAGCATTATTCTAGGATCAAATATGATGAAGTTGCACTTTTCTCCTTCCCTGGAAAAAAAAATCCAGAGTGCTCCTAATGAGCTCAACAAACAAAACACGGGCAATCACAGGAGTAGACAAAGTGGTGTCATCCTTAAATATATTGCCGTGGGTTGTAAAGTAAAAGTTTCATGACATGTTGATAGTGATCACAATTTTTTTTTTTGCCTTGTTTTAATTTCTGCTCATGTTTAAGCCAATGTTTTGTTGTTTCAAACAGATCCAGGCAATCCATCCAGATGCACAATGGCCATTTTCTTGTTCCTTTCTAATAATTTTTAGTTATAAAGCAATACCAATTGGACCAATTTAGCTGTTAGCATTATTTTTAATATCTCAGAAAACAATAACAATTTAATTGTGTTCTAAAAATGGATGATCAATTTTTCATTCGTTCATCTACAGTACCCCCAATCCTCATGAGGATCACGGGGGTGCTGGATCCTATCCCAGCTGACTATGAGTAGGAGCGGTGTTCAACGTGAACTGGTTTTCAAACAATCATAAGGCACAAATAATCTTTTACACTCAATGTCACGCTGTGTAGAATTTGGAGCCTTCACTCAACAAAGCATGCGTGTCTTTAGAATGTAGCAGGATATTTCTGAGGAGAAAAGAAGAAAATTCGTCAACCAAGACTAGGATGTCATTTTTCTGTTGACACTCAAAGCCTCTTTGCACATCAGCTGTCTCTCTATCTAAGCCACGAGCCCCTTTCAACACCCTACAGAGTCGGCAGATCTTTTTCCATCAAACCCACACAGAAAAGCAACAACAGCTCGTCGTTACTCTTATTAACCGTCTCCGCGAGAAGAGAATAGATTGATGCTTCAACCTCTATGAAGCGACACCCCGCAGATAAACAGCCTCGTATGTGTTTCACGTGTGACGTGAAACATAGTGCGTAATAAACGTCAATGTTAAGATAAATGGAGCAGTTTATAAGAGAAGTGGGGTGGAAGGAGGTCGACAAGGGAAATCCGGACGGGATGGGGAGTCTCATGTGGAATATAGAGTGGCTCCTTGTAGGAAATGTGACATGGCGGCAGAGAAATTTGTGATAGTCAAAAACAGTGTTTTCGTCAACAATGATGCAGTGTTGTTTTCATCAACAATGACTATAACAAACATTTTTTTCATGACGATGACGAGCTAAAAATGTGGCTTGGGAGACTACAACATAATGAGACGAATGACAGTTTTCATCTGACGAGATGACTGCGAGACAAAAATGTGACTTCGTTCCTGTCACATGTTTGCATACGTGAAATTTTTATATTGTACATCCAGTACGTCAGCTTGCATTGTCACAGTGTTTGGGTCGTGTCACTCATGTGAGACGTGCTGCACCTCTCCCTCATGCTCCTCACCGGGATCCAGCATGTGTCCAAAGCTAGGCTGTGCTCCAACTTGGTTGTTTGGAAAAATGGTAAGATTTGTTTTCTTATCTTCGCAAAAGATAATATGCAATTTTACTTTAGCCTTTAAATGTCTGTGCTGAGTGATCATCAGACGCAAAATGTAACTCCTAGCTTTAGTATAGCATTCGTGTTAGCGTTAGCTTCAGAATGGTGAGTGTCCTTTTAAAACATTGGCCAGTCTAAAGCAGAGCCACTTAGCTTTTCTGGTCAGTAGGTCTAGAGGATATTAAACCACAGACTTCACCATCAGTTGACAAGACAGCTCATACGGACATTGCGACCCGTAGGGGGCCAGGCTAGGCAGAGCATTGTGAAGCTTTCACTGCTATAAACTCAAACACACTCTGCGTTCAAATGCCGGGTTAAGGTGGAAAAGGACAAATATTTTACTGCATACAAGCAGGCAGGAGTGTCTCAAGAATGATTTGGTCGAGGATTCAAGGTAATTATTATACGAAATAGCACCATGCATGCACTTTGAAACGTTGGGGTAAAAATGAATGGGAAAAAAGATTAGCATAACTTTAGCTTGAAAAAGTTATGTAAAATAGAGGATAACTGAGTCTTTTTTTCTTCGTTTTTTTTTTTTTTTTTTTGTAACCAAGAATTTAGACTGTTTTATGTTAATACCTATAGAAATGCTGGGATTTGCACATTTATTTACAACAACTTTCAATTTAAAAAGCTCTTTCTTTTGTGACGGTCGCCACGTTGGATTACATAATAGCATAACTTTGGCTTGAAATATTTACGTAAAATGAATAACTGCTTGGTTTTTTTGCTTTTAACCAAGAATCTAGACTGATTTATGTTCATATCTATAGAAATTCCGGGATGTAGGCATTTATTTACAAGAATTTTCAACTTAAAAAGCTCTTTATTTTGTGATGGCCGCCATGTTGTATCCAGACACGATAGCGTACCTTTATATTCAAATGATCAGGCAATTTTTGGCCGAATGGCCGTTTTTTTGGCAAAAAAAAATGTAATTTAGACATTTCTGCGTCCATACAAAAAAAAAAAAAAAAATCACATTTTATGTTTTATTTAATGAAACATTAAAATCTTAAAAACGACGAGGGCCAGATAGCCTGCAACACGTGCTGAGGCAATAGTAACATCAGAATTCAACCTAAATAAATAGTGATTTTATATAGAAAAATTAAAATTTTGCTTTTGTTGAAGTATTTGCGTCCAAAAGACTAAGACTAAAATTAAAAGGTCTCCCAAAAACAACATTGGTCAGAAATGTATATCCAGGTTTACCCTGTTGTTATGAAGTGTAATGATTAACGTGTAAACTGACCAATAATGAGAGTGTCACCATCTTCTTTATCCCCCTTTCTGTCCAAATTCTAAATCATTAATCATTTTCCCCCTTTTTTTCCACTTATTTTTTATTTAGTTTTATTCCGTTTTTCAATTACCAAACACACGTTCCCCCAGTATCTTTTATAGACAATCAAGCAAACCAAAGCAAAAACAAAAGATGAGCCACATGCTGCGTCAGTACGCCGAATAGCATGTAACTGACAGGTAAAATCCCAATCAAGTGTTTGTCAGGGAGTTGCATGAGCAAGGAGGATAAAGGCGGTCTCAGCTCCCTTAATATCATGATCATATGATATTAGAGTTGACTGGAGTTGTTGCCATATGATCAAACTGCTTCACGCGTCTTCCTTGATCAATGTCCAACAGAGTCATGCAATGTTGTCTCGTTTTTTTTTTTTTTTTTTTCTGACAGCAATTTCCAAGCTTTTTGCTTGATGCATTTGTTGATCGCTTCAGAGAGACACCTGTGTAGAGTGGCCAGGAGGAAAAGGCCAGAATGGAAGTGGACCAATTAGGGAGCCCTGGTGTATGCCGAGAGAGCAACAACACAAGCACAGAGCAGGACAACATTTCCTAAAGTGTCTCCAGACAGATTCAATTAATTATTGAGGTTCTTACACAAGAAAGCCCGCAAACAATTTGCTAACGACATGTCAACAAAGCACATGGATTACTGGAACCATGTCCTATGGTCTATGGCTATGATGAGACAGGCGGGCTTTCTTGTGTACCGTCTTCAGAAGAGGCTTCCTCCTCGGGTGACAGCCATGCAAACCAATTTATTGTAGATTATGGCGTATGGTCTGAGCACTAACAGGCTGACCCCCCCACCTCTTCAGTCTTTGCAGCAATGCTGACAGCACTCCTATAACGAGTCACATGACACTTTGGAGGGAAAATGACAAGCAGTACTCCATTTGGACATTTAGGAATGTGCGTTTTTTTCATAGGGGTGTACTCACTTTTGTTGCCAGGGGTTTAGATATTAATGGCTATATTTTGAGCTATTTGAGGAGAAAATAAATTAACTCTTATAATTTAAACTGCACACAGACTACGTTTCATTGTGTCAAAGTGTCATTTTGTCAGTGTTGTCCCATGAAAAGATATACTTACTGTAAATATCTGCAGAAATGCGAGGGGTGTACTCACTATTGTGATACACTGTACCATAAACATATTTGGAAACTTCAAAATACATAGTTAGGGCCCGAGCACTAAGCGTGCGAAGGCCCTATTGTTTTGCAAAGGATTATTATTATTATTATTATTATTAGGGCCCGAGCACTAAGCGTGCGAAGGCCCTATTGTTTTGCAAAGGATTTTTTTTTTTTTTTTTTTTTCCAGGGCAAATGAAAACGGCCAATTTGGAGGCCTGAACATGCACGAAAAGTCACCAAAATTTGCACATACGTGCGGAAAATTGTAAATTTCGATAATTTTGCAACGTTGCAAAAAAATATAACAAAATGGCTCAGTGGCGCCCCCTTGAAATTTTAAAATTGGCCTATAACATTAGGGTCTGTCAGCGTAGAGCAATGAAATTTGGGGGGTCTATACCTTGTCCAAAACCGCTCCAAAAAAGCATTTACACCCATATTCCAAACCCCACAGGAAATCGGTTATTTTGGATCAAATATGAAATTTTTATCGATTTACAGGGTACACATTTGAGACCTTTTCGCCGAGGGAGTTAGTTGGATCATCTTCAAAATTGGTGAGACTGTTCAGGAGACATATGAGATCTTAAGTTTTTAAAATGGTGCGTTTTCATTCACGGGTCTGACCTGGGTGTGGTGCCAAAGTCGGCCAATTTTTCGGCAAAATGACAAATTCAGTAAATGACTAATAGTTCCTTGACACAACGTTCAATCTTTTTCATATCTGGCATGTATGTGCGGTATCCCACCCTGAACACGAGTGCATTGAAATATTACCCATTAGTCCTAGCGCCCCCTAGTGAGAACAGGAAATGCCTTTTTTTAAGAGACAGGTTCCTCCTCCAAGGGAAAAAAAATCTGTTGACCTCAAACCTGCATCAGGGGAGCCTTAAGACCTGTGTTCAGGTGTCTGATGAAAAATATTGAGGTTTCGTTGAAGCAGAGGGGTCCAAACAGGAAAGTGAAAATGACCGTCAACAATTTGCCTCGCAAAAAACTTTGAACAGTCATAACTCAGCAGATATACAACATATCTGCGCCAAACTTCCTGTGCTTGTTGAGAGTCATACCCTGAAGGGTCTTGTAGGGGTCATTTGCATCAACTCTACAATGCCAACTAGTGGCGACAGAAAGGAGTTTTAAAAAAGGCCTTTCCTATTGGGTTTTTTCAACGTAGAGCAATGAAATTTGGGGAGTCCATATCTTATGCAAAACTGCTCCAAAAAGTCTATGGCACCCATTTTCCAAATCCAGCAGAAAAACGGGTATTTTGGATCGAATGTGAAAATTTTAGCCATTTGTAGTACAGTTTACATTTGGAGGCCTGAACAGGCACGAAAACTCACCAAATTTTGCACATGCATGCGGCTTTGCGTGGATTTTGATAATCTTGCGACGTTATAAAAAAATGGAACAAAATGGCTCAGTGGCGCCCCCTTGAATTTTTCAAAAAGGCGTTTCCTATTAGGTTTTTTTAACACAGAGCAATTAAATTTGGGGAGTCAATACCTTGTGCAAAACTGCTCCTAAAAGTCTCTTGAACCCATATTCCAAAACCAACAGGAAATCGGGTATTTTGGATCGAATGTGAAATTTTTATCAATTGACAGGGTGCACATTTGAAACCTTGTCACAGAAGGAGTTGGTTGGATCATCTTCAAAATTGGTGAGACTATTCAGGAGACATAGGAGATCTAAAATTTTCAAAATGGTGCGTTTTCATTCATGGGTTTGACCTGGGCGTGGTGCCAAAGTCGGCCATTTTTTCGGCAAAATGACAAATTCAGTAAATGACTAATAGCTCCTTGACACAACTTTCAATCTTTTTCATATCTGGCATGTATGTGCGGGATCCCACCCTTAACACGAGTGCATTGAACTATTACCCATTCGGCCTAATGCCCCCTAGTGGGAACAGGAAATGCCTTTTTTTACGAAACAGGCTCCTCTTCCAAGGAAAACAAATCTATTCATCTGAAACCTTCATCGGGGGAGCCATAAGACATGTGTTCAGGTGCCTGATGAAAAATACTGAGGTTTGGTTGAAGCAGAAGGGTCCAACAGGAGAAGTGAACATGACTGAAGCCATTTCGTCTCACCACAAGTTTTGAACAGTCATAACTTGGAGGATCTAGAACATATCTGCACCAAACATCTCGTGCTTGTTGAGTCATACTCTAAAGGGTACTGTAGGGGTCATTTGCATCAACCCTACAGCGCCAACTAGTGGCAATAGAAAGTCACTCGTTTTTCCAATACATGTCCAGTTCTTTTCAGGTTGGTCATTGTAGTTTCAAGACCTTTTGAAATACTTATTTACGGACCATGTCCACATGTCTCTGTCTGTTGCCGTGGCAACCCTTTGTTCGCCATTAAAAGTAAAGAGGCGACATTCGAGCATGTTAGGTTCTAATGAGATGATTAGAGAGGAGGATCTGCCACCCTCCTGACCTGCACACTGTCCGAGTTGCGTGACGTCCGACTTGCGCTAGATTGCGAGGGCCCGTTCAGTCCTGCTTGCAGGCCTAGTTAGAAATTTGTATTTTAACATCCACAGGACCCCAAGAGTTCAAGTGAAACTATGTTATTTACCTGTTGTGCGTGTTCATTAATCACTGTGAACGGAATGTATTTAAAAGATGCAATATTAGACTCAAGAAAAGACTCACAGACTTGATGTAGTAATTTGTTCTGAGTATATTGATTCCAGAGATATTACAAATAAAGATACAGAATTCTTGCTGATAGTTCCCTTACCCCGATGTAGTACACGATAGCGGAAGTATCAGTGCTGTCTCTCAGCCAGTGCAGAACCTATACTGTATATACCAAGGTGTGGCTATTTAGCATTCTATTACAAGTCACAGATGAGGTGCATCTTCTGCTCTTCCCGTGGAGGTGGTTCCCATTCTCCCTCGCTTCTGCGTCTGGAGCTGTCGTGACCTGTTAGTTTACTGAGTTTAACGATTTATAGTTGTGGGTGTGTAGCCCAACTCTGTATGAGGAATACCAGACACACTCACTGTCTCATGGAGTCTGCAGGGAAGCATGTGACTCGCTGATAGCTTATGCGAATACATTCTTCAAGCCAAGACAGTGAATACAAAAGTACTTCAGTGAAAGGAAACTACTGTGTATTATTAGTGTTGCACCAATACAATATTTTGGCTCCCTATTGGATTCCTGTGTGGCATTGGCCAATACTGTACCTATACCACATTTTAAAGATTATATATATATGGCGGAAAACACTCAAGTGACTTGAAGTTCCGCTCTGAGACCGCCAATTTGGCCAACTTTCCAAATTGTCCTATATGCATGTGTGATACATCATTGGAAAGCTTAAAATCTCAGTTTTCTGGGGGAAGAAAAATTTTTGAAGGAGAGGGCATTTAAAATAAATAAATAAATTTTTAAAACAGCAGAGCCCTAACTGGAGGCGAGAGCACGCGAGTGCAGAATTAAAGACGCCACAATTTTGACACGATATTATCACGTACTTACCTTGTTTTGATCCAAAAACTCCATGTAACATGTATCACCGGGTGTCAAGACATTGCTGTGAATGGCCACAGCCGGATTTTGGGGGGATTTTATGGGTGAAACATAGTAATATAACAAGGGTCGGATGCAGAACTAGCAGACAACAATGAGTGGTCGAGATTTTCTTTTTCATATATTTGCCCTTTTAAATGTTATTTTTCAATTTTTCTTTGTTTGGATCGATTATTTATCATTTAACATGTCGGGGAAAATGCGACAGTAACAAACAAAAAAAATACAATTAAGCGATAGTTATGAGGTAGGTATCCGTGACTTATTTACAGACGTCAAATTTTTCATTGTGATGTAATTTGTTTAAAAGTAAAATATGCGAGTGAAAAATGTTTAGAGTCGTTTTTTTTTTTAAACTAAATATTAGACGTCAATTAATGATTCCAAGCTAAAAATGAATGACATTTTGAATAATAAATATATTAACTTACCTTCTTTTTATGGCTAGGTTGAAACAAAAAGCAGTTGCGTGACGTCTGTAAATGGGGGTTTCCAGGGTAAAACGGACAAATTAAAAATAGTTCGGAGGCTTAGTGCGGCATGAATCTGCTATGGCAGCATATAGACATATTGTTCTATCAAACATAACAGTTCTTTTGGCTTAAAATACAGCAGTTTATTTTAAAGAGGGGTGCAAGAGCAAAAACTGCTTTTTCAGTCTTGTCTGTGTTTTCCGCCATATATATATATATATATATATATATATATATATATGTTTTTACTAACTATATGTGTATATATATACATATATATATATATTTTTTTTTTTTTTTTTTTTCTTTTAATACTAAATTTCTGCATACTCACTGAAATGTAACGTAGACATAATTGCTATCATGGCTTGGTCAGACACTTTTTAACTCATTGGTGATAAACTCAAATAAATTCACATTAGAAGGATGATTAGACACCACACGATTGGATGTCTATCACCATCTTGAGAAGAGCGACTAGCGCTCCTATTCTTATGGCACCGTGTGTAGCTGGAAGCCATTCTGGCAGGGACGAAACTAGGCTGGAACAGTCCGATACGCCGTTCCGGTAAAAGATTAGCGGCCGGATCGGGGCGGAACAGGGCTTTGATCCAAAAAATATGACAACCATCAAAACCCCATGTTAAAAAAAAAAACCTGCCGGGCTGACACACACGCATCTCCAAGATGAAAACAATCTACTAACGTCAGATTTACATACACAAGAGTTAACAACAAGCCTAATAAAGTGTTTGTAGGTTTTGTGTTGTTTCCCTCCTAGTGTGTTCCTGTGATTGCCCATTGATTTCACCTGTTGTTCCTGCTCCTAGGGTATCCACCAATCTGCATCCTCCTGTGTCACCCATCTGTTCCTCGTTGACTCGTTACCCTGTCTATGTGTCTATATAAGCTCCCCGTTTTTGTTGAGTCTTGTCGCGACATTGTCAATGTCAATCTCCACATTCATGTCAGCGTTTTTTCCCAGTTCCTCGTGTTTCCCGTCCTGCTTTGGAAGTAAGTTGATTTGTTAGCCTCACTTTTGTTATTTAAGAGTTTTTGGATACCCAAGTCGTTTTGTTGGTACTTTGTTTTTTGTTGGCATTCATTCAAATCTTTTTGCACCGCCTTTCTGCTTAGCTTCCATTTCCCTGCGCTCGGGTCCACACACCACCTGCCTACCCGCAAACCTGACAGTTTGTGTAGTTGTTTCGTTTCAATCAATGTTTATTATTCATTTATTCCAAGGTGTTCTGCCGAGCGGCTCAGTCACAGTGTATCTGAGTCTGACGAGTCGCGTCGATGTGCGCATGCGTGCAGCAAACCCACCTGGACTCAGTTATCCATTCAATTGGCTGACAGACTGACATGTGATCAGCATGGATAGTTTGCTCCGATTGGTTCAAATGCACATGTGTTTTCTGGAACAAGAAATAAGAAAAAAAGGACAAACCAGGGAGGTTGTAGTGACCGGTAATGAACAACTTGTTGAATTAATGTGATTTAAAAAAAAAAAAAAAAAAAAAATGATAACGTGATAGAAAACCTATCAGCTCTTTAAGAAAGAGTTGAAGAGGCTTATTTTATTTTATATTATTATATTTTTTATAACACTTTGATTTATTTTATTCTATTTTATTTGCTATGATGTGGAGGTTCAGAATATCTTCCTTGTTAATTGTGCACATTTGGACCTATTTTTGTTCATTTATGTTAGGATACCTATTATATTCCTTATAATATAAAAAAAGTCAATGGTTGCATTATCTTTAAAATATATTCCATTTCAATGTGCATAATGTAAGAGTCATTTGTACTTATCTTTCTAAATATATGTTACGAATATCTTTATTTAAATTTTTTTTTTTTTTTAAATCAATGTTTACATTATCTTCAATTTTAATGTTTATCCTATGTTCTGTGAAGCATGGTGGAGGGAGCATATCATGATTTGGGGCTGTTTTGCTGCCTCAGGGCCTGGACAAATTGCAATCAATAATGGAAGAATGAATTCAAAAGTTTATCAGGACTTTTTGCAGGAAATCCTGAGGCCGTCTGTCAGAGAGTTGAATCTAAAACGAGTATAGATGCTGCAACAAGACAATGATCCAAAACACAGAAGTATATCAACTTTAGACTGGTTTCAGAAGAACAAAATACACGTTCTGGAGTGGCCAAGTCAAAGTCCAGACTTGAACCCCATTGAGATGCTATGGCATGACCTAAAAACGGCGATTCATGCCACACATCCCAGGAATCTTACTGAACTACAGCAGTTTTGTAGGGAAGAATGGGCCAAGATTAGTCCTGATCGATGTGCCAGACTGATCTGCAGCTACAGGAAGTGTCTGGTTGAAGTGATTGCTGGCAAAGGGGGTCCACAAAATATTAAATGTCTTGGTTCACTTACTTATTTTCCCCCTTCTGTCATTGTTTGCATACTATCCTCATTAAAATATGAAAACCTATAAATGTTTGGGTGGTTTCAGTTGAAGCAGACACTGTTTTTTTCATCTGCGTGATTTTGACAAAGATCAGGTCACATTTGATTGAGATTTTATGCAGAAATGTAAGAAATTCCAAAGAGTTCAGATACTTTTTCATACCACTGTATACACACAGTATATACTATATATCATACCATACATCATATGAATGATGTACGTGGATAGGCGAGTTGAATTCCTTCTGTAAATCACTTGAATCTCAAATCAGTACTTGCAATGAAATAAGTAGGAACACCATTAGTCTGTTGCAGGCCCTCAATAAGAACACCCATGAAACTTTGCAATCTCTTTTAGAGTCAACTATTATTTCAAATGAAATAATCAAAATGCAATCCAATAGGGGTGAGTGTGTAATTATATGTTTGCATGGGAGAGTGGGGTGGTTATGTGTATGTGTGTGATGATGTTTCACAGACATAACGTTTTAGGTGTGAGTATGACTTTTTGTCACACACTTTAATTCTTCACTTGAATACCAAGCAAGCAGCAAGCCGTCAGACATTATAGGGAGCAGATAGCCCGCTCAAATTAAACTGCAAAAAATGATTGCTCACATTGGGAGGGGGAAGAAATGTAAAAGGACACTAGCTGCTCTAAATATTGCACACTCACTCTCTGACAAACACAAGCAAACGCACACACAATTCAATTTTCACCCTTTTACACGGTTTACGAGATGGCTTTGCAGTGTAACACATTACACCAGACAGTGATTTTAATGAGCACATATTGAATTCCATTGCTGAGGTTTAAATGAGAACATGACTTATTCCTGTTTTGTGTGAGTGTATAATGGGGGGGGGGGGGGGGGTGCATGTGCATAAAGAAAAAACAAAATGCTAGTAAGACACAAGCTCATTTCCTGTTCGTCCCTGTGCAGCCCATGAAGACATTGGCGCAAGAGCGTAGGTTTGCATAGGGACTGTAGGGACATAACACTACCAACTTTTCAGGATGCTCAAATTGTCCCCACCAACTTTTAAGCAACCTTATTATCATTATATAATGAGTTCGGTTAATTTCAGGTAGTTTTCGATTATCTTCCCATATGTTGTAAGAATAGAATTGAACCTACCATTAGTAAGTGAATTATTTTCATTATGTTTAGAATTACATTTATCCCTTTTCACTTGCTGAATGTGCCGGTCCATTTTCCCCCTTAAACGCACATTTGATTGGCTGGTGCCTTGACATCCCCTCCCCTGTCCCACACACACACACATCCCTGACACAGACAACATGTCAACAACATGCCGCCTCCTCCACCCCCTTCGAAAAGGAGGTACATTAGAAGTTTTTTCGGCCAGTAGCAGCCACTGTAAATAATGTGAAAAGACGTCAATGTTGTGCAGGTGGGGAACACACCACTAATTATGCTGCTGAAAGTCCCACCTGCATCAGAGTAATCATAACATTAAACTATGACCGTAACATTAACTGTGTGTAAACTTGCTAACCGGCAAAACTCGAGTAGGAAGCTGCTTAGAGAGAAGTGTCCACCTGTATGTGTTTACGACTGTTAACATTAAAGGGCAACTGAAGAGCTTTTCGGATTTCGCTCTTGAGTGTTTTACTCAGTTGAATTGTATTAAATGCATCATTCGCTGTCTCAAAAAGTCACATTAAAAAAAAATAATAATAACTGACCGCGTAGTTTTTGAGTTATGGCCATAGCAACGAGGGACGCGCCGTCCTGCCGACCGCTACCTCATGACGTAACTTCCAGGAAGCCTCGCCACCACTCTAAAAACGGAAATATGGCACCACGCTATCCTCGCCATATATTGCAAACATTTTCTAGGTTTTACTCGCGGGATTCGTCATGCCATCTCGATGTGTAGCGATGAATTGCTCACAGGAAGACTTGAGACTCTAGGAGTGGTCCAAAAAAACTTCTCCTGCAAAGGTTTGGACCGTTTTTGTGAGCATGCATACAGGTCCCCAATCGGCTCATTGTTTTCATCATTTTAGCCACAACAGTTTTGAAAACCTACAACAATGCAACCTTGGTTTTACAAATATGTAAGTAGAGATCCTTAATGGCTTTTATGATTCTAAAATGTAATGCACTTCTGTTGACAAACGAGGGGGACTCCTACTGCCTGTTTGTTGAAGTGCGACATTTTTTTTTTTTGTTGTTGCTGTTGCCCTGTCATAAGTAGATAGGTTTGCTGACAGGTCTACTCATGTGATTTTATGACTATATCAATAGGTATTATGTAAATTCAAATGTTCCCAGCACCAAATAGGTCCTTGGCTCGTTGTTTTTTGGCCTGTCACAGGGTAAATATAAAGCCTATATATTAAACAATCCTCTGCCAGGCCCTAATGTATCAAATACATCTCAATAAAACAATAATTTTTATACTTCAACATCAAGGTCTTCCTATTTGAAGAGGGAACAATAGCATCAAATAGATGCTGCTTTGACTGGGGCATTATTATTTGATCACCAAGAAATTATTATTAAATTAAAATTAGGATTCATCCAATATTTTCATGCTGCTGTGATTGTTTTTTTTCTCCAGGAAGTCAAACATAAAAAATTAAGCGGCGGAAACCCTCAACACAATGAAAAAAGCGTTGCAAGTCAGTCGCCACACAGTTTCCCAAAATCAAGAGAGAGTGGGTCGAGTCATATGATGACCCAAGTGATGCGGTGTCCAGCGATGATGACTGAAGAAATCCTATGAGGCCTGCCAAATGCTGAATTTCTTCCGTCTGCGACATCAGATGATGATGACTTAGGAGAAATAAATGTATCAAATTTTGATGAGATGAAATAATAAACTAGTCATATATACAGTACACTTTTTTAAAAGAAAAATTACCTTCACATTTTAATGATAATGCATTATCTTTGTATAGAGAACACTTAATGCTACAGAAAAGAGTAAATACATATTTCCCACTGCCACTTTCATTTTTCAATGTCGCGCTAGTCCGTTGCTATCCTAACTTTGTGTTGCTTACTAAATTTATTTTCTTTGATGTGTGCCATTGTGTGTTTGGTATAACTTAGCTTATATGTTGTATCACAATCTGACAGCGAAAGCTGATGCTGATTCAACATAAATCTGGTATCATTTATTATTGTGGCCCATTGAATTTTTTTCAGAATGTAATATAATTACAATATATACCAATAGAATACATTAAACAATCAACAAAATGTGTCAATGTTGTTTACAATTTATGGTTTTATTTTTTAAATGTAATTCATGCCCCTGTCAGTGCTTCAGCCTCCTTAAGTTTGGCTCTCATGTCTGGGATCTCCTGACGACACAGGTATACTCTTGGAAGGGTAATTACTTGACGGTTTATAGCAACACCTGGAAAATAAAATCGTTTTGTCATTTATTTTGAAAAATCAATAACATCATTCATTTAGCCACATTTGGGCTAGCTTTACCATATTTAGATCAGTAGGAGCTGTCCCATTACCCAATATCCAGTTCTGGCTATGTGGAGAGCGTGGAAAAATATACAACCATGTAATCGCATTCTCTCTAATAAAAAAATCTCGATGCTCGATTTAGGTTTACCACTCACCCGTTCGTGAAGTGTAGAGCTGTCAATTGGCGTCATGACGCCATCTCCCGTGTCAAGTAAATCGCCGTCATTTGACGCTTCAGGTTAAAACATGAAGGGATTAATTGTAGTTCATCTTTCCTGGGAGCCTTTGCCATCGGTAGCGTCACAAAAGAGCGATCCTGAATGGTTACCTTTGGTGGAAATATCACTGACATCGTTGCTGCTATGCTAGCTGTGGGTAGTCTTCTGTTGCCACACTTCCGGGTTTACGAAGGGACCATTAACGGAGTGCAAAAAAACAAAACAAAAAACGCAAATTATCCTTGCAATTACGTGTTGATAATGTCATGGTTGTTTTGACGAACTCGTCCAAATTATATATTCGTAAAATTACACCAAAATCCGGAAAGGTCTTCAGTTGCCCTTTAATTAAACTGTGAGAAATGTAGTGAACTGAGGTTTGCCCCTTCTCCCCAATTTTCATTTTTATTTTTTTATGTGGTTTTAAAGCAGCCCAAAGGAGCTTTCAGTTTTTGTTGCGTTTGGCTGTGCTTGTGAACAAAAGCTGTAGTGTTCTACCTTTTTATCCATTTGTGTTATTCCCTGACTAAGATGGTTTTTCAGTTATATTTTATTTATTCAAGCAGATAACGTTGAGTGGTCTTAAGACAAATACTTTTTTTTGCATTCCTGGATAGTTAAGAAATTATTAATAAGTTTGTATTTATTGTGTATTTTATTATAATTTATGTTCAAATATTGCAATTATAAATTTGCTCATATAATCCAGACATTTATTCTGGTTTTCAAAATGTTTCTCTAGTAGTGTTTGAAAACAAAGGTTTGAATTGAACAGCGGATCACCTGAACCAATACACATGAAAGTTAGTATAAGTCAATGCAGATTTATTTTGCATTGATCATTTAGCCTGTCAATTAATTAGGTTCATAATAGTGAGAAATGTAGCCCTGAACCCCATTCACCCAACCTGTTTGGTCTTAAGGAGAAATTCCCTCATTTTGAAAAATGACTTTCTCCCATGAAGATAACAATTTTCACTTTTTATGCAGGAAACATCAGCATATTCATCAGAAATGTATCCCTGTCCCGTCCCCAGCAAAAAGTGAACATGCAGGTTATACTGTTATATCGTCCCTTATCGACCATTAGTGAGACTAAACCTACGCCCTTGCATTGGCGTGTCACCCAACCTGGGTTTTATATACATTGCCGCGTTTTCGTGAAATGAGCGGTCGTATTATAGCAGCGTTAACTACAAATTCTAAGACAACATACTTAAACTCAAACATCGGCTTGTCATCGGTGTCAGAACTGGACTACAGGCAGGACCCAGATGCAGAGTTTTCTTTGTTAACAAAAATGATTTATTCAACAATGTCTCTCTCAAGGCAAAAACAAACAAGGCAGGTTCTTCAACAAAAAAAATCACTTCACTGAGGAAGGCAAAAATGTTATCAAAAACAAAAGGTAGCAAACAAACTAAGAAATGCTTACAAAAGATTCAAGATCGGATTTTCTTCTATGGCTGTGAGCAAGAAGTGAGCTGGGGTGACACGACGGTAGACGATGACACTCTGGCAGAAAACAAAGGGTAGGTTGACTATATATACACTCACAGAAGGTAATGGGGAACAGGTGAAAACAATAGGTGATTAGGCGACAAGAGGAAGGGCAAGTGCTCTGTAACAAGGAGGGTGAGACTTACAAAATAAAGCAGGAAATGACCATGACACGACAGGACCTCACCACTGTGTGACAGAACCCCCCCGTCTAGGACCGGCTACCAGAAGGTCCAGGCAGGTCGGGATGGGCTCGGTGGAAGTCAGTGATAAGACTGGGGTCCAAGATGAACCGAGACGGAACCCACTGCCTCTCCTCTGGACCATACCCCGCCCAGTCCACCAGATACTGCCGGCCCCGACCCCTGGAGCGCACTGCCAGCAGCTTCTTTACTGTGTAGGTGGGACCCCCGTCAATGACCACTGGAGGCGGAGGTGGAGGAATAGCCGGAACCATGGGACTCTCCACGACTGGCTTGACCCGACTCACGTGAAAGGTAGGATGGACACGGAGGGACAGAGGCAGGCGGAGGCGGACAGCCACAGGTCCGACAAGCTTTGATATTGGAAATGGACCAACAAAATGCGGTGCCAGCTTCTTTGAGGGAACTTTGAGGGGCAGGTCCTTCGCACTGAGCCAAACCCTTTGACCTGGCTGGTAGGAAGGTGCAAGACGCTTCCTGCGGTCCGCCGCTTTCTTGACCCTGTCCCCTTGGCGAAGAAGAACCTGCCGGGCGGCTGCCCAAATGCGTCGACACCGGCGAATCATTGCATGAGCGGATGGCACTGACACTTCCGGCTCTTCGGCTGAGAACAGAGGTGGCTCAAAACCAAAAACACACTTGAACGGTGAAAATCCTGTGGCTGACGTGGGCAATGAGTTATGGGCATACTCAACCCAGACCAGGTGTTTGCTCCATGTTGCGGGATTCTGGGACACAAGACACCGGAGGCCGGTTTCCAGCTGCTGATTGAGGCGTTCGGTCTGGCCGTTGGACTCGGGATGGTAGCCCGAGGTCAGGCTGGCCTTGGCCCCAATTAGGCGACAGAATTCCCTCCAGAAGCGGGATACGAATTGGGGCCCCCGATCGGAGACAATGTCCTTGGGGAAACCGTGAACCCTGAATACATGGTTGATCATGATTTCAGCTGTTTTCTTGGCTGTGGGTAGTGCAGGTAAGGCGTATGAAGTGGGCCATCTTTGAAAAGCGGTCCACCACAGTGAGGATTGTGGTGTTCCCTTGAGAGAGTGGGAGCCCCGTGACGAAGTCCATCGATAGACCGAACATGCGCCGATGTATTCCTGGACCTCCGGCTCCATAGAGGGCCACCAGAACCTCCGGGAGATGGCGTGCATCGTTCGCCGTACTCCCGGATGACAGGAAAGCAGCGATGAGTGGGCCCAATGAATCACCTGGGGGCGCAGGGCAACAGGGACAAAAAGTCGATTTTCTGGACACCCCCTAGGTGGTGGAGCCTCACCATTAGCTTGCTTGACCTCATTTTCTATCTGCCAGGTCACCGCTCCGACCACACAGGTCAGTGGAAGGATCGGTTCAGGAGCCTTGGCAACAGGCTCATAGAGCCGTGACAACGCGTCAGCCTTCGCGTTCCGAGACCCTGGCCTGTAAGAAAGAGAGAAAGAAAAGCGGTTAAAAAACAGCGACCACCTGGCCTGGCGGGAATTGAGGCGTTTGGCAGTGCGTAGGTATTCAAGGTTCTTATGATCTGTCCAGACAATGAAGGGGTGCTCGGCCCCCTCCAGCCAGTGCCTCCATTCTTCAAGCGCTACTTTTACAGTCAGTAGCTCTCGATTGCCTACATCATAGTTACGTTCTGCTTTGGACAGCCGCGCGACAGGAAAGCGCAGGGATGCATCTTCCCATCTTGCTCAGAGCGTTGAGAGAGGATGGCACCAATGCCCTCGTTGGAAGCGTCCACCTCTACCACTAACTGTCGCTTGGGGTCTGGCATGGTCAGGATCGGCGCCGTAGTGAAGCGGGTCTTGAGGTTCCGGAAGGCGGCCTCCGCCTCAGAAGTCCAGGCAAACCGCACCTTGGAGGAAGTGAGAGCATGCAATGGTGCCGCTATTGCGCTGAAGCCTCTGATAAACCGCCTACAGAAGTTTGCAAATCCAAGGAATTGCTGTAACTTCTTACGGCTACCAGGAGTGGGCCATTCGGCTACAGCGCTAACTTTAGCCGGATCCATCTGCACCTTACCAGGGGCTACAATGAAGCCCAGGAAGGAGATGGTTGTGGCATGAAATTCACTTTTCTCTGCCTTGACATAAAGATTGTTTTCTAGGAGTCTCTGCAAAACAGCTGCTACATGCTTTTTATGGGTGCAAAGGTCGGGTGAGTAAATGAGTATATCATCTAAATAAACATAGACAAAGTGGTCTAGGAAGTCTCTTAACACTTCATTTATCATGGCCTGAAAAACTGCTGAGGCATTAGTGAGTCCAAAAGGTATAACCAAATACTCATAATGACCACTAAGAGTGTTAAAACCCGTTTTCCATTCGTCCCCTTCCCTGATTCTAATGAGGTGATATGCATTACGAAGATCTACCTTTGTAAAGATTCTTGCCTGTTGGAGTTGATCAAACACGGACGACATGAGGGGCAATGGGTATCGGTTTTTTTATAGTAATAGCATTGAGAGGGCTATAGTCAATACAAGGCCTTAAGGACCCGTCCTTCTTAGACACAAAAAAGAATCCTGCCCCAGCCGCAGAAGAAGAATGACGAATAAGCCCGGCCTTCAGCGAAGTTTCTATGTATTCGGTCATGGCTGCTTTCTCTGGACCGGAAACTGAGTAAAGGAGACCTCTGGGGATGGTGGAACCAGGTATCAAATCTATGGCGCAGTCGTATGGTCTATGGGGTGGCAGTGACATGGCTTTGGTTTTACTGAAAACTTCCCGGAGATGGTGGTAGCAAGGGGGCACACCTTTCAGGTCGACCTCAGGGTCTGTGGCAACATGGAGAGAAACATTATTACAAGATGTGGTGGACGTTCCAGAGTCAGGGTGGAGCACACAATGATCTGAGCAGTCTTTTCCCCAACCCAGGATTGCCCCTGACCACCAATCTATGTGGGGTCTGTGTTTGCGCAGCCACGAGTGGCCAAGAATTAGCATCCGGGCTGGTGACTGAAAGAGATGAAAGGTTATGTGTTCTGTGTGACCATGGGTAAAGAGTTCCACTGGTTCTGTGGCGTGTGATGGTGAACAGTTTCTCACCATTCAGAGCTCTGGCCTCAAGCGGCTTGGCTAAGAGTACCGCCTCAAGGCCCAAGTCTGCTAATAAGCCCCAGTCCATTAAGCTCTCGTCAGCTCCTGAGTCTATGAAAGCTCTCAAGTCAGTAGTGGTTGACTGATGTGTTACCTTGACGGGTGTGAGTGGGCAGAGTGTGAGAGCAGATTTCTTGCCTGGATTACTCGACCTGGATCCCTTGATTGGACAGGAAGCTACAAGGTGACCACATTCCCCACAGTAGAAGCATCGGTGCTCTTGCTGTCGTCGCCGTCGCTCCTCCGATGTCAACCGTGCACGGCCAAGTTGCATGGGCTCAGTCCCATCAACGGGGAGTGGAAGGCCTGCTATAGAAGACGAGTTGCAGCGCTCTGGCCATTCTTGTTCCCGGGAGTGCGTCGACACTTCCCACGTGGGTCGGCCCCTCTGCTGCTGCTGCTGGAGTTCTTGAAGACGGTTGTCAGTCCGGATGGCCAAGGAGATGAGGGAGTCCAGGTCCAACGGCACCAGTTTCTCTCGGATGGGGACCGACAGCCCTTTCAGGAACACATCATATAGGGCGGTCGGGCACCACCCACTCTCTGCCGCCAATGTGCGAAAGTGGATGGCATAATTAACTGAGCCATTGCCTTGCTTTAGCCCGCTCAGCTCCCTTGCCCTTTCCCTCTCCGTGGAAACCGGGTCAAAGGTTGCCATGAGGGCGGTTTTAAACTCCCCAAGAGAGTGGCATAGTAGTGAATTTCGGCCCCACTCCGCCACGGCCCAGGTTCTTGCCCTACCGGCCAGGTGTGAAATCATGAAGGCAATCTTGGATCGGTCTGTTGTGAATGCTTGGGGGGAGTACTCAAAATGAATTGAACAGTCAATCAGGAAATGTTTGCATCGCCCTGGCTCACCGGAAAAGCGTTCTGGGGGGGCCAGTTTGGCCCCGGTCCCTAGGGCAGGGAATGCCGGCACTGGAACAGCCACAGGGGTAGTGGGCCCAACTGATGGTCCGGCAGTCGATTTCAGGCTGCTGGATAGGTCCTCAAGCTGGGACATTAACCCAACCAGCTGAGCCGTCATGGCAGTCTGAAACTCCTCCTGTCTAGCAATACGGGCTCCTTGGGAATGCATGGCAGCAGACAGCTGGTTGAACTCTGCTGAGTCCATTCTGGCCAGAGTGTACTGTAAGAACTGGACTACAGGCAGGACCCAGATGCAGAGTTTTCTTGGTTAACAAAAATGATTTATTCAACAATGTCTCTCTCAAGGCAAAAACAAACAAGGCAGGTTCTTCAACAAAAAATCACTTCACTGAGGAAGGCAAAAATGTTATCAAAAACAAAAGGTAGCAAACAAACTAAGAAATGCTTACAATAGATTCACAATCAGAAGGCAGGTTCTTCAACAAAAAATCACTTCACTGAGGAGGGCAAAAATGTTATCAAAAACAAAAGGTAGCAAACAAACTAAGAAATGCTTACAAAAGATTCAAGATCGGATTTTCTTCTATGGCTGTGAGCAAGAAGTGAGCTGGGGTGACACGACGGTAGACGATGACACTCTGGCAGAAAACAAAGGGGAGGTTGACTATATATACACTCACAGAAGGTAATGGGGAACAGGTGAAAACAATAGGTGATTAGGCGACAAGAGGAAGGGCAAGTGCTCTGAAACAAGGAGGGTGAGACTTACAAAATAAAGCAGGAAATGACCATGACACGACAGGACCTCACCACTGTGTGACAATCGGGATGAATCATTGTTAAACAAAATTATTGATGAACAGCAAAGGACAAAAGCAACAAATCAAAGGTGCAGCTTATTGGCATGTAGATTGAGCAATGACGATTAAGGGACCTAATCACTAGTACTGCACGTAAAAAGTGACAAAATTAAATATACGTAATAAATGAGTAGACTGGCCAATACAGACAGTGCAGTACATTACATGACGATTGATAACGATTTCGTTCAACGAATATCTTTAGAAGAATGAGGACAATAACTGTTTGATGACAGTAGACAAGTCCAGAGAAAAATGGACATGTAGTCACCCAATAAAAGTTCAGTTATATGCAATGATAAACAAAAAAAAGTGAGTGCTTGGTGTCACTGTTTACCTTAGGAGCTGCAGATGGAGGTGAACTTTCACGGTCCAGCGGTAACACACACTTCATTTACATAATACAAACACACCTCTGAGTGAAACAAGACCCTGAGTGTGTAATCATTAAATTAGGAGCTTGGAACAACAAGACATTACTTTAACGTTGCTTCCTGCATCCTGTGGCTCCAAGGCTGTGTTCCAACAGCTTTGGAATTTTGAAGGAGCGCAAGGCCTGAACTGTGTATATGTGTCCTCATTTCCCCAGACAGATGAGTCCCTTTTCAATGCACTCTGTAAGACAGAAAAGGGAGGCTTTTATCTTCCACTGTGCTGGAAATGATTTAAAAGGTATTATCATGGCTTGGATGATTTGTTTTTTTCTTTTCTCACTCTTGCTTTGTTTTTTTCTAATTTACCACCCATACCCTCTCCACTGCTGCTGCATTGCTGCTGTTGTTCAAGGTTTGTCCTACATCATAAAATGGTGTCACACAGCACCATGAGTTATGGACACTAGGAGGCGGCAAGACTTTTGAGGACAGTTACTTGTGATGTACGTTGAAGGTACTGCAGAGTCAAACGACACCTCATGCGTGTTAATCATCCTGCCGTGAGATGACTGACATATAAACTGACAGATGACCGATGTAGGAGTTTTAGAGCAAAAGCTGACAAGCCCCATTTAAACTGAAATGAGTAGACGAGCATTGTTCCATGTTGCATATCCTAACCTAAGAAAACTAAAAGACCTCTGATGTGGAACTGGTCAAAAAAAGGATTAAATTCAGTCAATGCCATGTACAGTATATTTCATTGCAGCTAGTTCATCTTGATTCTCCTGTCTTCAATCTTTTTCGAGTATATGAAGCAAAATTGACCTAGTAATATATCAGCAGTGCTGTTAATAACGAATATAACGGCGTTACTAACGGCGTTATTTTTTTTTTCAGTAATGAGTAATCTAATTAATTACTTTTCTCATTTTGGCAACGCCGTTACCGTTACTGAGGCGGGAAAGGCGTGCGTTACTATGCGTTACTAAGTTGGCTGAATAAAAAAAGTCTGAGAGAGACGGACTCACGGAGACGAGAGTGCAGAGCAGGAGTGGGGAAGACGCCGTTGCAAACACGATGCTAGGCGGCTCCAATAATACCTAGGGATGGGCGGATCGATACCAAAATATCGATATTTCGATCCAGCGCGTTAAGTTTTAGGTATCAATCCCAACCAAAAGTATCGATATTTGGAATTAATATATTATATTTTCCTTGTCTATTTTGGGGTATATTTTTGTGCACACTTGTTGTAGTACTTTTCCCTTTCGCGTTCTACACGCACGTAAGTAGTGCACGCACATAAGCAGTGCACCGGCGTCTGCTCCCGCCCCCATTTACGTCCCTATCCTGTGTCGATCAGCATGCTTTTCCTCCGCCCTTCACGAGGCACCAACACAGTCACACATGTTACAAACAACTAAATGCTTGATTTCTTATGTTTTGTTAGTATTTATTTTTATTTTGTTAAAGGTCTGTTTCAATTATTTCAAAATCTGTTTGAAAATTGTGTTAGTAAAATAAAATTAAAAAACGGCAAGTGACTATTGTTTATTGGATTTGTTTTTAGTGATCTATCATTAGAGGGCGGTAACATGCTATTATTTATTTGTTCTTTAATTAGATAAAAAATATTTAACTAAGGTAGGTTAAAATTTGATAAAATACAAAGTGTAGCAGGGAAGTGTTCTGTGCATATGAATTTAAGGGTCATGGTTAAAGAGTGAGAATGACTAATCAAATTTTGTTGTTGATGGATTGGTTTGTGAGTTTGTAGGGAAACAGCTTTGCTAGTTATTAAAAGCAGCAGTTTTTCCATTGCAATGCATATTTGACACAAAGAGACTTTTAATAGTTTTTGAGTGCTTGCTGTAGTTGTACATTAGACTTCATCAGAATGGCTGAGAACTCTGCAGGGTTGTATATACAGTATATATATAAAATATGAACTTCCGGTATCGATATCGGATCGGGATCGCAATATTTGGCCTTGGTATTACATGGTATCGGATCGAATCCAAAATCACTGGTATCGCCCATCCCTAATAATACCTGACTATATCCATAGCCTACAAACTACACCCACATGATACGGTAGATATCACATATTATAGAACTAGATGCAAATGACAGACACGGCTGCATTGCCAACATGTTTTAAGGACTACATGTGTTAGTAAACAGCCGCCATCTTAAAGCAGTAGACCCCTCAGGAAGGCTTTGATGTAGAGATCCTTCCTAGCGAATTTAACTAACTTTTTTTTTTTTTTTTAATCTAAAATGCTCCTAAATCGGCAAAATCTTGACTTAAATCTATCTTTAAATGATGAAACAGTTTTAAAAGTTACACATGTTGAAAGTAGACAGAAGGGAACTAATGCAATAACGGGAGCAATTTTAACAACTTTAACGGTTGATTCACAACTTTAAATGACCTCCACACATAGTAGCAAAGGTTACTATCTAGTTATCGCAATTCCCTTGTGTCTAGTTAAGTGGAGGGTAAAGAATTGGGCTAGGGCCAATTGTCCCCTAAACACTTTAAACTTCACATTGTGTGACCTGTTTTTTTTTTTTTTTTGTTCTGTTTTTGGTTGTTTTTTTTTTTTTTTTTTTTTTTTTTTTTTTTGAGAAAAAAAACATGAAAATTATCACTAGTTACTTTGCCAAGTAACTAATTACTCTTACATTCAGGTAACTGAGTTACTAACGCAATTACTTTTTGGGAGAAGTAATTTGTAACTGTAATTAATTACTTTTTTAAATCAAAATTAACACTGTATATCAGTTGATCAAAATGCCCTTTTTTGCAAGCTAAACTATGGAATAGAATAAATATACATGTACAGGGACTAATATGTGCAAATCCAGATGCTTTTTTTTTTTAGATATAACCTCTTATAGAACAAAGATGTTTTTCCTGAGAGAAAATTAGATGTGTCAACTACACAAGGTCAATTAGAGCAGTAAGATCTCATTTACAGGTAGTATTTATCATACCATGAAGCTAATCATGCGCCCACACATACTATGTTTACACCATTACATACTTCCCTGCTAAGAAATTCTGCGTATGCTGTTTTATTTATTTTTTTTGTACCAGCAAAACCAGGTCCAAAACACAACAAATCTAGCAGAACCCTGGTACTGGTCTTGGTATTCCAAAAACCAGCATATGCTGGGTTTCCTAGCAGGGTTGCCTCCAGGTTGTTTCTGAGTTAACTTGTTGCTTACACTTGCACATACTGTAGCTCGAATCATGCTTGAAAATTATAACTTTCATCTGTAGTATGTGAAACAGTCCAAAAGAGAGAATGTCATGAGACCAGGGGTTAATTTGTGCCAGATCCTGCCGGAACAAGATCCGGCCTCTCTTGATTTTGGCCTCCCTGTGTTCCGGGATTTATTTGGGCAGATCTGGCACCCCTCGTGTATAGAAAATAATAATTTTACAATTTCCGTGACTCATTTGTCGTCGCGTCTTCGTCCGGTTCTTCCTTCGGGGAGGTGGTGTAGTGAATAAAAACACAGAGACGCCTTGGATGGCTGTTGTATGGAGACTTTAATTAACTAAACAAAAATGATTGGGGGACAATCTGACAGTCAACACCACACTCCCACGCAACTCTCGTTTCGTCTCCTTACGCTCACCCACTTCTTCTTTTACGCCAAATTGGCAATGCCGGTCACACTGAAATGGGACAGCGCCCCCTTGGAAACAGTTCCCAAATTACTGCAGCATTTCTTTCAGTAAAAGACAATAAAAGTGAAGTTGACGTAGTGAACTGACCAGAGATTGTTGCTCCGGTCCAGCGCCCTTCCTCTGGATAGCAGTCCTGCTCTTGCAGGCTCAAACTCGTTGTGTTCATTCACGTTTCGTCTTCAAATGTTTTATCAGGTTAGAGGTATTGAAACTGGCCGATTTACCTCCACATCTCGAAACTTTCAGGCTGCAAATCTTGCATGCAGCCATTGATTTTAATCGACAGGATTTCTATTTTGAAATATTTCCCGACCGCCGCCATTTCTCCTGGTTTGTTTTTCCTCCATATGAAAAAGCGGCCTTTTCATTGGTCAGGAGTGGCTATTGGCCCGCTCTCATTGGTCTGGAGCAGGCCAATAGCGATAGCTGCTTGGTGTTCACGTGTCATCACACAACACAGAGACAGAGTGTAGTGAGCGCCAGGAGGAAAAAAAGGCTGCGGTCAAATGGACCGGTAAATGGTATCAGCGCTGTCCTTGTTGGTACTCGCCGATACCGATACCACCATTTCAAGCCGGATAGGCGCCCCCTGCCAATACTAGTATCGGTATCGGTACATCTTTAATTTATACCATGGATATTATCTGAAATTGAGGCTTATGAGTCCCACAGCATGGCAAGTGGGCATTTGCGTGTTGTTTTCAGCACCATTTTCTGCGTATGTTCCGTGACCTGTGCCCGTCTCGTCATCCTTGCGCTGTCATATGTACTTTGCGTTCCAGCACCTTATGATTTACAAATTAAGCACTGCATGAAACACACCACTGAGATTGGCTTTAGTGAACAGCATTGTTAATAACAGCATTGTAGTATAACAGCGTTTCTAACGGTGTTATCTTTTTTTCAGTAATGAGTAATCATTACCGGTACTGAGGATGTTACGGTGCACGTTACTACAGTCAACAGTTGATTTTTTCACACATAAGCTGCCTGAAGAGAGCAGAGCGGGTGGGGGGAGGTGAGAAAGGGGTGGTGACGCCGTTGCAAACGCGATGATGATTGGCTAGGTGGGTGGATCATGCCCTGGCAAACACAACAAGACAGTGATAATGGCGACCGGCCAGGAAATTTCAAAGGTAGCGTTCTCAAACTTGAATTATTTTTCAATATTTAATATTGTGTTCTGCTTATTGTGCAGTAGGTCTAACATACAGTTTCAGAGATTTGCAATGGTTAATGGTCAGTTTACATTTATGTTTTCTTAACAGACTACTATATTTGATCCAAATAAATACCAAATGTTCTAAAATAACGTATATAGGGTTTTTATTCTTCTATCAGTTAATATAAACATTTTTGATGTGAAAGATGCTACAGAATGTCCAATAAAATAATGTGTAGAATATGAAAACAACGTCAATTACTCTGCTGAGTAACTAATTACTCCTACAATGAGGTAACTGAGTTATTATGTCAACTTTTTCAGCGAAGTAATTTCTAACTGTAACTAATTACTTTTTAAAAGTAAGGTTAAGAACACTGGTGAATAGTTTGCAGAATCTACAAAGGAAATTTGATGACCGACCAATGAAGAGTAAATGACAAAATCCACCCTAACGACTGTTGATATCCTTACTGGGCCCTTGTCAAATCCGCCAAGAGAGGAATAGCCAATCCAGCTGAAGCTCAAGAACAGAACTCCTATGTGACTAGTTTGTGTGAGAAATCCCCAAAGATTTTCTCCAAACAGAATATACCAATGCATTTCAAACCTAATAACACCTTGGTGGTTCAGCCCAGGAACAAAATCCAGAGGAGAAACCTCAACAATGCATTGAAGTGCGGTGCAGTAAGAAGTTGAAGGGGCCGTTTACATTGTGTCGCTCCAAGAATATGACAAATTTCATGTTTGCATTTTCATGGTTCCGTCTTGGTTCCGTCTCCATTCGAGCGATGTCGCAATTCCGCGTGAAAATGATTTAGTATTCATGCCGGGCCCTAGAGGGCAGGGCAGTTTTACAAAACGACAGTCGATTATGCATTTCCTTGACAACAACCTCCTCAGCCCGGAAGACAACACACCCACCAACTTGAAGCAATGGTGTTTTTTTTTCTTCCTCTACGTTTTATTTTGCAGTTTCTCTCGTATTTCTTGTATGTTTGCTGTTCTTTGCAAGTTTAAATGATTGTATTAACATTGCTTGTCAATTAAAAAAAAACAAAACTTGAAGCAATGGCGTCCATGCGCTTTTTTCTTTTGTTTCAAAAAGGCACAAAATTGCAAACATTAAATATATTTCAATTAAATATATTCCAAAACAGTAAATTAAAGCCAACATATCGCCAAGTTTGCTGTTTTAAATGTTTAGTAGCATTGACTGCGCACGGCCAAAGTGACGCGTGCGAGTGCTGGCGTCATCGGAGCGAGAGCATTCTATGCGTATGAGGCCAGAATTAAATTGCCTGGCACTGCCAGACTATTCTCCTGTATTTTCCAAACACTGGGAGCATAGTCTGGGACTCAGCTTCTGAATGGCCTTTCGAGACGAATGAAATAATCCGTCCAATCAGATTCGATTATTTGTGTGACGTGTTCTTAACGAGCAACGTCACTCTTGCGCGTCGAAAGTCGTCTCCACAACAACACAGATGGTGAACGGAAGAGCTGAGAATATGTTCCAATCCGCGGTAAAATCAGTTTTAAATTACCAACAATTAGGGCTGTCAAAATTATCACGTTAACGCGCGGTAATTAATTTTTTTAATTAATCACGTCCCGCTCGGACAGTATTCTGCCTCTTGGTAAGTTTTACATCAAGGCTTTTTGTGCTGTCTAACAGCGAACTCTTGTGGTCACTTTGCGACATGGTTTATTGTTTACTTGCCAGTTCAATATGGCTGCACGACGTCTCGGGCTGACGCCTGCGTTGTAATGTTGTTCTTATACGATCCTTGGACAAGATTTGTCCGTAAGTATGGTTGTTGTAAAGAATGTACATATTATGTTAGTAAGCGAAATGTTCTATTTTTTGTATGAGACGCTTTTTGTTTATGTTTAGTGAACCTGTATAGCGTGCTAAGCTAACGTTGTTGCTAATGCAATGCTTGTGTACTTTTTTTTTTTGTAGTTTTACGACTGTCTAAAGAGGACAATGGTTTGAGGCTATTTTATTAATAAATCAGATGAAAAAGGAAGAAGTCTGATTATTAAGGCGTCGTTCACTAGCTGTCTAGCTTTGGAAAAAGTAGACACGTCGGAGTGAGGACAGCATAGACAGATTTAAATGACAGTAGAGTGAAATGCCAACTACAGTCCTTATGTACCGTATGTTGAATGTATATATCCATCTTGTGTCTTATCTTTCCATTCCAACAATTTATTTTACCGAATATACAGTGCTGCTCAAAAGTTTGTGAACCCCCTCAACATTTTGGAATTTTCTATTATTTCAACCTGATTTCCTAATCAATCAATTCAGTAGTTTTTTTTTGTTTTTTTAACAGTTGTGTTGTCGAGACTAAATTAAAAAGAGTTTTCATCAACTGATGTAGGTGCAAAATTGAACTGTTTGGTCACAACCAAAACCGCCATGTCTGGCGAAAAGTCAACACTGCATACCACCAAAAGAACCTTCTCCCAACAGTGAAGCATGGAGGTGGGAATGTCAAGATCTGGGCTTGCTTTTCATCCTCAGGACCTGGACAACTCCACATAGTCCAGGGAATCATGAATTCTGAGGAATATTGTCAAATCCTAGAACATAACCTGACGCCATCTGTTTTGAAGTTAAAGCTTGGCAGAAGGTGGATCATGCAACATGATAATGATCCAAAGCATTCCAGCAATACAACCAAGGAATGGCTGAAAAAGAAGAAGATTCGTGTTCTGGACTGGCCCAGTCAAAGTCCTGACCTAAATCCCATTGAAATGCTGTGGCGGGACCTGAAGCGAGCAGTTCATGCCAGACGCCCATCAAACCTCTCTCAACTGACTGCGTTCTGCAAGGAAGAATGGGCAAAAATCCCCCAAAGTAGATGTGAGAGGCTGATTAGTCACTACAGAAACCGTTTGGTTGAGGTAATCTCTGCAAAAGGAGGCGCAATATCCTATTAACTGAAGGGGTTCACATACTTTTGCACACATGATATCTGAGTTTTTCTTAAATCAACCACTTTTGTTAAATAAAGAATGACAATATAACTATTTCTTTTGTTTCAGTCCATTATTTGGAATGTCAGTATTGTGGATTTGGGTATAACTTAACATTTAATAAGGTTATTTTAGTTTTTTTTTACAAAAAATCTGACCATTGCTGTGGGGTTCACAAACTTTCGAGCAGCACTGTATATATAATTTACAGAAAAATATGGCATATTTTATAGATGGTTTGAATTGCGATTAATTGCGATTAATTACGATTAATTAATTTTTAAGCTGTAATTAACTCGATTAAAAATTTTAATCGTTTGACAGCCCTACCAAAAATACATCGACACAAGTCATTGACAACAGTCTGTCTCGCGCTAGCCATGTTTAATAAACTTCTCCATTCTCCGCTCGCGCTAGTTTCTTTACGCTTTACCAACGTCACGTCCGCCCGTCGCTGGTCCACTTGCTGTCTCTTCCCTGTGGCTTGCTCCGCCCTGGGAATTTGATCCGCCGGATGGTGGCTGCTGTTCCAGCGATTGAGTCTGGTGTACCAGGCAAGGAATCAAAAGTCTGCATCTTCGCCATCACCGTGTATTCTGTATGTATTCTGAAAAACATTTGTTGAGTCTTGGAGTTGCAGCGTCACCATGTAAACGGCCCATGAGAGTTGATTCACAAACTCATTACAGCATCACTTTGTGGCTCTGGAGCTAGAGTTCACTTGTATCACAAGAAGAATGGACATTCCTTCAAGGGAAACACTGTACAGATTCTTGAAAGGGCCATCTATGAAAGAAAGAAAGAAAGAAAGAAAGAAAGAAAGAAAGAAAGAAAGAAAGAAAGAAAGAAAGAAAGAAAGAAAGAAAGAAAGAAAGAAAGAAAGAAAGAAAGAAAGAAAGAAAGAAAGAAGCCATCTATGTCAAACTCGAAAAGATGTCTCAGAGGAGATGGTTTGAAGCTGTCCTGACATCTCTCGCCAAGCCATTTTGCCACAAGGCGAGTGAACAAATCACTAGAGCTGCGTATGATGAATTTGAGTCACAACATGACCCAAGCACTGATTCAACACGTGATGATTGAAATGTTTGTGCAGTGACACCTCACAGAGGCGACGCGTGGGACGAGGCATTTCCACAGCATCCTGCTGCGCAACAGCTGGCTGTCTTATAAATAATGCAGAGCGCTGTCAATCTGCTGCCTTTTTGCGAGCTTTAAGACGCACAACAGTTGAACACGATTGAACAAAAACAAAACGGAGTTTGGCCATGCGTTGAAGGTTGTGGATGATGCGGTAATTGTGGGTTGTAATCAAGAAAAGGGGCCCTGCACAAACAGAGAAGGAAGGTGGGCAGTGTTGCCAGATTGGTCTGGACCACACCCAATTGGGCTATTTGAAATATTTGGGGCGAGAGAGAACAGATTTGTGCAGGTTGACAAAATTTGGGCTTTTAAAACAAAATACTGCAGTTTCGGAAATACCTGTGTTGATTAGATTTTAGCAATTAAACTTTTATATGTACACCTTGAAGTTGAGTTACGTTGCTTACTTACAGAAGCATAGTCTTGGCTTAAATTATAAACAGGGGTGCACATAATTTTTTTGCCCAGGTTCTCAGAGGAGGACCTGGAGATGTGACTTGGTCCTCATTGAGCTTGAGAGCCGACCCGCCTGATGCGATAAAATTATGACAAGCTTTACTTAGAGCCAATTACCTTTGATTAATTATATTAACCATTAATGCTCGATTAACATCAACTGGCACAACAAAATTGCCATTACTTCGAAGTGAAATGTAAAGAAATGAACATAAAAGCACCAATTCAAAATAAAGGGCATTATGCGGCTCCCACATTAACTCCAAGCCTTTGTAAAAGTGGGATGCCCTCCTCCTCATAAGAGCTCATTGAACGTACATGTTTAGCTTTGTGAAATGTGAGCAAAAACACGTTTGTCAGTGCATAGCGCTGTGCAGGGCGAGTGGGGTGCTGTCTGACATCGATAGTTTGCTTAAGTGCCACATGCTGTTTTTTTCGTGCTTTTCAAAGTTTGGATGGCTGAAATTCTTTGACCCTACTACATAAAATGCGCTGCTTTTATTAGCGACATTGGAATTCTCACGGCAAATTTTGTACCACATTTCCGTGCAAGCATCATTTGCTTCTAGCCATGGAACCTACCTCCTGCAGCCACTTTTCAGCAAATGTCCTTTTTTTCGGTAGCTCCGGTGACGTCTCTCTCGTCTGTCTGTCTTTTGATGGGGGTGGGGGAACACGGAAATAATTACCGGTACTCAGTGGGGCCTGCCTCTTTGACATTTTGAGAAGTGATTTTCTCGTGTCCGCCGCAAATACAGTGGTCAGCCATCGGTATGCAAAAGCGTATGGAATCCGTTGAGTGCCCGCGCGTTTGTCTACGTCCAGTACGCATGCGCGCATGCGGACCACTTATGTGCACCCCTGATTATAAAGTATTGAGACTACTGAACTGGCAAAGTACGTGTGAGCTGTTAACTGCATGTAATTTCTGATTTTAATAATTTGAAAATAATTAGACAAATTACATTACACACATTAAAATTCATTAGGTGCACTGTAACTTTTTGAATTTTGAATATATAAGACACACTGGACTACATGTTAGGGCTCCATGATTGCAGCATATACACCAGATGGTGGAACGTCGACAAGAACTGTCCCTTGCCAAGATGATAACAGAAGACAACTTAAGAGTGTGGAAGATAAGAGGTTTGAGTGAAGCTTGAGTAAAAAGCATGTTCAAAGCAATAATTTCTTTTCTTGGTCTTCTCTGTGTACTTTATTTTCACCAATTGAATTATATTTATGAGTTCTTTCAATTTCATTGGTATTTGCCCCATTATATTGCAAGTGATCATTGGCGAAAATGTTATTGCTAAGGGGACTTTGAACACACCTAAATTGTTTAAGAAAAAGAATAGCTTACCTCAGAGTTTACCTTTGCCCTTTTTTCAAGTTTTTTTTTAAGGCTCAGGACATGAAGGATTAAATTATGTTAATTGTATTTCTTTATTCATTTATTTTTATATATTTATTTCAGGGAGTTGACAACCATACCCAACAGTCACGTCCAGCACTTGGGTATTTCCTATATTCGTAACACTTGGCTACCCTACCTTTGATCAGCCTGTCTCCCTGTCTGTACTGTCACCTGTATTCTTACCAGACCTCCCGGCCTTGCCAAAGGGAGCCTGGCTGCCCGTTTGCCCCTCACCATGCTCCTTTTAAATAAACTTTGAATAAACAGCTTTACACCTCACTCTTGTCTACTTTGGGGTCCCCTTCCAGTAAGAGAGAAGTGAACATCCGTTCTTTCGTTATCAACCCTCCCAATTAAAGTGTATTCGATGTCTAACGCAGTCGATAACAGCCAATGAGTTAGCAAGGAAAAATTTTTATCAAGAGTACTGCAAAATCAAATTTACTCCATGACAATAAATTTCTGGTGACCCGTGTTTTAAACAGGTTACTGTCCCACCAAATTATTTGTAAACATGAAAAAAAGTAGTTGCCCAATATATTTTTAAAAATTTGAAAAATGTTTGTCTTTATTAAATGCTTCATTGAGTGAGTCCACTCAAACCCGCTCAAGCTGCTCACTTACAATGAGATGCCACAGCAACTGTTTAACAAGTTAAAAAATGTTGACACATGCACTGCTTTGAAGTTTTGGCTTACATGCGTCTCTGGCAAGCTCAAACCTTAACTATCTGTCGATCATCGTTAACCATTAGTAAGCACTGGCGTACCGCTCATTAATAGGGATGACGTTAGCAATTGTTGCTTGGCGGGTCAAGCTCCCATTTGTCCCTAATGGTGAATTCATGTAAATAGTGTACTAACAAGATGTTTACTGAGCTAAACCTACCAAATCTGTCCGAAAATGATGTCCCCGGTGCCAAATTCACTGGTAAAGATGTGGAAGAACATACAAATGTTCCATTAAAGAGATTGCTTGAGTGTCGAGGGCTGAAGAAGACTGGAAAAAGAGTCGACCTGATCCAGAGGTAGCTTTTTTATCGACACTTTTTTCTTGTATGCGTTGCCTTACGCCACTGACAATGACATTCTCCTGTTTCAACAATCTATCCTTTACAACCATATACCCTGTCTTTCTTATATATTATATTCTCTGGTTGTCTTAAGTCTTGGGGGTAATTAGGGCCCGAGCACTAAGCGTGCGATGGCCCTATGGTTTTGCAAAGGATTATTAGGGCCCGAGCACTAAGCGTGCGAAGGCCCTATTGTTTTGCAAAGGATTATTTTTTTTTTAATTATTATTATTATTTTTTTTTTTTTTCAGGGCAAATGAAAACGGCCAATTTGGAGGCCTCAACATGCACGAAAAGTCACCAAAATTTGCACATACGTCCGGAAAATTGTAAATTTCGATAATTTTGCAACATTGCAAAAAAATATAACAAAATGGCTCAGTGGCGCCCCCTTGAAATTTTTAAATTGGCCTATAACATTAGGGTCTGTCAGCGTAGAGCAATGAAATTTGGGGGGTCTATACCTTGTCCAAAACCGCTCCAAAAAAGCATTTACATGCATATTCCAAACCCAACAGGAAATCGGTTATTTTGGATCAAATATGAAATTTTTATCGATTTACAGGGTGCACATTTGAGACCTTTTCGCCGAGGGAGTTAGTTGGATCATCTTCAAAATTGGTGAGACTGTTCAGGAGACATATGAAATCTTAAGTTTTGAAAATGGTGCGTTTTCATTCACGGGTCTGACCTGGGCGTGGTGCCAAAGTCGACCATTTTTTCGGCAAAATGACAAATTCAGTAAATGACTTATAGTTCCTTGACACAACGTTCAATCTTTTTCATATTTGGCATGTATGTGTGGTATCCCACCCTTAACACGAGTGCATTGAAATATTACCCATTAGGTCTAGCGCCCCCTAGTGAGAACAGGAAATGCCTTTTTTTACGAGACAGGTTCCTCCTCCAAGGGAAAAAAATCTGTTGACCTCAAACCTGCATCAGGGGAGCCTTAAGACCTGTGTTCAGGTGCCTGATGAAAAATATTGAGGTTTCGTTGAGGCGGAGGGGTCCAAACAGGAAAGTGAAAATGAACGTCAACAATTTGTCACGCAAAAAACTTTGAACAGTCATAACTCGGCAGATATACAACATATCTGCGCCAAACTTCCCGTGTTTGTTGAGAGTCATACCCTGAAGGTTCTTGTAGGGGTCATTTGCATCAACTCTACAGTGCCAACTAGTGGCGACAGAAAGAAGTTTTAAAAAAGGCCTTTCCTATTGGGTTTTTTCAACATAGAGCAAGGAAATTTGGGGAGTAGATACCTTATGCAAAACTGCTCCAAAAAGTCTCTTGCACCCATATTCCAAATCCAACAGGAAATCGGGTATTTTGGATCGAATGTGAAATTTTCATGGGTTCACAGTTGGAGTTTACATTTGGAGGCTTGAATATGCACAAAAACTCGTAAAAATTTGCACATACATGCGGCTTTAGATAACGTTCGATAATCTTGCAATGTTACGAAAAAATGTAGCAAAATGCCTCAGTGGCGCCCCCTTGAATTTTTCAAAAAGTCGTTTCCTATTAGGTTTTTTCAACAGAGAGTGATGAAATTTGGGGAGTCGATACCTTGTGCAAAACTGCTCCAAAAAGTCTCTTGCACCCGTATTCCAAATCCAACAGGAAATCGGGTATTTTGGATCGAATGTGAAATTTTTATCGGTTCACAGTAGGGGTTTACATTTGGAGGCTTGAACATGCACGAAAACTCACAAAAATTTAGACATACATGTGGCTTTGCATAACGTTCAATAATCTTGCAACGTTACGAAAACATGTAACAAAATGGCTCAGTGGCGCCCCCTTGAAATTTTCAAAAAGGCCTCTCCATTTAGGTTTTTTCAACGTAGAGGGATGAAATTCGGAGAGTCGATACCTTGTACAAAACTGCTCCAAAAAGTCTCTTGCATGCATATTCCAAACCCAACAGGAAATCGGGTATTTTGGATTGAATGTGAAATTTTTATCGATTTACAGTGTGCACATTTTACACCTTGGCACCTAGGGAATTAGTTTGATCATTCTCAAAATTGGCGAGACTGTTCATGAGGCATATGAAATCTTAAGTTATCAAAATGGTGTGTTTTCATTCACGGGCCTGACCTGGGCGGGGTGCCAAAGTCGGCCATTTTTTTGCCAAAACACCGAATTCGGAAAATGACTGATAACTCCCTCATACAACGTTCAATCTATTTTAAATCTGGCATGTGTGTGAGGTATACCAGCCTGAGCAGGACTGGATTGAAAATTTACCATTTGTGCTTGGCGCCTCCTAGTGGGAACAGGAAATGCCCTTTTTTTACGGGACACACTCCTCCTCTAAAGGGAAAAAATCAATCTACCTCAAAGCTGCATAAGGGAAGCCTTAAGACCTGTCTTCAGGTGCCTGATGAAAAATATTGAAGTTTCGTTGAAGCGGAGGGGTCCAAACAGGAAAGTGAAAATGACTGTCAACAATTTTTCTCTCCAAAAACTTTGAACAGTCATAACTCGGCAGATATACAACATATCTGCGCCAAACTTCCCGTGCTTGTTGAGAGTCATACCCTGAAGGGCCTTGTAGGGGTCATTTGCATCAAACCTACAGCGCCAACTAGTGGCAATAGAAAGTCACTCGTTTTTCCAATACATGTTCAGTTCTTTTCAGGTTGGTCATTGTAGTTTCAAGACCTATTAAAATACTTATTTACGGCCCATGTCCACGTGTCTCTGTCTGTTGCCGTGACGACCCTTTGTTCGCCATTTAAAGGAAATATTTTTTTTCAGAGACTCAGGCAGCTTATAGAGCCACAATATTTGGCACACTTGGTCGAATTGGCCCACTTAGAAGATTAGTTTTGGGTTTTGAATAAGGGCTTGGCTGCACAGCTCAGTAGTGGCTCCTTTTTTGTAGTACTCTCTCCAATAGGGGTTTTTATCTCTTGGGTGTGGGAATGTATATAGGCTACTTTTGAGCATCTTAGGTTCTAATGAGATGATTAGAGAGGAGGATCTGCCACCACCCTGACCTGCACACAGTCCGAGTTGCGTGACGTCCGAGTTGCGCGAGATTGCGAGGGCCCGTTCAGTCCTGCTTGCAGGCCTAGTTTTTTTATTTCTTTAAAAAAAAATTAATTTTTCAGGGCAAATAAAAACGGCCAATTTGGAGGCCTGAACATGCACGAAAAGTCACTAAAATTTGCACATACGTGCGGAAAATTGTAAATTTCGATAATTTTGCAACGTTGCAAAAAAAGCTAACAAAATGGCTCAGTGGCGCCCCCTTGAAATTTTAAAATTGGCCTATAACATTAGGGTCTGTCAGCGTAGAGCGATGAAATTTGGGAAGTCTATACCTTGTCCAAAACCGCTCCAAAAAAGCATTTACACCCATATTCCAAACCCAACAGGAAATCGGTTATTTTGGATCGAATATGAAATTTTTATCGATTTACAGGGTGCACATTTGAGACCTTTTCGCCGAGGGAGTTAGTTGGATCATCTTCAAAATTGGTGAGACTGTTCAGGAGACATATGAGATCTTAAGTGTTTTTTAAATGGTGCGTTTTCATTCACGGGTCTGACCTGGGCGTGGTGCCAAAGTCGGCCATTTTTTCGGCAAAATGACAAATTCAGTAAATGACTAATAGTTCTTTGACACAACGTTCAATCCATTTCATATCTGGCATGTATGTGCAGTATCCCACCCTTAACACGAGTGCATTGAAATATTACCCATTAGGCCTAGCGCCCCCTAGTGAGAACAGGAAATGCCTTTTTTTACGAGACAGGTTCCTCCTCCAAGGGAAAAAAATCTGTTGACCTTAAACCTGCATCAGGGGAGCCTTAAGACCTGTGTTCAGGTGCCTGATGAAAAATATTGAGGTTTCGTTGAAGCGGAGGGGTCCAAACAGAAAGTGAAAATGATCGTCAACAATTTGTCTCGCAAAAAACTTTGAACAGTCATAACTCAGCAGATATACGACATATCTGCGCCGAACTTCCCGTGCTTGTTGAGAGTCATACCCTGAAGGGTCTTGTAGGGGTCATTTGCATCAACTCTATAGTGCCAACTAGTGGCGACAGAAAGGAGTTTTAAAAAAGGCCTTTCCTATTGGGTTTTTTCAACATAGAGCAATGAAATTTGGGGAGTAGACACCTTATGCCTAACTGCTCAAAAAAGCCTCTTGCACTTCTATTCCAAATCCAACAGAAAGTCGGGTATTTTGGCTCGAATGGGAAATTTCTATCCATTTGTAGTACAGTTTACATTTGGAGGCCTGGACATGCACGAAAACTCACCAAATTTTGCACATATATGCGGCTTTGCGTGGATTTTGATAATCTTGCGATGTTACAAAAAAATGTAACAAAATGGCTCAGTGGCGCCCCCTTGAATTTTTCAAAAAGGCGTTTCCTATTAGGTTTTTTTTTAACGTAGAGCAATGAAATTTGGGGAGTCGATACCTTGTGCAAAACTGCTCCAAAAACTCTCTTGAACCCATTTTCCAAACCCAACAGGAAATCGGGTATTTTGGATCGAATGTGAAATTTTTATCAATTAACAGGGTGCACATTTGAGACCTTGTCACAGAGGGAATTAGTTGGATCATCTTCAAAATTGGTTAGACTATTCAGGAGATATAGGAAATCTAAAATTTTCAAAATGGTGCGTTTTCATTCATGGGTCTGACCTGGGCGTGGTGCCAAAGTCAGCCATTTTTTCGGCAAAATGACAAATTCAGTAAAGGACTAATAGCTCCTTGAAACAACGTTCAATCTTTTTCATATCTGGCATGTATGTGCGGGATCCCACCCTTAACACGAGTCCATTGAAATATTACCCATCAGGCCTAGCGCCCCCTAGTGGGAACAGGAAATGCCTTTTTTTACGAAACAGGCTCCTCCTCCAAGGAAAAATAAATCTATTCACCTCAAACCTGCATCAGGGGAGCCTTAAGACATGTGTTCAGGTGCCTGATGAAAAATACTGAGGTTTGGTAGAAGCAGAAGGGTCCAACAGGAGAAGTAAAAATGACTGAAGCCATTTCGTCTCACCGCAAGTTTTGAACAGTCATAACTTATACAACATATCTGCGCCAAACATATCGTGCTTGTTGAGTCATAGTCTGTAGGGTCCTGTAGGGGTCATTTGCATCAACCCTACAGCGCCAACTAGTGGCAATAGAAAGTCACTCATTTTTTTAAATATATGTCCAGTTCTTTTCAGGTTGGTCATTGTAGTTTCAAGACCTTTTGTAATACTTATTTTATGGCCCATGTCCACATGTCTCTGTCTGTTGCCGTGACGACCCTTTATTCGCTCCTTTTTTGTAGTACTCTCCCCAATAGGGCTTTTTATCTCTTAGGTGTGTGAATGTAAAGAGGCAACTTTCGAGCATGTTAGGTTCTAATGAGATGATTAGAGAGGACGATCTGCCACCACCCTGACCTGCACACTGTCCGAGTTGCGTGACGTCCGAGTTGCGCTAGATTGCGAGGGCCCGTTCAGTCCTGCTTGCAGGCCTAGTTTACATTGCTTTTTGTGTAGCGATCGCAAATGCTAGTCAGTGAAAGACAGCGGACACTTTTAATTTTTTTTCATTATTTTTCAATAATTTATTTACACTTCCCCTTTCTGTAGTTGTTTCTTTACAACAAAAAAGGTAAAGCTAAAACATGGCTAAGTTCTTTAAATATCCGTATTTTAGAAAAATAGGCCTACATGACTGTTGTGATATATAAATGTTAGTAAAAGCAGTAGTACCACCTACAATTAACTCGGTAGGAGGCCATATAAATCTATTCATACATATCTACTATATATGTGTGTATGTATATATGTGTGTGTCTCCCTACCTTTGCAACCTCCTCTGTATTAACAGTTCTCCTCGTTCACTTCACTCTTCCTCTGGTTTCGGTTCCAGTGCTTTTAGTCATTTGGGGATTGTCATCTGTAGGACCATGGCCCCCAGCAAAATATTTACTGCATATTAAGGTGAATGACTTCACCTTGCTGGCGTTAAACTGGTCTTTTGGACGTCCGGACAATGTGATCCATTGTTCACGTTTTTTACCTCTTTTTTGGCTTCGGGAAACGTACAGTGGGGAGAACAAGTATTTGATACACTGCCATTTGGAAAACCCATTGGCAGTGTGATTGTTCTGTTCGTCTGGCAACCCTGGCGGGCAATACTGTGTGCTCAAGGATTGCGTTGTAGTTGCTTTGAAGTTGACATTTTTTCTTCCAAAGTTAACATGGTTAGCTGCGAATCAATAGGTAGGCCTCAGTAGGTTTCCATCTGGTTGAGCAAAGGGTCAACGGTTCAATACTGTATGCAACTCCCTGCAGTTAGATTTAAATTAGATAGTAGTAGATATAATTACCTCTTGGTCAGTGTCGCTGTTGTCAGTTATTTTACTTTATTAAATCAAGAATAAAACTCGTTTTTCATTTAATGTATTAAATTATTATTGGTTTGATTACATATTTGACATATTTTTCAAAACATTTACATAATTAAGATATGATAATGTTTTTTTTTTTTAATCAACATATACCATACTGGTCAATTAATAAAGAATTATTAGAAGTTCGACAGTTGATGGAAGAAAATTAAGTGTTGCTTTATTCTTCATTTAAAATATCTTACATTGGATCAAATGACGTATTTTAACAATTTATCAGTTGATATCTTATTTATTCATTTCATTAAAAAAAATAATAAAGTTAAGTGTATTGCTAGCTCATGTCTATTTTAGAAATTAAAAAGGCCTTTAAATAGAAAAGTTTGCTAAACTTTGCGTTTCAACCTGCTTGTCTTCATCGCACCATGTAGGCAGAAAGGTACAGGAGTGCACTCGTCTTACTGGCTGCCCGCCATCACATATAGTCAAGCAGATGGTGACTGCATGTAAACCCTCGTTAGTGCCAGCCAGCCTCTGGGGAGATGTCGACTGAGACGTGTTAGGATCCAGATGAAAGTTCACACGCTTGCGATGTCATCGACAAAACGGTTGAAAGCAAGCACTAGGTCAGGTCTGAGAAAATAGCCAGTTAGTCACGTTTGCTCGATGGTTCATGTTTTTAGAAATGCCACATGCGGCTCAACAGCGAATGCCACCTACAAAAGTGTTAAGATTGAGCACTAATGGGCTCTATTCTCCTACTCAAGTGTAAGTCCATTTTTACGTGCCATCTACAAGTAGTCTAATATCCAGACTTCTGACCAGTGGTGGAATATAATTAAGTACAAGTACTTTGTTACTGTACTTAAAGTGCATGTGACACGAAAAAGCATGTTTATTTCAGTATACACTCGGTATTTTATGCTCCTGAATGATATGGACCGCTTGGATGTGTGTGGAAGCGATCGCTATATTTATTTAGTTTTGACCATGAAAATGAGTGACTTCCGGCTTCGGTCTTGCATTGAGGAGGAGGGCGCTGTGACGTGTATGGTAGAAGACGTCCTCTTCACTATACAGCGTACTGTTGTGTATGAGGACAAAGGATTCAGCTGATTTTGCGGATTAATACGTTTATTTTTCGCATCACGCCAGCCAAACGGCTGCAGAAAAATAATTCTGTATGAGGGAGAGGCGTATGCGCCTCTTTGGAGTTTCAAAAGGTTCCATTCACCGTGGATATTTACTGTGGGACCATTGGAATTACGAGGAAGTGAGTAAACATCTTGTTTTGTATTATGTCAAATACGAATACAGCGATTACAAAGTAAACACTACAAACTTTCTTTAAATAAAGGACTACTTACGTTTGATCATTGATAGGCATGTAAAAATCTCTCCTCATGCACATTAGCGGCAGCACGTTAGCTGCACAACAACTCCAGCCACCCTCCTCCGGGGAACGAACTGTAAATTGCTCTCCGCTGGGCGGTTTGCCGATGCTGCGGAGACAATCGACAACCGGGTCGTCATGTCAAATAATCCAGGATAGTTATGTGTGATTTTCCGCTTCGAAGACTTTGAAACATCACTCGGTTCGGGTTAGCATGTCGGCTAGCTGTCACGCCGTCTGGTTTGTTTACATTCTCCGAAGCCGGGGAAGGGAAATGACATATGTCCGATTTAGGTGTCATAAAATATCGTTCGGGAGGTGCGACAGTAAAGGTGAAGTCGACAGTTTTGACCATTATGGAGTAATTTTGCCATGTCGTCCTGTATAAAGGCATTTTTATTATTTCATATTCCATTCAGCACAAGACTGTTATTTGTCATGACCATGCCATTTATTTAGCAATTGGGGAAAATACTTGGATAAAAAGAATATCCTGTAAAAATATTGAAGTAAAGAGACAGAAACAATGACATTTTGCCGTTCTCTTCGTCGCGTTTTCCTCGTTGTGAATAGTTCCCCCTCGACGGGCTGACTGGTCCTTCTCAAGCCATTTATATAGCTATTGGGGAAAATACTTGGATAAAAAGAATATGCTGTAAAAATATTGAAGTAAAGAGACAGAAACAATGACATTTTGCCGCTCTCTTCGTCGTGTTTTCATCGTTGTGAATAGTTCCCCCTCGACGGGCTGACTGGTCTTTCTCAAGCCATTTATATAGCTATTGGGGAAAAATACTTGGATAAAAAGAATATTCCGTAAAAATATTGGAGTCGAGAGAGACTGAAACAATGACATTTTGCGGCTCTCTTCGTCGCGTTTTCCTCGTTCTGAATAATTCCCCCTCAATGGGCTGAATAGTAAAACCGATGAGCCCAGTCTACCGCTGATGTCATCCACCTGTTGGGGACGCTAAAGCCCTATAATGGTAGGCGTGGCTAACCGGCAGATTAAAAGACTAATTTCTCGTCATCTGTGCTTTGCTAAATTGTTGTATATAGTCTCAAAATATGATTCGAATTCACATAATAATGCCATTTAAGACTTTTTTTCTCGTGTCATATGCTCTTTAAAAATATTATTAAAACAGTAAATTAAAGCTAACATATTTGCTGTTTTTATGTGTTTAATGTGACGTTTACGAGGGCTAACGTTATCGGCGCGGTGTCGCGCCACGGGAGCCTTTGATATACATGCGGAGATAGCACCCCCTCAATCCTGCGCAATCGAATTCTTCCACTTGGGAGACAGGATTCAGAATTTTTCGTCTTCCCCTTCCGTCTTCACCAACACCATATGCAGGCGAGGCAACTCCGCAACACAGTAATTGCGTCTTTGTGTCGCAGAGTCGGCATGTAAACTGCTCCTAAGTATGTATGTTGCTGCTGGGGCACAGAGAAGGAGGCTAATAGAGAGATAGGATGCTGTGGTTAATTATCATTAATGGTACTTATAATTTCATGAAAGTTGCACTGTTTGGCCTTTGAGAGGTTTAAAAAAGTTTATTCAGTTCATTCAGAGTTTATTATTATGAATTCATTTTACTTTCTTACTGTTGGGCTAGTATTATACATGTTTTAATTTCACAAATGTAGCACTCTTTTGGCCTTTGAGTGTCAAAGGTTTATTCAACTATTGTCTACTACGGTTTAGTAGACTATTTACTTTGTATTAATCTTTTTCCTGTTTCACAAAGGTAAGCAGCAGCCTGACAAAGCCATGATAGCAATGATTTCACATCCAAGTATGTAGCTCTTTGAAAAAAAAAAAAAAAATTATATATATATATATATATATATATATATATATACACTGTATATACTGTATATATGTATATATATATATATGTGTGTGTGTGTGTGTGCGTATGTATATATGTATATATATATTGTGACATCATGCGGGGGCTGGTAGTGGAGGGCCGTTACATTCTCTTTCCAGAGCTAAAGAATCCAGTCAAAATGGCCGCCAGCCCAAAGACTACACTTCCCAGCATGCCGCACAACGCCTCCAGGTGTGGCTGCTTGAGCTACTTAATTGCAGCTGGCCTGGAGGACAATATAAGAGACGAACAGATGAAGCGGAGGGGGAGGCTGAAGGAGATTGACAGAAACATTTGGAAGAAAGTATTTTGAAGAGAACAGACCTAAGTTGCCATTTGGAGACATTTTAGTATTTTGAAGAGAACAGACCTTAGTTGCCTTTTTGAGACATTTTGGTTGATTGTTTGCTCTGTAACTGTTTGTGCCACATTTCGGCCATTTTTCTTTTGGGGAAACCCTCTGTTTTTTCTGATTAAAGATATTTTTGTTGGACACCTTGGCGTCTCAAGCTCCTTCCTGGCCAGGCCTACTGCGTGAACGGTCACAGATGGTGGAGAATGAGGGCAGGTGGGCCTAGGGCCAGACTACAGAGACGGACGCCATAGACGAGTTATCCCAGCTATTCTCCCAACTACACACCAGCCAACAGCCCCGCGGAATGGAGCACTTGATGCAGATGCTCTTGGAGGCCCAGAAGGCACAACAAGAAACCCAGGTTGCCTTGCTTCAACAGCAAATGAGGGCCAATCAGCTTAAAGAGCAAGAGCTACTCCAATTGGCCCGAGCCAAACCCAAGGCAAGTGAATCCATTCCCAAAATGTCATTGTCGGATGATGTGGAGGCCTACCTCCATGCCTTTGAATCCACTGCTGTCCAAGAGCGGTGGCCGAAACCACAGTGGGTTAGCTTATTAGCCCCTTTCCTCTCGGGGGAGGCACTGAAAGCCTATCAAGATTTAGAGCCCGAAAGTGCACAAGATTATGACCAGCTGAAGGCCGAAATATTGAGCCGCCATGGCCTTACCAAGTTTGGCATGGCCCAGCGGTTTCATAGCTGGACCTTTCAAAATGGGCTCAACCCCCGTTCCCAAATGCATGAGTTGATTAGAATAACCAAGAAGTGGTTGGAGCCCGAAAAAAGGACCTCAGCCGAAATAGTAGAGACCCTGGTGATGGACCGCTACTTACGAGCCCTTCCGTTTGAGGCCAAGAAGGCAATCAGTCAGCAGAAATTTATAACGACCCTGGAGCTGACCGAGGCGGTCGAACAATTTCACGCTGCTGCAGACATGCTTCGACAGCCCCGTGGTAAACCTGCTGCCTCAACTCCCCAGCGACCCCAGGAGCCCCTGCTGAGCAGCTCCAACCTGGATCGGGCCCCTCAAACAGACCCCAGACGCGGTCAGGCTACCCTAGGGCCGTCAAAGAGCGTCCTGGCTCCTGAAGCTCGTCGGTGTTACCGTTGCGGGGAGACAGGACACTTCTCTTGGCAGTGTGGCAAGTCCGACGTGCCCATGCCTACCGCAGAGTCCTCCGGCGGCACCCACACCCAGTTTGCAGCCCTCCTGGGGGAAAGTGAAAGCCCACGGCCTATGTGTCCAGTCCAAGTCAACCACCGGGATGTGGAAGCCTTGCTAGATTCAGGAAGCGCCAGGACCCTGGTTCAGGAGTGGGTCCTAGAGGCCTCCAACCCGGAGCGAGGAGAAAACGTGCCAGTGGTCTGCGTTCATGGGGACACCCGCGAATATCCGACCACTGAAGTGAGGCTCACTACAACCAAGGGCACGTTCAATGTACGTGTGGGGGTTGTCAAGACCCTTCCCGTTCCGGTCCTGATTGGCCGGGACTGCCCGGCCTTCCCTAAATTATGGCGAGAAGCCCACAAATGCTCGGGCGTAGACAGCGCAAGGAGACCGCTCCGGCTTTTGTCGCGGAGGACAGTGGATCCAGAGACCTGCCGGGAGACTCCGCTGCGTCAAGTCTGCAGTCTGCCTCCAGTGAATTCCGGTGGCCGAATCCTCATTAAAGGGTCAGTATGGCACGGCTCAATTACAAGAACCCACGTTTTGCAACGTATTAAAAAACATTCAGGTGATTGAGGGAACATTGGTAGGGGGCAGAACATCTCCTACCTATCCCCACTTTGCGGTAAAAAACGGCCTTTTATACCAAGTAGTGAAAGCTAAGGACAAGATCGTCGAGCAATTGCTCGTACCCCGAATACACGGCCCCACGGTTCTGCAGTTAGCGCATACTCATGTAATGGGGGCTCACCTAGGGGTGGAGAAAACAAAAGAACGAGTGTTGCAAAGGTTCTTTTGGCCAGGTGTTCACAAGGAAATAGAAAATTATTGTCGCAGTTGCCCAGAGTGCCAGTTAAAAGCTCCTAAGCAGGGGTACCGGAATCCCCTGGTCCCGTTGCCTATTATAGAAACCCCCTTTGAAAGAGTGGGGATGGACATTGTAGGGCCTCTCCCTAAGAGTGCGCGCGGCCACCAGTACATCCTTGTAATTATTGATTATGCCACCGGTATCCAGACGCCATTCCCTTAAGAAAGGCCAATGCTAAGCACATTGCCCATGAACTTTTCCTCTTCAGCAGCAGGGTGGGTCTCCCAAAAGAAATCCTAACTAACCAGGGCACCCCATTTATGGCCCGGGTCACCAGGGAGATGTGTTCGTTGTTACGAGTCAAACACTTGAGGACCTCTGTTTACCACCCTCAAACAGACGGGTTGGTAGAGAGGTTCAACAAGACTCTGAAGGCAATGCTACGCAAGGCCATCGACAAGGACGGCCGGAACTGGGACCAGCTGCTCCCCTATCTCCTGTTTGCGGTAAGGGAAGTGCCTCAATCGTCGACCGGCTTTTCATCCTTCGATCTGCTTTATTCCCACAAGCCCAGGGGTCTGCTAGATATCGCCAAGGAAACCTGGGAGGAACAACCCTGCCCCCACCGAACCATGGTGGAACATGTAGGGGCCATGCGAGAAAGGATGTTCGCCGTGATGCCCATAGTGAAAGAACACATGGAAAAGGCCCAGAGAGACCAGAGGGGTACGTACAATCGGACAGCTCAACCCCGAGAATTCCAACCCGGGGATCGAGTGCTAGTGCTGGTCCCCACGGTAGAATGCAAGTTCCTGGCTACCTGGCAGGGACCTTTTGAGATAATTGAAAAGGTGGGGGAAGTAAATTATAAGGTGAGACAACCGGGCAGGCGGAAAGGTGTGCAAATTTACCATGTCAATCTGCTGAAAAAATGGCATGAGCGAGAGGTGCTGTTCACATGTCTTCCCCCCAGAGACCTGGACTCCCTGGCTCGGGACCAGGTGCATTTCGGGCCGGATCTAGATCCCCACCAACTCCAGCAGGCAAAGGAACTCGTAGATGGCAACCAAGATGTGTTCTCCGCCCGGCCAGGCTGCACGCATCTTGTCGAACATGAAATCCGAACCCTGCCCGGGAAGAAGGTGAACCAGAAACCCTATCGAATCCCTGAGGCTCGCAAGAGAGTCGTCGAGGATGAGGTGAAGAAAATGCTGGACTTGAAGGTAATCGAGCCGTCTAAGAGCGCCTGGTCAAGCCCCATAGTGCTGATAGGAAAACCGGATAACACCATTCGTTTCTGTAATGATTTCCAAAGAGTCAATGAGGTGTCAGAGTTTGACGCCTACCCGATGCCGCGAGTTGATGAACTTATTGAAAATTTGGGAAACGCTCGCTTCATTACTACCCTTGATCTCACCAAAGGATATTGGCAAGTTCCCCTTACAGCAGAATCAAAGGAGAAGACTGCCTTCGCTACCCCGGGAGGCCTATGGCAGTATCGAATGATGCCATTCGGATTGTTCGGCGCTCCGGCCACATTCCAGCGGCTGATGGATCAAGTCCTGCGACCTCATCGAGAATATGCCGCCGCATACCTCGATGACGTGGTAATTCAAAGCTCTGACTGGGAAAGTCATCTTCCACGGGTGCAGAAGGTCCTGGACTCCCTCCGACAAGCAGGGCTGATTGCAAACCCAAAGAAATGTAAGGTGGCGTGTAGCGAGACCAATTATTTGGGGTACACAATTGGGCGAGGGTTGGTAAAGCCTCAGGAGGCCAAGCTGGAGGCCATTTGGAGCTGGCCCAGACCAGTAACCAAGAAACAAGTTCGTTCGTTTCTAGGGTTGGCTAATTACTACCGGCGATTCATCTCCAATTTTGCTATGATAGCTGCCCCACTTACAGAGCTGACCACCAAGAGACTCTCCCGGATGGTGAGCTGGAACCCCAAAGCTGACGCAGCATTTAATGACCTCAAGAAGGCTCTGTGTACAGCCCCGGTTCTGACAGCCCCCGACTTCACCAGGGAATTCGTGGTGCAGGCGGACGCATCCGAGACCGGTCTAGGGGCGGTGCTGGCCCAAGTCAGTGGAGGTGAGGAACATCCCATCCTGTATTTGAGCCGGCAGCTGCTGCCAAGGGAGAAAAATTATGCCACCATGGAGAAGGAGCGCCTGGCCATTAAATGGGCACTAGAGACGCTCAAATACTACTTGTTGGGAAGGAGATTCACGCTGGTGACAGACCACTCCCCGCTGCAATGGATGGCCAGGAACAAGGAGACCAACAGCAGGGTGACAAGATGGTTTTTGAGCCTGCAGCCTTTCATGTTTTCTGTTGTGCACAGGTCCGGAAGCAAACACGGGAATGCTGATGCCCTGTCCCGCCGGGATGCCTTTTGGGCATCTGTCGACCTGCCGAGGACGTCAGGCCCGGGGAGGGGGATGTGTGACATCATGCGGGGGCAGGTAGTGGAGGGCCGTTACATTCTCTTTCCAGAGCTGAAGAATCCAGTCAAAATGGCCGCCAGCCCAAAGACTACACTTCCCAGCATGCCGCACAACGCCTCCAGGTGTGGCTGCTTGAGCCACTTAATTGCAGCTGGCCTGGAGGACAATATAAGAGACGAACAGATGAAGCGGAGGGGGAGGCTGAAGGAGATTGACAGAAACATTTGGAAGAAAGTATTTTGAAGAGAACAGACCTAAGTTGCCATTTGGAGACATTTTAGTATTTTGAAGAGAACAGACCTTAGCTGCCTTTTTGAGACATTTTGGTTGATTGTTTGCTCTGTAACTGTTTGTGCCACATTTCGGCCATTTTTCTTTTGGGGAAACCCTCTGTTTTTTCTGATTAAAGATATTTTTGTTGGACACCTTGGCGTCTCAAGCTCCTTCCTGGCCAGGCCTACTGCGTGAACGGTCACAATATATATATATATAAATATATATATATATATATATATATAAATATATATATATATATATATATATATATATATATATATGTGTGTGTGTATGTATATATGTGTGTGTGTGTGTGTATGTATGTATATATATATTAGGGCTGTCAAAATTATCGCGTTAACGCGCGGTAATTATTTTTTTAAATTAATCACGTTAAAATATTTGACGCAATTAACGCACATGTCCCGTTCAGACAGTATTCTGCCTTTTGGTAAGTTTTACAGCAAGGTTTTTTGTGCTGTCTAACAGCGAACTCTTGTGGTCGCTTTGCGACATGGTTTATTGCTTTCTTGCCAGTTCAATATGGCTGCACGACGTCTCGGGCTGACGCCTACGTTGTAATGTTGTGCTTATATGATCCTTGGACAAGATTTGTCCGTAAGTATGGTTGTTGTAAAGAATGTACATATTATGTTAGTAAGCGAAATGTTATATTTTTTGTATGAGACGCTTTTTGTTTATGTTTAGCGTGCTAAGCTAACGTTGTTGCTAATGCAATGCTTGTGTACTTTTTTTTGTAGTTTCACTACGGTCTAAAGAGGACAGTGGTTTGAGGCCATTTTATTAATAAATCAGATGAAAAAGGAAGAGGTCTGATTATTAAGGCGTCGTTCACTAGCTGTCTAGCTTTGGAAAAAGTAGACGCTTCGGAGTGAGGACAGCATAGGCAGATTTAAATGACGGTAGAGTGAAATGCCCACTACAGTCCTTATGTACCGTATGTTGAATGTATATATCCATCTTGTGTCTTATCTTTCCATTCCAACAAATTATTTTACAGAATATATATATATATATATATATATATAATTTACAGAAAAATATGGCATATTTCATAGATGTTTGAATTGCGATTAATTGCGATTAATTACGATTAATTAATTTTTAAGCTGTAATTAACTCGATTAAAAATTTTAATCGTTTGACAGCCCTAATATATTATATATATATATATATATATATATATATATATACAGTGGGGAGAACAAGTATTTGATGCACTGCCAATGGGTTTTCCCATTGTGAGTGTATCAAATACTTGTTCTCCATACTGTATGTATATATGTATATATATGTATATATATGCATATATGTATATGTATGTATATATATATATATATATGTATGTATATGTATATATATGTGTGTATATATATGTGTATATGTATGTATATATATGTGTGTGTATATATATGTATATGTATATATATACATATATATATACATATATATTAAAGATACACGATAATATCGGTCACCGATAATTATCGGCCGATAATGGCAATTATGACGTCACACAGATAATCCAGATAATAAAAAAATTCAACCGATAATGCAGTCCGATAATTATATACTTGATTTTGCCTCCAAATGTGCGCACCCGAAGAATTCAGCACGCCGCCTCCTCAACCCCTCCCCTCTCTGAAGCCCCTGAGGGAGGAGGGGTTGAGGAGGCGGAGTTACAAGACAAGAAGTAGTTGAATATTGAGGCGGCTGTTACTAAAAAAACGACGCTCTCGCCATCTGTAAAACATGTACTGTAGAAGTTCCAAGAGGCAGAAAGAACGCGTCCTCATTCAAAACCACTAACCTAGCAGCCATTTAAAACTGCATCACAAAGAATTTTGGAACAAATACGAGGCTGCTGCTAGCAGGAATGCTAAAGCTATTGTACACACTAAGTTAAACTACAGGGCTTGTGACGATACAGAGTCGGGCTGTTTGGGAATGCAGCCCAAGGCAGGTGGTAAATTCGCATCTAAGGCTAAACACCGGCACTACTGTAGACCGATAGTCGGCAAGTAGCAGTCTTCCGACGGAGCCCGCCGCTCTGGCCAGTCCGGCAGGCCGCCGCCGCCTCGCCATAGGCGGGGCGGGCCGAGCCCGGTTCCCCGGCCTCTGGACCTCCGGCGAACACCCCGGTTTCTCGAACGTTCCCCCACGGCATGCGAGCAGAGCCAGGGCCCGAATACGCCGAGGCGAACCGGCCGGGGCAGGCGGATTATCCGGTACGAATGTTGCTGCCGCCGAGACGAGACACAGTTTTTTTTTTTTTACCTTAATGACCCGAGAACCAAAGCCCTGGATAAAAGAAATAATGCAGTTTATACGACCACCATTCTTCATGAAAAAGTGATGTCCGGTAAGCAAGCTTATCATGACGGCACAGTGGTTATAAGATAATTTAAACATGGAGAAAATGAAGTCAGCCAGTCAATAATGCATTCAGAATGTGAAATGACGAGCGGTCAGATGACTTTGTAACGCTGCCTTTATTTTCGGCTTAATAAAACTCAGGAACAAAACAACACGCACGCGGATGCGAGCTCCAACTCCGTCTAAATAGTACTGCCGTGTAGCAGTTTAGCTGCTGTAACGCAAATGTCGTGAAAGCCGCAAATGTAAACAAAGCGCTGCAGAATGGATACATGACATCTCGCTCTTTTGAGGTAATCATTTTCACAGTGTGCAACAAAGCAATCACTTTTCAAATTATTTAACGTATTTCTCTGCTCAATTACAGTCACAGTAGATAATCAAATTCTTAAATCAATATTCTGTAGCCACAAATATTATTCAAAATCTTTCCTTCTTCAAGTTTTTTTTTTTTTAGGATTAAGTATAATAATGTATTGCTTAAAACAAGGCTGTTAAGATTATTTTCAGCTAGCCATTTTTCTTCCAAGAAACCTGAGAGAAATACACTTGAAGCGATGGCAGATAATTTCACTTATTGCCAATAGATTTACACTTAAAACTGACTAGTTTTAAGGAGGTGTGTTTTGCAGTGGATTAATGTCATATATGTTAGGAATGGCTTACTTTTAAACGCATTTTTGTGCAACTTAGTTATTTACTCTGTAAGTAATTGTTGCCAAAGGTTTACCATTACACAATGTCAGACAATCTGTCATTATTTAGATGTTTGAACTGACGACTTGTTCATACTTTATGTTGAAAAAAAGAGCAATAAATTATATTTTTGCACAGTAATATTTTCTTTTGTGTATACTTTAAAATTTTACATAAATCTTTTAATAGAATTATCGGCTTGACATTATCGGTTATCGGTTGGAATGAGGAGGAAATTATCGGTTATCGGTATCGGTTGAAAAATGCATTATCGTGCATCACTAATATATATATATATATATATATATATATAGGTGTAGCCCAGGTGTATATTTGGGCATATACAACAGCTTCCAGAATAGTATGGGTTAATATAATCCATTAAATAGTTTGCTAACAGATCAAAAAGATTAATAATTAATATTAATTGTGGCCTATAAGTTAATTCTGCAACTATTTTATTATTTCTTTTAATAAACTGTTGGTTTAGCCAAAAAGAATAATAATAATAATTGCCAGGTTGACAATGAGGTTTAATGCATAATGTGTGACGCCATTGTTTTCGATGAGAATTGATGGACATTTTAAGCACATGAGAATGCTATTGCTTAAGTTACGTTGCCATGGAGACAAAGAGGAGAACTGCTGCTTTCTCTCGCGAGAGGACGCGAGTGAAGCAAGTCGACCGCTGATTGGAGGATCGCGATTCACGGAGGGAAAGCGAGAGAAAAGAGTTCGAAAAAAGTTCGGGGAGGAGAGAGGACACAAGTGTGGCGGCTAACGGTTTTGTTCGCGTTCGGGACGCAGAGTTCGCTGCAAGTTGGACTGTATGCCAAGTGATATCTTCCTTTTATTCACGGACTGCTCATCGACAATGCTGGGAGAGTGTTGTCAGTTGAATGCGCGTCTGTTTGGAGTTGGATGCCACGAGGAGGTCAACCTAAAGCCGTTAGCGTGACTCATAGCTCGTGCGAGGCTAACGAAGCCGACGACGACGTTTGTGCTTACCCTGCGACGGTCCCGCTCGGAAACTTCTCCGTTTGAAGCCACAGCCAAAACTTCGCCGCTCTCCAAAGCCCCACCGCACTCCAAAGCCCCACCGCACTCAAAGCTCCGCCGCTCTCAAAACTCCGTCGCTCTCAAAGCTGCGGCGCACTCAATCCGGCTGTGCACACAACGGGTTGGGCAGGCCTCATGCAGGTCCGGTATCGGTTTTTGGGAACGCTCCGGAGCGTGAGTACTCAAGACAGTGTGTGTGTGTGTGAGTGTGGGCCCACTTTGAAAAAAAGAAAAACAATCCAACAAAACAAACTTGTTGTTCCGCAACGTTTGTGGATTGTTGACTGTGATTTTGTGCTGTTAATTGTGTTTATTGCTTGATTGCATTTTGGACATTTAAAAAGACAATTTAACGGTTATATCTATTTTGAGTGAACAGATTTAAGTTCATTTTTAGTTAATCCAATTATTCAGTTTGTAAATATATTGTATATAGTTAATTAAAATAGTTCTATTTTCTTACATTTTACTACGTCTCTGGGTCCAATTTATTTAGTATTTTCCTTTAATATAAACGAACCCAAGCACCCACCATTCTCTGGTTAGTTGCCAAATAGAAAGGTAGCACGGGTGCTACATAAATTGGAGGCACCGCTGGGATTTATTTATTTAAACTACAAATAGTTTGAAGTAGTGTTTAATTTACTCATACGTAGTTGACCCAGAGAATTAAAATTAAGTGCTTTGTGAGAAGTTAATTTTCATAAAAGTAGTCCTTTGAAAAAAAAAATTGTTTTTTTTGATAGCGTTATATAATTTTCACATTTATAACGATATCTGATACAACGCTTTGGGATGGCTCAGTTGAGGAATTGGTGCATTGGTGAAGGCATTGATCAAGCTCATGCATTACTGCTGAAAGATGTTCCTCCTGAAGTGGAAGTGGAAGCCATTGAACAGACCATGCAGACAATAAAAGTCCTTGGGAGAGTTCGTGTGAGAGGAAGAATGTATGACCAGGATTCTCAACGTCTGACTGTGCTATGTGAGTGCAGAGAGAAGGTCAATACAAATTTAATTCCTGTGGATATTCTGCCTGAGGGATCTGCTGTGTCATGGAGACTCTTTGGACCTTCTGATCAGGAAGAGGAACCCTCTGATGAAGTAGTAGAAGATGATCAAAGTGTGTCGCCACCAGATTTCAATTTCCTGTCATGCCAAGCATCTAGTCTTGAAGCTATTATTCAAGCTATGGGGGAAGTCCTACAGCAGGTCAGTAAGCCCAGTAGGAATGAAAGTACGCCATACAGAAGACTGCGAACCTTCTCAGGGGTCACACCGACACCTGCTGGAGAAGAATCGTTAGAAAATTGGCTCGAACAATCTCGACTCATGATTGAAGAATGTGAACGATCAGAATGAGAGAAGAAAATGAGGATTATGGAAAGTGGAAAGGGTCCTGCGCTGGTGGTCCTACAAGCTGTCTGATTCAATAATCCAAATGCAACATCTGTAGAATATCTTGACATCCTTGAGAGCACATTTGGCACGTCTCAAAGTGGTGAAGAACTTTACTTTGCCTTCAGAATGCTATATCAACATCCTGGAGAGAAACTATCACACTTCTTGAGACGTATGGAACAAGTCTTGAACAAAGTCGTGAAGAAAGGTGGACTCCAGGGCACAACCACTGATAAAGCATGTCTTGCACAGCTTATTAAGGGGGCCACCCAATCTGATTTAATGATCCTGAACCTCAGACTGCGAGAGAGATTGGATAGTCCGCCAAAGTTCCTACAGTTGTTAAACGAGATACGACTTGAAGAGGAACATCAAGCTTCACGTTACAGACTACATCAGCCAAAAGATGTTTATGTAAATCGTGCAGCCGTAACTACTGAAAATGAGCTCAAAGACTTAAAAGCAGAGTTCCACCAACTCCGAACTCAAGTATGCGAGTTTACTAGGCTTCCTGCCATGACAAGCAACCCGCCTATTGTTCCTGCTCCTGCTGCTGAGAGTTCAGAAGACAAGAACGTCCAAGCTCTAAAGAAAGAAGTCGTCAAACTTCGAAAGCAGCTATCTGTCATGTCAGTCAAGCCACAGTCCAGTTCCGGTGCTGAGCCGCAACAAAGATCATCGTTGTTAAAGCAACATCAACCAAAAGTATACACACCCCGAAACACAAGTGACTTCGTTTGTTATCGTTGTGGTGAAGATGGGCACCTGTCAACACAATGTACAGCTCCAGAGAACTACCCCAAAGTTATAAAGAAATTGCTGCAGGCGCAACAGAATTTTAAACCGCCTCAGAAAGCTGAAGAAGCCAAAATTAAGACAACAAATGTCAACGTCAAGAGGAGCGCTGTCAATATTCAAAATCAAACTTTGCCAGAAGGATTAGTCGGTCCACCTTCTCTTGCACAAGTGAAGCTCAACGGCAAGTACTGCACGGCGCTGATGGATGGAGGATCCCAAGTGACGATAATTTTCGATAGTTGGTACTCCAAACACCTGTCACACATCCCACTGAACCCTGTTTCGGGTCTTGACATTTGGGGACTAAGTGAGTCAGAGGACGGTTACCCATACAGAGGTTACATTCAAGTTGATTTGGAGTTGCCAAAATTGTCAAAGTCTCACAAAGTAAAGTCTATTCCTGTACTGGCTCTCGTGTGTCCTGACACCCGTTGTTCTGAAGACGTACCAATTCTCATTGGCACAAATGTCAAAAGAGTTAGGCCTTCTCATTTCAAAGCAACAGAAGGAAACCAAGAAAATGTGTCTGTAGCTCAAGTTCAAGCACAGTCAGAGAAACCATTACCCGGTTTTCCCACAAAAGCCACTACAGACAAAACTGACATAATTATGGCGGAAGTTCAGTGGACAGGGCCTGGTCCTCTCATCATTCCGGCTGGAATTGAGCACATTGCTATTTGCAAACTGAAACGACAACAAACCTTGGGAGACAGTATTGTAATCACTGAACGTGCTTATTCACCTGCTCTTCCTTCAAGTGTGCTAATCCAACCTACCGTTTTGTTCTCAAAAATGCTAGACCCTAACAAGTTCCTGGTACTTCTGCTTAATGAGTCCATGAAACCAACTGCCATCCCGATGGGGACTGTGATTGCTCATCTGCATGTGGTCGATATGGTGACAGATACCCCCAGTAGGAACGACAAAAAGGTTAAAGCTATGGACCCCTCATTATTTGACTTCAACGACTCCCCAATCAGCAATGAATGGAAAAGGAGGCTCAGTCAAAAACTCGCTCAGCATTCAGAAGTGTTTTCTACTCATGAGTGGGACGTAGGACTAGCCAAGGGAGTAGAGCATCACATCCGCCTAAGCGACAATACTCCGTTTAGAGAAAGGTCCCGCCGTGTTGCCCCTGCTGATTTGGATGATCTACGGCGTCACCTTCAAGGACTGTTGGCCGCTGGCATCATAAAAGAATCAAGGAGTCCATATGCTTCACCCATCGTTATTGCTCGCAAGAAGAATGGTCAGCTTCGCATGTGCATAGACTACAGAACTCTGAACCGCAGAACCGTCCCAGACCAGTACACTGTGCCACGCATCGACGACGCCCTGGATTGTTTATCCGGCAGCAAGTGGTTTTCAGTCCTGGATCTGCACAGTGGCTATTATCAAATCCCAATGGCCGAAGAGGACAAAGAGAAAACTGCTTTCATATGTCCTCTGGGATTCTTTCAGTTTGAGCGGATGCCACAAGGGATCACAGGGGCCCCTGCGACATTCCAACGACTCATGGAAAAGGCGGGCGGAGACATGCACCTGCTCGAAGTCATTGTCTATCTTGATGACTTGATCGTGTTTGGTAAAACCTTGGAGGAACACGAACAAAGACTCCTCAACGTCATAAATCGTCTAGAAGAAGCTGGTCTCAAGCTCTCCCTCGACAAGTGCAAGTTCTGTCGGCCACAAGTAACGTATGTCGGCCATATCGTTTCGGAGCACGGCATTGCAACAGACCCGGCCAAAGTTGAGGCCGTGACAAGGTGGGAACAGCCAACAGATCTCTCTTCTTTGCAATCCTTTTTGGGTTTCTGTGGGTACTACAGGCGATTCATAAAGAATTACTCCACCATAGTGAGACCACTCACAGAACTATGCAAGGGATATCCACCTACCCAGAACAGAAAGTCCACTCCATCACCAAGCAAGACCTACTACAAAGTTAAAGAGCCTTTTGGTGACCGGTGGGACAACTCTTGCTCAGAGGCATTTCAACAGATAATTCAGTGCCTGACAAATGCTCCTGTTCTGGCTTTCGCAGACCCCACTAAACCGTACATCCTTCATGTGGATGCCAGTTTGCACGGTTTGGGAGCGATTCTCAATCAAGAGTATCCAGAAGGATTAAGACCAGTTGCTTTTGTAAGTCGTAAACTAAGTGCTTCTGAGAAGAATTATGCTGTGCACCAGCTGGAATTTCTTGCACTTAAATGGGCTGTGGTCGACAAGTTCCATGATTACTTATATGGAGCTCAGTTTACCGTGAGAACGGATAACAACCCCCTCACGTACATTCTCACAACAGCCAAACTCAGTGCAACTGGTCATCGCTGGCTTTCTGCCCTCTCTTCTTATAATTTCACTCTGCAATAGACCCTACCCACCGACGTCGTAAAACCACGTGCTCGCTGTATGGTTCCGCCCACTTGTCCGTCATTTTGTCTCTGTATTAGCATTGGTTTCAATTGATCGAGGAATTTAAAATGCATTTCATGGAAGACCCGGTGCTTTCTGATGCCGTAAACTCACTGGATGTGTTGCATAAAAGGCGTTATGTGGAAAAGCTTCGTTCTATACAGTCGCCAGATCCATATTTGATGCCCAAATCGATGTTTTTCGACCCACTGTCTTCGCCCTGTCTGCCTGACATCTGCTACGCTGATATTATCTTGTCCACACAAAATCAGCCTATTCTCACGAAAATTTGAAAAACTTCAAGAGCTTGGAGGCTTATAAATACTTCGTTGCTGGTTGGGTGAAACAGTTCCTCGTCTACGAAAATTCGGCAGGAATCTATCTTGTGCTTGGAAAGGTGAGTTACGAAATTTTCAATTCAAAATCTTTTGTTATTGCTAACATCCACTGTCAAGTCTAATGTATTTCATGTCATTTGTCAATGGAGTTAAGGCTTTTAATGTTTATATGGTTTAGCGATAGCACTCTCACTACATACATACGTGTATGTTGTCGGCGATTAGCCTAGCAATGATCTTAATTGTGGTTATTTGTCAGCCCAAAACCCTCTAAGTATATCTTAAATGCATCTTACCGGATATAAAATGACAACTACATAGTCTGTGGTGATTTTTTGGTGCCCAGTTTTCACGTCGAATTGCAGCCGTCCATTTCGCTCTCCTCTTTGGATCCCTCGGAATACGGTAAAACTTCAAGTCTCTCCTTCCATCTTCTCTGTTAGTGCAACCAACAGCCACACACGCCTTCACCATTTTGATTACTAATGTTAAGGAGCAGAAAAACACGCCGTAAATAGGAGGAATGTACGTAGCCGTAACAGGTTAACACTATGTTTTGACGGACAATTGGGCGGTACCATTCAGGAGAGCAGAGTTGTGACGTCACGTGGGTAGGGTCTATACAGACCAGGCAGGAACAACATTGATGCAGATTCACTGTCACGCAATCCTCTTCCTACATCAGAAGAAAATTGGCAGACAGTCCTGCCTGAAGCAGTTAAAGCTCTCTGCAAACATATAAGATGCAATGAGACTCCCAAGTCAGGGATCACCACTGTAGCAGAGTCACTTGGAGTGTCACCTGATGGAATCCCTGAATGTTTTTCTTATCCAGTCCGGTTGGATTTGGGTTCACTAACACTACTTAGTCACAGTGACCTCATTCAAGCCCAAGACACAGACCCCACTATAGCTCCAGTCAAACAGTCACTCAGTGGGGGTCAACCATTCTCATCCAATGAGAAATCAACAGCTGCATTGCTCAGTAAAGAAGCAAGTAAACTATTGGTCCAAAATAACCTGCTATACCGTAAGGTGGAAAGAAATGGATCTGAAGTGCATCAGTTAGTCCTACCCAACAAATACATCGCCATGATCTTCAAGTTTCTGCATGATGAATCTGGACATTTGGGAATGGACAAGACTCTTGAACTCATTAGAGACAGATTTTACTGGCCTAAAATGGGATCTGATGTGGAGCAGTACATCAAAAATTGTGGACGATGTATCACTCGCAAATCACTGCCACAACGAGCCGCTCCTTTGCACCAGATCACGAGCCAAGGCCCTCTAGACCTCGTGTATCGATTTCCTGTCACTTGAAACAGACTCCCAAGGATATGCTAACATCCTTGTCTTGACAGATCACTTCACTCGATACGCCCAAGCCTTTCCAGCAAAAGACCAAAGAGCAACCACAGTAGCCAAGATTTTGTGTGAAAAATACTTCATACACTATGGTCTTCCTGCCCGTATACATTCTGACCAGGGGCGTGACTTCGAAAGCAAACTCATTCAAGACCTATTGAAGATGTTGGGCATTCGCAAGTCAAGAACATCCCCTTACCATCCTCAAGGAGATCCTCAACCCGAGAGATTCAATCGTACGCTTTTGTCAATGCTGGGTACACTTGATCCAAAACAGAAGCAGAAGTAGAGTCAAAACATCAGCATGCTGGTACACGCCTACAATTGTTCCCGCAATGAGGGAACTGGTTATTCTCCCTATCTGTTAATGTTTGGCCGAGAAGCACGTCTCCCTATTGACATCTGTTTTGGCATTGTCGATGAAAGCCACAAAACATATTCATTCCATCAATATGTTGCCAAGCTCAAGAAAAATCTCCAAAAAGCATATTCTCTGGCCAGTGCAAGGTCAGACAGAAGCCATCAACGAAACAAGAAATCCCACGACAAGTATGTCAAAGAACAAGCCCTCGACCAAGGTGACAGAGTGCTGCTAAGAAACTTTGGAGTCCAGGGCAAACATAAATTGAAATGCAAATGGAAGCCATCACCATTTGTTGTGGTGGAGAAATTGTCTAACGTGCCTGTTTACAAGATCAAACCAGAAAGAGGTTTGGGTCCCATGAAAACAGTCCATCACAACCATTTGTTACCCATTGGCTATCTGGTACGACTTCCTGTAGAGGAGGAGGAAGGATTGCCACAAAGACCTGTTACTCGAGCACATCGACGAAAGACCCAAAAACCACAACAGTCAACCCAAGATGATAATGACAACTTTTCAGAAGATGATTCCCTCTGTTCGGAAATGGAGGAGATTCAATGGAATAGTCCAATTGTCATTAACTGGGACAAGCTGTTGGCTAAACCTGTTGAGATGTCCACCGAGGAATCCCAGCCAGTTGTTACCGAAATGGAAACGCAAGATCCAGATCTGGCGGCTCCTGATGTGGTGGGTCAAGACATTGCAAGCCTGCCTTCCAACACTGTTTCTGAGGGTAATAGTCGAGAAGGGAGTGCAGATAACGCAACACATGATGTAGAAGTGGACAGTCACCAAGTTGAACGTGCAAAGAGAATCACTCATCCAGTGGTAAGACTGAGCTACGATGAACTTGGAAATCCATGTGATCACCTTGTTACAGTCCTGAGCCGCGGAGTGTTAATTGGAAGTGGAATGTACAAAGACTCCCGAAGAAGTCATTGCCAAACCTTCTGGTGCCACCCCATGGCGTTGTGCTCTGTTTGTTCTAGTTCGGCATCTCTCCGTCGCATTAGGAGCGTTAAGATGCACTAGATTAATTTTGATGAGGTCATCAAAACTTTTTAGGAGGGGGAGGGTGTAGCCCAGGTGTATATTTGGGCATAAACAACAGCTTCCAGAATAGTATGGGTTAATATAATCCATTAAATAGTTTGCTAACAGATCAAAAAGATTAATAATTAATATTAATTGTGGCCTATAAGTTAATTCTGCAACTATTTTATTATTTCTTTTAATAAACTGTTGGTTTAGCCAAAAAGAATAATAATAATAATTGCCAGGTTGACAATGAGGTTTAATGCATAATGTGTGACGCCATTGTTTTCGATGAGAATTGATGGACATTTTAAGCACATGAGAAAGCTATTGCTTAAGTTATGTTGCCATGGAGACAAAGAGGAGAACTGCTGCTTTCTCTCGCGAGAGGACGCGAGTGAAGCAAGTCGACCGCTGATTGGAAGATCGCGATTCACGGAGGGAAAGCGAGAGAAAAGAGTTCGAAAAAAGTTCGAGGAGGAGAGAGGACACAAGTGTGGCGGCTAACGGTTTTGTTCGCGTTCGGGACGCAGAGTTCGCTGCAAGTTGGACTGTATGCCAAGTGATATCTTCCTTTTATTCGCGGATTGCTCATCGACAATGCTGGGAGAGTGTTGTCAGTTGAATGCGCGTCTGTTTGGAGTTGGATGCCACGAGGAGGTCAACGTAAAGCCGTTAGCGTGACTCGTAGCTAGTGCGAGGCTAACGAAGACGACGACGACGTTTGTGCTTACCCTGCGACGGTCCCGCTCGGAAACTTCTTCGTTTGAAGCCACAGCCAAAACTTCGCCGCTCTCAAAAGTTTCACCGCACTCCAAAGCTCCGCCGCTCTCAAAACTCCGTCGCTCTCAAAGCTGCGGCGCACTCAATCCGGCTGTGCACACAACGGGTTGGGCAGGCCTCACGCAGGTCCGGTATTGGTTTTTGGGAACGCTCCGGAGCGTGAGTACTCAAGACAGTGTGTGTGTGTGAGTGTGGGCCCACTTTGAAAAAAAGAAAAACAAACCAACAAAACAAACTTGTTGTTCCGGAACGTTTGTGGATTGTTGACTGTGATTTTGTGCTGTTAATTGTGTTTATTGCTTGATTGCATTTTGGACATTTAAAAAGACAATTTAACGGTTATATCTATTTTGAGTGAACAGATTTAAGTTAATTTTTAGGTAATCCAATTATTCAGTTTGTACATATATTGTATATAGTTAATTAAAATAGTTCTATTTTCTTACATTTTACTACGTCTCTGGGTCCAATTTATTTAGTATTTTCCTTTAATATAAACGAACTCAAGCACCCACCATTCTCTGGTTAGTTGCCAAATAGAAAGGTAGCACGGGTGCTACATATGTGTATACAGTGGGGAGAACAAGTATTTGATACACTGCCGATTTTGCTGGTTTTCCCACTTGCAAAGCATGTAGAGGTCTGTAATTTGTATCATAAGTTCTCTTCAACTGTGAGGGACGGAATCTAATACAAAAATCCAGAAAATCCCGTTGTATGATTTTTAAATAATAAATTTGCATTTAATTGCATGAAATAAGTATTTGATACATCACAAAAATCGAACTTAATATTTGGTACAGAAACCTTTGTTTGGTATTACAGATACCAAACGTTTACTGTAGTCTTTGACAAGGTTTGCACACACTGCAGCGGGGATTTTGGCCCACTCCTCCATGCAGATCTTCTCCAGAGACTTCAGGTTTCGGGGCTGCTGCCGGGCAACACGGACTTTCAGCTCCCTCCATAGATTTTCTATCGGGTTCAGATCTGGTGACTGGCTAGGCCACTCCAGGACCTTAAGATGCTTCTTACGGAGCCACTCTTTAGTTGCCTTGGCTGTGTGCTTTGGGTCGTTGTCATGCTGGAAGACCCAGCCACGACCCATCTTCAGGGCTCTCACTGAAGGAAGGAGGTTGTCAGCCAAGATCTGGCGATACATAGCCCCATCCATCCTCCCCTCAATACGGTGCAGTCGTCCTGTACCCTTGGCAGAGAAGCAGCCCCAAAAAATGATGTTTCCTCCTCCATGTTTCACGGTTGGGATGGTGTTCTTGGGGTTGTACTCATCCTTCTTTTTCCTCCAAACATGACAAGCAGAAAAGTTCCAAGACCAAAAAGTTCCATTTTGGTCTCATCCGACCACATGACCTTCTCCCATTGCTCCTCTGGATCATCCAGATGGTCAGTGGCAAACTTCAGACGTGTCTGGACAAGCACTGGCTTCAGCAGCGGGACCTTGAGTGCGCTGTAAGATTTTAATCCATGACGGCGTAATGTGTTTCCGATGGTTTTCTTCGAGACTGTGGTTCCAGCTCTCTTCAGGTCACTGACCAGGTCCTGTCGTGTAGTTCTGGGCTGATCCCTCACCTTCCTCATGATCAGTGATGCCCCACGAGGTGAGATCTTGCATGGAGCCCCAAAACGAGGCAGACTGACCGTCAACTTGAAATTCTTCCATTTTGTAATAATCGCTCCAGCAGTTGTTACCTTCTCACCAAGCCGATTGCTTATTTTCCTGTAGCCCATCCCAGCCTTGTGCAGGTCTATTATTTTATCCCTGATGTCCTTACACAGCTCTTTGGTCTTGGCCATTGTGGAGAGGTTGGACTTTGTTTGAGCATGTGAACAGGTGTCTTTTATACAGGTAACAAGTTCAAACAGGTGCAGTTGCTTCCGGTAATGAGTGGAGAACAGGAGGGGTTCTTAAAAAAGAACTAAGAGCCGAAATATTTACTAGTTTTTTTTTATTAGATTCCGTCCCTCACAGTTGAGGAGAACTTATGATACAAATTACAGACCTGTACATGCCTTGCAAGTGGGAAAACTCAGCAAAATCGGCGGTGTATCAAATACTTGTTCTCCGCACTGTACATATGTGTATGTGTATATGTGTATGTGTATATATTAGGCCTGAACGATATATCGTTTAAACATCGCCATCTCGATGTGCGCATGCGCAATAGTCCCATCGCAAGGACGTGCGATAGTTTTTTCATTTCATTTTTTTAAATCCACAAACGTTTGTTTTGAGGAAGGAGCGCGAAGGAGAGCGCACAGCTCTCTCATTCCCTCCAACTCGCAGTCATCGGCTCCTCCCCCTCCCCTGCTACAGCGGAGTGGAGGGAGGAGGGGCCGAACAGCAGAGCGGAGGGAGGAGGGGCCGTTTTCAAAGTGAAAGCAAGCAACACGTTGAATAGGGAAGACTGTCTCCAAAAGGAGTTTTGGAAGTATTTTGGCTATCGACAAGAATATAAGGAACAAAAAACAGCCCTGTTGACAGTGCCTCGCCATGGTTGCCTCAACAAGAAGTAATCCGTCGAACATGTGGGACCATTTAAAACGCAGGTATCTATGCATTCCTGCTACGAGCTTCCCATCAGAGGCTTTTTAGTACAGGTGGGAACATTGTTACGTGCCAACGTTGTTGTCTCAAGCCTGCAATGGTGGATAAACTAGTAGTCTTGGCCAAAAACCTATGAGACCCAGTTGAGAATTGCTGAGCAAGGAAGGTGGACGATATGCAGACAAATACATAACACAGCTGCAGGAATGTCTTTTCTTCTTTTTATTCATGTGACAGCTATCAGGAAGGCAGGAAATTTGGGAGTTAAAATGGTTCTGTTATTCATCAGTTATTTGCTGTTATTCAGTTCAATTATTTACAAGTTCAATTGAGTTTCTGTTTCTTTATTATTTAAATTAATTGTAAATCGTATTTTTCAAATAACTATAGTACAGCTGCACATAAAGTTTTGATACTTAATATTTTTTAAATATTTTTACAACTTTGTTGCAGTTTTGCAGTTTTATATTGTTATATTTTGTGTAAACAACTCAGGGGACTAATGCACTTGCACTTTTATTTGACAGATTTAATATTTAAGTTCAAATATGTTGACAACTTTATTGTTTTACTGAGGTTTTTATTTATTGTTATAGTTTGTGAACAACTCTTATTTGTCATATTTAATATTTTTGTTCAACTATGTTTACAACTTTGTTGTTATTTTACAGAAGTTTTTATTTATTGTTATATTTTGTCAAAAACTTAGGGGACGAATGCACCTGCTCTTTTATTTGTCATTTAATGTATTTGCTGCTGTTGAAGTGTCAAATATTGTGTTCAATAAATTATCTATTTTGTGCAGACATTGCTTCCTGGATCCCTTCATAATAATACAGCAATCTTAATCATTCACAAATGAAACGGTATTATATGAATACACTGTGGTCACGGTGTGTCATGCAAAGTATTTCCAAACAGCTATTCAAGTCATCTAGTGAAAATTTATTTTTAAAAAAACTACTTACTATCACAATATAATATCGCAATATATTGCACACCTCAAAAAAATCGCAACAATAGTTTTTTCCAATATCGTTCAGGCCTAGTATATATGTATGTGAATGTATATATATGTATGTGAATGTATATATATGTATGTGTATGTAAATATATGTATGTATATATATATATATATATATATATATATAATTAGGGCTGTCAAAATTATCGCGTTAACGGGCGTTAATTAATATTTTTAATTAATCACGTTAAAATATTTGACGCAATTAACGCACATGCCCCGCTCAAACAGATTAAAATGACAGCAGTGTAATGTCCGCTTGTTACTTGTTTTTTGGTGTTTGGCGCCCTCTGCTGGTGCTTGGGTCCAAGTCATTTTATGGGTTTAAGCACAATGTGTGAGTATGGTGTAATTTTTGACATCAACAATGGCGAGCTACTAGTTTATTTTTTGATTGAAAATTTTACAAATTTTAATAAAACGAAAACATTAAGAAGGGTTTTAATGTAAAATTTTCTATAACTTGTACTAACATTTATCTTTTAAGAACTACAAGTCTTTCTATCCATGGATTGCTTTAAGAGAATGTTAATAATGTTAATGCCATCTTGTTGATTTATTGTTATAATAAACAAATACAGTACTTATGTAACGTACTGTAAGTTGAATGTATATATCCGTCTTGTGTTTCATCTTTCCATTCCAACAATAATTTACAGAAAAATATGGCATATTTTATCAATGGTTTTGAATTGCGCTTAATTATGATTAATTAATTTTTAAGCTGTAATTAACTCAATTAAAAATTCTAATCGTTTAACAGCCCTATATATAATATAAACGGGGTGGTATGGTATCGGTATTGGCCGATACTGCACAGCCAGGTATCAGTATCAGGGCCAAAAAATTGGTATCTGTGCAACACAACATAAACTCATGGATTTTTCCTGAAATCTCAAATTTGAGAAAAATATATAACAGTTCAGAAGCAGCTGAGCAATGAATCAGTAATGATATCAAATATATAGCCTACAGTAAATTGTTTACACCAAATATGTGGTTGGGTCACCTGTAACAGCTATATCATTAAAATAAAGAACTATTCCAAAAAAAGTAATTAGACAATGGGTCAAATACTTTTTATGACACTGTTAGTGGACAGGAGAATCCGCACAGCCCCCAAAAGCGCATACCTTTTGCAGTTCATGGGAGATTACAGCCCTATATGTAATCATTACTTCATTGCTCTTTGTGTATGCATTATAATCATGTTAAATCCAAACTCAGGATTGTTTGTAGCCATCAAATAAAATGTAGGCCAACAAACATCAATCACTTAATTTAACTCTTCATTAACCGCAGTTCTTTGAACACTTTTTCCATTAACCTGCAGCAACAACGAAGCATTTAACGACACCACGAGTCAACATTTCCCGCAGGAGTTGACAGGGAATTAAAACCAGAGATAAAAGCCATACCTCATGTTTATTCCCTATGGCCAGCGTGAGTTTCAAATGAGGATGATTGTGTACGTTACTTTAATGAAGTCCCCTGAAGATTCCCTGCCTGTGATGTCATAAGCACACTGGCACATAAAATCTTTTGGCACTGAGAGAACTGCAGGGGGGAATCTCAACAGGAGCTCAGTGATAACTGACACTCAGAGGAACCATGCCTGTAATTTTTATGTCATTTAAGTCATAACGTGAGGGGGGGGGGGGAGAAATGCTTTCATTTTTGTGTCATTTTGAACTATAAGATACTTTTCCCCATGTTATAAACCCTGTGTTTTATTATCCAGTGCCACTCATATATGAACAAATACAATTTTCCTGTAAAATTTGGTGGGTGCAGTATATCGTCCTAAAATTACAGCTTTTTTATGAGGAAAAAAAAAATGCTACTGAAGCTGCTGCCCTCTACTTGACCTTACATAAAACGGGAGAAAATGACTACGTGCATGTGTGCTTCTGTGTGAATTTTAATAAAATATTATTTTACTAATCACTGGTCATCAAGATGCTTTATTACAAGAAAATAATATAGATATAACAACAATAAATAAAAAATTACAGGAATAATCTATTCATTTTTAGGAGAACACATTTACAGTCTAGACAAGACAAGGCACAGGGTTGAGCACATTTGGAGAAGAGAGGAAGGATAGCCTGCTTAGTCAATAAACATTTTCTCCTAAATTTCCCGAACACGCACCGAGAGACAAAACCCTTTCAGACAGCATTGTTATTGTTCTCCTAATCATGCGTGAGATTAGGTGGCAACATGATGTTTTTTCATCCCATAACACACACACTCACACACACAGTCCTTCTTTCAACTTCAATTTGCTTTCAGGCATTTGTACAAGGCCACCATCCACATGGGTCCTTCAGGGCCACACACTTACATGACATTGCTTTCAACTGAAATCCAAAAAAACAAAAAAGAAAGTTTTTGGACATTTAAGTGTATTGTAATGTGCTAATATATATATATATATATATATATATATATATATATATATATATACATACATATACTGTATGTCTATATTAGAGCTGTCCCGACTAGTCGACATAGTCGACGTCATCGATGACGTAAATCCGTCGACGAGCACAACATCCCGTCGACGGTTAATGAAGGGTTAAAAAAATATGCGCGGAAAGTTCATAATGTCAGATGCTCTGTATGCAAGCGGGGAAAGCGACACAAAGCCAAAAAAGCGCACCAGAGTGTCCAAAACATTGACTTATTTCAAAGAAACAAAGGAGCGTACACTCTTCCGTCCTGTCTCTTCAATGCCAAGCTTGGCTGCACGTAGGCCGTGAATAAACACCTCAAGCGCCGTAACCCAGTTTGTAATTTTTTGTTTTTGTTTTTTCATTTTTTTGTACACCAGAGGGTGCTGTCGCCTTACTAAATAATAATGTTTCATTGACAATGGGCCTATAAGTGCTATTAGTATTGTTCTTAATGCTAACTGAAAAGTTTATTTCATGTTATAGTTTATTTTATGGTATAGAAAATTATATAAGGTTAAAAGGTCAGAAATATATACAGTATATACAGTGATTGCACTTAAGGGAGAGATTGTCAATGATAAGGTAATAAATTAAGGTAAAGGCAATTCATATAGGCAATTCATTGATATATAAATAAGGTTTAAAAGGAAAAAGGTGAAAAGTTTTCGTTAATTTCTAATTGTGTTGTTTTATTTGTGTGCACCGTAGCTTTTACAGTGTGATTACATCAAGGATGGAATAAAAGTTGTAAACCATCAGTTTAAGAGACCATCTTTTCAATCGGGATGCTACACTAGTTAAATCTATCAGCATTTGAACTCATTGTTTATTTGTGATTTATTATTGTTATTTACGTGTTTATTTGTACTTCAATAAATAATTTAAGTGTTCCAATATGTTTTTTGTGAATTGATAAGCGTCAACAAAAATTTCATTGCTAAATTAGGAAACAAAAAAAAATAAATAATTTTTTTTTTTTAATTATTAGATTAGTCGACTAATCGTAAAAATAGTCGGCTGACTAATCGGGAGAAAATTAGTCATTTGGGACAGCCCTAGTCTATATGCTGAAGTAGCAGATTCATGGCGCATTAAGCCCCCAAACTATTTTTAATTTATCCATTTTACCCCAGAAACCCCCGTTTACAGACGTAGCTCAACCGCTTTGATTCAACCCAGCCATAAAACTAAGGTAATGAATTAGATTTATTATTCAAAATGTCTGTCATTTTTAGCTTAGATTCATTAATTGATGTCTAATATTTCGTTTAAAAAAAAAAAAAAACTTTAAATAATTATTCACTCACATATTTTAAACTTTTAAACGAATGACATCACAATGAACAAAATGGTGTCTGTAAATAACTTGGATTACTTCCTCATAACTATCGCTTTATTGTATTTTTTTTTTTTTTTTTTTTTTTTTTTTTTTTTTTTTTTACTGTCGCATTTTCCCCGATTTGTTAAATAATTGATCCAAACAAATTTGAAGAAAAAAAAAAAAACTTTTAAAGGGTAAATATGTGAAAAAGAAAATCTCGACCACTCCTTGATGTCAGCGATTTCTGCATTTTTGTTATATTGCCATGTTTCACCCATAATATCCCACAAAAATTCAACTGTGGCCATTTACAACTGTGTCTTGACACCCGGTGATATATGCTACATGGAGTTTTTGGATCAAAACAAGGTAAGTACGCGATCTCGTTAAAATCATGGCATCTTTAATTATGCTCTCTCATGCTCTCACCTCCAGGTAGGGTTTTGCTGTTTAAGTTTTTTTTTTTTTTTTTTTTAATGCCCTCCTGTTCAAAATGTTTCTTCCCTCAGAAAATTGAGATTTTAAGTTTATTTATACATATATATATATATATATATATATATATGACGCACGACTACTCATCGGTATGATATATACAGTGGGGAGAACAAGTATTTGATACACTGCCGATTTTGCTGGTTTTCCCACTTGCAAGCCATGTCGAGGTCTGTAATTTGTATCATAAGCTCTCTTCAACTGTGAGGGATGGAATCTAATACAAAAATCCAGAAAATCACATTGTATAATTTTTAAATAATAAATTTGTATTTAACTGCATGAAATAAGTATTTGATTCATTTCCAACTAGTAAATATTTCGGCTCTTAGTTTTTTAAGAACCCCTCCTGTTCTCCACTCATTACTGGAAGTAACTGCACCTGTTTGAACTTGTTACCTGTATAAAAGACACCTGTTCACATGCTCAAACAAACAAACTCCAACCTCTCCACAATGGCCAAGACCAAAGAGCTGTGTAAGGACATCAGGGATAAAATAATAGACCTGCACAAGGCTGGGATGAGCTACAGGAAAAAAAGCAAGCAGCTTGGTGAGAAGGTAACAACGGTTGGAGCGATTATTAGAAAATGGAAGAAGTTCAAGTTGACGGTCAATCTGCCTCGTTCTGGGGCTACATGCAAGATCTTACCTCGTGGGGGCATCACTGACATTGAGGAAGGTGAGGGATCAGCCCAGAACTACACGGCAGGACCTGGTCAATGACCTGAAGAGAGCTGGAACCACAGTCTCGAAGAAAACCATCGGAAACACATTACGCCGTCATGGATTAAAATCCTACAGCGCACGCAAGGTCCCGCTGCTGAAGCCAGTGCATGTCCAGACACGTCTGAAGTTTGCCACTGACCATCTGGATAATCCAGAGGAGCAATGGGAGAAGGTCATGTGGTCGGATGAGACCAAAATGGAACTTTTTGGTCTAAATTCGGCTCGTCGTGTTTGGAAGCATAATGTAACCCTTAGTTTTCGAAGCTGTGAGTCGATCGGGTTAGTTTCTTTGTGTAGATTATATTTACACCGTCATCTCTACTATAATGAGGACCAACACGGTAGGACAGTATAACCCAGAAACGTCAACGGCGCAACAATGTGGCCGCCATGACAACGCAGTGAAACGCAGATATTAAAGTCTATCAGCCAATGCACACCAGTCGCAGTGCGGCCGCGTGTTAGACGCCTCCCAGAAGCGGCTCAACACGACGCACGCGAAAAGAAGTTTGTTATTTGACGCGAGACGTGACCTTCCTGCGTCAATATTACTACCGGTAGCTCGGATCGGCTAGACCGAAAGTCACTCGTGTAAAAATACGGTGGATCCGGTCGATTTTCAAACTAATATGCAATCGTAACCCACTTTTTGAGTCCATCAGATCTCTTGAGTGGTAGATCGGGGCACAGTTGACTTGTCTTTGTTGATTTAATGCTGTCTTCTCTGATATAGTAATAACCAATAAGGCCTCGTGTTCAATACAAAACCCCTCCTACCACAACAAAACAAGTAGGAAATAATATTCACATAGGAACTAAAGTTATATAAATAAAATATACAATATCAATGAATACTACTTCACATTTGTAAAATATAAACACATAATAACATAAATAATAGCCCATTTAAATAAAATAAATCGAAATGAGCTAAAACACCTGTAATACAAAGACCCTTCTTACACAATTAAATTTATTAATTTTTGTGTGGCGCTTTGACTTGAGAAAATCCACCAATAAACCTTTTAAAAACCGTTCATAAGAAAAAAAAATGATTCATTGAGGCATTTCGTTTGTAAAATACATGTTAAAATCTTTGTCATTGGGATTGCTTTTCTCTTTAGCACAGGACTTCTTTTTCCTTCTTTCTTTCAGAAAGAAAGCTGACCAATACGCGGGGTCTGAAAGGCAAATTGTTGTTGGATTATCTTTAAATACCTGCTACTTTTTGAGCAGAATTCTAGCTTTGTATAGGCTAATGTTCCTATTGTTGAAAGCACAAAGGTGTGTGAAAACTAGCACAATTATATTTTGCATTTTGTTTTATTACTGTACCGAAAATGAACCGAACCGTGACCTCAAAACCGAGGTACGTCCCGAACCGAGATTTTTGTGTACCGTTACACCCCTACTGAAGAGAAAGACAATGGACAAAAAAAACCTGTAATCTGTATTTTTCTAATTAACCTTCACGTCTTTTTAATACATAAAATATCTGAACCCCATTGCGTCTGTCCTCTGCACAAGTGCCAATAGCGCGCCCCTGAAGGATTGGTTGAGACACCCACTCACAAGCACAAACAGTCACGCAAGTTCAAAGACATTGCATGAACTAAAATTTTGAAGTTCAGACTATCTACATCATTGTTCCTGCATTGTTCAAAGATCTACTTTCCATTACAGAGTGCTGTTAATCTAACATAAAAGCTAATAATAGCAAAGCATATGGTGACAGTCTCAGACACAGAGGACAGATGAGAGGACTGCCTGTAATTATTTATTTCTCTCACTCTAAATGGCTAACTGTCTGATATTCATATCAGAAATAGTTCAGATTTTATTGATGTTTTCGATTTATTTCCAGGAAGAATTTAGTATTTTAGATATTGATGGTTTCTGTCTCCAAGGGAAAATAGCCAATAAACCCTTGATCAAAATCTTAAGACCAGTTGGAAAAATTGCAAGACTTTGCATTTTGCACATTTTGATCTCAATGAGGTTTTAAGTAGCGCTACAATATGCAACGGCAAGAAGCGGGAGTGTGATTAAAAGCACTTTGAAAAAGTAATTTCTGTAATTTCTGGACTATTGGGTGCCCCTGATTATAAGCCTCACCCAGTACTTTCAAAGGAAAAACCATTTTGTACATACATAAGCCTCCCGTGCCTATAAGCCGCATGTGCCCACTTAGTAACATGAGATATTGACAAAGAAATACACAGTTTTCAAAATTTTAATAACACACCTTAACTTTTCGTTCCAAACGGCGCCAGCAAACACGGCAGTTATATAGCAGCGGCACGGAAGTTACATAGCATCAGCATGGCGGTACAGCACTAACTGGGCTGGTTATTAAAAACTTAAAAGTCTTTGTTAGCAATCTTCATCTTCCTCCTGTGCACTCAAACCATGGAAGTCTTCGGCTTCAGTGTCTGATACGAAGATGCTCAGATAGACTTCGCCACGCACCTACTCAATCTCTCCTTCGCTGTCGCCTTCAATGTCTCCCATAATGAGGCAAATTCATTCCTGAGGCCGTGCCGTCCTGCTCGTCAAGCAGCAGACTGGTACCTCGAAACCCGTTGGTGATGGTGGACTTCTTTCACACTGCTGCACGCTGCCGGGCTCCCCCGGCATACCTGTGCAATAGCTGCTCTTCGCATGAGGCCAGTCTTGGCAAACGATCTCTCGCCGCAAGTCAACAAAACTTCTCATACAACTCGGATGGCCAATTCAATTTCTTCTAGCGTTTTTCCATGATGCAGGTCTGCCAATTCTACTCATGCACAAAGACAAGGGTCCGCCACCTCTATTCATGCACAATGTACAAAGTTAAACCACCGGTAATAGTGCAAACTAGCGTCTTCCTCGACACTTCTATTCCACATGTCTCACTCCCACATTCCATGCTCGATCGCCCCTGGCGGCTGTCAGAAAAATGCATAAATTGGCCGCATCATTGCACACGCCGCGGGATCCAAAATGAGGGGGAAAAGTAGCGGCTTGTAGTCCAGAAATTACGGTTATTGAAAACAACAAATAAACTGAAATCGATTGTTTATCACCTGATCAAAAGTTTAAGATCACCGCTCATAAAAGTAGCAACAAAAAAAAACTACAAACCAGAAGCAGTAATTATTTATTATAATATTATATACCCTATTGGCCCGAATATAAGACAGTGTTTTTGCTTTGAAATTACACTGAAAAAGAGGGGGTCGTCTTATATTCGCGGTCTAGATGTTATACCCATTCGCTACACTAGATGGCGCCGGATATCATTGAAGCGATGTTCTGTCATGAGAGATCTCAGCTACTCTCAAGTTTAACCAGTTTGCATTATTTTATTGCAATGTTTTTCCTTATTCAGATTTGTTTCAAGGCTACAGTTACAGTTAGACTTCACTTTGATGGTTAATGCAGTTATTGCAATTTTGTTTTATCACAATAGATTGGTTTATTTACATTTCAAAAACCAAAAGCCATTTATTTACGAATGTGATTGCACTTTAGTTTACATATTTAAATGTTCAGATATTAAGATTTGAATGAGGCAAAATAACATACTTTTTCTCTCAAATATATTATTATAATCATTTGTTTCGGATGTACTGTAATTATTTTCTGTATACAAATTAATTTGGTGTTCAAAAAGTCTTTTTTGAAACTTGAGTCTTGAAAAGGAGGGGGTCGTCTTATAATCAGGGCCATCTTATAGTCGGGCCAATACGGTATATAATGCTGTATGTCCACCCCCAATAATTATTTTCTATAATCATACTGTTTATTGTCCCCTCCAACAATTTATTTCCATATAATTTTAAAAATGTCAATGTTTGCATTATCTTTAAAATGTATTCCATTTCAATGTGCATCATGTAAGAGTCATTTGCACTTATTTTTGTGAATGTACTGTATGTCACTTGCATCTTTAAATTAAAATGTTTGTCTCATTGTGCCCTGCGATTGGCTGGCGGTGTACACTGCCTGCTGCCCGTAGGAAGCTGGGATAGGCTCCAGCACTTCTGCGACCCTTGTGAGGATAAGCGGCATGGAAAATGAATGAATGAATAAGTCAATGTTTATGCCTTCAATTTTAATTGAAAATTAAATTAATTGAAATTAAATTATTTAATTGATTTAATTGAAATTAAAAATACCGTACTTTTCGGACTATAAGTCGCACCTGAGTATAAGTCGCACCAGCCATAAAATACCCTACGAAGAGGAAAAAAAACATATACAAGTCGCACTGGAGTATAAGCCGCATTTCGGGGGGAAATTTACTTGATAAAATCCAACACATAGAACAGATATGTCATCTTGAAAGGCCAATTTAATATAAAATTACAATAGAGAACAACATGCTGAATAAGTGTACAGTATGATATTGTTACATGACGCATGAACAATGAAATGCGAATATACTGTCCTCACCAGGACGCTACGGCTCAGTCCTTGCTATACAGCGAGACCAAATGACGATGCTGGATGTCCGTATAATTTGCTGACTTTACTTTAGCCGTCGTTATGACACCATCATTTGAAGAGTGAAACTAAAAATAGAAATAATACAAATCAATTTCGTCCTCGATACCAAAAAGGTTCGCATCAACGTAAACAGATAATTAGCTGCTATTACAGCAATGACACAAACCGTTAGCATGCATTTGCTAGCATTAGCACATCGTTCTAACAACCACACAACTGGCTCTAAGTGTCCGATCGCAGGTGGAAAACACACAACAACAACAGAAAAAATGATACACACAGGCGTTGCTTCTGAAGAGATACAGTATTTTACAAGCATAAACAATGAATGTAGGTTCGCAGCTGTGTTTCTCTCTCTCTCGCCCACTCGCTCAGAAGCTGCGTAGCTGTCAGTCTTCATCTAGCGTGTGAGCACTCTTCGTCACGTAAACAAGTGCGGGTGCGCCCCCACTTGGGCGTGAAAGCGCCACAAACTAAAAGCATACATTTCAATATAAAAAAGTCAATATTACAATTGAACAAACATTGCCAAAGGCAGAACGCGAACGTGGCCATAGCTATTATTCAGATAACTATAGCATAAAGAACATGCTAACAAGTTAACAAAACCATCAGTGTCACTCCAAAACACCAAAATAACATGTGAAATGATATGATAATGTGTTAATAATTTCACACATAAGTCGCTCCTGAGTCGCACCCCCAGCCAAACTATGAAAAAAAACTATGACTTATAGTCTGAAAAATACTGTACATCTTGTTCTTACATTTTGTTTAAAAGTAGTTAAAATTTAGCTTTTGCATTTCAATGTGAAGAAATGAGGGGAAATAAACATTAAGAGATTGAGATTGGTCTTTGCTTACTGTTATTTTGCACATCATTGAAAACATAACATTTTAAATGAAAATCAGTTTCTCATGTATGCCATGTTACATGCTGTGGTCTAATGCATGTGCAATACCCTTCTTCTATTATAATTGGTGCCCACTTTCTGCACCCAACATCACAATGAGAAGCAGGTGGGGTCAGGGATTCGATCAGTTAACAGTTGCCACGTTTACATGGAGCCAAATATTCCAATTACAATCGGAATATTTGTTCAAACCGAATAAATGTGTTCCATATAAACACCTCATTCGGAATGAACAGGCCCAAACTGAATGGAATTTCATTCCGATTCACAGGGGTGGAATATTCCTTTTCCCAAACCGATTAGAAGTAAAATTATATCATGTAAACAGGGAAGCGGAATGGTGTCTGGTTGCGTTCTTTCTGCACATGCTCCGTACTGTTGTGGTGACGTCACTTTGTGACGTAAGTAACGTCACTCGCAACATGGCTTCCAAGCACAGCGCACCTAAGTCCGGCGGAAAGATTGTATTTAATTCAAACTTTAAAAGAATTAAATATAATTGCTTGCTTAGACGGGCGTAAAACGAGGAACAGTGAACTATTTTAAAAAGTTCACGAGAGGTTACACGAAGCCGGAATAGACCGGAGCGTTGACCAGATTAGAAACCGGTGGAAAACCGGCTACTACAAGGCAAAAGAGCAAAACAGCAGAAGCGGATACGACCCCACAAACACAACAAGTGGGTTAAAGTTAAAACAGCAGCACTCCGACGATCGATCTTCATGTTTTGCAACGTGACGCTTTGTTTTGATTAATCTGCGCATGTCAGACGGCAGTTGTCAAACGTCCTTTCGGAATAAAGGCAGTCACATGTAAACACTGGATCGGAATAGATGAAGTGACATGTAAACAGCTGATTTGAAATTTCCATTCGGAATGATTTGAATCGCTATGAATAAAAGTCAGCATGTAAACGTGGCTAGTGTTACTCACCTAGGGTTGACTTTGATTCTTAATATGCAAAGAATCTTCTTTTTTTAACTTGAATATTTGACCTAGTTGTATGTATGCTTTCTGTTAAGAATTGTACAAGTCGTTTAATAGTTTAGCCGTTTAATATACTTTCTATTTATAGCAGCACTTTTATGTTTGGAAACTCGTGCTTTTATTTCCAGTTCTGCGTTTCCCAGATCATGCATCTGTTCCTTCAATGCTGATGTGTGTAAGCCTTGTAAAGTGGATTAAAGGCACTGCATATACTGTAGATCGTGAACATTCTTCATAATTCTGGATGTGGGAATAGTTTTTTTTAATCTGATTTTGTGTGCATTTTTTTTTTCGTTCACACTCGTAATTTCGTAGTTGTTAGCTTGTTTTTTTATGGGCTACGACTGTTAGCATTATAATGAAATAGTTCACGTGAGCAGTGAATGTGGTGCCATGAAGTGAGATAGCGTGCAAATGTTGACTATAGTTTGTTTAAACTTAAAATTTTGTGGTTTATTGTTTCAAAAGTTAAACACATCAAGAAGTCTGTGAATGTTGACTATATGTCTGTATGTTTTTCATCAGATACTAAATGTGTGTACATGTATGCACACCTGCACACGAGTCCAAACAAGTATTTGATTTTATCTCCTGTGCTCTCAAACCAGAGCACATGTAGTGGTTAACAACATCTGAGCCAACTATTCACAAGTAGAATCTTTCAGACTAGCTTTATAATTTCTACTTGATAGCGTTCATGATTTTTTAGGTCAACCTTTGTTGGTTTTCGCAATTGTTTTTTTTTTTTGGGGGGGGGGGGGTCTTTTCGCCTAGGGCACCATGTAGGCTAATAACGACACTGGTAAGACTTGTTGTGTTTGAGTGGGTGTTATATGTATAACTGTGCCAAAAGCAATTTTCTTTCTTTGCATTTCGGAGGTTTTAGGAGGTTCAACCCAACTCCCTCGTGTGCGAGGATTTTTGTCACATCTGCTTTTCTTGAGTGCTCAAAAAGGAAAGGAACCGTGCACTCACACCAAATGCAAAGTGAGCTTTCACCTTGTGCCACTTACTTGGGTTGCATGAACACAGAATGATTCATTTGCGTGGCCACCAGGTGCTGTTGGCAAGCAGTTTGAATTTTTTTTTCTTGAAATTTCTTCTAGGCCCATCACCCAGGATTATGATCCTCACAGCCGGTGATAGTGCTTCAACTGTTTTTTTTTCAAATTGGCTGCCACATTGTGGCATATGTTAGAAATTTTGAGCCCCTCATGCATGTCTAAATGTGTCTTGCGTGTGAATTTAATTATTTGTGCATTTGTATTCACATTTTATGTAACCACATCACTCAAATAGCTCAATTCTCCTGGAGCTCAGCACGTCTGACTATGGGGGTTATAGTTTTGCCTCAAGTGTCTGGTTTTTTTTTTTTTTTTTTTTTACATCACTTGCCACCACCTTGACCCAACCTCGAAGGTTGTGTCGTTTTGTGCCTCTCGAAGGCCTGCCTGAGCTTTCTTTTGTGCGACGTGACAGCAGAGAGTGTTGATTCATGGCAGCCGATGGAATGAAAAAGAGGGAGGGTTCTCTTACTTTATCAGTAACCAAACACTCACTGGCCTGACATGCAAATGCTTTCTCCCCGCGGACGTGCTCACTACACAAATTGAAGCCCGTCCCTCCTGCCTCTCCTATTGTGTCCTTTGACTCTCAACAATATGATGGATTTGGGTGGAATTCAAGGAAGGGATGAAATGGGGGTGTTGTAGCTAATCATGCTTTAGATAATGGCGCCCTCAAGTGGTGACAGCGACGATGCAGTATTTGAAACAACTCTCATTTAAATATTCAGACATTTGTCAAACTGGAGTCTGTACAGTGGTACCTCTACTTACAAACGTCTCTACATTGGGAATTTTCAGGTTAAGGCCATGTCGCCACGCCACAAAGCACGGTTTTGGCCAAAATCACTTTTTCTACGGTTTGGCTATCCTCCACACGCACACGAACATTTAAACAAGGGTTCCTAAAAACTGCGTCCAAAGTGAAGATGTGCAAATTCTGCGATTGTGGCACCATCATGTGGACACTGATAACCAAAGATTTAACAGTGGAAATGTCACTGTGACAAAGCATGAGACATATGTTCACATTTGGAGTAAATTAGACTGGTGCTTTTTAGATTCCATTTAGTAAGAAACTCTTGCAGTGCTTTATATTGAAGAACGCATGCGAAGGATGGGGGTATTATGATCAATTATTTTTCACGCGTTGTTATAAATGTACCATAATTTTTGCACATTGAATCATGCGTCTTATAGTCCAGTGCTCCCCTTTGCCTGGGCTGCCGGCTGTGGGAGTGTGTGTGGGGGGGGTCGAGGCTCCGATCTCACTTCGCCCTGCGGCGGCTCCTCGGCGTTCCCATGCTTCTGCCTTCCCCTCTCTTCTCTGCCTGGTTATCCGCCCTGCACTCCGTTGCGGGTCGCTGGCTGGACGCCGGTGTGTCCGCTTGGTGTCGCCTGCTCTGGCGGGGGACCATGCCCTGCCCTGGGCTTGGTGAGTCGTTGGGGGTCCTGTGGTGTGCCATGCCGGTTGGGGAGCTGCGGCTGTGGCTCGTGGGCCAGGTGGGCGGACGGGGGGCTTGGGGTGCTTCCCCTCTTCCCATCCTTGAAAGCCGGTTGATGGGGGCGCGGGTGGCCCGGGGGACCACCCTGAATCCCTGGGGGGTGACGATGGCCCCTTTGCTGGGCCACGGGAGGAGGGATGGGCATCACTGGTCCCTACCCCCAACCGCCCTCCCTCCCTGGGCTGGCTGGGTCGGGGCCGTGTCCCTGGGGTGGCGCCCATACGGCGTCTCCACTCGTCTGCGTGGCTGTCGCAAGTTTGATGGGCCTCGCGCACGGCTGGATGTGATTGGGCTCGCTTGGGTGGGGGGCCTCGGTGCCAGGATTGGCGATGGGGCAGCGTAGGGTCAGTTGCCAACGGGCTTACACTCACAAGGGATTCACACGATTACTGGTTTCTAGACCACAGAGCTGGTTTGTGTACACTCCACCCCTCCCAATCACCTATCCTATAGACCCCTCCCCTTTCTTTCCCTGGTCAACAGGCCCCCGTCATGGTGTCAACCAGAACTATATCTAGCTGACGATAGCACCAACATATTCATAGTTAGTGTAGGCGTTCAATATATTTCTTGTTGTTGTTTGTGCTTTTCTTTCTTGTGTTTCTTTTCTTCTGTTCCCCCATAACCCTTTCCTGTTCCCTGCTTTGTCTTAGTAAACGAGGTATGTTGAATGATCACAATGGGAGTATGTCATACTCCAATGTGAAACATTAAAACAGTTCAGACCAGCCTGATACTTTGACTTCCATTCTCCGTGTCAAACAGCTGAGCATGACAGGTTTAAAAAAAAAAAATAGTCCAGTGCGGCTTATTAGTTGATTTATTTGGGTTAATAGGTAACACTTTATTTGACAGCGGCATCATAAGACTGCCAAAAGACCGTCATAATAATGACATGACACTATCATGGGCATTGATAAATGTCATTAAGTGTCATCTGGCAAATTTTGTCACTAACTCCATTTATGTCCAGCTCAGATCTTTTAAATCCATTCAAAAGTTGTCAGGTGCTGGGGGCATGGAGGACCCAAACGCAGGGAACAAAAGGCGGCAAGAACGCAAAGGCAGGGTGGTGGAAATCTAAAAAAACATTAACAAAAAAAAAAACAAAAAAAAAAACACAAAGTTCAAACAAAAGTCCAAAACAGCAAAGCAAACAAAACTCAGGGTACTAACAAAGGTATCAAAACTTACTTAAAGAGGAACGAGGGCTTGGACGGAGAACTAGATGCTGGGTCGACACATGTATAGACCGAACAAGAACAGAATGCAGATGGAGAACTTAAGTACAGACATGGGGTAACGAGACAATGAGACACAGGTGGTTGATACAAGAGGCAGCGGATTGGTGAAGACGCAAGGAGCAGGCCAAAACAGGTGAAATCAATGTGTAATCGCATGGACAAGAAACACTAGAGCAACTCAAGGCATGAGAAAAGTGAGATAATTTGAAAGATGATAGCATTATTTTTGTTCACAACAGTGTCATGTCATAATTATGACGGTCTTATGAGAGTCTGATGACGCCGCTGTCGGATAAAGTGTTACCGGTTAATATCTTTTGGTGTAAATATCCCATAACACAGTGAGGACAGCTGGTTTATAGTCCGGTGTGGTTTATCTATGAGCAAATGCTGTTTTCGTGTCAAATTTGGTGGGTGGCGGCTTACAGTCAGGAGCGCCTTCTAGTCTGAATTTATGGTAATTAACAATGAATGAATGTGGTTCGCTGTGGAAGCTTTTTGTTTCCACAAATGTGCTGTTGTGGACGTAATTATTTTTTCCCGACGTATTAGGGCAGGAATCTCGGTTTTCAAAAACCGTGCTAGATTCAGACATGACCTAAGACACGCCTCAATGGGAAAATATTGCCTCTTGTTGCAAAAAAAAATTCAGGATAAGGAAGGCAAAACTACAGTCTGGGCTGCTACTCACAGCTTCCAGAGTTTACTATATATATATATATACTGGACTGTCTCAGAAAATTAGAATACACAATATTCTAATTTTCTGAGACAGTCCTGTATATTGTTCTATGTAAAGGACGTCAGCCAAGGTCGGCCCCCCACATTTTTACCACGCCAAATCTGGTCCCCTTTGCAAAAAGTTTGGACACCCCTGCTTTAAATGGTGGATTAATGTACAGGACTGTCTCAGAAAATTAGAATATTGTGTATTCTAATTTTCTGAGACAGTCCAGTATATTTATATTCTATAACATCCTTATAGCTGCTCTGCCATTAGCTATTGCTTAGCATCTTCCTGGCATCCTGGCTGTTTTTTGTTTTTTAAATTATACACAGCTCTCATTTTAATTGTTATTGTGCAATAGTCTCATTGTAATATGTATTTCTTGCATGATTTGCATTTTTATGCTTTATGAAAGCTTAATGTCCAAATTTTCAGGGGCTTGGAATGGATTAGGGCAGAGGTGTCCAAACTGGTCCTCAAGGGCCGCTGTGTTCCTGGATTGAGTTCCTACCAATTGAGCACAGTTTAAGCATGACGTTTCTGTAAAAACATGTAGCACCTGACTGCAATCAACTGATTACACTTTTAAGACACCAAATTGGTGAAAAGGTGTCATCAGTGGCGGACTTGGCAGTTTTGGGGCCTAAGGTGAACATATCCAGGGGCCCTCTTTATTGGTCAGGGGTTAAAAAGGTGAGAAGGGTGTGGAGGAAATATGTTCCAGTACACTAGGGCTGTCCTATACGACAACTTTTCTCCTGATTAGTCACCCGACTAGTTTTGCGATTAGTCGACTAATCTAATAATTTTCTTTCTTTTTTTTTTTTTACTAATTTAGCAATAAAAAAATTGCTGACACTTATTAATTCACAAAACTATTTTGGAACACTTAAATTCTTTATTAAAGTACAAATAATTATGTAAATAACAATAATTAATCACAAATAAACAATTAGGTTAAATGCTGATAGCATTTACTAGTGCAAAAGAACGGAAAGTAAACAGATTCGGAACACTGACTTTGCCTTTCCAACATTATTCAAAACAATTCTTAAAAAAGCATTATCATTATAGTATACTACTTTATATAATAGTAGTATAATAATTATTCATTCCTAATCATATTTGTCATAAAGAGTGTCATTTGAAAGCTATTCTGAGTGTAGAATCTGTATTCTGTAGTATTTACTGTACATATTATAATATTAATTCTGAAGTATGTGGGATTAACTCCAGAAATCGTTATTTATATGACGAACATGATGTGCTTTTATTTTGAAATGCTCCCCGGAGGTACTTTCGCTAAACCGCTAACCGAAAGCTTTCCACTCCGTAAAAAAATTCTTCGTCATTGCTTGTGGTGTTACTAATAGATTTAATTTTTTTTTTTTTCATTAGCAAATGCTGTTAACCAGCTGTTAAGTGTTATAGTATGACTGATTGGAACTGTACTGCATTGTTTTGCCACTGTCGTGTATTTTATGTTCGGTGTGAAGAAGAAGAAAGTTAAAAGAGGCATTAGCGGCCTATTCTCAATGTCTACCTACTACCTCACTGCACTTTGGCTCTCATGGAGAGCACGTTCACTCATGTGTTCGAAATAAACGATAGCAGACATGCAAAGTAGCAAGTGAGCTGTATAAATAGCGAGCTTAGTGGCGTGAAAAATGCGGGAGAGCTAAGTGAAGCTAACGAACAGCTAAGTGGAGCTAAGCAAAGCTAAACGGCGCTAAATGAAGCAAAGCGACTGATACTCAGTTCATCGTCGTGGAACAGTGCATTGTAGTGCGTGTGTGTGGGGGAGAGATATATGGTGGTGGTGGTGGTGTTATATAGCGCTTTTCCACCTTTCAAGGCGCTCAAAGCACTTTACACTATCTCGCCATCCAATAATATAAATGCAGCATTCAAATGGCTTTCTTTTTGTTTTGTTATTTGTTTGTTTGGTATGCTGACATAATTATACATGACGAATAGCTGGGGGTGCTGCTGGCTCTGATGGCCCAAGCCCTTGCTTGTTGGGGCAAGGCCAGCTGGTTGTGGGGCCCCTACTGGTTGGGGGCCTAAGACGATCGCCTACTTCGCCTGAGTAGCCGCCTATGGGTGTCATCTTGGTCTTGTTGGAAAAAAAAACTCCAGCACCCAATGCGGCCTTACGTGAATAGTTTGGAAACACTGGATTAGGGCATTTACATGGAAAACGCATCCCTAATTATGGATTTTTATTTATTTATTTATTTTTTTTTTTTAAGCCTGTCCTGTTCAGCTGTTTGACACGGTGAATGGAAGTCTGAGTGTCCGGTTGGTCTGAACAGCAACAAAAAACAACAACAACAAAAACAACAAGAAATTCATTGAACACTTACTATGAATATGTTGGTGCTATCGTCAGCTAGATGTATTTCCGGTTGACACCATGTGGGGGGGCCTGTTAACCAGGGAAAGAGGGAGATGCAGTCTAGAAGATAAGTGATTGGGAGGGCTGGAGAGTACACAAATCAGCCCTACGATCGAGAACCCAGTAGTCGTGTGAATCCCTTGTGAGTGTGAGCCCGTTGGCAACCCACCCTAGCCTGCTTTATCGTCAATCCCAGCACCGAGGCCCCCCCACCCAAATTATGGAATTTTCAGGTTACGAAACTACGTCCAAAACCAATTAATTTAGGAAGCAGAGTTACCACTGTATTAGCTTCCACAAATTTTTTAAATGATCAGTTGCTCTTAACAAATTACCCTTAGTACGTCTAATGTGTGACTCAATCGAAGGAGGACTGTCTTATTTTCTAATTTTATTTAATTATTGTCAACACAATGTTTAGCTTCTTAATCCATGCTTGCATGCTGCAAACAGGAGCATCAGAAAGATCTTTCAAAACATTTTATGTCAGTTGTGGGGTCTTGCAATTGATTGGTCAACTCTCAATGGTCATAATAAACTTGGTTTCCTTACAAGACAATTATCATTTGGCCCGAGAGTCAATATGGTTAGCACAACACTAATCACACAACCTTGCAAAATGATTTTTGAGGGGTGGCAATTTGAAAGTAAGGTATAGAAACATTTTTTAAGTGTGAATATAAATTTCTACACATTTTTATGTGTATTTTATAACCAAATCGAAACTACTTCGAGTTGATTGAACGAACTCAAGCTGTCATGAAACCAAGAACCCAAAGCTTTCTATATCAAACTAGTTCAACTCTGAGTTCAGAATTAGACTTGGAGTTTATTGAAACTGCTTTGTGAAATGGAGCCTCACTTAATGACGATGTGATTGTGAATTTGAACAGTTACCCTGTGAGTGACTGTTGATCAGTTAAGGGGGCAGTCTGCCTTTTGCTCAATGTCAGCTGGGTTAGGCTCCAGCACCATGCAAAACTGAACAGTAAAAGCAGTGTTGAAAATGAATGAGTGAATATTTAACTTTTTTTTTTTAGCTTCTGTTACATTACTTTAAAACATAAGATCCAATAGTTAGGAAAAAAATGCTTAACACCTCTTTTAGGTTGTACTGATGGCAAAGATTACAGAGTTGGTAAAGCATTGCGGAAGGAAATGAAATGAACTGTTATACTGAAGGTTGCCCTTATCAGGCAAAGTGCGTTGAACATCACATGAGAATCACTCGACACAATCAGTGTACTGTACTGTACAAGCATCATTTGAAAGCGGTTCAACTATGTGCTTAACAGCTTCACTTGGCCTTTTGGCAGTGTTTCTTCATTCTCTTCCAGGTACTGTTTTTTTAAATTGTGTGCAAATACTTTGTGATTTGTGATTTTTTTGATGTAGTAAATTAGATATTTTACGTATACTTTTTATAAGTATTATTTTTTTAATATCTAATTTAAGTATATTATACAGTGATCCCTCGTTACTTCGAGCCCTCAGTCCATCGCATTTTTTTTTCAAATAAAAAATTAATACAGTATTTCATTTGAGATATGCGCATGTTTGAACGTAAAAACCATAGCTTTGTTTTATACATACAGTATATACGGAAAACACAGTCAAAGCTGAAAAAGCAGTTTCTGCTCATGCACTCCTCTTTAAAAGAAACTGCTGTATTTTAATCCAAAAAAACTGTTGTGTTTGATAGTACGATATGTCTATATGATGCCATAGCAGATTCATGTGGCATTAAGCACCCGAACTATTATTAATTTGTCTGTTTTACCCCAGAAAACTCCCTTTTAACGACGTCATGCAACCGCTTTTGTTTCAACCCAACCATAAAATGAAGTTTTAATTAATAATATTTATTATAAAAATGTCTGTCATTTTTAGCTTAGAATCATAATTTGCTGTCTAATATTTCGTTTAAAAAAAAAAAGCGACTTTAAAAATGATTCACTGGCATATTTTAAACTTTTAAACATATTAAAAAATGAAAAAAATGGTGTGTGTAAAAAAAAGTCACAGATATGTACCTCATAAATATCGATTAATTGTTTTTGTTTTTTACTGTTGCATTTCTCTGATATGTTTGATGATAAATAATTGATCCAAACGAAGAAAAAAAACGTTTAAAAGGGTAAATATTTGAAAAAGAAAACTCTCGACCACTCCTTGATGCCTGCGATTTCTGCATTACACCTCTTGTTATATTAACGTGTTTCACCCATAAAATCCCCCAAAATTCCCGGCAAATTATCTCACTTTTGAATGGATGTAAAAGATCAGAGCTGGACATAAATTGAGTTAGTGACACAATTTGCATGATGACACTTAATGACATCTGTCATAAGCATTCATTAATGCCCATGACAGTGTCATGTCATAATTATGACAGTCTTATGACATTCTTATGACGCTGCAGTCAAATAACGTGCTATTTACCCAAATAAATCAACATATAAGCCGCAATGGACTATTAGCTGCAGGATTCAAAATGAAAGTCACGGATATCTACCTCACAACTATCACTCAATTGTATATATATATATATATATATATATATATTTTTTTTTTTTTTTTTTTTTTTTTTTACCGTCGCATTTTCTCCGATATTTTAGATGATAAATAATTGATCCAAACAAAGAAAAATTGAAAAAAAATGTTTAAAAGGGTAAATATATGAAAAAGAGCATCACGACCACTCCTTAATGTCTGCGATTTCTGCATCTCGACCCTTGCTATATTACCGTATTTCACCGATAAAATCCCCCAAAAATCCAGCTGTGGCCATTCACAGCTGTGTCTTGACACTCAGTGATACATGCTACATGGAGTTTTTGGATCAAAACAAGGTAAAAACACGATAATATCTCGTTAAAGTCATGGCGTCTTTAATTCTGAAATTTGAGGTTTTAAGCTTTCCAATGATGTATCACATATGCATATCGGACAATTCAGAAAGTTAGCCAAATTGGGGGTCTCAGAGGAGAACTTCAAGTTACCTGAGTGTTTTCATATATGTATATTAGGGCTGTCAAAATTATCGCGTTAACGGGCGGTAATTAATTTTTTAAATTAATCACGTTAAAATATTTGACGCAATTAACGCACATGCCCCGCTCAAACAGATTAAAATGACAGCAGCAGGGCAACGTCCACTTGTAACTTGTATTTTTTGGAGTTTTGTCGCCCTCTGCTGGCACTAGGGTGCGACCGATTTTATGGACTTCAGCACCCATGAACATTGTGTAATTATTGACATCAACAATGGCGGGCTACTAGTTTATTTTTTGATTGAAAATTTTACAAATTTTATTAAAACGAAAACGTTAAGAGGGGTTTTAATATATTTCTATAACTTGTACTAACATTTATCTTTTAAGAACTACAAGTCTTTCTATCCATGGATCGCTTTGTTTAGAATGTTAATAATGTTAATGCCATCTTGTTGAGTTATTGTCATAATAAACAAATACAGTACTTACAGTGCCTTGCAAAAGTATTCGGCCCCCTTGAATCTTGCAACCTTTCGCCACATTTCAGGCTTCAAACATAAAGATATGAAATTTAATTTTTTTGTCAAGAATCAACAACAAGTGGGACACAATCGTGAAGTGGAACAACATTTATTGGATGATTTAAACTTTTTTAACAAATAAAAAACTGAAAAGTGGGGCGTGCAATATTATTCGGCCCCTTTACTTTCAGTGCAGCAAACTCACTCCAGAAGTTCAGTGAGGATCTCTGAATGATCCAGTGTTGTCCTAAATGACCGATGATGATAAATAGAATCCACCTGTGTGTAATCAAGTCTCCGTATAAATGCACCTGCTCTGTGATAGTCTCAGGGTTCTGTTTAAAGTGCAGAGAGCATTATGAAAACCAAGGAACACACCAGGCAGGTCCGAGATACTGTTGTGGAGAAGTTTAAAGCCGGATTTGGATACAAAAAGGTTTCCCAAGCTTTAAACATCTCAAGGAGCACTGTGCAAGCCATCATATTGAAATGGAAGGAGCATCAGACCACTGCAAATCTACCAAGACCCGGCCGTCCTTCCAAACTTTCTTCTCAAACAAGGAGAAAACTGATCAGAGATGCAGCCTAGAGGCCCATGATCACTCTGGATGAACTGCAGATATCTACAGCTGAGGTGGGAGAGTCTGTCCATAGGACAACAATCAGTCGTACACTGCACAAATCTGGCCTTTATGGAAGAGTGGCAAGAAGAAAGCCATTTCTCAAAGATATCCAGAAAAACTCTCGTTTAAAGTTTGCCACAAGCCACCTGGGAGACACACCAAACATGTGGAAGAAGGTGCTCTGGTCAGATGAAACCAAAATTGAACTTTTTGGCCACAATGCAAAACGATATGTTTGGCGTAAAAGCAACACAGCTCATCACCCTGAACACACCATCCCCATTGTCAAACATGGTGGTGGCAGCATCATGGTTTGGGCCTGCTTTTCTTCAGCAGGGACAGGGAAGATGGTTAAAATTGACGGGAAGATGGATGCAGCCAAATACAGGAACATTCTGGAAGAAAACCTGTTGGTATCTGCACAAGACCTGAGACTGGGACGGAGATTTATCTTCCAACAGGACAATGATCCAAAACATAAAGCCAAATCTACAATGGAATGGTTCAAAAATAAACGTATCCAGGTGTTAGAATGGCCAAGTCAAAGTCCAGACCTGAATCCAATCGAGAATCTGTGGAAAGAGCTGAAGACTGCTGTTCACAAACACTCTCCATCCAACCTCACTGAGCTCGAGCTGTTTTGCAAGGAAGAATGGGCAAGAATGTCAGTCTCTCGATGTGCAAAACTGATAGAAACATACCCCAAGCGACTTGCAGCTGTAATTGGAGCAAAAGGTGGCGCTACAAAGTATTAACGCAAGGGGGCCGAATAATATTGCACGCCCCACTTTTCAGTTTTTTATTTGTTAAAAAAGTTTAAATTATCCAATAAATTTTGTTCCACTTCACGATTGTGTCCCACTTGTTGTTGATTCTTGACAAAAAATTAAAATTTTATATCTTTATGTTTGAAGCCTGAAATGTGGCGAAAGGTTGCAAGGTTCAAGGGGGCCGAATACTTTTGCAAGGCACTGTATGTACCGTATGTTGAATGTATATATCCATCTTGTGTCTTATCTTTCCATTCCAACAATAATTTACAGAAAAATATGGCATATTTTATATATGGTTTGAATTGCGATTAATTACGATTAATTAATTTTTAAGCTGTAATTCTCTCGATTAAAATTTTTAATCGTTTGAACGCATCATATTTCTGTCTCATGAACGTTACTGTGAACGCGCTCATTCTAGCGGTTGTGAGCGGTGCTCATAACTTCGTTCATGAGTTCATCACATTTAGAGCCTTACCGACAAAACTGCATATAAAGCCATAGCCTAAAAACACACAATAAAATTTTTTACCTTAATAGCGGAACATTATCAAACATGGCAACCCAAGCTGCCTGTCACGGCCGTATTGTTCAAGCAAATACGTCATCTGATCGAAGCAACTTTTTTTTTGATTGAATAATAAAGACACAAATCTACCTCCATACAAGAGCAGCATGGACACAGAAGCTGGCAGCTCTCGAAACCCGGCCCGCTCAGAGCAACTTTCTACACAGTACCAGCATTTAAAAGAGTTTTACGAAAAAGTCAGTACTGACCCGGATGGCAAAAATATAAGACCGTCCGTACGTCGGTAACGTCTTTAGCCAACCTTAAACGGCACATCGAAATAAAGCATGCGACAAGCCTTGCTAGGTATCTGCGACTGCGAGCATGTGCGATTAAATAAAGAGACGGCAACGGTTGGCCAGAGCAGTACCTCTGCCACCCAAATACCGCTAACAGCATACCAGAGCGGCCCCGTTTTCTGTCTCTCCCAGCCGCAGCTAGACAATCTAGTTCTGCAGTATATTGTGGGAGACTCTTCAGCATCGGTGGTCAAATATTCAGGTAGGAAATGAACTGTGATTATTTTCTATAAGCTTTGGAAATAAATACAGTAAATAATAGTTTGCAACAATTTTTGGCGAACAAAAAGAACTGAACTACAAAAGTTCATTTTTTGGAACCATGAACTTTAGTTCAAAATTTTGAATTATGAACTGAACAGTTCATTTTAAAATTTGTGAACTGCAATTTGAACTAGTTCATGTAGAAAATGAACTTTCCCAACACTGTATATATATATATATATATCGAAATTATTACATTTACACTTCAAAACCATTATTAAAGTATACATATGCATACATTTATATATATTTATTTTTTAATTATACTTTGGAGAAAAAATGGTTAAAAAAAAACAAAAAAAAAACATGTCTTATTTGTATCTCTTTCCAATGTTGTTAAATCTGAATAAATACAATTAACACAGGAAAAAAGAATTCCCCTCTACCACTGTAGATAAGCTCCGCCTCTACTTCACAGATTTTCGATTTTTGTGGTGGGGAGTCGTCCCCATTAATTAGAAAAATGAGGGATCACTGTACAATAAATTAGTATTGAATGCCATTGCCTTAAAAAAAAGTATTTAAAAAAATTTGGGGGGGTGTTCTGAATGGAATAATGTCATATCCGTGCATTCAAAAGGGAAAGTTCATTTGTATAGGACAGTACAGTATACTGTATATGAACACAAAGACACAGAAGAGCAGAAGACTCCTTTCCTTTGTAACTTTGTCTGGGTTGCAGCACTTTGTGGTCAGCATTACAAGTTGATGACATGCTTTTCCCAAGAGATTTGCTCCTTTTAAAGGCTCCACAGTCGAGTTACACCGCACATTCCTAAAATACTTTATCTTAGAGAGGAATGATATAACGTGGCCCGTGATTGAGTCATTTGGAATGACTGTGGACCTTAGAGATTATCTCCAGTACTTTGGATGCTTCATCTCCACATGTGTCAAAAGTTACTGTAAATTGACCACCTATAATCTGAGCGAGAATGACACTCTTTAAAACCATGATGGACAACCATTGGAGAAGAATCATCTTTCATGAATGATATGGCATAGACTTCATAATGTATTGACGTGACGTAGGGGCGATAAATGGGAGGCCTGCATTGTTGGCGAGGCCGTCAAAGCTGACCGAGTGGAATCACAAACAATGAGCTTTTTTCGTTGAAAATGCATGTGAATAAATGCTTAAATCCCTGAATTCTTTATGGATATGGACAAGGGCGTAGGTTTGCATAGGGACGGTAGGGACATAACAGTACCAACTTTTCAGGATTCTCAAATTGTCCCCACCAACTTTTAAGCAACCTTATTTGCATTATATAATGAGTTCTGTTATATAGGTGATTTAGATTGTCTTCCCGTATGCTGGAAGGATAGAAATTACCCAACCATTTTAAATGGAATTATTTTCATTATGTTCAGACTTACATTTATCCATTTTCCCTTGCTGAATGAAACAGTCCATTTTTTCCCGAAAATGCACATTAGATTGGCTGACTTGCCCCCCTCAACACACACATGCACTCACAGCCCCGACAGAAATACATGTCGACAACATGCCGCCTCCACCACCCCTTTTACAGGGAAGGGATATTAAACGTTTTTTTCAGCCAGCAGCAGGCACTGTAGCTTTCATTTTTTTGATGAGTTTGGCTGTGCTTTTGGACATAAGCAGTAGTGTTTTACCCAAAGGAAGGCTCCTCCACCCCTTTCACAGGGAAGGGATATTAAACGTATTTTTTTTTGGCCAGCAGCAGCCACTGTAGCTTTCATTTTTTTTTATGAGTTTGGCTGTGCTTTTGGACAAAAGCAGTAGTGTTTTACCTAAAGGAAGGCTCCATTTTTGTTTATTTTTGTTATTTCCAGACTAAGACATTTTTTCAGTTATATTTAATTTCTCTATTTAGACAGACAATGTTGAGTGGCAAATGTTTATTTTTTCGTATTTCTGGATAGTTTAAATATTATTAACAAGTTTGTATTGTGTATGTTATGTAATGTAGGTTGTGTTCAAATAGTGCTCTTTAAATTTGCAAATAAAATCTCAATATTTATACTGGAAGTTTTGAAAATGTTTCTATAGTAGTTTTTGAAAACAAAGGTTTGAATCGAACGGTGTATCACCTGAACCAATACATATAAAATTAAGTATAATACAGATTTATTTTGCAATGATCAATTAATTAGGTTCATATCTTATTAGGTCTTTTAGGTCTTATTAATGTCCTTTCCCCAACAAAAAGTGAAACCAAACCTACCCCCTTGGATATGGACATAAAACAGATTCTTGGTTAAAAGCAAAAAAAAAAAAAACTAAAAAAAAACGTGCTGTTAGCATTCATTTTACTTAAATATGTCAAAGTACAATGCTAGTCCGGTGAAAAGTCTTGAGAACAAATGCTTAAATCCACGAATTCTTTATAGATATGGACATAAAACAGTCTTGATTCTTGCTTAAAAGCAAAAAAAAAAAAAAAAAAAAACTCGTGCCGTTAGCATTTAATTAACGTAAATATGTCGAAGTACAATGCTAGTCTGTTAGTAAATGTACCTAGCGGCCGCCTGATGTAAACAGTGCTTTTCCGGTGAAAGTTCTTGTGAATAAATGCTTAAATCCCCGAATACTTGATAGATATGGACGTAAAACAATCTTGATTCTTGGTTAAAGGTTAAAAAAAAAAAAAATGCAGTTAGCATTTATTTTACGTAAATATGTCGAACTACAATGCTAGTCTGTCAGTGAATGTAGCTAGCGGCCGCATTATGTAAACAGAGCTTTTCCAGTGAAAATTATTGTGAATAAATGCTTAAATCCCTGAATTCTTTATAGATATGGACGTAAAACAGTCTCGATTCTTGGTTAAAAGCAAAAAAAACGTGCAGTTAGCGTTTATTTTACGTAAATATTGCGAACTATGATGCCAATGCAGTAGCGGCTAATTTCTCCCATTGATTTTTTTCACAACTTTTCAAAAACATGCATGGTACAAAAAATATAATAATCACCTTGAATCATCAAACAAATCACTGCTGAGACAATCTTTCTTGTTTGTATACGGTACAGCTTTCATAAAATTTCAACAGAAATCAGGCGTTAAATGCCAAATCCAACGTTTTTGGATTGGGGAAAGTCTGAAATTGTGGTGGTTTGCCAAAGAAAGTAGTCAACCTATGGTTTCTGACTGTTCCCCATGTTATTCGGGGGTGCCTCCGGGAAGGATGCATTGTTGCTCCTACTCTATTCATCAACTGCACAGACTGGATCGTTGTTTGTGGTCTTCAGCGTGTAAATTTCTGCAAAGTATTAAATTCTGAGGATTTTCGCTGATGTTGTTATTCTCCACCAAGAATATTTGACATGTAGTGGATGGTGTTTCTGTTTCCTACTTAATTCAGATCTCACAGTGCATGGTTTGGGGGTTGTGTCCTTTTTTGAGTTCTTCGTACGAAGCATTGATCTGCTGTCTCTGAGATAAACATGAACCAGGGTGTTTTAGAAATGGTGAAAGGATTTTTTTATTGCTCCTGGTCCACCAGCAAGTGACTTGAGACCTGGACTCTTCCTGTACCAAGTCAGTATGGAAAATTCTCAACTATCCATGGAGTGTTGGTGATGGTGTCCAACAATTTGATTATTGAGGAGCAAAAGGAGGGGAGAAAAAAAAAGATGCAACAGATTAACAGATATTGACAGCTCTTCATTCAGTACAACCTGACCTTGACTACACGCCTTCTGCTATTGGCTGCTGACACCCAGAATGAATGAATGATTGAATGCTTTAGTTTGTGCATAAGAAAATAAAAATAATAAACAAACAAAAAAAATAAAAATCAGACAAAACCAATGATATACTTGAGATAACAGCAACAATAGTTAAGACAATATTAATGATATTAATAAATGATATCTGAACTTATTTATTGTGTCCAAAAAAGAAGAAGGATGAAGCAATTGCTTAACAAACCACAAACATGCGGTCGGTAATGGTGCGCTGCACTGCCAGAAACATATCACGATGTTATCCTGCTTACAACGTGCAGCACGTTGCATCATCGCTCTCTTGAATGGGGTCAACAAAAGTTCTCTAGAATATTTTTTTTTCCAAATTCCTACGAGTTTAGTCTCCTTATATACGTACAGTCATGTGAAAAAATTAAGACACCCCATGAAATATTCAATTCTTTATTAAGAAATGTTCAAATATCAATGTCTGATCTTTTTCTTCTTTTTCTCCGGAAAAGAAAGTGATTTAATTGCAGGTAAACAAAAAAAAAAAATTAACATTGTTTTACTCATCAAAAAATATATATAAACAAAAAGGAATATTCTTAACTGAGGAAAAAGTTAGGTCACCCTACCACCTAATAGCTAGTGTGACCCCCTTTGGATGAAATTACTTCAGTGAGACGCTTTTTGTAGCCATCTACCAGTCTTTGATATCAGTCCAAACAAACAGCCCCACTCCTCAACGCAGATTACTTAATCACCTTCTGATACACGATAGAATTCATGGTGGATTCTACGATGGTGAGCTGGCCAGGTCCTGCTGTAGCAAAGCATCCCCAAACCATGACACTTCCACCTCCATGCTTCACAGTTGGTATGATGTTCTTTTCCTGGAATGCTGTATTGGGTTTACGCCAAACATGTCCTCTGTTCTGGTGTCCAAATAATCCAATTTTAGTTTCATCTGTCCAAAGAACATTATTCCAGAAGTCCTGGTCTTTGTCTACATTCACTGCGGCAAACATAAGTCTGGCCTTCATATTCTTCTTGGAGAGCAAAGGTTAAACTTGTGAAGTCTCTTTCTGATTGTAGAGGTATGCACTTTCAAATCAACAGTAGCAAGAGCCTGCTGTAGGTCCCGTGATGACATTTTAGGGGTTTTGGAGACTTCTTTAGCATCTTGCGGTCTGCTCTCGGGGTAAACTTGCTTGGACGGCCAGACCTGCGCATGTTGGCAGTTGTTTTGAATGTTCTCCACTTGTAGACTATTTTTCTGGAAGGTGGAATGGAATGGAATTTTATATTCTTTTGAGATCTTTTGAAATCCCATACCAGACTCAAAAGCATCTACAATATTCTTTCTGAAGGCCTCAGATTGTTCCTCAGAATATCCATTTTTGTTGATATATTTGGTTTAATAGTAAAACAATATTATTTTTTGTTGTTTACCTGTAAATAAATCACTTTCCCTTTCCAGTGATAAATAAAAACGATATCAGACATTGATATGTGAACATTTTTTTAATAAAGAACTGAATATTTAATGGGGTGTCCTAATTTTTTCACATGAAAAAATGTCTCATAAATGTATCACCTGTGATGGTGAAAATAGGATGGTTGTTGTTTTTGCTGAGTGTGACTGATGAAATACCTATGAAATGAGACAATCTTTGAGTAAATGGCTTTTTAGAAAGGTCCTCTTTAAGCACAGGAAATTTGCCACATTGTGTTCACTGTCCTGGCAAGTCTCGCTGTAAGATTGTGAATTCTATAAAAAATGTGGCAACTATGAAGCAGGTTTGCCACCAGCCAAGTAAACAATTAATTTCCATGTAAAATGCGGCACCATTTATGCCTGGCAACAATAACAAAAAACCTATTGTGTGCTTCCCCAGGAGACATATAGAATGAAGACAAATGAGGAGACACAACACCATAAATTCAATCTGAATAAGAATTTTACACATACACAAAAATATAATTAAAGTCTATTGAGGTAAAGTGAAGAAACAAAAAGAATTTGTTGCCTCAATTCCCATTTAACAGATTACCAAGACTTGAATGACTGAGGACGTACACAGTCATTTCTTTTGTGCTTCCTCAGAAGTTTAATAACTATTTATCATTTTGTGTGTTCCAGCGGTCCAGGGTCTTGAAGGCAGATCCTGGGGAGGGACCTACCGTTGGCCTAAGATCTGTGCTCTGACAGGGACAACAGTGGACCTGCGCTGTACCTTCAATTACCCGTCAACAATATCCGGCCAAGAAACCAGTGTGGAGAAGACATTATGGTTCACCCGAAAAAAACATTACCCTGACGATCTGAGTTCGGACCCTCAGTATGCTGGTCGTCTTCACCATGACTGTCACCGCAACGAGTGCAATTTGTCAATCACTGATCTGAGAGAAAGTGACTCGGGCGTGTACATGTTCAGATTCATAACAAATTCTATAAACGCAGAGGGCTACACGGTTATGCCTGGGGTCTCTCTCACTGTCACTGGTATTGATTCTCATTATAACCATAGATATCAAACATATATAGACCACACCTTGATGCAGTCATACGTAAAGAAATTGCCATTTTGTATGTGGCAAAGCAATTTGGTTGGCAAACAGCCGTTTTCCCCTTTATTGTTTTTCAGCCATCAGTATTCAAAATCAAACTTGGGACAACCCTTATTGATAGTAAATCCACCTCTGCTCATTCTCATCAACTTCCCTCTCTCCTTCACCTCTTCCTCCACTTTGGTACTCTACTAAATCTGGACAGAAATGGGGATAAATCACTATAACTGTTATGCAATTAGTGTTTCTCAAATGGTAGGCTATGACCTAAAAGTGGGTTTTGTTGCCTAGGTAGATTACCTAGCTTACCTCTCTCATTCCTCTTTGCTAATTTATTCTTGCTGCTAGCAAATATATTTTTAATATCCATTTGCAAGAGTAATGCTGTTTGAGCCAAATAGAAATAAAAATACAATACATCTTGTTACAGATAAAATAGGGGAAAAAAATAATAATAATACATCTTGTTACAGATTAGAGGGAATGCAGACACAAATAAAATACTTGTAAAACAGCTGGATGTTATGAAGAGCACACAACATTCATTTGGTCATATAAACAAATAGCAATAAATAGCATCAGTATTGATACAGTTAAAATACAGTACCACATACAGTATCATATTAACGCAATATTCGACAACGCTCTTGAGAGCCTCTCTCTCAAATCGCATGTACTAGTAATTGTCATTGTATTCATAGCCAGTTAGCTAAAAGACGGCAGCTAATGTTCTACTTCAATTTGTGACCAGAGTAATTTACCGCAGTTAGCTGCCTGATATGTAAAGAGTAAAGTTGAACAATTGAAATTCACAATTCATAGGAATAGGCGACCAACAAACATCAACACAGAGGTAAAGACGAACAACAAGGATGGGCAGTTTATCTGGCACTAACCTTTAAAGCAGGCGGGAATGTGTAATTTTCACCACCGACTTTATGATTGGCACCGTAATATTGATGCTGCATTCACGTGTTGTTGGAGGAATTGAAAAAAAATGATTCTCTATTACATGGTGTCTATAAAAGCACCAAACAGTCACTCAACTTGTGGTGTATCGTTGGAGCATTAAAATAGGCTACTCTTCTTTGCAGCAAGTTTGCAACCATGTTTTTATCCCACATTATGACTTTACAACACATGAGAACAATTTTCTGATTTTACTGATAAGCCCACTATCCAAGTAGAATTAGATCAGGGATCATTGAAGGTCATATATGCCAATGTTTTGCTCTTGCTGTGTTTGGTGGAAAATTGGGTTTAGTTGATACAATTGTGTTTTGACACAAGGTCTCTGTCTCTTCCTAACAAATGCAGATCTCAGTGTAGACTGGTACGGAGCACAAACAAAATCTCTGAGCTGTGTCAGCAATTGTAGTCTGGGGTCTTCAACTTACATCTGGTATGAGAATGGAGTGGAAATCCAGAATGAAAGCGCAAAATTCTACACACCAGCATATACTAACTACACAAGCAGCTACTCTTGTGCAATGAAAGGGCACCAGAATCATGTGTCTCCTCCAGTGTGTGAGTTAACTCCTGCTGAATTGTAGCACGTAGCTTAATGCTGGCACTAACGCTAAAGTACTTGTTCAATCTTTCAGGTGTGTCCCACCCTTGTCACAAGGTACATTACAGCACGAGAAGCATCTGCGCTCTCAAAGGCTCATCAGTGGACATTAACTGCATTTACAGCAGTTATGATGAGGTCAAGTCAAAATTTTGGTTCAGTCCAGATCTTAACCACACGTGGATGAATGCATCTGTCACTCAGGACCTCCAGTTTGGCCAACAGTATAACCCTCGTGTTGAGTTCCTACAACAATCAGCTTTACAATCCACTCTGAGAATCAAAAATGTGACGGAGCGTGATTCTGCCGAGTATCGTTTTAAATTCATCACACAATATTTTGATTGGAGGAGTAATCTACCTGGAACGAAACTGACAGTCGCAGGTACAAAAACAGTAAAACACAGGGGTTTTTTGTTGTTGTTCTTTACCAAAATAAAATGTTTGGGATCAATAGAAGAGTTTGAGACAATACATGAACAAATTGGATTTGATTTCCATGTGTATCGAGTTACACAAGTTAGAAGCATAGACTTCATATTATATTGACGGGACATGGGACCGATTAGTAGGGGGCCGTCAAAGCTGACTGAGTGGAATCACAGACAAAGAGCTTTTTCCATTGAAAATTCTTGTGAATAAATGCCCAAATCCCTGAATTCTTTATAGAAATGGACGTAAAACAGTCTCGATTCTTGGTCAAAAGCAAAACAAAAACGTGCAGTTAGCATTTATATTACGTAAATATTGCGAACTATGACACCAATGCCGTAGCGGCTAATTTTTCCCATTGATTTTTTTCACAACATTTCAAAATGCATGCATGGTACGAAAAATATAATAATTACCTTGAGTCCTTGAACAAATTACTCCTGAGACAATCCTTCTTGTTTGTATACGGTATAGCTTTCATACTTTTTCAACCTAAATCTGGCGTTAGATCGCTGCGTGCATATGTTTGAGAGAACTCGTCTTGATGCAGTGTGTGGGCGGGCGCCCTACTTGAAGGCATGACGCAGTGTCTGACGGATGTGACTTGTCAACATAATTATGAAGTCTATGTTAGGAGTGAGCATTATTTGTTTGTTCTTTTTTTTTTTTCTTTTTAAATCTGCATTCTACTGTTGTGATGCCTTTAGGCAACAAACATTAGTTTGAAGATTGACCAAGTCTACAGACTTAAACTCAACAAAGCAACCACCTTGTATGGATACTGTTTCTGTCAGAAGTAAAGTCAATCCCAAATGAACTTTTTGAGGGACAGTGGTCACTACATTGGACTGCTTTTCCAAATTGATACTTAAGACATTTAATTCTTCATAGGGCAAGAGACTATTTTTGTCATTAATATTAGCAGTAATTATATTATCTTTTTATTATAATTCATTGTGTTGTATTTATTATTATTATGAATGAATCATGAATTAATACAATGTCAAAAAAAGCTAAATTAATTAAATGAAAATGAGTAAAAACAGAAGTCTACTCTCAGAATTAAACCCCATACAGAATGAATTTCCTGGACTAAGCGGTTTTCTCGTCTTCAGCTTTGGAGGTGCAGGTGAATGCAGTCAGAGTGGAAGATTCTGGAATGGTTGCTCAAATGTCTTGTCTCACGAGCTGCAGACCGTCAGGTGTTTTGTCTTTCTGCTGGTCATTGAATGGACACCAAGTGCTTTGTGACCCATCCAACATGACCAATTACGTGGAAATCACTTTAAATCCGGGAGACTATGTCACCTGTGCTGTGGAAGAACATGCCTTAAGTGTCTCTCCTCGCCTGTGTGAGTTTTAAACACGTATATACATACATGTGTGATCATATATAACACAGTATTTATTAATGTATATTATGTATGTACTTATAGTTACAGTATAATGCACTCTTCTATAGATGCTCTGAGTGTGCCCTTGGTGTCATTGAGTGTTCCTGGCGATATTCTCGAGAGTGAGTCGCTGACTCTGAACTGTAGCACAAATGCCCCATTAGTTGAACAGCGCTGGTACAAGAAACTCCAACCTTTCGGCTTTCAAATCATGAATGACCAACGAGAGCTGGTCTTCAGCTCCATTAGGTCTTCAGATTCAGGAGAGTATTTCTGTACTGTGGAGAACATTCTGGGAAACCAAACATCGGAATCTGTCATGATTGATGTGAAATGTGAGTACAGTGCTAGCATGACTTACAATTTGTCTAAGCCAATGTCCATGAAATGAAGAAAAATCTGCTGGAAATATCCCCAAATAAATATTTCTGTTTTAGGGGAAGGTATGATGATCATTTTTATGGCCATGTTGTTTTAAGATTCAAGGGGTTTGACTTTTCTGTATGATCACTAAATGAGTTAATCTTGTAAGCCAATGTTTAACTGTACAAAATAGAGAATGAAATTAATGCTGTTATGTTCTACAGATGCTCCAAAGAATTCCTTTTTGTGGGTGAGTCCATCAAAAGTCAGAGAGGGCTGGTCAGTAATTCTGGTCTGCAAAAGTGATGCTAACCCAGCCGCAAACTACACCTTGTACAAAGACCATGCAGTACTCCAGGAAGGGGAAAAAAGTTACATTGTCAACTCCAGCCTCTCAGAAGATGCTGGAAGCTTCCACTGCAAGGCTGAGAATAAATATGGACATAAGAACTCTTCATCGGTGTCCATAAATGTACAGTGTAAGTACCAGTCACTTCCCATCGGGGTGTTCAGAGCCATCTCTGCTGGACAGACACTATCAGAAACACTGAGCGTCACTTACAACTTACATAAGTACCTAAAAAGCCTATTGTAACAAAAATACACTGGTATTATAATTGTACATTCTCTGATTTCAAAGGTTTATTTGTATTGTGCAAAGTAGGTTTTGTGTGTTTTGAATTCAATTTACAGAAGCTTTGATATGGTATGGTAGCAATAATGAACATCATAATGTGAACGAGGATTTTTTTTTTTTTTTTTTTTTTTAGGACATCCTTTTTTTTTTTTTAGGACATCCTTGGTTTTGTTGAATATCCTGATAATTCGTTGTTTTTCATATTTTATTTAAGTAATTTCCAACATAGTTTGGTATCAATTACTATACCTAGGTACTATCTGTTGCCATTTCCATGATTTGATTATTGCGAACAAGGCAGTCTTTTTTTTTTTTTTTTTTTATCTCCGAAGCCATATTCATTTTTATTTTATTGTTTTTATTTATTTAATTAATTATTTTTTTACTTGTCCTGCTCAGCTGCTTGACACGGAGAATGGGAATCAAAATGTTCAGTTTTAATCTATCACATGAGAGTATGACATACTGAACTCCCATTGTGATTATTCATTGTGTTTCATTTATTAGGAATAAGCAGCGAGTAGGACAACAAGAAATACATTCAACGCCTACACTAACTATTAATACGGTAGTGCTATCATTAGCTAATTATATTTCCGGCTGACACCATGTGGGGGCCTGATGACCGAGGAAAAAAGGAAGGGGGTCGACTCAGAAAGAGATGTGATTAGGTGGGGTGGAGCTTGCACAAATAAGCAATGTGAGGTGTAGAACCCAGTATCATATGAATCACTTTTAAGTGTGGATATGTTGACATCCTTATTCTATGCTGCCTGATCGCTATTCGTGGCACCGATAGTTTCTCTGCTTGAATGTGTCTAGTTGCACCCTGTCATGCGTGAATCCTATTAGACGTGTGATAGTCCTGCAGACAAGTGGAGATGCTGCGCGGGGGCCCCCCCAAGGCCACGGCCCCTCCCCAGCCAATCAGTGGGGGTGAACCAGCCCAGCCCATCTCTCCTCCTGCAGCTCCAGCAACCCCAACATCGCCTGCCCAACCGGCCCACCAGCCACCGCCACAACCCACCAACTGCCACGGTACAACGTGGGACCAGCCTGGACCGGTACAGGACAGGGTCCCCACCCGGAGAGGGCGACACCCCGCCAACCCACTTGCCACACACTTGCCCAGCAACCTGCGCCTGAGCCCAAAGAGGATACCCAGGCAAAAAAGAGAGGAGAAGGCAGTAGCATGGAGCCCCGATCCCCCCCCCCACCACAACCGGCAGCCAGGCGAAGAGGAGGCCAGACCCTGAGAGCCAACCCATAAAGAAAAAGTGTGGGACCCACCTACTGCCCTATTACCGTGGCTGCCAGGTCCCCGACTGGCACCCATTACCCAGCACCGTGATGGGATTTTCTGGGGAGGGTAGTGCAGTATACACATTAAAATAGGAGAAGGCAGTGCCCCACCGGCCAGAACCACCAGCCGCAGGGTGAGAGAAGCACCAGGACCCCGACCACCCCTAGTGCCCCACCGTCCCCCGCCCCCCGGGCATCCACCCTACATCTTCACATGGCCACCACACCATGCGCCAGAGACTAGGGGACAACCCCACCCAGCAGGGGACAACAAGCTCCACCCCAGATTCATCGGGTCCCAGGAGGGCCCGCTGACGACTCCACCGACAGAAGGGCAGCGGCAGCCGCCGCGGGCCCCAAGAGGCGGGGAGAGCCGAAGACAGGCCCAAGGGACGGAGGCACACCCCCCAAGGCCAAGAAAGGTGCGCGGTTTGGTATTGGGCACCCGCCCCCCTCCCCCGGCACCCTGTGCATGGTGACGTAGCCCAGACCAGGCCCATCTGGGAGGGCACTGTGCCCAACGCTCCCACCCTATCCAGGAGAGGGATCTACAGGGGCACCCACGCAGCATCTATGAAGCTGTTATAAGAAGAGATAGATTTATCGAGAACCCATAGATGTGTGCTAGGGACCAGTGAAGAGCATTGCTTAAACCTAATTCTTTATTTGTTATTATTCTGGTTATTAAATAAGTATTTAGTCAACCACCAATTGTGCAAGTTCTCCTACTTGAAAAGATTAGAGAGGCCTGTTATTGTCAAGATGGGTAAACCTCAACCATGAGAGACAGAATGTGGGGGAAAAAAATGAAAATCACATTGTTTGATTTTTTAAAGAATTTATTTCCAAATTAGAGTGGAAAATAATTATTTGGTCACCTACCAACAAGCAAGATTTCTGGCTGTCAAAGAGGTCTAACTTCATCTAACGAGGCTCCACTTGTTACCTGTATTAATGGCACCTGTTTTAACTCATTATCGGTATAAAAGACACCTGTCCACAACCTAGGTCAGTCACACTCCAAACTCCACTATGGCCAAGACCAAAGACCTGTCGAAGGACACCAGAGACAAAATTGTAGACCTACACCAGGCTGGAAAGACTGAATCTGCAATAGGTAAAACACTTGGTGTAAAGAAATCAACTGTGGGAGCAATTATAAGAAAATGGAAGACATACAAGACCACTGATAATCTCCCTTGATCTGGGGCTCCATGCAAGATCTCACCCCGTGACGTCAAAATGATAACAAGAACGGTGAGCAAAAATCCCAGAACCACACAGGGGGACCTAGTAAATGACCTACAGAGAGTTGGGACCACAGTAACAAAGGCTACTATCAGTAACACAATTCGCCGCCAGGGACTCAAATCCTGCACTGCCAGACGTGTCCCCCTGCTGAAGAAAGTACACGTCCAGGCCCGTCTGCGGTTCGCTAGAGAGCATTTGGATGATTCAGAAGAGGACTGGGAGAATGTGTTATGGTCAGATGAAACCAAAATATAACTTTTTGGTAGACACACAGGTTCTCGTGTTTGGAGGAGAAAGAATACTGAATTGCATCCGATAAACACCATACCCACTGTGAAGCATGGCGATGGAAACATCATGCTTTGGGCCTGTTTTTCTGCAAAGGGACCAGGACGAGTGATCTGTGTAAAGGAAAGAATGAATTGGGCCATGTATCGAGAGATTTTGAGTGAAAATCTCCTTCCATCAGCAAGGGTATTGAAGATGAGACGTGGCTGGGTCTTTCAGCATGACAATGATCCCAAACACACAGCCGGGGCAACAAAGGAGTGGCTTCGTAAGAAGCATTTCAAGGTCCTGGAGTAGCCTAGCCAGTCTTCAGATCTCAACCCCATAGAAAATCTGTGGAGGGAGTTGAAAGTCTGTGTTGCCCAAGGACAGCCCCAAACCATCACTGCTCTAGAGGAGATCTGCATGGAGGAATGGGCCAAAATACCAGCAACAGTGTGTGATAAGCTTGTGAAGAGTTACAGAAAACATTTGGCCTCCGTTATTGCCAGCAAAGGGTACATAACAAAGTATTGAGATGAACTTTTGGTATTGACCAAATACTTTCCACTTTCACTTTCCACCATGATTTGCAAATAAATTCTTTAAAAATCAAACAATTTGATTTTCTTTTTTTTTTTCCGCATTCTGTCTCTCATGGTTGAGGTTTACCCATGTTGACAATTACAGGCCTCTCCAATATTTTCAAGTGGGAGAACTTGCACAATTAGTGGTTGACTAAATACTTATTTGCCCCACTGTAAACAGTACAGGGCAAACGTTTGGACACACCTCATTCAATGCAACACAAATGAAGGTCCCAACCCAATTGATAAAGCAATATATTCCATTCATTAAGCCTGAAAAGGCATACCTGTGAAGTCAAAAAACATTTTAGGTGACTCCCTCTTGAAGCTCATCAAGAGAATGGCAGGAGTGTGCAAAAAAGTACTCGGAGCAAAGGGTGGCTACTTTGAAGATACTAGAATAAAATACATGTTTTTGGTTATTTCACCTTTTCTTGCTAAGTACATAATTCCACACGTGTTGCTTCATAGTTTTATTACCTTCAGTGAGAATTTACATTTTAAATAGTCATGAAAATAAAGAATAATCACGACTGAGAAACTGTGTCCATTTTTTGGCCTGTACTGTATATATTTATATTCATATATTGTTACGGCATTCCTTCGCAGCCAAGAGAGATCTCGGTTTAGCATTCTATGTTCAGCATTCTAGCGAATGTGTCCGTTGTTTTTCGTAGTTGTCCAATTTATTTGTCTGTTTTGCAGATATTTCCTCTTGTTATATGTTCTGTGATTTAATTTAGCCATTATAGCCATATACAGTACTTCTATGCTCTTACCTTTTCCTACAGCTATGAGTATACCCTTGGTGTTATTGAGTGTTCCTGGCGATATCCTGGAAGATGAGCCTCTGACTCTGAACTGCAGCACAAATACCACATTAGTCGAATACCGCTGGTACAAGAAACTCCAACCTTCAGGCTTTAAAATCGTGAATGACCAACGAGAGCTGGTTTTTAGCTCCATTAGGTCTTCAGACTCAGGAGAGTATTTCTGTACTGTGGAGAACATGCTGGGAAACCAAACATCGAAATCTGTCATGATTGATGTGAAATGTGAGTACAGTGCTAGCATGAATTACAATTTGTTTAAGCCCATGTCTATGAAATGAAATAAAATTTGTTTGAAATATCACCAAATATATTCCTGTTTTAGGGGGGCTGGAAGGTATTATGGTCACTTCCATGCCTTTCTATGGCCATTTTATTTTAAGATTCAAATGATTTAACTTCTCTGTATGATCACTGAATGAGTTAATTTTGTAAGCCAACTTTTAACTGTACAAAATGAAGAATGAAATTAGTGGTGTTATGTTCTGCAGATGCTCCAAGGAATTCCTCTTTGCGGGTGAGTCCATCAAAAGTCAGAGAGGGCTGGTCAGTAATTCTGGTGTGCAAAAGTGATGCTAACCCAACCGCAAAGTACACCTTGTACAAAGACCAAGCAGTATTCCAGGAAGGGAAAAATAATTACATTTTCAACTCCGTCCGCTCAGAAGACGCTGGAAGCTTCCATTGCAACGCTGAGAATAAATATGGACATGCGATCTCTTCATCAGTGTCCTTAGACGTGCAGTGTAAGTACCAGTGGCTTCCCATAGGGGTCTTCAGAGCCTACTCTGCTGGCCAGACATCATAAACACTGAGCGTCATTTACAACTTGCACAAGTACCTAAAAGCCTATTGTAATAACAAAAATAATAATGATAATAAAAAGCACTGGTATTATAATTGTACTCTCTCTGATTTAAAAAGTTTGTGTTCAATTTACAGCAACTAGGTTATGATATATGCAATAATTAACAGTATAATGTGAACGAGTATATAATTTTGGGGGGGGGCCTCCTTGGCTTTGTGGAAAGTCCTTCGTCATTCATTATATTTTTCGTATTTTCTTTAAGTAATTTCCAACATAGTTTTGTATCAATTACTATACCTAGATATTTGTTGTCATGTCCATGAGCTCCATTATTGCTAACAAGGTAGTCCTTTTTTTCTCCATTGAATCTCATTGTAGAGATTTTTTTTTCCAATGAAATTTGCCAATAAGTGTAGAAAAGGTTAATTGAGAACTGAGAAGTAAGATTTTGCTTTGTAATAATTTGTAAATGCATGTCTCTCTACACTTTAATGAATTACTTTTGCGGTTTTCATTTTTGTTGGGAAATTACCAGTTTTGACTGATAGATTGCAGGTATTTATAGTACAATACAGACTGTAAAAGACTGAGTTCATGCTGTGCAGTACAGCACGTCACGTTCTTATTGTTGGGCACCTTGCTTTAAAAAAATAAAATTTTGCTTTTGAGAGAAAAACATGGCTCTGGAAAAAAACTAAGGTCAGATTTTGATTCAGCACCCCATATTTACATGACAATGAAACTATTTATTAGTGGCCAGAGTAATTTGTCATAATGATTTGTATATGGCGGAAAACACAGACAAGACTGAAAAATTGTTTCTGCTCTTGCACTCCTCTTTAAAATAATCTGCTGTATTTTAAGCCAAAAGAACTGTATTTGATAGAACAATATGTCTATATGCTGCCATATCAGATTCATGGCGCATTAAGCCCCCAAACTATTTTTAATTTGACCATTTTACCCTGGAAACCCCCATTTACAGACGTCGCGCAACCGCTTTTGTTTTAACCCAGCCATAAAACGAAGGTAATTAATTGTATTTATTATTCAAAATGGCTGTCATTTTTAGCTTAGAATCATAAATGGATGTCTAATATTTCTATAACTTTAAAAAATGATTCACTCGCATATTTTAAACTTGTAAACAACTTACGTCACACTGAAAAAAATGGTGTCTGTAAATAAGTCACGGATATGTACCTCATAACTATCGCTTAATTGTATTTTTTTGTTACTGTCACATTTTCTCCGATATTTTAGATGATAAATAATCGATCCAAACAAAGAAAAATTGAAAAGACAAAAAAAAAAAAACGTTTTTAAAAGGATAAATATATGAAAAACAAAATCTCGACCACTCCTGTCTGCGATGTCTGCTTCACGACCCTTGTTATATGACCATGTCTCACCCATAAAATCCCCCAAAAATCCGGCTGTGGCCATTCATAACTGTGTCTTGACTCTCAGTGATACATGCTACATGGAGTTTTTGGATCGAAACAAGGTAAGTACGCGATAATATCTCGTTAAAGTCATGGTGTCTTTAATTCTGCTCTTTCATGCTCTCACCTCCAGATAGGGTTTCGCTGTTTAATTATTATTATTTTTTTTTTTAATGCCTTCCTGTTCAAAATTTTTCTTCCGCCCAAAAATTGTGATTTTAAGCTTTCCAATGATGTATAACCAGTGTTGGGAATAACGCTGTTATAAATAACGCCGTCACATAAGGTCGTTATTTTTTTCAGTAACGGGTAGTCTAACTAATTATTTTTTCCGCTGTTAGAACGCCGTTACCGTTACTGACGGTCAAAAGCGGTGCGTTACTTATTCTGAATAAAGTGAAGAAAATACCAGCCGTAGCGAGTCTACTCTGCTCTGTTTATTTGTCAACCAAGACTTGGGGTGCGTTCAGGTTCGAGAGCAGCGCACGTACTTCTTATGACTCCAGGCTGTTTGTCCGTGCTCATTCAATTAGACAATGCTTTCCAAAGCTTGCTAACATTTCTGTGTTTGCCTCACCTGAATGCTAGCCTCGTTCCCATCCCCCACTGTCAAGCCAGCAAAAATGCTGCTTCCATCTTGAGGACGGCAGACGCTTTGAGGGTGACGGGAGGAGTAGGGGGACGAGGCTACCTGAATGCACCCCCTGGATAGATAAGATGGAGGTGATTGTGATTGGCTGAGGGTTAGAGTCATGTGTCATGGTAAGCCAATCAGAGCCAGTGTTTTCACACACAAACCGGAACGGCGCGTGCGGCAAACACACACACGCAAAACAGATGCGGAGGGATATGATGGCAGAGCATTCAGAGGAAAATTTGTCCTTTACGAGGTGGAGATATAAACACTATTTCAAGTTGGTCGAAATTAAAGAACGTGCATGTAAACTGTAATTTATGTCCCGGGGCAAAGCTTTTGTCGACATCTGTGGTAAGCAATTCAAATCTGTTTATTTTTGTTGCACTTCAAGTGTAGGATAAATCTGTTGTTGGTGAGGTGCAATAAATGTTACAAGGTTCTATAACATAACAACCTGTCTCTTCTTCTCTATTCAACTGACTCGAATACTGCTCAGAAAATTTCAAATTCTTTGACATACAACAACTTCTTTTTAAAGTAACGGAAATAGTTACTTTCCCTGGTAACTAGTTACTTTTACTATAGAGTAATTCAGTTACTAACTCAGTTACTTTTTGGATGAAGCAGTGAGTAACTATAACTTATTACTTTTTTAAAGTAACATGCCCAACACTGTGTATAACACATGTATATCGGACAATTTTGAAATTTGGCCAAATTGGGGGTCTCAGAGCACAACTTCATGTCAGCTGAGTGTTTTCCGCCATATCTAAATGACCCTCCTCAATGTCCCTAGGTCAAAATAGAAGCATAATGTAAAGCAGAAAGTCAATACATAGATCAAAGGTTCATCTCACGTTTGTGTCGGTGTATTTCTCAAGAACAGGTTGTCATCCAGATGATCTATTTTTGTGCTGTTTAGATGCTCCCAGGGATCTGAGGACATCTGTGGTTTTGCCAACAAAAATGGCGTCGAGCCGCTTGGTGACTTTGACCTGTAGCAGCGATGGTAACCCGGCTCCTGACTACATGTGGTACAAGGGCCACCAGTCCTTGCCAGTGGCACGGGGTCACAACCTCAGCATCGGGCCTGAGGAGGCCGGCACTTACCAGTGTTTAGTTGTAAACAAGTTAGGGTCTCTCCAGGCCGACTTGCACGTGCATGGTAAGCGGCAAAGTGGCCTCTTTTTAGAGAACAGCAACTTGGGTTAAAGGATTGTCGGTAATAATACATTTTTGGTGTCTTTATTCCCAGCTTCAGAATTTGCAGCAATACCGACTGTGCGCCCATCTTCTGAATTTGTAGTAACATCAGCAACAAACCGAAACAACATCATTAGGTTGAGTGCGGTGCTAGTGCTCATGAGCGTGGTGGCCCTCCTGGCCCTCTTCATAAGGTCCATGACACAAAATCTCTTTCTCGCTTGCTAGTCATTCCCTCTCACGTTGATGTGATCTGAACAATTGTATGCAGGAAGAAGACGTCTTCCTTCTCCAGAATACAATCTAACGAGCTGCGACAGCCAGGAGAGGTGACACTTTGTCTTTTTCATTCCAGCAATTTAAAGCAACTTTTCAACCTTTATAAAATATTTTCATAACATTTGAGGTGATATGTCGACTGACAACTAGTTGAATGACACCTCCGATATGGTCTAAGGGGGTCTGTATAGCTTTCACGGGCACTGATTAACTTTGAGGAGGGTGGCAGGAACTCTGCCACACTAAAAAACTACAAATGTGCTGACTGCTTTACGGCATACATCACTTCCTACTTTCCACATTCGTTATAAAGCCGGAACTCGATTGATGTTTTTTTTTTTCCCCTGGAGCCTCTGGTTAAAAATTTACATACCATTTTTAAATGTTTAATTGTGTAAAAGGTAGTCCCCGGGTTACGATGTACCCGACTTATGTGATTTGACTTTACAACACCTTGTCTTGTCTGCCATTTTTGTCATTTTTTGACTTTTGTTTTTGAATGCAGGCTTTTTTGGCACAGGAAGCATAGAGGAGGTAGTACTTCCACACGCGAGTAAGAGCACATGTACACACGAAGAAGAACATATTTGCACGCACGAAGAAGAGCACACGCGCACATACAAGGAAGAGCGCAGCTGAGTGAGAGCGAGAAGGGAAAGAAAGCCTGCGCACACATTTGTTTGTTCGTGAAGCATCCACAGAGGCAACACCTGTATATAACACAATCTGTACTGTTTATTGTGCGTTAGTAACTCGTTTACCTGAATGGAAGAGCAATTAGTTACTTTGAAAAGTAACTGGTGTTACATTTCATGTTTGTTTTTTTCATCCCTCATCCCAAAAAAAAAAAACATAGTAACCTGTGCTATGTTTGGAAGTCATTTAATGTTGTTAATCAACCGTTAAAGTTGTTAAAATTGCTCCTGTTATTGCATTAGTTCCCTTCTGTCTACTTTTGACAAGTGAAAGTTTTAGAACAGTTTTATTTAAAGATAGATTCAAGTCAAAATTTTGCAGATTTAGGAGTATTTTAAATAAAACGTTACTTAGGTTCGCTAGGAAGGTTCTCTACAACGAGCCTTCCTGAGAAGTCTACTGTTTTAAGATGGCAGCTGTTTACTAATGCTAGCAAGTCTGTCATTTCGCATCTAGGTCTCTATACATGTGCTAACACCGCCGTGTCTGTCATTTCGCATCTAGTTTATATACATGTGATCTCTAGCATCGTATCGTAGCATTATGTGGGCGTAGTTTGTAGGCTATCGGCTACAGTCAGGTTTTATTGGAGCCACCTAGCATCGCGTTTGCAACGGCGCCTCCCCACTCCTGCTCTGCTCTCTCGTCTCTGTGAGTCCGTGTCTCTGACTTTTCTCGCTTCATTTAACCAACGTAGTAACGCGTAATTACGCACGCCTTTACATCATCAGTATCGGTAGCGGCATTGCCAAGATGAGAAAATTAATTAATTAGATTACTCACTACTGAAAAAAATAACACCGTTAGTAACACCGTTATACTCTAAACGCTGTTATTAACAACACTGTCTGAGATAAAAGAAAAATTCAACTAATATATAAGTGTAGACAAAACGAACTCATTACAAGTTGATGTGATCTAACCAAAACATGCTAATCGTTTGTGTGGATTGTTATTGCTGTATCAGCAGCTTGTTATAAACGCAAATTTGAAATGCTGTCTTTAACGATGAAACTGATTCAATTTCATCTTTATTTTAGTTTAATTCTGCAAATCTTGATGTCATGAACAGCTGAATAAAGTCAGCAAACCACACCAACGTTTGTCATCGTCATTTCGGAGCTTAGCTCGCTCTCTAGCTGGGACTTAGCTTCAACGGTTTGCAAAGGACTGTACAATGACGTATAATACATGTTCTTGGATAGTTATTTTGTAAATAATGGTTATTTAAGGTTACTTGAAGGGTTAATTCCGATTTAGGCGGAAATTCAGGTTATATCACAGCATAGGAACGGAACTCGTTTGTAATGCAAAGATTATAGATAGATTATAATAATCTTACTCCAAACTGAATTAATTTTGTACAGATTTTAGTTTTATAAGCACATGGAAAAACAATACTTCTCAGCAATGTATTTTTAATACAAAATATACTAGAATTAAATCTGTCCCGCTCAATTTAAAATCGTATAATTTAACGCTTAAGGTCCTACGCATCTTACATAAAAAGTGCGAACAAACTCTCAGGTAAGGTTGTTTTGTTTGTTTGTTTGTTTGTTTGTTTGTTTGTTTGTTTGTTTGTTTGTTTGTTTTACAATTCAGGTGCGTTCAAAGTCCCCTCTGCAATAATATTTTTGCAAATGATCAGTCCAAATATAATAAATTTGACAGAACATGAAAATATAGTACAATTAGTGAAAATGGAGTAAACAGAGTAGAACAAGAAAACAAATGATCATCATTTTGAACATGCTTTTTACTCTCGCTTCACTCATACCTCTTATCTCCCACACTCCTACGTTGTCTTCCGATAGCGACAGTACCTCAACTCATGAGATGAGTGGGATTTCATATTGTCAATGTTCTATCAGCTCATTGGTAAAAAAGCAGGATAGGCGGGGAAATGTGTTTCCCTGCATATTTTTGTAAAGCACTATTCATTCATTCTACAAAAAGGACAGTATTTTCGAGCTTGATGATAATACGGGAAAAAGCGCGTCCCTTGAAAGCTCAATTAGGGACACGCTTTTGTTTCTGAATACCGGACAATTCGGTTTTTCGAGGGACAGTTGGCAACCCTAGTTGCTGACGACTTCGGGTGAGGGTGGAGGGCTGGTGGGGGAATATGATACAAAATTGAATGTTTCTTATTTTCAACATTGTCATATGATATTCTTTAGCCTCAACCGGATTCATTATCTCATCACTATTCATTCTTCACACTATTGCTGGAAATAGAAATGTCGCTCAATCCAACTGCAGGTGACCGGGAGGTCAGGATTTTACGATGCTATGTGCTGGCCCTCATGGGAAATGCAGTCTTCCTTAGGGCAAATCACTACCGCTTTTGTTCACCTGTGCCACTAAAATCGACCAAAACTGAGAGTTCCCTAGTGTTGCTTTAAACCACATAATGACATTGCTGTTTCTGCACAATGGATTTTCTATTGCATCCATCATGATTAAGGCGGTCAAGAAGTCGGGTACACCCATTATTCAAGTGATTCAATTTACTAGTTACTACTGTATCAGTGATTTTTTTTTGAGGGGGGTGATCATTTTACAGGTTTTTATTGTATACAGTTGACTTCCAAATGTCAATTATTTACAAGTCGCTTGGTCGATTTTTTTTTTTTTTTTTTTTTTTTTTTTTATCTTTGTGCTGGAAAATTCTGAATTCTGCGTCGGCTTCAGCTCTGCTTCTGTACCCTAATGTCATGGCATTTGGACAAGGACAGTTATCGTTGCAATCCACTTTCAGCGGTCTACAACACACAAACAGGACAAACAGTTTAACATAAATAAAAAACAACTAGTGCTGCAGTAGGCTACAACACTCACAAAGGTCACAAGCAGACTAACCTTCTCAAAATCCTGATGTTTACCTTTCTCCTTAACAGTACTACGATCAGGACTATGATAATGTCTACGCTGAAGTGCTGACATGCCAAAATCAACTAGAGGAACAAGAGGACACGCTGTGAAGAACATCTTGAGTTTGTTAGTTTAAATTTCAAATCAATCCGTGTGATTGTTTTAAGACATTTGTACAGTAGATGCATTTCTATCACATTCTACTCTAAGTACTTGTTGTTTCATAAATCAAAAACGTTTTTTCGCCATTGTGCCTCGATATTGTGATTTCAACTTGATAAGAGGATTTTACCACTTTGTGTAGTCTTTTTCTATTTAAATCTATATTTTGCTTTTAATTAGGGATGTCAAAATTATCGCGTTAACGCGCGGTAATTAATTTTTTTAATTAATCACGTTAAAATATTTGACGCAATTAACGCACATGTCCCGCTCAGACAGTATTCTGCCTTTTGGTAAGTTTTACAGCAAGGCTTTTTGTGCTGTTTAACAGCGAACTCTTGTGGTCGCTTTGCGACATGGTTTATTGTTTTCTTGCCAGTTCAATATGGCTGCACGACGTCTCGGGCTGACGCCTACGTTAACATTAAGGCGTCGTTCACTAGCTGTCTAGCTTTGGAAAAAGTAGATGCTTCGGAGTGAGGACAGCATAGACAGATTTAAATGACAGTAGAGTGAAATGCCCACTACAGTCCTTATGTACCGTATGTTGAATGTATATATCCATCTTGTGTCTTATCGTTCCATTCCAACAATTTATTTTACAGAATATATATATATATATAATTTACAGAAAAATATGGCATATTTTATAGATGGTTTGAATTGCGATTAATTGCGATTAATTACGATTAATTAATTTTTAAGCTGTAATTAACTTGATTAAAAATTTTAATCGTTTGACAGCCCTACTTTTAATTTCTTTTCATTTAATCTTGTATTTAATCCTCATTTCATTTGCCTCATTGCTTTATAAATTAAATTGCCTTACCTAACTGCACCTTCATAAAAGCCTTTCAAGAGGTTTTGTGAACATGCTTAAGTGAATATGGAGGCACAAAAAGTATGGCTGCAGCTATCGATTATTTTAGCATATTCCCACAAAAATGCCAAATTACTTAATCACTGAATTACGAATGCATTAAAAAACATACTAGCCTAAACAAAAACATACCTTATGTTGGTCTTAACAGGGAGCAGCTGGATTCAGCCATGTCAAATGAGTTATGTCATATTCACTCTTGCCACTAGAAAGCAGTGTACCCACTCAAATACCAATAAAACTAAATGCAAACATTTTCAAAACAAACCATGACAACGCCACTCTAATTAAATGAATAGTCGAAGCAGGAAAATTTGTTTCGAAGCTTTTTTCTGATCGAATTACTCACTTCAATCGATTAATCGTTGCCGCACTAACAAAAAGTATTTTTTAAAAATATTTTATACTGTTGCACGCATAAATTGGAAATGTGCCCTGACCATAAGCAAAATGCTTCCTGGATAAAAATAGTGAGATGTCGCTAAATTTGGGTCACTAAAAAAGAAAAATGAGATTAAAAGTCTCAATTGGCTATAGTTTTTGAGATAAAGTATCTGGCCGAAATGCTAAAATCCAAGCAATTTAGAGAAAATGTACTACATAAATCCTTGTGTTTTTGAAGTGGCCGAAATGCAAGGCCGGCCCAACCTATACGCAGACTATGCAGCTGCTTAGGGCCACCACTAGGGGGCCCCCAATCTGGCAACCGTATTTTATAGTACGTTGTTAATAGAGCATCGTGAATAATGTGGCGCGCATTGCCGTTTATCTATGCAAAAATCCATTTTCTTGTCATTACAATCTGGCAACCTGGGGAGTGACGTTGAACCTGCTTTGCAATGATTGGTGCTCAAACTTGCTTGGAAAATAGATGCACGGATATGTCGAAGAGAATTTATCCTTTGGAGCAGAGAAACGAAAGAAGAAGAAAATCGGAGAAGAAAAGAAACAACAGTATCAAGGTAATAGAGCATGTTGTTGACGTTGTTGTGCAAGACACTCCGACTTGAACGTTGTTGTCAGCTGAGCTTGTCAATATGTCGTACTGGTAATTGCCATTAGCCGCAGGGCGAAGGCCCGGAGCAAAACAACACACCTTAAACGAAGTGTGGAAAGGTACAAAAATAGTCGGCAAAATACCCTGGAGAAAATTATCTGTCCTAGTGTAGACGTAGCCATAGTCATTTCATTTATATCGGACATTATTATCAAGTAGTATGCCATGTATCAGCCTACAGTGAATCTACTTAATTAGTTGCGCACTCCCCACAGTACACGTTTTTGTTGACGAATATTTTCCTGGGCTGAATTTTGTTCCATGTAATCATATTTTGTACTTTGGATGATTCAAAGGAGCTATTGAGAAGTATCTTGGAATTGAAGGTGGAGTGCCGTCCTTGTCACAAGATGATGATTTCCCCAAATATACAATTCAAGGTAAGGCTTGGCAATGTTATGTACATAGTTATGAGATCAAGAATCAAGAAAGATGCACATAAGGTTACAACTTTAATACATTTTAACAAAAATATGGGCTCCTTGGCATTATTTTGCTTAGGGGCCCCCAAATGGCCCGGGCCGGCCCTGCCGAAATGCATTAATGTAGACACATTTCATGTGTGGTGGCACTCACTAACAGAACCATTTCATATCAAATGCACCAACCAGTGTTGTTTTGGTCAACAATGACGATAACAAAAATATTTAATCAATTAACACTGTTTTTCATGATGATGATGAGACGATAATGAGCTAAGAACATGTTTTGGAAGACTAAAACATAACCAGCCTAATGCCAGTTTTCGTCTGACGAGAACGTGATGAAATGCGCAATGGTTTCCGTCACACGATCACAATGTGTGACATTTTATCTGTAGTTTGCCTGCATCGTAGAAGTTTCTGCTTGCGTCACTGTTGTGACGTGCTGCACCCCACCCTCCCAAAACTCACCAGTGTAGTGTCCTCCAGTCTCAAGGCTTGCACACACGGTAGAACTTGTTTTCTTATCTTGGCCAAAGAGAATATGCAATGTTGCTTTAGCCTTGAAAGGTGTCACGATGTGGCAGGGGAATGGAAGACACAAACGAAGAGAAACAAAAGACAAGGCAAAAACGCAAAGGCAAGGCAGGGTGTGGGGGGACTTGTAAAAATACTAATCAAAGACTGAAAATCATTGTGCAAACAAAAGCAGCAGGGACCAGACAAAAAAACAGCAATCAAAATCCTACTTTGGGAAGAATCAACATGAGGGCTTGGACACTGATAACACCGATCGGAAAGACAATGACTGCACAAGAACAGACAGCACATCGGGAACTTAAATACAGACGTGGGGCAACGACACAATGAGACACAGGTGGTTGATACAGGAGGCAGCGGATTGGTCAAGACACAAGGCGCAGGCCACAACCGATGAAATCAATGGGTAATCACATGGACAAGGAACACTAGGGCAAAGTCTTAACAAAGCTCAAATCAAGGGATGACAAAAGGTCTGTGCCGAGTGATCACACTAAAATGTTATTCATAGCGTTAGCTTAGCATTCACGTTCGCGTAAGCATTAGGCTAATGCTAACAGTGAGCGTCATCTTAAATTCTTGGATAACTTTTTTTGTTTTTCCCACTGTATATAGCACAGTATATAAATAAAGATCTATACATCTGCAACTGCTATGGTTCAGTGCAGTACTTTTGTCGCATGACCAGTTCCTGTCTTTTTTTACCTGTGACACCACTAAAAGCTTATCGCCGTCTTTCCCGCAAAGAGGCAATTTTTTCAGGTTGTAGCTGGATGCCGGCAAAAGTTAGACTCCTTGCATAGTCTTTTTTCATATTTATTTGTTTGTGTGTTTTGTACTTCCTTGGACGGCTGCAAGATGACGATGACCTCTAGCCTTGATTCAGCCTGAGTGTGTTAGTGTTTTATTTGGGTAGATCTAAATATCTATGCATTTTGGAACCAGGAAGTCCTAGAGAAAGCCTCTTGACTAAAATATGCCTCCCTGCGATCATATCGCAAGCGAGAGTGCCAAGGAAGAGAATGTTTTAATTATTTTTATAATTATGAAAATAGCGAAGAATGGTGTCATTGAAGAACTATTGAAATCCGCGTCTCGGTGATGTGTTAAAGTCACCACATGCGTTGCCAACGCCTGCAAGATTCCCACCAGCAGTGTGACTAGGTGCAAAGGGTTGAATTTTAAATATTGAATATTCAAATTAGATCCAGGCAGTTGCATATTATTAAGAAACTGCAAGTTGATAACAAGTCTAGGGGGTGTCCCAGTGTCATATGGAGATACACTTTAATAGAATGGAGGTCCAGTTTAGGTATCTAAGTCATAATGGAGGCCCAGAGTAAGACAGTCTCCCCTCCATGTGGCTTGTTTTTTTAAGCTCTTATGGCAGCTCAAAGTCTCAAAGCTACCAAACTGTTCCCGCCATCATTCCTTAACAAGATCTGTGGCTACAAAGTGGACCACACGCTACGTTGGTGACACTCTGACATGCTGACTTGCGTTCCCACAGAAGTGAGTGGAAGATAAAGCCAGGACAGAAGAGCGATCAAGCGCCATATGGTGGTGTAATCCCGCACAGGTGGTCCCGTCTGCTTCAATTAGACTTTGACAATCTTGAGCTCATCCCCCAGATGATGTTTAGCCGGTCGCCCACTGATGTTCGGAACCTCTTCAACAAGTCAGCCTTGTGCATCTACCAGCGATAGGTGAATATGTGTTTAGTCAATGATCCTCAAAACGCATGTAGAACCATTGGCATGTGAACAAGAAGCCAATCAGGAGAATGAAAAAAAATCACCTGTGGAAAAGACACAGTAAATGTCTTTTATTTACATGTTTTTGTTTACATCGTGTAGTGGTGCCTCAGCCTTACAAACAAGCCAGATATTTTCAGATTGGTGCTTAATTATTTTTCAGCATCAGAAACCCTGCACACTTATCAAACACCATGAAAACTTGCCAAGGGTGTTAATCTAAGATCCAAGGTCACAGCTTTGTTTCATCTTTCTATAGTTTTGCTCTCTGTGGTAATTGTTTTTAGATTCAGAACTTGTTTCTTGTAGACCTTTTCTCCAAAGTCTCTGAGAAAACTAGTCTCATTCTCAGTCCAATTCTATGTGGCAATGCCTTAAAAATGTATTTGTCATTTTAAAATTCTATTCAGAGACAGTATGCTAATAAATTAAGAGCATCATCTTGTTTGTATTTACCTTCCTGGGCATCTGATCAGAGTGGTGTTCACCACATCAAGGACATTGTCTTGACATTTAGGACTTTTCTTACAGTTCATATCCTCAATTCGTCTTTGATTGATCATGCAGTTAGCTGATCACAGTTCTGTTCCCCCACCAGGCATCGGATCTTGCTCCACCAGGCCTCTGAGAGCTTCTTGATCTTGTCAGGAGTATTCCTCTTGTTGGTTAGTCCCTGTGGCAGTACGCCACCAACGTTAACATTGCCACTGCCATCTTCCATCTGTTGGATGCTCGCCAAGATGGCCGAATCAAAGGCCTCCTTGAGGTTCTTCTGCGTTAGCGCGGAGCACTCAGCAAAGCCGGTAGCACCAAGTTGCTGTGCGAGCTGTCGGCCATCCTCCTGGCCCACCGGGCGCTCATGGTTCTGAGCCAGGTGAATCAACACCTGGACGTCCTCACGTAGGTCCAGCTGAGTTCCCACTAAGACGAGCGGAGCCCCGGGACAATGCCGGCGGATCTCGGGCAACCAACGCTGGGTCAGGTTGCGGAACGAATCTGGTCGGACCACACTGTAGCACAGCAGGAAGACGTCTGCGTTTCGGTAGCAGAGCGGTCGGAGGCGCTCCAACTCATCCTGAGAAAGTACCAAAGTGAATCAGCATCAAACGTGGGTTGTAACACGTTACATTTACTCTGTTACATTTACTCTAGTAACTTTTTAAGAAAAATTTAATTCTCAGAGATGTTTACTAAGCCATACTTTTCACTTTTACTTGAGTAGATTTGTGAAAAAGAAACTGCTCTTATTCTGCTACATTCAGCTGCACTAGTAGTTACATTTTTCCTCTTTATTCTACATATTAAATTTTCATTTTTTTTTTCATTAGAGACGCCAACAGTGGCTCTACGAGTTTCACCGATGAGACATCGCAACAAAAATCACGACTCCATTATACCAATCTTGCTTACAATCGAGCTTGCCGTTCTATGATCATGCCAGCCTGTTCACTCATGTGGTGTCTTTAAATCACTGTAAAATATAAGTATTTGACATAGCCGTCAACATGACTCGAAAGCGCGGTTTTGAATCTTTCTCTCAGTTTTTATTTGGCACTAATTGACCAATGAAAACCAGAGATATGGTCCTTTTAGTTTAATAATAAGAAATATGTTTCCACCACTAGAGGGCACTCATGCTCTTTAGACGAATAATGCTTATTTCTGTAGATTTTTTTTCTCTCGCCGGAATTCACTGTTTTGTTTTGGGGGGGTTCTATTTCTTTGGCTTAATGTTGTTATGTAATATTGTAGTACAGTATAATAATAACAGTTCATATAGATAACTTTGTGCTGTTAAAAAAAAAAAAAACATTGTTTAAAAAAAAAAAAAATCAAACATCTCAAGCAGCTACTTAAATGTTACTCGTTAGTGAGTGTTCTTTTCACCAAATACTTTTTTGAAGTAACACTACTCTTACTTGAGTCAAATTTTTGGCTACTCTACCCACCTCTCATCAGCATTTGTTGTAACAGGAATTTATTCACAATCCTTCACTATGTCAAGGTTAAAGTAAGAATGCAGATACCACGATAAGTCTGCAAAACAAAATAATCAAACTTCCTATGTCTTCTCAAAAATGCATTTTCAGACTTTTTTTATTGGTCTACTCATAGGCATGTCTACCAAATTTCATTTTTGCAGTGAGACCAGCTTCAGTGGCTGAATTTAAAATATAGATATATTGTGGTTTTGTTAAATGTTAGAGTTTCCTGTTTCCTGACGAGTCATCAAACTTTACGAACGTGCTTCACCCACATGCGATGGCTAAAACTGAAATCTGTCAAAATACTATAATCAGAAATATGCCTACATTTCAAATTTGATGGCGAACAGGAGGTAATTGTAAGAAATGGTCTTTGAAGGATCGTTGGAAAATAACAACAAAAATGAGTCTAAAAAGGTCACTTTCAACCATTAGACATTAGACTACGTTTTTCAGGAATAGCTAATTGTGATTATTTTTTGGGTGTACCCAATGTATGTCATGCTTACAGAAGTTGCCTATTTGCAAGTAAATGCATTTTTTTTTTTTTAAATAAAACAGAAGTTTGCAACTAAAACAACTCACTAGTTACACACGGCTACAATCATCACCTGATTACTGATGACTTACATTGATGGATCCATCACCAATACCCCATTTCTATTGTGGAAAACAGACATTAGGAATAAGAGAATTTTTTATTACAAATGCAGTGGTGAGGAAGCGCACATACACAGTAGATACGTATATGCGTGTATACCTGTCCTGCCGTGTCACAAAGCTGCAATCTGACCGGTGTCCCGTCCACCACGACCATGACTGAGGGCAAAGCAGAAACACTGGCTCAGGCTAGGGTAGTCGGCTAGTGCATTATCAGTTGTGCAAATATCAGATGTTTTACCCCTTGACTAATAATTAATGACATCACCCAGATATAGATTGCATTGCGAACAGCTCTTTTTTGTTTTATTACGATTATTAATACAAGGGTACCTTGACCCAACTTGAGGGTTTTTTAAGATATGAATCATCATTTGAAACATTTTTCTTTGCTTTGACTTGAGAGCAAAAATTTGAGATCCAAGCATTGAACGCTGAAAATAGACTAACCTCACTAACACACAGCAGCGTTTTGGCAAATAGTTAACAATCCTTTGAGCTTTTTACTTTAAATCCCAATTTGAATATTAATGTTGCATGAAACATAAAACAAAGAGTTATACCTTGTGTAGTGGGGGGGGCAGCATAGTTTATGCTGAATAGCCTCTCTGATTTTCTTTTTTACCAATTCTCAGAGACATTTAATCAAGAGCGTAGGTTTGCATGGGCACGGTAGGGACACAACACTACCAACTTTTCAGGATGCTCAAATTGTCCCCACCAACCTTTAAGGAACTTATATGTATTATATAATGAGTTCAGTTATACAGGTAATTTAGATTGTCTTCCCATACGTTGTAAGGAAAAAATTGACCCGACCATTATTAAGTGAATTATTTTCGTTATGTTCCAACTTATATTTACCCATTTTCACTTGCTGAATGCGCCGGTCCATTTTTTTCCTCCCTCAATTGCACGTTTGATTGGCTGATGACTTGACCCACCCCCGACACACACACGCACGCTCACATGCACACAGCCCCGACCGAAATACATGTCGACAACATGCCGCCTCCTCCGAAGATGAGGGATATTAGAAGGTTTTTTTTGGCCAGCGGTATCCACTGTAAATAATTCAAAAAGACGCCAGTGTTGTGGAAGCGGGAAACACTGCTACTGGAAGTCCGACGTGCATCAGAGTTAGCATAATATTAAACAATGTGAACTTGCTAACATGCTAAACTCGAGTAGGAAGCTGCTTAGAAGTGTCTTTCGTTTTGTGTTTTTTACTGTTAACATGAATTTAATTGTAAGAAATGTAGTGAACTCTGCTGGAAATGATAAAAACAGAAAAACATGAGCAAGAAGCTGCTTAGAGAGAGACGGGTGCTGCATAACCTCATATGTTGCTTACACAACACAACATCATTTTAATTTACTATGTACAGTTTAAAAAATAATGTTTTTTAGGGGGGATGCCGCGAGCTACCCACACTAGCGTTGTGATCAACTGGTCGATCGTGATCAACGTAATGAGCACCCCTGATTTAGCATATCAATTTATTGGGTTCATATTCATGAGTAATGTAGCCCTGACCCCGTTCATCCGATCTGTTTGGTTTAATTGATGTTCCATCCCAAGCAAAAAGTGTACATGCAGGTTATGCTGTTATATTGTCCCTACCAATGTTGAGACCAATCCTACGCCCATCCTACTTTTTTTTTGTTTGTTTGTTTCCCATCATTCTTGATGGGAATTCTAAATCAGGCTGCTGGCAGGACAGCTATACTTTTCATCCGCTGAATATGGTACGCTCGCCGGTGTAGTTGTGCCACTGTAGTTACTTCAGTCAAAAATTTGATTAGATTTGTGTCTTTATGATTCGATCAAAAGAAAAAAAAAGTTGCTTCAATCAAAAAAAAAGTTGCTTCAATCAAAATATATATTTTCAATTTTTAAAAAAAGTCACTTCAATCAAAAAATGTGTTTGAATGCAAAAATAAATTTGAAATGAAAAAAAAAAGCATTTGAAAGCTATTTTTATTTGAATTTTTTTTTTTTTTTTTTGAATGAAGTCAACTTTTTTGATTGAAGTAATGTTGTTTTGTGTTTGGGCCATATTTTGGCTAGGACATTTGTGTCATTGTTAATCAATCAAAAAATGTGTTGCTTCATCCAAAAAAATATATTTTCGAAAGAAAAATCACTTCTATCAAAAAAAGAAAAAAATTAAACATAGGAAAAAAAAGTTTTTGAATGGAAAAAATATTTGAGACTCAAACATTTGCATTTGAACACTTAATTTTTCATGAAAAAAAAGTTTTCTTTGATTTTAGCAATCCTTTTTGTGTTTGGGCCATATTATGGGTAAGGCATTTGTGTCTAAATCACTCAATCCCCCCCAAAAGTTGCTTCAATCATAAAAAAATATTTACAATCAAAGAAAAAAATCATTTATAAAAAATAAAATCGCCCTCCCCATTCTTTTTTTTTTTTTTTTTTTAATGATATGCAAAGGAAATGACCGTCTAAGGTGCTAGTCACATGATCTGTTCGAAAAATAATTTAGACCCATTATAAAAAATATCTTTTTCTTTTTGTTCATTTCATTCATTTTTGTTGTTTGTTTTCTTGCTTTATAACTTTTGTATATATAGGAAAGTCACTTACATGCAATGACACTTTTCGGCCACCCCCCCCACGCACACACACACACCACCACCACCACCACCTTCAACTCCGCTTATGCTGCTGGGGGGCGCTACATATTGTATTTGGAATTTGTCTTTACACCAGGGGTGTCCAAACTTTTTGCAATGGGGGCCAGATTTAGAGTGGTAAAAATGTGGGGGGCCGACCTTGACTGACGTCCTTTATGTAGAACAATATTTTTAAGCAAATTTTAGCCATTCTGTGTGTCACATTTGCTTTATTATTATTTTTAATTAATAATTTTAACAATCTCACAACTAGCTTTTGTGGCACTCTCTTTCATCTCTCGGGCTCTTGCGAAATACTGCTGCTGTAAAATTAAACTAACTTCAAGTTGCTTCATTTTCTCGCTACGTATCTCCCCAGTAATCTTGTCGTACATGTCAGCGTGTCTTGTTTGGTAATATCGCCTCACATTGAACTCTTTAAAAACAGCGACTGTCTCTTTGCAAATGAGGCAGACACAGTTGTTGCGTATTTTAGTGAAGAAATATTCCAATTTCCACCTATCCTTGAAGAGTCGGCCGTCACAGTCAACTTTCTTTTTTTTTTTGGTGATTCTCGCCAATTTAGAAAATTGGGAGTAAAGGGTCACACGGGGTAATGTTGCTTAGAGTACTGCTGCCTTTTAGTGAGTAAATGAGGAGCAGCATTTAGTGTGGAGGCAACTTCATATGCTGGTAGCAGTACTGCTGACCAATTTATTAGGTCTGTGTGCGGGCCAGATGTTATTGATTTTATGACAGAGGCTGGGGGCTGGATGAAATTTGACCGCGGGCCGCATTTGGCCCCCGGGCCGGACTTTGGACCTGTCTGCTTTACACAGTATCAAAGATTGCACCTGTATTGACCTGCCTGCCGATTTTGGTGCATTTTGAAGCATTCTAAGGGGGTCAAATTGAGCTAAAAGGGGCTGTGGAACAAATAATAACTATTGCCGAACGATCGGGTCCGATCACGTCATTTTCAAAGTATCGGAATCGGCAAAAAAATATCGGACATGCCTTTTTTTAAATATATATATATATATATATACTGTATATTTTTTAATTAAATCGTTTTCTAATTGTATTTAACGTTACAGATATAATATGTTACGATCATCCAGTCTTTAGTTTAGGCTTAAGGTAGGGTTATCAAATTTATCCCGTTAATGGCGGTATTTCATTTTTTAAAAAATTTATCACGTTAAAATATTTAACGCAATTAACGCATGCGCTGCACGACCCACTCACGCATTGTCGCGTTCAATCTGTAATGGCGCCGTTTTACCTATATATCGAGCTAAAAGGCAGCGTAAAATGAGTAGAGTGGATTTTGGCAGCCTTTGGAGGCTTTTTTAATTGGCTAAAGCCTTACAATCCCTCTCCCTACGATTAGAAATATCGTGGGAAGCAATGTGGGGAAGAAAGGTAGTAATTGATCTTTTTCTTAACACCCTATGTTATTTCCCAATGCAGCAATTGGTTGCACTACGCACAGTCATGGTTGCACTTCCCATCATGCATTTGGGCAGAACAGTTACATGGCTACAGTATCATTTACTGAAAGCTGAACAAATACACTAGATGGCAATATTTAGTCACAATATACAAGGTCACATTTATCCTTTAAGAATTACAAGTCTTTCTATCCGTGGATCCCTCTCACAGAAAGAATGTTAATAATTTAAATGCCATCTTGAGGATTTATTGTCATATTAAACAAATACAGTACTTATGTACTGTATGTTGAATGTATATATTCGTCCAAGTTTTATTCATTTTTTTCTTAATGTATTGCCAAAATGTATATGATCGGGAAAAATTATCGGGAATGATTGGAATTGAATCGGGAGCCAAAAAAAAGCAATCGGATCGGGAAATATCGGGATCGGCAGATACTCAAACTAAAACGATCGGGATCGGCTCGAGAGCAAAAAAACATGATCGGAACAACCCCAATAACTATAATAATTAATAATAAAACCGAGGAACCACAATAGGTTACCTGAAAAAAACAATGTCACCTGCATGTCCATACTGTTCAGTTATGGATGTGTTCCAAGTCAAATAAGATCAAATCGACTTTTATTTGTTCAGACCAAATCACAACAACAGTTATCTCAACGAGAAAAAAAATGCTTAAAGGTGCAGTAGCCCTACGCTGGATTTCGACCTACCTGAGCGTTGTAGCTTTTTTTTTTTTTTTTTTTACCCCGAGGTAAGACTAATGCACCCACACCTGGCATCCTGGTAACACCACTGACTCACATACAGCAAGTCAGTCACCAGATCGTACCTGTGAAGTTGTCGAAGGCAGTGGGCACGTATCTGACAGGATAGCCATTAGTGGTGTAGCTGATGACCAGGCTGCTCTTGCCCACCGCTCCGTCTCCTACCAAGACGCAGTTGACGCGGCGCTCTGGCGCGGGGCCCGAACGCCGCCGCTTCACGCCCAAGTGCAGCGGGAAGTGCCGGCGGCTCGGCGGTGACGGCGGGTACACCGGCAGCGACACGCGGCGGGACTTGAGATCGCTATCGTCCTCGGGAAGCATCGCTGGAGAACAAAAGGAAAGGCTGGAGAAGATTGATGAGTGTCAGTGCGCAAGCATCCTCCACGCGTGCTCTCCGCAGGTGTGATGGGGACAAAGTGCGAATGCACTTGCATGTATCATCAGCTTTCTCCTGATTGTCATTCTGCTGTGCACACGCACGCACGTTAAGGAGCTTACTATGCAGGGTGAGCATGCATGAACTCAGCAAAGCGTCCTAAAGTATCGCAGAATTCTTTTGAATAAAGTTAATCCAAGTGCCATGCTTCATTTTCATGCAATTTGATCAAAATTGGTATCTATACAAAGCCTATTAAATTGCCATTTTTTAAAATATATAATAGTTATTATCTAAATGGTATTGTTTGAACATTAACTCTGGACTAAAGATGGAGATAAATAAAAGTTTTATACAAAATATTCAATATAAATGTACAGTATTACACAAAAAAGAAAAAAGATTGAACCCAAATATACAGTATTTTATTTTATGTTCATAAAGAACATGTGAATGCAATAGAAGTTGAACGATGAATTCAACTGAACAGTATATTTGACCATGCACTTGCAGGAGCAAGCTCATCACAACTGTTACTACACCGAGAGAATTTCAAGCTCAGCTTAATCAAACGGGTTTATAACTGAGCAACATGTGTCATTGGTCCTTATCAAGTCAATAGTATAAGAGTTATATAACAACTACAGTACCTAATCAATCACTGATATATAGATTTTGTCATTTATACTATTCAACTTCTACTTCTACTTTATCTGCTGTTATGAATATGGAATAAACTACGTGTAGATATGTTTTATAGTGATCTGTATTATTGAAATCCACGCCACTTATCAATTGAGTTGTTTCAAAGTGAGTGCTGCATATAGGTACTCAACTAACTAGTCAATGATCGAGATTGTAGCGCCCTCCTCGGGCCAAAATATGTCAGTTACACATCATAATGCAGACGTCACACCCAAGGTACTATGGCACAGTACTTTGTATACTTAGAATACTATGTGTATACTGAATTATGAACACACACATTCATGCAGATCATACTACGGTACAATAATTTGTCTTATACTGCACTGTAAAAAAAATCCCGTAAATTTTACACACACAAAAACCTAGCAGCTGTGGTTGCTAGAGAAATTCCGTAAAAAATACAGTTCAACTGTAAATACCATTACAGAAAAACCTGTAATGGTTACATGCTACAGCGAGTTTGGCACGAGCTCGAATACCGACTCAACGTGTGAGTCACAGGCGGCGCTCATATTGAACATTTATGAAAATCTACCATAAAACCAACATATTTTTGTACTTTTCTTTGTAAATTTAACCAATAAAACTTATGACCTTCAACATAAAGTGTATTTAATTTCATTAGGATCCATCAAGTAGTTTCCGAGATACGGGCATTTAGAATGGGGTCAACCATTTTGGAACACCCTGTACTAGTATATAAGTCGCAGCAGCGCAAAAGTCGCATTTTATTGGGGAAATTTATTTGATAGAATCCAGCACCAAGAACAGACATGTCATCTTGAAAGGCAATATAAAATAAAAAATACAATAGAGAACAACAGGCTGAATAAGTCTACGGTAAGCTAACATTACATGACTCATAAACAACGAACTGAGAACGTGCCTGGTATGTAAACGTAACATAGCTATTAAGTGTTATTCAGATAACTATTGATTGATTGATTGATTGATTAATTGATTGATTGATTGATTGATTGATTGATTGATTGATTGATTGATTGATTGATTGCAGGTGTTAAAACCAAATAATCCACACAAAAATATTTGATTGAAATAATAACAAAAACATCTGAAAAGGAGTGAGAAGAACCATAGCTTATAAGGTCCCCACCCCATACATTCAAAATACAATGAATTTCATACATAAGACGCAACTCCATATAATTCTAAACTGTACATGCATAGCAATATAACAAAATAAATCAATAAGTAAATAAACACAAAAAGATAAATACAAACTTCAAAAACCATCATTGCGCAGGTTCACACATGTAACACCGAATTATTGACTGTTTAAACATTCTCTTGAATTGATAAATATTTTGACATTCTTTTAACTCTACATTCAGGGCATTCCGCATCCTTATTCCACAAACTGATATGCAGAAACCTCTCGTTGTTGTTCTGTTCTTAATCCTTTTGGAAATTAAACGTCCTTCTTAGATTATAATGCACTTCTTCTAAATTAAACAATTGTTGAATATTCCCAGGCAATTTGTTATTTTTTTGCCTTGAACATAATTTGTACTGTTTGGTAATGAACCAAATCAGCACATTTTAAAATCTTTGAATCCAAAAAAAGTGAATGAGTATGGTCCACATATCCTTTCTTATGAATAACACGTATTACTCTTTTTTAAAGAATAGTTAGAGATTGCAGTGAGGTTTTGTAATTATTTCCCCAGACTTTCACACAGTAAGTTAAATAAGGAAAAACTTAAGAACAGTACAAAATATAGAGAGAATCAAAATCTAAAAACAATTTAGCTTTATTTATTACTGAAACACTTCTTGATATTTTATTTTGCAAATATTTAATATGTGGTTTCCAATTGATTTTTTCGTCAATAACGACTCCAAGAAATTTGATTTCAGAAACTGTCTCAATGTCCACACCTTCAATAGAAATAAATGCCTGTGAATTACTTTTATTAATACCAAACAACATGAATTTTGTTTTTCTTAAGTTTAATGATAATCTATTATAATTAAACCAAATTTTCAATTTACCCGTTTCATTCATAATATATCCCTGTAATTTCTTCAAATTCTCTCCTGACTATCTGCAAAAAGAACCAATTTCAATAACTTAGACACATTGCAAATGTCATTATTATACAAAATAAACAATTTGGGCCCCAAACTGACCCTTGTGGTACCCCACACTATAGCATAAAAAACATGCTAACAAGCAACAATTATATAATTTGTGAATAATTTTACACATAAGTCGCTCCAGTGTATAAGATGCACCCTCTGCCGAACTCTGAAAAAAACTGTGATTTACAGTTGTGGTCAAAAGTTTACATACACTTGTGAAGAACTTAATGTCATGGCTCTCTTGAGTTTCCAGTTATTTCTACAACTGTGATTTTTCTCCGATAGAGTGATTGGAACAGATACTTCTTTGTCACAAAAAACATTAATGAAGTTTGGTTCTTTTATGACTTTATTATGGGTTAACAGAAAAAGTGATCAAATCTGTTGGGTCAAAAATATACATACAGCAACACGAATTAGCAATTTTTTGTGAGTGATTATTGACTTGAACAATCATTGACTTGAACAAGTCAGGAAAGTCACTTGGAGCCATTTCAAAGCAGCTGCAGGTCCCAAGAGCAACAGTGCAAACAATTGTTTGTAAGTATAAAGTGCATGGCACTGTTTTGTCACTGCCACGATCAGGAAGAAAACGCAAGCTATCACATGCTGCTGAGAGAAAATTGGTCAGGAGGGTGAAGATTCAACCGAGAATCACCAAAAAGCAGATCTGCCAAGAATTAGAAGCTGCTGGAACACAGGTGTCAGTGTCCACAGTCAAGCGTGTTTTGCATCTCCATGGACTGAGAGGCTGCCGTGCAAGAAGGAAGCCTTTGCTCCAAAAGCGGCACCTTAAGGCTCGACTGAAGTTTGCTGCTGGTCACATGGACAAAGATAAGACCTTCTGGAGGAAAGTTCTGTGGTCAGACGAAACAAAAATCGAGCTGTTTGGCCACAATGCCCAGCAATATGTTTGGAGGAGAAAAGGTGAGGCCTTTAACCCAAAGTACACCATGCCTACCGTCAAGCACGGTGGTGGTAGTATTATGCTGTGGGGCTGTTTTACTGCCAGTGGAACTGGTGCTTTACAGAGAGTAAATGGGATAATGAAGAAGGAGGATTACCTTCAAATTCTTCAAGATAACCTAACGTCATCAGCCCGAAGATTGGGTCTTGGGCGCAGTTGGGTGTTCCAACAGGACAATGACCCCAAACACACATCAAAAGTGGTAATGGAATGGCTAAATCAGGCTAGAATTAAGGTTTTCGAATGGCCTTCCCAAAGTCCTGACTTAAACCCCATTGAGAACTTGTGGACAATGCTGAAGAAACAAGTCCATGTCAGAAAGCCATCAAATTTAACTGAACTGCACCAATTCTGTCAAGAGGAGTGGTCAAAGATTCAACCAGAAGCTTGTCACAAGCTTGTGGGTGGCTAAAAGCGCCTAATTGAAGTGAAAATGGCCAAGGGACATGTTACCAAATATTAGCACTGCTGTATGTATATTTTTGACCCAGCAGATTTGATCACTTTTTTCTGTTCACCCATAATAAAGTCATAAAAGAACCAAACTTCATGAATGTTTTTTGTGACAAAGAAGTATCTGTTCCAATCACTCTATCGGAGAAAAATCACAGTTGTAGAAATAACTGGAAACTCAAGAGAGCCATGACATTATGTTCTTCACAAGTGTATGTAAACTTTTGACCACAACTGTATAGTCAGAAAAATACGGTATATTTGATGTATAAAATACGAATAAATAAATATTTTTTTTTAATATAAATATTTTTAAAAAATTAAATAATATTCTGCGATTTCTGTAGTCATCCAACTTTCATTAAGGACTACAGAAAATGAGAAAATGTATATTTTAATTTAGCGAGAAAAAAGCAAGTCTATGCACATATTTCAATGGGCCACACAAAATGATGGTGCAGGCTGGATCTGAACCCCAGGCGGCAAGTTTAACACCAGTGACTTATGCATCACATGCCACTCACTCACAACTCTCTCTCTCTCGAACCCACATAGACACACACACGTCGTCATTTACTTAGTCACACTTCTCTCCCTCTCGCTTTCTCTCTGGAACTCTCACACACATACACAGCTGCCATTCAAGTCATGTATACCCTAATTTCCTTCACGTCGTCAGTGATCCAATCTTATCACAATCTGAGCAGAGCATGCGGGCGACTACATTAACTCAATTTAAAGATTACACACAGAGACGCACACACTCTTTTCCTCTTGCCCTCATGTGTCTTTTTGATGGGATCAGCTGAGAGACGCTTCCCTCTCTCTCCCTGGGGGGACGTGGCGGTGGCGGTGGGCCTCCATAGTTATGGCCCCGCAGCCATCTGTCAGCGTGTGCATTGACACAGCCTCCAGAAGGCCGCAACATGTGCGCATTTAAATGGAGATCCCAACTTTCCCAGGACACGCAGGCCTGACCCCGCCAGCCGCCGTACCCCCGCAGCAGCCATGAAGCCCTCCCGCCCCCCGTCCCACGACCGGGAGCACCACCCTCCGTCCGACCCCGCCCACCTGCTCCACCCATCGCGATGATGGATTTCCACCTTGCGTGAGCCTGCCTTATGCTGGTTTGGGGGTTTACAGGTCTCAACAAACAACACACACATAATCAATCTGGAAAGCTCTACAGTGACTCTCAGGTTTTCAAAGGAGCGAAAACAATCATAAGATTAGAGAAGTTTTAATGCAGTGGAAAAACAATAATGGTCTGACATTAATAGTAAAAAAGATCCATGTCCACAGGTCTCAAGAGGTGGTTCTAGGTTTTATTTTTTGTATGGTCAGACATTAAAAGTAAAAAAGAATCTGGTCCACAGGTCTCAAGAGGTGGTTCTGGGTTTTATTGTTTGTTTGTTTGTTTGTTTGTTTGTTTGTTTACTGGATTTTCTTCTATATTTCATTCATATTTGACACGTACTCTTCAAATACTTTCGTCATCATGATTCTGCTCAAATTTTATCATATATTTTATCTTTTGTTTCCTTGATTTTTACTTTTTTTTGTCATCATTGTTGTGTCGTCTTAATTTTTACATACATCATTTTTGTTATAACCCCCTTATTTTCAGCGATTTAAAAAATATCCTCCTTATCTTTAGAATTTCATATCATTTTACATCATCTCTTATTAAACTTGATGTTTAAATAATCTAACTTTATCTGAATCATAATTTTTTTTATTTTATTTTATTGATTAACCCCTCATTATTGGTCATATTTATTCATTACGTGTAATTATTTTACATTATTTTGCCCAATTTTCCATTTTAACATTATGGTGATTGATTTTTACTTTGATTGCTTATTTTTCTCGTTTTACTAGAATTTTTTCCCACATTAGTTTATGGGACTTTAATCAATAATTTGTTTGATTTATTCTTCTAACCATTAATTTTAGTCAATATTTGTATTTGCTTTTCATTGTTATTGACATTTGGCTTCTTTGTTTGCTTTACATGCGTTTTTTTGTTAATTCTGTTTTTTCATTAATTTTATTGAATTCACTTCCACTATTATGCAGCGTTATCAATAGATATGCCTTATATGCTATGAATGGCACTATCCAAATAAATTTGCCCGAGCAGCGTTATCAATAGCTATGCCTTATATGCTATGAATGGCACTATCCAAATAAATTTGCCCGAGCAGAGGCGGGTGGGAAAGCCACGCTAGATCAGCTGATAGGTAAAACTGATTGTGCGTGTGTTGGGTGGGAGCAAGGGGTTCAGAGAGGGTCTAAAGAGGATTGGTCTTGTGTCTTGGGAGGACAATGGCAACAGCAGGGTATGTGTGTGAGCGTGTGTGCGGGGAGTGTCTTTTGGGGGTGTCACACACTTCTGCTTTGTGGCTCGGTCAACAGGCGTGTGCCACGGGTGTCGTCTCGTTTGCCGCCCTTATCGCAACCCCCTCTCCCCCACCCTTCCCACGCCTGCTGTCCCAGTCACCACCAACATGAGAACGTGAGCTCCTGACCCAGGACCCTTTAATGAGGGGCGTGCTGCTTCTTCTCAAAGATTGACAAGCCATCATTACAATCATCATTAGATGACAGCATAATGGTGTATGAGAGGGAAAAATACAGACAACACTGATGTATGTGTGTACAATATGTGCATGTTATTAGAGAGGACGATGGGGGGCGTAGATTTTTTTTTTTTTTTTTTTTTAATGCTAATATGGTCCAGTAAAACAGGACTGATTAATTAGGCTGACTTGGAAATGACAGTTGTAAATGTTGTCCCGCCGCAACTTTGTCATTGGGAACAAATTAAGGCCTTTTCACACTATAGTGTCAGCCCAGTGTGAAGAGCGATCCACAGCAAGCACACGGAGGAGCCACGTAGCCTGACGTAGACGCTGTGAGGGAGTGAAAAGCAACTAGCACATTTACTATTGTCCCAAACACCAACGTGTTTATTTTTCATTGTTGCACAAGAAAACAGCGACTTCTATTTCAAGGCATAGAGTGCATTGGAATAGTCGTGTAAAGAGTCTCGGTGAGAAAGTGAATGGTTTTTCGTACATTGAGGTACCATTTAGTTTAGAAAGGAGAGGTATATTAGTCATTTTTCTAGTGTCCTAGAGCTTGCGAAACTTTGAAAAAGGCGCATTTATAAAGGTTTCATCTGCCGTGGTTTGTGTGTATCGGTCCGAAGAAACCGCCTGATACCACAGATATACAGTGCCTTGCAAAAGTATTCGGCCCCCTTGAACCTTGCAACCTTTCACCACATTTCAGGCTTCAAACATAAAGATATGAAATTTAATTTTTTTGTCAAGAATCAACAACAAGTGGGACACAATCGTGAAGTGGAACAAAATTTATTGGATAATTTAAACTTTTTTAACAAATAAAAAACTGAAAAGTGGGGCGTGCAATATTATTCGGCCCCCTTGCGTTAATACTTTGTAGCGCCACCTTTTGCTCCAATTACAGCTGCAAGTCGCTTGGGGTGTGTTTCTATCAGTTTTGCACATCGAGAGACTGACATTCTTGCCCATTCTTCCTTGCAAAACAGCTCGAGCTCAGTGAGGTTGGATGGAGAGTGTTTGTGAACAGCAGTCTTCAGCTCTTTCCACAGATTCTCCATTGGATTCATGTCTGGACTTTGACATGGCCATTCTAACACCTGGATACGTTTATTTTTGAACCATTCCATTGTAGATTTGGCTTTATGTTTTGGATCATTGTCCTGTTGGAAGATAAATCTCCGTCCCAGTCTCAGGTCTTGTGCAGATACCAACAGGTTTTCTTCCAGAATGTTCCTGTATTTGGCTGCATCCATCTTCCTGTCAATTTTAACCATCTTCCCTGTCCCTGCTGAAGAAAAGCAGGCCCAAACCATGATGCTGCCACCACCATGTTTGACAGTGGGGATGGTGTGTTCAGGGTGATGAGCTGTGTTGCTTTTACGCCAAACATATCGTTTTGCATTGTGGCCAAAAAGTTCAATTTTGGTTTCATCTGACCAGAGCACCTTCTTCCACATGTTTGGTGTGTCTCCCAGGTGGCCTGTGGCAAACTTTAAACGAGACTTTTTATGGATATCTTTGAGAAATGGCTTTCTTCTTGCCACTCTTCCATAAAGGCCAGATTTGTGCAGTGTACGGCTGATTGTTGTCCTATGGACAGACTCTCCCACCTCAGCTGTAGATCTCTGCAGTTCATCCAGAGTGATCATGGGCCTCTTGGCTGCATCTCTGATCAGTTTTCACCTTGTTTGAGAAGAAAGTTTGGAAGGACGGCCGGGTCTTGGTAGATTTGCAGTGGTCTGATGCTCCTTCCATTTCAATATGATGGCTTGCACAGTGCTCCTTGAGATGTTTAAAGCTTGGGAAATCTTTTTGTATCCAAATCCGGCTTTAAACTTCTCCACAACAGTATCTCGGACCTGCCTGGTGTGTTTCTTGGTTTTCATAATGCTCTCTGCACTTTAAACAGAACCCTGAGACTATCACAGAGCAGGTGCATTTATACGGAGACTTGATTACACACAGGTGGATTCTATTTATCATCATCGGTCATTTAGGACAACATTGGATCATTCAGAGATCCTCACTGAACTTCTGGAGTGAGTTTGCTGCACTGAAAGTAAAGGGGCCGAATAATACTGCACGCCCCACTTTTCAGTTTTTTATTTCTTAAAAACATTTAAATGATCCAATAAATGTTGTTCCACTTCACGATTGTGTCCCACTTGTTGTTGATTCTTGACAAAAAATTTTAATTTCATATCTTTATGTTTGAAGCCTGAAATGTGGCGAAAGGTTGCAAGATTCAAGGGGGCCGAATACTTTTGCAAGGCACTGTAAGTACGCCTGCCCCTCTGCTATTGGATGTGTTGTTGACGTCAGCACGGCAGCGCTCTGAAAATTAATTCAAACTTGCCGTTCTGCCCAAAACAGCCGCCCACTGCTCACTTTCCCAGATACACAATGAATGGGTTGCTGCTGAACCCTTCACACTAGGCTGCCGCTAGTTTGAAACGGCCTTTAGGAAGGATTGGGCAAGAATCTGTTGACCTTATTCCCGAAGTAAAAATACTGCTATTAACTACTATTAACTACTACTATAACAATTCTCACGGCTTTGTGTATTGAATGCGTGTCAATTTCTTCATTTATAATTGTCACTTCACTGCTGACAATACTGTTAAGTTTTGATCTTTGCATAGTTACATATACAGGTACAACACCTCTGACTAGTCTTGCTGTTTTCCTTCTACTTTACCTGTTTTAGATGAATCTGTTTTTAGATTCATTTATAAACTGCAGGGGTGCTGTACAGGGGTGAAAAGTGATACTGATTCTAAGGGCCTATGTCCTGATGGGGCCCACAAAGAAAATTAGAACATTAGGTAATGGTAATCGTTTGCAATTTTTTAATATTAATCATTATAATTTTAATAGGAATAAAACGAAGGGTTTGTTCTGTTGTTTTGTTTTTGGCAAAAAGTAAACACCCAGAGAGCATATGTATTGCCAGCCACCACCACCCCCCTACCCCTGTATTTTCATTAAATGGTTTGGTCCTCCCTTCCTTCGATCAGACCGGGAGCAGCAGTGCACATTTACGCCAGTCAATGACTCCGAGTGCGCGGTACTACAGAAATATTTTCAAAACAAAAATCGGGTTATCAAAAGAGGAAAGAAAAAAAGCAAAACAGGAGAGGGGTAGAAAAGCCCAACAGGATGTGACAAAGTACTTCACAAATGAAAGTTGGTGTCTTGTGTCAGTGTAGTGCTGAAAATTAACATGTTATCTTAGCCCACTCCAGCCCCATCTGGAACCTCGCGATTTCTATTACAAAGCTCCGAAACAAGGTCCTAGCTCATTCCGTAAGAAAAACGGGATTTCCCCGGCCTCAATGAGCGACATTCACCTATTCAAAAACATGAATTCCAAATGATGACGAATTTTTTGGTATTTTACAGATGTTGAAAGTTGGTGTGGAAATGTTCTTTTTTTAAAATCGGCTTGAATCCAGTTTGTCAAGAATTTATTGAATTTAGTTTGTCATCAATTGAATTTAGTTTGTTAACAAGGGACCTCGCTTCGGAGCTGTAGCCTATAGTGGAGATCGCGTATTTCCAGATGGGGCTAAGCCTACTCCATAATAAAATACTGTAATTGTTTGCTAGCTAGTGTTTGCTCTACTTTTAGCTTACATTTAATCAGTACAGCAGGCAAACCCTTAGCAAGCTCTTCATACTAAAAGAGTTGTATACTGCATACTGTAGTATAGTTAAGTTAAAACAAAACATTTATTTCAAGTCATTCATAATGGTATTTGCTTTGAGAATATTTCCAACAAAAATATATTTAGATCGTAAAAGATGGCGTTCGGTACATTTCTTATAGATGATAACAGTCTATTCATTATTGCTCTATACGCTGTATGTTTACATAAATATATTTTCATCTTAAATTAATGCAGAAAATGCACAAATTAGTGTGTAAAGATTCACCAGAATGCAGGAAATTATGTAGTTGATACTCTAAATGTGTGTGTGTGTCCCGGTACTGTTGGTGGGGCCCAAAGTGATAACTTTTCATGTGGCCCAAAATCCCTGGCAGAGCCCCTGTAAAGATGGCCCTCTACTGCCCATCGTAATGTCAGTTTATTGAGTTGGCCCATAAAGTGTCGCTGACAATTTTCTCTTCTGTTAACAATAACATTTACTCGTCGTGTAGCAATTGGCTTTATTCATAGTTGATGATTTTTATGACATTATCAATTGCTTTAATATATATTGATATGGTTTAAAGATCTGACCGAAAATTAGCCGTTGAAAACCTTCGGCTGAAAATAGATAAAATTTCATTTTTAGTTTTCGGTTAAAAGGCCGAAAGTTTACCATCGAATCGTATGAAGAACCGTAGTCGTCTTGTGATTGTGTAATCAAAACACGGAGAGAAACAACACTACTCACAACTGGCTCACAGTCAACATGTCCGCGGTTTGGAAGAATTTTGAAGTATCAAAGAAATATACATATATATTATTAAATGAAGGAAAATAAATTTGCTTCATCGCTGCTACACGCTCATTATGAAGTTGCTTTCCATTGATGTGCCGCTTCTCATGGAGTACAGTGCATTTGTGCGCGTGTGTGAGTAGTTTGGAGTTTAATGATTAACTTTAATCAAGCGGGCAGGATACAAATAAAGTAGTATTTAAATGCATACATGTGCATTTCTATGGTATTGTACAATAATTCTATGGCATGACCACTTCCTCTTTTCTTCACATTTTTTCCACGACTTCCACACACCCTTTGCCAGACTCCATTTAGTCCGGCCAGGAGGGACTTCGCTTTGCTTTGTTGCCGCTAGGACTCGGCCCACTCGCTTGGCTCTCGATCGATTCCACTTGTTGCACAAGAAAACCGCAAATCTTATTTTAAAGACTACGAGAGATTGTAATAGCCTTGTAAAGAGCTTTACTAGTTTCGACATGAACAGAATAGTTTTTGTTGTTGTCGTGAACTACGGTTTCACACAAATGTACATCAAGATCTCATTTAGCTTAACAACTGGAGGCGTGAGACCCATTTTTGGAGTGTCCCAAACTTCCAAGAACGTGCATTTGTTAAGGTTTCATTGGCCGTGATGTCCAACAAACAGAATGCTACGACGACAAACAAAAATTCCTGAGCCTCAGGGGGTGATAGACATTTTGGAAGAATTTTGAATACTGGTGAGAAGGGACCATATCTTATTTCCGCCTGATCATAAAAAATAATATTAATAATAATAATCACAAAATAATTTTTAAAAATTATAAATAAATAATTTAATAATTTAATATATATATATATATATATATATATATATATATATATATATATGGCGGAAAACAGACAGTGCTGAAAAAGCAGTTTCTGCTCTTGCACCCCTCTTTAAAATAAAGTGCTGTATTTTAAGCCAAAAGAACTGTTGTTTGATAGAACAATATGTCTATATGCTGCCATAGCAGATTCATGGCGGATTAAGCCCCTGAACTATTTTTAATTTGTCCTTTTTACCCTGGAAACCCCCGTTTACAGACGTCGCACAACCGTTTTGGTTTCAACCTAGCCATAAAAAGAAGTAATCGTAATTATTATTCGAAATGTCTGTCATTTTTAGCTTAGAATCATTAATTAAAGTCTAATATTTAGTTTAAAAAGAAAAAAAAAACTTAAAAAATTATTCACTCGCATATGTTTTAAACTTTTAAACAGATTATGTCACACTGAAAAAATTAGCGTCTGTAAATAAGTCACAGATATCTACCTCAAAACTATCGCTTAATTGTATTTTTTCGTTGCTGTCGCATTTTTCTCAATATTTTAGCTGATAAATAATCGATCCAAACAAAGAAAAATTGAAAATGAACGTTTAAAAGGGTAAATATATTAAAATGAAAATCTCGACCACTCCTTGATGTCTGCGATTTCTGCATTGCGACCCTTGTTATATTACAATGTTTCACCCATATAATCCCCCCAAAATCCGGCTGTGGTCATTCACAGCTGTGTCTTGACACTCGGTGATACATGCTACATGGGGCTTTTGGAACGAAAAGACGTAAGTATGTGATAATATCTCATTAAAATCATGGCGTCTTTAATTATGCTCTCGTGTGCTCTCACCTCCAGTTAGGGTTTTGCTGTTTAATTTTTTTTTTTTTTTTTTTTTTTAAATTGAAAATTTTAAAAATTGTTGCGATTTTAAGATGTCCAATGATGTATCACACATGCATATAGGACAATTTTTAAATTTGGCCAAATTGGGGGTCTCAGAGCGGAACTTCAAGTCACCTGAGTGTTTTCCGCCATATATATATATATTTTTAATGAATTATAAAAAAGCGATTGTATACATGTATAGTATTTGGCCTTTCGGTTTGTGTGTGCTTCGACTATTCGGTCTGAGGTTTCAGCCACAAATTTTGCTTTCGGTACATCTCTAATCAAGAGTATTTCACTCATACATTTATTGATGTAATGTATATGTAGTTGTCAGTACACTGCGGAGAGTTAGTTTTGGTAGTTTCTACTTCAAACTAGTTTCTACTGAGGGGCCGTTTACATGGTGACTCTCCGAGAATATGAACAATTTCAAATTTGCATTTGCATTTGCGTCTCCATTTGAACAATGTCGCAATTCCGCATGAAAACGATGTAGTATTCATGCCAGGCCCTAGGGGGCAGTGCAGATTTACTGGGCGACGGAGAATGATGCACTTTGACCCCACCAAGCTCCCTCAGCCCGGAAAAAAATATGCCCGCCCACTCAAAGCAATGTCATTATTCGTATTCATCATTATTATTATAATTTAAACGTTCAACATATTTAATTTAAAAATATTATTAAAACAGTAAATTAAAGCCGACATTCCGCCATATTTGCTGTTTTTAATGTTTAGTAGCACCGCTGCGCACGCCCAATGTGACGTGTGCGAGTGCTAACGTTAACAGCGCTGTCTCGCGCCTCAGGAGCCTTTGATATGCATGCCGCGGAAGCCCTCCTCAACCCCCCGCAATCGGATTCTTCCACTTTGGAGGCAGAATTCAGAATTTTACGTCTTCGTCTTCCGTCTTTGCCGACACCATATGCACGCGAGGCGAGTCTGCAACTCAGTCATTGCGTCTTTGTGTCGCAGAGTCGCCATGTAAACTGCCCCTAGGTTTCAACTGATTATACATTGACGACTTGTAATGTTCGTACAATGCATGCTGCTGACTGTTGCCACTGACTATAGTATAGTGAAGGTGATAGATTTCATTGTCAATTGGTTCTAGATTGACTATTTATTGTTACAATATACGTGGTTGTTTTGCTGTTGACTAGTCATGCTTTTTCAAACTATAGCCTGTATTCTTTTTAAATGTATGTATAGTTGTAGATCCATTAGCGGTAGTAATTCTTGACATCATATGGACTACTATTGTTGGTATTTTTTTTGTTTTGTTTGTTTCAAATTGAGTACAATGTCGTTGCTGTGTAACCGTAACCGAAACTTTTGTAAATGTGATATGGGTGGCCTTTTACTACAAGATAATCAGGCTATTTAACGACTTTCCCAATGATCCCATCTGAACACTGGCAGGAGTTCTTGGGGCCGCCGTGATTATTTTCAAAAATGTTTTAAATTAATCTGGATCGACTGCCTGTAGAGTAATGTGCACAACCAGCCCACTGGGTGGACAGAATTGTTTGTACATGCAATGCTGGTGGAATGATTCCATGCAGTGAAAGAAAGTAGTTCCGAGCTACAACTGTCTTGTACAATGTAATATTATTTTGCAGCAGGATGACTATTCAAACTACCAGTTGTCCGCATGAGCATTTTGGAGTCATTTGATGCCGTATTTGATTGTTCCGAGATCTCGAGTGGCTGTACCATTCATCTTCATGCAAAGCGCTGGACAGCTGTTGCTCAGACTGCAGAGTGGACGTTTAGGCACTGACTAGTAAATTGAATAAACCTCCCCATATTACTATGAGACCACAGAAATAGAGTAATTTCCAGAACTGTTGAACTCCTTTAATATTAGGAGTGGGAACCTCTTATTACCTCACGATACAATACGATACGATTTGGGATACAAAGCTCACGATAACGATGATCTGACGTTATGGCGATACAACGATTATCGATACATTGGTCAGGAAATCATTCTAGGATATTCTACAAACAACTAATAAACAGAAAAACAAGCTTCTGCTGCGAATTGGAATGAGCTTATCACTAGTAGACGTCCAATCCATTTGAACTGGGAGGGTGCCATCCCTCCCGGTTCAAACGGATTAGACATCTATGGCCGTCATTGGCAGCCAATGCCAGGCAATGAGGTCATTTTGGGCCATTTAAGGTCATTTACCTGTTGATTTTGATTTTGAGGTATTTTATGGGTCACTTCCTTTTTATTTTGAGTTACAGAACAGGAAGTGACCTGGGAATCACCCGAATGAATAGGCAGTGACTGAAACAACAGGAAATGACCTGTAAATGAGCAGCAAGTTACCTGTAAATGCCCCGAAAATCGGACAGAATGACTGCGAGTGCTCTGGTTTCGAATTAGTGCTGCAACGATTAATCGATTAACTCGAGTATTCGATGAGAAAAAAAAGATTAAAATTAAAATTTTGCTGCTTCAAGTATTCGTTTAGTTAAAATGGTGTTGTAATGGTTTGTTTTTGAAAGTGTTTGCATTTATTTTCATTGATTTGGGTGGATACACGGCCCTCTAGTCTACCTCATTTCACATGGCTGAATCCTAGGGGTGGAAAAACTGAGGCTTTCCGAAACAATGAACCACTTTTGAGACAATTTCCCTAAATTGAATCACTGTTTCGAGGCGTTTGACACACTGCAAGAGCTCCATCTACTGGATAAACAGTGCATGTTTCTTTTTAAAACTAAAGTTGTCAAATTGCCTCAGCATTACATATCCAATAGAATTAAGTGGATGTTGTATATTTTAACTGTGAGATCGTGTCGTCATTAAGTGTGATTTACACAATTAAAGTTGACCTTTTTAAGCCCGTGTCATTGCTTTGTCTGTGAAGACGTGTTCAAAGCAGTATTTGTAATACACGACAGTGCTAGTCTTGTAAGTGGCCCGTCCTAGATGTCGGGGAGTAACTGTGTTGTTAGTTTTTTGTAAATATTACAGTACAGTAAGCACAGTGCTTTATTGCATACTATAAAGATTTCCAAAATCATAAGATGGAAATAATTGAGCCGAATAAAAGTAAGGAAAGGTATGTGAAATATTTTATTTTTTAATTAAGTATAATTTCTGGGGGGTGGTTGTGTCGTATTTGTTATCTATTCTAAATAAACGTATGCCACTATCTAGTGTATTACAATGTGAATTGTAATTCACAATTCACATTCCCACTCCTGACTTGAAAATGAGCAAATGATTGTAGCACTCGCGAAAATTCCTCCTCTCAAAAAACCGCCGAATAACTGTGTTATTCTGCCACTTTTTGTTGCGTTCCCACCGATTGAGCGGGCGGGTTCCCATCGAGTTTTCATTTTCCTGTGGAAACAGTGTGACTCGCTGACACATCTGTGACGCTCGAGGCCTCGTCAACAGTGGTCACGTGATTTTTGTCTTGCTCGATGCCGTTTTCGGAACACTGCTTTGACACACCTCTACTTCATTTGCTCGAATAGGATTCGAGCAGGGAAGCTCGAGCATTCCATCTCTACTGAATCCGTCTGCTCACTGTTAAGACCAGCATAAGCTAAGTTTTTGTTTGAGCTAATGATTTGAATGCATTCGTAATTTAGTTTAGAGGTACAGTATATTTAGCCATTTTTTGTGGGAATGTGTCTGAGCCATTTGTTAAGAACACTGTAAAAAAGCGTTAGCATTTTATAGTATCTAAGCTAGCGGACTTTTGCTATGTAAGTTAGCCAATTGTTCTTTTGTTTTACATAGATCCTCTTTTTTACCGTGTGAGGCTCAGCTCAGGTATTTAAATTTTTTTCTGTTCCTTATCCGATTACTTGAATATTTGAACTAAATAGTTCATCGATTAATCGACTACTAAAATGATCGATAGCTGCAGCCTTTTTTCAAATCAACGAAAGTTCCCAGTCCAAATGGATTGGGCGTCGAGCACAGTCAATGGTAGCCTTAGAGTTACCTGAGACACTATTATGGTGGAAGATTTTGGTAGCAACTTGTTGGTCCCATTTAAAAAAATTTTTTTTTTTAAACATTACTACCTTTTTAAAACGATATCTCGATTCTTGGCAGGAGCATATCGATAACCTTTTGGGATACAAAGTATCACGATATATCACCATTTCAATATTTTGTCACACCCCTATTTAACATGTTGAGCATGTGTTGATCACATGTTTGAAGACACCACCATTAGGAATGGCAAGCAATGTCCAACGAGTTCTCAAGGAAAATTCCCACATTACTGGATGCCCTTCAGAGGTGGGTAGAGTAGCCCAAAACTTTCTTCAAGTAAGAGTACCGTAACTTCTAAATAATATTATTAAAGTAAAAGTAAAAGTAGCCATCCACAGTTCTACTCAAGTACAGTACAAGTAAAAAATATTAGTAGAAAAGAATACTCAAGTAATAAGTAACATTGTGGGTAACTGCTTACGATGTCTGATTCTTTTAAATAATGGTATATTTTTTTCTCAGCACATCTTAATTTATATGAACTCTTATGTTATACTGTACTATAACCTATTGCATGATCAGATTAGGCCAAAATGATGACACAAAACTCATCTAATTCAGACCAGAACAACGCTTGAAACATTAACTGTCCAAAGAGCATTAGCTCCCTCTAGTGGAGAAAAACATTGTTACCTCAGAGTGCTATAATGGATTCCTATGGTTATTGTTGCGACGGCTCATTGGTGAAGGTGAGACAGCCACTGTCGGCATGCCTAGCAGAAATAAAGCCAATATGTAGAATAAAGAGGGAAAAATGTAATGACTCTTGTGTAACCCAAAGTAGCAGCGTAAAAGTAGTGTTTCTTCTCAACAAATCTAGTAAAAGTAAAAAGTATTGCGTGGTATAACGGCTCTAAGTAGTATATTTTTCTCAAAATAATTATTCAAGTACCGTACTTTTCGGACTATAAGTTGCACCTGAGTATAAGTCGCACCAGCCCAAAAATGCGCAATGAAGAGGAAAAAAAAGCCATAAGTCGCATTTTGGGGGAAATGTACTTGATCAAATCCAACACCTAAAACAGATATGTCATCTTGAAAGGCAATTTAAAATAAAAATACAATAGAGAAGAACATGCTGAATAAGTGTACAGTATGATAATGTTACATGATGCATAAACAACAAAATGCAAACGTGGCCGGTATGTTAACGTAACATAGCTATTAAATGCCAAGTTATGCTTGCGCGTCACAAACATTTGTCTTAGTACCACTCAAAATTTGGTGTCTAAATAAATTAAATATAACAAAAAAAAACTTAGTCAGGGAATAACAAAAATAAATAAAAATGGAGGCTTCCTTCAGGAAAAAACACGACTCCTTTTGTCCACAAGCACAGTCAAACACAACAAAAAATGAAAGTTCCTTTGGGCCGTTTTAAGACCTCATCACCAAAGTAAAAATGAAAACTGGGAAGAAGGGGGTAAACATTGGTTCACTACATTTCTTACAGCTGAGCAGAGTTCACTATATTTCTCAGTTTAATTAACGTTAAGATAGTAAAATACACATACAGGAGAACACTTCTCCTGAAGCAGCTTCTTCCTACTCAGGTTGGCAAGTTCACACAGTTTAATGTAATAGTAATGCTAAACTGTGATGCAGGTCGGACTTTCATTATCAAAATTAATGCTGCGTTTCCCAACTTTTCACTTTTGACATTACTTACAGCGGCTGCTGGCCGGACAAAAAAAAACAACTTTTAATACAGCAAATACAGTAAATGTAAATCTAACGCATTACTACCCACCTCTGATGCCCTTGATGACTGATAGAAATAAATAACAGACTTAACAATCTATACTCTCAAAATATTGTAATAAAAAATATTATTATTATTATTGCTAATTATTAGTCATTATCATGTTTAGTGTGCAGTACACCAGAATAATATATAATTGTGTGTGCATGTTTAGATTACCTGGCAATAGAATCTGAAACGATTATCCTGTGGTGTGTTATAACATACGTATTTCAGTGCCCAGATTATCTAGAAGTCTATGCCCCCCCCAACGTGTCCTTTTACCTGGAGGTGAAGGTTTTACACATGATTCGATCATTTTATAAGGGGGTTGGGCTTTTGGGGGTCTTTTATGTGGTGCTGGTGAAGGGGGTCACAGTAGCATTGGTTAGTTTTTCGCCATCAAAATTCTTCCAATAAACGTGTTACTCCTTTTTTGATGCTGTGGAGCATTGTGATGAAGCTGAAGGAGGGGGGTACTCTGGGGCTTGGGGGAGTTGTGGTGGTGGCGCATGACGCTGCAGCAGTGGCAGCTGGCGGCCCAGCTTGCAGGGGCCATCACGTCACAATGGAGAGCCTTCCCTCGGGGGCCAGTGATTTAGGACAGGGCTCTCTGGATCTGGATGGACCGGCCCCCGGAGATGAGACCGGCACCCTTTACGCCCCGCTGCAGGCTTCTTCCTCCCGCTCACTCCCCACCCTCCTCTCTTCCCACTATGGATAAGCTCTCTCCAGGGACAAGGAGCATTCCTGAGGTGTAGCACTCTAAGGCCGTTCTGACACAATGGGGCGGGGTGGCGGCAAGAGGGAAGGGGTAGTGGGGGGGGGACAACAGGTGCGTGTGGATCCTCTGTCCCGCAGTGGCAGCTGAGAGATAGGGACGGGGGGCTATAATGGCGCCATTAAGCGCCGCTGCCCCACCGTTGGGCTGTCGCACCTCTTTTTCTGGAACAAAAAGATGGCTTTTCATGTGTAACCTGGTCTTCCGACAAGACCACCCCCCTTCACCCTTCTTTTTATCCACACGGTCCGGGGAGCACCTGCCACCCCCAGCAAGCCCCAGGGCCTCCAAACATGCAAGATTGAAATCTCTATTGAGCAGTATGAGGATACCAGGATGCCATAATTTCACATTCATAATGTGGATGACATCATTTGCGTTTACTGTGGGATAAATTAAAAATGACACAAATTAATGCTGTAGAACACGCAGGAACAAATCAATACAGACATATATACTTTGCTCCTTAAACGTGACATGCTTTGACCAACTAGAGGCTGGAACTATGTTGAAGTTATCGTGGGCTAACTACAGTAGTTGACCAGTAGTAGTAGTAGTTGTCAGAAACAGGCAGTCTTATTAGATACATTTTAATTGCTGATTTACAGTTCTGGAGAAAAAAAATAAGACAAAAATACAAAATAATTAATTCAGATCAGAACACATTGTTGCTTTATCACAAAAATTACTCATAAATATGATCTAAATATTTTCCAATGCTGAAGTTTACAATCGATTGGACAACTTTACTGAAATGTAAAGATTAGATTGGCAGGGCAGCAAAGACATCTGAATGAAACATGAAAAAAACATCATTATCAGTCATCTGGTATGCAGTTAAAATGTGAAATTCACAACGTTGTAACCTAAAATTTTTATTGACTAAAGCTAAATCCATTACGTGATAAAGTAAAATTCATCACATCAAATTGTTAAATGTATGAAGATGTAGCCAGAAATTTATAACAACAAAACATGAAGTTTATCTTGTTAAAGCACTGAATTTATCACGATGATACGTGAAATTTGTCGCACCAAAAGTCATTCTGAACTATCTTCTTGTTAGCCTTATCGAAATGCCATCATTGAAAGGCAAATAGCACTTGTTTATATCAGGTTGCACTTCAATGCTGATCACACCTCTGGACGCCCCAACACTACCTCACCATCAGCCCACCTTGCGCTTCCCATGCACCCCGCAACATCAAGGGTCTAAAATGAGCAGCGGTACAGCAGATTGTTTGGGGCAGCCACATCACAATACACCCTCCCCACCATCCCCGACTCCACTGCCACTACAGAACGCCTGTCCTGTCCTGGGGGGATAGGCCGTATTTGGTTACTGCCCCCCAACCCCATTGAGAGCCCGCCGGGCTCCCATGGAGGCTTGAAAGGCTGTTTGGGAAGGGGTTAGGGGGGTGGGAGCAAAAGGAGGAGGAGTGGTAGGGGGCAGGTGTGTGCATCTGTTCAAGTCAAAGCAGATGCTCATGATAGAGACGAAGAGTCAACACAGACGATGGGGATGAGTCTTCCTCAATTCATGCCATCATCCTTCGACTTAACCAAACATTTTCCTTTACATGAACAACCCCTAGCAAAAAGTATGGAATCACCAGTCTCGGACGAGCACTCACTCAGACATTTTATTATATGGAATCACCAGTCTCGGATGAGCACTCACTCAGACATTTTATCATGTAGAACAAACTTAGATAAAAAGCTTGAAAATAAAATAATGAATTACCGTATTGGCCCAAATATAAGATGGCCCTGATTATAAGACGACCCCCTCTTTTTCAAGACTCAGGTTTGAAAAAAGACTTTTTGAACACCAAATTAATTTTTATACAGAAAATAATTAAATTACATCTGAAACAAATGATTATAATGATATATTTGAGAGGGAAAAAAATGTTATTTTGCCTCATTCAAATCTTAATATCTGATCATTTAAATATGTAAACTAAAGTGCAATCATATTCGTAAATGAATGGCTTGTGATTTTTGAAATGTAAATAAACCAATCTATTGTGATAAAACAACAAAATTGCAATAACTGCATTAACGATCAAAGTGAAGTCTAAACTGTAACTGTAGTCTTGAAACAAATCTGAATAAGGAAAAACATTGCAATAAAATAATGCAAACTGGTTAAACTTGAGAGAGGCTGAGATCTGTCATGACAGAACATCGCTTCAATGATATCTGGCGTCATCTAGCGTCGTGAATGGGTATAACGTCTAGACCGCGAATATAAGACGAACCCCACTTTTTCCGTCTTATTTCAATGCAAAAAAACACCGTCTTATATTCGGGCCAATACGGCAGTTCAAAAGTGCAACTTTTTAGCATTCAGAAACACTAAAAGAAATGAATAAAAAACATTGTGGTGGTCAGTAAATGTTACTTTTATAGAGCAATTGCAGGGAAATATATATGGAATCACTCCATTCTGAGGGGAAAAAAATATGGAATCATGAGAAAAAAACAAAGAAATAACAAAACACATCTCTAGTATTTAGTAGCAATTTAGTAACACCACCTCTGGCTTTTATGACAGCTTGCAGTCTCTGAGGCATGGACTTGATGAGGATTCTTCATCAATTTGGTGCCAACCCTCTTTGATTGCAGTTGACAGATCATCCTTGCATGTCGGAGCCTTGCTGTAGACCTTTTTTTTTTCCATTTCCACCACAGGTTTTCAATAGGGTTGTCGAATGCAGATTCTTGAGACCTTGTCCTATGGAGATTCTTGACTCTTGACACCTTGTCCAATGCAGATTCTTGACTCTTGACAAGGTGATGATGCAGGACCTTTTGTTTGGTGCTGTTCCAGTGAGATTTACAAAGAGATGACTGCCTGAAGAAAACATCAAAATTCCCTCAGTCCTTGATGATACGGGGCTGCATGTCAGGCAAAGGCACTGGGGCGAGCGCTGTGGTTAAATCTTCAATAAATGCACAAGTTTACATAGAAATTTTAGACAGCTTTCTTATCCCTTCAATTGAAACTATGTTTGTCATTTTCCAAGATGAAAATGCATCATGCCACAGAGCTAAAACTGTTAAAGCATTCCTTGGAGAAAGACTCCTCCAGTCAATGTCATGGTCTGCACATAGCCCAGATCTCAACCCTATTGAAAACCTGTGGTGGAAATTGAAAAGAAAGGTCCGCAGCAAGGCTGCGACCTGCAAGGATGATCTGGCAACTGCAATCAAAGAGAGGTGGCACCAAATTGATGAAGAATACTCGTCAAGTCCATGCCTCAGAGACTGCAAGCTGTCGTAAAAGCCAGAGGTGGTGCTAGTAAATACTAGAGATGTGTTTTGATTAGGGCTGTCAAACGATTAAAACTTTTAATCGAGTTAATTACAGCTTAAAAAGTAATTAATCGTAATTAATAGCAATTCAAACCATCTATAAAATATGCCATATTTTTCTGTAAATTATTGTTGAAATGGAAAGATAAGACAAGACGGATATATACATTCAACATACGGTACATAAGTACTGTGTTTGTTTATTATAACAATAAATCAACAAGATGGCATTAACATTATTAACATTCTGTTAAAGCGATCCATGGATAGAAAGACTTGTAGTTCTTAAAAGATAAATGTTAGTACAAGTTATAGAAATGTTCGATTAAAACCCGTCTTAATGTTGTCATCTTAATGAAATCTGTAAAATTTTCAAACAAAAAATAAACTAGTAGCTCGCCGTTGTTGATGTCAATAATTACACAATGCTCATTCATGGTGCTGAAACCCATAAAATCAGTCACACCCAAGCGCCAGCAGAGGGCAGCAAAACACCAAAAAACACAAGTAACAAATGGACATTACACTACGCTGTCATTTTAATCTGTTTGAGCGGGGGATGTGCGTTAAGGGCGTCAAATATTTTAACGTGATTTTTTTTTTTTTTTTTTTTATTACCGCCCGTTAACGCGATAATTTTGACAGCCCTAGTTTTGATGGTTATTTCTTTGTTTTTTTTCTCATGATTCCATATTTTTTTCCTCAAAATGGAGTGATTTCATATATATTTCCCTGCATGCTCTATAAAAGTAACATTTACTGACCACCACAATGTTTTTTATTCATTTCATTTAGTGTTTCTGAATGCTAAAGAGTTGCACTTTTGAACTAATTCATTATTTTTTCAAGCTTTTTATCTGAGTTTGCTCTACATGATAAAATGTCTGAGTGAGTGCTCGTCAGAGACTGGTGATTCCATACTTTTTACTAGGGGTTGTACATGCGCCTACTTTAGATTATTTTGGCATCCATTTTAAAGACATGCATTACAGCCACCACACAAGAAAAAAAAAGTTAAGCATGATAAAGTCATGTTTAACGTGATCAATTTCATGATAATAAACATGATAGGTTTCATATTTAATCAGGGCAGAGTTCCCATTTTAACGGGATAACCTTCACATATAAATTTTAAGGTATAATTTTATGCCATTACCTTGACTTGAAACTTGAAAAAAACAAATAAATGTTAGCAGTTTAAATGTTATATGATGACTACTGCCCAAATAATATTTATGATGGAGAATCAAAGTGAGCTTGTGACAAAGTTGTATGAAGTACAGATATATTTTTAAAAATAGGGAGTAAAAGTAAAAACACTCACATGAAAAAGCTACTACAGTAAAGCAAAATCAAAGTATTTTTGGCTGATTTTTTTTTTTCTTTTCTTTAGGGGGGCTCTCCATTCGAGTGTGTACCTAATGAAGCGAGCGCAATGATGTCATCGTGCGTGGCAGATGTGCTCTTCCAAATATTGGCACGCGACTGGCCACGTACAGACCACGCCCCCTACTATCCCTACACACATACACACGAGCGCGCACACGTATACAGGCGTCCTTGTCTTGGGGCCCCTACGTAATTAAACGCACCACGTCTCCGGGAACCTCCATCATGAATATGCAAATGAGGAGCGGCACTTGTTTCGTGGAGATCCGGACGTGGTGATTATAAAAAAAAAAAAAAAAAAAACTCTTAACCATAAAACGTACCATCGCCTGGTGCGCATGCGCGTCGTTAGAAAGTGTCGCATCGATTGTCAAACATGAGCAGCATGGCATCACACGCGTGTATTGATATTCCCCGCGCACATGCACAACCCCTCCCTCTCCTCGTCCCCCCGTCATATGATCGATATCGTGTGATGGGCGCCGTGTTTACGTTCCCACGAGTGACCATGTGGTGTCTCCTTTTCGGGGACCCCCCCACTCCCTCACCATATGGCCCCTGAGGGCCCATACCGTTACAGCTCCTTTAACATGCTTGCAGTCGCCGGAGCCCGCCGGACATTGGAGCATAGAGACGAGATTCAGGGCTTGGGGGGGCATAAACGTAGTTGGAAGAAGGGGGGAGGCCCTGGCAGATGGCGTGTAAGGGTCTGTCCGCGTCTGAAGGCGTGTCGTGGTCCTTCACTGAAGACCCCCTACAGCCCCCCTAAACACACGCGCTCGCGCACATACGCGCGCTGCATTCTCAATCAATGGCGGTGAAAGCACACAGAAAGCATGAATGGTTCCACACACACACGCACGCACGCGCCTCTACATTTACTCAGACACAATCACAAATGCACTGAAACATACACACAGCTTCACTTACTCACTCACTCACTCACTCACTCACTCACTCACTCACTCACTCACTCACTCACTCACTCACTCACTCACTCACTCACTCACTCACTCACTCACTCACTCACTCACTCACTCACTCACTCACTCACTCACTCACACTTTTACACAAATGCGTGCACATGCTGCACGCTCTCGAAACCAGGGTTTTCCAAACTAGGGCCGGCGGGCCAAATGTGGCCCACTCCTCAGTTTTTCTCGGCCCCAGGAAATTATGAAAATATTGAATACGGCCCACACAAGAAGCTTGAATTCAGCCTATATTCTGTTGCACGTCTCAGTTTTAACACTATCTGGAAATAGTCACTTCAACAATGCTATACTATATGGCTCAGGGGATAAAACCTGACACGTTGAAACCAATGTAGGAGAGGTGGAGCTTATTTACATTTTTTTTTTTTTTTTTTTTTTTTTTTGTGAGTTCAACATATTCATTCAGATTTAACAGCATTGGAGATATATACATATAAGACATGTTTCCCTTTTTTTCCAAAAGTATAATTAAAAAACAAACAAAAACATGTATATGGCGGAAAACACTCAGGTGACTTGAAGTTCCACTCTGAGACCCCCAATTTGGCCAAATTTAAATATTGTCCAATATGCATATGTGATACATCATTGGAAAGCTTAAAATCTCAATTTTCTGGGGAAGAAAAATTTTGCACAGGAGGGCATTTTTTATTTTATTTTATGTTTTTGCAAAACCCTATCTAGAGGTGAGAGCACCCGAGAGCAGAATTACAGACGCCATGACTTTAACGAGATGTTATCGCTTACTTACCTTGTTTTGATACAAACACTCCATGTCGCATGTATCACCGAGTGTCAAGACACAGCTGTGAATGGCCACAGCTGGATTTTTGGGGGATTTTATGGGTGAAACATGGTAATATAAGAAGGACCGCGGTGCAGAAATCGCAGACATCAAGGAGTGGTCGAGATTTTCTTTTTCATATATTTACCCTTTTTAACTTTTTTTTTTTTCAATTTTTCTTTGTTTGGATCGATTATTTATCATCTAACATATCGGGGGAAATGCAACAGTAACAAAAAAAATACAATTTAGCAATAGTTATGAGGTCGATATCAGTGACTTTTTTACAGACGCCATTTTTTTCATTGTGACGTAATTTGTATAAAGTTTAAAATATGCGAGGGAATAATTTTTTAACGACTTTTATTTATTTTTTCTAACGAACTATTAGACATCAATGAATGACTCAAAGCTAAAAATGACATTTTGAATAATAAATATAATTACTTACCTTGTTTTCATGGCTGGGTTAAAACAAAAACAGTTGCGCGACGTCTGTAAACGCGTTTTCCAGGGTAAAATGGGCAAATTAAAAATAGTTCGGGGGCTTAATGCGCCATGAATCTGCTATGGCAGCATATAGACATATTGTTCTATCAAACACAACAGTTATTTTGGCTTAAAAAACAGCAGTTTCTTTTATAGAGGAGTGCAAGAGCAGAAACTGCTTTTTCAGTCTTGTCTATGTTTTCCGCCAAATGTATATTTTTATTTTAAGCACTGCAAATTGAATGATTATGATATAAATGAGGAAAGTGGAAAAACACACTACAGGCTGATTCAACTTTCATGTGAACAAGTCAAAATGAGGCACAGTAGTGTGTGTGGCCTCCAAGTGCCTAGATGACCTCCCTACAACGCCTGGGCTTGCTGCTAATGAGATGACGAAGGGTGTCCTAGGGAATCTCCTCCCAGATCTGGACCAGGGAATCACTGAGCTCCTGGACAGTCTGAGGAGCAACCTGGGTCTGCCAGATGGACCTAAACACAATGTCTCAGAGGTGTTGTATTGGATTTAGGTCAGGCGAACGTGGGGGCCAGTCAATGTTATCAATTCCTTCTTCCTCCAGGAACTGTTTCATACTACAGCCACATGAAGTTGGGCATTGTCGTGGACCAGGAGAAACCCAGGTCCCACTGCACAAGCATAGCTTATGACAATGAGTCCAAGAATTTTATCCCGATACTAATTGCAGTCAGGGTGCCATCATCTAACCTGTAGATGTCTGTGTGTCCTTCAGGGATATGCCACCCCTGATCATCACTGACCCACCACCACACCGGTCATGCTGAATGATGTTGCAGGCAGCATAACGTTCTCCAAGGGATCTCCGGACCCTTTCACGTCTGTTGCATGTTCTCAAGTTGAACCTGCTTTCATCGGTGAAGAGCACAGAGCCAGTGGCAAAGTTGCAAATTCTGGTGGTCTAACAGGTTGAAGCAGTCATATCAAGAGTCAGGCAAGGTTATTAAATCTATGACACAACAACAAATTGCAACGGAGTGCCCACTCAGAGTGTCATGGGTGTTGGCCAAACATAAGAAGTCGTTCTCTGATGGAGAAATAATAAAAGAATGTATAACTGAAGTGATGACAGCATTGTTCAAAGGGAAAGAAAAGGAGGAAATGACAACAAAAATCAAACAAATCTCACCCTCAGATTTACCAACCACAAGACGCACTGAAGTACTGGCTGATGATGTGAGTAAACAGCTTTGTGACCCCCAAATGCCATTTCTCTCATTAAGCAGTTAAAGTTACTAGAGGTGGGAATCTTTGGGCACCTAGCGATTCGATTACGATTCAGAGGCTACGATTCGATTATAAATCGATTATTGATGACACCCCCCACCACCCCGCTATTAGCTGCTAATGTTTTGTACATTAGTTACAAAAACTGATTTAAAAAAAAAAAAGCCTCGCAGGCTTAAATAAACGACTATTTCAGTATCAAGTTAACAGTTAAAAACAATAAATAATATACTCAAATCCCCATTCTGTATCAGCAGCTTTAAACTACATTCAATTAATTTAATGTTGTCAATCAACCGTTAAAGTTGTTAAAATTGCTCCTGTTATTCCATAATTTCCCTTTTGTCTACTTTCGACATGTGAAAGTTTTAAAACTATTTTAAAGATAGATTCAAGTCAATATTTTACCGATTTAGGAGTATTTTAGATAAAAAGTTAATTAGGTTCGCTTGCAACGTTCGCTACAACAGCCTTGCAGGGAAGTCTACTGCTTTAAGATGGCGGCCGTTTACTAACGCCCGCATCTAGCTTTCTCTACATGTGCTCTACATGTAGTCTATTCTATATCTAGTCCTATATAAATTTGATATCTACCTTAACATTATGTATTGTGGACGTACTTTGTAGCAGCTTTCGGCAGCAGTCAGGTATGTTGTTGTTTTTTTTATCTCGCGGCATGAGTTGAGCTAGAGCGGTGATTTGAGCATTGGCATTACCCGAGGGGCTGGGTAATGACAAGCATGATGTTTAGGTACTCTCGCTCCATTTCACATTGCGTCCCGAAGACCGCGCGGCACGCTGAGTGTGTTTTACTTCCGCTTTTCTTGACATATTACAATAATCGGAATTTGGATGTTTGTGAATCGTTCTCGAATCTTCCACGGCCAAATCGCGAATAATCTAAGAATCGGAAATTTCGCACACCTCTAAAAGTTACTGTCAATAATTGTTATGTTTGCACCTTAGTGACAGAGCTTGTCATTTATGTTCTAAACAAATGTACATGTACTGTACTACTTGCACGTTTTCTTTTTTGTCCAGCAGTGTTTTACAGTTACAAAATTTAGAGTCAATAGTTACTGTTTGCACTTTAATGACAGGTCTTGTCAATTATTTAGTGTACATGATTAAACATTGTACTGGCATGTTTTTTTTTTTTGTTTGTTTTTTAATTTTAAGTAAAAAAAAAAGTAAATTTATTTTTATTTAATCGGAATGTACATTGTATTTTTGTTTGGTCAAAAGAAAACCACCTTTACAGGGGCGTTACCGGGGGGGATGGGGGACAGAGCCCACCCACGGACACGCTCTGCTCACCCAAAGAAAACTGGATGTAGTACTAACGGCACTCTGGGCACTGCGTATGGTATCCCATTCATATAGTACTGATGTGTTCTAAGTTTTAACCTTTGCGTTGTTACCTCCGCTTTCACCTCAAAAAAATAAATGAAATGAAATGTTGGTTTTGTTCCTAGGGGGCGTTACACATATTTACGCATATTTTGATTTATTTATTTATTTTATTTTACATTTTATCAAAGTTTTTACCAGTGTTCACCTGGCTGTTGAGTTTGGTGGGTTTTGAAGCATTCTGAGGGGGTCAAAGTAGGGCTCAAAGCGTCGGCGGGACAAAGTTTGTCCAAAGTTTGACAATGTTTTAAGGTGCTGTAGCACTACGCTGGATTTCAACCTACTTGAGCATTGTATTCCCCCCCGGGTAAGACTAATGCCCACCCACATCTGGCATCCTGGTAACACCACTGCACCTTTACCACCTTCGACTTGCCTTGTACTTGACCGACATTAATAAATGGACCAAGGGCGTAGGTTTGGTCTCAACATTGGTAGGGACGATATAACAGCATAACCTGCATGTACACATTTTGCTCGGGATGGAACATTAATAAGACCAAACAGATCGGGTGAACGGTGGTCAGGGCTACATTACTCACGAATATGAACCCAATTAATTGATATGCTAAATCAGGGGTGCTCATTACTTCGATCAGCATCGACTAGTCGATCGCAAGGCTAATGTGGGTAGCTGGCGGCTTATTTATTTATTTATTTATGTACATAGTTAATTATAATTATGTTCTGTTGTGTGAGCAACATATGAGGTTCTGCAGCACCCGTCTCTCTAAGCAGCTTCTTGCTCACATTTTTCTGGTTTTATCGTTTCCAGCAGAGTTCACTACATTTCTCACAGTTTAATTCATGTTAACAGTAGAAAACACAAAAATAAGGACATTTCTTAGCAGCTTCCTACTCGAGTTTTGCAGGTTTGCAAGTTCACACAGTTTAATGATATGCAAATTCTGATGCAGGTCAGGCTTTCAGTAGCAAAATTAGTGGACTGTTTCCCACCTCAGCAACATTGGCATCTTTTTAAATTGCTTACAGTGGCTGCTGCTGGCCCAAAAAAATTTCTAATATCCCTCGTCTTTGGAGGAGGCGGCATGTTGTCGATACGTATTTCTGTCGGGGCTGTGTGCATGTGAGCGTGCATACGTGTGTGTGTCGGGGGTGGGTCTAGTCATCAGCCAATCAAAGATGCAATTGAGGGGGGGAATGGACTGGCGCATTCAGCAAGTGAAAAGGGTTAAATATAAGTTTGAACATAATGAAAATAATTCACTCAATAATGGGCGGGTCAATTTTGTCCTTACAACATAAAGGAACTTGGGAAGACAATATAAATTAACTGTATAACAGAACTCATTACATAATGCATATACAGTGCCTTGTGTATTCGGCCCCCTTGAACCTTGCAACCTTTCGGCACATGTCAGGCTTCAAACATAAAGATATAAAATTTAAATTTTTTTGTCAAGAATCAACAACAAGTGGGAGACAGTCGTGAAGTGGAACAAAATTTATTGGATAATTTAAACTTTTTTAACAAATAAAAAACTGAAAAGTGGGGCGTGCAATATTATTCGGCCCCCTTGCGTTAATACTTTGTAGCACCACCTTTTGCTCCAATTACAGCTGCAAGTCGCTTGGGGTATGTTTCTACCAGTTTTGCACATCGAGAGACTGACATTCTTGCCCATTCTTCCTTGCAAAACAGCTCGAGCTCAGTGAGGTTGGATGGAGAGTGTTTGTGAACAGCAGTCTTCAGCTCTTTCCACAGATTCTCGATTGGATTCATGTCTGGACTTTGACATGGCCATTCTAACACCTGGATACGTTTATTTTTTAACCATTCCATTGTAGATTTGGCTTTATGTTTTGGATCATTGTCCTGAGGGAGATAAATCTCCGTCCCAGTCTCAGGTCTTGTGCAGATACCAACAGGTTTTCTTCCAGAATGTTCCTGTATTTGGCTGCATCCATCTTCCCGTCAATTTTAACCATCTTCCCTGTCCCTACTGAAGAAAAGCAGGCCCAAACCATGATGCTGCCACCACCATGTTTGACAGTGGGGATGGTGTGTTCAGGGCGATGAGCTGTGTTGCTTTTACGCCAAACATATCGTTTTGCATTGTGGCCAAAAAGTTCAATTTTGGTTTCATCTGACCAGAGCACCTTCTTCCACATGTTTGGTGTGACTCCCAGGTGGCTTGTGGCAAACTTTAAACGAGACTTTTTATGGATATCTTTGAGAAATGGCTTTCTTCTTGCCACTCTTCCATAAAGGCCAGATTTGTGCAGTGTACGACTGATTGTTGTCCTATGGACAGACTCTCCCACCTCAGCTGTAGATCTCTGCAGTTCATCCAGAGTGATCATGGGCCTCTTGGCTGCATCTCTGATCAGTTTTCTCCTTGTTTGAGAAGAAAGTTTGGAAGGACGGCCGGGTCTTGGTAGATTTGCAGTGGTCTGATGCTCCTTCCATTTCAATATGATGGCTTGCACAGTGCTCCTTGAGATGTTTAAAGCTTGGGAAATCTTTTTGTATCCAAATCCGGCTTAAAACTTCTCCACAACAGTATCTCGGACCTGCCTGGTGTGTTCCTTAGTTTTCATAATGCTCTCTGCACTTTAAACAGAACCCTAAGACTATCACAGAGCAGGTGCATTTATACGGAGACTTGATTACACACAGGTGGATTCTATTTATCATCATCGGTCATTTAGGACAACATTGGATCATTCAGAGATCCTCACTGAACTTCTGGAGTGAGTTTGCTGCACTGAAAGTAAAGGGGCCGAATAATATTGCACGCCCCACTTCTCAGTTTTTTATTTGTTAAAAAAGTTTAAATTATCCAATAAATGTTGTTCCACTTCACGATTGTGTCCCACTTGTTGTTGATTCTTCACAAAAAAATTAAATTTCATATCTTTATGTTTGAAGCCTGAAATGTGGCGAAAGGTTGCAAGATTCAAGGGGGTCGAATACTTTTGCAAGGCACTGTATGGTTGCTTAAAGTTTGGTGGGGACAATTTGAGCATCCTGAAAAGTTGGTAGTGTTATGTCCCTACCGTGTGGACCTTCAAGATTTGTATTTGAGGACCCCTGCCATATGCAAACCTACACCCTTTCTATTCTTGCAGTCGGACATCCGGGAATTAATGGCGTCACCAGCCACAACAAAGCGTCGCCATATTGAAATGGGGGCAAAACACGAGTCACAAGCAGTTGCTCTGTCGTGCATTGTAGTACAAACGCGTTGAACTTTTGTCTTATTTGTATTTATTTATTTGTCTTTTTTTCTGTCAGAATGACTAAAAGTTGCCGTGTTGCGAGTTGTACCACAAGGAAGAGTTCGGAGCCGCATTTGAAGTTCTTCATTCTTCCTCGTGAGAAGAAAAGGACACGGAATTGGCTGAAAGCAATCAATCGAGGAACAGTAAAAGAAGACGGTTCCGTGGACAAGGCACATTTACGTTTGTAGCCGACATTTTATTACTGGTGAGTAAACTTTAATCGATTTTTTTCCCCCAATTAGCTGCTAGGATTCAATAGACTAGGCAGTGGTTATTATTACCGGAACCGACAACTCGCAAAGCGTTATTTATCTTTTGCCGTGAACTGCTCTGATCGGTCAATCGTTATATTATTGGCCTGGTGGGAATTGATTAGTTTGCCGTGATGTGTTCACGGCTAAATCACGCTTGGAGGCGAATTACCGGTTACGGCAGAAATAATCACTCCGTATGTACTACCAGTTTTCTTAGTTCCACACAGTCCATATTCCACATAATTGATAAAGGTCAACTTGCTGGGTGACTTTATGAGGTAGTTGTAGATGTTTCCTAACTCCACTGCAGGCAATTCCTTTGGACTGTTTATCCAGCGATCAGCTGCGACTTTGTATGGGCAGATTTGCTGGCCAATACACGCTAATTTTAAGTTGTATCGCCTCCTCGCGTCTGTCTGCAGTGATTTGTGATAATAATAAGTCATGTTTAAGACGTTTTTATGAAAAAAAGATGCAAAACACAGCTGAAATATATGAATTTCAGATGTTTGTGTACGGATGTTGACCTGTGCGTGCCCCCCCTCTCAAAATGGCGACACGTTGCTATGCAAGATGACGTCAGCGTGACATCACGCCGACTGCGAGAATAAACAAACACCAAGCGGGAAGCGTGCATGAGTTTGACGTCACAATTGACGCTTCATAGTCAATGCTGTAAACGCACCGGAAAACAGACGCAATAATAGTCACCCACCAACGTGCACGCGCCAGATGTGTGCATTGTGAATGGAGTGGGACTGTTGTGGGGAGGGATGGGGCCACGTGTGTGTGTTTCAGGGGGATCTTGGACTTTGGGGGGGAGCGGGTGGGGGGGTGGGGGGGGTTCCGTCCGGCACAAGCAGGCAGGCGCGCGCATGCTGTTGTTGAGAGAAGAGCAGGTGCGAGCTGAATTAGCATACAGCTGAGGGGGAGGGAGGGTCTAAGTAGGAGATGGGGGGGGGGGTCCTCCTTGGTTTAGTCACACACAATGGCACAAGTTTCCCCTCATGTAGGCCACGCGAGCCACGCACACACGCAAAGTACACGAAATACACACACTTGTTTGTTACAGCCAATAACTCATTTTGCTCCCAACTTTGCCAAGGAATGTTTTCGACCACAAAAGTGGAAGACGAAGGACAAGATGGGGAAGATGAGGGATGTAAACAATTAGGCAAGCTCTCATTTAGTGTGTCAAGATCGTGTGTGTGTGTGCTTGGGGGCGTTGTTTAAGGCAATAAACTACTTTTGGGAAGAAAACAACAAATGGAAAACTAAAAACAAAGTCACATGTCATCTGTTTCTGAGGCGACTGGAAAAAAAAGTTTTACACTTTAAAATATTTCAAACAACATGTTGTTCATGAAAGAGAACGAAGGCAACAAAGGCAAACAAAATAATCTTTTTAGAAGGTTTGCAAGAACTCATTAACACTATAGACTCCTGTAACGGAAGCTGAAAAGTTTTGTTTTGATTGATTGATTTATAAACATTTTTCATCGGGCAGTGATGTTGCTGCAGGAAGGGGAAGACATTTTTGAAGGCAACAAAAGGTAACTAACAAATCAGCTGTTTGGGAAATTGGGAAGTTCTCATTAAGAAAAAAATCACAAAATCCAGAGATGTTTGAAAAAAGTTACATAATTAACATCTTTCATTATGCAGACATATTGTTGCTGGATAATTGCATCTATCTTTGAAAAAAGGAAGCCAAACATTTTATCTTTTTTCTTATTTACTTCTGGAGAACTTTGGAAGAGCTCACCAAGAACCACCTATCCCCCAGAAAGTTGTATTTTCCATATATCTTCACCAATGTACAGTCATTTCATTATGAGGAGGGCAGGGAGAAGTTTGGGGACAACAAAAGGAAACAACCATAAAAAGTCCCCTCGTGCCAGGTCAGTTGTTTGTGTAGTTTGTAAGTTCTCAAAATTTCTAATATTAGCTCTAAAAATACTATCCCATTTTATATCCTTTACACCATGTGCAGCCAAGTTGGTGCTGGAGGAGGAATCATAGTAAACACAAAAAAATCACATGTCCGCTGCTTGCAAGTTCATTCAAGTTCAAGCCAAGTTTTTTTTTTTTTTTTTTTTAAGATAATGTAGGTTATCTACGCAAGTAAAACATTTTAAGACGTAATTTTTCTTTGTGTGGTTGATGAGAACTTCCAATATTCCCAAACAGTTGTGGCGACACTTTGTATTTCCTTTCGTTGCCTTAAAACTTTTTCCTACCCTCTTTGAGTAAAATGTTGGAAGGTTGGATGAATATTTAATATTTCATACTCATGAAGGGTGTGAGGTGCTTAGAATAACTTCCAAACTTTCCCAGGTAGTTGACATGTAATGTTTTCTCCCTTTTGTTGTATCCATACATTCAGCCACCATACTGTATCACTCCATTCGTTTTGTCCGTTGTCGATCAAATTTTGAAGGCTACAAAAAGAATCAAGGAGTTACGTGCGAGCTTTTTGACGGTTGTCATCAACACAGCACCTCTTGAAATGTGTAAAATTTTGCATTCATGTTGTTGCTGAAGGGTGATGAGGAAAGGTTTGAAGGCAACTAAAAAAAACTACAGAGACATTGGCCAGGTGTTTGGGAAGCTTGGAGGCTGTCTTCAACACCACAAGCTCTGCAAAAGTTTTTTAAAAACAAAACAACAAACACGTTTTTACATGTCTTGAAAAAACGTTCATTGTATAGCCATGTGGCTGACATCGAGTTAAGAAACTACTTCCAGAGCTAATTAATTTCATAGAGGTACTACTGTACATGCAATCACTTGCTAACCACTTGTTTCAAAGTTTTAACAACTTTACAAATGCCCTAAAATAAAACATTTATTGTCTTTATTACGTACCCCCGTTGCTCCTGAAGTAAAATGTGGAGAGGTTTTCAGTTTTTGTTTTACCAAGCCAACTATCGTAATTTTTAGACTATAAGCCGCCACCCACCAAGTATGACACAAAAACAACATTTGTTCATAGACAAACCGGCACTGGACTGTAAGCCACAGCTATCCTCACTGTGTTATGCGATTTTTATATCAAAAGATATGAACCAGTAACACTTTATTTGACACCGGCATTATAAGACTCTCATAAGATCAAATGAACCACCATGACGCTTTGAACCAAATGACTGATAAGCACTGCTTCAAGAAGCTTCATTTGGCCATCACTGCTCCCTTGAGGAAGACAGTCAACCTCTGCTGCCACCTGCTGTCAACAATCTTGTCATCCAACATGCCTCCTAGCATGCATTGCAGCGCTACAAATGTAAATAACGATCTAAATTCATGTTCTGTGCTAATTATTTCTTCAGATACTGTTCCAGTTGTTCATTAATTACTAGTTATGGTATTTGGTAACAAGTGGTGCCATAGGACTGTCATAAAACTATCATTATTATGACATGACACTGTGCCATGAGCAGTAACAAATGCTTATGGCAGATATAATTTTGTGTCATCCGGCAAAATATCTCACTTATGAATGGATGTAAAAGATCTGAGCTGAACATACAATGCCTTGCAAAAGTATTCGGCCCCCTTGAACCTTGCAACCTTTCGCCACATTTCAGGCTTCAAACATAAAGATATAAAATTTAAATTTTTTGTCAAGAATCAACAACAAGTGGGACACAATCGTGAAGTGGAACAGAATTTATTGGATAATTTAAACTTTTTTAACAAATAAAAAACTGAAAAGTGGGGCGTGCAATATTATTCGGCCCCCTTGCGTTAATACTTTGTAGCGCCACCTTTTGCTCCAATTACAGCTGTAAGTCGCTTGGGGTATGTTTCTATCAGTTTTGCACATCGAGAGACTGACATTCTTGCCCATTCTTCCTTGCGAAACAGCTCGAGCTCAGTGAGGTTGGATGGAGAGTGTTTGTGAACAGCAGTCTTCAGCTCTTTCCACAGATTCTCGATTGGATTCAGGTCTGGAATTTGACTTGGCCATTCTAACACCTGGATACGTTTATTTTTGAACCATTCCATTGTAGATTTGGCTTTATGTTTTGGATCATTGTCCTGTTGGAAGATAAATCTCCGTCCCAGTCTCAGGTCTTGTGCAGATACCAACAAGTTTTCTTCCAGAATGTTCCTGTATTTGGCTGCATCCATCTTCCCGTCAATTTTAACCATCTTCCCTGTCCCTGCTGAAGAAAAGCAGGCCCAAACCATGATGCTGCCACCACCATGTTTGACAGTGGGGATGGTGTGTTCAGGGTGATGAGCTGTGTTGCTTTTACGCCAAACATATCGTTTTGCATTGTGGCCAAAAAATTCCATTTTGGTTTCATCTGACCAGAGCACCTTCTTCCACATGTTTGGTGTGTCTCCCAGGTGGCTTGTGGCAAACTTTAAACGAGACTTTTTATGGATATCTTTGAGGAATGGCTTTCTTCTTGCCACTCTTCCATAAAGGCCAGATTTGTGCAGTGTACGACTGATTGTTGTCCTATGGACAGACTCTCCCACCTCAGCTGTAGATCTCTGCAGTTCATCCAGAGTGATCATGGGCCTCTTGGCTGATCAGTTTTCTCCTTGTTTGAGAAGAAAGTTTGGAAGGACGGCCGGGTCTTGGTAGATTTGCAGTGGTCTGATGCTCCTTCCATTTCAATATGATGGCTTGCACAGTGCTCCTTAAGATGTTTAAAGCTTGGGAAATCTTTTTGTACCCAAATCCAGCTTTAAACTTCTCCACAACAGTATCTCAGACCTGCCTGGTGTGTTCCTTGGTTTTCATAATGCTCTCTGCACTTTAAACAGAACCCTGAGACTATCACAGAGCAGGTGCATTTATACGGAGACTTGATTACACACAGGTGGATTCTATTTATCATCATCGGTCATTTAGGACAACATTGGATGATTCAGAGATCCTCACTGAACTTCTGGAGTGAGTTTGCTGCACTGAAAGTAAAGGGGCCGAATAATATTGCCCGCCCCACTTTTCAGTTTTTTATTTGTTAAAAAAGTTTAAATTATCCAATAAATGTTGTTCCACTTCACGATTGTGTCCCACTTGTTGTTGATTCTTGACAAAAAAATTAAATTTCATATCTTTATGTTTGAAGCCTGAAATGTGGCGAAAGGTTGCAAGATTCAAGGGGGCCGAATACTTTTGCAAGGCACTGTAAATGGAGTTAAGACATAATTTGTCAGATGACACTTAATGACATCTGTCATATGCATTCGTTAATGCCCATCATAGTGTCATGTCATAATTATGACGGTCCTATAGCAGTCTTATGATGCGGTTGTCAAACAAAGTGTTACCTATTAACCCAATAAATCAACAAACAAGCCACACTGGACTATAAGCAGCAGGATTCAAAATGAGGGGAAAAAGTAGCGAAAATGATAGTAATTAACACTTTCAATCAGCATTTAAAAAAAAAAAAAAACAGGGCTACATTACTCACGACTATGAACCCAATTAATTGATATGCTAAATCAGGGGTGGTCATTACGTCGATCACGATCGACCAGTCAATCACAACGCTAATGTGGGTAGCTCGCGGCATCGCCCCAAAAAAACGTTGTTTTTTGTTTGTTTGTTTGTTTTCTTAATGTACATAGTTAATTATAATTATGTTGTGTTGTGTGAGCAACATATGAGGTTATGCAGCACCCGTCTCTCTCTATGCAGCTCCTTGCTCACGTTTTCCTGGTTTTATCATTTCCAGCAGAGTTCACAACATTTCTCACAGTTTAATCCATGTTAACAGTAAAAAACACAAAAAGAAGGACACTTCTAAGCAGCTTCCTACTCGAGTTTTGCAGGTTAGCAAGTTCACACAGTATAATGTTATGCTAACTCTGATGCAGGTCAGACTTTCTGTAGCAAAACTAGTGGTGTGTTTCCCACCTCCACAACATTGACATCTTTTTAAATGACTTACAGTAGCTGCTGCTGGCCCCCCAAAAAACGTCTAATATCCCTCGTCTTCGGAGGAGGCGGCATGTTGTCGACATGTATTTCTGTCAGGGCTGTGTGCTTGTGAGTGTGCGTGTGTGTGTCGGGGGTGGGTCAAGTCATCAGCCAATCAAACGTGCAATTGAGGGGGGCAAGGGGGATGGACCGGCGCATTCAGCAAGTGATATATAAGGGTATATAAGTTTGAATATAATCAAAATAATTCACTTAATAATGGTCGGGTCAATTTTAACATTACAACATATGGGAAGATAATCTAAATTACCTGTATAACTGAACTCATTATATAATGCATATAAGGTTGCTTAAAGGTCGGTGGGGACAATTTGAGCATCCTGAAAAGTTGGTAGTGTTATGTCCCTACCGTCCCTATATGCAAACCTACGCACTTGATCGAAAGTACAGTAAATGCACACAGCTAAGAAAGTTTTGATGTTCTCATCAAAACTACAATCGTCCAAAATGGGAAGGAAAAAAAATATCTATAGGTATCTTTCATTCAGCCACGTTGTAGCTGCTGAACAAGGAGGTTGGCAAGTTTGAAGCAATAAAAGGAAACAAAAGAGTCACGTGTCAACTATTTGGAAGTCACTACCTCCTCCTAAAACGTCCAAGAAGTTTCATATTTCATATGATCCGAGCAATACTCAGCCAAGTTGCCGCTGGAGGACGTCGAGGAGGCTCTAGGCCTAGTATAGGGAGCGCTCAAAAGGGGAGGGGGGGGGGGAGGGGGGGTAAAGGAGGAGAAAGAGGAGGAGGAGGCCACATTTGCATGTTATTAGCATAGCATGTATATAACCGGCTGTGGGCGGCCTGCGCTGGAGAGACGCGAAGAAAGAAAACAAGAAGGACAGGAGGACAGAAAAGAAAGGAAAATGCTGGATTTATCCGCGAGGAAAGGAGTCCAATTTTCTTTGGGATTATAAAACCACTGGAACACTTTTTTTAAATTCTTAAATTATTATTATTTATTTTGGGGTTAAAACCTCCAAGAACGCACGCATCACAATCCTCCGACTCAGGAGAAAGTTTTGGGATTGACTATCTCGCTTTCAGGATGCGCATGCGCAGCGGCGCTTTGTGAGCTGCTCCATGCATCTTACTGCGCCCGTTTAACCTATTTATTTATTTTTATTTATTTATTTATTTATAATGTATTTATTGAAGATGCTGCTGGGCGTCGCGGTGCTGGCCACGTTGCTGGGTCAGGTAAGTCGCACTTGATTTTGAATTTTTCTAATGAGAAGAAAAAAAAGTGGCAAAAAACAAAAAGTGGCTTCGCGCGCAGGGTCTGTGCTCGGGGGTGTTCGAGCTGCGTCTGCAGGAGTTCCTCAACAAGAAGGGCGCGCAAGGCAACAGGAACTGCTGCGGTCGGGGGGGCAACGGCGGTGGGGGATCCTCTTCACCTTCGTCCGTTCAGCAGTGCGCCTGCCAGACCTTCTTTCGCGTGTGTCTGAAGCACTACCAGCCCAACGCTTCGCCCGAGCCGCCGTGCACGTACGGCGGCGCCGTGACGCCCGTTCTGGGCGCCAACTCCTTCCAGGTGCCTGACACCATCCCGGAGAGTTCATTCACCAATCCCATCAGGATCAACTTCGGATTCACTTGGCCGGTAAGCAGGAGGGGGGACGCGGAGGGTGGAGGGGCAGCTGTGGCGTGCCCCTCTGGGCTTGATGTTAACGCGTAGGGAGGGAGGGAGAGCACCTGCCTCACCAAGCCACTTGTAAAGTAAATCTATCTGAAATTACCCCCCACCCCCACCCCACACACAACACATCCAAAATGTCCTCAATGATGTCTATTCCTTTTTCCACGCTAGAGTCAAACAATACAATGAAGCAAATTTGTTCAAAGTGTCCCTATATATAGTCCATCCATCCCAAGTCAGCTCAACTTAATGTATAGAGCACTTTCACAACAGTAACAAATCTCAACACATTTGGTCCATATGTCCTTCAACATTTTATCAATCCATCCATCTATACGGATCAGCTTTGTGTTGGCTTGGCCGACAAGTGGGTGGATGAAGCCAGAGGGAGGGTGGAGGGGCTGCCCCTCCGGGGCTAGATGCTATGACGCATTTGGTGTCCACCTGTCTCACCAAGCCACTTGTCTCCTCAGGGGACCTTCTCTCTCATCATTGAGGCCCTGCACACTGACTCCAAAGACGATCTGTCCACAGGTAAGATTTGGAATATTATAATCGATCTAGCTTTAGTTGCAATAGTTTTGATTTTCATTTTTCATTCATTCATTGTCTGAGCCGCTTATTTTGATCTGTTTCAAGTTAATAGGTATTCAAACAAAATATATGTATGTTGCCAAAAACAAACTGTTAACCCTTTCCGGCACAGTAGCGACTACAGTGGACAGCTATTCAAAAGTTGACTCTTTATAGAGCAGTTGACTGTTTTTGCTCATTCAAAGAAAACAATATAATCATTGCTAATATTAGGTAATCATGTACTTCAATAATATAAATAATTTCGTTAATCTATACATAGTGAATAAAAACTAATGAAATGAAATTGAATAAGTAACACTCTAAAGTGGATTTTTTTCCTCATATTATTTGAATCATTGCATTCCATTGTATGGCAATAGATGTCCAATTAATAAATGCTCATGTTTCAGTGCCACGAATACTGCTAGACGTCCAATCCATTTTGATTGGAAGGGTGCGAATGAACAAGCGTCAATTGGCCCCTCCCAATCAAAATGTATTGGACGTCTAGTGGCGTCAATGGCAGCAAATGAGTTCAATGAGTGCCCTGTAAGAATTTAAAAAACACAAACCATCAAAATAACGCATGTGCCTAACTCCAAAAGTGAAATACAACTGAATTGTATACAGGCAGTGTTCCTTTAACATACCACTAGAGGGAGCCCCCACACCACAGGCAGTATTTGAGACAGATGAACAATCATCACACGTTAATGCCAAAATGGGCTTTCCGTCCTCCCCCAGAGAACCCGGAGCGTGTGATCAGCACCATAAGCACGCAGCGGCACTTGACTGTGGGCGAGGAATGGTCGCAGGACCTGCACACGGCCGGCCGAACGGAGCTCAAGTACGCCTATCGTTTTGTGTGTGACGAACACTACTACGGCGACGGGTGCTCCGTCTTCTGTCGGCCCCGGGACGACGCCTTCGGACACTTTACGTGCGGAGAGCGTGGGGAAATTGTGTGCGATGCTGGATGGAAAGGACAGTACTGTACCGAGCGTGAGTACACAGACACTCAACCAAAAATAAAACACAAAAATAACTAAAAACCATGTCATGATAGGGAAAGTCACTATGCCATTATATTGTTTATTAAATCTGTTATACATGAGATATGTGTAAATAGGATCGATGGATGGTGAGTTAGAAATACGCATATGAAATGTAAATTTTTTAAAACTAACTTTGAAATAGTAAAAAGAAAAACAGAATTCAAACAGTAACTATAGTCATACTTGAGAAACAATTAAATTTACTTTGATGATTAAAAAAAAATCAGTCATTAATACCTTAAAAAACTGGAGAATAAATGGGGGAATGGGGAAAAAAAGGGGGGGAAATGAGTGTCATTCTTGAATGTGATGTAAAAAGTGGAAAAATACCAATTCTCATTAAATTACTAGTTACAAAAAATGTGAAAAAAATACTTTTAGAGAATGAGAAGATAACATTTAAATGTAAAAAAAAAAAAAAACTAAAAAAAAAAAAACACTGACAAGTAATAAAGTAGAAAATATTTTACCTTTTTTTTTCTTTAGCGAAGAAAAAAACCTTAAAGATTTGAAAAATAAAGGGAAAAAATATTGGAATTGTTTGAAATAGGATGAAGTAAAATAAGATTTACCAAAACAGAAAACAATTCATGAAAATTAGGAAAACTATGCACTTTGAAACAAAATTGTGAATTAAAAAAGATATTTTCACATCCTTTTTATTGCCTGGCATGCTCTATTATCATGGTAGTATATTATTACATGGTGTGTAGTACAGTAAGTTCTAAATATCGCCCAATTATGCATGCCAGATAACTGCTATATTGTGGTGAACAGCCTGTTGTTGTACATGACTTGTAATTTTACTCATTAAAAGTCCTATAAAAGTTAGTGTTAGCAGGATGTGCCATTAAACGGGAAACTTTTTGAGGGCGTAAACACAACCGAATCCATCCCAGTTATGATCTCGCCCCCTATGTGACACACGCGCGCGCACTTGATTTATTCCATGGAAAGTTTTGGGGTGAATAATGTCACGCGTGCCATAAATTGACATACGTGCCTCCTGATTGGCTGCCGCTGGTAGTCGTGGTTCAGGGCTGGGATGAGGGGGTGGACGGGGTTGGCGGGGTGCAAGTGTGGGGGGTTATCATTGTTTGAAGTGGGCAGCTGCCGGCAGCTCTCAGACAATGGGGCAGCTGTCGCACGCTGGCAACACACTCGCCAGCTGTCCACTCTTATCTGCGACCACCAGTGTGGGTGTGCACGCGCGTGTGTGTGTTGGGGGAATAAAAGAGTTTTGAACCTCAGTTAAGAAGAAAAAAGACAGTGGCTGTGGGCGGGTTGAGAATGAGGAGTCATAAGGATTGCTGAGAGCATGTGCTCTCTCTCACACAAGCACGCATGCACACACACATATTCACGCACACATAACCAAACAAATTAAAAAACATACACACTAACAAGCGTACGCAACTCCTTACAAACCGACAAATACAAACAGACGAACACAGAACCACAAAGACATTTTTGCACACAAAAATACAGTAACAACTATACAAACAGACTTGCCCTCTCATTTCCCCCTCAATCCACCTTTGTCTTTTAAAAAGTTAATATTGTAATAAAGATTTTTTTTTTCTTTCTTTTTTAGCGATTTGCCTGCCTGGCTGCGATGACGAGCACGGCTTCTGCGAGAAACCCGGCGAGTGCAAGTAGGTTGTAGGGCTATAAATGCACATGTACGCAGGTAACACGGTCTTATCTCTTTCCTGCGATTTGTCCACAGGTGCCGTGTAGGCTTCAAGGGGCGCTACTGCGACGAGTGCATCCGATACCCGGGCTGCCTCCACGGGACATGCCAGCAGCCGTGGCAGTGCAACTGTCAGGAGGGGTGGGGAGGCCTCTTCTGCAACCAAGGTACACATCTCACCTCGGAAAGTGGGGTGGAGCAATGGGAAATGTTATTAATTGCCAAAAGCAGGGGGAAAAAATCGACAATACCAGAATTTTAACAGGAGCTGCTCTTAGTCCTATAAAAAAATAGAACCAAGGATATGTTAACCCATTTTGAGAGGCTAGAAGCTTAAAAAAAGGCATAAAATTTGAGTTCAGGTTTGTCAAGGTTTTACTGCAAAATTAGGGCCCTAAGCCTTTCTCACCACCTTAAACTATATAACTGACTAACATGAATACATCATCTCAAGTACATTTAGGCTCCTACTAACCAAGCAATAAACTACAGGTAGTCCCCAGGTTACGCACGAGTTCCGTCCCTACGCTGGCGACTTAACCTGAATTTCCGCATAAGTCAGATTTAACCCTTAAATGCCCCTAAACCTCAAAATAACTGTCCAAAAACATGTATTATACATCATATTAACAACATAAAAAATAAGATACCGTACTTGCCATTAATGCTGGTGGATGGTAAAAAAGCTACACTGAGTATGTCGGCTTGTTCACAAGTGGAGACACAAGAGTTCTTGTTTCACTGATGTTTACCATAGTTTTACTTTTAAAAACCACAGACACACCGTAGAATACTTTGGCCTGCTAGTGAACAATCAGATAAGTCGATGTGACTTTTGAAGCTCATTTAGAACTTGATTTCAGCAACTTAGACGAGGTCGAACTGCTTATGTACACCGTTGCGCGCTGCATGGCACTCTACTTCCTTAGTAGAAAACAAAGCGACCTGAATGGGTGTGCGCTTACTGCAATTAAACATATACATTTCACCATTTTAATTTAACTAGTAAACAAATTATTATTAACAATATAGGCCCAAGAATTGTACAATGACGGCAGGAAAACAAAAACAATGCACGCAAAAGAAGATAAGTTCCGCATCATGTAAATTTTCATTTAACTGTAGTGAATCCTAATTGGCGAAACAGATATTGCAGGGAAAATTCACAGCTCTTGCACTGGGAAAAATATTGAGCTAACACATACTGTACACTGTACACTGTAACGCGACTTTAAAAAAAAGAAAAAAAAAACGACTGGAGACAAAATGGCGGTCGAGACTCCGGCGTCATAGTAGAAATTATGTAAGTCGGGTACGTCGTAACCCGGAGACTACCTGTACATACGATATCGCGAGGAACTCCCAATGCTGCCCTACATGGTTTGCAATTGTTTTCACTTCTAAACTTTAAATGCTGCACCATTTTCTTGAGCTACTGTACCACTTGGTCTGTACATGGAAGTCGTAAAAGTTTGGAACTGTGATTAGCTTTGAGTTTTAATAACACCTTTTTCTAAATTTATTACAACATTTGAAAATGAAGAAACTATTAGAAAAAATAACCCACTCAAAGTGGTCATCCAAGACAAGAAAAAATGCATTAAACATTGAGTGATTTTTTTTTTTGTGTGTGTAACTGCAACCATTAATTGGCTCATATAATATGTTAACCAATTTGAAACCTGGAAAAAGTAATAAAACTAAACTGTTGTTCACTTGAAACAAAAAAAAAAAAGAAACTTTTTCTCCACAATTACAGCTGTGGTTTGTTGGGGAGTGGTTAAGAAGAGAGGGCCCAGCTGTCATTCACATGAAAAATGGAGAAAAAAAACGCAGTCCGGTGTGCAAAAACATTCTTGGGCCTAATCCACATGTGTGCATGTCATGTGTCCAGACCTGAACTACTGCACGCACCACAAGCCGTGCATGAATGGAGCCACTTGTAGCAACACGGGCCAGGGCAGCTACACCTGTTCCTGCAAACCCGGCTTCACGGGCGCCAGCTGTGAGCTGCAAGTCAATGAATGCGCCGGAAACCCTTGCCGAAATGGGGGCAGCTGCACCGTAAGTCTGCACTGGAAAATCATATTCATGAATCCGGTTTCAAACACACAGAACACATAAAAACAAAGGTAAACAATCACAGACGTGAACATCAATCCAAAGAAACACTCTAAACGAGCGCTTTCACGCAAACATATTTAATAAAAAAAACAAAGAAATACATAGAAAAAAAACACATACTCGATCTCGCTGTTACAAACATAACGGCATACGCGCAGACGAACACAATATACACATTTAACCAAATGTACACAAAAACAAACACAAATTGCAGCAAACATATACACTTGTTAACAAACACAGGCATGCCAACAGACAGTCAAAGACACGTGTTCATGCATCCCCCCCCCAAAAAAAACACACACATTTGATCAGACACATACCAACCCAAACAACACCACAAACACACATGCAAACACCCCATCACTTATGAACACATATTAACATACAACTAACACAAACAGGCAAGCACACGCATACAGTCCCTGACAAAAGTCTTGTCGCTTATCCATTTTGTAGAAACAATTGCTAATAACCTGACTTTTAATTATTCAGTTGGTTTAAGAAATGGCTCATATGAAAGCTAAGACCCTCCCAAATGATGTTGAATGTACAAAAATATATTTGTTTCACTGAAAAAAAGATTTATCATTTAATGAAAACATAAAGGTCAAATTTTGGCAAGACAAAAGTTTTGTCGCCTACAGAAAGTAGTGTGAAAATTGAACAAGACATGTACTTCAAATACAAATATATGTTACATAATATAAGTGAATTAAAGTAGTGGTGCTGTGAGAGCCAAATTTCATATTTTGTATGACTTCCATGGGCTTGAAGGATTGCATCCATGTGGTTCGGCAAGGATTCATACAATTTATTGATGAAGTCAGATCAGGAACATCAAAGAAAGCAGTCTTGAATGCTTCCCAAAGTTTATCAACATTCTTGGATTAGCAAATGTCATTAGCAATTGTTTCTACAAAATGGATAAGCGACAAGACTTTTGTCAGGGACTGTAATCAAAAACACATGCATACATGTACATTATGGCACACACCCACACAATTAAACAAAGACACATGTACACATACAGATGTTTAAACAACAACACAAATGAAAACAGACACAGGACAGACAAAGCCACACAAGCACATTCTTTTCTGGGGTGTCAGCTACTGATGTTGCTTTCACCTGTCAGGACCTCGAGAACACGTACAGGTGCGAATGCCCTCACGGTTTCTACGGCAACAACTGCGAGCTAAGCGCCATGACATGCGCCGACGCACCGTGCTCCAACGGCGGCCGCTGCACCGACAACCCGGATGGCGGCTACTTCTGCCAATGCCCCACCGGGTACGCCGGCTTCACCTGCGAGAAGAAGATAGATCACTGTACCTCGGCGCCCTGCTCAAACGGTGAGGGCACTAGCATTCTCAACTCAAATGGCCATTTACATTCTGAGTACAGGTAGTCCCCGGGTTACAACGTACTAGACTTATGCGATTTTGACTTTACGACGCCGGAGTTTTGTTCGACAATTTGTCTCTAGTCATTTTTTTCCTGTCGCATGAACAGTACCTTATTGTATTTCACAGTATCTTATTTTTTATTTTACTTTAATAATATGACATGTTCTGTCCTCACGAAACGTGAAGTTTTTCAGCTTTACAGACAGCAAACAAGGTAATTGTGCTTTTTGAACCTTTTTACTTCCTTCACTTTTGACAATTTGTAAAGCTGTAATACACATATATACACTTATGTTAAAAAAGACACACATTTTAACAATAAAAAATTGACACTAAACAATTGGTGTTCAAATGTCCATCTAGTCAGATCAATATATAAATTTAGTAGATTAAATTAGCTTCATTTGCCGAACAAAAGTCCGCTCGCTTAAGTGCTACGAATGCTAACGTATTTACAATTCTCATAGCGAATTGCTCACACATAACTCCACAAACTTTAGCTCTAAAGTTTCTTACAAATGCATACACAAACATATATTAGCTGAAACAATATACAGCCGATGTGGGCCAAAACAGAGCGCAGCTATCATTTATCCATGTCAGGCATCTGAGTCTGCGCCTCAGTCATACGCTGCCACCAGAGGGCATCATTAAACAAATACAATACTCTGGGACTTTTCGGACAGTTATTTTGAGATTTACGTGTACTTAAAGCATTAATTCCGATTTATGCGGAAATTCAGGTTACGTCGCCAATGTAGAAACGTTCGTAATCCGGGAACTACCTGTAGTTGAGTTAAAGTGCAGGTACTTGATCGCAAGTGTTGAAAAAAAGCAACTGGTCTCGTTTTCAACAAGAATCGTTTAATTCAGGTAGCGTTATCTTCCATAGACGTTAACCTTTTCATGCACGAATTATATATATTTTTTAACCATTGCAGGGCAGTCATTGGTTACCATTGATGACGCTAGACGTCCAATCCATTTTGACTGGAAGGGGCGAATGGCATTTAAAGCCAGTTCTCCCGGCTTAAATCAATTGGACATCTAAAGCCATCAATCTCGTGAATTAAGTTAAATAATATGAAAAAAAAACAACAACAAAAAACTTTTGTGTTACTCTGGGTTTTTAATTCAATTTTATTTAGGTTTTAATAACATTGTATTAATTCAACTTAACCTCAACTTATGAACATCTCTACAGACAGAATTTTCAAGTTAAGATACGCCTCAATGGGAAAATATTGCCTCTTTTTACGAACCTCCTAGAGTTTGCTGAATTTAATATAGTGATAGCTGCTCTAGCCGAGCATTTTCCTGGCATCCAATTGGCTAAAAGGGACCACTACTGTATGTAGGGGTGTGCCATCTTAGGCACCACACGATTCGATTTGATTACGATTCAGGGTGCTACAATCCCGTTATTGAACAATGATCGCGGTACTGGTGATGATCGCGGTTATCGCGATTATCACGATTATCGATACATCGTACATTACTACTTAATACAGTAGCCAAACAAATTGATGTCCATTATTTATTGAAAATATCCTAATGATTCAATTGGAATGATGGAAACATGCCCATACAACAAAAAACTGCCCTTAAGATGCTTTTTTTATTTTTATTTTTACAAGAAAGTGCAAAAACATTAACCATTTTAAAGGGAGCACTTATTTCTCTCAACAATACAATAAAATTTACACAGGTGGAATGAATTCCACATATTCTGGAAACAAAGTGTCTTTAGAAATAAGACTTCTTTTAACCAGTATACTTTGTTTTCACAGAATTCTGTACTATTTTGCATGTTTGTAGTGTTACCATTGCATTTAATCGTGGTTTTACACGGTCTGCATATGAAATACACTTTAGCGAATTAGCTTAGCGCTCGGCGCTAGCTATTAACATGTCAAAAACAATAACAATAAAGGGTAAACAGTACAAGAGGGTTCGTGTTCTCACCTCTTTTAGATGCACACGACATTTTTCAATTGAAATGCCTTAAAACTACTGCTGGACATCTAAATGACAAGTAGCAATGAACTATCTCTCTTCCCCTCTTGCTCTAAAAAAAATAACTTGCGCGCAAAAGCGCGACCACTGTGTCGCGTATCTTTTTCTGCCTGTCTCATACACAAATCTAGTTTCCAGTCTTTTAAAAAGGAGTAAATCTCTCTCTCTCTCAGTAACCGGCAGCATCCATCATAACATGCGCACGCCTGTTAACGGTGCCCGGTGGCAGACGTGTCTTGAATTTTGTTCAGCTACGAGAGGCTGCCATAAAGTTATGGGCAAAAACGTAGTTTTTGAACCTTTATGAATCGTAATCGAATCGTCACGTGTCAAATCGCGATGCATGTAATAATCGATTTTTTGGAACTCCTCTCACTGTATGTGTGTATCCCAGCATCTTCATTCGCCCCTCGTTTTCCGACAGCTTTATGTGAGTGTATTAAATCATTTTCTTAATTTTTTTACATAATGCATAACTCTCATTTTATGTTTATTGTGCAATAATCTAATTGTAACATGTATTTGTTACATATTTTGATGCATTTTTCTTCATTATAAAATATTTATGTCTGAATTTTTTACATGGAAACGCGTCTCTATTTACAGAATTTTCAGGTTAGGAAACTACTTTCAGAACCAATTAATTTCTTAAGTGGAAGTACCACTGTATTTATAAAAAAAAATGAATAAATTACAATACTGATTGATTATTAAAAAGAATAACTGCTAACTTTTAAGTTCTTTTAAATTAACAGTTAGCGTCACTTGCCCTTTAACGAGTTAAAGGTTTGAAGTGTCAACTTATGAATACCATAGCTGTCCCGAAAGGGTTAAAGAATTTGCATATGTTGACAGAAGAAGGAGTAGAAAAAAATATTTTCCAAATATGTCAGACAAATTAGTACCTGAAAAATCTTTTTCTGAGGTTCAGGATTCAAACTGGCCATAAGGCAGGAATGCTTCTGCATTTCCAAGATATGATTTTTAGGTTTACCTCAAGACTTAATTGTCACACAGGGTGAATGTTAGTCTGAACAGCTGGCTGGTAACCAGTCCAGATTGTCCCCCACCTCCCCTCTTGCTCAAAGACATACAGTATCTGAAACATGTTGGAGACCAAGGACACATCACTCTGACTTAGGGGAAAATATGTTCCTGCAAGAGCCCATAGTAATATTTTTGTTCTCCTGAGTCGCGGCAACTTCTCTGTAAGTTAAACAGGCCCTTAATATACAACTATTTTTATGATTTATTCATGTTTAAAGACTTTTAAAAAAAAATGTATTTTAAATCCTTTCTATTTAACCCTCTCAATAGTAGAAACCTATAGTCCGTTATAAAATCAGACTGCTGCTGCGGTAAGTTTGAACCTTGAGGGTTAAAACTAAAGATTTACTCCAATCTCGCTGTGCCAGTGGATCAAAGCACAAGTCCTTCCCACATAGCTTCTATTTCGAGACACATCCTAACCCTTCTGCTTGTCTTATCAGGTGCTCGTTGCGTGGATCTGGTCAACTCGTACCTGTGCCAGTGCCCAGATGGCTTCACGGGCATGAACTGCGACAACACTGGTGACGAGTGTTCCTCGTACCCCTGCCAGAACGGTGGCACCTGCCAGGATGGCGTCCACGGCTACACCTGCACCTGCCCGCCAGGTTACACGGGGCGCAACTGCAGCTCGCCCATCAGCCGATGCGAGCACAACCCATGTCACAACGGCGCCACCTGCCACGAGAGGAACAACCGCTACGTCTGCGCCTGTGTCCCGGGTTACGGCGGACGCAACTGTCAGTTTTTGCTTCCGGAACACGCCGCCATCCGAGGTTCCGAAGTGCCCTGGATGGCTGTAGGATCCGGGGTTGCCATGGTGCTCCTACTTCTGGCAGGGTGCGCGGTCCTTGTCGGATTCTTCCGCTCCAAAGTCCAACGTGACAGTCCCGGGGAAGTGGGATGCGAGAGCGAAACCATCAACAACCTGACTAATAACTGCCAACGTGGTGAACGGGATAGCATGGTGTTGTCGACTCCGGGAGTGAAAAACATCAACAAAAAGATGGACTTATGTAGCGGAGGGGACCCTGACGAAGGGTCGTCACCGGGGCGGCGGAGCTACAAGAGCAGGCCGCCACCTGCTGACTACAACCTGGTGCGCGAGGTCATTTATGAGCAGGCGGCCAAAGAAGCCGTATTAGAGGCAGCCTGCGAAGACAAGTGCCAATCTTCGGACTCCTTTGAGTTTGAGGAGAAACACAGCAAATCCTTAAAATGGTAGGAAAGCCAACAGCTTTGAGTTCTACTTGAAACATCATAATTCCATAATGCAGATAATTAATCACCAGACTTTTCAACAGTTTATATAAAATGCAGTGGTTTGTTCAGTTTCAAATTTGACAAAACCCAAAATTAAGAACTGAAGATGATCATGAAGCCATCCAGGTGTCTTGTTTTTGAAATTTTAACCCCCCCCAAAAATACATCCCAAAATTTAGACCTACGGAAAACTTTTTGGATTTAAGGTGTTCGCTTGGTTTCATTTTACCCTTGAGGCTCCTGAAAAGAAAAATATTTTTTCATTTAAATTGTGTCCCTTTTCCATCTCCTTCTGAGAGCTGGAGATTTTTATCAAGCCCTTTTTCCATCGTTATGTAGAAATCTTAGCCTGGGTCGGGCCTGCTAACCAAGTTACTGACGCTAGGGTGCCTAATCATTTAAAATGGCAAAATGAAAATGTATTTAAAACTATGTTTACCAGAAATCTTGCTTCGAAGGAGCAGATTATAAATAGATTATTAGCATTTATTATATGTGTTAAATATTAGATAATTAATTCAATTATTACAAACTATTACAATATTATTTACCAAAGACTGGATACGTAGCAGTGCATACGTACTGTATAGTCATAGCATATTTCTTTTTTGCAATGCTTCGCAATTATTTTCTGTACAAACACACCCAACGCACACTATACCTGGTACCATTTGAGGATGTTTTTACTGAAAAAAAAAATCAAAAGGCTTATAATTGTCATTGTGTGTAAGTGTTTGTAAATGACACCCTTAATTTATCTGGATTCATGTAGTACCAAGCACTACATATGCTTTGCCATATTTCCTCATTTTCGCTTTTGGGAGACTTTCATTATTGCGATCTCTCAACACCTAATCAGCCCTGTTTTTCCATGTTGTCTCTTAAAGATTTCTTCATTGCACTAGGAATCTCCTTCTCTCTGCTGTGTTTACGCGTGTTCGGTGCATAAAAACCTTGCGCATACAGAAAATATTTCCCGCGCCGAATCTGTCAATAAGTGTGCCATTGCTATCTACTCTAGAGGACTACTTAGAAATTGATCAAATATGTGTTTTTGTATAAAGTTTTTATTTTTCTTTCCCAACAGCGATATTTTGGAGAGGAATAGCCCAGAAACGTCTGCATGTGCAGACAACAAGTACAAATCTGTGTTTGTCATGTCGGAGGAGAAGGACGAATGTATAATTGCAACTGAGGTGAGTTGTTGTTGCCGTTGTTGTTCCCATGTTACAAAAAACAAAATAATCTTCATTCACGATGATATCTGCACATAGTCTTCATAATATATTGACAAGACACGGGATCGATTGATAGGGGGCCTATCTCCGTCAAAACTGACAGAGTTGAAACCACAGACATGGAGTTTTTTACATTGAAAATTTTTGTGAGTAAATGCTTAAATCCTTGAATTCTTTATAGATATGGATGTAAAAGAGTCTCGATTCTTGGTTAAAAGCAAAAAAACGGGCACTTAGCCTTTATTTTATATAAATATGTCGAATATGCTGCTGGTCTTTAAGCCACTGTGGCGCCGGCTTATCACCACAAAGAGCTTTTTACTTTGAAAATTCTTGTGAATAAATGCTTAAATCTCTAAATTCTTTATAGATATGGATGTAAAACAGTCTCGATTCTTGGTTAAAAGCAACAACAAAAAAACGGGCAGTTAGCATTTATTTTATGTTAAATATTTCAAATGTGCCGCTAGTCCTTAAGCCATTGTGGCGCCGTCTTATCACCACAAAGAGCTTTTTACGTTTAAAATCCTTGTGAATAATTTAGGGCTGTCAAACGATTAAAATTTTTAATCGAGTTAATCACAGCTTAAAAATTAATTAATCATAATTAATCGCAATTCAAACCATCTATAAAATATGCCATATTTTTCTGTAAATTATTGTTGGAATGGAAAGATAAGACACAAGACGGATATATACATTCAACATAGTGTACATAAGTACTGTATTTGTTTATTGTAACAATAAATCAACAAGATGGCATTAACATTAACATTCTGTTAAAGCGATCCATGGATAGAAAGACTTGTAGTTCTTAAAAGATAAATGTTAGTACAAGTTATAGAAATTTTATAATAAAACCCCTCTTAATGTTTTCCTTTTAATAAAATTTGTAAAATTTTCAATCAAAAAACAAACTAGTAGCTCGCCGATCTTGATGTCAATAATTACACAATGCTTATGGTGCTTTAACCCATAAAATCAGTCGCACCCAAGCACCAGCAGAGGGCGACAAAACACCAAAGAACACAAGTAACAAGTGGACATGACAGTGCTGTCATTTTAATCTGTTTGAGCGGGGCATGTGCCTTAATTGCATCAAATATTTTAACGTGATTAATTTAAAAAATTAATTACCGTCCATTAACGCGATAATTTTTACAGCCCTAGAATAAATGCATAAAGCCCTAAATTCTTAATAGATATGGATGTAAAACAGTCTCGAGTCTTGGTTAAAAGCAAAAAAAAAGGGCTGTCAGCATTTACTTTACGTAAATATGCCGAATGTGCTGCTAGTCTTTAAGCCATTGTGGTGCCACCTCATCACCACAAAGAGCTTTTTACGTTGAAAATCTTGTGAATTAATTCGTAAATCCCTGAATTCTTTATAAATATGAACCTAAAACAGTCCCGATTCTTGGTTGAAAATAATAAAAAAAAACGGGCAGTTAGCATTTATAATAATATCACATAATATATATATATATATATATATATATATATATATATATATATATAATATATTATAATAATATAATATATATATTAGGGCTGTCAAAATTATCGCGTTAACGGGCGTTAATTAATTTTTTAAATTAATCACGTTAAAATATTTGACGCAATTAACGCACTAGGCCCGCTCAGACAGATTTAAATGTCAGTACAGTGAAAGGCCAACTTGTTAATTGTGTTTTATGGAGTTTTTCCGCCCTCTGCTGGCGCTTGGGTGTGACTTGCATATGTGATGTGGCGTAATGTCGCCCTCTGCTGGCGATTCAGTGCAGCTGATTATTTGGGTTTCGGCGCGCTTTTCTGACGTGATTATATGTCGACGCGAACTCACACTAATAGACAGTGCTATTCAGACCAGCTAACGTTCGCATCCAGTATTCAGTGGCAGTTCTCATAGCCCCATCACACTGTTTGTGTCTAATACATGCATCGCTTGAGTTATATTCCTCCTTTGTTTATATTCATGAGCATTAGATAGTTATTGATGATGTGTATTTGAATTTGTTCACATATATGGTGAAATGCAGTTACATTGTTAGATGCTTGTGAGCTAATTGGCTAGTGCTACTGCTCAAATGGACACGTGTGTGTACATTTTATGTTATTTTGTGATTCATGCAAGTTATTGACACATTGCCTTGTTATTTTCAGTTTTACAAAAATACAAGAAACGTGCTTCTGTCAAAAAGAGATGACTTCAGTAAAGCCCATGCAACTTTGCCACACCGTCTGATTTCTTTTTGGAACTTATGTTCGCTATCTGTCAATTTGTGTACTCACACACATTGAGGACAGAATAGGGCTACTAGTTTATTTTTTGATTGAAAATTTTACAAATTTTATTAAAACGAAAACATTAAGAGGCGTTTTAATATAACATTTCTATAACTTGTACTAATATTCATCTTTTAAGAACTACAAGTCTTTATATCCATGGATCACTTTAACAGAATGTCAATAATGTTAATGCCATCTTGTTGATTTATCGTTATAATAAACAAATACCGTCCTTATGTACCGTATGTTGAATGTATATATCCATCTTGTCTTATCTTTCCATTCCAACAATAATTTACAGAAAAATATGGCATATTTTATAGATGGTTTGAATTGCGATTAATTGCGATTAATTACGATTAATTAATTTTTAAGCTGTAATTAACTCAATTAAAAATTTTAATCGTTTGACAGCCCTAATATATATAATATATATATATATATATTATAATGTATATAATATAATAATAATAATATAATATATATATATATATATATATATATATATAATATCACAAATTATGACGCCAACGCTGTAGCGGTTAATTTCTCCCATTGATGTTTTTCACGTTTCAAAATGCATGCATGGCACGAAAAATATAATAATTACCTTGAATCCGCGAACAAATCACTCTTGAAACAATCCTTCCTGTTTGTATGCGGTACAGCTGTTGTACTTTTTCAACCTAAATCCGGCGTTGGATCGCTACATTTGTTTGAGAATAACTGCGACCAACTTCGACCGACTTAAGCGGAGTGTGGCACGGCCCCCTACTTGAAGGCGTGGCGCAGTGTCTGGGGAATGTGTCCTGTCAGTATCATTATGAAGTTTATGTCCTGCACTACATGGATCCGAAACCAAAAACAGAATCAGTGTTTGTGTAACCAAGCATTAGTATAGCCCATGACAGGAACATATTAATAAGCAGTTTTTCTTCACATTGGTGTTGAAAACTACTTTTGGCACCTGTTGCGGATTGGACTACTTTTCACAATTCCACCGATGTGAAGGACTGCTAAACCATTTTCACAACTGTTTTCTTAAAACGCCATTTATATCTTGCAGGTGTAAAAGGGCCGGCGACGGGCTCACTCATTTTGCTGTATGGGAGACTTTTTATGCTCCTGGATGAGATGCTGCTCTAAGCTCGCTGCTGCTGAGACCTTTGACTGATATTCAGACTGAGCTGGTTCTCGACTGGAAACTTCGGTGGCCTGCCGGATAGGAACTGGCGGGGTCGTGTAAGGGGGAAGTAAATATGTCAAGTTCTCGGTTAAACGTGAACGGCCACTTAGCTTTCTGTTTTGCCTCTTTGTTGGGCATAGGGGGTACAAATGAAGATAAATATTACATGGACGGTGTGAGGATTTTTTTAAAGGCACCAAGATAGGATTTTCTTTGTTAATTGTTTTTTTTTTTTGTTGTTGTTGTTGCAACATTTGCACCCAGGCCTTTTCTCGAACCCAGGAACCGCAACAAATGGCGGATGTTTGGCCATACTGGCCTCTTCGTAAAGAAAAAAAAATTATAAAGGAAAAAAAAAAAAGAGCGGTCACTGTATGAACTTTGAAGTTTCTTACCCTCCAAACTGCCCATGACATAAGTATTGTTGTCCTCTATTCCTCTGAACGGTTTCTCATGCAGATTATCCTTTTTGTAACATAAAGAGAAAAAAACAAGAAAAAGTTATGATTTAATTTAAGTTAATTTAAGCATTTTGTGTTATTCTTATTTTATATTGTGTATTTGTGCTTGTTTGTCAGGATTATTTAAATTGCTTTCTTTTGACAGATGATATTTGCAATGGCACTTCAGGTCAATGGGAAAGGAAAAAAAAGTTATTTAAGAGGGATTGTGCTGTACAACGTATTCTTCTGCTCTTTGTCAATGAAGGAATTAGCCAAGACTATTTTTCCAAATAATAAAAAGATGCTAAACGTCCTCGCTTGAGTGGCCTCCATCTGTTGTCATCCCGCCCACCCAACCCCGCGGCGACCATTTGAATGGACGCACTGTTGGCCGCCACCGCAACATGAAAGTATCTCCCTGGAGACAGAAGAGAAGGGGGTTTTGAGAAGTGTGAGGGGGGTGTCTATTCATGCAAGACAATGTCCATCCTGCCGCTACATTTAACACCAACAATGGTGCTGCCTCTCAAGTTGGAAGGAACTTCACAAAAACAACTTAAAAGAAAGTAAAAGTTTGGAAAAGTTCATTTTTAGCCTAGCTAAGTGCTTGGAAGACATCATCCACAATATGTAAGCATATGTAGGAAGGCAAACATGTTAAGCTTTTATTTATAAACACCTGAATCAGAATAGTCTTTATCTGCCTAGTATGTTAGAAATACTTTCCAGTTTGGGGGTGTGCAAGAGATCTGCAGGGTGGAAGGCAACATAAATAGTCTGAAATATAAACAAATCTTAGCTGCCTCTTAACTTCCTAACCATAAAAAGGGACAAATTCTGAAGCAGGATGGTGCTCCATCGCCTACTTCAATCTCTACCTCAAAGTTCCTCAAGGCAAAGAAGATCAAGATCCTCCAGGAGTGGCCAGCCCAGTCACCAGACATGAACATCATTGAGCATGTCTGAGGTAGGATGAAAGAGGAAGCATGGAAGACGAAACCCAAGAACGTTGATGAACTGGGAGGCATGCAAGACTGCTTTCTTTGATGTTCCCGACAAGGGCGTAGGTTTGCATAGGGACGGTAGGGACATAACACTACCAACTTTTCAGGATACTCAAATTGTCCCCACCAACTTTTCAGCAACTTATTTGCATTATTGGGTGATTCAAAATGAATGTGCTAAAATCATAACACAACATGTCAAAAATGAAAAACATTACAAAACTCTAGCTTGGACACAAGTTTTACACATTGATTAATTTATTATTAATGGCTCTATGGCTCTCTCTAAAATGTGTATTTACTGCCATCCTGTGGCAAACACATGACATGATATTTATTATTACGTACACTGCTGGCCAAAAGTATTGGCACCCCTACAATTCTGTCGGATAATGCTCAATTTCTCCCAGAAAATGATTGCAATTACAAATGCTTTGGTAGTAATATCTTCATTTATTTTGCCACACTGAGTTCTTGTAGTAGTAGTAGTTTGAGCACTTATAAAACATGGAATAAAACTTGAAATGATGTTCAACACATGCGTCCAAGCTAGAGTTTTGTAATGTTATTCATTTTTGATATGTTGTGCTATGATTTTGGCACATTCATTTTGAATCACCCGATGGGTCATTTAGATTGTCTTCCTATATGTTGTAAGGATATAATTGACCCTACCATTATTAACCGACTCATTTTCATTATGTTCAGACTTACATTTACCCCTTTTCACTTGCTGAATGTGCCAATCCACCCCCCCCCCAAACACATTTGATTGGCTGATGACTTGGATTTATTTTAAATTTATTTATTCATTTTCTACTATATTTAGAAAAGGTTTTTGTTTGCAGCCTGCGCTGACATTTTTTTTTCTTCAGATAATCATACATTAATCATAATCGAGGTAAAAAGTTTTCATATTTCGTTAAGTTTGGCTGTACTTGTGGACAAAAGCAGCAGTGTTTTACCTGAACGAAGGCTCCATTTTTATTATACCCTGATTAAGACATTATTGCTACAGATAATGTTGAGTGGTTTTAAGACAAATATTTATATTTTGCATTTCTGGATTGTTAAGAGATTATTTACATGTTTGTAGTTATTGTGCATGTTAAGGTAATTTATGTTCAAATATTGCAATTTAAATTTTCTAATAAAATCCGGTCATTTATTCTGGAAGTTTTCAAAATGTTTCTTTAGCAGTTTTGAATCGAACAGGGGGGGTCACTAGATTGGATACACGTGAAAGTGAGCATAAATCAATATTTTTTTTTTTTTGCATTGATCATTTGACATATCAATAATTAGGTTCCTATTTGTGAGAAATGCAGCCCTGACCTCAATTTAATAATCATTTGATCTCATTAATGTCCCGTCCACAGCAAAAAATTTACATGCAGTTTATGCTTTTATATCGTCCTTACCAATTTTGACACCAAACCTACGCCCTTGGTTCCCGATGACTTCATCATAAAATTGTATGGATCTTTGCCGAACCGCATGGATGCAGCCCTTCAAGCCCATGGAAGTCATACAAAATATTATATTTGGATATCACAGCACCACTACCAAATTCGCTTATGTTTTGTAACATATTTTTGTATTGGAAGTACATTTTTTGTTCATATTTCACACTACTTTCTGTAGGCAACAAAACTTTTGTCCTGCCTAAATTTGACCTTTAGGCTATGTCTTCATTAAATGATAAATCTTTTTCCAGTGAAACAAATATATTTTTGTACATTCAAAATCATTTGGGAGGGTCTTAGCTTTCATATGAGCCATTTCTGAAACCAATTGAATAATTAGAAGTCAGGTTATAAGCAATTGTTTCTACAAAATGGATAAGCTACAGACTTGTCAGGGACTGTAGTTCGAGCCACCCTAGTATTAGAACTCGCCACTATATCAAAGTGCAGTTCAGACATAAAGTAACAGACGTACAGAGAGCCATTTACTACAGCAATATAAAAGCTTTCTGAAAACTGCTTCACATCATGGAGCATGAAGATGAAATTGAAAAGCACGTTTTCAAAAGAATTTTGGAACGGAATCCTGGAATGTAGGACAATAGTCATTGGCTTGAATAATTCACAGTTGTTGTCAAAAACTACAACAGAATGCTTAGAAGGAGCACATACAGTGATATGAAAAAGCATGTGTCTCGTTTTGTTTTTTTTAATATGTGCAGCTTTGCCACTGTAATTGTTAAATAGATCAAACAAATGTAAATATCAGGCAAAGATAACCCAAGTGAACAAAAATGCAATTGTTCAAAGGTGATTTTATTTATCAAGGGAAAAAACTTCAAAACTACATAGTCCTATGTGGGTAAAAAGTAATTGCTCGGCTTGTTAAAATCATAACAGGCTCACTAAGCAGACTAGGGGAATGCTTGGGGCGCCTGCCAACCAGAGGGCGGCAGCTGGTGAAAGATGCCAGGTTTCCTCTCCTTTTTCCTACCAGAGGACACCCTGAGCACCAGAGGTCAGAGGTGGGTAGAGTAGCCAAAATTTTTCACTCAAGAGTACCGTTACTTCAACATAAATATTACTCAAGTAAAAGTATAAGTAGTCATCCCATAAATGTACTCAAGTACAAGTAAAAATGTACTTGATGAAAAGAATACTCAAGTAATGAGTAACATTGTGAGTAATTGCTTTTTTTTTCTCAGCACAAATTTATCTACAGTATATGAACTGTTATAATGATACTGAACAACCACATTAAGCCAAAATAATACAAAAACAAAATTCCAGAGAGAAAAAAATGACAGAAATGAAGCATTATTCGTCCAGAGAGCATGAATGCCCTTTAGCAGAGAAAATAGTTCCTAGTTTGAATAGTGAATAATTCCTTCATGAAATTAAAAGGATCATATCTCCATTTTTCCATGGTCAATTGGTGCCAAATATAAATTGGGACAGAGGTTAAAATCTGTGCTTTTGAGTCATGTTGAGGGCGACGCTCAATAACAATTACTTCATTTTTTTTTTTTACAGTGCTTTAAAGACGCCACGTGAACGAGCAGGCTGGCGTGATCATAGAATGGCAAGCTTGCTTCAGATTGGTGTAGTGGAGTCATGTGATTTTTGTTGCGATGTCTCATTGGTGAAATTGGTACAGCTAATCTTGGCATCACTGGCAAAAAAAAACAAAAAAAAGTAAATCTAATATGTAGAATAAAGAGGAAAAATGTAACGACTCTTGTGCAGCCCAAAGTAGTGGAATAAGTGTAGCGTTTATTTTCTTCACAAATCTACTCAAGTAAAAGTAAAAAGTATGGGTTAGTAAAACTACTCTTCGGAGGATGTACATTTTTCTCAAAAAGTTACTGAAGTAAATATAACTGAGTACATGTAACGTGTTAACCAGTGTTGTGTTCGTCAATAGGGGTGTGACAAAATATCGAAATGGTGATATATCGTGATACTTTGTATCCCAAAAGGTTTCTCGATATGCTCCTGTCAAGAATCGAGATATTGTTTTATAAAAGCAGTTAATGTTTAAAAAAAGAAAAGAAAAAAAACCTCATTGCCTGGCATTGGCTGCCACTGACAGCCATAGACGTTCAATCCGTTTGAAGTGGGAGGGATGGCAGCGAATGAACATTCATGCCACCCTCCTAATTCAAATGGAATGGACGTCTACTAGTGATAAACACACAGCCGAAGGATGAAACTTGTGTTTTTCGGTTCATTCGTTGCTTGTAGAATATCTTAGAATGATTTCCTGACCAATGTATTGATAATCGTTGTGTCGCCATATCGTCAGATCATTATCGTGAGCTTTGTATTGCAAATCGTATCGTATCTTGAGGTGCCAAGAGGTTCCCACTCCTATTCGTCAACCATGACTGTAACGAAAATATTTTGTCAACGAACACTTTTTTTTAATGACGATGACGAGACGATATTGGGCTAAAAACGTGTTTTGTGAGACTAAAACATTATGAGCCTAATGCCAGTTTTTGTCTGACGAGACGAGAACGAGGCCGAAATATGCAATAGTTTCTGTCACATGTTCACAGTGTGTGACATTTTATGCGTAGTGAGCAAGCATCGTCGCAGTTTTTGGTTGTGTTATTCATGTGACGTGCTGCGCACTCTCCCGCCATTCACCACTGCAGTGTTATCTCAAGGCTTGCACACACGGTAAGATTTGTTTTCTTATCAGAGAGAATATGCAATGTTGCTTTATCCTTTAAAGGTCTGTGCTGAGTGATTATCGCACACTAAATGTAACTCGTAGCATTAGCATAGAATTCGCGTTAGCATTAGGCTAATGCCAACAGTAAGCTAAACTAAATTCTCAGACAGCTGTTTTTTTTTTTTACATACAGTTCGTGACGTCAAGGCGGGTATAATTAATTGCAAATAATTTATTGTTCTCCTGCTGGGTGTGTATTATCACAAAGTTGATGTTGACCTTGTAGAACCTGGGAGGAAACTTTATTTAAAATTGGAGTATAATTTGTAAAATTTTAAAGACAAAACGTTTTTTAGTAAACTTTAGTAAACGACTAAAACTAGATGAAATTTATGGGTCTTGAGTTTTCGTTAACAAAAACCAGACGGAGACAAATACATTTTGAGATGACTAAAATATGACACTGACTAATAAGTATTACCTTCCAAAAGATAAAGACTAGGACGAAAATTAAAAGGGTTGCCAAAAATAACACTGGTGGTCACTTTTTGAGACAAATGTACCCCTAAGAGTAGTTTTAATCAGCCATGCATTTTTTTTTTTTTTACTTAAGTAAATTTGTTAAGAAGAAACGCTACTCTTAGTCCGCTACTTTGCGCTACACTGGTCGTTACATTTTTCCTCTTTATTCTACATATTAGATTTTAGGGGTTTTTTTTGCCGGTGGGTCTACCGGGTTCATCAATGAGACGTCGCAGCAATAATCACATGACTCTATTATACCAATGAGACTCAAGCTTGCCGTTCTATGATCTCGCCAGCCAGTTCAATCACATGGAGTCTTTAAAGCACTGTTTTAAAAAAATTAACTATTTGACATAGAGCACTGCCATCAACATGACTCGAAGGCGCCGATTTTTACCTCTCTCCCAGTTTTTATTTGGCACCCATCAGCCACAGAAAACTGGAGATATAATCCTTTTAGTTTTATTAGAGGAAATATGTTTTCTCCACTAGAGGGCACTCATACTCTTAGGACGAATGACGCTTCATTTCTGTAAAAAAAAATTCTATCGGCAGAATTCAATTTCTTTTTGTATTTCTATGGCCTAATGTTGTTATCTAATAGGTAGGGAAGTTGTGATCTGATCATGTGATCGGAAATCAGGCTGATCGCACCATTTTCAGAAGATCGGAATCGGATGAAAAGGATCGAGTTTTTAATTTAAAAAATATATTTGTTTTTCTGCTTCATGCTCATACAGCGCCACAGCGTTGCATCCCCCCTTCTGTTAAGCCAAACGGTCCAGCTTATGTTTGGTACTTAAAGTTTTGTAATTGACAAGTTTGTAACTTTGATCTTGCAAAGTTTGGTAGCTCTACGATCAAAAGCCTTAAATCTGTCAATCATAGTAAAACTTGCATAAGAGTGCTGAGGTAACTCATTGTGTGAGATGCTGTTCTCTGCAGCGCCAGCGTCAAAGCGTGAGTGGGCTCACTCAGTGAAGAATTTAATAAAGACATGCATTTTTCTATGTAAATGTTGTTTAAAAAGAACTCACATTAGGAAGGTGGCATGGTGGGACACTAACATGTTTGGAACTTTTGTTTTAAAAAAAAAAAAAAAAAAAAAGGTTTTTTTTTTTTTCGGTATCGGATCGGGCTCGGCAGACTCTCACAATCTGGTGACTCTGACTCGGGTGCAAAAATATGTAATCGAGACATCCTGAGTAATACGTTATAGTGCAGTATAATAATAACAGTTCATATAGACAACTTTGTGCTGAGAAAAAAAATACAATTGTTTAAAAAAACAAAACAAAAACATTGTAAGCAGTTACTCACAAAGTTACTCATTACTTGAGTATTCTTTTCACCAAATACTTTTTTACTTTTAGATTTTTTTTTTTTAATGACTACTTTTACTTGAGTGATATTTTTAAAGTTATGCTACTTATTTGAGTAAAATTTTTGCCTACTCTACACACCTCTGCTGAACACCCTTTTGCCTGATTCTACACCTATTCTGTCTAGCTGCACTCTCCCCTACCACTACCTTACAGCCAGTGATTGCCTTCGTCTGCACAAAACGGAATTATGAATTCTGTTCTTCAGAAACAGAATCATCTCAATCATAATGGCCAGATATGTTAGCATATTTGTTTTGCATGGAGTTAAAAAAAAAAAAAAAAAAGTGTGTTCAGAAGGATGTTGGTATGCAGTCCAGTGGCCCTGATCGTGAGTGGCAGTTCAGTAATTTACAGAATTCCATAACCTTTCATCATGTTTTACTTAATAAGAACATTTATTTCATATCACTGTTGCATGAAGGGAAAAAAAAAAAAAAAGACATTTTCTAGTTTACAAAGTTGCTCGAAAGACCTCCCCAAATATCTGTATATTACAAACATATATACACACAATGGAGGAGCAAACAATGGCGGCAGTCACAAAAGGCCCCAAGCTCAACCCTCAGCATGCTGGGAATGGGGGTGGGGGGTGACAGATGTTGTCTCCCGGCAGATGGACTGCCACAAAAAAAAAAAAAAAAGTTCAAACATGGTGTGCTACTCCAGAGAATTGAATGAGACTTCTTGTTTTTCATGACAAATGTTTGAAGGACTTGAAATGATGGACTCCATGAAACATAGATGTGAAGCACTTGTCAGGAGGTGTTTGAAATATTATACTGTATTGTTATTGGAGCTGTCCCGACTAGTCGACGTTGTCGACGTCATCGATGACGTAAATACGTCGACGGGCAAAACATACCGTCGACGGGTATTGACGGAAAGAGAGGGAGTGAGATCGGTGAGTTTGGAAAGTACGCGACTGCGCGGGTAGCGCGGAGTTCAGTGGCTGTAGCCCCTGCGTTTTTGTTTTGGTCAATAAAAGTATCCAAAAAGAGCCATCCGGCGCCTCTCGGTGTTTTTATGCACTCCGCCGCCTTCCTGAGGAGAAAATCGGACGAACCGACGACAACGAGCCAAGTGAATCGCCGGTTCACTCTTCACAAGGCGAGGAGTTGAAAACACCGCCAATTACCAAACAGGGCAGAATTGGTGACACGTGAAAGTGGCATAAAGCCAAAAAAGCGGACCAGAATAGCCAGAGCCTGGAATTATATCAAGGAAAATATGGAGGGTGCCACTGTGTGTACTCTTTGCTAAGTTGAGCTCCCATGCCACGGTAGCACGTCGGCTATGAATACTTGAAGCGCCGTCACCCAAGTATAATTTTCGAAGACAACAAGAAACAACAAGCTAGCGGATTGTAAGACCATACAACTTTCTAACGATGTTTTTTAAAATGGAAGTTACCTTTATGTGCGTCGTATCAACGTGCATTTTTATTTAATAAAATAATTAATGTATATATATATATATATATATATATATATATATATATATATTTTTTTTTTTTTTAAATTATTATTAAATTTATTAGCATCATGGAAGCTCCCACTTGGGGAAAATATATACATACATCCTGTATATACATAATATAATGAAAATATATATGGAAACAGCACTGGCCTGCTTACTGTAATCCATGACTGCACTCATGTTAGTCACTTTATATTATAAAGTATCATTGTGTATATACATATAGTAGTATACTATAAAATTAATACTGTATATTTAATTTTTGTTACTGTGAGTATGTGTGCCTCTCATTCAAAATAGTTGAGGTAATATTTCAGTGTGCCCTCTACTTTATCTATTTTCAGGTTAAAACAAACAAAAGTTGAACAGTTTTTCCCCTCCCCCAAAAATGCAGAATGCACACCAGAAAAAGCATCTAAACTCACACAAAGTATTCTGAAAATGGTTGTCCGGGACATTTCGATTCATTTTAACATTTAGAACAATGTAGACAATGACATACCACAAAAAGAGTGAGAATTGTTTTGACTCCTGTTAAAGAGGTGAAGTCTCAGTGTTTCCGTTTACATTTTTTTGCACTACGGTAGTTAATTCCAGCATCATTTGACCTCATTGTTTGTGATTTATTATTGATTTATTATTATTAATTATATTGATTTATGTTTATTTATAGATTAATAAAGAATGTAGGTGTTCCAAAATGTTTTTTGTGAATTAATAAGCTTCAACAAAAATTTCATTATTAAAGTAGTAGTAAAAAAAAAAAAAAAATTATTAGATTAGTTGACTAATCGTAAAAATAGTCGGCTGACTAATCGGGAGGAACTTAGTCGTCTGGGACAGCCCTAATTATTATTATATTAAATTATAATATTATCGATTATTGGGCAATCGACAGGAAAAAGAACACTCACTTTTTCGGAGAACTGCTTCTCAACTGTTTTGCATGGATTCCAACATCTATAAACTATTATTCCAGTCCACGACAGTACAATTTGTACAATTCACAAACGCTCTGATGGTTTAGCTTCCACTTAATGCAACATAGATGTGAGACATCTGTTAGAAACATTACTGATTCCAAAAAATCCTAGTTCAATTAATTTATTCACCGCAAAGGTTTGGCATCGACTTTAACATCTGTCGAAGAATTAAGCTAATCTGTTACCTTTGTTATGATAAGGGTGCTGCTACAATGGCGTTTTCCGTTCAAAATTCTTCTGAATAAATGCTTAAATCACTAAATTCTTCATAGATATGGACGTAAAACAGTCTCGATTATTGGTTGAAAGCAAAAATCGGGCAATTTTACATAAATGTGTCGAAGAATGACGTCAATGGCTCCCATTTATGTTTTACAACGTTTCAAAATGCATGCATTGTACAAAAAATATATTACCTTGAATCCTCGAACAAATCACTCCTGAGACAATCCTTGTTGTTAGTATGCGTTCTAGATTTCGTACTTTTTGAAGGTAGTTCCAAACACAGCATATGTGATAGTCATTCCCACCTACTTCTAATAAATGAAGCTGACTCACACAGCCCCCTACGGGCGGGTGGTGCGCAGAGAATACCTCAAGTGACTCGTCAAGTAAATCATGATGTCTATGGCCAGGTGTTAGAAAGCTGGGTCTCCCTCAGAAGTCAAGGGTCTTCCAGCAGGACAATGACCCAAAACAAACTTCAAAAAGCACTAGAAAATGGTTTGAGAGAAAGAACTTCTTTTAATTATAAAAGAAGTTATAAAGACTTCTAAAGTGGCCAGCAATGAGTCCAGATCTGAATCCCATATAACACCTGTGGAGAGATCTGAAAATGGCAGTTTGGAAAAGGCACCCTTCAAATCTCAGAGACCTGGAGCAGTTGGCCAAAGACGAATGGTCTAAAATTCCAGTAGAGCATTGCAAGAAACTCATTGATGGATACCGGAAGCAGTTGTTCGCAGTTATTTTGTCTAAAGTTTGTGCTCCCAAGTATTAGGATGAGCCCATTTTTGGTGTTTTGTGTAAAATGATAATGATTTTTTTCCCCCATTCTCTTTTGTTTTTTCATTGTAAGCAAAATTACTAAGACATAAGTAAGCTATTACTACCAAAGCATTTGTAATTGCAATCATTTTCTGGGAGAAACTGTGCATTACCTGACAAAATTGCAGGGGTGCAAATACTTTTGGCCAGCGGTGTACGAAGAGCAATTACTCGTTCCAATCACAAATACATGCACCTTACACACACACAAAATAACAAGAAAAAACGAGCCATCCTTTAGTCATAGAAGACGTTTAATTGAAGAAAGAAATCCTTGAAATCAATCAATCAATCAATTTTCAAATTCAATTAAAGTCATCGACTACAACATCTATAAGTTGTCAGAAAAGGTTAAAATCATGCCTCTTAGCCTTTGTTGTACAGAAAAGATCAGCGTTCTTGTTTTTTTTTTTTTTTTTTTTTTTTAAAGGATGACGAGTTTATAAAATTGCCACTGCTCGTCAGAGAAGATTTCCTATAGAAAACATCCCAGAAAAAGAACAGAAAAGGCATTACACAGTACGTCACAAAGCGGCGACATGTTACAGTACTGTACACGGGTCCTTGAATGCACCACAACCACTTCTGCTGCTGAGGAAAAGTCAATCCCACCCCCCCACAAAATCTCAACACTGTTAAGTCAACTGAGCAGAGCCCTGCCTGTGTGTTGTTGGCAGCTGGCAAAATGAGGTAAATATGTCCAGAAAGAGAACACAAACAAGAACAACAACAACAATAACAACAACAATTGAGGGAGAAACAAAAAGCACCAGAGGTTTGGCGTTCAAAGTGGACATTTAGCTTATTACTTGACAGCACTTGTGCACTCCTCGTCTTTGCCACAATTAACCACGGGGACATTTCATGTCAAATCTTTAGAGTGAGGTCTCCACAAGCTTTTTGCTTACGAAAACAACTTTTATTCAAGCGTGGCAAGGAGGTACACCGAAGAGGGAGTAACAAAAACAGGCCAAATGGTTGAGGGGGGGACAAAAACGTCTAGAGCTAATAAACAGGATGTGCAAACTTAAGTGTGCATAGAGATCAAATTGCAATAAATATTAATGTGATAACTTCCCGTTATCACTTTCTTTTTTGACTTGGTCAAAAACTCTTTGAGGGGTGATTGTACAATTTCATCATTCATTTTTAGTTTGACTACAAAAACTTTTTTTGTGCCACAACAAGAGCAACAAACATCAAAAAGCCCCAAAACACAACCAAACATTCATTTTACTTTTGTAATAATATATATATGTATATATAAAATCCTGATAGAAATCACTGATTTGTCAAACTGTTCCCCACTGACTTTCTCGTCCTCTCAATGGCTCTTTCACGTTAAAAGCATATTGTTTTTCAAACTTCTGCATCACATGAGCAACAAAGAACAAAGTGAGCGCTTTTACCGCATTTTTTTTTTTTTTTTTTTTTTACAATGATGTATGAAACTTTTCAAATGTAAACGGATCCATTTTTAAGCTTTAACTATTGTAGCTTCAAATATGACACACAAAGCTTGTCTTTGGACCGCCGAGGTAATTGTAGCTGTGTGTTTGTGTGTGTGCATGCATGCAATTGTGTAATATTAGCTTGAAATGTTTCCCAAACATTTCCTATTTGGAGTTCGTCCTGTTTCGAGGTATTTGATCTTGGAGGGCAGCCGGCAGACGCCCGTGGGAACTTAGAACAACGTGTCTGATGGATGAAGTTGTATTCATTTCACGCCACCTGTCGATACCGCCCTTCTACTTCCAGTCTCCTCCCAGGTTTTCATTCACAGTCAGGTCATTTATGTCTCAAAAATTTTGGGGGGCTCATAGATTTTCCAGAAAGACCATTTTTACCGCATGACTTTAAAAGACCATTCATGCTCGAAAACCCTGTTGCGAAACTAAAACAATTATGCAGGAAAAAGTGGACCAAAATATCTCTACATATTGCCTGTTTAACTTTGTATTACCATGAAATCCCATTAAAACAAGTGCCTCTAGTAACGTGAAAATATACACTACCTAGTACTTAAGGATGTAAGGGTAAACCTAAATTGACACATGTGGGAAAAAGCTTCTATTTGGTCACTGCATTTTCCATCAAATCCCTAATAGCGTACCGCACGAATGCTATTTTTAGACCACACCTCGCCAACTTAACACGGAAGTGGGTCAACATAGACATGCCCTTGCATACAACTCATGTTATTACTCCAATTTTCTGCCGGAAATGTTACAAAAAAGAACATGCCAAGGAGACACTGCTGCTATGGAACTCGTAGAAACGACTCTAGACATTACGACATATGAAGGATGTTTTCTTCATACGTTTCCTGAAGCCAAAAACTCGGAGGAAAGAATGTGAAGAATGGATCAACTTGTGCGAACGTCAAAAGACCAGTTTAACTCCAGCAAGGTGAAGCCATTCACCTTCATATGCAGTAAACATTTTGTTGGGGGCCATGGTCCTACAGACGAAGAGGTAAGCCATTTTGATATTTTTAAGCGTGGCATTTTGCCATGCTGCTTCTGTCTGATAATGACTGTGTAGCATTTGCGATCGCTACACAAAAATAGCAATGTAAATCACCCCCAAGAACGGTCAGAGAGGTTAAGAAAACCAGAGGATATAATATAGAAGAAAGACAGGGCATATGGTGGTAAAGGATGGATTGTTGAAACAGGAGAATGTCATTGTCAGTGGCGTAAGGCAATGCACACAAGCCGTCGATAAAAAAGCTACCCCTGGATCAGGTCGGCTTTTTCCCGTCTCTTTCAGCCCACGAGACTCAAGCCATCTCTTTAACTGAACATTTGTATGTTCTTCCACATCTTTACCCGTGAATTTGGCACCAGGGACATCATTTTCAGACAGAATTGGTAGGTTTAACTGAGTAAACATCTCGTTCGTACACCATTTCCATGCACTTACTTTTTGGGACAAACAGGAGGTTGACCCGCCTAGCAACAATTGCTAACGTCAGGAATATTGATGAGCAAAAGTGACGTGTTGCGTGCGGTACGCCATTCTGGGTCAGGGTGGCCTTTGATAGATTTTTTTGAGACCAAATGAATTGATTGTGAAAGAAACCTTAATTAATCTCCTACTGAGTTTTTTTATGATAACCCCCCCACCCCAACCCGAACCCGAACCCATAACACCCACCCCTCTCTAGACCCCTTCAAGCCGCATATGGACCCGTATGGGACTTCGTCCTAACGCAGAGGCTCTTTGTGGAAATGTTCAAGTGTCTGTTAATACTGTGAGGTTGTTGGCCATGTGGGCTCAGTAGAGCGAGTATGAGGAAATACGGTTTTAATGAATTGTGCGTTATGTTCCAAAAGAGCCTCTGCGGGAGCCCCGTTGTAAGTTTCTGGACTGTTATGCAGAGCTGGGAGTACGCCACATGTGCGAGTCGTATGCAAGTCTCAAATCCCAAATGATTGTGGCAAAAATCAAACAAGAGTTTGCTGAATTTGAGTCAAGTCCTTACTTGGGTTAAGCAAATCATAAACTAAGTCATACAACCTTTGCACTCAGTGTCTGCTTTGTGATAGTTATCTGGACTAACAAATTCAGATTCACATCTTTTTTCCCCAATGATCCCAAAGCAATATATAGTAAGTAGGGTGCTTTGAGATTTTTTTTCTAATATAGATTTAGAAAAATCTAGTCCAAGTCAAATTGGAGGCAAGTCTCATGAATACAGAGTCCGAGTAAAAGCTAATCATAGTCAAGCAAGTTAAAAGCTAAAAATTGCAACTGAAGTTTGACTGGGGTCAAGTCATGTGACTCAAGCCCCCAGCTCTGCTATTGGGACCCTACGGCGGCCAGCTCAAGGAAGGGCCTGACTGGCCTGGCACCGGCATCCCCGCCGGTGACTCTAATTGGACGCAGCGCTGTGGCCTGGCATGTTGGCCATGCCACCGACCATGCTGGCCGCTCCAGCCATACCTGAGGGCCCCCCCATTGCGGGAGGGCTGTGCTTGGTGGGAGAGGTCATTTCGGCGCCGCGCCCTGGCGGGGCTTGGGGCGCGTGCTGCAGGGCGTGGCGCTCCAGCAAGGTGCGATGAGTGAAGGCCCGGTGGCACACGTTGCACTGGAAGGTGCGCTCGGCACGGTGCGTGCGCATGTGCACGTTGAGTGAGCTCTTCTGCGTGAAGCGTTTGCCACACATGGAACACTGGAAGGCCCGCACACCCGTGTGCACCACCATGTGCTTGAGGAGGTAGTCACGCAGGGAGAAGGAGCGCCAGCAGATGGAGCACTGGTGAGGTTTCTGGCCTGTGGGCAGGTATGTGAGTGGAACACAATTAATTTTACTGCTTGCGTATGCACGGTCTACCTTTGTTCATCCTGAAGTGGGACAGGAACATCGTGTTATGTCATATACACAACCATGATGGGAACATAATGTACGAAGAAAGTTTTTCAAGTGCCGATGTGCCAAGGACTACTTAATTACAAAGATAGTGTCAGATCCATCCAGGCAAACCAGTAATAGCTCATCACAGGGTTCCTACAGGTTTGAACTAGTGAAATTTAAAATGTTTAGATCTTTTCAAAAAAGTTGCGGCACTATGCTGGAGAACTTGAAGCCATGACGTTTTTTTTTTTTTTTTTCTTAATGCAATTTAAGCAAGAAAGCCTGGACACTCACGCTGTGAGTTGGACAGAATAGTAGAAAGATGTTTGAAACAAATGTGTCAAAAGTGTCAAACAAAAAGGTATTTAAATGCAACTGCAAATGAGTGAACAGTTGCCAATTTGAAAAAATATATATATGGAACCGGGCAAACAGGGACTCAAATGATCTCTTGACATTAAGACAGTCAAAAACAACAGAAAAATATCATAATAGAACCCACACAGTAAACAATAAATACATTTACCTATTCAGCTACTTCACGTAAAACAGATGCAGCCTGTGCAAAGTTGTAGAACTATTAATCACATTACAGTCCAACTGAAACTAAAGTTATCTTTTTTGGCAAAAAGTCCAATTACAAGCAATTACAATTTTAAAATAGAATTTTAATTAAAAATAAATTGTTATATCCTTTAATATTATCCAAACAAATTCCACAGAGTAATCAATATATTAATTGACCAATTCAACACTACTTCAGACTCTGAAGTAAGTGAAAACTGACGGCACGCATATCTTTCAGCATATTTAAAAGATGCCTGCTAATCTTTGTCATAGAGTTGGGGCAGGGCAGTTTCAGAGATATATTTACGACCTGGCAAGCAATGCTTTGGCTCCAGGTGTTCCATTAAAGCAACACTAGGTAACTTTTCAACCTTTATAAAACAAGTTAACGTTTATGATGATATGTTGACTGACAAGTAGTTGAATGACACCTCTTTTATATCTTCAGGGGGTCTGTACTAGGGGTGAGAACCTGTTTTTACCTCACGATACGATACGATTTGCAAAACAAACCTCGCGATAACGATCTCACGATGGCGATACAGTGATTATTAATACATTGGTCAGGTAATCATTCTAGGATATTCTACAAAACAACTGATAAACAGAAAAACAAGCTACCTTCCTCCTTCTGTTGTAAGTTTATCACTAGTAAATGTCCAATTCATTTGAACGGGGAGGGTGGCAGCGAATGATCCCATCCAACTGGGCCCCTCCCACTTCTATGGCCATCAGTAGCAGGCAGTGCCAGCCAGCCAGGTAATTTGGGGCCTTTTTAGGTCATTACCTGTTGATTTTCAGTCATTTCCTGTTGATTTGGGGGACATTTTATGGGTCATCTCCTGTTGATTTTGGGTTACAGAACAGGAGGTTACCCGTGAATGAATAGGCAGTGACTCTAATTCAAATGAACAAAGTGACCTGTAAATGCCCCGAAAATCGGAGAGTGACTGAATGAATGTTCGTTCGCCCGTCCCAGTCTTAATGGATTGGGCGTCAAACGCAGTAAATGGCAGCCATAGAGTTAATTGAGACACTATTATGGTGGAAGATTCTGGTAGCCACTTGTTGGTTCCTTTTTTTTTTTTTTTTTTTTTTTTTTTTAAACATAACTGCTTTTATAACAATAAATTTCCATTCATTTCCTATTAGGGACGAACGGTAGTTTGTCCCTACTTAGCAACAGTAGCTAATGTCATGAATACTAATGAGCGGAAGTGACATGTTGCTTGCGGTACGCCATTATTGAAAAAACGGGAACAGTAACTGAATAAATAATTAGCACAGAACAATAATTTTGATTGTTATTTACATCTGTAGTGCTGCAACGCATGCTAGGAGGCATGTTGGAGGGCAACAGTGTTGATAGCAGGTGGCAGAAGAAGTTGACTGTCTCCCCCAAAGAAGCAGTGATGGCCAA